>NC_039362.1:62629937-63890146 GCF_003573695.1 Papaver somniferum
CCCCCCCGAAGAAGGACCTGAAGAGTAAGTCAAGGGCTCAGGCATAGGACGACGAGGATACTTCTTAACAATATTATATTCCTTCAGAAGGTTCTGTTCGATCTTGGTTAAAGTCCTGTTAATCTCCTCGGCCAGCTTACAACGAGCCTTATGAGTAATAACGGTAGCCTTGAGCTCGGATTGTGGCAACAAAGATGTCAAGCGGGCCACCTCCTGGGCCGCTTCCTACGCCGCTGCATCCCTAGATCCAACCAGCCCTTCGAAATACTTGGTTTGACCCTCCTGGTACACTAGGGAAGATTGAGCATTTTCAAGCTTCTCATTTTTGAGCTTAAAGTGTCCCTCGATCTCTAAAAAAGAAAACACAAAAGGGTTAGAAGGCCAGAATCACAAAACCACTCACAACCCAATAAATGTATACCATCGACTCTAGCCGAAGCTATCTCATATTCATTAATTGCAGCGTCCCGGGCTTCGTCAAGAAAATCATACTCCTCTGAAATTTTCTTATAATCCAATCAAAGAGTAGTAAGAGAAAACTGACACTCATCCAACTCTACCTGTTTCATGGAGTCCAAATGACGAAGATGATCCACTTCGTTATTCATTTTTTCTATACCCTTAGTAAGCATGTACATATTAACTTCAAGATCCTTCTCAGAATCCACTAAACGAGCAACATCGGCCCGAGAAGCGGTCAAAGCATTACTAAGGGCGTGAGCCTCAGCTCTGGCATCATCTCTCTCCCGAACAAGTCGTTGTATATAGCCCTGGACTTCAGGATCATGGGAGGATCGATCTTGATGCAACTCTTCTTCCAAGTTTGCTACCTTAGCTTCCAAACGAGAAACATTCTCACAGGCCTCACGAAGATTTTCACGAGTCCACAATAAAACACTGTTAAATAAGCGACGATCGGAGTTAAATTTATTTTGCATATCGACCATGTGCTCCCGCCTTTCTCGATGCCGTGCTGCCAGTTCGTTATGCTCATCATCTCGGGCGTTCCACTTCTCAGCTTCATCTTTAATCTTCGTTACTAATTCTTGAATCCGAGAATCTTGACGAGTCCTCTCATTTCGAAGCCATATTAACTCTCTGACATCACCCGCTG
This sequence comes from Papaver somniferum, assembly GCF_003573695.1. Classification (NCBI taxonomy): domain Eukaryota; kingdom Viridiplantae; phylum Streptophyta; class Magnoliopsida; order Ranunculales; family Papaveraceae; genus Papaver; species Papaver somniferum. The sequence goes on from NC_039362.1 coordinate 62,631,052, forward strand.
AAGATATGTCCGGGAGACTCCGACAGAACACTAAGAAGACGAAAGGGAGAGACAAAGAAGAGTGCTAAGGAAGGAAACGAACCTTTGGAAGATGAAGCCTCACTACGATCCTTCTCCAAATCATTACGAACAAGTGCAATCTCAATACGAATCTTCTCCTCGTCAGCACCAAGTTTCTCTTTCCCTTTCAGCCGATTCTTCAAATCCAAAATCTCCTTGTCCTTAGCAGCGATAAGCACCTCAGCAACGGTCAACTCACCTTCTCTGTGATGAAGCTTTGCCTCCAACTTAAGGGACTTTTCCTTGAAGAACTGGTACAAGGTATGATTACAATGTTCGCTTCTCATCATCTGAAGCAATAACTGTAAGGGTTAGGCACGAACATATCCACAACACTAGATCATTCGGCTCAGAGGGGATTTTCGATGCTTTACCTCAAGAATCCGCTGCTGACGGAAACTGTATTGGTAGCCATCAGCAATTTCCATCATATCAGCAACATAATACGGGGGATCGACTAAAAGATTAGTGGAAGTAGCTCCCAAATCCTTATCCCAGATCTCTGCAACCTCATCATAGGACGTTATTTGCATCTTCTGACGAGTGAAAGTATCAGAATTCTTCTCACCAGGGATCACCGGAGCAGGGTTGTGCACGAACATCAAATTCTTCTTCATCATCCATTCAAGTGTAGCATCATCACCATCGTGCATCACGCCCCTCTCAAAGCCCTCCGAAGATGCCTCAACGGAAGCCTCACCAACGACAACGTTCTTTCTAGCATCATAATTTCTCTTAACATGGGACTCCTTGTTAGCAAGGGCGTCAACATCTTCACCAATAAAACCCTCTTCTATCTCAGTTACTTTTTCTCCACCAGTCTCGCCAAGAACGTCCAACTCATCGTTTGGAGAAACCAAGGAGAAGTCTGAAGCCATCCATATAGCAGCGCCGAGGTCATCCTGCCCACCAGAAAAATAAATCTTGCCAAAAGATAATTCTTGACCCAACCTAGTAGGGATCTTTGATTGAAGATCAACATCTTCGCTCCTCTGATTTGGAGGGGGGGGGGAATGTATGTTCGTCAGCATGAATATCTCCTTGTCCGCCAGAGGCAATCTATTTCTCGCCATCTTCGTGATTGTGAGGAGAAGTCTCTGTACGCTCTTCATCATCGGTAGCTTCTTCTTCCTCCTTGACAATTTCATCGTTCACTGGGCTGGTAACCTCATCAGGAACTTCAGTCTTCTCAATAGCAGCGGTGGAAGATTGAACCGGACCTATCTTTTTCTTCTTCGTTATCTAAAGACATAGTATGGTGTTATCACGAAGGCAACTATCCTAACCAATGGATTACAAACGAGGAAAATTTTTCCCACACTCTGATCAAATTAAACTAAGAAGAAAAGGGGAAATATACACATTACAAACTCACAGAAAGTCATACCTTGATATTAGCAACATCCTTCGGAGGGAGGGTAGCGTCGGAACTTTCCTCTTCGTCTACATCAGCAACGTCTAAGGCATACTCAAAATTCATGACATCAAAATTTAATTGCGAAGGGAAGAAGTTACCATAACGAGCTGGAGCACTAGCACGAGGATGACTACCAGCAACAGGGCGCCATCCATGCTGACCAGGTACCCAACCATAAGCCCAAGGACCAACGACCTCAATAACGGTGGCGTTCCACTCATAGTCATGATCGCGCTTGAGCCGCTCACGAGCAGGGAAAAGTTTTCGCTGAGAAGTTCCTTCAGTACCAGGGACGTATCGGAGTTTCGAGTCACTCATCTCACTCAGGAGATGAACTTCACCTTGGGAAGCAAGAATATTACGAAGACCAACGATCCATGGCTTACGATTCCTACTATTAACGTAGTCACCGAAGGAAGCATTAAAGTTTTCAGGAGAATACCAATTTCTCTTAGCCGGGTTGGGAACGTAGCAAGTCATCGTTGTCTCCCCTTTACTCCGGAGGTAGCACTCCTTAAGTGACCGAAGATAATCCCAGTCAGTTGTACCACCGGGCGACAGTGAGTGTGTGGAGTGGAGCCCTCCCGATGAGCCAAGACGTCATAATAAAAGGAGTCACCCGACTTATACAAGGGAAACATAAGGCCAGGCTCGAAAGCCCCCACGGTTGTCAGCAGATGAAAGTCAGCGTACTTGTAATTCTTAATCAAGTCATAAGTAAGATCATCATCGGGAGCATAAAACTTAACGTCGAAGGCTTCGAGCTCGTGCTTTACTTTGAACGCCTCGAGATTTGTGTGTTTAAAAGCAACCTTCTTCTTACCAACTGTGACACTTCGTATAACTGGGGCAGCATCAGACTCATCGACTTTACCCGAAGACGGCCTCTTTGGGGGAAGCATATCTAAAGCTTTCCTCTTAGTTGGCAGATTTCTCGATGGGTCAGCCTTCGGCGCAGCACCTTTGGAAGACTTCCCCTTCACCGGAGCAGTAGATGGTGGGACCGTAGACTTCTGAGAAGACTTCATAGCAGGGGCAACAGAACGAAGAGGCCGTACATTTAGCGGCTCAGCACGTTGAGGATTAGGAGATGGATCACTCGTCGGTTCATCACGTTGAGAAGCTTGAGGACGGTTAACAGCATATCGGGAACCCTAAAAACCCCTCGGTGGATCCTCTCTCTGGGTAGATGAAGCTCGGGGACCAAACGCTGACAAAGTCTTCTGAGCACGAGGATCTGGCTGGGAAGATCTAGGTGGATCACCCTTCGGTGGAGGTACATCAGGACTCTTGGATGGAGGTGATCTATAAGGGCTCGATGGTGGAATCTGATATGGAATCCGATGACGATCAGCCATATCTGCGAACAAGACGAAGATTAAATAAAGAATGTAATGAAGTTCATAAAACGAAATTTTGTAGACTTGGGTATTTCACTAGAAGTATCATCAAAAACTCAGAGATAAGTAACCCAATAAAACCTAAGAACCTAGAAATCCACGAAATCGAGGAACCCTAATCCAGTGGTGATCATCAGAGACAGGTTTTACTGATCAACGAAGAATCCATCGGTTTCGTGATAAAGAACATGGGCAAGTATATATACTTTTATATATTTGTTCTTCATCACGAAACCCAGGTACAGTGGAAGAAAAAGAAGATCAATCAAGAGGGAATAATAGATTGGAAGAACTTCATACCTAAATCAGAAGTATTGAGAAGAGGATGAGGATGGTCTGCAAACACCTGAGGAGCAGCGACAACAGTGGAACGCCAAGAATCTTACAGCACCAGCAGAAGTTAATAGTTAAAGAACAAAAGGAAGAATGAAGAGGTTCAGAGAATGAAGAGTTATGAACTGACAAGAGAATGAAGGAGGAATAAAATTTATTTCAATTAAGCCCTCTCTCATGATAATAAAATTTATACACCAAAGATAATAAAACCGTCTCATGATTCAAGAAAGAAGTTATTGCAAGGAGTGGGAAACGTGCCCTAAAATCTAGGGGAAGTTATTATGGAGAGAGGAAGAAGGTGAGAAGACAATTTTCTTCTGACTTTGACTAACATCCAAATCAGAAGAAAAGGGGCAAATTGTATACACATAATTCATCACTCGCCACGTGTCGGAAGATTTACACGTGGAGGACACACAGCTTGGAACATCAAGGCATGATGCCACGTCTCAACACCCAAGAGGCGTCTGTCATCTACATATGATCATCAACGAACTCATCCGATGGCTAAGAATCAAGGGGCACTGAAAGAACGAGCCACCGCGAAGTACTGACGAATACCCAAAGATCTGCTTTATTCCATCCTGAGGAAGATGCAAGATCAATGGTGAGGATTGGTCTCACTGATGAGGATGTGACAGGGGCATCAGACATCTGTCTGGCGCATGCAGGCAGCCCAACCACCCGCATTAAAAACTCTGAACATAGAGTACGTGTTAACTCACCTGTGGAGGAGAAAGAGGTGACCCATCAGTATCTTACGAGACCGCTGGAGGCATCGGTTTAGAACGAAGATACCAACGGGATCAACACAAAGAACAAGATGATAAGGTTACAGCTGTCCCAGATAGTGGACCCCATGTTCTATCCCTATAAATACCCCTCTCCATTGAGAGAGAAGAGGTCGAACGATTTTTAGTGAACTAGAGGAGATATTAGGAGAGAGAAATATGAAGAGTAAGTATGAGCTATATTTCCCCCTTAGCTTCGTTATTCACACAAAGTCACTTGACTATCTTTGTAACTACTGAATACATAGTGAAACGCAAACCCCCGTGGATATAGGCCTTAGTGCTGAACCACGTAAATCATCGTCTCATTTACATTCAACACTTTATTTCTCGTCTTTATTATTACGCTTTGATTTACTATACTTCTCGAACATATTAATAATTAAATTACTTCCCCCTGACTAGACAAGGACGAGCTCGAAGGCTCTGAGTCGATGAGTCATCGTTCTGATGTAGTTTTGCTTATGATTTGCTCTCCTTTATACGTACATAAGTAAATGCGAACATTGTTTGTGAACACTTAGATACCCTCGTTATTTCCGTGCTCACAAGTGTACGGCACTATTCTCTGGTTATGAACTCTACAATCAAATTGTTCAAGTTCGATAAAGACTTCCCTCAACGAACAAGCGTAAAAGCTTGCAGATCGTGAACCTAACATCTAGGTAGAACCGCAGAACTCACTGGTAGGAAGGGCATACATTGATGCTTAATGTTTTGCAATCTTCGGTATTGTTTTAAGTTGTGCGACCATCACCAGGACAAGTTCTCGATTTTAATCGCATATGAAAAATTGATTTTTGTCTGAAGCATGGCATGTTTCTCAAACAAATAGAAAATTTTCCACAAAGAAGAACAACGATATCAATTGAAGAAAGCACAATTACATGAAAGAAATCAAATTACTTCCAAACCAAAATACATAAGAGCAGGATAAATACAGTAGTACTGGGTTACATTTAAAGTCAACAAACAAAGTTGCACCTTACACAATCAAGTAGAAGTAGATGAGATTTATAGAGGAATAAAACCTTCTCTTACAAGTAGACCAAACATAAGAATAAGAAAACCAACAAGGATGCAATTGGTATCTGAGACGATATCTTGTGAATATGCTGACAAGGTGACTATTGCACCAAGCAATCCAATCAAAAATCCTTTATCCATTTTTGCTACCTCCAACTTTCTCCTTCTCCTTCTTCTCTGGTTCTTGTTGAAGAGAAAACTACAAAGCCCCCTCTCTCTCTTTCTCCCTCTTTTAGACCCCAGATTCCAAAGATCCCAAAATTTAAAGTCAAATGGGAATCAAGGAAGGGAATGCACCTGGAAGTCCTTCCTTACCAACTTGCCTGACTATTCAGATTTCCAAGAGGGAACAAGTTGCTGCCATTGACTTTTTCTCTTGTGAAAATACCTTATCAACCATTTCTTTTGTAGGTAATCACACTTACACCTCAAGTTTTAAGCAAGTAAATATTGATAGTCTGCAAAGAAGTGTGCGGATGTGCAAGGGTAAATGTATACTTTTCCGAGGGAATAATCATGCTATCAGTTCGTCACTATAGTCTATATGGGCCTACACCTTCGGTTGTTTCCGTGGTGGTTAACAGTTCTCCAGCAAGTTTAATCATAAGAAAATAATCCTGCCATTCCACTCTACGTCTCTACCTGTAACACTAACACAAAACAACATATGGGAAGGGAATGCTTTCTCAGATTGCTGGCCTTAGTCTTACTAGCTGAACATATGAAAGAACAGAGAAACATGTGATAACTGGCTAATCAGTTTTTCATCGCAACCATAAACTATGTCAGCTGGTCCTATTCTCTTTCTCCGACCTCAATGTAAATATAGAGGCCTCGGAAGTCAGTCTGGAGTATTCACTTGTTGGTGATGTTGTTTCTTTGGAGCCATAATGTACACCAACAGTCCACTATAAACCCAATTAGCTCAGCTTCTTTCACATCTTTTGCTTGTTGTAAATACCTATATCTGTCGTCCCATGACTCCCATTGCCGTTCGGATTTCTTGATCTGTTTATGCATTATATGAACCATTTTTTAGGGACCATGGTCTTATTAGGCCAACCTCCCTATACTTATAAGGGGTGTCCTAAAGTTAGGTAAATACACATTTACCCTTTACTTTAATTAAATTAAAACTTACTCAATAACTATATAAATCTAATCATATACATTTAATCTAAATGAATTTATTAACCAATATCAAAATCAAAAATAAAAACATGAGGGGAATCGAAATTTTTTAGTTTTGAAAAAAAAAATTATTTTCTTCTTCTTCTCTCTTTCCTTGACGTTCCTCGTTCGATTGAAAAACCCATCAATCCTTTTAATTTGTTCTTCGATTGAGAAAATTGAGTAGAAATCATCAAAATATGCTTTAAATGGAAGTTAAAGTGGCATGTTCGGTTAGGAATAGTTTTAAAAAAACTAATTTTGTAACCGAACATTCTGAAACCAAGAACACGAAGAACACTTCCGTTATCACGAATTTAATTTTTTGTAACCGAACTCTGAGTTCGGTTGGTTCGCAAAAAATAGTTTTAACCGAACTCCTCATTGAAAACCAATATATTGTGTTCGGTTGGTCCCCAAAAAATTCTAAAACTAGTTAGTAACCGAATTCTACCCATAAAAAAAAACCAATGTAACCGAACTGTTTTATTTTTCCCACTATGTTGAGTTATGATTTAACCGAACTTTGCCTACTCTGTTCGGTTGGTTCGCAAAAATTTCTAAAACTATCTAGTAACCGAACTCTACCTATATTACAAAAAGAAAAAAAAATCCAATGTAACCGAGCTGTGCTATTTTGCCTACTATGTTGAGTTTCAATTTAACCGAACTTGTCCCACTATGTTCGGTTTGTTCGCAAAAAATCTTAACAAACCGAACTCTTCACTAATTGCATACATGTGGAGTTCGGTTAGATATGTTGTTGGATTAAAGTTTGCGAACCAACCGAACATTACTCTGTAAATCCTATAAACAAAGTTCGGTAACATGTCTGTTAACCGAACGACTAAAAACCTCCATTTAAGAGCGAGTTCGGTAACCTGCATGTTTGGAAAAGTGAAAACCACAGGGAGACCCATTTTTCCAATTTCTCCCACTGTAAAATCCACACCTAGAAATCTAAAGGCGCGCACCCATTTTTTAAGAAAAAATTATTTTCGGACCCAAAATTATTGAAATTAAATTTCATCGCGAAATTTTATATGTTCATCGTACTCTTCTTCTTCTTCTTCTTCTTCTTCTTCTTCTTTCTTTCTCCTCCATCTCCGGATCCGATCTAATTTCATAAAAATCCGAAATTTCTTCATTGAAAACAAGTTTTAGATGTAGATCTATGATTATCAAACCTTGTTTTACAAACCCATTTAAGGATTTTCTCTGAAAAACAGAAACATGGTGGTTTTAGCCTAATTTGGGTTACCCTCTGTGGATGAAATTGAACGAACATTTACGTATCCTTCATATTTCATACGATATGAATTAGCTCGGCTTCATATTGATTAATCACTAATAAAATTCTTAAATGGGTTTATCGTGAGATTTGTTGATGCAGATCTTCATTAACAATCATCCCATTCCTTTTCAATGTTTCGTACTTTATCTTTCTATTGGTTTGAAAGAAACAAAATCATTATGGTTCATGATTGAAGAATTGGAATGAGCTTTGATTTTGTGGTGATATACCTACATCTTGGAGGGTTAGTCAGAGATCATAAATAACATTACGATATTTTTTTCTCGAAATAAGTTATTCCTGATTAAGATCTAAAATATGTTTTTTATCAGGGTGATGCTTTTTGTTTGAATCTCAATTTTCATTACCGACATTTAATATCGTTTTTCATCTGTGGTTAGTTAAAAGAATTAGTAGAGTGATTTGAAAGTCTTTTCACTCAAGTTAGAGTTAACATTTTCCGGTGAATCTTCTATCACTGTATCTTCTTGTTTGATTGGACTTCGGTTCCTTGATAACTTCCTAATCGATGTTGTTTCGTTACCAGTTGTGGTACCTCACTACTTCCACCGATCACTTCCCCCTGACTATCACTTGAGATATTTGCTGGAGTTCGATGCGGCATAAGCTCCTCACCAACAACAACGGTATCCTTCATAAACTTCCAAACTTTGAAATCAAGCCGAAAAACGAAATGGTTGTATGCGGCAACTCCTGAGGCAACTTGTTCAGGTGTAGGTCCATTTTTTGGAGTAACAAAATGGCGACCATTTGAATCAACAATTATCCTAACTCGACCATGTTTCACCAAAAATGAAAGAGCAAATAAATTCTCCACCGTTTGAGCAAAAGAAACTCTGTTCAGAAGTATGATTTGTTGACTGTTATGAAAATGGGTGATTTGGGGCAGCTATGAAAATAGATACAAAGTTGGCCTTTTGTTGGTGTGTGCATAATGAGTTGGTGGATCTAATTTGGTAGTTCATGGTGGTAACTGAAATAGGAATGATGGTATTGTTGTTGGTTTGCAATGGGTGTGTGCATAATTGGTGTTTGCAGGTGGAGTAGTGGATGCATAACCTGTTATGCAGTTATGAAAATGGGTGCATAACCTATTATGCAGTTATGAAAATAGATGCAAAGTTGTTGCATAACTTGTTATGCAGTCCAGAAAACGGTTGCATAACACGTTATGCAACTACTTTTTTCTTAGTATTGAAACCAACAAAAAATAAGGCTGCATAACTTGTCATGCACCTACAATAATATCTACATAACATGTTATGCAGTCATGAAATAGCTGCATAATGCATTATGCATCGAGAAAATTGTTGCACAATCTTTTATGCATCGAGAAAATAGATGCATAACCTGATATGCATCCGTAAATATGGATGCATAGTGCATTATGCATCAATTTTTTATGTACGCACTAAAATCAACCAAAACAATGGTTACATAACTTGTTAGAGATGCATAACTTTGTTATCCAAATGCATAATTTGTTATGCAGTGGAGAAAATGGTTGCATAATTCGTTATGCGTCTGCAGAATGTGTTATGCATCTTTTTTGGTGGCTGCATAATAGTTATGTATCAAGTTTTCGAAAATTTTGCCTAAAATGATGATCACCTCCGATTTTTTCGTGAAAAACAAAAATTTGATATTCTTTTTTGTACTCGTTGCGTAGATCTCTTAAAAAGATTTCCAACGATATAAAATTTGTAAAATTCCAAGGCGCGGATTTTTAGATATGTTATATCCAAGTTGCGTTGCCAATTATACCCCTGATGCATAACCCGTCATACGGATGCATAATCCGTCATGCAGACATTTTTAATAATTTCATATAATTATGAGTGTCACGGAAATAATTATAGGTGTCACAGTACCTAAAATTAATTGTGGGCCTGATAATGAGAATATTATTTTTTTGGGCTTGCGCCTAAGTTTCCCTTTGGAAAAAGTAACCGAACTACACTTTCAGATGAGTTCGATAACCAATTCTTCACATAAGGTAACCGAACAAACCCAAATCAACTCTAAAAATTTACAGTTTTTTTAAAATTTGGAGCAATTCAACCAACATTATCTAAGTTTGAAGCATACCTGGGTACCCAAATACTCTTCCTCCGGCTGTGGTTGGTAAAATCCATCGTTTTTCATGTTTTTCTTCTTCATCTTCTCTAACTTTACCCTCTCAATAATTCTACTTCTTAACAAAAAAAAAACATCTGATTTTTTAATCTCACTAATTATCTTTAACTTAATCATTTTACTAATCATTACACTAATTATTAACACTAACTAATCATTACCCAAAATTAATCAGGAGGATAATTTAGGTATTAATATAAATATCTAAATAAGAGGTGACCAAGATTTACTTCTAATGTCTTACCCAAAATAAAATCATGATCCCCACAAAAAAAACCATGATCCCAAAAAAATGGTTCTTATTTTTTCTCAAGACTTCCAAAAAGAAACCCAAGTAATAAACAAGCATATCTCATGATTTGTGATTGAAATCTTCAGTGCAGCTGTAGCTAAGAAGTAACCTTCAGCCCCTGTATGATTGAATGCTGACACTGTTACACATTACCATTAGTTCTTCACAAGGCATATCTGATTGATAAAGATAACATTCATGAACTAGGCAGATCATGTAGCCATTTTAACAGTTTAGAAATCAGACAAAACGCATCATCAATATTAACATAAATTCTAGAATTCATGGAATGTACATATCTAATTTCTTTGAGGAAACCATAAGACCATCTAACCAATCCTTCGCAAGAAATATACAAAAAACCATGCGGCATTGCGACTACTACCCAAAAGAATTTTTCTACCTGCCTACCCTGAATCTGTAAGGATGTTGCTAACAAAAAATTATGCGGTCTCATGTCCTCCCTCATACAAAATCAGAATAAAAGAGACAGCATGTGTGTTCAAGAGCTCATTCTCCTATCCCTCAATCTTCCAGCTTAAGTTTGCTTTGGCGATGTTACTTCTCCAACATCTGGATCTTTTCCACCGGTAGACGAGTTCACAGATTCAGTAGGACGAAGGGAATGTTCTACATTATCAAAAACAAGAGACCGGTTGACAGAAACTGGTTGCTTGGCAATTTTCTCATCTTCTTCAGTATCCATCTCTGGTTTCTCCTCTTCAGTATCCATCTCTAGTTTCTCCTCTTCTTCTACCAAGACATCCTCCTTCCCATTTTCTCCATCCTTCTCAATATTTGTCTTTTTTGGAGTAACTTCAGCATAGTTCACTCGACTTACCTTCTGCAACCTTCAAAGATTCCACCACCAAAATGTACCAAATCCATCATCAATTGCTTATCGAACTAAAGCAAACCCAGGCAATCAATTCAAAAGAAAAGCCAAATGAAAAGGGTATTACCTAGTAGAGCGACGACCACATAAATCTGAGTTAAACCTTGCTCTTGTTCTGTAGTTCCCATCTTCGTCTTCGTCTTCATCTTCATCATCTTCCTCTTCATCTTCATCATCATCATCTTCTTCTTCCATTTGGTTCCTTCGTCCTTTCGGAGTCTTTGGACGGCTATCACTGTAGCTAACCGGAGTTAGCTTCTCCAACCTTCAAAACCCCACAACCAAAATAAAAAACCCATCATCTTTTATCAAATCTAAACAAAACCCATATACTCAAATCCATCAAATAAATCAAAAAATGAAAATAAGAAATGATACGAAATTACCTGGAAGAGCGACGAGGGGGTTCAGTGTTTTCTACTTCACTTTTGTTCTTCTTGATAGATTTCTTTGGAAGAGGAGGGGGAGGTTTAGATTTGAGCTTTTTAGAAAGATCAGAGATGCCAAGTTTTAGCATTCTTTCCATGTTTTCTTTGATTCTTTTTTGTCTAAGATCCTCATATGAGATTTCCCCATCGCTTTGGTTCGTAGTTGCAGTCATTTTTAGTGCTTGAGATATTTTCATCTCCCTTTAGGGCTCAATTGAAGAAGAAGGAAGGTTTGAAATTGAGAGAGAGTTAGTTCATCGGTCGTAGTGTCAATAAAAGGGGAATGTCCTTTCTAATGGGACACTCGGGTCGGGGGTAACGGGGATCTGCAGTTTGGACCTTACTTTATGTCAGTCCACTTTGTTTCTATTCGTGATTCCGCGAACGATTTTATTTTCGGGGGAGAAATGGCAACAGCCGGTGATTGAGCGTTGGCATGCATAGACTGCCATAGAGTAACCCACTACTTTTGAATTCCCGAACAAATAGGGATTACTTCCCACAATCTATAACACGTTTTGATAAATCCTTAATCCTAATTCAAAATTTAAAACATAAATTTAGTATTTCCAACATCCCCATTACGGGTTATGGATGTTTATCATGAGTACTTACATTAACTTTATGGCCAACTTCTGCCAGCCTAATCATAACATCTCTTAATCTTATACTATATGACTATCCCGCATTATCTTTGAATGATCGAAGAGGTAAAATCTTCCAATTTTGTTTCGAACAAATTGTGCAGTGCCTCTTCGTAATTCATTGGCGGAAAATTGAGTGAGATCTGTTTGTTTGAAGCTAGTCTTAATAGCTCAGCTTCTTCCAAACCTTTAGCTGGTCCAAGACTACACCTATCCGTACCATGCTTTTCAAGTGCGTCTTTGAATTTCTTGATCTGTTCGTATACAAAAAAATGCAGTTCAGTAATAAGCCGAGAAATAATTGAGATCCATTTCATGATTGAGATTTGAAATGAAAAACGAAAGAAGAGTTTTGGTACTCACGGTTGCATTTGTGCAGCTGAAGCTGCAAAGTGTACCTTCAGCTCCTCGGTAAAATCTAAAGAAGGGGAGGACAGGAGTGTTGAGGCTAGTGCACATAACACCAAGTTCTTCATAGTTTACTTTCAGAAAAATTGCATTTTGATTCAAATCCGCAATCTGGCAAATCTGAATACAAAAATAGCATTAGTTAGTACTAATTCTATTAAAGTTAGGATCTTTTATTGATCTAAGTTGCCATCGTATCACCTTTGGGTGCAAAGCTCTACAACCTCCACAACCAGGAGAGTAAAAATCAATCACGACGAGTTTATCGCCTGCACTTAAAAGCTTATCGACGAGTTCTTGTGCTGTTAGAGGATTGTGCCTGCAATTAGATGTCACTTTTTGAGTTATGAAATTTAACAACAGAAAGAGAAAGAAACAAGTAGCTGATCATTAAGATTAATACATACTTTTGCAAAGAAATTTGTAGAGCTTTTATTCAGCAGGCTCAAGTTGTGAACGGCACCAATATGATCTGAAACGACCATTTTACTTCCCTTGAATCCGCTTTTCAAGGAAACTGAAAATTGTTTAGGATCCGAATCCTTAAGTCTCTGAGAACCAATATTTGTCTTTGTGAATTCAAGTTCAGAATACTTAGATATACATATACCACTTCTTATCAAAGAACCTGCATCCATGACTATGTCGAAACTTTTTGTGTTCACAACCCAAAAACGCAACAAAACCTTCAAGAATCAGAAATCCACTTCTATTTTTTTGATATGTTCTTACAATCAGAAGTAGAAAAGCTGGAATAGAAAGAAATAATGCAGTGTATTTGAATGAAACAGAAGAGGAAAAGTTGTTGGTCAGGTACTAATTAATGTACTAAAAAAGAGAGAGTTGATGGCAGTAATCAATATGAGCAGTAAGCTTGGTCGACTATTTATTATATGGTGGAGAACTTAACTTCTTGCGTGTGTTCGTAGCCTAATTTAGTTATGAGCTGTTGTTTTAAATTACAGTTAGATTGTTTTTGAGGTGCCATATTCGGGTCATTTCTGTATATAACCACACTAGAACTTAACGGAATTTTGGCATGTGTCACTAATCATTTTGTGCTGCATAAGATCTGTGATGATTTGTAAAAGCTATCCTCCCTAGTGCTTGGGCAAAGTTTCATGTGTAATGTCGTAGATATTGATCTTTTTAGGATTTTCAGCCACGCATTTAAAGGTAAAACATGTAAAAGTATCTTTAGATATTCCAACTGTATGTACACCTTTCATCATCCACCACGTGTACAGGAAGAGACACGTGGAAGGCATGCAAAACGAGATATCAAAACATGTTAACAAGCATCTCATCAGAAAATGTCACCGATCAACAGATCTGACGGTCAAGGACAAAGGATCACAGAGGTATGATGGCTTAGAGGAGCACCAGATAGTACTCCTTGGGTGTTAGTACATCCAATCCCGAGGAAGATCCCAGATCAACGGCTGAGAGAGAGTTTGACTGACACAGATGTGACCAGACTAAGAGACACTTGTCTGACACGAGCAGACATCCATCTACCCGCATTAAATACCAAAGAGACATACACGTGTCAATCAGCTCGTGGAAGAAGCGAGGATAACCCTTCGTATTCAAGCTTAGGCCGCAGCATATGCCGAAGACCTCTGCGTAATGGGCACAAAGCACAAGAAGATAAGGTTACAACGGCACCTCAGAAGTATGACCCACGTTCCAACCCTATAAATACCCCTTTCCACTAAGAGAGGAGAGGTCGACCAATCCAGAGAAAAGATAGGAGAATATAGGAGAGAGAAATAGGAAGAGTAAGTGATCCCCTACTTCCGAAGACCTATGTGTACTCTAAAGTCATTTGACTATATTTGTAATCATTCAATACATAGTGAAACACCAGCCCCGTGGATGTAGGCCTTAGTGCCGAACCACGTAAATCTTTGTCTTATTTATATTTCAGCACTTTACATTCAACATTGAATGTCATGTGCTTTACATTTATGTTTGATTATCTGTTTACCCCTTTATACGAACATTATTTATGATAATATTCGACTAGACAATGACAAGCCCGAAGGCTTAGAGTCGATGAATCGATATAATCATCCCCTTTACATATACGACGTACAATTTCAGAATTAGAATGTATGCGAATATTGTTTGTGAACACGTGGATGGCTTCGAGATTTATGTGTTCACAATCTGGCGCTAGAAACAGGGACTTTGTCCCGGTAAAAGATTTATCTTATCCTGTGATTTCACCTTAAACGCGCATTATGGCTGTGCTCTATTCTGGGTTCGGCGTGTTTTCAAAACCTTTTTTATTCTGGGTTCTTGGTCTTTATTTTCACAAACACCATTTCAAAGCAGACAAATCCACGGCTATCTATCACAGATTTGTACGTGAGGCGTTTTTCTTTTTAAAACTAAGACTTAATAATCAGATTCATGAGTTTTCGCTACGGATCTGCCTTTTCAAAAGTTTTCCTTTTCAAAAGTAGTCTGAAAACAAGATCCATGATTGTTTATTAGAGGATTTGTATTGCGAAAACAAGACCGATGAAGTCTTTATGTTTCTCTTTTATTAAGGCACTTGGGCAGCTCACTTCTTTTTATTCCACAAATTTTGCGGATACGAATGGCACTAACCTGATCCTCGTGGATATCTTTGGTTCTCTCTATTTATTCCCCTATGCAGAAAAGGACTAAAAATGGAAAAGACACTAGAGGCAGGAAAAACCAAAGCCTCATCAAAGGAGACACCGAGGACTACCCCGGTCATGACCCGAAGTAAGCAGAAAGGAGACAAAGCTAAAACAGCTAATCAGAGGAAGGATGCTGCGGAAATCACCTCGCCTATGAACACTAACTCCATTGCAGCCGCGGCTCTCAAAGTAGCAGCCACAAAGAACAATGCAACTGTTGCGGCCCTCCAGGCTGCAGAAGCTAACAAAACTTTGGTTTCAAACCAAGTCCATCAACAAAGAGAATGGGTGTCAGAATCTATGATACATCAGTCCGCGCATCCGCCAGCCTTCGGAATGCCGTCAACCAATGGTCAGAATCAAACCATACCAGTGGTTTTGGCACCGCGGGTGGAAACTCAACCGTGGGGACCAAACTTGGAGATACCAACAATTGAAGCTGATCCTCTACCACCCTTAATACATACAGTAGACGAAAGGGGAACCATGGCCGTAGGGGTACAAGCCGGAACTCCCAATCAGGGATCTAACCAGTCCCACCAACTGATGGTAGAGCTCGAAGAATTGAAAAAGAACCAGCAGGTCTACGCAGATGCCGTAACTCTTCTGGCCAGAGAGAACCAAGACTTAAAAGATCGGATTGCCCAAAGCACGAAGACCAGCCAACAACTGGAAGAAGCAAATTCTAAGGCACCAGAGCCTAATCGAGACCGAAGAATCATCCTAGCAAACGCCGCTAGGGGAAGCAGCGCATCTGATCCGGATTATGCCGCCGAAGACTCAGATTATTATGACAGTGAAGATCGAAGAAAGAAACGCTCAACTGAGCACGAGAACGTGGGACGTTACCGCGCAATGGAAGAGATGCGTGATGAGATGATGGATGAGATCAGGCAGTTAAAAGCCAGACAAGGCGGAGGAAGGCTTGAAGAGGTGATGAAAGAGGCTAACTCCACGCCCTAACTCATCGCCTGGCAAATACCCCCATTCCGTTGAAGTGCCCTGTCCCAACTTTTGAATGCTATGACGGATCCAGTGATCCCGCGGCACATATCCGGTATTATAATCGTATCTTATCCCGATGGAGTCAAAACGACGCCGTCCTCTGTAGGTATTTCCCATCAAGTCTGAAGGGATCGGCTTTGTCTTGGTTTGACAACCTGCCACCTGATTCCATCAACTCCTACGATCAACTCGCAGAGAAATTCTTGAGAACCTACATGTACAACAAAGCTGTCAACACCGGAATGGATAAACTTTTTTCTCTGGAAATTAGTTACAAGGAGAACACATGGGAATACACCAACAGATGGCATAAGATCTGCCAAGCTATAGGGAGTGTGGATCCCGTAGTAAGCATCAACTGCTACAAGTGGGGATTAGACCGAATGAGTCCACTGTTTGTTGAGGTCCACGGAAGCGTACCTAAGACGGAAGGAGATCTTCGAATAATTATTGAGAAGTATTCTCATCTTGAGGAAATCCAGCGTGAGAACCCGAGGGCACAAACGCAGAGGTCTCACCGTACCAATTCCGCAGAACAAACCAGTGGGGCCAAAAGAAATAGCTCAGTGGAACGACCGCACGAAGATAGGAAGGAACGAAGAGATGAACGACAAAAAGACGATCGAAAATTCGAAGATCAGGTTTATACGAAGCTTAATGCTAGTTACGCTCAGATCTTGCGAGAGATCAAAGGAAGGGAAAATTTGGAGTGGTCGTGGTCTAAGGGAAAAAAACCCCCAAGGACCGAGAAGTCAAAAGATTACTGTGAGTATCATTGCTTCAATGGCCACCAGACCGAGAAATGCAAAAACCTCAAAATAATGATCCAAAAGTTGATTGATGCTGGCGAACTCAAGCAATACATACGAAAGGAAGTCACCGAGGACAGATCCAAACGAACCAAGCAAGTCTAACTTCCAGAGGGAAACTGCACAATCAACACTATTTCGTGTTCCGAAGCCGTAGGGCCCTCACTTACAGCGCAAATAGGAAAGAGGCTACGCAAGCAATTCGAAGACCACTGCGAATTATATAAGATTGATGGCGTAGAGGTGGACGAGCACAAAGAGTGGATGGACGCACCTATCATCTTCGATACTGAAGATATCGAAGAAGATATGGAAGACCATAACGATCCCTTGGTCCTCACACTATCAGTGGCCGGATGTAACCTCAAAAAGATCCTCATCGACGGGGGAAGCTCAGTGAACGTTCTATTCTACGACGCCTTCAAACGGATGAAGCTCCATGATGAACAGCTGATGACCTCTTATTACACCATCTACGGGTTCAACGGAGCGCCCACAAATCCATTGGGAGACATCGTGTTGCAGGTGAACGCCGGGCCCATGAAAGTAGAAACACGATTCAGCGTGGTAGACGCCCCATCCCCCTATAACGCCATTATTGGACGAAAGTGGGTGCATAAACTCAAGGGAGTGGTAGCAACTTACTACCAATATCTCAGGTTCCCTACACCCGAGGGAGTAATGGAAATCAAGGGAGATCGGGTCTCTGCAAAAGAGTGCCAGGCCACTCAGGATCGTATCAACAACGAACAGGAAGAGCAGCGAAAAACCCGAAGGACCAAAAATAAAGAAGCGGCGAAAGAAAAGGCCATAGACCTGTTCCTCAAGGAAACCGCGGGGAAGGGCTTGACGAAAGATGATAATGTTCTTAACACAGAGGCAAGTACTTCAGCAGCAAACGAAGGACAGAAACATACCAAATAGCAATTAAAGAACGTCCCAGTCCTTAGGGACCCGAAGCCGATGTTCACACCAGTGGAGCCCGTAAAAGAAATCAACATAGGAACGGAAGAAAATCCGAAGATGATCAAAGTAGGGACCATGATGGACGAAGAAAGAGAAGATTCCTTAACCAAACTACTTAAAGAATACGCGGATGTATTCTCCTGGAAGTTAGGAGACATGCCGGGGATTGATCCAAAAATAATCCAACACGAGCTGCGCATCAAACCAGGCACGCCACCTTTCAGGCAGAAAATAAGAAAAGTTGCACCAGAGTATCATAAGGCAATAGAAAAAGAACTTCGGAAACTACTAGAAGCAGGTTTCATCAAGGAAGTCAAATACCCGACATGGATCTCGAACATGGTCATCGTCCCTAAGAAAAATGGAGGGGGTTAAAATATGCATCGACTTTACTAACCTCAACAAGGCATGTCCAAAAGACAGCTATCCCCTACCGAGCATAGATCAACTGGTTGAAGCAGTGGAAGGGTACGAAGAGCTATCATTCATGGATGGATATTCTGGTTACAACCAAGTAGCCCTGGCAGAAGAAGATCAACAACACACATCATTCTACACCCCGCATGGCCTTTATTGCTACACTAGAATTCCCTTTGGACTTCGAAATGCAGGGGCAACTTACCAGAGAATGGTCGATGCTATCTTCAAGCCATGGATTGGCAGTACCCTAGAAGTCTACGTTGATGACATGCTCGTCAAAAGTAGGCTGCGCAAGGATCACCACCAGGACCTGAGAGATATTTTCGAAGCAATGAGGAAACATCACATGAAAGTAAATCCAGAAAAATGCACCTTCGGTGTCACCTCAGGGAAATTTCTCGGGTATCTGGTAACAAAAAGGGGTATTTAGGTAGACCCCGCGAAGATTCGGGCCATAGTGGAAATGCCATCTCCGAAGAATTTAAAAGAAGTGCAAAAGCTCAATGGATCCTTAGCAGCCTTGGGCAGATTTATTGCCCGATCCTCAGACAAATGCAAACATTTTTTCAATATTCTCAAAAAAGGGAGCAAGTTTGAATGGACCGCAGAATGTGAAGAAGCCTTCCAAAAAATCAAGGAATACCTGACTTCAATTCCAATCCTACAGAAGCCTGATCCTGATGAGGTTTTGGCATTGTACATAGCAGCGACAGAAGACGCAGTTAGCGCAGCGTTGGTCAAAACCAATACGAAGATAGAACAACCTATCTATTATGTCAGCAAGACCCTCAATTCCGCGGAAAGGAATTACACGAAGATCGAACAACTCATCCTGGCATTAGTATGGGCTACTCAAAAGTTGAGAACCTATTTCCTAATTCACTTCATCCGCGTCCCATGCAAAGAACCATTGGAAGCAATCCTCAAAAGCGTGGGAAAAGTAGGGAGAATAGCCAAGTGGAACACCCACCTGGACCAATTCAACATCATCCATGAAATTCAACACTCCCAAAAATCCCAAGTATTGGCGGATTTTTTAGCAGACCTCCCCCTGGACAACGATGAAGAGATTAGGGGCATACCAGAAGACGGCGAGGAAAGCAAGGATCCAGTTGATGTCCTCGAACCCACGAGTCAAAGACGATGGGAAGTCTTCATTGATGGTTCCAAAAATAAGGAAGGGGCAGGAATAGGCATTGTCATCACCACCCCAACTGGAGAAAGGATCGTACATGCACTCAGGTTAGAATTCAAAGAGCATACTAAAAACATCGTCGAATACGAGGCAGTCGTACATTCCCTCCGCTTGATAATAGAAATGGGGGTAACTGATGTAAGACTGACAAGTGATTCGCAACTTGTCATACGACAAATAGGGTTCGAATACAATGTATACGACGACACCCTCTCAGCTTACATGGCCTTGGTCCAAACATTGGCATCACAAATTCCGAACATCCAGTTCAGGCACTTGTGCAGAAGAGATCTCAGGCACGCGAATGCCCTAGCATATATATCATCCATGCTGAAGGACAAGAATATCGAAGCTATCAAAATAACAAGGGTATACGAGCCTTCGATTGCATCGCAATTTTCCTTTGTTACAAATCAAGATACAGGGGAAGAAAATATCGAAGATCAGGTGGGAGAAGACATCCATAACGATTTTGACGAAGAAGATATCCTATCAAGAGCAAATCAAGACGAAGATTTCATCAACGAAGATGATTGGAAAATGATGATTCATGCGTTTCTCAAGGATGGAACCTTACCCGCGGACCATAAACAAGCCAGGAAAATACTCTCCAAAGTAGGAAGATATGATCTTCGGGATGGGGTCCTGTACAAGAAATCTTTCCTCGGACCTTTACTACGTTGCTTATCCAGGAAAGAGGGGCATCGAATTCTAAACGACATCCATTATGGCGACGCAGGGAATCATAGCGGCATGAGATCACTAGCCGACAAAGAAAAAATGAAAGGATATTACTGGCCCACAATGATACCAGATGCTGCAAGAATGTCCCGACGATGTGAAGAATGTCAGCGCTTCGCCAAAAAGATACACGCACCAGCAACAACGTTGAATTCTGTGGATAGTTCGTGGCCATTTGCAAAATGGGGCATAGATATCGTTGGGTATTTCATCGAAGAATCAGGGAAAAGACGATTTTTGATAGTAGCCACTGACTACTTCAGTAAATGGGTGGAAGCCAAAGCCTTATCCAGGATCAGATACGTGGACGTGTTTACTTTCATATTCCAAAACATCATTTGCAAGTTCGGCATACCAGCAGAAATGTGTCCGATAATGGTAAACAATTACAGGGGAAAAACATAGACATGCTCTTCGACACTTTCAAAATAAGGAAGAACAAGTCCACCCCCATATACCCTCAAAGCAACGGACAAGCGGAAACTACTAACAAGACCCTCGCCCTTATCCTCAAAAAGCAATTAGACGAACTCAAGGGGCGATGGTGTGAACATCGACACAATGTATTATGGGCATACAGTACAACACGAAGATCTGCCACTAGGGAGTCCCCATTTCTCCTCACTTATGGAGCTGAAGCAGTCATCCCAACAGAGATCCTCATGCCGACCACAAAGATCGAAGCATGGGAGAAAAATCTCACAACAGACATGATGTTAGAGAGACTGGACGACCTGGAAGAAAGGAGGGAAGCAGCATTGCAAAAGATAGAAAATTATCAACGAAGATTAGCGAGAGAGTACAACAAAAAGGTTAAGCTTCGAAATTTTATAGAAGGGCAGTATGTGCTAAGAACAATCCCACAGTATCAACAAGAGAAGAAATGGGGAAAGTTAGCACCTACATGGGGAGGACCTTTTATAATACACGACATTGCGGGAAACGGTTCCTACTATCTTCGCAATCTGAAAGGCGAGGTCCTCCGACACCCTTGGAATGCTAAATGGCTCAAACCGTACTACCCATAGGAGCAGCGCAGCTTTGCATCTGCGTGAAGAATACCAGAAGAAGAAGGCAGTGTAACCGCTCTACATGTTTCTATCTCTGGACGAGGAGTAGCAGGCCTCAACCTATCAATCAAACAAACTTTTTGGGAAATCTTCAAGAAAACGAAATGGTCAAAAGGCCCGCTGGGTGAACGCATGTACATTACATAATAAATTAAAAATATTGGGGAAAGTAGTTAATCTACAATCTCTCAGGGCTCTCCTATCAGTGTCTATGAGTGTAAGACCAGGGGGAAGGCACCCAGCAGAAAGAGATACCCAACCAATTTTAAGGCAGCGGGTCGACGGAATGGGTGCATGTAAATATTTCAAATAAGCATCCCATATCCTAGAACGCTGCCTCGGCCCCCACCGTTTGGGAATCCTCTGGCCCAGGATTCGCCAGCGGGGTGACAGGTCTCAAGACGATCACGAAGGTATTTACCTTCGATGTCGCACCCAAACACTCTCAACTTTTTACAAAGCAAGTTATTTATAATTTAACGCTTCACAATACTAAAAATAAAAATGAATTGATAGCGCAGGTATGCCAAAAGGATGATCCATTTCATAAAGAGTTGATTACAAGTTCAGCAAATAAGATAAAGCAAGAAACACATCAAAAAATGATCCGAAATTATATAATCAACAAGGATCAACTTTCTATGACTAATAAAAGAAATCTATTTGAACGATACAACTCCATCAACATGGTTGTCTTTGCGAGATGAAGGTACGCTACCACCTGAAGAAGGCCCAGAAGAACCAGGCCAGGGCGCGGGAAGGGGACGACGCGGATAATTCTTGACAAGACCATGTTCGACTTTAAGATCAAGTTCAATCTTGTTTAGGACTTTGTTGGTCTCTTCATCCAACTGACATCGAGCTTTATAAGTGATAACAACGGTCCGCTGGTTGGCCTGAGACAACAATGCAGATAGGCGTTCCGCCTCTTTGGAGGCAATCTCAGCTGCTTCCTCACGAGACGCGGCCAACCCTTTGAAATAGTTGGCTTGTCCTTCTTGCTGCACTAAGGAAGATTGAGCTTTTTTAAGCTCATCATTTGCTGCGTGAAGTTGTCCCTCGAGTGCTGAAAACAAGAAATACCAAGGGGTTAAAACAAAGAAATAACAGAATCACACTCGATAAAACGAGGTTATACCTTCGACATTAGCCGAAGCCTCTTCATACTCATTAACAACTGCGTCCCTTGCCTCATCAAGAAAGTCATATTCGTCGGATAGTTTCTTATAATCCGTTTGAAGGTTCGTAAGAGCAAATTGACTCGCGTCTAAGTCTACCTGCTTCATTGAATCCAATTGACGAAGATGGTTGACTTCATCATTCATCTCCCCCATCCTTTTGTGGAGTCGATACACATTCACTTCAAGATCTCTTTCAGACTCCACTTGGCGAGCAACATCAGCTCGAGACGCTGCTAGGGCTTTACTAAGAGCACCAACCTCAGCCCTAGCATTATCTCTTTCCTCGGTAAGATGCAGCATACTATCCCTAACCCCGGGGCCTAAGAAAGAATGAGCATGTTGTAACTCTCCTTCCAAAAAGTGCACTCTAGCCTCTAATTCCGAAGCATGTCCTCGAGCTTCACGCAGGTTGTCACGCGTCCATAGAAGCGTACCATTAAACAGACGACGGTCATGATTGTACTTATTTTGCATATCAACTATCAGTGTTCGCTTTTCACGCCACTCAGCTGCTAAGGCGTTGTGCTCATCAGCATGAGCGTTCCACTTTACGGCTTCGCTTTTCAACTTACCCACCAACTCTGCAATGCGGGATTTCTGTCGTTCCCTTTCTTTCCGAAGCCATATGAGCTCGGGGAATCCACCTACTGAAGATAGGGTGGGGAGACTCAGACAGAACACCAAAGTACAAATAAGGAATCACGAGGGGTGAAAGATCAATAAAAAATACGAACCTATGAGGGACGATACATTTCTACGAGCCTGCTCCAATTCGTTGCGGACTATAGCAAGTTCCGAACGGAGACTCTCCTCAGCATTACCCATCCGTTCCTTTTCCTTCAGGCGACCCCTCAGTTCACTTATTTCCATTTCGGCCGCAGATAGTTCTTCTTCTCTATGACGAAGCTTAGCCTCCAACTTTAAAGACTTTGCTTTAAAGAATTGGTATAGAACATGGTTACAATGTTCGCTCCTCATCATCTATGTCACAAACAACAAACATTATTATACCCAAGGGATCGGATATCACGAAGAATACAATGTTCGGACATCATGAGGGAATCAGTACAAGGATTTACCTCTAAGACACGCTGCTGGGGAAAACCGTATTGGTACCCATCAGCTATGGCCATCATATCAGAAACAGAGGAGGGAGGGTCAACCACTAGGTTAGCTTCCGATGCTCTCAGATTCTTCTCCCACATCTCAGCAACGCGGGCTTCAGAAGACACTTGCATCATATGACGAGTATAAGCGTCAGAATTCTTCTCACCAGGGACCACTGGGGCAGGGTTGGGGACGAACATCAGATTTTTCTTCTTAAGCCAAGCCAAAATGGCATCTTCGCCTTCAGGCATTAGCGAGTAAGGGAAATCCTCTGAAGGAGATTCAACCGCAGACTTCCCTTTGGCTGTTCTCCCCTCACTCGCGCAAGTCTCGACATCACCAGCCTCAGTATGACCACCTGCGTTTTCATCCTGCTGACCAGTAGCACCTTCTTTACCAATATCCCCAAGCACATCCCAATCATCATTTTGGGAAAGCAATGAGAAGTCTTCGGCAAGACCCATGGAAGCGTTCACATCAAAGAATTCCCCCGCGGAATATATCCTACCAAAAGAAAATTCAGGGGAAATAACGGGCAGAGTACCTACACCACCAATATTATCGCCAACAGGGGCAGATCCACCCCCGCCAGTACCACCTATGGTAATATTACCCTCAGACTCACCATCACCACCCGCGGCAATTTCTTCTTCACCATCACCACCCGCGACAACTTCTTCTTCACCATTATCACCTTCGTCATCAGGATGAGAAGTATCGTTACACTCTTCTCCATCGTACATTTCATCATCCTCAGCATACCCTTTGTTTACAGGACTCGTAACCTCCTCATAAACCTCAGCCTCACCGGTCACCATAGTAGAAGATTGTTTGGGTCCAAGTTTCTTCTTCTTCGACACCTACAAACCAGTACACATCCCCACAAAGGCTCATTTTTTCCCTCACTTCAAAAATGAAAATTATTTCAAGCAAGAAAAAAGGGGAAAATAGAATAAAAAATATAAGAAGAAACTATACCTTGGCAGCAGCAGCACTCTTCGGTGGATGGGTAGCACCAGAACCCTCCTCCTTATCTCCATCAACGACATCAAGAGCGTAAGGAAAATTCATGCCCGCGAAATTCGGACGCCAAGGACAGAAATCTCCATAACGATCAGGAGGAGTTTCACGAGGCTTGCTGTTTTCAGAAGGACGCCAACCGCGCGGACCAGGAATCCAACCATAAGCCCAAGGACCAACTACCTCAATAACAGTAGCATGCCATTCATCATCATGATCACGCTTAATCCTTTCACGAGCAGGAAAGAGTTTCCGTTTAGCAGATCCCTCAGTACCAGTAACATACTTCAGCTTGGCATCACTCACCTCACTCAAAAGACGAATTTTACCACGAGGAGCAGCAATGTTACGAAGACTAACACTCCACGGCTTACGGTTTCTACTGTTGACATAATCCCCAAAGGAACTGTTAAAATTCTGAGGAGTGTACCACTCTCTCTCAGCAGGATTTGGAACATAACAGGTCATCATAGTCTCTCCCTTGCTCCGCAGGTAACATTCCATCAGTGCACGAAGATAATTCCCATACAGTTGTGACACAAAACGATTATGAGTGTTTGTGGAAGACCCTTCGCAACTAGCCAGCACGTCATAATAAAAGGAGTCACCCGACTTATATAGGGGCAACATGAGACCCGCCTCGAAGGCTCCAACCGTAGTCAATAGATGAAACACATCAAACTGATACTTACCAAGGAGATCGTAAGTGATATCATCGTCAGGGGCATAGAACATCAAAAGCTTGAAGCTCATGTTTTTCCTTGAACATCTCAAGATCAATATGCTTGAAAGTGACCTTCTTCTTACCAACTGAAATGCTGCGTATCACTGGGACAGTTTCTTCTTAGTCTGCGGAATCTGAAGTAGGACTCAATTCCGAAGATTTCCTTTTAGAAGGAAGATTTTTAGACGGATCATCTCTCGACATAGTACCCTTGGAGTACTTCCCTTTGAAAGAAACCGTGGGAGGAGGGGGCAAAGATTTCTGCGGAGGCACTGAAGGAGGAGCCATTGAACGAAGGGGCGGAACATCCAATGTTTCATTATGAGGAGGAGGAGCCCGCGTACTCCTAGAGTCATCACGAGGAGGAGCCTGCGTACTCCTAGAATCTTCACGAGGACGAGAAGGGGCGCCGTTAACAACATACCTAGACCCAGAAGGACCCTTCGACAAATCCCTTTTCTTAGTAGGCAAAGCATTCGCACCAGAGGAAGATGAAACCCTATGACCCCGAGGATCTGATTGCGAAGACTTATAAGGACCTTCCCCAAGTGGAGATCTATCAAAATCTCGACGCGGAGGGGATCTTGGCGGACTAGACGGCGGGGTTTGGTAAGGAGCCCGCGGACGATCAGACATATCTACATGGAAACACAAAAACAGTTTAGAGAAGAATACGAGGAGATCACTAAAGATCAAAAAACCCATAATTGATGGTCCATCCGGATAAACATTAAAGACCCTAAGAACTAAAAATAACCAGAAATACCCCATCAGACTCCAGGGATAGTACTTAGATACAGACTCACAGACTTTGTAACAAAGAACAGGGGCAAGCATGTATGCTTTGACATGTGTGTTCTTCATCACAAAGCCAAGAATACAGCAGCAGGAAACAAACGGGTAGATAAATAGATAAATCAATGATGAGCAGCTAATGAAAAACCCCATACCTGTATAGAAGAGGACGACAAGCACCAACCACGGTCGAAGATAGAAGGATCGGATATATCAAAAGCTAGTTATCTGTGATACAGGGGCAACAACAGTCGAGAGCGAAAGAGACAGAAAATTGAATGTTGTTGTCTTCCTCACAAGAACGACGATAATAAATGACTAAAGAACAAGAATAAGAAAACAAAGAAAGGATGAACACTGACAAGAAGAGGATGAACACTGACAAGAAGAGGATAAAAGTTTTTTTCACATTCTCTTTCCTATTTATAAAGCTAGAGAAGACAATAAATTTCCCTCGTACCAAGGAGCAGTTATGGGGAAAGTTAATGCAAAGTGGGAAACGTGCTCGTATTTATAGGGGAAGTTATTTCAGGAGAGATAAAACGTGTATGACAACCTTTTTTCTTCTAAATTACAAAATACGCCCAAGTCAGAAGAAGAGGGGCAAATTGTATGTACACCTTTCATCATCCACCATGTGTACAGGAAGAGACACGTGGAAGGCATGCAAAACGAGATATCAAAACATGATAACAAGCATCTCATCAGAAAATGTCACCGGTCAGCAGATCTGACGGTCAGGGACAGAGGATCACAGAGGTATGATGGCTTAGAGGAGCACCAGATAGTACTCCTTGGGTGTTAGTACATCCAATCTCGAGGAAGATCCCAGATCAACGGCTGAGAGAGAGTTTGACTGACACAGATGTGACCAGACTAAGAGACACTTGTCCGACACGAGCAGACATCCATCTACCCGCATTAAATACCAAAGAGATATACACGTGTCAATCAGCTCGTGGAAGAAGCGAGGATAACCCTTCGTATTCAAGATTAGGCCGCAACATATGCCGAAGACCTCTGCGTAATGGGCACAAAGCACAAGAAGATAAGGTTACAACGGAATCTCAGAAGTAGGACCCACGTTCCAACCCTATAAATGCCCCTCTCCACTAAGAGAGGAGAGGTCGACCAATCCAGAGAAAAGATAGGAGAATATATGAGAGAGAAATAGGAAGAGTAAGTGATCCCCCTACTTCCGCAGACCTATGTGTACTCTAAAGTCATTTGACTATCTTTGTAATCATTCAATACATAGTGAAAAACCATCCCCGTGGATGTAGGCCTTAGCGCCGAACCACGTAAATCTTTGTCTCATTTATATTTTAGCACTTTACATTCAGCATTGAACGTCATGTGCTTTACATTTATGTTTGATTCTCTGTTTACCCCTTTATACAAACATTATTTATGATAATATTCGACTAGACAATGACAAGCCCGAAGGCTTAGAATCGATGAATCGATATAATCATCCCCTTTACATATACGACGTACAATTTCAGCATTAGAATGTATGCGAATATTGTTTGTGAACACGTGGATGGCTTCGATATTTATGTGTTCACACCAACTGTGATGCATCATCGGACAGTGACTAGTGGAGGACAACCTACGGATACCAAGGATAACTCTTAGAAATTAAATCAACTCAACTATATTTGGTCGACATTCATTTTTCCATAAATCATCATTGGGTCGGCATTCGGTAACATACTCTAAATGATAACGGATTTAATGCTAATATATATATATATATATATATATATATATATGGGATATGTTTCTCCTCCAAAGTTCTACCTTCTTACCAAAATGAGCACATTCGAGACATATCAGGGGAAATGACGAAGGAAACTACTTGAAGATCTCGAGATTCAGAGGGAGAGAAGAAATATTGTTGGCATATTTTGGGAGAATCGGTGGAGAATTTAGGCATCAAAAAATAATTGGAAATCTTTAAGGAATTCCTCAAGCCAACCTATCCCTTCTCTATAAGATTTTCCGGTTCAAAATTCTACTCAATCCATGCCTCTAAAACTCAAAAACAGATTTGAAAATTTGGGGGTTGTTGAAATCTCTAAACCAAAATAGTGGAACATTGTAGCAAGCATGATTAAGAGAAGATTAAAAAGAAACTCTTATTTGGAGTTAAAACCCATTACTTATACCTCTGCTATCTTTATAGTTGATGAAGCAAAATGGTTGAAAATGTGGACTCTCAGCAAATTAGAATAAAAAGGAAGTTCTTTGCGTTTGAGAAGATGAAGTGGTAACTTTGTTCAACTATCAGATGAGGAAGAAGTGGAGGAGCCGGAACAACTAGTCCCACTAGAAACTTCTTTACGCTGTGAAAAATGGTTGAAGATCATAGGCCTTCCATATAACCTCTATAATTACAAAAACCTAGCTGCAATTGGTGATGAACTGGATGGTCTTGCAGCCATAAGCAAGGAAACTCTCTAAAGGACTCATAGAAAATTCGTCAAACTAACGGTCAAAGGTGACTTGAATTCTGAAAAAGCGGAGGTCTAACAACCTCACCCAATATTTCTTTTAGGCAATCTGTATGGACAAACTCCAATATAATTCCAAGAGAATCAACTAGACAGTCAGACTCAATCAATCGAAATATATCCAAGAGTTGTATCTTTGTTTCACAATGTAATCAGCAAATCAAACAGATACAAATCTACGAGCCTGATTATTATGTTAAACAACTTGAACGGTACCAAAGACCAATGTTCAAGTGTCAATCAATTTATACCAACAACCAAAGGTTGGATTATCTAATTGATTGAACTACGCACAACCTGTGATATTTCAATTATATAAACAAATATAATTCGAAAAAGAAATAACACAGACACCAGAAATTTTGTTAACGAGGAAACTTCAAATGCAGAAAAACCCCGTGACCTATTCCGTATTTGAACACGACACTGTATTAAGACGCTACAGACACTAGCCTACTCCAAGTTAACTTCGGACTGGAATGTAGTTGAGACCTAACCAATCTCACACTGATCAAGGTACAGTCGCGTTCCTTACGCCTCTGAATCCCAGCAGGACTCTGCGCACTTGATTCCCTTAGCTGATCTCACCCACAACTAAGAGTTGCTACGACTCAAAGTCGAAGACTTGATAATTCTGTCTCCCACAGAAATACCTAAGAGTTTTGTTCCGTCTTTTGATAAATCAAGGTGAACATGAATCAATTGATACACCGGACTTATATTCCCGAAGAACGGCCTAGTAATATCAGTCACCTCATAATAATCTTAATCGTATGGTAGTGAAACAAGATATTGTGGAATCACAAACGATGAGATGAAGATGTTTGTGACTACTTTTTATCTTTCCTATCGGAGATTAAATCTCGAGCAAATTCTAGAGAAGATAGTACTCAATACGATAGAAAACATCAAGATCAGAACACGCAACTACAGAGAAAATAGTTGGGTCTGGCTTCACAATCCCAATGAAGTCTTTGAGTCGTTAACCTACAGGGTCTTGGAAAAACCTAAGGTTAAAGGAGAATCGACTCTAGTCGCAACTAGTATCACACAGGAGGTGTGGGGATTAGGTTTACCAGTTGCTAGAATTCTCCCTTATATAGTCTTCAAATCAGGGTTTGCAATCAATTTTACCTTGGTAACAAAGCATTCAATGTTCACCGTTAGATGAAAACCTGATTAGACTCAAGCTAATATCTTTCAACCGTTATATCGAACTTAACTTGCCATACACAAATGAAAAGTGAATTCATTTAGATATGAGTAATCGTACCTATACGTGTACACCTTGTTGGCTCAATAATAGTTAACCGAAGTTACATATGAACACTTTCATATCAACCTTGTTCATCTTAACCATAACTAGTTCAAATGACTCAAATGAAACTAGTTTTAGAGTTGTTCAATTGTTTATATTCTTATAGAAGTATACAAGACACAATTGAAGTAAAATCGATTTTGATTCACTCGAATCAATTCTTGAACATTATAGCCATGGTTTGCAAAAGATTGTATTCCTTAATATATAAATGTATAAGTTCATGGACAAACTGATTTTAGAACATAACCTACTCAAGTATGCAAACTGGTACGCATACCTAAGTGGCCGGACTAAGTTTGGGTTCCCCAGTATACAAACGGGTACGCATACCTTCCAAACTCAGTTGAATTTTCCGGACATAAAATTTACGCCAGTACACATATGGTATGCATACTAAGTTCTCGGACTTTCATTAACCAACCATTACGCATACGGGTATGCATACTATGGTTCCCGGACTTGGAATAACTTGCAACAGTTAACATACAACTACGCATACTGTGTTATATCCAATCATGGTTAGTAGTTCTAAACTGCCATTTCAATCATTGAAACATTCTTAGAAGACGACAATAGTTGTCTCACACAAACTATTAGCTTCGAAGCTTTCAAGTGATCGAATGATCAATACGAAACATTCCGAGTCTACATAAAATGACTGTCTCACACAAATCATGTAAGATGTTACCAGGCAATTTTCACATGATCATGTTTTGAGTTTCGTCAAGAATATAAGATGAACTTGGTTAAAGCGAAAGCTTACAAACACATATTTCGAGAAATATGTAAGCGAGTTAAACTCAACTCGAAATATCAAATGTGTAAAATTGAAGTCTATATAGCTATACAACTTTTGTCTCAAATAGGAGATATAGTAGATATACTTTTGAGTGATAGATGAGTTCAAGTCTTCACATACCTTTTGTTGATGAAGTTCCAAAAGATCCCCTTAGTAGTTCTTCGTCTTCAATCGATGAACGCCGTGAAGTCTAATGCTCAACTACACTTTTTATCCTAATCCGTGACTTAGTTATAAATAGACTAGAAATCAAGACTCATAGTTTTGGCAACTAAACTTGAAAAACAAGCTTGAGATAGGAACGCTTGCGAGTTCGACCGAGCAGTGCTCTAACAATCTCCCCCTTTGTCAATTTTAATGAAAAAACTATCAACACATATGGATTACAAAATAAATAAACTTTGTAGCTTCTCATCCAAATGCTTGATCTCCTTGGTTATTCAACATTACTCAAAATCTTTGTCACTTCCAAGTACTCCATGATTCTAAAGGTGTTCAACTCAGCATCATAGTTGTTGAAGATCCGTAGATATAACAATGGTAAAACAATAGCTCTCAGTCATTGTTATACAGTGTCATAATATTATTACACAACATCAAAGCCCAATTGTATCACAACTTTGACAACAATACTATGGTGATATGTATCACTCCCCTTTAGTCAATATTTCATCTCACATGAAAACCACTCCCCCTTACATAATGATCTGTAAACCATATGTATTTGTAGTGTGAACTACACATTAGTTCCCCCCCCCCCTTTTTTCAATATAAATTGGCAAAGGTACGAAAATTAATGGGATCATAATGAAATTCTCATAGAGATACTTCATGACTAAAAAAGATCATATCAACTTTGTTTTGATGATTCCACATAGTCGAAACTTAGTGTATTCATCAAGGAGTTTATAAAGATACAAGAAAACTCCTACAATATTCCACAACCGCACTCCCCACAAAGATTTGGCAATTAAGTACAAGTTCAATTAAGAACTCCCCCCCATTAAAATATCATTCCCGAAAGAATAACAAGAGCGACCTTACTTTTGCAAGAAAATAAGAATTTCTTTGGACATTAACAAATTACAGGGAACATGAATTTGTATCCAGAAACTCAATTAAATTAACCACAAGAGAAACCATGATTAATTTAATCGGAAATGCTCAACATAAGAGAACTTACGGAGCCGCACAGTACTTTCACATAGAAGTGGATCAGGGAAAGATCAATACTGCGGAATATTCAAAGATTCATTCTATTTTTCATCAATATTTGCATAAAGACATATAATAGACTTAATCTTTTCAATCAAAACTTCATCATATCTCCCATCAATATTTGCATAATGATATGATAGGCTTTACTTTTGACATATATGGGACAATCATAGTTCACGGACGCAAACACACATATCCCATAATAATTTTTGCAATATATAAAACCAATAAAGATTAATACTGCAAAATCATCTTCCAAATAAACTTTAGAATTTAAATAAATAAATATAAAAACATTGCAAGATGAAAAAACGTTGGCAATAGCTATGTGTACTCACAATAATTGCTATTCCAAACCTTAGTTATCCTTATTAAAACACAAGAATAAATTCTCATAAGAAGTTTCATTGATAAAACAAAGCAAAGCTAAAAACAAAAACCGATCACAAGCTAGATCAAAGTTCACGTTCGGAAGCTTCACGGGTTTCAAGGCCTTTGAGCCTGTGATTGACAGCATCAACCGCTTCTTCGGAAAAGATATCCTCATTGAGAAGATCTTTCACATGTGTTTTCATGAGAACAAGGTCAGAGTTAACCTTTTTCAACTCAGTTTTTAGCATATCGAGACCCTTCATAGTATTAACGACCTGCAGTTTTTCCTTCTTTAAGTATTTGAGAAAATCATGAACCACTTCAGTAGGGACCATCTCAACCTTTTCAACATCTTGATGAGTATATGTGTTAGAGCACTGCTCGGTTGAACCCACCAAGCGTCGTTATGTCAAGATTGGTTGTCATATTTAGTTCCAAAACTCGAGTCGCTATTATGTAAACTACAGTCAACTTCGATAGGTTAGACTAGAAAGGATAGATGCATTGTGCTCCATTTACTCACAAAGATCTGAAGATGGATTGAAGACAACAAAGACATCATCCTTCAGCTTGAGGTTAGTAACTATGACTTGACTTGTTCCATATCTATCTTGTGTCTTTCAAATCTTTTAGATTGAAAACATAACACGCAAAGTTATACTATTATGATCAAAGTGCTAAGGAATTATTGAATCACGAAGTATAATGTTTATCTTTAGAACTTCGTAGATATGACATCGACATAATCTTTTGGATGCTATTATGACTATGTATATGGGTAAAGGTGAGGATTTCATCCTAGGGAACAATGTTTTACATGTGTTCTAAGGAAGTAAATTCATGAACTTGGTTTGTGAATCGAAAAGAAATTGCCAGGCGTTATTGGTATTCATTGCATATCTTGTGAACAACCAATATGTGTGATTAGTATAACCATTCATGACTTGTTTGTGTTCTTGGTAAAACTATTCACAAAGACCTGACTTATGTATTGGTATGACTTTTATTAGTGAAACCGATCTTAAGTAATCACCTGTGATGGTATGAACATGTGCAACACGTTTTTAGGCAAAAGGGAACCGATCCTATGGACATGTGCAACCGAATACAAGTTTATACCATAAATAAGGGGGAATCGATCTTATGCACATGTGCAACAAGAGGGAACCGATCCTATGAACATGTGCAATCGGCCTCAAGAAATCTCAACCCAATCTAAGCACGTTTTGTGTTTTTAACACAAAAAATTATCCGAAAATATATTTTCGAATTTTCTATTATTCTAGAAATATTAGAGATACCAAAAATATATTTGGTTAATATGGATACGTGAATAATGTCAACATTAAGATTTGAGCATCTTATTTACACAAATTATGAAAACCGAATTTTGCTATTTGTTGCATATCTTGAGAATATTTTCGGTTTTGGAAATTCCTTGGTGTCCAAACTTCCTTGATCTATAAATAACTAAGTTTGCATCTCTAGCAAACTAATCCCCCGTGAAAAAGCGGGGGTCTAACAACACCACCCAATATTACGATTAACAATCTGTATGGACTAACTCCGAAATACTTTGCTAGAGAATCAACTAGACAGTCAGACTCAATCTAGATAAAAGTATCTCAAGGAGTTAATATCTCTCTCTTTATTTGATTTTTACTCAAGCTAAAAACAATAGTGAGTCTTTATCAAATACAAGGAATAACTTGGACAGTACCAAAGACCAATGTCCAAGGATCAATCAATATCAATCAACAACCAAAGGTTGGATTTCCAATTGATGATCACGAATGCACAACCCGTATTATTTCAATTATATAAAATATAATGCGGAAAAGAAATAACACAGACACCAGAAATTTTGTTAACGAGGAAACCGCAAATGCAGAATAACCCCGGGACCTAGTCCAGATTGAATAAACACTGTATTAAGCCGCTAAAGACACTAGCCTACTCCAAGCTAACTTCGGACTGGACTATAGTTGAACCCCAATCAGTTTCCCACCGATCCAAGGTACAGTTGTACTCCTACGCCTCTGATCCCAGCAGGATACTACGCACTTGATTCCCTTAGCTGATCTCACCCACAACCAAGAGTTGCTGCAACCCAAAATCACAGACTTGATAATAAACAGATCTGTTTCACACAGAAAAGTCTATCAAAGGATAAATATGTCTCCCAAAGATAAACCCTAGGTTTTGTTCCGTCTTAAGATATAAAATCAAGGTGAACAGGAATTAATTGATAATCCGGTCTTATATTCTCGAAGAACAACCAAGATTAATAAATCACCTCTCTACAATCCTTCCTGACTACACAGGCTGTTTGTCGAGGAATCACAAACAGTGAGACGAAGATGTTTGTGACTTCTTTATCTTTCCTATCGCAGAACTCTCACGACCTCAAGCCAATCAATCGATTGTACTCGTACGATAGAAGATGCAAGATCAGATCACACAACTACGATAAAAGTAGTATCGGTCTGGCTTCACAATCCCAATGAAGTCTTTAAGTCATTAACCTGGTTTTAGAGAAGAAAACCAAAGGTTAAAGGAGAATCGACTCTAGCGAGCGCACTAGTATCACACAGACGTGCGGGGATTAGTTTTGCACAATGCTAGATGTCTCCTTTTTATAGCCTTCAAATCAGGGTTTTGCCTTAGTTACAAAGCAATCCTTATTCACCGTTAGATGAAAACCTGATTTAGATTCAAGCTAATATTTCTCAACCGCTAGATCAAAAACTTAGCTTGTCACACACACTTAGGATATACGTTTACTGGGTTTGTGAAAACCGTGCCCAAACGTGTATGTTGGTTCAATATAGTAACCCAAAAGGTTAACCATATGAGAATTTCATATTAACCTTGTTCTTCTTCACCATAACTAGTTCAATTGACTCAAATGAACTAGTTAAAGAGTTGTTTAATTGCTATGAGATCTTATGTAACTACACAAGACACAATTGAAACAAAGATGATTCGATTCGATTGAATCGGCTCATGAACATTATAGCCACGGTTTGCATAAAGCATTCCTTAGTAATTTAATGTTTCATGTTCAGAGCACATATTTAGATCATAATCTCTTAAGTTCACAAACAAGTTCGCGGACTTAAGTTAATCAGTTGAGTTTTCCAAACTCAGCAGAAATTCTCGGAAAGAGAACTTCCGCCAGTTCGCGGACTTAACACACAAACGAGTTTTGGAAAATCCAGCAGAAATTCTCGGTCGAGAACTTCCAACAGTTCGCGGACTTGGCAAGCCAATTCCACAATCCTCCGAATTTCTCTTGATCAACAAAGTTCGAAAACTTCGGTTCAAGGAATACATGGTTATGTAATCTAAACTCTCATTTCAATCATTGAGACATTCTCAGAGGACGCTATGTAGCCGTTATTCACAGACTGATTCACGTCAGAGAAATTCTCAAAGTGATTGAAACTTTTCATGACTTTCGTCACTAGGTGAAGATAAATTTGATCAAAGCGAAACGCTTTACCAATACACGATTTCGAGATAAAAGATAAGCAATGAATGCTCAGCTCGAAATGTCAAATGTGTATGATCTAGTCTATATAGCATACGACTTTTATCTGATAAGAAGTAGGAGATAGAATAGATAGACTTTTGAGTGATAGATAAGTTCAAGTCTCCACATACCTTTTTGTTGATGAAGTTCCACGGTTCCTTGTATAGATCTTCGTCGTTGTATGATGAATCTCCATGAAGTCCTTGATCTCTACACTTTTCTATCCTAGTCCGAGACTTAGCTATGTAGGCTAGAAATCAAGACTCATAGTTTTGATCACTAACATTGACAAACATGCTTGAGATAGCAACGCATGCGAGGTCGACCGAGCTATGCCCTAACACTCTGTGACAACAAACTTCCTCAGTTGTGTTGTTACTGGTGTAGCCACCTATTCAGAGAGGAGAGTAACCTAATTAGGCGAAATCTCTTACGGTCTCTAAGTTTAAAGTCTTCTTTGGGATTGAGAAGCTCTATTAGTACCGTTGGTGGGAAACTAGAAGATTGTATTGTTATTTCAGTTTTCAATTATTGATTTGTTTGACTAACGGTTGTTGAATCTTTGATTGCACCTAGTTTGTTTATTCTTGAGAACCTTCTCTTCTGATATAAGGCTCACTCAAACTAGATCAAAGATCAACGTTTCTACGGATCTAAGTCTTTCTATATCCGTAAGATAGATTCATTGATTTGTCATTGTTAACAGACTCCGTTCTGTGTGACAAATAAATAAGGAATCAAGTTTGTTTTTGCAGGTTGTTACTTTGAAGATTAAATCGAAGATTGAAGACTTCTGTTCTTGTGTTTTGATTTTTGGTGTAACTTTATGTGACTTGATTTTCGGGGATCAAAGAGGTTGTTTACTTTTAATAAACATAACCCTTTTTAAGATCACCAAGTAGTTTGTGATTCTATCATAAACCTTGTAATCAAGACTGATTATTTCGGTAATCATTGTCTTGTTTGATCTTGTAATAGAGGAACTTCGGATCTGGTAGCATGTATTAATAATTGAAGATCCTTAACTACGCTTATATCATATATTTCAGTATTGTGATTAAAAAGTGAGTTTTGTTACCAAACAGTTTATCCTTTACTGTTTGGAATACGATCCAAAGGAATCCTGTCTTGAAAGATTGAACCATTAAGAAGATAAATTAGATTTAAGTCCTAAATGAACGCATCTTCTGATAGGATATCTAATATCAAATATCTATTGAGAACTTTGGTTCTGCTAGATATTGTCAAAACAAATATCTATAGAGAACTTCGGTTCTGCTGGATATTGTCAAAACAAGAATACTGCTGAAGCTGAGTAACTAAGATTTAAGTTTACTTAGTAGTGTCTACACGAATTTGCAGGTTTACTTTTTGTAGCGTATTAATTCATTGAGTATTCCAATCTGGACTAGGTCCCGGGATTTTTCTACAAGATTGTAGTTTTCCTCGTTAACCGAATTCTGGTGTGTGCTTTACTTTTGTTAGAGCACTTCTCGGTCAAACTCGCATGCGTTGCTATCTCAAGCATGTTTGTCAATGTTAGTGATCAAAACTATAACTCTTGATTTCTAGTCTCTTATATCTAAGTCTCGGACTAGGATAGTAAGTGTAGTTGAACTCAAGGACTTCATGGGATTCATCATACAAGAAGAAGATCTACTCAATGAACCGGTGGAACTTCTCGACAAAAAGGTATGTGGAGACTTGAACTTATCTGTCACTCAAAAGTCTATCTATTCTATCTCCTACTCTTTGAGACAAAAGTCGTATGCTATATATATAGACTAGATCATACACATTTGGTATTTCGAGCCGAGTATACCTCGCTTATCTATATATCGAAATATGTGTTGGTAAGCTTTTCGCTTCGACCAAGTTTATCTTTACCTAGTGACGAAAGTCATGAATGTTTCAATCACTTTGAAAATTGCTTTGACGAGAAATAGTGTAACAACTATATAACGTCCTCTAAGAATGTTTCAATGATTGGAATGAGAGTTTGGATTACACTTGAACCGAAGTTTTCGAACTTTGTTGATCAAGAGAACCGGAAGTATGGAAAGTGCCAAGTCCGCGAACTCAGTCCACGAACTGCCGAAGTTCTCAAACCCGAGAATTTCTGCTGGAGTTGACAAACTACCTCCGTGAGCCAAGTCCGTGAACCGGCGTAGTTCTCGAACCCGAGAATTTCTGCTGGAGTTTGTAAACTCTATCCAGTGTCTTAAAAGACTAAGGAATGCATTTGCAAACCGTGGCTATTAAATTCCATGAACCGATTCGAGTGAATCAAATCATCTTTGCTTCAATTGTGTCTTGTGTAGTTACATAAGATTTCCTTGCAATTGAACAACTCTCTTAACTAGTTCATTTGAGTCAATTGAACTAGTTATGGTGAAGAAGAACATCGTTGGTATGAAACGCTATATGGTTAACCTCTTTGGGTAGACTATTGTTGAACCAACAATGTACACGTTTGGGTGCGGTTAACAAACCTAGAAGCGTACAGTCATTTGTGTATAACAAGCTAAGTTTTCGATCTAACGGTTGAGAAATATTAGCTTGAATCTAAATCATGTTTTCATCTAATGGTGAATATTGATTTCTTTGTAACTAAGGCAAAACCCTGATTTGAAAGTCTATATAAAGGAGACATCTAGTATTGTGCAAAACTAATCCCCACACCTTACGTGTGATACTAGTTTGCGTCCTAGAGTCGTTTCTCCTTTAACCTTTGGTTTTCTTCTTCTAAAACCAGGTTAACCATTTAAAGACTTCATTGGGATTGTGAAGCCAGACCGATACTACTTTTATCGTAGTTGTGTGATCTGATCTTGCATCTTCTATCGTAACAGTACAATCATATTGATTGGCTTGAGATCGTGAGAGTTCTCCGATAGGCAAGATATAAAAAGTAACCACAAACACCTTCGTCTCATCGTTTGTGATTCCACGACATCTTGTTTCGCTACCATACGATTAAGATTGTTGTGAGGTGATTGATTAATCTAGGATGTTCTTCGGGAATATAAGACCGGATTATCAATTGGTTCATGTTCACCTTGATAATTATCAAAATACGGAACAAAAACTTTTAGGTTTTTTCTATGGGAGACAAATTGATCCTTTGATAGACTTGTCTGTGTGAGACAGATTTGTTTATTGTTAAAGCCTGCGATTTTGGGTCGTAGCAACTCTTAGTTGTGGGTGAAATCAGCTAAGGGAATCAAGTGCGCAGTATCCTGCTAGGATCAGAGGCGTAGGGAGTACAACTTTACCTTGGATCAGTGGGAGACTGATTGGGGTTCAACTATAGTCCAGTCCGAAGTTAGCTTGGAGTAGGATAGTGTCTGTAGCGGCTTAATACAGTGTGTATTCAATCTGGACTAGGTCTCGGGGTTTTTCTGCATTTGCGGTTTCCTCGTTGAAAAAATTCTGGTGTCTGTGTTATTTTTATTTCCGCATTATATTTGTTTATATAATTGAAATAATAAGGTTGTGTGTTTGAATCAATCAATTGGAAATCCGACCTTTGGTTGTTGATTGATATTGATTGATCCTTGGACATTGGTCTTTGGTACCGTCCAAGTTATTCCTTGTGTTTGATTAGGACTCGCTGACTTCTATTAACTTGAGTGAATCAAAACAAGAGATAGATATTAACTCCTTGAGATACTTTTACCTAGATTGAGTCTGACTGGCTAGTTGATTCTCTAGAAATTGTTTCGGAGTTAGTCCATACAAATTGCTAAGCGAAATATTGGGTGGTGTAGTTAGACCCCCGCTTTTTCAATTGGTATCAGAGCAGGCAAACACCTTAAACCTAATAAGTTTGTGTTTGATCTTTCCTTAAAAATTGTCCCATAGGAAATTTCTTTGGAAAACTAGCTCTTGGCATCTGTAGCGCACGCTAGATTTCCTTAAAGATTGTTCAAAGATTATTATGGTTAAAACCTCTGGGTTCTCATAATGATCTTACTTCATCTAAAAGGAAAGATTTAGATGTTAAGAATCAATCATAATGAAAAAATAAAAAGAAGGAAAGATTGAGAAAACGCTCAACAGCTCAAGGATATGGAACCTCACTAGATTAACTCTTAATCTCTTTGAGGAAGACTATCGTAATGGATCAATTGATAAAGATCTATTTAAAGTGTTCGAAGGTGTTTTTAAATTCTTAGAAAAACTCAAATCTGTTAATATAAGAATTATTCCGAAAAGGGTTCCGTATGTGTTAAATCTGTTAATACTGTGCAGCTCAGAAATCGGAAGTATCCTTCTTCTAGCCAGAACAAACGAAGGATAGAAAGCTCTAACTGCCCTGACTATCATCATTACTTTGATTATACTACAGGGACTGTTCACACCTATCAACCAGAAATGTCGCATGAGAATTCCTCTGCGCATTATGCCTCTTGGTAACAATGATGGCAATTCCCCATTTGTATATATCTTGGAATGGGGCAAGAAAATGGTTTGAGTTGTGTACAATTTTTTTATTGTGATTAAATATCAATTTTAGCTTTCTATTGCATCTGTTGTCATTCACTTGTGTGTTGTCACGGAGTGCATAACCTTTAATGTGCAATTGGCTAATAAAATCGTATCTTTCTTATATAGGTCGCGGTTCATGAACGGGTCCAAGCCCAAGTGTGGCCTTTATAAAGGAGAAGTTCGTGCACCCTAGTCTTCTTCTTTACCCGTCCGTGTACGTGAATCTAGGGTTTTGTGTGTTTCCACCTTTGAAGCTTCATTGGAAAAATTGAAAGAAAAGGTGTTCAAGATTCAATCCAAGTAAGTGTTTTTCTCTTGATCCTTTCATATTTCTAGTCCCATGATGAATTCTAGAAGCACCAAAAGGAACTCTAAAAAGCCAAAAACCTCTAGCTTGAATTCTTCTTGTGGCCAAAATTCTCTTAGAATTAGGTTTGTAGATGATTTTTGTGTTAGAGTGTTTAATAAGATTGCTTCAAAAAGTTTCATCCTATAAAAGAAATTGGATTTTTCTAGTGGGCATGAAGAGGATTTGGTATGCTTTAAAAAATTCAAACTTGGAAATATCTTTGATGGTCTTGGTCAAGGATTCGATTCACTTACAAGGATTTTCTATGCCAATATTCATGATGTTGATTACAACAATATGGAATTTAAATCCATGATCGGTAGAGAAAGTTTTCTTTTTGATAGAGAATTAATTTCAAGGATTACCAAAATCCAGTTGGGGAACGTACGGCTTCCTAGACCAAGTGATGAACGTCCATCTTGTGATGATATCTCGGTTGGGCTTTGTGTTAAGAAGGTCATTTGGAGTCAAGGAAAGTTCCTTACTAATGATCTTAGTATTCCTTTGATGGCGTTTGGAAAACTTGGTATGCCCAATCTTTGTCCCTCCACAATTGAAAATTCTTGGTGGAGTCAAGAGTTTGCGGAATTGGTCTATTTCCTTGATTCGGGTATTTCAAGTCTCGATATTTGTGGTTTCATTATCTCTCAAATGATTTCGATGACTTCACCCGTCAAGATGTTGGGTTACCCTTGCTTGATTAGTCAAATTTTTCATGATCGTGGGTGTGATTCAATCGGCAACTCTCTTGGGGTCCCCAAACCGGTTCGTCCGTGTACTTTTAGACGCATAAGGGAAAATTCTTGCAAGCGACAAAGAATTGCTTCTCTTCATTTTAGTGATCCTACTACCATGAGCCTTCTTAAAAAAAATCATAAAGGTGAGTGTAAGGTTGATTCGAGAGTGAAGTGTGTTCAAGAACAATTGTCGTTGGTTGCAACAAAGTTTCCCAAGCTTGAGGAAGAATTGAACACAATTAAAGCATCTTGGAGCACCTCCGATGAGGAAGAAGTTGCGTAACATGTTGCCTAGTATGTCTTCTTTTTGGCTTAGTTGGAAGAATAACTAGTGCTTTGAATAGCGATGATTGTGACTACACATAGCTATTATTTTCATCTTCTTGTTTTTAGGTTTTTTGGTTTAAAATTCTAAAACTATTAACCAGTGTTCTGTTTACAATTGAATGCGTATCAGCTGTGATTGAATCAGTAAGCGCAGCAGATCCGGATCCTAGTGCTTTCGACAGATCCTTCATTTCAGTACTTTCCCTCCCGGTAAGAAAACGTATGCGCGTGACTAATCGCACAACATCGATGGCAAGCATTGGAGGATGATGTTTTGAAATACTTTTGATTTTGTTATATTGCAACTTGTTATGGGATATTTGTGTTTACGTCTGTGAACTTTGTTGCCCCATATTCTTGTCAAAAGTAAAGTCGTTCATGATCGGTATTCATGTATTGATTTAAGAATGAATAGACTTTTGACATATACAAAAGTTAAGCCTATATTGTCAACTCTTGACGGAAGATAGGTTAAAATCTTTTGTATCCAAGGATTATTGCTATTGTATATGCTTGTGCAAAAGAATGAATCCTTGTGTATTCCGCGGTATAGATCTTCATTGATCCATCTTTTTGTATTACCGTGAGGCTCCGTGATGTGTCTTATGTTGAGCACGATACAACTAAGTTGATTATTTTTGATTAGCTTGGTTGGTTGTTCCGTGAGGTACGTTATGTTGGCATTAAGAACTAAATTAATCATCTCCTTGGTTATTTAGTTATTACTCCACAAGTTCTCTTGTGTTGTGTACATGAACGATTAAGCCAATGACTCTCTTGTATGATTAACTTAGTCGTTGCTCCATAAGTTTACTTATGTTGAGCACAATGAATTAAATTGATCACTTTTGTGGTTAATTTGATTATGTATTCCGATTAGATTATTCATGGGTTTACTTATGAATAATTTGATTGAGTGTTGGTGTAGATGGGGAAAAAAGATTTGCTGGTTTTTAAGGAATTGAGGAGACGACCGTACGGAGGAGACTCCTCGAACCGAGCGAAATGTTAAACCTCACACAGATGCACCGCTGCAAAGGGGGTGCTTTAGATTCGAGAGATCAATCTGTAATACTTCGGCCTAAATCAAGACAATGACCGTTCCAGTGTAAATTGGGTCACAAGAGAGGATGGGTTGATCTGTAGGAGGGAAGCTGGGAAATGTGTGGAATCAATGGTAATCAAAGATTTTGGGTGTGTGAATTTTGAATATGATAAGCTCTGAATGATTGAAATTGCTCAATTGAGAGTAGTTGCTCAATTGATGAGTTGATGATCTCGTGTTGTCGATGAGACGTGAGATTGATGATATTGTTGATGCTGATGATTCAATCATGATTCAGAGACTTATTTATATTGCTGGATTTTAGACACCATGACCCCATGAAGTGTGAAAGTTGATGGAATCAAGGAGTGGGGAAGTGGAGATCGTGTTTGAAACCAGTTGCTCAACGGGTGGAGACTTGGTCGATTTTCCATCCACTACCTCGTGAATTCCTTCAACTGATTGCACGACTTGCTCACATTCCATCGTGTGTTTGAACATACGTGTCGTAGACTGCCAAACC
The DNA here is from genome assembly GCF_003573695.1 of Papaver somniferum. Taxonomy (NCBI): domain Eukaryota; kingdom Viridiplantae; phylum Streptophyta; class Magnoliopsida; order Ranunculales; family Papaveraceae; genus Papaver; species Papaver somniferum. Next base: position 62,674,311 of record NC_039362.1, read on the forward strand.
AAAACCCTAAGTGATATCCCCCAAAATGACACGATTGACGTCTCGTGGTATATTAGTCAATTGATGACTTCGTGGTTTGATGGGACGATGAGTCCATGTAGTTGATGAGTTGAACATGTCATGAGACACAGGTATAGTTCTTACGATGAAGTGAGCAAATATTGCTCATTCGATGGATCGTTGAATATTGATTGTTGAACCAAGATTCCTTGAGCAAATATTTATCATCTGAGTAAGTGTTGCTCATGTGATGAATTGTTGAATATTTGATCGTCTGAGCATGTGTTGCTCATCTGATGGATTATTGGCAGCGTACCAAAAATATTAATTAGAATACTGGTCGTTGAACCGAGCATAATTAATAAAATTAATGACCATGAGGTCATCGTAAAATTATTAAGGTTGGAATCTGGAATGATGATCCTTGGATTTAGAAACCCTAATTTGATCAATTGATGATCAATTCATGGTTCGTCAGAATTTTAACCATGGGACGAAGAAGGGAGCGACTACATGGGACCGTGGATCAACCATGTAGTGTCCATATGCTCACGTGAGCAAATACAAAGAACTCCTGAAGAGTTGACGATTTGTTGGTGAAAGAATGATCAAATGCTGGTTTAATCATTTATTCGAAAATGCTCGTCTGAGCCTTAGGTGAGAAAAAATAATTAATTATGACGGAGTGAGGACCGACCATGGGTCATGAAACCGGCCCTGGGTAGTCACGTGACCGCCTGATGATCACTTCATGAAAATCCGAAGTGTTTGGAAGAGTCTTGGACCTAATAGGTGCAATTGTGCAAATTAGGTCAAAACTGTGAAACTTGATGGGACCGGCTTCTGTAAGCCAAAGAGCCAATCTTGCTCGGTCAAGATAGCGCGCTCGTGTCTCCAAGGCGTCCGCGTCTCAGTCCTGAGAATTTTAATATTTTCTGGCGTGCAATTGGGCATCCATTCAAGAAAATATGCCAAAATTAGGGTTTCGACGAAACTAAGGAAAACACCATGAGATGATGGAAAATAATTATAAAATAAGTAATAAGTAGGCGTGAGACCGCCGAGTCCAAGGCATGGTCGTCCGGTCATGGACACGGTCCCGTGGTGCCTTTTCCTTAATTTTATAATATTTTGATGATTTTATGAAAAATTCATGAATTTTGAGAAATTTGATGAATTTAGAGAGTTTCCATGAATTGAAAGAGTTTTCATGAGTTCAGGGAAGAAAAAAATATTAAAATAATAAAACAAGGGCTTGTGGGACCGTGGAGGCGCGGCCAGCCGGCCAGTGCCCGATCCCACGAGTTTTCGTAATTTTTAATATTTTTTTTAAGTATTTTTTCATGATTTGAGGGAATTTTTCCTCATTTGAGAGAAATACCAAGAAATCAAGGAATTTGATGAATTCAAGGAAAATAAAAATAATAATAAAACAAAGGGGCATGTGGGACCGGCTAGGGCATGGCCGGCCGGCCAGGGCCTGGTCCCACAAGTTTTTATAATTTATTTTATTTTATTATTATTTGGTGATTTGTGCAAAATACCATGAAATCAAGAAGTTTTTTCATGAAATTAGAGAAATAATAATAATAATAAAATAATGAGGAACCGTGAGGTGTCGGGCCGGCTGGGACCAAGGCACGACTAGTTGGCCCATGGTCACGCCCCACACTCCTTTTCTTAATTTTATATTATTTTTTATGGATTTATGACAATACCATGAAACCGAGGAGTTCCCTCGAGACGAAAGAGATTTGATCAAATGAGAGAATTTTCATCAAGTCATGGAAAATAATGTATTAAAAATATAAAACTGGCGTAGGACTGACCACGACACGGTCGGTTGGTCGTGTGTCCGTGTTCCCAGCACCTTGGTCAATATTTTTAATTATTTATTATTTTCTTCCTTATTTTGCATAGGTTCATCGTTTCGTTGTATTTTGAAATACTCGTTCGTGCGGTGACTGTTAGTGCATCGTCGTTGAACACACTTTCACCATTTGGATCGGGGCTTACTTAGAGGTAGCTCAGACGCCCGGTTGTTGATTATTTATTAATAATTATGGAATTCAATGGAGAATAATTCACAAAACTGAGTAATAAGATGTTTATTATTAATTCATAGGATCAGCTGAGGATTCGACTACGTATTCAGAATAATAAAGTGAGCATTACCATTCCATGGGATCGTAGATTCGACCATAGAATCAGAGTAATTAAGATTTATCTATTACCATTTATGAGACCAGTTGTGGATTCGATCATGAAATCGGAGTAATGAGATAATATAGTTATTGCTATTCTATGAGATCAAGTCGTGGATTCGATCATAGAATCAGAACAATTGTTTATTGCCATTCCATGGGACCAGTCGTGGATTCGACCATGGAATATGAGCAATTGTTATTGCCATTCCATGGGACCAGTCGTGGATTCGACCATGGAATAGGAGCAACAATAGATTATTCTGGGAATTCAGTAGTGAATGTCACGGCAGAATTAATCTTACTTAGGAATAATTAAATTTGTGGCTCTATACTAGCAGAGCAAGATGTCTAGGAGCATTAATTATCCCGATATGAGCTTGTAGGTAAGTCATATACTTTATATAGTCAGGGTAAACTCGTTGTTCGTTCCTGAAGACATTATTGTTCTATACTAGCAGAGCAAGCTGTCTAGGAGCCGTCCATCTCGTGATACTATATAGAAATAATCACTGAAAGTGTTCAGTATTTATGAGATATGTCGTTGTCCAGTCGTGAGACTACATATATACATGTACTCCGAGAGAAAGTACTCTCCTTTGAGAATTCAATGAGAGACCCATGTCTCAATACTCACGTCTGATTGCTGGATCAGAGCTTCGTATAATTATGAGTTCACGATTTTAGCCCTTGTCGAAAATCCACCATCTACATTAAGTCCCATGCTTACTGAGGAAAGATGTGTTCCTCACTCAGCATTAAATGGTGATTTTCCATCCATAAATAACAATACCAGTAATTGAATTTAGTCGTAAGTTTAGACGTTACCAGATTTAGAGAGCATGAGCAGACCACGACTTGATGAAGGCTTCAATGTCATGATTGGAGTGTCATTTGGTGAGCATAATTTGGTGTTGAACCGCTGGTTTGGACGACGAGTCCGTGGTTGGTCAGGATTCGCGGGACGGGCCCAATAAGGAAATCCTTGGAAAATTAGGTTTTGGAAATAAAAATTGTATAAAAGGAATTAATTTTTTTTTTAATTTTTCCACGTCCAGCTCTCCATCACCTCTCCTCCTTCACGCCAGCAGGAGAAGCTTGAAGTTCCTCCGCCACCTGATCGCCGTCGCCGCCAGTTGCCGCCGGCCAACTTCCGGCCGACCAGGTGCGTGCGTTTTTTTTTTCTTTTTTTTTGATGTTTGCTGATGTTGTGACCTTCATGAGTTGTTCATGTTTTTATCATGATGAAACCATATACATGTGTGTATATATTGGTATGAGTTTTATGAAAACCCTCGTTTTTGAAAACGTATGTTCGTTCGATCGTTAGTTTTGAAAACTAACTATAATCCCTGATTTAGGAGAGATTTTTTTTTTAATATATGAACTTAGGTCCAGTGATAAAAATTAGTGTATGATCTTTCATGTGTACCATGGTTTTATCATAAAAGGAGTAAATTTTCACGAAATCGAAATAATCCTTCGTTTTAAAGGCAAATTACGACGACTCGAAGGGAAATTCATATGATGAACTTTTGTCCAGTGATAAAAATTTTCTTATGAGATTTCATGTAAACACAAATTTATCATATGTATGAGATGTGAGCTTTCACAGTGTTTTGAAATAAACCTTCGTTTTAAAGACAAATAACAACGATACGAAGGAAAAATAGTTTTTTTTATATATATATATGCAGCCGTGACATATATTGTGCAAAATATGATGATATATTTTATTTTCATGAGTTTGTTTTCATTAAATAAAATCCTTGAGAGTTCATGTATGCAAGTTGCATTAGTTGCTGCTTTTTCGAAAAATCAAAGCGTGAGTTTTGAGGAACCTTCGAAGATAGACGATATATTTATGATGAAATATTTTATTGTTATAAACTTCATAAGTCAGTTGTGTGAATGCTGACATTATGAAAATTGTGTCCGTGATTTCATGAAAAATCAGTTTCGGAAATTAAATAAAGTTTCGTTCGTTTTTGCAGTTTTCGAAGAGACGAACGATTTTGAGGTGTTAACTCTTACGACATAACTACTACCATTAGTAGAATTGTAAAGAGGTAAGAGTTCAGAGTTACCTTTTTTGCTGATCTTGGTTTGTTTACATAGTATTAATCTTTGATCTTTCGGTTCTAGAAAATGTCGACCAACAATAACAGCAATTACGATTACTGGTATTCCTCTTCTTCCTCTGGCTCTTCTGATGAGGATTCTGACGCTCCTGTAGCGAACTCAAAGGCTAGGGTTACCCATGAAGGGATGAATCCTAATATTCCCTTGGGTGAGCGAAGAGTCTCTTTTGCTGAACTCAAGAAAAGAGGAGTTGAAGACAAAAAGGAGGATGCCCGTCAACGTGAGAAAGATCGCACCCGGCGTAAGAGACAGAGGGTTGAGGAGAAGCGTCGATTCTTGGATGGAGTGCCTTATGATTCTGATGCTGATGCTTATGAAGAAGAGATCACATGGGAACCATCCGAGCGTTACATTAAGCCTGATCGATATGAAAGAGAGCATCAGAGGATGATGAAGAAAATTGAAGTTGAAGCTGCAGCAGAAGATGACTCGGTTTCAGATGATGATGATATTATCTTCCGTCCACCGGACTTCACCAATGATTCTGACAGTGACTATGAAGAAGATGATTCCGAGAAGGATAGTGACGATGAATCTGACAATTCGGATGAGTCCGACGAGTAGTTTCACTTCCATCTTCCTTAGACGTTAGAGCATTCCCTTTTAGTCTTCATAGTGGATATCTTTCTTTTGACTGTTTAAATGACTTTACTTCAATTAGACTTTTCTTCTGAATGATGAACATTTTGTTAACGTCGATTTCTTCTAATCCATGACATGGTCCAATGTCCATACACCCAAATTCATCATGACTTGTCGATTTTCATGAGAAGTAACATAACACACGACTGAGAATTCATGACGTGTACAAGGCCGCGTGGCCTATCCTTTGACCCGTGATGTTCAGTCCTCAGTGCGTTATTTTCCTCCGCGTCTTCAGTATCGATCTTTGAAGCCCAGGGTTTGAGTGAAACTCGTAACTGAGTTGACTATTCGCGAGTGATGACTATCGCCTGATATATATATATATATATCTTCAAGACTCCAAATCTATGATCCAAGCAAATATTTCTTCCATTCCTGAGTCAGTTTCATCGTGTAGAGAAGTTTTGATCCTACCTCCTTGTCGTCAAGTCGAGCAATAGCATTTCTTCAAGATGATCTTCAGTCGAAGCGTGAAATAGCAACGTCTATCTCAGTAATTTGTACACTTCTTCTTCTTCTCCTTTCTTGTCTCTGTTCGATAGAGATTGTTGATCACAAGAGAATGATTTGTCGTAGGACTGTAAGAAGAATGCTACTCCTCACAATGCAAGGCCTAAGCGGAATGTTAGAGCTCCTGCTCGGTATGGATCGGCCCGTGTTGAAGCTGGATCGTCTGTAAGTAAACCTATGACTCTTGAGATTGTACTGAGTCCCGGGATTAACACTCATTCGTTTCATCATAGGCGGATGTCCATGTCATCGTTGATGCTAGACGAAGAAATAGTGGAAAGTCTGTGACCGTGGTGGAGGTTGAGGAAAGCAGCAACCAGGCATGTGAAGATTCTGCAGGATCCGTGGAGACGGGAGACAGTGTCCATGTTCGTGAATACCCAACCGCTGGACTCTTATTCGAAGCTCCATTGATTAATACCTTCCCAGACAATGAAGTGGTCGGTTGATTTGTGATTCCCAAATGTCATGCGCCTCTGTACACCAAGATTTGGAAGAGGTATGGTCACATTGCTACCACAGAAGTGTGGAAATGTTTTCTTCCAACTCTTTTAACCATGGTAGCGGGGTTATTTCCGATCATCGAGAAAATGAACCAGATGCATTTGCGAGACGTCAAAACCATGAACTTCACAAATGGGATGAAATGATCTCCAATTGTGAGATATTGCGATTCAATGTAAGCTGGCTCCGTCGTCGTCTTGAGATAATCAAGGTTCATAAGGAGGCAGAGGCTGCCGATGCAATTTCCATGAATGCCGCTTTACTGGATTAGGAGAGGATACTGACTCTGGAGTCAGCAAGGGTTGACAAAGCGGTCGAAGACTTGAAGGCAAAGACCAAGATTTTTCAGAAGAAGCTTGACGAGGCTTCTTACAGGGATTATCCGTTGTTGGATGGTATGCTGTGAGTGAGCATTTGTGGTTGTTGTTTTTTGAATAAATCTGAGTTTCTAGTTAGGTGAAACAGTTGATCATGGTATGAACGAATTTTGCTCATTTATGAAATGTTTAATGAACAAAGGAGCATTCGCATGCTCTTTGGAGGAATGAAATTACATTTTTGAAAATGCTTGAAATGATGAAGATGTAGTTTGTTTCGTGGATCAGGCATAATAAGCTTTGAGACATTTGCCATTGATAATGTTTCCTTCCTTTCCTCCATTGATTGCTAAAATTTTGTAGTATCCGCTAGACACTGCTTTGATAACAACATACGGCCCTTCCCATTTAGGAGAGAACTTAGGAGCAGACATGTCTTGTTGAATGTGCTTTGCCGTCTTTAATACCAAATCTCCTACTTGAAATGTTCGAGGTCTTACCCTTTTGTTGTAGGCTCTGGAGATCCTCTGTTTGTAAGCTTCCACATATTTTTCCACTTTGGTTCTCCTTGATTCAAGCATATCTAGCTCAGCGATTCTTGATCTGGAGATTTCAGCCTCATCCCATTGTACACCACTGGATGCTGCAATCCTGGCTGAGGGAACTTTGATTTCTGCTGGAAGTACGGTGTCGGCTCCATAGACAAGGGAATATGGAGAAGTACCGATCGAGATCCTTGGTGCAGTTCTGTAAGCCCATAGAGCCATGGGTAATTTCTCATGCCATGATCGAGGATTGTCATGAATCGTCCGACTGATAATCCTGATCAAAGTCTTGTTGGTACTTTCTGCTTGACCATTTCCTTGTGGATAGTAAGGTGTGGAGAATATTTGTTTGATCCCATATTTATTGAGCATCTTCTCAACATCTTGATTGGCAAAAGGAGTTCCGTTATCTGTGATGATATGCTTAGGAACTCCGAATCTGCATATTATGTGCTCTTTGATGAAGGCGGCAATCGTAACTCCAGTGGTGCTTCGAAGAGGAATATCTTCGACCCACTTGGTGAAGTACTCTATCGCAGTGATGATGTATTCATGTTGTTTTGAAGATACTGTATTGATCTTCCCAATGATATCTAGTCCCCAGCTGTAGAAAGGCCACAGACTATTCACAGAATTCAACGGGAGACAAGGAGTGTGGATTAGATTACCATGGGTTTGGCATTGGTGACACCTCTGAACGTGTGCGGATGCATCATCTTCCATGGTTGGCCAATAATATTTCTCATGAATTTGAAGAAATAGTTTCCTCTTTCCTTGATGTTCTCCATCATGTACTTCCTTCAGGATTGTAGGGATTTTATGTTCGGCTAAGCACCACAGTAAATTCCCACCTACGATTTTGCGGTATAAGATCCCATCGAGATAGACGAATCTCTTAGCTTTCTGAATGAGTTTGACTGCTTGCTTCTTTTCCAGTGGTAGTTCGTTATCCCGGAGCTATTTGATGTAAGGCTCTTTCCAGTCCCCAGTGCGGTGGACTGTCAAAACCTCCAGGTGATGAGGAGGTGTTTGGAAATCAGGACAAGATCCTTGTAAAGCTCTTGACTGAGTTTCCATGGATGGCCAGTAGTATCCCATTCTTTGAAGCTTTCTGTAAAGTTTTACCACTAACGTTTGCCCGCAGATTTCTTCATGTATGCGCTTGAGTTGTTCTTCCGCTTAGTTTCTCCCTAGACATCGTGATAGAGATCCATCAGGGTTTCGATAGTATAGTCCTCCATGGAGCAAGAATTAGTTCTTCAATTCTTTGAGGCTGACTTGGCCTTCTGAAACAGAGCTGCTCAATTCATGAATGATGGGTGCTCGCCAATCGTTTGCTGGAATGTCTTCTATTTGAGTGATCCAAGTTGAAAATACGGTACGCCTCTGTATAGTGATCGTTTTCTCTGCTCCTTCAAATTGCATCTTGGAGGCGAGAGTTTCTAGGCAATCAGCATGCCTATTGTTAGTCCGTCCAGTATGGACGATCGTTGCGTCAGCAAAATAGGTCAACAGTCGCTGAGCTTCGGTTCTGAATGGAGCAGGTGTGATTTCCTTGAGAGAATACGTTCCATTCATCTGGTTGACCAATAATTTTGAATCCCCCCTTATCTCAAGGTTTGTTGCTCCTGCTTGCTTGGCCAAGGATAATCCTAATAGGAAGGCTTCATATTCTGCTGAGTTATTGGTGCAGTGGAAATCTAACTTGAACGAATGTGAGAAAACTTCACCAGATGGAGACACCAGTACTATGCCCGCTCCTCCGGTGTCACTACTAGGGGTGGAAGATCCATCAAAGTATAGAATCCATGTTTCTTCCTTGATGACCAAGATGTCTGGGAATTCGTCGGTCACTTCTTCATGTAGTGTTGTTGTGTCTTCCCCTGGAAAAGCAGCGAGCAAGTCTGCGACCGCTTTACCTTTTATGGCTTTAGGTGGCGTGCAACCTATGTCAAATTCTGACATCTGGAGTAGACACTTCGCCGGTCTCCTTATCAAGGCTGACTTTGATAGCAAGAACTTTATGGGATCAGCTTTGGAGATGAGTACGACCCTGTTAGATAGTAAGTAATGTCTGAACTTCTGGATTGCATGTACCAATGCCAGGCATTCCCTTTCGGCCTTTGGATATCAGAGTTGATCATCTCTCATTGTGCGGCTGAAGTAGTAAATCGATCGTTCGATGCCTTCGTCTTCTTCCTGAGCGAGGAGTGCGTCGATGACGACGTCACTAGCGGCTGTGTAAAGAATCAGAGGTCGTCCCTGCACTGGAGACCTCATGACGGCCAATGACAATAATATCTGTTGTATTTTATGGAAAGCTTCTTGTTGAACAGCTGTCCAGGTGAAGCTTGCTCCTTTTTTCAGCAGAGGTGTGAACGAAGCAATGAGTTGAGCTAATCCAGGAATGAAGTTTCGAATATAATTTACCTTGCTCATAAATCTCTGTAGTTACTTCACGGTACGTGGAGGAGGCATGGTGGTAATAGCTTTTGCCTTGTATGGGTCGACTTTGATCCCTTCAGCCGTGACCAGGAATCCTAAGAATTTTTCGGAAGAAATTCCGAATGCGCACTTTAAAGGATTCATTTTTAATTTGTATTCTCTGCATCTTTCAAACACCTGCCTTAGAACTTCGATATGAGATGCTCGAGTCTTCGATTTTACCACCACATCATCAACATAGTCTTCTACTTGCTTGTGCATCATGTCGTGGAATATGGCAGTCATGGCTCGTTAATAGGTGGCACCAGCATTCTTTAATCCAAAGGGAATCACAGTGTAGTGAAAATTCCCAATGGGAGTACGGAACGCAGTCTTGTTGGCGTCATGTTCATACATCTTGATCTGGTTGTACCCACTATATCCGTCCATGAATGAGAACATACCGTGACAACTGGTTGCATCGACGAGCATGTCAATGTTGGGTAGAGGAAAATCATCCTTTGGACAACATTTATTCAAGTTCCTGAAGTCGACACAACATCTGATTTGACCATTTTTCTTCTTCACAGGTACCACATTTTCTAGCCATGTTGGATGAAGAATAGGCTTGATGAACCCTGATGCCAACAGTTTCTGGATTTAGACCTTGATTTGCTCCTCGACTTCGCGTCTAAATTGTCTGGGCAGTTGTTTGGAAACTTTGGAACCAGGGACGATGTGCAGGTGATGGGTGACGAGTTTGTGATCCAGACCCGGCATTTATTCGTACGTCCAGGCGAAGACATCTTAATATTCTTTCAATAATTTTATCAGCTCGGTCCGCTCCTCTGGTGATAGTGCTGAACTGATCAGGATTGGCCTTGGATCGTCTTCAGTCCCAATGTTGATTGTTTCAAGATCATCAGTGGTAGAGTCAGTGTCGTCCTGTAGTTGTCGTGGGGCATCCTGGACTTCTTCTTCAAGTGATATATCACGCTGACACGATTCTTCATGGTGGGGAGACTTTTCATCGTTCTCCCCGATTAATTGCTAATCTTTCCGTCGGCGATAAATGACTCTACCTTCTACATCTCGATCAGTCGTGAAGTTTGACCCTAGAGTTGAAACTTGATCATTATGGCGTTTAGCCGGTGTAGTAGGTGACTTGATCATTTTAGCAGCTGAGGATGACGGATCGTTATCAGCCTTCTCGATAGTCTTCCAGCTTGGAAGTGGAGTACTGCGAATCCTGCTTGGAGGTTCCGGGACGTCTTTTGAGATTCAAGGAACTCAGTATCATAGACGGGAGCATAAAGAGATGATGAAGCCAGAATGCGAACGATCTTGTTGTCGAGCAGAGCCTTCATGCATTGATGGTATGTTGAAGGAACCACCTTGTTATCATGGAGCCATGGGCGTCCCAGTATTATGTGGTAGTCAGGTTCTTTCTCGATCACATGAAACTTTGATTTCAATCGAATCGGCCCCACCCTCAAATCTATGTATGCATATCCATATGTATGGCTTTGACTTCCTTCAAATCCTGTCATTAGGATGGGACAGCGAACGATTTTACCTTGTGGGAATCTGGACATCCTGAGAGTCTTCATAGTGACAATGTTGGTGGAAGCACCGGTGTCGACAAGAGCTCTTCTAAATTCGGTGTCTTTGATGAAACCAGTGAAATACAATGCTCGGTTGTGTCCTTCATCCGTCATGCGATCTTCTTCTCCAAAAGAGATGTTGTCGATCGAATGCCCAGGCACTAGGGAGACTTCTTCAACTGATGGTGTTGGTGGCGTTATTTGCACGCTGGATGATATCTGGTTGAGTTCTGAAAATGTGTATGTGCGCTGATCCCTGGAGAAGTGTAGGAATTCACATAGATTTTCAATCAAATGTGTGACCTCTTGTTCCACCGGCTTCTCGTATGTGGTGAAGCTGTTGATTTGAGGGTCAGATGACGCTTCAGTCCCGGGTGTTGAGGCTTCTGGAGCGGAGATACCGCCTAACTCAGATGTTAATCTGATGAGAAAGTCGAGGATGTGGTTTATCGTCTCCTTCATCAGATCCATGTTCCTGGTATGGACCTCTAGGATTTGAGCCAACTCTGCCAAAGTCGGGATCCCTCTGCCTTCCATGCCGCCAGGTGTAACATGAGGAATGTTTCCGTTTGAAATATTCTGATCTGAATTAGTTGAATTAGTCCTAAGACCAACCATCTTGTGAGATTGTTAGATTGCAACCGAGAGATTAATCTCCCACTGTGGTCGCCAATCTGTAGATGGGGAAAAACGATTTGCTGGTTTTTAAGGAATTAAGGAGACGACCGTACGTAGGAGACTCCTCGAACGGAGCGAAATGTTAAACCTCACACAGATGCACCGCTGCAAAGGGGGTGCTTTAGATTCGAGAGATCAATCTGTAGTACTCCGGCCTAAATCAAGACAATGACCGTTCCAGAGTAAATTCGGTCAAAAGAGAGGATGGGTTGATCTGTAGGAGGGAAGCTGGGAAATGTGTGGAATCAATGGTAATCAAAGATTGCGGGTGTGTGAATTATGAATATGATAATCTCTGAATGATTGAAATTGCTCAATTGAGAGTAGTTGCTCAATTGATGAGTTGATGATCTAGTGCTGTCGATGAGACGTGAGATTGATGATACTGTTGATGCTGATGATTCAATCATGATTCAGAGACTTATTTATATTGCTGGAATTTTAGACACCATGACCCCATGAAGTGTGACAGTTGATGGAACCAAGGAGTGGGGAAGTGAAGATCGTGTTTGAAACCAGTTGCTCAACGCATGGATACTTGGTCGATTTTCCATCCACTACCTCGTGAATTCCTTCAACTGATTGCACGACTTGCTCACATTACATCGTGTGTTTGAACACACGTGTCGTAGACCGCCAAACCAAAACCCTAAGTGATATCCCCCCAAAGTGACACGATTGACGTCTCGTGGTATATTAGTCAATTGATGACTTCGTGGTTTGATGGGACGATGAGTCCATGTAGTTGATGAGTTGAACATGAAATGTACTGAGACTCATGAGTTGAACATGTCATGAGACAGAGGTATAGTTCTTACGATGAAGTGAGCAAGTATTGCTCATTCGATGGATCGTTGAATATTGATTATTGAACCAATATTCCTTGAGAAAATATTTATCATCTGAGCAAGTGTTTCTCATGTGATGAATTGTTGAATATTTGATCGTCTGAGCATGTGTTGCTCATCTGATGGATTATTGGCAGCGTACCAAAAATATTAATTAGAATACTGGACGTTGAACCGAGCATAATTAAAAAAATTAATGACCATGAGGTCGTCGTAAAATTATTAAGGTTGGAATCTGGAATGATGATCCTTGGATTCAGAAACCCTAATTTGATCAATTGATGATCAATTCATGGTTTGTCAGAATTTTAACCATGGGATGAAGGAGGGAGAAACTACATGGGATCGTGGATCAACCATGTAGTGTCCATATGCTCACGTGAGAAAATACAAATAACTCCTGAAGAGTTGACGATTTGTTGGTTAAATAATGATCAAATGCTGGTTTAATCATTTATTCGAAAATGCTCGTCTGAGCCTTAGGTGAGAAAACCTAATTAATTATGACGGAGTGAGGGACCGACCATGGGTCATGAAACCGGACCTGGGTAGTCACGTGACCGCCTGATGATCACTTCATGAAAATCCAAAGTGTTTGGAAGAGTCTTGGACCTAATACGTGCAATTGTGCAAATTAGGTCAAAACTGTGAAACTTGATGGGAGCGGCTTCTGTAAGCCAAAGAGACAATCTTGGTCGGTCAAGATAGCACGCTCGTGTCCCCAAGGCGTCCGCGTCTCAGTCCTGAGAATTTTGATATTTTCTGGCGTGCAATTGGGCATCTATTCAAGAAAATATGCCAAAAATTAGGGTTTCGACGAAACCGAGGAAAACACCATGAGATGATGGAAAATAATTATAGAATAAGGAATAAGGAGGCGTGGGACCCCCGAGGCCAAGGCATGGTCGTCCGGTCATGGCCACGGTCCCGTGGTGCCTTTTCCTTAATTTTATAATATTTTGATGATTTTATGAAAAATTCATGAATTTTGAGAAATTTGATGAATTTAGGGAGTTTCCAAGAATTGAAAGAGTTTTCATGAGTTCAGGGAAGCAAAAAATAGTAAAATAATAAAACAAGGGCGTATGGGACCGTGGAGGCACGGCCGGCCGGCTAGGGCCCGACCCCACGAGTTTTCATAATTTTTAATATTTTTCTAGGTATTTTTTCATGATTTGAGGGAATTTTTCCTAATTTGAGAGAAATACCATGAAATCAAGGAAAATAAAAATAATAATAAAACAAAGGGGCGTGTGGGACTGGCTAGGGCATGGCCGGTCGGCCAGGGCCCGGTCCCACAAGTTTTCATAATTTATTTTATTTTATTATTATTTGGTGATTTGTGCAAAATACCATGAAATCAAGGAGTTTTTTCATGAAATTAGAGAAATAATAATAATAATAAAATAATGAGAAACCGTGAGGTGTGGGGCCGGCTGGGACCAAGGCACGGCCAGTTGGCCCATGGTCACGCCCCACACTCCTTTCCTTAATTTTATATTATTTTTATGGATTTATGACATTCCATGAAACCGAGGAGTTTCCTCGAGACGAAGGAGATTTGATCAAATGAGAGAATTTTCATCAAATCAATATAAGACTAGCATAGGACTGACCACGACACGGTCGGTTGGTCGTGTGTCCGTGTTCCCAGCACCTTGTCAATATTTTTAATTATTTATTATTTTCTTCCTTATTTTGCATAGGTTCATCGTTTCGTTGTATTTTGAAATACTCGTTCGTGCGGTAACTGTTAGTGCATCGTCGTTGAACACACTTTCACCATTTTGATCGGGGCTTACTTAGATGTAGCTCAGACGCTCGGTTGTTGATTATTTATTACTAATTGTGGAATTCAGTGGAGAATAATTCACAAGACTGAGTAATAAGATGTTTATTATTAATTCATAGGATCAGCTGAGGATTCGACTACGAATTCAGAATAATAAAGTGAGCATTACCATTCCATGGGATCGTAGATTCGACCATAGAATCAGAGTAATTAAGATTTATCTATTACCATTTATGAGACCAGTTGTGGATTCGATCATGAAATCGGAGTAATGAGATAATATAATTATTGCTATTCTATGAGATCAAGCCGTGGATTCGATTATAGAATCAGAACAATTGTTTATTGCCATTCCATGGGACCAGTCGTGGATTCGACCATGGAATAAGAGCAATTGTTATTGCCATTCCATGGGACCACTCGTGGATTCGACCATGGAATAGGATCAACAATAGATTATTCTGGGAATTCAGTAGTGAATGTCACGGCAGAATTAATCTTAATTAGGAATAATTAACTTTGTGGCTCTATACTAGTAGAGAAAGCTTTCTAGGAGCATTAATTATCCTGATATGAGCTTGTCGGTAAGTCATATCCTTTATATAGTCAGGGTAAAATCGTTGTTTGTTCCTGAAGACGTTATTGCTCTATGCTAGCAGAGCAAGCTGTCTAGGAGCCGTCCATCTCGTGATACTATATAGAAATAATCACTGAAAGTGTTCAGTATTCATGTGATATGTCGTTGTCCAGTCGTGAGACTACATATATACATGTACTCCGAGATAAAGTACTCTCCGTTGAGAATTCGATGAGAGACCCATGTCTCAATACTCACGTCTGATTGCTGGGTCAGAGCTTCGTATAATTATGAGTTCACGGTTTTAGCCCTTGTCGAAAATCCACCATCTACAGTTGGATATAAAAACCATTCTCATGGTTTTGGTGTCCAATAAAATCCTTGTTTTCTCTTGAAATTAAGGTCGCTCGTTGTTGTTCCCTTGGGAATGACATCAAATAGGGGAGAGTTCTTTTGAACTTGTGCTTAATGGTCATATCTTGAGGGGTGTGCGGCTGTGGAATTTTAGAGGGGTTATATTGTATCTTTAAACTCTTTGATGAATGATGTTAGCTTCGGCTATATGATTGCATCTAAATAAGATGATGTGTGTTTCTTTCTCTCAGTCATGAAATGTCTCTTACGGAAATTTCATTATGATCCCGTTCTTGTACCTTTGCCAATTTTATTGATAAAAAGGGGGAGAATTAATATGTAGTTCACACTACAAATACATATGGTTTTTGGATCATTGTGTAAGGGGGAGTGGTTTTCATGTGAGATGGAGTATTGACTAAGGGGGAGTGATACATATCACCATAGTATTATTGTTGAAGTTGTGATACAATTGGACTTTGACACTGTATAATTCTCCGCTTTGTTCGAAGAATTTTTGTCTCCATTGTTTTCGTCTGGGCAATGCCTCTAGATCTTGATCTATTGCAGGACCGGGTAAAAAATAGGATAATAAAGAATAGATCGGGGGAGAGTGCGCAAAGTAACGAGAGAGTCAAATACAAGAAGACACCATATAAGGAGTGAGTCAAGTATAAAAAAGTTGCCTTTACGGAGAACTTTTGATCATCGCATTGCTGATCTAGGAGCTAACTCGTCTGAATAGATAAAGGAAGCGTACTGGGTGGACAGCTTGTAAGAACTGAAAGCATAGTCTCAATTTGTCATACAAGAACAAAGCGCTTTCAGAAGGCTTTCTACACTATTGCTCGGCTTGAATCGGTTTGGGTCCACTTCTCTTTCTTCTCTCGTTCCGACAACACTGACTCTTTAGCTGACTTGCACTGATAGAGACCTATTTGGAATTAGGCGCCCATCTTCAACTAATCTTTGAAATCTTCGACTTTGATGTGAATGCTATTCCGATCTAAGAGGAATTCGTTTCTGAAAGTAGCGAGAGCATTTTCAGAGATAGCGTCTGTGATCAGCGAGGTCATTCACTAACTAAATTAAGGGTTTTCCTTTGACTTGGTTGTCGATTGAAATGACATCGTCACGTTGGATTGGCTCCATATAGTTATGGCTCGATTCGATACCGGAGTTCCATTCTTCATATTTTATTTGTTTATATAGTTTGAAATCTCTTCGTGCCTGAACGCGAGAAGCCTTGTATTAAAGAAAACTGGAGGTGGAAGAATCTACTTTTTCGGTATGCCGCTCCGCGAGTAAGGAACACCGCGAGCAGAGCGAGAGAAGTAAGTGGGATGTGGTCATGTCAGAATTTGCACCTATTTGTATCTATTTAGTGATCAGTCCGCTAGTTTCTTTGATCTCACTAGGTCTTCCTTTTCTATTTTCTTCCAATAGTTCGACCTATCCAGAAAAATTGTCGGCCTACGAATGTGGTTCTGATCCTTCTGGTGATGCCAGAAGTCGTTTCGATATACGATTTTATCTGGTTTCTATTTTATTTATCATCCCTGATCTGGAAGTCACCTTTTTCTTTCCTTGGGCAATCTCTCCCAACAAGATTGATCCCTTTGGATCTTGGTCCATAATGGCCTTTTTATTGATTTTGACGATTGGATCTCTCTTTGAATGGAAAAGGGGTGCTTCGGATCGGGAGTAACCACTACACTAGTGAGAGAGCTCAATGGGAAGGACAAAGGAAAAAGCGATGCCTACTCATTCATCATGGTAGATAAGAAAAACGGCTAAGGGATCCGACGAAGGAGGATGCTTCTTCTTTTGTTCCTTCCTTGTGGGACAAGAAAGCCAGGAAACTTTCTAAATCTCACCAGATGCAAAAAGTATTTGCACTTTCATTTTTCACCTATAATTTGGCTCTAGACTACATGCATAGACGATAACTAGGTCAGGCTCAATTTCGGGTTCTTCTAGCTTGTGAGGTCCTAACCTAACCACGTTTGAATATAATCGGATGATAATAAAGAAGAAAGTACTACGTCAGGTTAGTCAGGAGCTGGTGATCGTGAAAGGGATGGTGATAGTAGGCCAGAGTAGGCAGAATCTGCTTCATCGGTTGAGCTAGTAACTAGGTTTGAATTAATTGGTGGAGAACGTGAAGCTAGATCAGGTGCTTGGTCCCTTTATTCATTAGAAACTGGTTCGGCTAGTTATGATGGCGAAAACTTCGTTAGTTGGTCAGCTACTCGATTAGATTATGCTAGGTCAGGAAGTGCTTTATTCCTTGGTACAGTAACAGGGTTTAGTCATCTTGAGGAGGAATCTACCTTTGTACAGCTTGGAGAAGATCCCACTGGATATGATTAAATATTGGGTCTTCTTGATCACCTTGTTGGGATTTCTAAGCTTGGTATATTAGGTAATCGAGAAAATGGAGATTCCGCTGGACTAGTAACTGGGCAGAGTACTCTCGAGCTTGGTTTAGCTGCTGGATTAGCTTCTTCTAGGTAAAAGCGTACATAAGCAGGTCAGTCAGTTACGCCAGTTTCATCAAGTGCTTCAGGTTAGAAAAGACAAATCTCAGTTAGTAGATCAGTTCCTAGGCTTCGGTCTGGATTAGCAGGTTCCTCAACTGAAGTGGATGCCCTTGAAAGGGATGGTGATACTGGACTAAGCTCTGGTTAATCTGGTCGAAGTCAGTTTGGATCTAGAATCTTGGCTGGGCTAGAAAAAGGTTCAACGCTTGATAAGTAAGGTCCAGGAGGTTCCAGTTATCATGAAATGGTTGAGTTTCTTGGTGAAACTAAGTCAATTACTGGACTTGGTCTAGGAACTGGCGAAAGTGGAATCATATCACCATATTTGTTCATAGATTCTTGGTCCCCAGAGTTGCTGGCAGTGAAGAAAGTCATGGAAGTATAGGAAATTCTTGCTTCTCTTGCTTAGAATTGGCCCTTCCTCGTGACTCTATTTATACTACATTTTCAGGTGTACTTAGTGGTTCATTTGATGGAAGAAGTGCTGGTACTTCGCTTCCTAGGCCAAAGGAATCAGTTGATGCAGGTGGAAACGGTCTTGGTTTAACGAGATCTGGACTGGTTGGTTGAGCAGGAGAGAGTCTTAGTACATAAAGTAAAGATTCCGCTAGACTAGTTACTGATTCTAAAGCTTTCTTTGTTAGGTCAGGTAGTGAAAGTGTTCTTGGTTCGATGATAAATGGCTCTATAAACTTAACTAGGCTAGAAAAGGGTTCTACGCTTAAGAAGTATAGACCCGAAGGTTCAAGTGATCGCGAAATTGGTAGTGATAGTGGTTAAGTTGCTGGACTAGATGGGTTAGCAGGTGGAAAAGGTGAGAGTTCTTGGTGAATATGAAAGACTTAGTCTTCTTAATCACCTTGGTTTCTAGGTTAGGCTGGTTTTCTTGAGTGCTCAACAGGATTCTCAATGATGCGAATCGCACTTGAGTTGTCACAAAAAATCTTCATTATACCAGAGTCAATTCCATAATCAACAAGCGTTTGTTTCATCCATAGAAGTTGAGTACAACACGAACCTGCGACAATGTATTCTGCTTCGCATGTAGACAAGAGATTGTGATTTTTGTTTCTTGTTACAAGGAACAAGATTTAACCCAACATAGTAAAATCCCTCTGAAGTACTTTTTATATCTTTCACACATCCTGCCCAATCTGCATCTGAATAGGCAGTAAGATCAGTATTAGTATCAAAAGTATATGATAGACCATACCCGCTAGTATGTTGAATATATCGTATGATCCTCTTTGCAGCTGCAAAATGAGATTCCTTTGGATTAGCTTTAAATCTAGCACAACAACCAACACTAAAAGCAATACCAGGTCTAGTAGTTGTAAGATATAGAAGGATTCCAATGATAGATCGATAAAGTTTTTGATTCACATTTACTCCTTTCTCATCTCGATGTAGTTTACCAGTAGTGGTCATAGGCGTCAGTTTTGGAGTTGACTTATCAAGACCGAACCTTGATACAAGATCCTTGGCATATTTTTCTTGAGATAAGTAAATTCCATCCTTATGTTGTTGAATTTGTAATCCTAAAAATAACTTTAATTCACCAACATTGCTCATTTCAAATTCCTTGCCAAGAGAGACTTGAAAATCTTTTGCAAGTTTCTCAGAAGTTGATCCATAGATGATATCATCTACATATACTTGAGCAATGACAACATCTTTCCCACTTCATTTGGTAAACAAGGTTTTATCAGTTCCGCCTCTCGAAAAACCTTTCCTAAGAAGGGAAGTTGTTAGTTTTTCGAACCAGGCACGAGGTGCTTGTTTTAACCCATATAATGCCTTTTTAAGCTTAAGGACATGATCAGGGAAATCAGGATTTTCAAAACCCTCGGGTTGAGAGATATATACCTCTTCCTTTAAATTTCTATTTAGGAACGCGGATTTTATGTCCATTTGAAACAGCTTAACCTTAAGAAAACAAGCATGAGATAATAACAACCGAACGAACTCAAGGCGTGCCACATGAGAAAAGGTTTCGTCAAAGTTGATGCCTTCAATCTGTGAATATCCTTGAGCGACAAGTCTAGCTTTATTTCTGCAATTGTACCAAATTCATCAGACTTGTTCTTAAATATCCATTTGGTACCAACAATATTGATATTGGAGGGACAAGGTACTAGCTCCCATACATCTTGTCTTTGAAATTGATTTAACTTTTCATGCATTGCATTAACCCAAAAGGGATCACTAAGAGCTTCATCAATATTTTTTGGTTCTACTTGTGAAAGATAACAACCAAAATTGCAAATATTTTGAAGTTGTCCTCTTGTCTTAGCAGTATAATATCTTCCTCCAATGATACTGTTGGGGTCATGATTCCTTTGAACCTAGAAGTGTCGTGGAGGGATACGTTCTTGTTCAACAGGAGTATCTTGATCAGTGATCTTCTCTTCGTCACTAGAATTATCAGGATCAGTAACCATTGGGACAACTTCAACTGATTCTGGGATTTATTTGACTTTATCAATTGTCTCAGTTGGAGGCAATTCAGCAGGAGGATCATCATGATGGAAATTACTTAGATCATCAATAATGACATTGGAAGATTCCATCATGACTTGGGTTCTGAGATTAAAAACTCGAAAACCACGACTATCAGAACCATAGCCAAGAAAGATACCTTCATCACTTTTAGTATCAAATTTCCCTCTCTGTTCTCGATCCTTCAGAATGCCGCACTTACTTCCGAACACTCTGAGATAATGTAAGTTGGGATTCCTACTGTACCACAACTCATAAAGAGTATTTAGGGTTTTCGACCGTAGGTAGACACGGTTGATCAAATAGCATGTTGTGAAGACAGCTTCTCCCCAAAATCTTAAAGGTAATTTTTTTCTATGGAGCATTACCCTGGCCATTTCCTGAATGTTCCTATTATTTCTTTATGCAACTCCATTAGGTTGAGGATTAATAGGTGGTGAGTATTGTTGAATAATCCCCAGTTTGTCACAAAATTCAAACACCTTAGTGTCTTTGAATTCAGTTCCACGGTTGCTTCTAGTTTTCTTTAGTTTGCGACCTTGTTCATTCTGGATTCTATTAACAATAATCTTGAATTCATCAAGGGTTTCATTCTTATGAGCTAAAAATGCCACCCAAGTGAATCTGGTGTAATCATCTACCATAAATAAAGCATACTTCCTACTAGCAACTGTAGGTTGTTGAATAGGTCCGAAGAGATCCATATGAATTAAATCAAGTGGAGCTTTAGTGAGAATGTCTCGAGATGATTTATGGTGAACTTTCGTTTGTTTACCCTTTTGACAGGCACCACAACCACCATTAATCTTTGCATTGATTTTGAGAACGCCTCTAACAAGTTCTTTGTTAATGATCTTAGTTAGAAGGCGATAATTGATGTGACCAAAACGCTCATGCCAAAGATGTGTAGATTCCACCTTAGTCAAATTACAACAGTTACTGAACTGAGTATCAAGAAGATAATAGTTATTTTTACCACGAGTTCCTTGAAAAATTATTTTTCCGGTTTTGTCCGCAATGTCACATCTATTCGCATTGAAGACAATTCTATGCCTTTGTCACAAATTGGACTAATAGAAAGAAGGTTTGCAGTCATACCTTTAACGTATACTACATCATGGATTTCAGGAACGCCGAGAAGTTTGATCGTCCCCTTCTTGCTTATGTAGCAACAACTCCCATCTCCGAAAGTTATAGGACCTCCATCAAATTCGCTTGAATTTACAACCCACGAGAGATCACCAGTCATATGTCGGCTACATCCACTGTCAGAAACCATTGAAAGGGGGATGTTGATTTTAGAACAAAAGCTCCCATACTAACACTATTATCTCGTTTAGGATTTCTTGTTATTTTTGTACACCTTTTTAGAGAAGTAAACATTTGTTCAACTTTCTTATGAAGAATACTCGCAACCTTTAAAATTTTCCGAAAAGATGTACATGTATGTTGAAAGTGATTGTGAGAGTCACAGAACATACATGGACCAACATCTTTAATCTTGTTTGAGTAGTTCTGAGTCCCATCAGGTTTCACAAAACCTAAACCTCGTTTGTCACCTGACTTGCGACCATTCTTCAAGGAAAAATTAGAGAAGTTATTCAAATCCATTGAAGGAACTTTGACAGACTTCAAATACTTATATATTGTAATTTCTGCAACAAGATCAGAATTGATCCGGATTTGTTCATCTAACTTTTTCTGGAGAATAACAAGCTCATCAGAACTTTCTCTAAGATCAGAGTTATATCCTGGTGAAGCGTTTATAGAGACTTTACTGTCCATAGATTCAGGTCGCTACAAACACAAACTTATGAGGTCTTAACCGTGTTTGCCTGCTCTGATACCAATTGAAAAAACGGGGGTCTAACAACCACATTCAATATTTCGCTTAGCAATCTGTATGGACAAACTCCAATATACTTTCGAGAGAATCAATTAGACAGTCATACTCAATCTCAAGAAAAGTATATCCAAGAGTTGTATCTCAATTTCTCAATTCAATCTGCAATAAAACAAATAGGAATTTGCGAGCCCGATTGAATATAAGAGAAATAACTTGAACAGTACCAAAGACCAATGTTCAAGGATCAATTAATTTCAATCAACAACCAAAGGTTGGATTTACCAATTGATCGATTCAACGCACAACCTGTGATATTTCAATTATATAACAAAATATAATGCGGAAAAGAAATAACACATACACCAGAAGTTTTGTTAACAAGGAAGCCGCAAATGCAGAAAAACCCCGGGACCTAGTCCAGATTTGAATACTACATTGTATTAAGCCGCTACAGACACTAGCCTACTCCAAGATAACTTCGTACTGGAATGTAGTTGAGCCCTAATCAATCTCACACTGATCAAGGTACAGTTGCGCTCCTTACGTCTCTGAATCCCAGCAGGACTCTATGCACCTGATTCTCTTAGCTGATCTCACCCACAACTAAGAGTTGATACGATCCAAAGTCGAAGACTTGATAAACAAATATGTATCACACAGAAAAGTATATTGTATAGATAAATATGTCTCCCAAAAATATACCTATGAGTTTTGTTCTGTCTTTTGATAAATTAAGGTGAACAAGAACCAATTGATAAACCGGACTTATATTCCCGAAGAACATCCTAGTATTATCAATCACTTCACAATAATATTAATCTATTAACGAAACGATGAGACGAAGATGTTTGTGACTACTTTTCAATCTTGCCTATCGGAGAATAAATCTCGAGCAAATATTAAAGAAGATAGTCCTCAATCATGATAGAAAACAATAAGATCAGAATATGCAACTACAGAGAAAATAGTTGGGTCTAGCTTCACAATCCCGATGAAGTCTTTAAGCCGTTAACCTACAGGGTTTCGTGAAAAACCTAAGGTTAAAGGAGAATCGAATCTACTCGCAACTAGTATCACACATGAGGTGTGGGGATTAGGTTTCCCAGTTGCTAGAGTTCTCCTTTATATAGTCTTAAAATAAGGGTTTGCAATCAATGTTACCTTGGTAACAAAGTATTCAATATTCACCGTTAGATGAAAACCTGATTAGAATCAAGCAAATATCTTCCAACTGTTATATCGAACTTAGCTTGTTATACACGAATGAAATATACTATCATTTAGATAAAGGTAACCGTACCTAAACGTGTACACTTAGTTGGTTCAATAATAGTTAACCAAAGGTTAGCCATATGATCACTTTCATATTAACCTGATTCATCTTTATCATAACTAGTTCAAATGACTCAAATGAAACTAGTTAGAGAGTTGTTCAATTGTTTATATCCTCATAGAAGTATACAAGACACAATTGAAGCAAAATCGATTTTGATTCACTCGAATCGTTTCATGAACATTATAGCCACGGTTTGTAAAAGATTTCATTCCTTATTATATAAATGTATTAGTTCATGAACAAACCGATTTTAGAACATAACCTACTTAAGTATGCAAACAGGTATGCATACCTAAGTAGCCGGACTGAGTTTGGTTACGCCAGTACGCGTACGGGTACGCATACCACTTTACTCTTCCAAACTCCGGCAGAAATTCACGGAACTTGGACTTCCGCCAGTACGCGTACGGGTACGCATACTTAGTTTCCGGACTTCCAACAACCAACCAGTACGCATACGGGTACGCATACCATGGTTCCCGGTTTTGGACTTTACACAAATGTGAATACACACTATGTTTATATCCAATCATCGTTACATGTTCTAAACCCTCGTTTTCAATAATTGAAACATTCTTGGAAGACGACAATAGCTGTCTCACACAAATTATTAGCTTCAAAGCAATTTTCAAGTGATCGAATGATCAATACGAAATATTTTGAGTCTACATCAAATGACTGTCTCACACAAATCATGTAAGATGTTACAAGGCGATTTCACATGATCATCTTTTGACTTTCGTCAAGAAAAATATGAACTTGGTTAAAGCGAAAGCTTACCAACACATATTTCGAGAAATAGATAAGCGAGATAAACTCGGCTCAAAATACCAAATGTGTATAATTGAAGTCTATATAGCAATATGACTTTTTGTCTCAAATAGAAGATTGAGTAGATAGACTTTTGAGTGATAGATGAGTTCAAGTCTCCACGTACCTTTTGTTGATGAAGTTCCACAAGTTCCCTTGAGTAGTTCTTCTCCTTCATTCGATGAACGCCGTGAAGTCTAAAGCCCAACTAAACTTTCTATCCTAATCCGAGACTTAGCTATAAGTAGAATATAAATCAAGACTTGTTGTTTTGGCAACTAAACTTGACAAACAAGCTTGAGATAGCAACGCTTGCGAGTTCGACCGAGCAGTGCTATAACCTACTCAAGTATGCAAATGGGTACACATACCTAAGTGGCCGGACTAAGTTTGGGTTCGCTAGTATGCGAACGGGTACGCATACCTTCCAAACTCAGTTGAATTTTACGGACATGAACGTTACGCCAGTACGCATACGGGTATGCATACTAAGTTCTCGGACTTTCATTAACCAACCAGTACACATACGGATATGCATACTATGGTTCCCGGACTTGGAATAACTTACAACAGTTAGCATACAAGTACGCATATTGTGCTATATCCAATCATGGTTAATAGTTCTAAACTCCCATTTCAATCATTGAAACATTCTTAGAAGACGACAATAGTTGTCTCACACAAATTATTAGCTTCGAAGCAATTTTCAAGTGATCGAATGATCAATACGAAACATTCCGAGTCTACATCAAATGACTGTCTCACACAAATCATGTAAGATGTTACCAGGCGATTTTTACATGATCATCTTTTGACTTTCGTCAAGAATATAAGATGAACTTGGTTAAAGCGAAAGCTTACCAACACATATTTCGAGAAATATGTAAGCGAGTTAAACTCAACTTGAAATATAAAATGTGTATAATCGAGGTCTATATAGCTATACGACTTTTATCTCAAATAGGAGATAGAGTAGATAGACTTTTGAGTGATGGATGAGTTCAAGTATCCATATACCTTTGTTTATGAAGTTCCACAAGCTCCCCTTAGTAGTTCTTCGTCTTCAATCAATGAACGCCATGAAGTCTAATGCTCAACTACACTTTCTATCCTAATCCGAGACTTAGCTATAAGTAGACTAGAAATCACGACTTATAGTTTTGGCAACTAAACTTGACAAACAAGCTTGAGATAGCAACGCTTGCGAGGTCGGCCGAGCAGTGCTCTAAAAAATTCCATTCCGGCAATAATGAAGATGGAGTTCTCCAACAAACTTGTGATCATGTCGATTGAGTGGGACCATGAATGCGCAAGAAAAGACAACTTGTTTGTACATCAATACAACAAACTAAAAAGTGCCTTCGATCAAGTCGAGAAGGTATCAACAAATTTGAAATGTTGTTGCACAAATCGCTGTTGCTATGAGAAATAAACAAATTTAGGTTCAAAAGCATCAGGGTCGTTGCAGCTGTCTAAAAAAGATAAGACGACAAAGACGAAGGAAACACCTCCAGGTGTTACGGGGTTGGAAAATATATCTCCACCCCTATTCCAAAATATTTAATACTTCCACGTGGCATTTCTTGCCAAAACCAAAACCAACCTCTATTGAGACAGAACCTGTTGGGATTCATTCTGGTTGTATGAATGTTGGATCTGGGTCAAAGTGCTTTCAACTCCAGTCATCCAAAACTTAGATAGATCCGGGTCCAGACTAGAAGCTTCTCCTCCTATCTAAAATCGAGTAATTGAATCCCCAATTCATATTCTTAACCTAACAGAAAATAATGAGATAAACACTACTCCTTACCCAATCCGGATAGAATCTAATTCGCTCAATACTCGAGAACTGGAAGATAAGATGATAGAAAATTTGGGTGATTTGAAGAAAGGTAAATCGAATTCGTTAGACGCGGTGGAGAAAACAAACCCTAAAGTGTACGTGATTTGTAGAAATCGGTTTTGCCTATTTGGACCGGTTCTACCAAGATACCTAAAGCAAGTTAGGATCGGTTCTACCTTGACTCCCGATACAGGTAGGGATCGGTTCTACCTTGACTCCCAACATAAGCTAGGATCGGTTCTACCTTGATTCCCTATATAAATTAGGATCGGTCCACACTTAAGATCTTCAATGAAAACCGAGACTATCAATCCTTTTAATTTCCTTTCGACTACGAAATAAGTTCTTACGTATACTTCCTTAAACTCATGTAATTACATAGTTTTCTATGTATGAAGTTAAACCTATGTTCACTACACAATCTAGTAACGAGTTACAAATATTATGTCGATGTTGCAATTACGATGTCCAAAAGATAAGCATTATACTTCGTATCAATATACCAATATAAAGCACTTATCACCATTGATATATTGTTCCTTGACACCATTGATATAAAGTCTATTTTAGTAGAGTTTTACATATATAACTTAGACTTGAAAGCTTACGATATAGAAATAGAAACAAGTCAAGTCATGTATTATTAACCTCAAGTGGAAGGATGATGTTATCGTGGTTGTCGATACGTCTTCGGAATCTTCAGGCCTTCAGAGTAATACTTGTATGTCTCAACATTTCCAGACTTCCTAGTCTAACCTAAAGATGTTGACTCTAGTAATCTAATCAAGCAACTTATAAGTTTTGATACTAAAATATAACAACCAACCTTGACATACCAACGGTGATAAGCACTTATAAGCACTTATCACCATTTATATAAAGTTCTATCTTACCCTTTTGTCAAGCACCACAAAGACCATTGAATTTACCATTAATTTTGGTACTCCCCTGACAAGTTCTTTGCTAATAATCTTGCCAAGTAAGCGATAATTGATATGACCAAAATGTTCATGCCATAGATGAGTTGATTCCACCTTAGTCAAACTGCAACAACTATTATATTGAGTATCTAAAAGATAACAGTTATTGTTTCCACGAATGCCATGAAAATTTACTTTATATGGAGAGTCTTCAATATCACATCCTTCAGTATTAAAGACTATTTTATGGCCATTGTCACAGATTTGACTCATAGGAAAAAGATTAGCAGTCATACATTTGATGCAAATAATATCGTGAATTTCAGGTACTCCGGTTACTTTGATTGTCCCCTTTTTTCCAATGCAGCAACAACTCCCATCTCGGAAATTTATAGGTCCTCCTGTGCAGTCATCAACATTCGCGAACCAGGAAATATCTCCTGTCATGTGTCGACTAAGAAACCATGAATTTAAGAGCAAGCACTCATAATTGACAATATTGCTTATATTGTGTTTTCTCAAATTTTTCGTAAACCTTTTAATTTCAGACAAAAGCTTTTGAGCCTTCTTATGAAGATCCTTAGCTATGTTAAGCTTTTGTCTAAATAGTTTACATGTATTTTGGTAATGACCATTCAAGCCAAAAAACATACACAAGGAGACTGGTTCGGAAATTGATCTGTTGGCATTAAGTTTTAATGGTGATGGACACACATCAAGTTTTACAAAGCAAATTCCCCATTTTTCACATGATGTTCGGATATTCTTTAGACAAGAGTATAGAGATTTGTTTCTAGATTCCTCAAGACACTTAGATTTTTCCTTTTCAAGTTTCACTTCCAAACGGTTTTCTACAAGAGAAGCCTTAGATTCATCTATAATTGCAAGATCATCCTTATTTAATTGGATTTGAACATCTAGTTTCTCTTGAAAATTTGCATCTCTTTCGAATATCAGAGTCCCTGATGTAGATTCCATAAAAAAGTCCGTCAATTTTCCTTATCAAGCAAAATTTCATATAACAAAGTGTATCAACAACTTTTACCAGTTTTTGCACAAGTCGTCTGAATGGGTTTCAAAATTACAATCAAATTATGTACATGAACTTCTCCTATCGTTCAAGGGATCATCATGTCGCTTGTGGCACCCTAATATACGAACCTTCTCTGATACCAATTGAAAATGAGAGAGTACCAACACCACCAACTTTTTTAATCGATACACTTAGAAACCTGTGTAATATTTTTAACAATTTTAAAGGCTACGAAACTTTTAATGCAGAAAGTTAAAACCATCCACACATAAGAATTTTTTTAACGAGGAAAATTACAAAGGAGAAAACAGCGGGACCTAGTCCATAATTTGAATACCATAATGTATTAAGACGCTACAGACATTATTCTACTATCATACTTGGGAATGGAATGTAGTTGAGACCGAATCGACCCTACAAGCAATTCAGCTTCAGTTATGCTCCTTTACTTCTCTTGGATCTCGCAAGACCCTACGCAACACGATACCCCTAGATGACGTCCTATATAGACCTATGAGTTGCTTCAACCTAAGCGAAGACTTTTATGATTATGCCTCTAACAGAAAGCATATTTGACTCCTTTTATATATATTTCAATTAAGGTCTAGATATATATTTGCAATATAATAAGTATAGCAAACCTCAAGGATCTGTACCACTTACACTCTTAGAAAATAGAAGCGCATATCACTATAACCCATGATAAAAATCTATACATTTCAAACCATAAGTGATTCAAATATCTATCTTGTGGAATCACAAAGACTGGGAGGAAGAGTACTTTGTGATTTATATATATCAAGTTCCTAATCTGAAGTTTCGAAAACTTAGAAGATCAATAAGAACAAGATCTGGATAACAAGAATTATCATGTAAAATATTTTGACTGGCCTTAGTGAAGTATTTCAAAGTTGTAACCTGATACGATTTCAACTAAGGAAACCTTAGGTTCTTAAAGGACGACTTAAGCCACAACTAGGACATAAAAGTGTCAGGATCGAGATTCTAGTGTGCAAGGAGTCCTTTATTATAATTAGGTTTTTGAACTAGTTTCTATGTTTACAAATTTTTTTTTATATTCAAGCAAGCTAAACTTCTCGATTTAGATTGTTCATGAAACCATGTGAGAAGTTTGCTTTAAATTATAAAGAAGATGTGTGCAACCATAAATTTGCATCACGCACTAAGTGGTTTTTGAGAGAGCCATGGTCAAGGGATTCTGGAACCGTCAAGCATAAGTAGAGTATATATCACAAGACCGAATCAGTTCGTGACCTGTCAAAATAATTTGTGAACTCAAATCCATCCCGTAACTCAGGAACCTTTTGATTTTGGAAAGTTCGCAAACTGTCAAAACAATTTGTATACCTGGAAACAAAAGGTGTACAAGAAATATTCAAAATCATCTAGTTCGTGTACCTTTAAATTAAATAGTGTCGAGTATTATCTTAAAATACATTAGTTCACGAACTGAGCAAGTCAGTTTGTGTGCGCGAATTAATTGAGATTTAAAATTGAGTATTTATATTTTTAAGTTCAATGTTGTGAACTGGTAAAACAGTTTGCGAACTAACTTGACTACTCCTTATAACTTGCATTTTCCTTTGCAATGTTCATCATTATGCATGACTTGCATGTCTCAGTAGATAAAATATTAGATAGCATGAGTAAATAGGATAATTATCCTTCATATACCTTTGTTGATGAAGTTTCCGTTGACGCCGTCTTCAGTGTTTAATCTTCAATGTCGATTGGTGAATTCTAATACTCAACTACCATACTCTATTCGTTGTCCAAGACTGACTTTAGTAGACTATAAATCAAGACATAGTTTTAATAAACTAAAAATGACAACAAGCTTGACATACCAAAACTTGTGAGTTTGAATGAGAGATGCTCTAGCAACAAGTAAATAGGATAGTCAGTCTTCACATACCTTCGTTGATTAAGTTTCCATTGATGCGGTCGTTCTTTAGTCTTAAATATTTAAGGTCTATTGGTGGATTCTGATACTCAATTACCATGCTTTATTCCTAGTCCGAAACTGACTTTAGCATACTATAAATCAAGACATTGTTTTGATCAACTAAAATCGACAACAAACTTGACATACAAAAACTTGTGAGTTTGATCGAGCGATGCTCTAACAATTTTATTCCTTTATTTTTCTTGATTGGTATGTTTTATATTTTATAATTGTACCCTTATTTATTTTCTATACTTTCACGAATTTTACTGAACAAAAGTGAGAAGCTTTGCATAATTTAGGCTCCCTATCATGAAGACCATAAGTTCTTCTATTCTCTTTTGTTAACTAAGGAATGTTTTTCTTTAATCGTCATAACTCATAATCAACCATTTGCTAATTTGTAACTTTTGGTACTCATTTATAAAATATTCAAAACTACTGTTTACATTTTCTAATTATGTGCCTTGTCTTTACGATTGGCCTCTCCCCAGATGATAAAGGGTCATATTAAACTAACATTACGACATTATTTATGTCGATCTGGTGATTAAAAATTATTTTCATTGTTCGTGCAGGGCGTATATATTTGTGTATAATATTGGTATTTACTTAAAATGACGCCGGCTTAATGAATCGGTAAATTAGTCATGTTAAAGCAATAAAATCTTATTGATAAAGTAATTGATGGGGGTTGATGATGGATTACTTGAAGATCTTGTTGCTAGCTTCATTTTTGTCGATGTTGATGTTGCGTCCATTGAAAATAAACTTCTTTTGGTGAAAAAAACCACCCTTGATTGGAACCACCATTATTGCAAACAATAACTTACTAGTTACTATATTACAACAAAGAAATCAAAATGAAAAAAAAACATCCAAAACTAAAAAACCCTAGATTTATAACAGAAAAACAAATAAATAGGAAGTGAAGATTCAAAAACCTAATTCTACATGATAAAGAAAAATCAGAAAAAGAGTAGTTAAGGAGGTTGATATGCTCAAATCCGCTCCAAAGATGCTGATCCGATCAGATGGGATCAGTTGAAGGAAAAACAAGTTTTTGTTTTGCTGTGGTTAGGAAAAAAGTTTCTCAAACTTAATCATTCAACATAATGCGAATGATGATGCGATTAAACTTTTTAGGTAAATGGTAAAATAGATCAAAGTCGAATATCGCGACTTTCTTCATTACTAGAAAATATTAATTTTGCAAAGCAAAATAGGATGTCTTTTAAAAACAGAAAATAACACTTATTTGAGTTGGAGTTGCTCTCATAATCACGTAATAATAATATTTATATTTATATTATTTTCAATTTTTTCAAATCGAAGAAATATCAATTTTTTTTTATATTAAACATATTGTTAATATATCAGATATATTTATTCCGATTAAACTAAAATCGATGTATATAGTAACTACAATAAGATAATTTTAATATAGAATTCACAAATTCAACGTAATTAACTAAGTTATGTAAATACATTAATGAAAAGAAAGATACTATCATCACAAGGAGAAATTGAATGTTGTAAGCAAATCTTGCCTTTCATATCTATACATACTGGTAAGTGTGAAATGTCATAGGCAAATCATACTTTCATATCTATTCCATATTGGTTAATAAACCTTTTTGTTAATGTTTTCCATTTTTTCAAAGAAATTGATATCGTATTTTTATATTAGATGTATTGTTAATACATAAGATATAATGATATGAAAAATTAAAATCATTCGAAAAATACTCTTCATCTCAGATGTTATACTAATGAAATTGAAAATCCTATTATCAAACTTTCACTCTCACAAATATCTTTTCGATCTTTCGGAATTTTTATCGATTTTAATTCATCACGATTTGAATCCGAGAATTCAGACTACTTTCCCACATTTACAGCTGATATTGGACGGCTAAAAAAAGTTAGAAAATAGAAAATAAACATATGAATTTATCCGTACCAATATGATCTCAAATTGTTCTCACCCATTATGTGATCTCTCTAAAATCTCAGCTTCTTGTACGAATTTAAATTAGAAACACTTTTGTATAACAACTAACCCCAATAAGATTAACCCTCCGCAGCCTAGAGATATCTCGCTTCATGCCTTTGTTCAAGAAAAGTATGTATGACTTGCATATTATTATGTGGATCAGTGGATATATGGTACAACTTTGCTCCAAGTATCTTCTTAGAAATTATAAATAATAAGTTTCTGAATTATAAATAATGTAGCGAAACAATCCGTGAATCAATCATTCAAGGGGAATTAAAAATGGTAGATTTTTTCAGCAGTTGCATATATTGTACTTGCACAACAGGTAAATCGTTTTTTATTTAAAAGGGTAAATTATCAGTTTAACCGCATATGCCTTTTGTTTTATTTGGAAGATAATTAATGCTAAAAATTATTTACAGGAGCCATCTATTCGTTTCCACGATTATATCTTCCCCCAAGATCAATCGAGGCAGCGAGAAAAGCTAAAAATATCCCCAATGATTTCACCTGAACAAAGCTTTTGGAGGAGATTGGGATCTCAACCATCAATGGTATTGGTGGTCGTAAATAAGGATCATTCCATTTGATCCTAAGCATCGTACCAGAAGTTGAATATGTTGAAATGATGATGCTCACATTCTAGAAATCTAATGACGCGTTTATGGAAACATACCTAGACTATGCATTTCCTCTTTATTTTCTGATAAGTGCTTAATTCTTACATATTTACTACTCAAATTTACATTTATTAACTTCTTTATTTCGTACATATATTTAATGGTTTTTGGTTTAGTTTGTAGTTTTTAATAAATAAAGCTCGGTGGACTAAAATGCGGAATTATGTTGGTAAAATGGAGGAAATGAAATGATTTAATGGGTTAGGCCCAAAAGGAAACATGAAGATTTATTGGGAAAATTATATGGATATGGGAGTGTGGTAAGCATGCCACGACGTGTGTAGAAGTGTGGAGACCATGTGCAAGATATCAATTATGATAAAGGATATTTGAAGATATTTTATTTAATGAAGAAAATATTTCTTTATGATTGTGGAGTAACGAAATATATGAAGATTTGAAAGAATATTATTCTTTATGGTTGGAAATAATAAAGAAAATACTTATTGCAGTATTTGACACGTGACATATTTTGATTGGACGATTTTTACATTATTTGACACGTGGCATATTTTCATTCGATGATGATGATGTAGTAGAAATCGAAAAGGAAAGTGGTTTCCTTTGAAAACTATATAAATAGTGGTGGAAGCAGATGGAAAAGGAAGAGACGTCCAAGAGCCAGCAGTAGAATAGTTTTTGGACTTTCTTCTTTTATTTTTCTTTCCTTTCTTTGTTTTAATAATTGTAATGGAGGGCTAACCCTCTTCACCGGGTTTGAAGATGAAGCCGTTTTATTCTGTAAGGTACTCTATTAATCTCTAATAAAGTATTTCTTTTGGGTTTAAGTGTTAGATTAATCTCTTTTCATATTAAGCTCCGTTCTTAAACCATATTGGATAGTCTTCGGCTATTGATCTTTAATAAGCGAAGGAGATTATACCGTTTTGGTATAACAAAATTGTAATTATTATTTTAATCATAATATATTCCGAGACATGAGATTGGTTTCAATATTTTCTTGAGTGATAATAAGAATATCTTCTAGAGATTAAACAGGTCTTTTACATGATTAACTCGGTGGAATCCGAAAATTTTCTTCATCTCTCTCTTTTAAATTCATGTCTATAGGTTTGAATCACTGCAAACACAGACTTATATGGTCTTTACGGTGTCTGCTTGCTCTGATACCAATTGAAAAGGAGAGAGTAACTAGTATTGTTAGAGCATATCTCGGTTGAACTCTCCAAGCATTGGTGTGTCAAGTTTGGTTGTCATATTTTAGTGTGTCAAAAATCAACTAAAGTCGCTTGATTATATACTAGAGTCAATTTCGTTTAGGTTATACTAGAAAGTCTAGGAATGTTAAGACATACAAGTATTACTCCGAAGACAAAGAATGAAAATGAGACAACTAATAGTTTGTGTGAGACATCAGTTTTCGTCTTCCAAGAATGTTTCAATGATTGAAAATGAGGGTTTAGAACATGTAACCATGGTTGGATATAAACATAGTGTGTATTCACATTTGTGTAAAATCCAAAACCAGGAACCATGGTATGCGTACTGGTTGGTTGTTGGAAGTCCGGAAACTAAGTATGCGTACCCGTACTGGCGGAAGTCCAAGTTCCGTGAATTTCTGCTAGAGTTTGGAAGAGTAAAGTGGTATGCGTACCCGTACGCGTACTGGCGTAACCAAGCTCAGTCCGGCTACTTAGGTATGCGTACCTGTTTGCATACTTAAGTAGGTTATGTTCTAAAATCGGTTTGTTCATGAACTAATACATTTATATAATAAGGAATGCAATCTTTTGCAAACCGTGGCTATAATGTTCATGAAACGATTCGAGTGAATCAAAATCGATTTTGCTTCAATTGTGTCTTGTATACTTCTATGAGGATATAAAAAATTGAACAACTCTCTAACTAGTTTCATTTGAACTAGTTATGATAAAGATGAATCAGGTTGATATGAAAGTGCTCATATGGCTAACCTTTGGTTAACTATTGTTGAACCAACTAAGTGTACACGTTTAGGTACGATTACCTTTATCTAAATGACGTTACATTGCATTCGTGTATAACAAGCTAAGTTCGATATAACGGTTGAAAGATATTAGATTGAATCTAATCAGGTTTTCATCTAACGGTGAATATTGAATACTTTGTTACCAAGGTAACATTGATTGCAAACCCTGATTTGAAGACTGTATAAAGGAGAACTCTAACAACTGGGAAACCTAAACCCCACACCTCATGTGCGATACTAGTTGCGAGTAGAGTCGATTCTCTTTTAACCTTAGGTTTTTCACGAGACCCTGTAGGTTAACGGCTTAAAGACCTCATTGGGATTGTGAAGCCAGACCCAACTATTTTCTCTGTAGTTGCGTATTCTGATCTTATTGTTTTCTATCATGATTGAAGACAAGGAATGTTCCTAGTCAATTTTGTTTAGGTTAGATTAGTCAATTTCGTTTGGTTGTCATATGTATATACTGTACATATTGTATAATACTCTAGTGATGTGACATGGTCATAATTGTATGATCATAGTATTAGGGAATTAAACTACGAAATATAACGCTTATCCTTTGAACTTCATAGATATGACATCGACATAATCTTGTATATACTGTTATGATTATGTGAATGGATTATGGTGAAGATTTCATCATAGGAAATAATGTTTTACATTCGTTTAAAGGAAGTACATTCATGAACTTGTTTCGTGAATCGAAAGGGAAATCATTAGACTTATTGGTTCGGCTATTCATTGCAAATCTTTGGATGACCAATATGTGTGAGATGGTAGAACCGATCTTAACTATGTTATGTATCTTGGTATAACTAATCACAATGCCTGACTTATGATTTGGTATGACTGGTTTTTAATAATTGGTGTAACCGATCCTAAGTAATCACCATGAGATGGTATGATCGATATTTGTAATTGGTGTGACCGATCCTAGTAATTAGTGTAACCGATCCTAGTAATTGGTGTGACCGGTCACAGAGTGTTGTGTAATCGATCATTGTATTTTGTAACTGTTGATAGGGTAAAAGTGGGAAAGAGGAGCAAGTCCAAGCCACAGCAAGCCCAACCCCTTAAAGGTGAAGAGAGAGAATGGATGAGTTATGAATGAATTCCTAAATATCCTTTCTCCCCTTTTATAATAATCCCTCCCCCTCCTCTTATGGATAAGCACCCATAAGATCAATATATTACGAAACTACCATTTCCTTTCCTTTAAGTTATTAGTAAACGCTAAGAGGTTTTCTTTCTTCCTTGGACCAAAGCCCAACTAGACTAACACGCTCTTTTATGGGCTAGAGCTATCCCAACCTTGTGGGTAAGGTCTAGTCCCCAAGTCTCTCTATCCTAAAAGGAATCCCTAATAGTTTAAGGGGACTCATTTTCTAAGGATAATTATTTTCATGTATCAACATTAGTCCCCTGACTGTTGATTGGTCGTAGGCCAGGTCAACAGTCACATGTTGATTCGTCAATTAGCGGATGCAACTGATGGAATTTTCAGACGAACTGATCGCTGTCATATGCGTCAAAAATAAATTACTTTCTCACTACTCAAAATATATAATATAGCAAGGGAAAGAAAGGATCGTTCCCACAGAGAGGACTAAGGTTGTCAAGATGTTTCGGTTTCCTATATAAAACAATGGGGGGTTTTCTGATTTTTATGAACTAAAGTAAAATAAAAGCAAAACAATAAAAAGTAAACACGCAAATCATGGATGTCAAATATTGGGTAAAGGTTTCATCTTCAATTGTAAACAAGTTTTTGAATATATGAATAGAATTCGTATTTAATCTCGCTATCATCAAAAGCCCTAGAATACCCTATTGCAAGAATACTCCGTAAATTTCCTAAGTTCATCAACACCCACATTAGAGCTGCGGATATGAATTCTACCTAAAGAATAACCTAACGCCTTGCGCTAATGAAGTTCAATTCCTAAGAGCATTAAGTTTCAAAAATAGGCTAATCAATGCAATTGTCATACATTGCGCATGACAATTCGGACAAGGGCCAATTTCTACATATGATTACAAGAGGGTATCACTACAAACCGTAATCATATCATGCTACCCGTATTCAAGGTTATCGCTCGATGATAAACCCTAAAATAGCTATAGATATGGATGTATATTCAATCAATTCTAGACTCAACCAAACAAACATTCAATCATATTGCAATACATCAATCATGCAATTATTATAAACCGTAGAAAGTGAACGATGATTTTGAGAGAAAACTAATTCATAAATCAAATAGCTTGGTTGCAAAATCCAACTACATCTTTAACCAATAAAAGAAAATTATCTACTCATAATCATGGAGTTCATAACAAAAAGGAAGAGAAAACCTATCATTTCTAAACCCTAAAATAAAAGTAGAAGAAGAGATGATAAAAGAGATCCCCTCTGGAGTGTGAGAAGAGGATCTTTATATCCCTTCGAGTAAAAATTCCAGATATCAACTCTTGTCCACCGACCAATATGTTTAATCCAGTCAAAGCGCACAACTCATTCTAACCCACAGGCCCATAAATTCACTTGCTATGCTTGTCAGTCTTGTGGAACTGACAAGCAACTCCAACTCTTTACCACCAGCATCATAACCTTGAATCAGTTCAGTTCACCATTTATTTCTCTCCCCAACATATCCAACTCTACTGCAACCATCACAGTTCCACGGCACAACAACTTCATAACCTGCAACCTTTCCTTGCAATCTAACTCCACTGTAGCTGCACATTATAAACTACCGGCACCCACAACTCACAATGTCTGCTAACCATCCTCCATTCACATAACAGCTCATGCCAACTCATTTACCTGCAACTGCTACCTAAACGCCGCCAGAAATTGCAACTGCAACCATCGACCTCCATCAATTCCCAGTTCTCTGCACCACCTACTGTTTCCCTTCAGTCAAACCCATAACCACTTCACTGAACTGCAGTTTCATTGTCTCCAGTACCTGCACTTCATCCACCACTTCCATTCTGCACACTCCCATCTGCTCATACATTCAGCTATGGCACCTGCATCTTTATGGCCAGCAGTCGCTCATTGGCTGCAACACCTGCTCTTCAGACTCACTTCCATCTCCCAATTGCAACACCATTCCTTTGAATTCTCAATCAGCAACTCAGTCATTCACACAAGTACCAGCTCCATAATCTCATCTCAGTATACCTTCTGTTTTTCCTCTCGGCATCAAACACAACCCATAAAACAGTGTCAAACTCACTTCCATCTGTTACCATCTTGAAACTCACTCCAACCCAAAACAGCTTCACATTCACCGGAAAACACCACTGCACAACGCTGTAATCTTCTATAACTCTATCTGCAGTTCAATATCTTCTTCTCCATCTTAGCTTCTCGCCGTCCAACTCCAACAATGGCAGCAACTCAATTCACCTACAACACAATCCCTGACAGTAACAAAGATTTCAATCCATGCCTAAAACACCAGCATTCATTCAAACCATGTATTCAGCTCAACCCCATTAGCAGCTGTCTCTCCATTGCAGCAGTAACTCCAGATGTTGCAAGAACAACACTCCAGCAGGGACTCAACCATCTCAGCTTCAATTTCTGCTCAAAGCCACCACCACACATACTGAACTGCAAACCTCCTAATCATTCATCTAAGCATTAGCTTACTAACTCGGAACCAGCACATACAACTGACACCATTCTGCATCACCAG
This sequence comes from Papaver somniferum, assembly GCF_003573695.1. Classification (NCBI taxonomy): domain Eukaryota; kingdom Viridiplantae; phylum Streptophyta; class Magnoliopsida; order Ranunculales; family Papaveraceae; genus Papaver; species Papaver somniferum. The sequence continues at coordinate 62,712,612 of NC_039362.1, forward strand.
TTCAGTTCACGACACCAACACTCCACCAACACTGCAGCTCAGCCATTCTCATCAACAACTTTGTTACCCTTCTCAAGCTCAAGAATCACACAGATCATTTCAACCATTTCCTGTAGCAATCAACACCATAACCTTCATGATTTCAACCTTGTTTCTCCATCTTCCTATTCAACCACAAACTCAGTCGCAGAAGCTCATCAATTGAATATCTCAGATCCACCTTCTACAAACCATGAAATCACAGCATCACCTAACCCTTCTTATCTTCTCTGCCTTATTCTTGGCAGAAAACAACAATCACCATATCCATTTGACCATCTTCTCGAACCCAGCTTGCTGCAACAAATTCAACCCATCTCTCCACTGAACTCATCTTCTCGGAACCACTATTTCCTCTCGAACTGTTGCATACTCGTATCCATTACAGACCCAAGTCTCAATTACTTCAAACCCATCTTCTAATTTCTCGATTCAAAACCCTTGGAAATCATCCATATGAACTACACCAGCAACATGAATTTCTCTGCCAAATTCAACCAACCCAAATCACCATCTAGCTCCATCGTTCTCTGTCTTCATCCTGCTTCAAACCACAGTTAAAACAGTTCTTCGATTCACCTGATTTCTCCATAACAGCGCCTCCCTTTTCTCTCTGATTTCAAGACACAGAGCCGAAATGATTGAGAGAAAATGATTTCTCCCAGTTTTAGGTTTACGGTAATGATAACAATTGATATTGGTACCCTGCACATTAAGATAAGGGCCACACAATGATATTTGGCTTGTCAGTTTCAGCGAACTGACTGCCTATTCTGCTTCTTTGCTCAACTGTCAGTTGCGAAGAACCGACAGCTCATTCAGCAGCAACCGCCTCTTACATCTCAGACCCACTTCTTCTCTTCAATTTCTCTTCATCACTAAAGCAGTCGTGCTTTTCAGACATATATTTGCATCACTAAAGCCGACATACTTTTCAGACCGAGATGAAGAAATGAAAGCAAATAATGAGAAATAATCCGCCTTGCCCTTTTAAGCGACGTTTCTTCTTCTTTTGTTTCAAATGACTCCAAAGTACCTAAACACTCAAAACTAAACATAAGATTTATAATTTACAAGAAAACTTAGCAAAGAAAGCATAAACAATAGATAAATATAAATGTGTTTTAGACACCTATCAAATTCCCCCACACTTAGACTTTGCTAGTCCTCGAGCAAATCAAACAAAACTAATGCTAAAACATACAAACAACTGCATGTCGCCGAGGATACGGTTACTCTTAGCATGAATAACAGGCCTTTGAACCCTAGGTGTCCCTAGTGGACGAGTTATAGTCTCGTGAAGGTTTACAAGAGATCTACCTACAAAACCTTTACTTCCAAAATTCAGCTACCTGTGAAAAGTCTAAAAAAGACACTAAACATTTTGTAATTGGCATACTATCAATGATTACAGGAGGAAGTACCCACTTTCAAATCTAATTCATAAATTAGTAATATAGCTTCATTCGAAAAATTGAACACAACCACAATACTCGGAATCTAATCAACCACAATCACATGAAAATATTAAGAAGATGGATATAGAAAGTAGATGGTGGCAGACTGTTGACTAAGGTGAACGGTGTTTCTCATATCTGTCTGAAGGTCACTGCCAAAAAAAACCTAAAAATCCTATTGGATTGAGCTACTGGTCTGAGTACTAATATCAACACGACTGGCATATACAAGGGAACCAGCGGTCGACAATCTTAATTCTAGATCAATTCACTAGCACATACAAGGGAACCAGTGATCGATTTTATTCAACACAATAATAATAATTTTTTTTTTCAAATCGACAACATGATTGAATCTTTTGGATCCAAGCGCATGATTCTTGTCAGCAGATTACATGGTAATTCCCATGGATCCTGCATTCCACGCTTGTTTAGGCGACGGAGACAGGGAGAACACACACATATTGCTATCCAAGTGCCAATTTGTTTTTAATTGTTTATATATATATATATATATATGTACACCGTTTGGTCAAATTGGTCTGGTCTTTTTTTTTTTGTAGTAACTCAATCACTCTATTTCATCCTAGCAGTGATAATAATTCGATGCTGGTGCCCCACCAAATCACTTAGAGAAACAGATAAATATGGAAAAATAAAAATAGAACGTGATATGGTGACGACTCCGAGATATGGTGACAATTAACATGTAATTTATTTTTATATTTTGTTCGTTTTCATATGAATAGACTCTACTAATGGGTTCCTCAACTCCTACAACCACGATGTTTCCATTAGTGTAAGACACAAGTTTCTAGACTTAGGAGTTTATCATTTTATTTTTTTTCTTCCAGTTTTTCTATTTTTTTTCTCTTATATACACAAGGGAAAACTAACAAGGCTAAAAACTCTATATGAGAACACTTCCCCATACTTAAACTTTACATTGTCCTCAATGTAAAATTTAGTCAATCAAAGTAAAGTTCAAGATGGGAAATTCATAACATGATATATATACACAATAAGAAAACAAAATGCATAATAAAAACTGATACTCCAACTCATAGCTATTTCTGAACAATAGAGGATAAACACTAAACAAGCTATTTAGTTGACATCTAATCCCAACTCATCCAATATATACCTCATCGTCAAGAAAAAATTACATCTACTTAGAAAGGCTAGTGTTTATTCTAAATTGTTCAAAAATCTCTAAAAGTTGGAGTTTTGATATGCAAATATCCAAAATAAGAAAATAAAGATAAAAGACTTGAGAAATAAAAAGATGGAGATAGATACACAAAACCAGTGGGTTGCCTCCCATTTAGCGCTTGGTTTAAAGTCGTCAGCCGACTTGCAAGACGAATTTCCCATACATCAATAATCTGAAAATTTGGGGATCCACCCATATCACCTGTTTTGCAAACACTAGCTTCGCACAAATATTAGTAATATAAAACAGAAACAAAGCTATCGACCGAAAGAAGTTTCCCCCACACATATTCTTGTTCACACTTGGAAGTGGATATAAAACATAAAATTCGGGAACTTCCGCGGTTTCTTGTTCCAAAACCTGCATAGTATGAGAATCAAGTATCTCTAATGGAGGATATCGCGAAATAAAGTCATTCAACAATACTCTCGAAGCACATACATCCAAACCAATAAGAGGTAAAGGAGAAGAAACAATATGCAAAGGGTTAGACAAACCTTGCACGATCTCTTGTATCACGGAATCATCTTCATCCTTGAGAAACTCAAGTGAATTACTCACCTCTTGTATATCATGGTCCTCTATCAAACCTTGCAACCATTATTCGTCCGTTTCTGCCTTAACCAAAGTCTCGACATCAACATCATCAATACAATTCTTTGCAAGCTCAATTGGGTCTTCCACAATATTGGTCAAATCGGTCACATTCTCAACACACTCTTCATCATTCATTCAAACCATGTATCCCTGGCAGTAACATCGATTTCAATCCATGCCTAAAGCACCAACATTCATTCAAACCTTGTATTCAGCTCAACCCCATTAGCAGCTCTCTCTCAATTGCAGCAGTAACTCCAGATGTTGCAAGAACAACACTCCAGCAGGGACTCAACCATCTCAGCTTCAATTTCTGCTCAAAGCCACCACCACACATACTGAACTGCAAACCTCCTAATCATTCATCTAAGCATTAGCTTACTAACTCAGAACCAGCACATACAACTGACACCATTCTGCATCACCAGTTCAGTTCACGACACCAGCACTCCACCAACACTGCAGCTCAGCCATTCTCATCAACAACTTTGTTACCCTTCTCAAGCTCAAGAATCACACAGATCATTTCAACCATTTCCTGTAGCAATCAACACAAAAACCTTCATGATTTCAAACTTGTTTCTCCATCTTCCTATTCAACCACAAACTCAGTCACAGAAGCTCATCAATTGAATATCTCAGATCCACCTTCTACAAACCATGAAATCACAGCATCACCTAACCCTTCTTATCTTCTCTTCCTTATTCATGGCAGAAAACAACAATCACCATATCCATTTGACCATCTTCTCGAACCCAGCTTGTTGCAACAAATTCAACCCATCTCTCCACTGAACTCATCTTCTCGGAACCACTATTTCCTCTCGAACTGTTGCATACTCGTATCCATTACAGACCCAAGTCTCAGTTACTTAAAACCCATCTTCTAATTTCTCGATTCAAAACCCTTGGAAATCATCCATATGAACTACAGCAACAACATGAATTTCTCTGCCAAATTCAACCAACCCAAATCACCATCTAGCTCCATCGTTCTCTGTCTTCATCCTGCTTCAAACCACAGTTAAAACAGTACTTCGATTCACCTGATTTCTCCATAACAGCGCCTCCCTTTTCTCTCTGATTTCAAGACACAGAGCCGAAATGATTGAGAGAAAATGATTTCTCCCAGTTTTAGGTTTACGGTAATGATAACAATTGATATTGGTACCCTGCACATTAGGATAAGGGCCACACAGTGATATTTGGCTTGTCAGTTTCACCGAACTGACTGCCTATTCTGCTTCTTTGCTCAACTGTCAGTTGCGAGGAACCGACAGATCATTCAGCAGCAACCTCCTCTTACATCTCAGACCCACTTCTTCTCTTCAATTTCTCTTCATCACTAAAGCAGTCGTGCTTTTCAGACAGATATTTGCATCACTAAAGCCGACATACTTTTCAGACCGAGATGAAGAAATGAAAGCGAATAATGAGAAATAATCCTCCTTGCCCTTTTAAGCGACGTTTCTTCTTCTTTTGTTTCAAATGACTCCAAAGTACCTAAACACTCAAAACTAAACATAAGACACATAATTTACAAGAAAACTTAGCAAAGAAAGCATAAACAATAAATAAATATTAAGGTGTTTTAGACACCTATCACGAACACATCCGCGCATGTTGAACCCTCACATGTCCCTTCCATCCTCCTATGATGGTTGGTTTATCTGTTTTCGGGCGGATGTGTCCCCGATAACCGCCTTAGAGGAGGTACCTCGCCTAACAGCTCACAGGGAAGCTATGTTTTTCCGACAATCACACTATGCTCGTCCGCTGAATCTCCACCTGCTTGGAATCTTGGGAGGATTACATATACTCCAACCCCGATCATAGGGGAAATGATCCGCTATTGGGGCATATATGACGCCATAGCATCCTCTCGGTATAGAACTGTCCGCTGGGATCATGACAGTTTGGTGCGTTTATTTGCTCGTTGGATTATTGATCCTTACATGTTTTATTTGCTTGGGAGGAGGCGACTTCAGTGCTGGAAGACGTGGTCGCGCTTAATGGTTTGCCCATTCATGGCAACACATGCTATTATGAGTCTTGTATCTTCAAGGCTACGAATAAGAGTGATAAGGATCTTAGAGATCATTTGGTTTTATCCAAGAAAAAGTCGATAAGTAACTTTTAAACGAAGTTAAAGTCGAGGCTCCAGAGGAAAGGGAGGATAAAGAGGAGCTGGGAGCTTCTCCTGATGACGAACCTCATCAGAAGGTTATTAGACTTTGCCTCCCTTTTCCGGATCAAAGAAGATGAGGCATCCTTCCGCTATGAAACAGTTGGTATCCTCTATGCAATTTGGTAAAATACGTTGAATAATTTATATCCACGATTCCGAGTCCCCAGGACTATCATTCAAATCAATGTTTATCGTGTTCCAACAATAATCCAATAAGATTATTGTATGTCAGTAATGAGTTTCTCATTTGCATCCTAGTAGGCGCAAGGTATTATTAGTATAATATGTGATAAAGTTGCGGGCGATAAAGAGGGTATTGACATTTTTATAATGCAGTCCCCGAGTGCCACAACGAACAGATTTTGAATCATATATGGAGGGTAAATTATGCTTTACTCACTTGCATATGTAGCTATTCCAAATGAGCGCAAGTATATGAGAGTCACGATGTATGAAAAGGCGGCTTACATAGAGTGGTTTTAGTTACAACATCCAAGTGGCTACATATCGATCGGCTAGCTTAAGAAGACATATATTCATACAGAGAATAGGTGCGCGTAAATGTAAAGGCTTCATTGTCTCATGAAAATGGTAAATTGTTCGTTTAGTAGGCATGTTTGTGATTAGTTATCACTCACATGACCAATAGACTTATAGATCAGTGTAGGCATCGACTCATACTCTTTAGGATATGCTAAGGCGGATGAATCCTCTCTTTGGGTAAGTGTTGCTCTCTTTCTCTTTTGAAAACTGTAGGGTGGATGAATGCTCGGTATGAGAGTTTTATTTAAGTGTTCAAGTGGAATAGCGGATGAGTGCAACCCGCGAGCCTCCTATGATACGTGTTCAAGTGAAGGGCCGATGAGTGCAACCTGCGCGCCTCCTAAGTATATGATTCCGAAATTTTATTTAAATGTCCAAGTGAAAGGAGGATGAGTGCAGTCTATGCGCCTCCTAAAATAAGTGTGCAAGTGAAGGGCGAATGAGCGCAACTTGCACGCCTCCTATAATAAGTGTTCAATTGAAGGGCGGATGAGTGCAACCTGCGCGCCTCTTAAGCATATGATTCTGAAATTTTATTTAAGTGTTCAAGTGGAAGGCGGATGAATGTAGCCTGCGAGCCTCCTATAATACATGTTCAAGTGAAAGGCGGATGAGTGCAACCTGCGCGCCTCTTAAGTATATGATTCTGAAATTTTATTTAAGTGTTCAAGTGGAAGGCGGATGAATGTAGCCTGCGAGCCTCCCATAATACGTGTTCAAGTGAAAGGCGGATGAGTGCAACCTGCGCGCCTCCTAAAGATATGATTTTTCTTGGTTATTATGAGCGAGTTTGCTTGGTTTTACTTCAACCATCTGGTGAACGTACTTCGCCGCATGTGATCATTTCGATAGTGAAAATACACTTTGGTATTCCCTACTGATAAATGTCGGTCGTCTTGAGATGGAAGCTCACAGGAGCGGTGTACTAAGTACCTTCTTTTTGCTTCTTAACGATATCGTGAGCAACATCTACTTATATATTTTCACCATTCGAGCATATGTAGTCCGCCATGGTCGTTCAATCCGGCGTTTAATGATGTATGCTCACCATGCCGCCCGTTGGTTGAGAGGGTTGTCATCCGTGCACTATTATTGGAATCATTGACGATGCCGATAAGGATGGGTAATCATAAGCGTGAAATGACATTTGCAATTGTCCGCTCAGTGGGTGAAAGCGCATCAGTGGCCTTGCATAATGCCTAGCCATACTCGGGAATATTTATTCATTTCATTGACCATAAAGCGGGATGATGAGAGCGCATCAGGTTGCAAGTGGAGATGCACAATCGCAAGAAGGGGCTTCTTGAAGCAATTATGTCCTGATGTATCCGCTTCGTAGGAATTTGAGGATTCATGCTTAACAAGCCAAGTGTTGTATTCGTAGGGTAAGAATCTTTGTACAAATGTTTTAGGCGTTCGACATGCTCCCTTATTAGGTGAGAGAGATAACATTTGCGTGCAGATATTGAAATCATTTATCAATGATCGAGATAAGATAGATTTGTGAACTAGCATCTGTGTATGTCCATTTAAGATCCGCCTTAACTTCTTTTGGCGGTCGTCGTGGCCTTATCTAAAAGCATATAAATTTTAAAATTGTCAAAGACGCGTTGAGGGCCTTGCGCTCAATGCACTTGAAATGTATTAAATGAGAAGTAGCATTACATTTTTTTTTAGAATGAGGCGGACGAGCGCTTGGTGAATATGATTTCCTAACCTGCTAAATAGTGTGTGTGTTATCTTTTTCTTGGCTTATGACTTTAGTGGATGTGTCGTGTATGTCTTGCCCGCTTTCCTTTTAGTGTCTTGCAATGAAATAAGGCGCGTTGGTAGCTTAGTGCTAGCCATATTCCTGGCATTTCTCATGCCATCCTTCTGTTATGCTTGTAGCCTAGTCATACCCAAGGCGATCTCTCAAATCTAATATATTTTTGCTTACAGTCTAGCCATCCATCTCAAATCTTTTTTTTAAGTCTAGCCATCCATGTTTTATTTTGCCGCACTTCATAACCCGGCTGTACTCGGGGCTTTGTTTCATTATTTGCCTATAGTCTGTCCGTGCTTGAGGTTGTATCTCATTTCTTGGTTGTACTCGTATCCTGGTTTTATTTTATTTTCCGACCGTGTACTTTTTTTTATTTTTCGACCGTGTACTCGGGCATTTATTTCACTATCCGGGATGTACTCCTAGCCTAGCCGCATTCAGGGCTTATTTCATTTTTTGGATGTACTCGTAGCCTTGCCATACTCAGGGCTTTTCTCAATTCATTTCGTTCTCGGCCGTGCTCATGGCATTTCTCAATCTCATGGTTTTCGGCGTTATGAGCCTCTCTTCCGGTATGAGGAAGGTTTTTTGGCGTTATGGGACTACTGGTGTACTTCAATTAAGCCATGCACGGAGCCTAACCCTTTCTTGGAATATCAGTGCACTTCATCTAAGCTATGCACGGAGCCTAATCCTTTCATGGATTATTGGTGCGCTTCAGTAAGCCACGCATGGATCCTAGCCCTTTCTTGGACTATTGGTACACTTCATCTAAGCCATGCACGGAGCCTAGTCCTTTTTTGGACTATTAGTGCACTTCATCTAAGTCATGCACGGAACCCCGCCACTCGGGGCTATTTTTCATTTCATGGGGCTATTTTTCATTTCACGGTGCATTCGATGCCACCTTTTCTCATTTCTCACGGAGCATTCGATGCCACCTTTTCTCATTTCTCACGGTGCATTCGAGGCCACATTTTCTCATTACCCGGACATACTCATGGCTATTATCAGTTCATAGTATGATCATATTTAAAATTTCTAAAGTTCAACACAAGATGGCGCGGATACTCCATTTATACTTAGTGAAATCAATAAGATGGTAGTTTACACATGTGACTGGATGATATATGCACGTTTCATGGAACTCAAATTTCGATACATAAATAGGCACTATTTAGGACACCTCTTAGTCTAACATACTAAATATATGGATGCAAACGAGAATTCAAACACCAAGCATTTTCAGTCCAATTGATAAGATCTATAATACATGCGACTTATTCTTTTTAGGCGCGCATAACATAATCAAAAACATACATTGAGTAGGTATATACAAATGTTAGCATACCAGTAAGCTAGTCCTCCTATCAAAGAAATTTTGTAGAGGCATGCTTGGAGATAAGTTAGAGATTTTAGGTTTTGAGAGGCGAGAAATAATTTTCATTTTCATTATTATTATTATTATTATTATTATTATTATTATACATGGATTAGAAAAAATGCACATACACATTCCTGAGACAAAGTGAGTATATATGGTTAACCAAAATTCATCAAACAATACGAGCATTATGCAGTTCAGCTAACATAACACGAGAGTATTTAAGTGACTTCGATGTGGGATGCAAGGCGTGCGAAATGAGGCAAAAGGACAAGTGCTGACGATGTGCTCTTTAAACAGTTCCTGGTGTACATATTCAGTGTGCATGTAAATTATATGGAAGTCATTCAAGAATCTGTAATGCAAAGATAAGCTAACCATGACAGCATACAAAATGATGAAAACAGCTTGGCCCTGAAACAACTTTCTAGTTTTGACATTTTGAATATGAATTGCAGAAGTGTAAACAATTAATCATAGGTGATATGATAATCTATCCGCCCCAGGCATGTACAAACAGGAGTAAGACTAATATGGGCTCAATTGGTGGAAATGCAAAAGTGCCACTATATGACATTTATGCCCCTAATAGTACAGGACCCTTAGTTGTTTGATATTATGTCCAACTTTCAAAAATTAAAATAATTATTTTTTATGTGGTTTTTTAGTGCCAGGGTCATATAAAAAGGGTCCGGACTCTTTACCGAACCCTAGACGTATATTAAAAAAATATTAGAAATCGTTTTTTTAATGTACTTAAGTATGCAGGGTCCCTTCAAGAAGGTAGGGACTCTGTACAGGACCCTCTGGATCTTAGTTTAAGGACCTTTTAACTTGACCACCTAGGCACCATGTAGGCGCCATGTAGATGACAAGTAGAACGAACAAGGTAAGGACCTTTTGCACCAGGGTTAGGACCCTGAACTAAAAGTCGGGACCCATAGATAAGGACCTTTCTCAAGTCGACCACGTAGGTGCCATGTAGGTGACAACGGGGATAAACGAAGTGATAACATTTTTACTAGGGTCAAGACTCTCTAACTCGGGACCCTACCGTTTGACGGGACCCTAACGCTTCACCTTCCTTACACCCCCGTTACACCCCTCTTTTCCTTACATAAACCACCTTCATTCTTTTTCCTGAAAGCTAATCATCTTTTTTCCTGAAAGAAGCGGTTCATCTTCTTCTTCTTCCTTCTTTCATCTTTTTTTTCTTTTTCATGGAAGCTGCTACACCATGAAAGCTAATCATCCAACTGAGATAGAGAAGGAAGGATCTATAGGTGAGCTTAACTTTTAGCTCTTTCAAATTCGATATTAAATTTGGGTTAATTTCAAACTCAAAGTTAGGGTTCTTGAATATGGGGGATTCGAATCCAATACAGTGAAATAAGGTATTGCGGTTCTTGAATATGTACAGTGAAATAAGGTATGGGTTATCTTTAATTTTGTGGTTTGGTTACTTAATTTATGTAGGGTTCATGATACAGGATGATCTTATAACTGATAGTATGTTATGTTTTGTGAAATGCAGTTGCTAATTTGTCGTTGCCATAATGATAAGCAAAGCTGTTCTCATCCACTAACTAATAGTATGTTTTGTGAAATGCAATTGCTTTTAGAACCCTAAATTGTCGTCGCCATAATGATTAGCAAAGATGTTCTCATCCACTGCAATGGTGAGTGGGTGCACAACAAAGGTAATGATGATTACAAAGGTATGACACATCTTGCGGGGTACCTGATAAGTACACTTTTGAGGATGTGAAGAAGAGAGCAATGGATGTTTTAGGTTTCGTGCACAAACCTTGTTTTGATGTGTATGGCCTCATAGATGTCCCGGGAACCTCATTTAAGCAAAGGATTAAAATTTTTAGTGAAGAAATGTTGATTTTTTATGTTGGCCAGACATGTGGAGTCCCAAGCTTTTACACAATCAAATATGGAGAAGAAGTAAAAGTAGATATTCCTCCCGTGACTCCCAAAACAACTACTGGAGATTACAGCGGATCCAAGATGCTTCCCCACACTCCCTTGACCCCTCTTAACAATCTCACGTCGTGTTCCAGTGAGGATTATCAGTCTAAGAATGAAACCATCAAGGGAGATGGTGGTGTTAAAGGTACGTTTATTTGTCCCTCTTGTTATTGTACTTTTGTATTATGTTTTTCCTGACCAAATAGTCACACTAATGTTGAATGTTTTATTTTTTCAGCGAGTATTAGTGGTCCAAAGGCTAGGAGATGTCTTGAACCAGTAATGACTCCATCAGCCAAGAAACTCCGATGTCTTCATGATGCGACAACAACTCCAGCGCCGGTTTTGGATATTCCTAAACCCCCGAAGGATATGAAGTACAATGATCTATGTGTAGGTAACACTTTCAAAAGAAAGGGGGAGCTGAAACTTATACTTGCAATAGCCAAACTAGAAAGAAATTTTGAGTACAAAGCTTTTAAATCCGACAGCCAGAGGTTTATTGCCAAATGCAAAGACAAGACATGCGAGTGGCGTCTGCGAGCAGTTCCCTTAGATTCTTGTGGGTGGTGGAAACTCACAGTTGCAAACGATGTGCATACTTGTGAAAGCAACAAAAGGACTGACCCTGAATTAAGAACCAAAGCGGCCGCTACTGGAATTGCAGAGCTTTTCAAGCACAAATTCAAAGAACTAGATGCGGCATTTACGCCCAAACAACTGGTTAAGGACATAAAAAGGGATTATGGAGTGGTTATCAATTACCGGCAGGGATACAACGCTTGCAAGCGTGGTATTGAGCTGATCAAAGGTAGCCCTGATGAATCGTACCAACACCTCGTTGGTTATAGTCACATGCTTGGTGCTCGTAACAAGGGTACTGTTACCGAGATTGTAACTGATTCAGATGATTCTTTTCTATATTATTTCTTTGCTTTTGGAGTATGTATTGAAGGATTCAAAAACTGTTTCAGACCCGCATTTGCGGTTGATGGTACACATCTTACAGGGCCACGCCAAGGAGTTCTACTGTCAGCCGTTGGAATGGATCCCGACGAGTCGATCTATCCTATTGCTTTTGCTGTTGTTGATTCAGAGAATAATGAATCTTGGGAATGGTTTATGAGAAAGTTAGTCGGAGTACTTGGCGATAAGTATGCTATGAATGAAGATGTTGTTGTGGCAACAGACAGGCACCCATCGATCGGTAGAGCCATAAGGTTGGCATTTCCTTGTGTTAATCAAGTATACTGCATCCACCATCTTTCAGGTATTTAACAAGACTTTATATACTACAAACACACGAGTTTTGTGTTTAAATAGATTTGATGTTAGTTATCTGAATGGATACAACGTTAACCTTGATTTGTGTTTAGTATAACTTATCAGACTGTAGGTCTTTATGTGTGTGTATCTAGATAGAGTTATGAAGTCAATGAAAATAGCATCATATTGCATATAATGTCCCAGCGGAGGTGGCAGAACAAGTTTTGTAGCATCAATAGCATCATATTGCATATATGTACAGTCCAAACAAGTTTTGTTGTCAACCCTGTTGTATGATACATTTCAGACATATATATATATATATATGCATGCTTCATGTTGTACTTATAGGTCAATCCTGTAATGTTTGACCTTGCAGAAAATATCAAACAGACCTACCACAACGCCACGGCTTCGGTGGCATTTACAAGAGATGCAAAAGCGTTTAGCAATGATGAGTATGAACTTTCTATGAGAGACTTAGGTTTAGTGAGCCCCGCTGCTTTAAAATCTTTAGTGGATCTTGGACCGGAAATGTGGGCCAGGGTGAAGGCTAGAACAGGTCGTTTTACTCTCATGACTACAAACGCCTGTGAAACTTTCAATTCAAGAATAGTTGATGTTAAAGGTCTTCCAATCTGTCATTTAGTCGATTACATTCGCAGGTTCCTTATGGAATGGTTCTGCGAACGTAGACAACTAGCTCGTGATCGGCAAGATCCTTTGAGTCAACATGCACGGGATATAATCAAAGAACGGTGGGCTGTGGAAAAAAGGTTTGTGGCTTGCCATGTCGATGGGGACGAATATGAAGTGGACGAGGGTGACTATGAAGAGAAGCACACCGTCTATCTTGACTGAAGGTCTTGCACGTGCAAAGTGTTTGACTATCAGCATCTTCCGTGTCCCCACGTACTTGCAGTGTGTGAGACATATAAGATAAAAGAAGAAGGCCTTTGTGGGGAATATTATAAAACATCTGTTTGGAGATCTATGTATGAACCTAAAATCTATGGTGTGTTGAGCCCAGAAACTTGGGATGTCCCAGCGGAGGTGGCAGAACGGGTGGTGCTTCCTCCAAAAACTACACCGGAAGTTGGTCGTCGGAGCATCAAGAGGAAAAGGTCCGCCATTGAAAAACCTAGAAAGAAAAGAGCTTGTTCAAGGTGTTACCAGACAGGGCATTATGCTAACAGCAAACGTTGTCCCAAGGCTTAGAACTGGAGTGATTTTGGTTGCTGACATTGCTTACCTTGTTATGTTTGTTTGAAATAGTTTAGGCGGCATCATTAGTAGAGTGGATTTAGTCATATTTTCATCCTCATGGTAAATTAGTTTTTCTCAGACTTGATATTAAACCTTAAATTTCGGAAAGTAGGTCTTTTGTAATTGAATTTGGGAATTATCTTATGTTTATTAATTGTAAGTTCTACTGGCATGTTTCATGTGAACTGATTAAAAGAATCAAAAATCATTTACTACCATGTTGTTTTAGTGATTGGTAGCTAGGTGATGCACTCTTTTAAACGTGCTAATGTTCATTTACTTTTCTTATTGAAACAACGAAAATTATATAGCCATAACTAGGAGAACCTAGAAGTAAAAACAGTTCCATCGTACCTAATAAAAAGGACTTCAAATATAAAATAAACTAATCAGACATTATCTTAAACCATTTTTCATCACTTTTCTTTTCAAGTTCTGCGTTCTTGTGCCTTCGGATATCGCTCTTCATTGCACCATTCATCATCTCAACAAGGGCAAGATCTTGAAACAAACTCTATCCAAAATTCTCTTCCTTGATCCATACGCCGCTGCCATGATACAGAATGATACATGACTCCGGGACTGAGATCCTTAACCTGTTGCATTCTTCACGTAAGTGGCGATCCTCCTTTACTAACTCAAACCACTCCTTACAGAATTGGCTACCGTTTTTTGTTGTGTAGAAATTAGTTACTACACGCTTAGCAATAGTTTTTTTAGAGTCAACAAACTCATCACCATCCGATGCAACACCATTCCTCCCATATATGGTAGTATATTGATTTCTTGTTCGGGCAGTTGAATTAAGTGAGGTTACGTCAGACTGTTGAGAGGATCCTGCCATTGTTTTCAGATGATTTGAGATAAAAGCTTGTAAACAAATGTACCTAATAACAGTGATTTTCTTTACCATAGAGATTATTAAGCACAAACGAATCTGAATGATGTCCATTTATACTTATGTTGGCAAACATGTGGAATTTAATGCCAACTAAATATAGCTGGCGCCTCTCATGTGTAACTGAAAAGTAAAAAAGCAAGCTGTTTTTGACTAATTACAATTAGTCAAAAAGTTTTTTTTTTTTTTTCACGTTTCCCAATTAGTCTTCTGCTGGCATCTTACGGGTTGTGTTACCTTTCAAAAACAAAAGAGATAAGGAAGAAAAAAAAAGCAAATTTAAAGCTTGTCCCATTCTTGGGTAATGTTTACACATATTGACAACATTCCCTTCAAATCCTCTCATCTGTGCCTGAAAAGTGAAAACCAATTCCTTTTCATCACATTAGCCACAACACCTCCATGCCATAAGGGGACAAACCGTTACCTCAATCACTATTAAAAATTGTGCATAAAAATGGTCCAATAAGTGACAGATTATTGTGGCGGCCTGTAGTTTATTTTAAGTCAAAGCAGGTGGGGGTGTGGGAGTTGGGAAGTAAATGCTTATTCAAATTTCAAAGAAAATGGGTGAGTCATTTAACATAACAAAGAAAAAAAAATTAGAAACAAAAGGAAAATCAAACAACTTAGATACGAGTGAGGTAGGAAGATGCTTTCTCAGTCTACAATTCTATACATACATATATATATATATATATATATGACATCCAACCCTTAGGAGTGATTCCTTACAATTTAAACTACCCACTTCGATCACATGGGTTCAAGATCAGAGAGAAAATCATGTTTGGAAAAATGTTTTTCTAAAATTCCTTCAAAAAGAAGATGTCAAAGCAACCAACAAACCAACAACCTACCAAAACCAGCGGATGAGGGTTCTTCAAGTATGTCTTTAACAAATCTGGATACTTCTGCCAATGGAGTTATGTCCTGTGAGGAATGGTATGACGCGATTGAAGAAGGTCGTAGATTAAGAAAGGAAACAGCTGAGTTGGGTCTTCCAGTTACGCCGTTTCCACCTCTTGGAGATCTATTACACCATACATACAATGATCTGGTCAAATATGTTAATTCTATAAGAGCTGAGAATAACGCACTTAATAGGAGATTGATTAATCGGAAGAAGTATTCTGCTCTACATGGGACTAATATGTAACTGGAGGGGTAGTAAAATCAATCATTTTCTCTTGCAGTATTATGGTAAAAAAAAGTTTATGTAGAGCAATGTGTATGAGTGGTAATTTAGTATACCTTTTATCTTCTGTTCAGTTTACTTGGTATTAACTGAATTTGTTGTGCAAGTGCAATGCAGCAGGATAGTACTTCAGAGTATAAATTTACGAACAATATCGCAGTTCTCCATTGCTACTTTGTTGCTCTCCCTTTGTATTCAGCGAGCTTCATACTGCACAACTGACGACAAACAAAACCATCAGCTTAGGTTTGATCCAGAACAAAACTATCAAAATACATCCCGAATCAGACGAACATACATTTTCATAAAATATAGAAAGGTATTTATCTATCAAAATTCAACTTCTTCAACATAGTTTTCTAAGAAAACTAATGCATACATAATGTTCAAAATGTTACCATCTCAAAGGGGGTCAAACACCCATCAAAATTATATTTAGGTATCCCTTTGTTAGCAGAAAAACCATAGTATCTTTTTTATAATTCATATATTGGTCAACGCGTAACTATATGCTGGGCACTCAACAATCATCACACAATAAGTATATATAGCAATAAGGTATATATACTTCCAATAAGGAAGTATATACATATGCAGGTCTAACAGGAAACTGGCCACTAGTTAGTAGTTACAAAGTTCCTTCCAATAAGGTAACAACTTCCATATCAATTTATCAAAAACAAGAAACAAACAAAAAATATATATCATCAACACCAATCCACAATAAGAATCTTTCAGGGCTCACTAGAACAGAAGGTGAAATTAGGGATTCAAGAGAATCCCCCCAAAAAGGCGAAGAGAAAGATAGTCTTCTTGCAATAGAGATATTATTATCAGATAAAGATGGGGAATCAGTATTTGGTACCGGGTATGGAGAGTACGACCCGAATCCGACTTCAAGAGTAGTCATGGGACCCGCATAAGCTTGGTTTTGTGTTTTTTTTTTTGAAAAGACCACCAGGGAAGGGATAGAAAGCCACAATTAATTTTGACAAATCAAGACAGAACCATGTTGCATGCAAAACATATCATTTTGCCGCACGTCCTAGGTTAATTAAGACTGAGAGACTAGGAAGAGGTAGAGGAAACTCACACAGCAAAAAAAGGAGACAAATCAGCAAAAAAAGATTATAGGATCCTGAGATGATCTCTCTCAGGATAGAGATAGAGACGAACTAAGCATGTTGAAAAGAAAAAGAGATTATAGGATATGCATGATGAAAATATGATTTACTATTCGGGAATGATTCGCAGAATTACTAACTAAGTTATGTTGTATATTCTTACTACCTATGTATTCTATATTGTTTTTAAACTTTAGTGGATTTTTTATACACATTTTTTCTACATGTGTATTCTTAGTTTTTAAATTCCAAGTCACCCAAACCAGTGATCTTTAGCTGACACTAAGCTGCTAACTCCCTTCAAAGAACATGGAGTAGATAAAATATCTAAGCATCAATTTTTAGAAGCAGAGACAACCCGCTATACATACATAACTGAAGGATCATAACATGATCAACAAAATATAAACAGATATATCCAGGGTATAAGAGTCCATCTCCACTAACTTAGATTTAGAACTACAGCTGACATCTTTTTCAACTATACACATCCAAAAAACAGGGACCAACATGCTGGCCAGGAATTATACTACAAGATCATATGATTACAGGTTACTATTCACCACTTGTACCATTCACCTCTATAAATTGTTTATTGAATAGCTGCACCGCAAGTTCGCATCGATAACGAGTAGCGAAAGCAGGTTCGACTTCACAAACAGGAATCTTCCTGACCATATGCTCGATAAACTTGAAAGCAAACACCCCACAAGAGTTACTGCATAAATAGTATATGGATCAATTTTCCAAATATAAGGTTAAAAATTCAAGGTTAAAAATAGATTTCAAGTAAGACTCACGAATCATTTTGCTTAGGGGTTTTTAAGTCATATCTACACCTCCATGGACCGCGGTTGTATGCTTTCTCCAAATAATCACGAATTTGACCGACTTCCGGGTGAATTTTGCTTGAGCGATTATTACGATTCGGTCTAAGAGAATCATAAATTATAATTGTCTTCTCCTTTACTTGAATGGAGACTGCGACCCAGTGAATATTTTCAATACAAACTACACCATATACGACATCAACCTTATCCCAAGAGGGTAAATGCTCACTAGGTGGTGAACCACGGCGTCCTGCTAACCCTAGTCTGAATCTGTCAACTTGGGCAAAATTACCATTCACAAAATGTTGCTGTTTCACGAGCAAGGCAGCTCAGTCACAATGTATTCATGCAATAATATAAATAAGTAGAAAATATCCAATCTATTCTGCACAATAAATTACCGGTAGGTGACTTTCAAAGTATGACCAGGTACCAGTGGATTTGTTAGAAGGATAAGACTTGTGCAAAAGCACCAATGCACTGTCAATAATCTGCAGGAAGACCCATAAACATAAAACTTCCCACAACCCAAATGATGTTCTCATTATTAGATTTAATCGTCAATATCAAATGATGCAATATGACTCACATTACCGCATAACAAACCAGTTGAACGTAGTAGTAGTTTATACTCAGAGCAAGACAATAATGATGTACCATCACCATTATAGTTATCGCCATGTTCCTTGATACTGTGGTAAATTAAGATCCATTATAAGGCAACACCATGATTGTTAGTTTTCACATATACAACAACAAAGAGAAACAAAAAAGGTATACTAGGGAGGAGAAACAACAAGACACAGAAACAAAAGGGTATACTAGGGATGAGGCTAACTCGAGGTTTATGAATCTGTTCACATCATCTATATCCTGCTTCGTTATTTGCTGATCCAATGTGTCTTCTTCAAAATAATTCATGATAACAGGCTCTTCGCTTGTCGGAACCTTTTTTGCGTTCTTTTTCGCCACTTTCCCTGTAGGAGTATACGGGGGCAACAGGGAAGGTGCAGGGTTTATTTTCCTCCTAGCCCTTCCCTGACCTTTTGTAACATCATCAAAAAGAACGATAATGGGTGCAGAAGGGCCAGTGCAGGGTTTATTTTTCTGACGCTTTCTTTTTTTTCCCCGTTGAGCTGTTACAAATGTTTTTTACCTACATATCCGACACAGTCAAAAAGTCATACCACGATAGTTTTGTGAAAAAATTACAAAATATATACGTGCTAATGTAGCAACAAAACTATAGATGCAACAAATACTTACAACAGCTCGACTCACATCAACTTCCTTATTTGGAGGATTGTACGGATATGGTGGATTTAATTCAATACTGTTGGATCCATTGCCAGGAGTCACATCTGGCTTCTGCATTGCCGCACCATCATAATCTCCTTCTTCGTTATGTCCTCCAGGTGGAGTCCCCTGTTCAAACAACATAAATATCAGTTCAATAAAACTTCAATACCAGAATAGATGTGACATTCTATCTATCTTAATACAATGAATTTCCAATTAACTCACCGTTTTTGTCTTTGACAATGCACAGTACGTCTTGGTTCCACCAATCTTATCCTTTATTGATTTGATCTCGGCAGTTAAACACTCCACATGATTCAACATTGTTTTATGGCTATTACTTACCTGGACACTTAACTCCTCCAACTGACCCTTCACTGCACTTTTAAATACCTCCATTTCACCACACCGTCATTTTCAAATCCTCTGTATGACCAATCATCGCATTTTTCACAAAAGACTCGAAAGAAGCAATGACTGAAGTTGATGTCCTAGAACAAAGAACATCAAGTTGGGAGCGAGGATGTGCCACACGTGCTTCTTCCTCATCCTTCTCAAACAGATCTTTTTCCTCCACCATATTTTCATTCCCTAACAGATCTTTTTCGTCCTCTTCATCATCCATGCTGCTCTCCTCTAGAACCTGTTCATCCACAAAAACATTTTCAGTCTCTAACATATTTTCTTCCTCACCCTTCTCAAACAGATCTTCGTTCTCCACCACATTTTCATTCTTTAACGAAACTTCTTCTTCGTCATCTACCAAGGGACCTTCACATAACCCCAACATTACCAAACGCTTTGCATCTTCTTTATGCCACATAATTTCATCACACACTTCACCCTGTAATTTTATAAAGTCACTCGACCAAATTAACAATGTAGCAAACAAAAAAATAAAGTAACTAAGGTAGTTATGACTTCATACCTTTGACTCCTCCAAAATCGTAAGTAGAGGCTCATGGTGTATTACTAAATCGCATGTAACACTATGCATATGGGGGCGCCAATTTGCAAAAATAGTCTTGCTTCCAAACTTATCAAGCACTTTCGGCAACACTTCCAGACCCCAAACCTTGGTGAAAAAAGGAAAACCTTTAAAACAACAATCACAAAAAATTAGACAACTAGAAAATATCAACCCAACTGATTCTTACCACCAGGACATGAGTCATTCCTTGACTCTTGTAAGTCACCTCACTTCCAACAGGCTTGTTAGCGTTAATCTGATAATCTAAGGCAGATTTGCTATTATCAATAGTTCTGCTGAACGCTATTTCAGCCCAAGGATAAGAGTTGAAGTCGACGAGGTTATCCACCAGGTACCAGTGATCATGCTCAACTACTTTGTCATCTCCCTTTCCCAGGACATACCTGTGGACAACATATAGTAACGAAAATTTCACCTTGTCATCAGATTCCAGTGGGACTTTGATAATTTCACATTCAACATTAGAGTTGCTTGATTGGTGACAGTCACGCGATATTTTTTCCTCCTCCTCCTTTTTGCTACATTTCTTCGATTTTTTTTCGTCGTCGTCCTCCTCCTCCTCCACTTTTCCAAAAAATAATAATTTCAAACGTTTTCCAGTTACTGGTTTTCCTTCATCGGGGAAATGCTTCATCTTAAGGCAGGGCTTCGTGGCGGGACGAGAAAAATTATGGTCCGACTTCCTAAAACTAAGCCCCGAAATCAATGCGAACTCTTTCTTTCCGAAGGAGAGTTCCTTTCCACAAACCATTACGCGCATTTCTTCACGGTGACCCTTATCACCTTCATCACCCGTGGAGATCTGACTAGCCAATAAAAAATAAAACAAGGCACTAGACCACGTTTGCATCGGCAGGTGCAGTAAGGGGCCAATTGTAGTTGACATAAATTTCTCTTGCTCGGCAGGAGACATCAGGTTACGCACCCACTTCAAAACCTTCGGGCTCGAGTATGTTGTTACCTTGCACGTATAAGCCCGGTACCTGGCAGGGTGAACAAACATCCTACAACATATAAATAAATAGTTACACCAATTACAACATACAAGTTATTAGAATTAAGTATTTGAGAGCGGAAAGCAGCAACATTGAAAAAAGATAAATAGTCGTGCATTCCAACTAATCCAATAACCACCTGTATTCAAGTTGTAAAAGTGACTCAACGAATGACCGGTCTAGTTTCCGTTTACAAGTGGCTTATACCAAATACACCTAGAAAGAACAATGCAGCAACATGGAAAAACTAGGATTCGCATAAAGGCATCTAACTTTCTTTTATATATAAATAACTAAACTATTGTTATTGTCATTGTTCAAATTTAACTTATAGGCTATTAATGCATACATTTCAGCATTTGACAGGGAATGCTCAACGGTACCATCGGAGTTAAGAATAAGAAAAAAACAATAATGAATTCATGTATGAAATGAAAGACTCTAACAGTCTAACGGACATTAGAACAGGGAAAAATACTAAGCCATGATATAGATTCCTAAATGATGAAGCAGATTAAAAATGAATTCAGTACTTAATATACCCTCTCTTTCTTTTGTTATCACATGTCGTTTCTCCTAAAGCTTTCAATGAATCTCCAGTAATTAAAAATTTTTTGGCATGACACAGTACATTAGGCTAAATGTCACCTATTACCTTTCAACACCATCGTCAGATACCACTCTTTTGTCCTCCACAGTGGCATTCGGTGATATAATTTTCTCCAAATGATCAGCAAATTTCACTTTTTTAGAACACTTCTTCTTCTTCTTCTTCTGTCCTGCACCCATAATTTAGAACCTACAAACATATTATAATCGAGATTATTTAGTTACTCAAAGTAAACTCCCGACACAAAGTTATAGTGATTAAGTAAAACTAAGTTCCTATCTACCTAAAACTATGTCCAACACACACATACGAGCACCAGCATAAATAATATGAAAGCTCTAATTACCAAAACAAACTAACAAAGAAAAGCCGACTAAATTAAAAGCGTTATCTGTGGATACCACATCCCTACGGTTGTCTAGCCGCTACCAATTGAACAATAAACTAGTTTTTACTGTGAGCATACTAAATGCTCATAAAATAGTGTTATACTTTGGAATTTAAAGCTCTTAAAATTCACGCAAGGACACTTCAGGTTTCTATTTTCACCGACTTAGGCATCATGCTCTACGCATAATCTCTCGTATACACTCAACTTCAAAATAAAATAAAATAAAAAACAGTAGAGTAGGAGGCGAACCTAATTGATTTATTTGTTTCTTCCTGAATTTATTGATCACCTAACAATGAACAGAAAAATACGAAGGTCAGAATGGTAACCATGAAGCTTAAGCAAACCACACATCAAAACAATTGAGCATTCATCCATGGTTGTACATAGAGCTTAATCGACCTCAATTTTGTATTAGGCATTATTATCAACGAAGAAAACATTTCAGCCATTGTTTTTAAGCTTAAAATTGCTCAAGACTAAAATTATCAACGATATTTTATTGTTGCAAGACTAAAATTATCAACATTTATGCAACACCTTAACGTACCTTGCAAGTTTCAAGTTTTGTGTTCTGGATACT
Source organism: Papaver somniferum (assembly GCF_003573695.1). Taxonomy (NCBI): domain Eukaryota; kingdom Viridiplantae; phylum Streptophyta; class Magnoliopsida; order Ranunculales; family Papaveraceae; genus Papaver; species Papaver somniferum. Next base: position 62,735,226 of record NC_039362.1, read on the forward strand.
GTCACAGTTAAAATTCCCTACCACCCACTCATAAGAACACCAAAATAAGGAGTTTCAGTAGACCTTCCCTACACCCACCAAACGTTTCAATCTTGCAAATACGTTATTTTACTGACACAAACTGTTCTATTTACTTCACAGCTAATTTCCAACCACCCTGGGCTGCATGGGGGTAAACAAGTGGAAGGATAAAGCATTCACACTCAACAAACCAAATAAATGCAATCTTAAATGACAACAGTAGGAACCACTTACGCATCAAATTTCAAAATAGTTTCATGCCAGTGTTTTAAGTTGCAAAAGAATCATTGTTGATGGCCATATATCAGAAGAAAATAAAACTTCTGAAAACGTTTAATCCTACCACCAAGAGCCAATGTTGTAAGCATCATACACTACATCAATCACTATAGTTCCCTGATTCTTCAATCTAAACCATGATATGAACCCTCAATTCCTCACTCTAAGCAACAACAGAAGATCCATTTCACATACATGAATTTTATGGATCATTTTTCTCATTAGATGCTGGTTTACTAGTTTATTCTCAGCCTTACAAGAACCAAAATCGCAAGTACCAAATCCAGATACAAAAAAGAGGAACTATTTCATTTCCATTTCTCTGCAATATAGTGACTTCCACTCATATCTGCAGCCAAATGTTATAAAGTCAGTCTGATTATTCATAAGTATAGAAACACCCATTCTATGACTTAGCCCAAATAATAAACAACAAGTGAATATTTACAAAGTGCACAGTGTGAATTAGACAAACTCATAAATAGCAAAAACATCCTACAATAAGCACAACTGAAGCATCATTTACACATCTTATCACAAAACCAGAAAATGATAATTTTAAGAATGTTGTAGCACCAGAATACCAAAATGACAATCTATGGTAATACCAGAAACTAACATAAAAACAAACGAACTAAGATTCAGTTTCACAAACCCCAAAAATCTAAAGACAAAATCTCATCTTCAATTAGCCAAATAAAATTTCAGAAAACCACTTATCATTCTAAATCTTAAACACCTAACCAAACATTGCCGACTTTCATTTGATATCCAACAAAATTGAATCCTAATTTCAGATTGATGACAAATAATTTTAAACCCTAAATCATACCTTTTTTTCTTTCTTCTGCTGGTTTTGAAGTTGGGGTTATATCTTTCTATCCTGCACTCTCTTGACTCTCCATTTATCCAAATCTTCTTCCCTAATCTCTTCTTTCAAATACCTACTTTTAATCTGTATTTATTAGTTCTTCATAGATGGCGAATTGGGTATGTAAAAATATAGGGTTGTTCTGTTATAGGGTATTGGTGTTTTGCTGTGAATCGTTCATTGTTTGTCCTGCATATCAATGAAAGATTCAATCTTGCAGCGGATTGAATCTGAGATGAAACTGAGAGAAAAGTAAGATAAAGTGAGGGAAGGGTTGGAGAGCTAGGGTTAAGGATGAAATCAATGAAATTCAATCTTGCAGAGAATTTTATTTTCTGAGAGAGAACTGAAGTGGAAGAAACTGGGAAGAGTTGATAGGGAAGGAGATGAAAGTGACGGAAATAACAAGAGGATGGAATTAGAGAGATTTGCTCGTGGTAGCTGACTCAGCCAAATTTTTTGCTGAGGTGGTAGATGACTCAATCAAGAGGGTCCAGACCTTTTCTAAATAAGGGTATAAATGTCTATAAAATCTCAAAAGGGTGTTATTTGTATATTTCATTTAAGGGTGGCAGTTTTGGAAGCTTGTTTTCAGGGGGGCTATTTTTGCACATTAAAGTGACTAATATGTAACAGATCATGTGCAAGTATTATATCTATCATGTTCTCAATCAAAAAGTTGTATAGGAAGTGGCTATCCGCCTATTTACGTACAAATAAAATGAAGTACTAGGAGGGTCCAATACAAAGGTGCACCAAATGTTTATGGATGCACTAGGCGCAAGGGGAAGGATTATTATAACCAAATGAGAGCGTTTATCATACATTTTATGGCTAACTTATGCTAGCAAACTGGTAGAAGACAAAGTAAATTATTTAAAAACAGGGCATGCGAAGAATTCACTGAGTAGTTATAACTGCATTTGACATCTAGTAATGAGCTTAGGCCTAATACAGCATTCATAATTATCGTAAGGCGGATGCTTATAGTCACAGCTTAAATTTGACCTGAATTAAACTATCCATTTGTAAAGGGTGTCATCCCATAAAAATTCTGCTAAAGATTGCCAGATGGGTGTCAAACAAAAAATCACGTACAGATAGTGGGTACTTATCGTTGTGGAGAGCTGGCAAAGCACTTTCTTCTTCTCGGAGCGGAGGTAATAATACTTCGATACTAGCTCTCTTCTCTCAAATACGAGAAGCGCTGATTGTGTCATCGCCAGTTGGGCTGGTAGCGGCTATGAAAAGGGCACAGGTGCTGCTGTCAACAGTGGAGCTATCAACAGCAGAACCATACGTTAAGGGTCTGAGAGAAGTTGACGAGAACAAGAGTCGAGTTGTAGTAGCCGCTTCCGGATGATGCCATAACCACGTTACTACTGTGTATCAGGTGCTTGAACTAAACTGCTTCCGCCTTATACGCGCTTCCCTGACTTCACAATTTCCGGAAGGCCTCAGCTATTCTGTACTTGCAAGCCTTTCAGGATTGTGAAAATACAATTTGATTAGTAATCGCAGTTCAGGCAACATCAATAGCTAAAACAATTCTCAATTGTCAATAGCTTAAACAATTCTCAATTGACATTAACGATTAAGAAGCAGGACCAGTTGATGGGTAATAGAAACCTAACTACACTGCTTTTGGATCTGAAATTTGATTTTCTTTCAAAATTAACAACCAATATGTACAAGCTGCATAATCAGTTTTGGATGTCAGTTTACTAAATTAAATTGAGGGTCATGAATACCAAAGCGTCATTAAGCTACACGCGCTGAGGGTCTGAGTATTTACCCCGCTCCTGGCAACAGATTATATGCAAGTTACTATTTGAAGCATGCAATTAAGTTAGATAAATGATACTTAGCCTTTTGTGAGATAAGGCAGGTGCCTTGAGGGCTCTGTTCTAGCGTTTTCTGCTGGAGGTATGCTACGTCAAGGGTTCGAGGGAGGAAGATAGGTGGCGACGATGCAGTCAAGTAGTGCTGATGGGATTAAGTCTTGCGCTGCTACTTCCTGTGGATTTCTTCTCTCAGAGCCGGAGTGGTAGTTCCGTGGAGAGGAGAAGTACCGGTGGCATTATCACAAGTCGAGCTGCTTCTATTTATGCATAATGAATCAACCACTACCCCTAGCTTTTCATGATATGTAGTAAGGCAGCCATAGAGGTTCTTATACTGCTGCAGAATTTCTTTATTAGAGGTTGGAGTTCCATTGGAGAAACATACCACACTTAGTGTTGGAGTTTGAGTGTTGTTCTTTGAGGGTTCCGCTCATACTCATTGCGAATTGACAACATTTAGTCTGTATTGCAGCAGAGAAGTGGCTTTGCCAATTTCCTTTGAGATTTTACTGCTGCAGTTGGGGCTAGAGCTCGCCTATTTGCATTAGTCCCTCGATCTTACAAATTCGAAGTTGCCTAGACTCTCTCCATAAGTTCAGATTGTTGCGGATTCTTTACCAGTTGAATTTGTTCACATCATAATGCTCTACGCAAAGGCACAATCCTATTCACCCAGATATGTTGTTTAAGCAGTAGGAGTTCCCTCTTAAGCGGTGGAGTTCAGACTAGGTTATTTCAAGAGACCTTTGTTATAGATTCTGTAAACAGGGGGTAAGATTTCCTTAGTTAGTCATCACAATTCAAAGATTGAATACCATATTATCTTATTTCAGCCAAGAACTGAAGTAATTTTGATTGAAATTATCGGAATAATTCAAGTAAAAGAAAGAAAACTACATCATGTGAGGGTTTTCGTATTGCTATATAGACTTCAATTATACACATCTGGTATTTCGAGCCGAGTTTATCTCGCTTATCTATTTCTCGAAATGTGTGTTGGTAAGCTTTCGCTTTAACCAAGTTCATCTTTTTCTTGACGAAAGTCAAAAGATGATCATGTGAAAATCGCCTTGTATCATCTTACATGATTTATGTGAGACAATCAATTTATGTAGACTCAGAATGTTTCTTAGTGATCATTCGGTCACTTGAAAATTGCTTTGAAGCTAATAGTTTGTGTGAGACAGCTATTGTCGTCTTCCAAGAATGTTTCAATGATTGAAAATGAGGGTTTAGAACATGTAACCATAATTGGATATAAATATAGTGTGTATTCACATTTGTATGAAGTCCAAAACCGGGAACCATGGTATGCGTACCCGTACACATACTGGTTGGTGGTTGGAAGTCCGGAAACTAAGTATGCGTACCCGTACGCGTACTGTTGGAAGTTCAAGTTCCATGAATTTCTGCTGGAGTTTGGCAGAGTAAAGGGGTATGCGTACCTGTACGCGTACTGGTGTAACCAAACTCAGTCCGACTACTTAAGTATGCGTACTTGTTTGCATACTTAAGTAGGTTATGTTCTAAAATCGGTTTGTTCATGAACTAATACATTTATATAATAAGGAATGCAATCTTTTGCAAATTTTGGCTATAATGTTCATGAAATGATTCGAGTGAATCAAAATCGATTTTGCTTCGATTGTGTCTTGTATACTTCTATGAGAATATAAACAATTGAACAACTCTCTAACTAGTTTCATTTGAGTCATTTGAACTAGTTATGATAAAGATGAATCGGGTTGATAAGAAAGTGCTCATATGGATAACCTTTGGTTAAATATTGTTGAACCAACTAAGTGTACACGTTTAGGTACGGTCACATTTATCTAAATGACTACATTTCATTTGTGTATAACAAGCTAAGTTCAATCTAACGGTTGAAAGATATTAGTTTGAATCTAATCAGGTTTTCATCTAACGGTGAATATTGAATACTTTTTTTTACCAAGGTAACATTGATTGCAAACCCTGATTTGAAGACTATATAAAGGAGAACTCTAGCAACTGGGAAATCTAATCCCCACACCTCCTGTGTGATACTAATTGTGACTAGAGTCGATTCTCCTTTAACCTAGGTTTTTCCTAAAACCATTACAGGTTAACGACTTAAAGACTTCATTGGGATTGTGAAGCCAGGCCCAACTATTTTCTCTGTAGTTGTGTGTTCTGATCTTTCTTTATTCTATCGTATTGAGTACTATCTTCTCTAAGATTTGCTCGAGATTTAATCTCCGATAGGCAAGATAAAAAGTAGTCACAAACATCTTCGTCTCATCGTTTGTGATTCCACAATATCTTGTTTCACTACCATACGATTAAGATTATTGTGAGGAGATTGATATTACTAGGCTATTCTTCGGGAATATAAGTCTGGTGTATCAATTGATTCCTGTTCACCTTGATTTATCAAAAGACGGAACAAAACACATAGGTATTTATGTGAGAGACAGATTTATCTATTCAATAAACTTTTTTGTGTGAGACAGATTGGTTTATCAAGTCTTCGACTTTGGGTCGTAGCAACTCTTAGTTGTGGGTGAGATCAGCTAAGGGAATCAAGTGCGTAGAGTCCTGCTAGGATTCAGAGGCGTAAGGAATGCGATTGTACCTTGATCAGTGTGAGATTGGTTAGGGCTCAACTACATTCCATTCCTAAGTTAACTTGCACAAGACTAGTGTCTGTAGCGGCTTAATACAGTGTGGTGTTCAAATCTGGTTGATTTTCTCGAAAGTATATTGGAGTTTGTCCATACAGATTGCTAAGCGAAATATTGAGTGTGGTTGTTAGATCCCTGCTTTTTCAGTTATGTTCTAAAATCGGTTTGTTCATGAACTAATACATTTATATATTAAGGAATGCAATATTCTGCACTGTGACTATAATGTTCATGAATTGATCCGAGTAAATCAAAATCGTTTTTTCTTCAATTGTGTCTTGTATACTTCTATGAGAATATAAACATTTGAACAACTCTATAACTAGTTTCATTTGAGTCACTTGAACTATTTATGGTTAAGATGAACAAGGTTGATATGAAAGTGTTCATATGGCTAACTTCGGTTAACTATTGTTGAGCCAAAAAGGTGTACACGTTTAGGTACAGTTACTCATATCTAAATGAAGTCACTTTTCATTTGTGTGTGACAATCTAAGTTCGATCTAACGGTTGAAAGATATTAGCTTGAGTCTAATCAGGTTTTCATCTAACGATTAATATTGAATGCTTTTTTACGAAGGTAAATTGATTGCAAACCCTGATTCGAAGACTATATAAGGGAGAACTCTAACAACTGGGAAACCTAATCCCCACACCTCCCGTGTGATACTAGTTGTGACTAGAGTTGATTTCCTTTAACCTTAGGTTTTTCCAAAACCCTGTAGGTTAACGACTTAAAAACTTCATTGGGATTGTGAATCCAGACCCAACTATTTTATCTGCAGTTGCTTCTGATCTTGCTGTTTTCTATTGTATTGAGTACTATCTTCTCTAAGATTTGCTCGAGATTTAACCTCCGATAAGAAAGATAAAAAGTAGTCACAAACATCTTCATCTCATCATTTGTGATTTTACAATATCTTGTTTCGCTACAATACGATTAAGACTATTGTGAGGTGATTGATATTACTAGGCTGTTCTTCGGGAACATAAGTCCGGTTTATCAATTGGTTCCTGTTCACCCTGATTTATCAAAAGACGGAACAAAACTCTTAGGTATTTAAGTGGGAGATAGATTTATTTATTCAATAGACTTTTCTGTGTGAGAAAGATTGGTTTATCAAGTCTTCGACTTTGGGTCGTAGTAACTCTTAGTTGTGGGTGAGATCATCTAAGGGAATCAAGTGCACGGAGTCCTGCTGGGATTCAGAGGCATTAGGAACGCGACTGTACCTTGATCAATGTGAGATTGGTTAGAGCTCAACTACATTCCAGTCCGAAGTTAACTTGGAATAGGCTGGTGTCTGTAGCGGATTAATACAGTGTGATGTTCAAATCTGGACTAGGTCTCGGGGTTTTTCTGCATTTGCGATTTCCTCGTTAACAAAATTTCTGGTGTCTGTGTTATTTCCTTTCTGCATTATATTTGTTTATATAATAGAAATATCAGAGGTTATGCGTAGTTCAATCAATTAGATAATCCAACCTTTGGTTGTTGATATAAATTGATTGACACTTGAGCATTGGTCTTTGGAACCGTTCAAGTTGTTTCACATAATAATCAGGCTCGCAGATTTGTATCTGTTTCATTTGCTGATTATATTGTGAAGCAGAGATACAACTCTTGGATTTATTTTCATTGATTGAGTCTGACTGTCTAGTTGATTCTCTTGGAATTATATTGGGGTTTGTCCATACAGATTTCCTAAACGAAATATTGGGTGAGGTTGTTAGACCCCCGCTTTTTCAATTGGTATCAGAGCAGACAAACACGTTTAAGACCTTATAAGTCTGTGTTTATAGAGATCTGACTCTATGGACAGTTGTGTTATCTCTGATAAACGCATCACCAGAGACAAAAGTTCTGTTTCGATGAAATCTATTAAAGAGAAAGACTTGTCGATCTCACATATAGATGAACATTTTGTTCCTACGAAACAGACATATATTGATGAGTGTTACCCCGATTACCTTCTAAAAAAGTCTGACTCTGTTGAAGAAAGGGAATCAGCCAAAGAAAGTGAAATGATTCTAAAACTTGTTAGAATCCAAGCTGATAAAAACAATCGGTTGAAACACAAAATCAATGTTCTCATTGGTATAACAAGGGATCGTGTTCTTCAAATTAAGGCTCTTCGTGAGGCCAAACTCAAGAAGAATGCATTGGAAATTGAACATCTATTGAGTAAACTCTCTATTCAATGTAAAGGATGTTCTAAAGAGTCCACTATACCAATCACTTATTTCTCAACTATGAATTTAGTTCCAGAAGTTAAGCCACATTCTCTTCCTATTGGAAGAAATGTGTCTGCATCTTCCCCAATTCAAGGAACCACCACATCCCTTGGAAGGAAGAAATATCCTAACAATGGTGTCAAGTCTATGTGTCTTTTTTGTGACTCTAAAGAGCATAATGAACACAAGAGAAAATCTAGGTTGAATGACAACTATATTGTTCGACTTCAGCACACCGTGGATTCATTCTTGAAGGTGTAACTGACATTCATATGTCTAAACCAATCGGTTTTAGCACTTGTCCTGTGAATCCTTTCAAAAAAGTCAGTACCATTTGTTTCTTAAATGTTTATACTGGTAACAGTAATTTTAACACAAATCGTCCAAGAAGGTTTCAAGGAGGATATTCTTCGGTTAAAAAGGGGGATGTTGTTGCTCTTGATGCGAATAAGGTATCAGAAGAAGGAAGCAAGAATGGAGATGTGAAAGAAAATCTAAATTTGATAATTGAAGGATACAAAGAGCTCATAAACAGTCTGTCAAATTCCTTTGATCAAAACCTTTCAGGTAAGAATCCATACTTTGCTTCTTACTTTGATAATCGTGAGTTTTCCTCCAAAAATAAGGAAAAAGAGGTTTACCTGTGAACAATGTTCACTTAATGAGCGCAATGCTCATACTTTTGCTAATTAATCACAAGGTTGGAACCTCACTCACAAAAATCTTGGTTGAGTGAGATATGATCAGGAATACTTTGTGATAAAATATTATCTGTTTGGTTGAGTTATTTTCTTGTCGTTCTTAGCTGGATTATATGTAGTGGACTTTTTTGCACAAATATCTTTATATTTGTTGAGTCTTGTTCTTGTGATTTTCTTTTTGATTAGCTTTATTTTTTTCCCCATAAATTTTTAATAGGTTAAAATGCTACTCTTATGCTCTAAATTTTCCTCTTGAGAGAATATAAAATTTATTGAGCTAAGATTTGTGAAAATATTCACTTAGCAATATTTTGATTTGCAAACAGTCTTTCTTGGTTTGCCTTTTTCAGTAGTTTCTGTGTTTATGGGTCAAGTCTGTGTTCGTACGGGTACCCATGTTACTTTTCATGAACCAATTATAGAAACCCTAAAATTCCCCTAAAAACCGTTTATATACTTTTCCTTTTGAGATTGAGTTATCTCTCAGGAATCCCAGCAGGAGCTGAATCCCAGACTAGGTAGGTAGAGTAAAAAAGAGAATCAAGAGTTTGTTACTAACCTTTAATGAACTTCTCCAAGATGTCTTCGTGTAGTCTGAATCTTCATTCTTCAAGGATAACTTTGATTCTCTATTATACTACTTAAACCCAATCTAGTCTGAAACTAATTTTTAGGAGATTAAATCAAGAATGTGTTTTGTCATTTAAATTAGATAACTAACTTGACATATCAACGCGAGTGGGTTCAACCGAGCAAACACTCTAAAAGTTGAGTGTAAGAAAATATCTTCAAACATGAAGAAAGGTCATAAAGCAGTTGAAACTAATATTTTTAATGCACACATGAAAGGAATAATGGGAATGAACACGACAAAGACGAATCGGGCACAACTGAAATTCTGGCAAGAATAATTTGATGAAATTCAAGCACAAAAGGCACAACAACGTTCAACACCAGCTGACGTTGATTTCGATGGGATGATACCTTAGATAAGGAATCTAGTATTGCCATTACACTGGATTAACAATTAGTTTCAAATTCTGGATGCATTATTTAGTTTAATTATAGTTTGAGTTTCAACTTCAAAGTTGGTTTTTTCCAATTTGACCCTTCATTTCAATTTCAATATTTGTGTTTAATCAAATTACACAAATAACATTACATTAAAAATATTCTCAAGATATGTAATGAATAGCAAAATTCGGTTTTCCTAATTCCAATAAATGCTTGTCCAATATTTCCGAAATATCTCAATAGAAAATCTCCAATTAGTAAATGCATAATACTACTTTTTATTCTCTAGAGATATGCATTTAATTGCTGGTAATTAAAGCATATAAAACCAAAAACCTTAATTAAAAGATTCTCAATTTATTTCGGCACATGATCTCCTTGAGTACTAAGGAGTATCTTTGAACAATAGATGATAAGAGTTATTGTACGTGTTCGAAGTATGTTGACATCTTTTCACTGTAAATTCTTATTCATATTTACATGGATTTACATTCTTGGAATCGGTTATACCACACTTCCAAACAGGTTTAGAATTGGTTGACCTGTATTCCAAGATAACTATGTGATTGATCAAATACCAAATCACATACATGGGTTCAATCGGTTCTACCAATCACTAGGATCGTTTATACCTTAATATGTAAATACTTGTGATCGGTCACACAAGTTACCATGACCGGTTACATCAGTTACCAGAATCCATTCCATATTCCCATGGTATTTCTTATGATCGGTCACACAAGTTACCAGGACCGGTTACACCAGTTACAAGGACCGGTTACTGTTGATACATGAAAATAATTATCCTTAGAAAAGGAGTCCCCGTAACCTATTAGGGATTCCTTCTAGGATAGAGAGACTTGGGGACTAGACCTAACCCACAAGGTTGGGATAGCTCTAGCCCATAAAAGAGCATCTTAGTCTAGTTGGGATTCGGTCCAAGGAAGAAAGAAAGCCTCTTAGGGTTTACTAATAACTTAAAGGAAAGGAAATGGTAGTTTCGTAATATATTGATCTTATGGGTGATTATCCATCAGAGGAGGATGATGGATTATTATAAAAGGGGAGAAAGTATATTTAGGAATTCACTCATAACTCATCCATTCTCTCTCTTCACCTTTAAGGGGTTGGGCTTGCTGTGGCTTGGACTTGCTCATCTTTCCCACTTTTACCCTATCGACATTGCGACCACAGTGGGAGGAGTCTAGTCTCTCGCCCAGCAAGACCCATCCGCTCAAATTTTCACAGCATTTTCATTTCTCACACCGTGTCTCTCTTTGCTCTCCGCAAACCACGTCATCCCTCCCAGCTGACAATTGTGTGTATCATACGTAGCCAACAATTTCACCTGTGTCTATCATCCGTAGTTACCGTCTCGAGACCACACCATCCGGAGTCCCAATTCTTCTCTCATCCGCAGCCATCTGCGATAATCTTCACAGCTCCGCCAACACACCAAATCTTAGCAACAAATCATCGTGCTACCGCCTTGAATCCGGAGAATGTACACAAAGATCAACCCGGGTGATCTTCTAATCTTCCGAGCAGCTTCGTTCTTTCCGCTCAATTCATCCCCTCCGATTGCATCGAGCTACATCGCCTCCCTCTTCATCGCTTGTATACTATTGTAAATTAAGTACCAATCCGATCCAGAGAGGAATCGAATGACAGCGCTTCACTATACCAGAAGATTTTGTTGATAATGCAATATACTTCAGTTTCGATGGGAAGAATAGAAGAACCATTGTATATGCTGACGAACTCAATCCTAATGTATCATGCTATTATGCATATACTCATCAAGATGTTGAAAAGGTTGAGATGGTCTCTGTTGAAGTGGTTCATGATTTTCTCAAATACTTAAAGAAGACAAAACTGCAGCTCGTTGATACTATGAAGGGTCTCGATGTGTTAAAAATTGAGTTGAAAAAGGTTAACTCTGACCTTGTTCTCATGAAAACACGTGTGAAAGATCTTCTCAATGAGGATATCTTTTCCGAAGAAGCAGTTGATGCTGTCAATCACAGGCTCAAAGGACTTGAAACCCGTGAAGCTTCCGAACGTGAACTTTGATCTAGCTTATAATCGGTTTTTGTTTTTAGAGTTTCTTTTTTTATCTAGGAACTTCTTATGAGAATTTATTCTTGTTTTTTAATAAGGATAACTAAGGTTTGGAATAACAATTATTGTGAGTACACATAGCTATTGCCAACGTTTTTTCATCTTGCAATGTTTTTAGATTTATTTATTTAAATTCTAAAGTTTATTTGGAAGATGATTTTGCAGTATTAATCTTTATTGGTTTTATATATTGCAAAAATTATTATGGGATATGTGTGTTTGCGTCCGTGAACTATGATTGTCCCATATATGTCAAAAGTTAAGCCTATTATATCATTATGCAAATGTCGATGGAAGATATGATGAACTTTTGATTGCAAAGATTAAGTCTATTATATGTCTTTATGCAAATATTGATGAAAAGTAGAATGAATCTTTGAATATTCCGCAATATTGATCTTTCCCTGATCCACTTCTATGTGAAAGTATTGTGCGGCTCCGTAAGTTCTCTTATGTTGAGCATTTCCGATTAAATTAATCATGGGTTCTCTTGTGGTTAATTTAATTGAGTTTCTGGATACAAATTCATATTCCCTGTAATTTGTTAATATCCAAAGAAATCCTTCTTTTCTTGCAAAAGTAAGGTCGCTCTTGTTGTTCTTTCGGGAATGACATTTTAATGGGGGAGAGTTCTTAATTAAACTTGTGCTTAATTGCCAAATCTTTGTGGGGAATGCGTCTGGGGAATATTGTAGGAGTTTTCTTGTATCTTTATAAACTCTTTGGTGAATACACTAAGTTTCGACTATGTGAAATCATCGAAACAAAGTTGATATGATCTCTTTTAGTCATAAAGTATCTCTATGAGAATTTCATTATGATCCCATTAGTTTTCATACCTTTGCCAATTTATATTGACAAGTATTAGGTGATAAGTATTCTCTTCCCTTAATCTTTTAATTTGATTGTATTAGGTGATTTTGTAGTTAAAACACTGAAGATTTTGATTTTTAAACAGACTCCTTATTGATTTAATTCAGATTCGTGTTTATCTTTCCCCTATTTTTGTTTCAGTGCAAAACTTCATAGAATGTTCAAAAAAAAAAGAGAGAGAAATCATCAGAAATATATTAGGTTTACAACTGAAATTTGATAGATCTCGATTCTTAGGGTCGATTTAAAATCAAACTTCTGATTTATTATTAATCTTTATCACCCTTTGATTCATTATATTGAATTTGATTTACTTTCGATCCTTCATTTGATTTTCCTTGTGCCTATACTTGAATTATTCCAATAATTTCAATCAAAATTACTTCAGTTCTTGGCTGAAATAAGATAATATGGTATTGAATCTTTGAATTGTGATGACTAACTAAGGAAATCTTACCCCATGTTTATAGAATCTATAACAAAGGTCTCTAGAAAGAATCTAGTCTGAACTCCACCGCTTAAGAGGGAACTCCTACTGCTTAAACAACATATCTGGGTGAATAGGATTGTGTCTTTGCATAGAGCACTATGATGTGAACAGATTCAACTGGTAAAGAATCCGCAACAATCTAAACTTATGGAGAGAGAGTCCATGCAACTTCGAATTTGTAAGATCGAGGGACTAATGCAAATAGGCGAGCTCTAGCCCCAACTGCAGCAGTAAAATCTCAAAGGAAATTGGCAAAGCCACTTCTCTGCTGCAATACAGACTAAATGTTGTCAATTCGCAACTAGTATGAGCGGAACCCTCAAAGAACAACACTCAACCTCATACCCATCCGTGAATGGAACTCCAACACTAAGTGCAATATGTTTCTCCAATGGAACTCCAACCTCTAATAAAGAAATTCTGCAGCAGTATAGGAACCTCTATGGCTGCCTTACTACATATCATGAAAAGCTAGGGGTAGTGGTTGATTCATTATGCATAAATAGAAGCAGCTCCAGCAAGACTTGTGATAATGCCACCGGTACTTCTCCTCTCCACGGAACTACCACTCCGGATCTGAGAGAAGAAAGCCACAGGAAGTAGCAGTACAAGACTTAATCCCATCAGCACTACTTGACTGCATCGTCGCCACCTATCTTCCTCCCTCGAACCCTTGACGTAGCATACCTCCAGCAGAAAACGCTAGAACAGAGCCCTCAAGAAACCTGCCTTATCTCACAAAAGGCTAAGTATCATTTATCTAACTTACGGTCCGCGAGTTATAACCCCAAAGGTGTCACATCCATGCACAAAAACTCCACCAAAACAAAATGTTCACAAAAACCCCATTTAACATAAACTGTCTACATTACCCTTCTATTATTTAAATCACCCCAACAAAAACAAAAATCAACCCAACCTTTAAATTTTATTATATTATCACCACGAACAACAACCCACCACCAGCAACACCACCACCGCCCGTCGTCGCCGCCACCACCGACCACCTTCGCCGGCTCCACCGACCACCACCGCGACACCACCAGAAAAATGATGAAACCAAAAATTGGTTTCACCAAAATAAGATGAAACCAAATTTTGGTTTCATCATAAAAGAAAGGAGAAAGAAGAAGAAGAAAAAATGAAATACAATAAGATGAAACCTTCCACAACCGTCAACTGCACCGCCCCCATCGCCACCACAACCATAATCACCACAACCACCACTACCATTACCTCCTTAACTAAGACTACTTTCAACAAAAAACAATTCACAATAAGATGAAACCTACCACCACCGTCAACTGCACCACCCCAATCACTGCCACAACCACCACTACCATTACCCCCTCAACTACAACCAGTTTCAACAAAAAATAATCCACCTGTATCCCACCCTCAAAAATTGGCTTCACAGATATTAATATTCAACAAAATGAAAAAAAATACGATGAAACCTAATTAGTTTTCATCAACTTCAGCCAATTCATTACACTTTTAACAATGCAGACATACACCTCTTTAATTGTAACCCATACCAGTCCTTTATGCAACACCTGAAGCTCAACTACAACTCTCATTGCATTAGCACCACCCTTACTCAGTTAATCCATTTTTTATCACTTCCATAACTTCAGTTGAGGCCACCACTACCAACAAAACTTCTTCATCAATACCTGGAGTACCAGTACCAGACCCTGCTATACACATTCTCCCAATTCATACACACATATAATCAAAACCACCATTGTACATACAATCGAAACCACATATTGTCATTTCACCAACATAACTTCAATGATGAAACCAAACATGCTGTCTTCCAAGTCAGACCGAATAAACTAGACAAAAATCAGGTGAAACCAAAATTTGGTTTCATCATAAACTTAATTTTCATCATTAAAATCTTTGGTTTCATGACAGAAAATAGGCAAGTTTATGATGAAACCAAATTTGGTTTCATCATTAGTTTACTGTTTTCACCAACCAAAACTGTCAGAATTTGATGAAACCAATTTTGGTTTCATCATAAATCTGTCATTTCTCAATACAATATTGATTTCGACTTTGAAGATGTATCATCATTTTCTGGTGATGAAAACATCATAAGGTGGTGGTGGTGATTGTAGAGGATTGAACGAGGAGGCGGAGGTGATGTTGGGAGCGGATCTGCAGGTACTGGTGTTGATTGTAGATGAGGTGTTGTTGGTGGCCGATTTGAAGGTATTGGTGGTGGTTTTAGATGATAAAAGGAGGAGGTAGAAGTAGTGTTGGTGGCGGATCTGATGTACTAGTGGGAAAAACACAAATAAGAGGAGGCGGTGTTGTTGATGGAAAATCTGTAGACGGAGAAGAAGAAGGTGATGATGGTGTTAATGGAGGAGAAGGAGGTGATGATGGTGTTAATGGAGGAGACGGAGGTTCTGTTGGTGGCGGATCTGGACACATCGGTTGGTTTGATGGTGGCGGAGCTACTGTTGGTGATAGATCTGAATATAAATAGAAGAAAAAGAGACGAAGGTTTCGTGGAGGAGACGAAGGTGTTGCTGCTGGTGGTGACGGAGGTGTTGTTGTTGGTGGTGACGGAGGTGTTGCGATGGTGTTCATGGAGAGATATTTGTTGTTGCTGGTGTTAATGGTGGTGGAGAGATGAAGACCGCATAAATAGAAAAAAGAAAGGAGAGAAGAAGAAGAAGACAAGGTAATAAGGGTATGTTTGGTTTTTTTTAAAGTAATAAAAACTAAATTTGCACATTATTATTTGACCTAGAGTTTTTGTGTCATTTTTTAATTAAATGGTTTTCATTTATTAAAAATAATATGGCTGGATTTTTTGTACCACATGTTTGGTCACCTTGGTTTTATTTGACTAGTTTTGTTTTCACAATCCTGAAAGGCTTGCAAGTACAGAATAGCTGAGGCCTTCCCGAAATTGTGAAGTCAGGGAAGCGCGTATAAGGCGGAAGCAGTTTAGTTCAAGCACCTGATACACAGTAGTAACGTGGTTATGGCATCATCCGGAAGCGGCTACTACAACTCGACTCTTGTTCTCGTCAACTTCTCTCAGACCCTTAACGTATGGTTCTGCTGTTGATAGCTCCACTGTTGACAGCAGCACCTGTGCCCTTTTCATAGCCGCTACCAGCCCAACTGGCGATGACACAATCAGCGCTTCTCGTATTTGAGAGAAGAGAGCCAGTATCGAAGTATTATTACCTCCGCTCCGAGAAGAAGAAAGTGCTTTGCCAGCTCTCCACAAAGATAAGTACCCACTATCTGTACGTGATTTTTTGTTTGACACCCATCTGGCAATCTTTACCAGAATTTTTATGGGATGACACCCTTTACAAATGGATAGTTTAATTCAGGTCAAATTTAAGCTGTGACTATAAGCATCCGCCTTACGATAATTATGAATGCTGTATTAGGCCTAAGCTCATTACTAGATGTCAAATGCAGTTATAACTACTCAGTGAATTCTTCGCATGCCCTGTTTTTAAATAATTTACTTTGTCTACCAGTTTGCTAGCATAAGTTAGCCATAAAATGTATGATAAATGCTCTCATTTGGTTATACACCACCAACTTTTTCGTTCAAGAATCTATATGAATAATCCTTGTACAATTATACGTTCGGTTACAAAACTGTATTTAAGATTGTTTAACAAATGAGAAGGGATATTTCAATTAAATAACATGTCTTCCAACTTAGGACTACATCTCTAACCAATAACAAAGATTTAGTTTATCATGGATTTCTCAAAATCAATGTAAAAATAATAAAATAGAAAAATAAAGCAAACCCTGGAAGTCGTGGAAGAAAGACTCAACTCCAAAGCTCCTCATTTTCTCTTCTTGTTGATAGTAATGATAAAAATATATTCAAATAGAAGTGAAACTCTCCCTTAAATAGGATTCCAAGCTATAGAAGTACCTGTGTCTTAAATCCCGTGTAAAACGGTCATCAAATCTTGCGAAAGTAGCCAAAAATATCAAGTTGAGAAGCTGGCCGTGAAGAACTCAGCCAATTGTCCGCGTGGATCTCTTCAGAAAGCCCAGCCCAATCAGTCTTTGGCTTGTCAGTTCTGTGGAACGGACAACCTTTTTTCCTTCTTTTATTCTACGGACAGGTAATTCCGGCCGTAAGTTTCCCTGCAAACTTCTCTCAATTCTTCTATTACTTTATGGCTAGGACTTTCTGGCCATATCTCCTCCTGAGTTATTCTCTAACTTTCTCGGCTATTTTACGGCTGAGAACTTCAAACCGTAACAACTCGTATGCCTTTTATTCCTAAAACTCTTGTCTCTAACTTCCCTAAATTTCTCACTTCTGTTGGAACAATCAAAGCAATCTTCATCGTCACTGCAGGAAACCAGTCTCGTCTTCACATGTTAACCCAAGCTCGCCATCATTGTCAAGCTCGTATCATTATTGCAGATGTGGAAAATCCTACAACTACATCCAAAGAAACACATACACACACCTAATGAAGTAAACAAGCAAGAGATGCACAAGAACACAAGATATACGTGGTTCGGTATGATTACATACGTCCAGGGAGGTAAAAGGGGTGATCTTATTACTCGATTCAAGGTTACAAAGCATATATCTCACTAACAAGCACTCTCTTCACTCTCTCAAGCTCTTGATATTCTCTCCATCCTTATTGATTACTTGCCCTCTAGCTCTCTATTTATAGCTAAAATTGATGATACATCCAAGTTACAGTGTAAGTCGCGGCGTATCTTCCTTGATGTCCTTCTCGGGTAGCAGACGATGTCTTATCCGAGATGTAGGGTTAGGCCTGGTGATATCTTCTCCCGACATCCATTCATCCGATATCGATCAGTTAGTGAGTATAGACGATGTCTCCCTTGATATTCTTAGCCGAGCCTTACTTTGACCAGATTCTCCTTATCTTCTCAACTACTTCGTCAATGCATTTATTACTCTTGTACTCGATGGTTGTCTCTTCTGTCACCTCCGACCTTTACACGTATTGTCTGCACGGGTTCCCTTGGTGTCTCTTTCCTCGCGCCTAGGCCAGGTAGAATGATTTGGTGCTTCATGCCTCATCTGCTGTCGATGCCCCACTACCTAGGATTTGCTCCACCTGGATATGTGGATTATTTACACCTACAATTATCAACAGCTACAACCGATCAGCTGAAGAACCATCTTTTCACTGGTTGGAAGAAGCCATCAAAAGTCCAACTCTGGAGGAAATAACACTCCATCTCATTCACCGATTCATCTCCATATCTATCTTGTTGTCAGCAGTCAATAGTCCTTTTGTCCACCAACCATAGTGATCATTCCATGTATTCTTAGATTTTTCCATCACCAGAAGATATCGACCACCACTCTCTCCAATCAAACTCGATACTTAACCCTTCTCTGTTTTGTTGCATAACATCTATTAGATCTCATTCATCACAGGTTCATCTCCATCTTCTATCGGTCAATCACCACAAATTATTTATCATTCACCAGTCACTCATCATTGCTCTGATTAATATCATCACAACAACATCCATTAACTTCATCGGCTTCTAACATTGGTGGCATCAACCTCGTACGACTGGAATTTTTAATACGAATTTCGGGAACATTATGGAGCCCCAAGCCAAAATAGTGGTGCCTTTATAAGCCGTTCAACTGTCAGTCTTGAAGACTGATATTTTAATTACCTTTAAAACTGCAGTGATTTCCCAGAGTAAAAGGCTTGTCTGCCTCTATCAATCCTGTACGTTCATCTTTTCTGACAACTTTAACTTGCTTCGAATACTCATAACTTCTTCGTGTGACATCAAAATAAACTCATTCTTTCATCACTGGTTTCGTATTTTGAACGAGTTCCACTTTCTATTGAATAAGACAACCCTATACACCTATGAAATCCAAAAACAAACAAAATCAAAGCATAATGAATTGAAAACTAATAGTAAATCAATGAACTAATGTCTCAATCTAGTGCAAATAATGCACTTATCAATTCATCAAGCAGTTAAAAGATGATTTTGGTCTCCATGGTTATGACATCAGACTCCTATCGGGCCAAAAGGGTGTTTTGAAAAAAGGTGATGTCATGAACTTCCCTCACTCGGCTGAGGCGACCATCATCACCAAGGGTCAGTTGGAGCTCGGACTGCGCTTTCCATTGTATGATCCTAGTCGTCCCTTCATGTATGAAGATCTTTCAAAGATTCGTCCATCTCGTGCTTTAGCTCAATGGAATGGCAACACCTTTCGTCTCATAAACGAGTGAGAGAGGCGAGTGCGAGGTGAGTGAACTCCCACTACCTGGTCGACCTATGATCCTTCTCAAGCAGGCGACTATACTCCCTCCAGCTTTACTGCCAACTACCAGAGTGAAACCTCTACCAATGGTGATCTTGCTGGCTTCGCTGCTAGTCCTCATCGCAACAAAACTCTCCCTGAGGGTTTTAAGAAGCTTCTCTTGGACGAGGACCCCGAGGGGAAAAAAACTAATAAGCATGCCCGCCATACTAGTGATGTAGCTTGGGATCGGGTTCCTCTTGCTATTTATGGTCCTCTTCTTAGTGGAAAGTTTCCTCCTCCGGCCGAGCCCTATCAGTTCTGGGTGGTCAATGTTGATCGAGTAAGTTTTTCAATCTGGTCTATGTCGGCCCGAGTGATCAGTGGGATGATGTTTTAATTTGTTTGTATTTTGTAGTCCCAGAGTCTCCAACCTGAGGCTCCCAACTTTCGAAAGAGGGTTAGAGGTCCTAGCACATGAGTCGAGGAAGAGACAGGGAAGGTAACAAATATACTGCTTTATTCACAGTACATGTACTTTCCCATATTTGTTGCCTTAAATAGATCTAACGAAGACTCATGTGCATAGATCGAAAGCTGATAAGGGAGGAGTTGGAGGAGCGAAAGATGGTGAGGATCCCGAGGATCGACTACCTTTATCTCATTTCCTGAGGAAGTCGCCTCAGAAAACTTATGATGTTTCGTCTACCGTTGTAGGTGGTAATCCCAGTGGAAAGGGTAAGGAATCGAAGGTCGATTAGTCTGCCCCAGGGAAGGTTATTTCCCAGCAGTCTGCTGGTAGAGGTGTCACTCTCGCCGATGGTGTTGCGCTTTTATTTTCTGATGATGATGAAGATGATGAGGATCTGTTTGATGAAGCTGATTGTTTGGTCGGGGATGAGGAAGAGGAGCCGATGTCAAAGGAAGGATCTGTAGATGGAAAGGGCCCTGCTCATGAAGGAGAGTTATTGGAAATTGTGCATATTGTGTCTCCTTCCCCGACTACCTTCTTTACTTTCTCGGTCCCGGTGTGTGATTCTTTGGGGGCTCTGACTTCTCCTGATTTTGGCTCATTGACTGATGAAGAGATGATCCAGGTCGTATCCTCGTATTCTGCTGGTCTTAAGGGAACCTTTGATCAGATGGTGAGTGATCTTTCTTAATCGTATTGTTGTAATGTGGTCAGTTCCTCATGCTATGAAGTGTGATGTTCTCAGGCTGTCAATAAGAAGTTTCTAGATGCATCCATACGACGGAAGGAGTTAGTAGAAATGGAGAACCTTCGCCTTCAATTGCAACAAGAGGAGGAGCGAGCCCGAGGACTAGAAAAACGGCTAGCCGAGACCCAAGGTACTTATTCAAAACTTCAGTATCTATGATTGATTCCGTAGTGCCAATATCCTGAATTTAGTATTATCTTGTTATACGATATGTCTAGTATAGATGCCGATGCATATTCTGAATATCGTTAAAGAAAAAATTGGATATTGAGCTAAGCCATGTTGACAATCTCCGCCAAAGAATTGTGAATAAGGACGATAAGATAGATCGACAAGAGGCCGAGCTCGAGCAACTTCGAGATGAGATACTTCGATATCAAAGATTTGAGTATGTACCGGAAAAGATGGACAACCTTCGGATGAATTTGTCTCGGGCCCAAGGGATTGTTGCCGATAAAATGTTGTTGGCTGACAACTTGTAAAGTCAGTGTGGTAGGTTGAGACTTCAGATTAGATATTTGCATGTTGATACCAAACGGATACTGAAAGAGAAAGATACTGCTGAAAGGTCTAACCAATAATTAAGAGAGAAACTTCGACAATTTGATGAGGTATCCCGAAATTTGGAGTGGGTTCAGGCTCAGTTGTCGGGCCTACAGTTGGCTTATGATCGGCAGAAGTCTAGCTGGAGTGACCACACAAAACATTACCCCACCAATGAGTTCAACGAACAGTACTATAACGAGTTAACTGCTAAGATCTCGGCCCTCGAGTGTAGTTCACTTAAGTCCGAGAAAACCGTTAAAGTAGTTTTTCCCTTGCTTGAAGGTGTTGTTAGCTGTGTTATGTGATGTTTGTTTCTATTTTGATGTTATGATGTTAGTGCCCTTATCACTAATCGTCTTTTCTCATATGCAGTTGAACAAGGAAAAGTGAAGTCTTTGGAGGAAGAGACTGTTCGGCTGAAGGCGAGGGAGACCCAACTACTCGGGAAGGTAGCTACTGCTGAGGCGGCATCGACTCAACTGACTCGGGATCTTGCTGCCGAGAAGGAGAGGTTCAATACTGAGCTTGTCGCCAAGGTGAAAGAAAGTGTGAAGGCGGTCATGGAAAAGAAACGGGCCAATACTTCTGCTAAGAAGGCTGGTTCGGGATCCGTTCCGCCAAAGTCATATGTAGGTCTTTTGTAGTGCTGCGCCACTATAGTGCTCCTTATGTTGGGTTGTAATTCACTTGAACATCTTCATCTTTTTTTGACAATTTTCTTTGATGGGGTGATGCGTCGCCAATCGGTTGTTTTCTTGTTGCTCGACTTTTTTAACTTGTGTTGTTATGGTCGTATTTTGGCTTTCTATCTATGGTGAATTTATTATTTCCTGCAACAAAATGTTTTTAATGTGTTAGTATAAATGTCATTTATGTCGAACACACTCAACAGGAAGGGTCATCGGGCCCAAAGCATGTCCCGATTGAGGTATCTCATCACCGTCATTTTTGATTTAGTGGTAAGGTATTTGGTCATTCCTATATTTTATTGGATCGATATCCCAAGAAGTTATCAATTAACTAGCTTGGGAAAGTGATTTCGGCCACTTGCGATGGGAGAAATGTTGTATGCTCGACTTTTGGGTACTCGTCCCCCGATAATCGGCCACTGGTTTCCAACCACCAGGGCCCTTAGACTACCTCGGCACTTGCACACTGCCACTGCCCCGAGTTCGAATGGCCCGTCGAGTGTAAGACACCTCGGCACTTGCACACTGCTATCGCCCCGAGTACGAATGTCCATTCGAGTGTAAGTCACCTCGACACTTGCACACTGCCGTCGCCCCGAGTACGAATGACCATTTGATAGACACATTTTTGTGTCTAATTTGTCCTCAATGTCCGTATTATTGGAACTCTATTTTTGTATTAATATTGTGTTTTTATGTATTTTTAGGAAATAAACATTTTTGGAAAATTCGGCTCGAAAAGTTGATTTTGGCACCCTGAGGACAAGTGTTATTCGGACTCTTGCTTTTGGATAAGGGGTAACCTAATTACTAAGGGGCGCCCCCAGGTCACCCCCAAGGCAGCTGCTATTCGCACCCCTACTCTGGATAGGGGGCACTCCTTCTCAAATTCGAATTATGAAAATTGGCGGAAAGAACCATGCACGCAGCAGATTTGGGTTTTGATTTGTGGACGATTTTTAAAGAGATTCAATCGCTGAATTCTCTTGGGCTAGGCATGTTAAGGCTAAACAGGGTATGCAAGGGCGTTTGGATCGATCATATTGGGCTAGAATAGCCAGACTAAGTCGAACAGGGAAGAAAGATATTTTGGAAACAGAGAGAATATCGAGTTGTGTTTTTGGAAGATACTCGAGTAAAGAGGGAAGATATTGTACCTAGGAGGATATACATCGATCCTAGAATATTGAATAACAAAATATTTGTTATTAACGCGTACACAGAGTCCACGGGGAAAGAAATTTCGGACGTAGCCGTGAAGAATAAAAGAAGATATTGGGAGATATTCCGTGAGATTTGGTGGGGTTGTTACGTATAAATAAGCTTCCTTTGAGTCAGAGAAAGTTTTATCAAGAGTTTGGAGAGCTTTGGGATGCAGCAGGAGCAAAGAAGAAGAACCAGCAGCAATGTCCACCTGCTGTTGTTGAAGAGGAAGAAGGAGCTGAAGAACACGAAGAACGGACCAGCCAGGTTCGTCGTTCTTCAGCAGCGTCAACAGCACAGCGGAAGTGTCGCTGTTTACAGCGCTGAGGTGGTATCGTTTGTTTGCTACACATCAGTTTTGTTTTATACATCGAACTGTAACGCTTATAATTGTTGTGAATCTCTGTTTTAGCATTTTCTCATCTTTTAATCAACTTTTTGAGCTATAAAAACGTATTTTGAGAACATGATTAATATGAGTAGCTAAATCCCAACACTGGGATGATGGAGGAAGCCGTTCTTTACGCATACAATAATTATATTTAATTCTTTTTTGACTACTTTCACTTTTTATAAATTGTTTTATGATTTTTCTTAATTGGTTGTGATATCGTATGATGATGTATGCTTGGTCTTAGTGCTTTTGATGCGTCATGCTAGTGATATACAATAAAATTCTAAAAATCTACTTTGGCAAGAATAAGAGTCGATATCATTTGAGCTATAATTGTTTGGAATAAATATATGAATTGTGTGAATGATTAATGGTGGAATCCTGAGTCCTAGTGTCTCTTGATCCTGTGACAAATATTGTGTATATTTTTATTTATAAATCTTTTCAAGTCCGAGCAACGAACTCTTATTTACCGCGCAAAATGCTTTTCTTGTCCATTTTCTTGGTTCACTGCAGTTTCCTATGGTCAGCTCTATTTGGTTTTGAAGACCCACAGTTATTTCGACTGTTACTTTATGGTTCGAGTTGACCAATCCTTTCTAAGTCTGGATGAAGACTTTAAACTTAGCACTTCTTGGGAGGTAACCCAATCTCATGCAACACGGTAATATCCTTCCTTAACTCTTTTGCTTCAAATAGTAACCGTTTCTCCTTGTTCATGCTTTTAATTTCATCTTTAGAACATTGAGGACAATGTTAGATTTAAGTTTGGGGGTATGGGAGAAACTTTTTAGTCGCAATTAGTAAACTCCAGAGCCTAGAAATTTATTCCTATTAAGGTTTGCACTAACCAATCTAAGTGGATGGGAACATCTTGGTTATAGGAGTTGAGGAACCAATCTGATTAGATGGAAACATCGAAAGAGTCTATTCATAAAAGCACAAAGATCAGGTGTTAGAAATAACATGATAGTTGCACCATATCTCGCTGAGTCCTTTTCATTTCTTTTTTATTTTTATTTTTTTTTTTCATTTTAAACTATGTTTCTCTAAGTGATTAGGTGGGGCACACGATTCAAGTTGTTACCACTGCTAGGGTGAATTAGAGTGACTGAGTTACTAAAAAAAAAAAAAAGACCGGACCAGTTAGAAATCGGAATAAGTATTAACACTTGGATAGCAATATGTGTGTGTTCTCCTGTTTCCGTCTCCTAAGAAAGCGTGGAATGCAGGACCCGTGGGAACTATCGTGTAATCTGCTGACAAGAAGCATGCGCTTGGATCAGAAAGATCTATTCATGCCGTTAAGTTAAAAAAAAAATTGTTATTGTTCTGTGTAGTCAACTGCTGGTTCCCTTGTATTTGCCAGTTTGTTGATCTAGATTTAAGTTATTGACCACTGGTTCCCTTGTATATGCCAGTTGTGTTGATATTAGTCAGACCGGTATCTCAGTCCATTAGGATAGGTTCATTCTGGCAGTGGCCTTCAGACAGATATGTGAAACATCGATCATTTGGTTAACATCAAAACCATCTACATTTTTCTATTTCCATTTCCTTTTTCTATCCATATGATTTTTGACTCCGAATATGATGTCCATAGTGCAACTATCTGAGTAGAGTTCTGTCACTTTATATGAATTTTAGTATGCTTGAGTGCAAACTCGTGTACAACAATTGGAATTTCGCATCAGGGTACTTCCTCCTATAGTCAATAAGTATGCCAACCAAGGAGATTCTTTAGTGCCTTCCAAGGTTCTGCATAAATAAGCTAGGGTCTGGAGCAATGGTTTTGTGGGCACACCTCTGGTAAACCCTCCCGAGATTAACTCGGTTTTATTTATTTTTTATTAGTTTTGCTCGAGGACTAGCAAATAATAAGTTTGAGGGTATTTGATAGACACATTTTTGTGTCTAATTTGTCCTCAATGTCCGTATTGTTGGAACTCTATTTTGTACTAATATTGTGTTTTTATGTATTTTTAGGAAATAAACATTTTTGGAAAATTCGGCTCGAAAAGTTGATTTTGGCACCCGGAGGAGAAGTGTTATTCGGACTCTTGCTTTTGGATAAGGGGTAACCTAATTACTAAGGGGCCCCCAGGTCACCCCCAAGGCAGCTGCTATTCGCACCCCTACTCTGGATAGGGGGCATTCCTTCTCAAATTCGAATTATGAAAATTGGCGGAAAGAACCATGCAGCAGCAGATTTGGGTTTTGATTTGTGGACGATTTTTAAAGAGATTCAATCGCTGAATTCTCTTGGGCTAGGCATGTTAAGGCTAAACAGGGTCTGCAAGGGCGTTTGGATCGATCATATTGGGCAGAATAGCCAGACTAAGTCGAACAGGGAAGAGAGATATTTTGGAAACAGAGAGAATATCGAGTTGTGTTTTTGGAAGATACTCGAGTAAAGAGGGAAGATATTGTACCTAGGAGGATATATATCGATCCTAGAAGATTGAATAACAAAATATCTGTTATTAACGCGTAAACAGAGTCCACGGGGAAAGAAATTTCGGACGTAGCCGTGAAGAATAAAAGAAGATATTGGGAGATATTCCGTGAGATTTGGTGGGGTTGTTACGTATAAATAAGCTTCCTTTGAGTCAGAGAAAGTTTTATCAAGAGTTTGGAGAGCTTTGGGATGCAGCAGGAGCAAAGAAGAAGAACCAGCAGCAATGTCCACCTGCTGTTGAAGAGGAAGAAGGAGCTGAAGAACACGAAGAACGGACCAGCCAGGTTCGTCGTTCTTCAGCAGCGTCAACAGCACAGCGGAAGTGTCGCTGTTTACAGCGCTGAGGTGGTATCGTTTGTTTGCTACACATCAGTTTTGTTTTATACATCGAACTGTAACGCTTATAATTGTTGTGAATCTCTGTTTTAGCATTTTCTCATCTTTTAATCAACTTTTTGAGCTATAAAAACGTATTTTGAGAACATGATTAATATGAGTAGCTAAATCCCAACACTGGGATGATGGAGGAAGCCGTTCTTTACGCATACAATATTATATTTAATTCTTTTTGACTACTTCACTTTTTATAAATTGTTTTATGATTTTTCTTAATTGGTTGTGTGATATCGTATGATGATGTATGCTTGGTCTTAGTGCTTTTGATGCGTCATGCTAGTGATATACAATAAATATTCTAAAAATCTACTTTGGCAAGAATAAGAGTCGATATCATTTGAGCTATAATTGTTTGGAATAAATATATGAATTGTGTGAATGATTAATGGTGGAATCCTGAGTCCTAGTGTCTCTTGATCCTGTGACAAATATTGTGTATATATTTTTATTTATAAATCTTTTCAAGTCCGAGCAACGAACTCTTATTTACCGCGCGAAAAATGCTTTTCTTGTCCATTTTCTTGGTTCACTGCAGTTTCCTATGGTCAGCTCTATTTGGTTTTGAAGACCCACAGTTATTTCGACTGTTACTTTATGGTTCGAGTTGACCAATCCTTTTCTAAGTCTGGATGAAGACTTTAAACTTAGCACTTCTTGGGAGGTAACCCAATCTCATGCAACACGGTAATATCCTTCCTTAACTCTTTTGCTTCAAATAGTAACCGTTTCTCCTTGTTCATGCTTTTAATTTCATCTTTAGAACATTGAGGACAATGTTAGATTTAAGTTTGGGGGTATGGGAGAAACTTTTTAGTCGCAATTAGTAAACTCCAGAGCCTAGAAATTTATTCCTATTAAGGTTTGCACTAACCAATCTAAGTGGATGGGAACATCTTGGTTATAGGAGTTGAGGAACCAATCTGATTAGATGGAAACATCGAAAGAGTCTATTCATAAAAGCACAAAGATCAGGTGTTAGAAATAACATGATAGTTGCACCATATCTCGCTGAGTCCTTTTCATTTCTTTTTTATTTTTTATTTTTTTTTTTCATTTTAAACTATGTTTCTCTAAGTGATTAGGTGGGGCACACGATTCAAGTTGTTACCACTGCTAGGGTGAATTAGAGTGACTGAGTTACTAAAAAAAAAGAAAAAGACCGGACCAGTTAGACCAATCGGAATAAGTATTAACACTTGGATAGCAATATGTGTGTGTTCTCCATGTTTCCGTCTCCTAAGAAAGCGTGGAATGCAGGACCCGTGGGAACTATCGTGTAATCTGCTGACAAGAAGCATGCGCTTGGATCAGAAAGATCTATTCATGCCGTTAAGTTAAAAAAAAAATTGTTATTGTTCTGTGTAGTCAACTGCTGGTTCCCTTGTATTTGCCAGTTTGTTGATCTAGATTTAAGTTATTGACCACTGGTTCCCTTGTATATGCCAGTTGTGTTGATATTAGTCAGACCGGTATCTCAGTCCATTAGGATAGGTTCATTCTGGCAGTGGCCTTCAGACAGATATGTGAAACATCGATCATTTGGTTAACATCAAAACCATCTACATTTTTCTATTTCCATCTCCTTTTTCTATCCATATGATTAGTTTGACTCCGAATATGATGTCCATAGTGCAACTATCTGAGTAGAGTTCTGTCACTTTATATGAATTTTAGTATGCTTGAGTGCAAACTCGTGTACAACAATTGGAATTTCGCATCAGGGTACTTCCTCCTATAGTCAATAAGTATGCCAACCAAGGAGATTCTTTAGTGCCTTCCAAGGTTCTGCATAAATAAGCTAGGGTCTGGAGCAATGGTTTTGTGGGCACACCTCTGGTAAACCCTCCCGAGATTAACTCGGTTTTATTTATTTTTTATTAGTTTTGCTCGAGGACTAGCAAATAATAAGTTTGAGGGTATTTGATAGACACATTTTTGTGTCTAATTTGTCCTCAATGTCCGTATTGTTGGAACTCTATTTTTGTACTAATATTGTGTTTTTATGTATTTTTAGGAAATAAACATTTTTGGAAAATTCGGCTCGAAAAGTTGATTTTGGCACCCGGAGGAGAAGTGTTATTCGGACTCTTGCTTTTGGATAAGGGGTAACCTAATTACTAAGGGGCGCCCCCAGGTCACCCCCAAGGCAGCTGCTATTCGCACCCCTACTCTGGATAGGGGGCATTCCTTCTCAAATTCGAATTATGAAAATTGGCGGAAAGAACCATGCAGCAGCAGATTTGGGTTTTGATTTGTGGACGATTTTTAAAGAGATTCAATCGCTGAATTCTCTTGGGCTAGGCATGTTAAGGCTAAACAGGGTCTGCAAGGGCGTTTGGATCGATCATATTGGGTTAGAATAGCCAAACTAAGTCGAACAGGGAAGAGATATATTTTGGAAACAGAGAGAATATCGAGTTGTGTTTTTGGAAGATACTCGAGTAAAGAGGGAAGATATTGTACCTAGGAGGATATATATCGATCCTAGAAGATTGAATAACAAAATATCTGTTATTAACGCGTAAACAGAGTCCACGGGGAAAGAAATTTCGGACGTAGCCGTGAAGAATAAAAGAAGATATTGGGAGATATTCCGTGAGATTTGGTGGGGTTGTTACGTATAAATAAGCTTCCTTTGAGTCAGAGAAAGTTTTATCAAGAGTTTGGAGAGCTTTGGGACGCAGCAGGAGCAAAGAAGAAGAACCAGCAGCAATGTCCACCTGCTGTTGTTGAAGAGGAAGAAGGAGCTGAAGAACACGAAGAACGGACCAGCCAGGTTCGTCGTTCTTCAGCAGCGTCAACAGCACAGCGGAAGTGTCGCTGTTTACAGCGCTGAGGTGGTATCGTTTGTTTGCTACACATCAGTTTTGTTTTATACAGCGAACTGTAACGCTTATAACTGTTGCGAATCTCTGTTTTAGCATTTTCTCATCTTTTAATCAACTTTTTGAGCTATAAAAATGTATTTTGAGAACATGATTAATATGAGTAGCTAAATCCCAACACTGGGATGATGGAGGAAGCCGTTCTTTACGCATACAATAATTATATTTAATTCTTTTTTGACTACTTGCACTTTTTATAAATTGTTTTATGATTTTTCTTAATTGGTTGTGATATCGTATGATGATGTATGCTTGGTCTTAGTGCTTTTGATGCGTCATGCTAGTGATATACAATAAATCTTCTAAAAATCTACTTTGGAAAGAATAAGAGTCGATATCATTTGAGCTATAATTGTTTGGAATAAATATATGAATTGTGTGAATGATTAATGGTGGAATCTTGAGTCCTAGTGTCTCTTGATCCTGTGACAAATATTGTGTATATATTTTTATTTATAAATCTTTTCAAGTCCGAGCAACGAACTCTTATTTACCGCGCGAAAAATGCTTTTCTTGTCCATTTTCTTGGTTCACTGCAGTTTCCTATGGTCAGCTCTATTTGGTTTTGAAGACCCACAGTTATTTCGACTGTTACTTTATGGTTCGAGTTGACCAATCCTTTTCTAAGTCTGGATGAAGACTTTAAACTTAGCACTTCTTGGGAGGTAACCCAATCTCATGCAACACGGTAATATCCTTCCTTAACTCTTTTGCTTCAAATAGTAACCGTTTCTCCTTGTTCATGCTTTTAATTTCATCTTTAGAACATTGAGGACAATGTTAGATTTAAGTTTGGGGGTATGGGAGAAACTTTTTAGTCGCAATTAGTAAACTCCAGAGCCTAGAAATTTATTCCTATTAAGGTTTGCACTAACCAATCTAAGTGGATGGGAACATCTTGGTTATAGGAGTTGAGGAACCAATCTGATTAGATGGAAACATCGAAAGAGTCTATTCATAAAAGCACAAAGATCAGGTGTTAGAAATAACATGATAGTTGCACCATATCTCGCTGAGTCCTTTTCATTTCTTTTTTATTTTTTATTTTTTTTTTTCATTTTAAACTATGTTTCTCTAAGTGATTAGGTGGGGCACACGATTCAAGTTGTTACCACTGCTAGGGTGAATTAGAGTGACTGAGTTACTAAAAAAAAAGAAAAAGACCGGACCAGTTAGACCAATCGGAATAAGTATTAACACTTGGATAGCAATATGTGTGTGTTCTCCATGTTTCCGTCTCCTAAGAAAGCGTGGAATGCAGGACCCGTGGGAACTATCGTGTAATCTGCTGACAAGAAGCATGCGCTTGGATCAGAAAGATCTATTCATGCCGTTAAGTTAAAAAAAAAATTGTTATTGTTCTGTGTAGTCAACTGCTGGTTCCCTTGTATTTGCCAGTTTGTTGATCTAGATTTAAGTTATTGACCACTGGTTCCCTTGTATATGCCAGTTGTGTTGATATTAGTCAGACCGGTATCTCAGTCTATTAGGATAGGTTCATTCTGGCAGTGGCCTTCAGACAGATATGTGAAACATCGATCATTTGGTTAACATCAAAACCATCTACATTTTTCTATTTCCATTTCCTTTTTCTATCCATATGATTAGTTTGACTCCGAATATGATGTCCATAGTGCAACTATCTGAGTAGAGTTCTGTCACTTTATATGAATTTTAGTATGCTTGAGTGCAAACTCGTGTACAACAATTGGAATTTCGCATCAGGGTACTTCCTCCTATAGTCAATAAGTATTCCAACCAAGGAGATTCTTTAGTGCCTTCCAAGGTTCTGCATAAATAAGCTAGGGTCTGGAGCAATGGTTTTGTGGGCACACCTCTGGTAAACCCTCCCGAGATTAACTCGGTTTTATTTATTTTTTATTAGTTTTGCTCGAGGACTAGCAAATAATAAGTTTGAGGGTATTTGATAGACACATTTTTGTGTCTAATTTGTCCTCAACGTCCGTATTGTTGGAACTCTATTTTTGTACTAATATTGTGTTTTTATGTATTTTTAGGAAATAAACATTTTTGGAAAATTCGGCTCGAAAAGTTGATTTTGGCACCCGGAGGAGAAGTGTTATTCGGACTCTTGCTTTTGGATAAGGGGTAACCTAATTACTAAGGGGCCCCCCCAGGTCACCCCCAAGGCAGCTGCTATTCGCACCCCTACTCTGGATAGGGGGCATTCCTTCTCAAATTCGAATTATGAAAATTGGCGGAAAGAACCATGCAGCAGCAGATTTGGGTTTTGATTTGTGGACGATTTTTAAAGAGATTCAATCGCTGAATTCTCTTGGGCTAGGCATGTTAAGGCTAAACAGGGTCTGCAAGGGCGTTTGGATCGATCATATTGGGTTAGAATAGCCAGACTAAGTCGAACAGGGAAGAGATATATTTTGGAAACAGAGAGAATATCGAGTTGTGTTTTTGGAAGATACTCGAGTAAAGAGGGAAGATATTGTACCTAGGAGGATATATATCGATCCTAGAAGATTGAATAACAAAATATCTGTTATTAACGCGTAAACAGAGTCCACGGGGAAAGAAATTTCGGACGTAGCCGTGAAGAATAAAAGAAGATATTGGGAGATATTCCGTGAGATTTGGTGGGGTTGTTACGTATAAATAAGCTTCCTTTGAGTCAGAGAAAGTTTTATCAAGAGTTTGGAGAGCTTTGGGATGCAGCAGGAGCAAAGAAGAAGAACCAGCAGCAATGTCCACCTGCTGCTGTTGAAGAGGAAGAAGGAGCTGAAGAACACGAAGAACGGACCAGCCAGGTTCGTCGTTCTTCAGCAGCGTCAACAGCACAGCGGAAGTGTCGCTGTTTACAGCGCTGAGGTGGTATCGTTTGTTTGCTACACATCAGTTTTGTTTTATACATCGAACTGTAACGCTTATAATTGTTGTGAATCTCTGTTTTAGCATTTTCTCATCTTTTAATCAACTTTTTGAGCTATAAAAACGTATTTTGAGAACATGATTAATATGAGTAGCTAAATCCCAACACTGGGATGATGGAGGAAGCCGTTCTTTACGCATACAATAATTATATTTAATTCTTTTTTGACTACTTTCACTTTTTATAAATTGTTTTATGATTTTTCTTAATTGGTTGTGATATCGTATGATGATGTATGCTTGGTCTTAGTGCTTTTGATGCGTCATGCTAGTGATATACAATAAATATTCTAAAAATCTACTTTGGCAAGAATAAGAGTCGATATCATTTGAGCTATAATTGTTTGGAATAAATATATGAATTGTGTGAATGATTAATGGTGGAATCCTGAGTCCTAGTGTTTCTTGATCCTGTGACAAATATTGTGTATATATTTTTATTTATAAATCTTTTCAAGTCCGAGCAACGAACTCTTATTTACCGCGCGAAAAATGCTTTTCTTGTCCATTTTCTTGGTTCACTGCAGTTTCCTATGGTCAGCTCTATTTGGTTTTGAAGACCCACAGTTATTTCGACTGTTACTTTATGGTTCGAGTTGACCAATCCTTTTCTAAGTCTGGATGAAGACTTTAAACTTAGCACTTCTTGGGAGGTAACCCAATCTCATGCAACACGGTAAT
This sequence comes from Papaver somniferum, assembly GCF_003573695.1. Taxonomy (NCBI): domain Eukaryota; kingdom Viridiplantae; phylum Streptophyta; class Magnoliopsida; order Ranunculales; family Papaveraceae; genus Papaver; species Papaver somniferum. Next base: position 62,767,991 of record NC_039362.1, read on the forward strand.
ATCCTTCCTTAACTCTTTTGCTTCAAATAGTAACCGTTTCTCCTTGTTCATGCTTTTAATTTCATCTTTAGAACATTGAGGACAATGTTAGATTTAAGTTTGGGGGTATGGGAGAAACTTTTTAGTCGCAATTAGTAAACTCCAGAGCCTAGAAATTTATTCCTATTAAGGTTTGCACTAACCAATCTAAGTGGATGGGAACATCTTGGTTATAGGAGTTGAGGAACCAATCTGATTAGATGGAAACATCGAAAGAGTCTATTCATAAAAGCACAAAGATCAGGTGTTAGAAATAACATGATAGTTGCACCATATCTCGCTGAGTCCTTTTCATTTCTTTTTTATTTTTTATTTTTTTTTTCATTTTAAACTATGTTTCTCTAAGTGATTAGGTGGGGCACACGATTCAAGTTGTTACCACTGCTAGGGTAAATTAGAGTGACTGAGTTACTAAAAAAAAAGAAAAAGACCGGACCAGTTAGACCAATCGGAATAAGTATTAACACTTGGATAGCAATATGTGTGTGTTCTCCATGTTTCCGTCTCCTAAGAAAGCGTGGAATGCAGGACCCGTGGGAACTATCGTGTAATCTGCTGACAAGAAGCATGCGCTTGGATCAGAAAGATCTATTCATGCCGTTAAGTTAAAAAAAAAATTGTTATTGTTCTGTGTAGTCAACTGCTGGTTCCCTTGTATTTGCCAGTTTGTTGATCTAGATTTAAGTTATTGACCACTGGTTCCCTTGTATATGCCAGTTGTGTTGATATTAGTCAGACCGGTATCTCAGTCCATTAGGATAGGTTCATTCTGGCAGTGGCCTTCAGACAGATATGTGAAACATCGATCATTTGGTTAACATCAAAACCATCTACATTTTTCTATTTCCATCTCCTTTTTCTATCCATATGATTAGTTTGACTCCGAATATGATGTCCATAGTGCAACTATCTGAGTAGAGTTCTGTCACTTTATATGAATTTTAGTATGCTTGAGTGCAAACTCGTGTACAACAATTGGAATTTCGCATCAGGGTACTTCCTCCTATAGTCAATAAGTATGCCAACCAAGGAGATTCTTTAGTGCCTTCCAAGGTTCTGCATAAATAAGCTAGGGTCTGGAGCAATGGTTTTGTGGGCACACCTCTGGTAAACCCTCCCGAGATTAACTCGGTTTTATTTATTTTTTATTAGTTTTGCTCGAGGACTAGCAAATAATAAGTTTGAGGGTATTTGATAGACACATTTTTGTGTCTAATTTGTCCTCAATGTCCGTATTGTTGGAACTCTATTTTTGTACTAATATTGTGTTTTTATGTATTTTTAGGAAATAAACATTTTTGGAAAATTCGGCTCGAAAAGTTGATTTTGGCACCCGGAGGAGAAGTGTTATTCGGACTCTTGCTTTTGGATAAGGGGTAACCTAATTACTAAGGGGCGCCCCCAGGTCACCCCCAAGGCAGCTGCTATTCGCACCCCTACTCTGGATAGGGGGCATTCCTTCTCAAATTCGAATTATGAAAATTGGCGGAAAGAACCATGCAGCAGCAGATTTGGGTTTTGATTTGTGGACGATTTTTAAAGAGATTCAATCGCTGAATTCTCTTGGGCTAGGCATGTTAAGGCTAAACAGGGTCTGCAAGGGCGTTTGGATCGATCATATTGGGTTAGAATAGCCAAACTAAGTCGAACAGGGAAGAGATATATTTTGGAAACAGAGAGAATATCGAGTTGTGTTTTTGGAAGATACTCGAGTAAAGAGGGAAGATATTGTACCTAGGAGGATATATATCGATCCTAGAAGATTGAATAACAAAATATCTGTTATTAACGCGTAAACAGAGTCCACGGGGAAAGAAATTTCGGACGTAGCCGTGAAGAATAAAAGAAGATATTGGGAGATATTCCGTGAGATTTGGTGGGGTTGTTACGTATAAATAAGCTTCCTTTGAGTCAGAGAAAGTTTTATCAAGAGTTTGGAGAGCTTTGGGACGCAGCAGGAGCAAAGAAGAAGAACCAGCAGCAATGTCCACCTGCTGTTGTTGAAGAGGAAGAAGGAGCTGAAGAACACGAAGAACGGACCAGCCAGGTTCGTCGTTCTTCAGCAGCGTCAACAGCACAGCGGAAGTGTCGCTGTTTACAGCGCTGAGGTGGTATCGTTTGTTTGCTACACATCAGTTTTGTTTTATACAGCGAACTGTAACGCTTATAACTGTTGCGAATCTCTGTTTTAGCATTTTCTCATCTTTTAATCAACTTTTTGAGCTATAAAAATGTATTTTGAGAACATGATTAATATGAGTAGCTAAATCCCAACACTGGGATGATGGAGGAAGCCGTTCTTTACGCATACAATAATTATATTTAATTCTTTTTTGACTACTTGCACTTTTTATAAATTGTTTTATGATTTTTCTTAATTGGTTGTGATATCGTATGATGATGTATGCTTGGTCTTAGTGCTTTTGATGCGTCATGCTAGTGATATACAATAAATCTTCTAAAAATCTACTTTGGAAAGAATAAGAGTCGATATCATTTGAGCTATAATTGTTTGGAATAAATATATGAATTGTGTGAATGATTAATGGTGGAATCTTGAGTCCTAGTGTCTCTTGATCCTGTGACAAATATTGTGTATATATTTTTATTTATAAATCTTTTCAAGTCCGAGCAACGAACTCTTATTTACCGCGCGAAAAATGCTTTTCTTGTCCATTTTCTTGGTTCACTGCAGTTTCCTATGGTCAGCTCTATTTGGTTTTGAAGACCCACAGTTATTTCGACTGTTACTTTATGGTTCGAGTTGACCAATCCTTTTCTAAGTCTGGATGAAGACTTTAAACTTAGCACTTCTTGGGAGGTAACCCAATCTCATGCAACACGGTAATATCCTTCCTTAACACTTTTGCTTCAAATAGTAACCGTTTCTCCTTGTTCATGCTTTTAATTTCATCTTTAGAACATTGAGGACAATGTTAGATTTAAATTTGGGGGTATGGGAGAAACTTTTTATTTGCAATTAGTAAACTCCAGAGCCTAGAAATTTATGCCTATTAAGGTTTTCACTAACCAATCTAAGTGGATGGGAACATCTTGGTTATAGGAGTTGAGGAACCAATCTGATTAGATGGAAACATCGAAAGAGTCTATTCATAAAAGCACAAAGCTCAGGTGTTAGAAATAACATGATAGTTGCACCATATCTCGCTGAGTCCTTTTCATTTCTTTTTTATTTTTTATTTTTTTTCATTTTAAACTATGTTTCTCTAAGTGATTAGGTGGGGCACACGATTCAAGTTGTTACCACTGCTAGGGTGAATTAGAGTGACTGAGTTACTAAAAAAAAAAGACTGGATCAGTTAGACCAATCGAAATAAGTATTAACACTTGGATAGAAATATGCGTGTGTTCTCCCTGTTTCCGTCGCCTAAGCAAGCGTGGAATGCAGGACCCGTGGGAACTATCGTGTAATCTGCTGACAAGAAGCATGCGCTTGGATCAAAAAGATCTATTCATGCCGTTAAGTTAAAAAAAATGGTTATTGTTCTGTGTAGTCAACTGCTGGTTCCCTTGTATTTGCCAGTTTGTTGATCTAGATTTAAGTTATTGACCACTGGTTCCCTTGATATGCCAGTTGTGTTGATATTAGTCAGACCGGTATCTCAGTCCATTAGGATAGGTTCATTCTGGCAGTGGCCTTCAGACAGATATGTGAAACATCGATCATTTGGTTAACATCAAAACCATCTACATTTTTCTATTTCCATCTCCTTTTTCTATCCATATGATTAGTTTGACTCCGAATATGATGTCCATAGTGCAACTATCTGAGTAGAGTTCTGTCACTTTATATGAATTTTAGTATGCTTGAGTGTAAACTCGTGTACAACAATTGGAATTTCGCATCAGGGTACTTCCTCCTGTAGTCAGTGATTGTAAGCCAACCAAGGAGATTCTTTAGTGCCTTCCAAGGTTCTGCGTAGATAGCTAGGGTCTGGAGTAAAGGTTTTGTGGGTACACCTCTGGTAAACCCTCCGGAGACAACACTCCGCCACTAGGGCCACCTAGGGGTTCAAATGATTTTCCTTTCTAGAATAAATTTGCTCGAGGACTAGAAAATAATAAGTTTGGGGGTATTTGATAGACACATTTTTGTGTCTAATTTGTCCTCAATGTCCGTATTGTTGGAACTCTATTTTTGTACTAATATTGTGTTTTTATGTATTTTTAGGAAATAAACATTTTTGGAAAATTCGGCTCGAAAAGTTGATTTTGGCACCCGGAGGACAAGTGTTATTCGGACTCTTGCTTTTGGATAAGGGGTAACCTAATTACTAAGGGGCACCCCCAGGTCACCCCCAAGACAGCTGCTATTCGCACCCCTACTCTGGATAGGGGGCATTCCTTCTCAAATTCGAATTATGAAAATTGGCGGAAAGAACCATGCACGCAGCAGATTTGGGTTTTGATTTGTGGACGATTTTTAAAGAGATTCAATCGCTGAATTCTCTTGGGCTAGGCATGTTAAGGCTAAACAGGGTCTGCAAGGGCGTTTGGATCGATCATATTGGGCTAGAATAGCCAGACTAAGTCGAACAGGGAAGAGAGATATTTTGGAAACAGAGAGAATATCGAGTTGTGTTTTTGGAAGATACTCGAGTAAAGAGGGAAGATATTGTACCTAGGAGGATATATATCGATCCTAGAAGATTGAATAACAAAATATCTGTTATTAACGCGTAAAAAGAGTCCACAGGGAAAGAAATTTCGGACGTAGCCGTGAAGAATAAAAGAAGATATTGGGAGATATTCCGTGAGATTTGGTGGGGTTGTTACGTATAAATAAGCTTCCTTTGAGTCAGAGAAAGTTTTATCAAGAGTTTGGAGAGCTTTGGGACGCAGCAGGAGCAAAGAAGAAGAACCAGCAGCAATGTCCACCTGCTGTTGTTGAAGAGGAAGAAGGAGATGAAGAACACGAAGAACGGACCAGCCAGGTCCGTCGTTCTTCAGCAGCGTCAATAGCACAACGGAAGTGTCGCTGTTTACAGCGCTGAGGTGGTATCGTTTGTTTGCTACACATCAGTTTTGTTTTATACAGCGAACTGTAACGCTTATAACTGTTGCGAATCTCTGTTTTAGCATTTTCTCATCTTTTAATCAACTTTTTGAGCTATAAAAATGTATTTTGAGAACATGATTAATATGAGTAGATAAATCCCAACACTGGGATGATGGAGGAAGCCGTTCTTTACGCATACAATAATTATATTTAATTCTTTTTTGACTACTTGCACTTTTTATAAATTGTTTTATGATTTTTCTTAATTGGTTGTGATATCGTATGATGATGTATGCTTGGTCTTAGTGCTTTTGATGCGTCATGCTAGTGATATACAATAAATCTTCTAAAAATCTACTTTGGCAAGAATAAGAGTCGATATCATTTGAGCTATAATTATTTGGAATAAATATATGAATTGTGTGAATGATTAATGGTGGAATCCTGAGTCCTAGTGTCTCTTGATCCTGTGACAAATATTGTGTATATATTTTTATTTATAAATCTTTTCAAGTCCGAGCAACGAACTCTTATTTACCGCGCGAAAAATGCTTTTCTTGTCTATTTTCTTGGTTCACTGCAGTTTCCTATGGTCAGCTCTATTTGGTTTTGAAGACCCACAGTTATTTCGACTGTTACTTTATGGTTCGAGTTGACAATCCTTTTCTAAGTCTGGCTGAAGACTTTAAACTTAGCACTTCTTGGGAGGTAACCCAATCTCATGCAACACGGTAATATCCTTCCTTAACTCTTTTGCTTCAAATAGTAACCGTTTCTCCTTGTTCATGCTTTTAATTTCATCTTTAGAACATTGAGGACAATGTTAGATTTAAGTTTGGGGGTATGGGAGAAACTTTTTAGTTGCAGTTAGTAAACTCCAGAGCCTAGAAATTTATGCCTATTAAGGTTTGCACTAACCAATCTAAGTGGATGGGAACATCTTGGTTATAGGAGTTGAGGAACCAATCTGATTAGATGGAAACATCGAAAGAGTCTATTCATAAAAGCACAAAGCTCAGGTGTTAGAAATAACATGATAGTTGCACCATATCTCGCTGAGTCCTTTTCATTTCTTTTTTATTTTTTATTTTTTTTCATTTTAAACTATGTTTCTCTAAGTGATTAGGTGGGGCACACGATTCAAGTTGTTACCACTGCTAGGGTGAATTAGAGTGACTGAGTTACTAAAAAAAAAAAAAAAAGACCGGACCAGTTAGACCAATCGGAATAAGTATTAACACTTGGATAACAATATGTGTGTGTTCTCCCTGTTTCCGTCTCCTAAGCAAGCGTGGAATGCAGGACCCGTGGGAACTATCGTGTAATCTGCTGACAAGAAGCATGCGCTTGGATCAGAAATATCTATTCATGCCGTTAAGTTAAAAAAAAATTGTTATTGTTATGTGTAGTCAACTGCTGGTTCCCTTGTATTTGCCAGTTTGTTGATCTAGATTTAAGTTATTGACAACTGGTTCCCTTGTATATGCCAGTTGTGTTGATATTAGTCAGACCGGTATCTCAGTCCATTAGGATAGGTTCATTATGGCAGTGGCCTTCAGACAGATATGTGAAACATCGATCATTTGGTTAACATCAAAACCATCTACATTTTTCTATTTCCATCTCCTTTTTCTATCCATATGATTAGTTTGACTCCGAATATGATGTCCATAGTGCAACTATCTGAGTAGAGTTCTGTCACTTTATATGAATTTTAGTATGCTTGAGTGCAAACTCGTGTACAACAATTGGAATTTCGCATCAGGGTACTTCCTCCTATAGTCAATAAGTATGCCAACCAAAGAGATTCTTTAGTTTCTTCCAAGGTTCTGCATAAATAAGCTAGGGTCTGGAGCAATGGTTTTGTGGGCACACCTCTGGTAAACCCTCCCGAGATTAACTCGGTTTTATTTATTTTTTATTAGCTTTGCTCGAGGACTAGCAAATAATAAGTTTGAGGGTATTTGATAGACACATTTTTGTGTCTAATTTGTCCTCAATGTCCGTATTGTTGGAACTCTATTTTTGTACTAATATTGTGTTTTTATGTATTTTTAGGAAATAAACATTTTTGGAAAATTCGGCTCGAAAAGTTGATTTTGGCACCCGGAGGACAAGTGTTATTCGGACTCTTGCTTTTGGATAAGGGGTAACCTAATTACTAAGGGGCGCCCCCAGGTCACCCCCAAGGCAGCTGCTATTCGCACCCCTTCTCTGGATAGGGGGCATTCCTTCTCAAATTCGAATTATGAAAATTGGCGGAAAGAACCATGCACGCAGCAGATTTGGGTTTTGATTTGTGGACGATTTTCAAAGAGATTCAATCGCTGAATTCTCTTGGGCTAGGCATGTTAAGGCTAAACAGGGTCTGCAAGGGCGTTTGGATCGATCATATTGGGCCAGAATAGCCAGACTAAGTCGAACAGGGAAGAGAGATATTTTGGAAACAGAGAGAATATCGAGTTGTGTTTTTGGAAGATACTCGAGTAAAGAGGGAAGATATTGTACCTAGGAGGATATATATCGATCCTAGAAGATTGAATAACAAAATATCTGTTATTAACGCGTAAACAGAGTCCACGGGGAAAGAAATTTCGGACGTAGCCGTGAAGAATAAAAGAAGATATTGGGAGATATTCCGTGAGATTTGGTGGGGTTGTTACGTATAAATAAGCTTCCTTTGAGTCAGAGAAAGTTTTATCAAGAGTTTGGAGAGCTTTGGGACGCAGCAGGAGCAAATAAGAAGAACCAGTAGCAATGTCCACCTGCTGCTGTTGAAGAGGAAGAAGGAGCTGAAGAACACGAAGAACGGACCAGCCAGGTTCGTCGTTCTTCAGCAGCGTCAGCAGCACAGCGGAAGTGTCGATGTTTACAGCGCTGAGGTGGTATCGTTTGTTTGCTACACATCAGTTTTGTTTTATACAGCGAATGTAACGCTTAAAACTGTTGCGAATCTCTGTTTTAGCATTTTCTCATCTTTTAATCAACTTTTTGAGCTATAAAAACGTATTTTGAGAACATGATTAATATGAGTAGATAAATCCCAACACTGGGATGATGGAGGAAGCCGTTCTTTACGCATACAATAATTATATTTAATTCTTTTTTGACTACTTGCACTTTTTATAAATTGTTTTATGATTTTTCTTAATTGGTTGTGATATCGTATGATGATGTATGCTTGGTCTTAGTGCTTTTGATGCGTCATGCTAGTGATATACAATAAATCTTCTAAAAATCTACTTTGGCAAGAATAAGAGTCGATATCATTTGAGCTATAATTATTTGGAATAAATATATGAATTGTGTGAATGATTAATGGTGGAATCCTGAGTCCTAGTGTCTCTTGATCCTGTGACAAATATTGTGTATATATTTTTATTTATAAATCTTTTCAAGTCCGAGCAACGAACTCTTATTTACCGCGCGAAAAATGCTTTTCTTGTCTATTTTCTTGGTTCACTGCAGTTTCCTATGGTCAGCTCTATTTGGTTTTGAAGACCCACAGTTATTTCGACTGTTACTTTATGGTTCGAGTTGACAATCCTTTTCTAAGTCTGGCTGAAGACTTTAAACTTAGCACTTCTTGGGAGGTAACCCAATCTCATGCAACACGGTAATATCCTTCCTTAACTCTTTTGCTTCAAATAGTAACCGTTTCTCCTTGTTCATGCTTTTAATTTCATCTTTAGAACATTGAGGACAATGTTAGATTTAAGTTTGGGGGTATGGGAGAAACTTTTTAGTTGCAGTTAGTAAACTCCAGAGCCTAGAAATTTATGCCTATTAAGGTTTGCACTAACCAATCTAAGTGGATGGGAACATCTTGGTTATAGGAGTTGAGGAACCAATCTGATTAGATGGAAACATCGAAAGAGTCTATTCATAAAAGCACAAAGCTCAGGTGTTAGAAATAACATGATAGTTGCACCATATCTCGCTGAGTCCTTTTCATTTCTTTTTTATTTTTTATTTTTTTTTTCATTTTAAACTATGTTTCTCTAAGTGATTAGGTGGGGCACACGATTCAAGTTGTTACCACTGCTAGGGTGAATTAGAGTGACTGAGTTACTAAAAAAAAAAAAAAGACCGGACCAGTTAGACCAATCGGAATAAGTATTAACACTTGGATAGCAATATGTGTGTGTTCTCCCTGTTTCCGTCTCCTAAGAAAGCGTGGAATGCAGGACCCGTGGGAACTATCGTGTAATCTGCTGACAAGAAGCATGCGCTTGGATCAGAAAGATCTATTCATGCCGTTAAGTTAAAAAAAAAATTGTTATTGTTCTGTGTAGTCAACTGCTGGTTCCCTTGTATTTGCCAGTTTGTTGATCTAGATTTAAGTTATTGACCACTGGTTCCCTTGTATATGCCAGTTGTGTTGATATTAGTCAGACTGGTATCTCAGTCCATTAGGATAGGTTCATTATGGCAGTGGCCTTCAGACAGATATGTGAAACATCGATCATTTGGTTAACATCAAAACCATCTACATTTTTCTATTTCCATTTCCTTTTTCTATCCATATGATTAGTTTGACTCCGAATATGATGTCCATAGTGCAACTATCTGAGTAGAGTTCTGTCACTTTATATGAATTTTAGTATGCTTGAGTGCAAACTCGTGTACAGCAATTGGAATTTCGCATCAGGGTACTTCCTCCTATAGTCAATAAGTGTGCCAACCAAGGAGATTCTTTAGTGCCTTCCAAGGTTCTGCATAAATAAGCTAGGGTCTGGAGCAATGGTTTTGTGGGCACACCTCTGGTAAACCCTCCCGAGATTAACTCGGTTTTATTTATTTTTTATTAGTTTTGCTCGAGGACTAGCAAATAATAAGTTTGGGGGTATTTGATAGACACATTTTTGTGTCTAATTTGTCCTCAATGTCCGTATTGTTGGAACTCTATTTTTGTACTAATATTGTGTTTTTATGTATTTTTAGGAAATAAACATTTTTGGAAAATTCGGCTCGAAAAGTTGATTTTGGCACCCGGAGGAGAAGTGTTATTCGGACTCTTGCTTTTGGATAAGGGGTAACCTAATTACTAAGGGGCGCCCCCAGGTCACCCCAAGGCAGCTGCTATTCGCACCCCTACTCTGGATAGGGGCATTCCTTCTCAAATTCGAATTATGAAAATTGGCGGAAAGAACCATGCAGCAGCAGATTTGGGTTTTGATTTGTGGACGATTTTTAAAGAGATTCAATCGTTGAATTCTCTTGGGCTAGGCATGTTAAGACTAAACAGGGTCTGCAAGGGCGTTTGGATCGATCATATTGGGCTAGAATAGCCAGACTAAGTCGAACAGGGAAGAGAGATATTTTGGAAACAGAGAGAATATCGAGTTGTGTTTTTGGAAGATACTCGAGTAAAGAGGGAAGATATTGTACCTAGGAGGATATATATCGATCCTAGAAGATTGAATAACAAAATATCTGTTATTAACGCGTAAACAGAGTCCACGGGGAAAGAAATTTCGGACGTAGCCGTGAAGAATAAAATAAGATATTGGGAGATATTCCGTGAGATTTGGTGGGGTTGTTACGTATAAATAAGCTTCCTTTGAGTTAGAGAAAGTTTTATTAAGAGTTTGGAGAGCTTTGGGACGCAGCAGGAGCAAAGAAGAAGAACCAGCAGCAATGTCCACCTGCTGCTGTTGAAGAGGAAGAAGGAGCTGAAGAACACGAAGAACGGACCAGCCAGGTTCGTCGTTCTTCAGCAGCGTCAACAGCACAGCGGAAGTGTCGCTGTTTACAGCGCTGAGGTGGTATCGTTTGTTTGCTACACATCAGTTTTGTTTTATACAGCGAACTGTAACGCTTATAACTGTTGCGAATCTCTGTTTTAGCATTTTCTCATCTTTTAATCAACTTTTTGAGCTATAAAAATGTATTTTGAGAACATGATTAATATAACACTGGTGATGGAGGAAGCCGTTCTTTACACATACAATAATTATATTTAATTCTTTTTTGACTACTTGCACTTTTTATAAAATTTTTTATGATTTTTCTTAATTGGTTGTGATATCGTATGATGATGTATGCTTGGTCTTGGTGCTTTTGATGCGTCATGCTAGTGATATACAATAAATCTTCTAAAAATATACTTTGGCAAGAATAAGAGTCGATATCATTTGAGCTATAATTGTTTGGAATAAATATATGAATTGTGTGAATGATTAATGGTGGAATCCTGAGTCCTAGTGTCTCTTGATCCTGTGACAAATATTGTGTATATATTTTTATTTATAAATCTTTTCAAGTCCGAGCAACGAACTCTTATTTACCACACGAAAAATACTACAACACCATTAGACGCAATTGTCACATTCCCTACCCCACGTGGATTTTTAAGGAAATAAATGACAGAATATTATACATGTTTACACACCTCTCATGGATGATATAGCTTTAGGCGTCGAATGTTCCACGGTCGCGATTCGGGTGTTCCATCTGGTTTCAGTATCTTATACGCCTATTCCCCAACTTTTTCCACAATGGTATGTGGTCCACCCCGTCGTGCCGCTAGTTTCCCGCCTGTGTTGTCACGCTCGTAACTGGGTAGTTCCTTCAATACCAATTGCCCGGGTTGAAATTCTCCCGGTCGAACGCGTTTGTTGTTTTCACGTTGTAATCTCCTTTGGTAGTTTTCCATTTTTTGTAGGGCCATTTCTCTAGTTTCTTCTAAATCATCGAGCTTAGCCAAAATAAGGTCTGCTGAGATGTTACTTCTCCATGCCTCGGTCCTTGCAGTAGGTATCATTGCCTCAGTTGGAAGGATGGCTTTAGTCCCATATGTTAGCATAAAAGGTGATTAACCTGCCACGTCCTTTTGGGTGGTCCTATATGCCCACAGAACATTGTAGAGCTCCTCGCACCACTCGCCATATTCTCCATCCAACTTCTTCTTTAGATTGTCGGCTATGGTTTTGTTCGTGATCTCGTCCTGCCCATTACTTTGCGGGTAGATGGTCATTGCCTTACTTTTCGGATATTGTAGGTGTTAAAAAATAGGTCAATGTTCTTGCCTTGGAGTAGTTTTCCATTGTCCGAGACGATTGCTGCTGGCACGCCAAAACGACAGATAATGTGTTCCCATATGAAGCGAAAAATGTCCTTATCCCTAATGTGCCTTAGCGGTGCATCTTCTACCCACTTGGTGAAGTAGTCAGTAGCCACGATCAAATATTTTCTCTGCCCCGACCCGACATGTAAGGGTCCTACATTGATCCCCCACTTGGCAAAGGGCCAGGGGTTGATCAGAGTTACTGCAGGCGCATGTATCTTTTTTCCAAATTTTTGGCATTCATCGCAAATTAATGCCATGTGCTTTGTATCCTCGTTCATGTAGGGCCAAAAATATCCCATGGTCTTAGCTCGGGTTGCCAGGCTTCGAGCTGAGCTATGATTGTCCGCGACCCCATAATGCAGCTCATTCAGTATTGAGTTCCCGTCTTCTTTTCTTAGGCACCTTAACAGTGGCCCTAGGTAGGACTTCCTATACAAAACACCGTCTCGTAGTTCGTGTGCCGCTGCTTTGCTTTTAATTTTGTTGATCTCGGGTCGTCCTTTAGGAAACTCTCCCATCTCCAGATATTGGTGAATGGGTTTTTGCCAATCGCCGTCTTTGTATTTATCAGCTGTAGTTACCTCTATATATGCTTTTGTGTCTACTGGCTCGGGTACAGATGGCATCAGGATTCTCATGACTCTGATGCCTTCAATGCTCGAGTCTGTTAGCATGGAGGCGATGTATGCCAGTGCATCTGAATGTCGATTATCTTTTCTGCAGATGTGTCGGAATTTGATGTTTGGTATCTGGCCGATATAAAATTGGGCGAGCTCCCAATACTTCTGCAATACTGGGTCATGTATAGCATACTTCCCATTGATCTGCCTAATGACCAGCTGAGAATCACTAGTCAGTCTCACGTCGTGAATCCCCATTTCTACTATAATCCTTAAAGCATGTATCACGGCCTTGTACTCGGTGACATTGTTTGTTGCCTTAAATTCAAGCCTAAAGGAGTGAAACATCTTCTTCCCCTTTGGTGTGGTGAAAACTAGCCCTAGACCCGACCCGTCTTTATTGGACGACCCGTCGACGAAGACTTCCCATCGCGTCGGACTGCAAGTTTCAAGGAGGTCGGAGGGATCTTCTCGGTCTTCTTCCATGCCCGGAATGTCTTCAATTTCGTCCTCATCGTCTAAAGAGAAATCTGCCAGAAAGTCGGCCACTGCTTGTGCCTTTACTGCCGTCCTCATCTCATAGAAGATATCGAACTGTTTGATTTGTGCACTCCACTTAGAGATCCGTCCCGACCTCGCTGCATTGTCGAGCAATGATTCTATGGAAGACTTCGTAAGCACTCGAATTCTGTGAGTTTGGAAGTACGTTCGAAGTTTTTGTGTTGCAAATACTAAGGATAGTATCAATTGCTCAATTCTGGTGTAGTTCTTCTCCGCTGGGTTCATGGTTTTGCTTATGAAGTACACATGCTTCTCTTCTGCCCCCACATTTTTGACTAAGACTGCACTTATGGCAGAACTTGTTGCCCCGAGATATAGGGTAAGCACTTCATCGGGCTCGGGTGTTTTCAACACTGGTAGGCTCGCGAGATGTTGCTTAATATTTTGGAATGCATCCTCACACTCCTCGCTCCATTTGAATTTTTCTTCTTTTCTTAACATCCCAAAGAAGTCTTTACATTTATCCGGGGACCGTGAATTGAATCGCCCTAACACTGCCAAGTTTCCATTTAACCACTGTACATCTTTTATTGTCACCGGGGACGACATTTCCAACACAACTCTAATATTTTTCGGGTCGGATTCTATACCTTTATCAGTGATTATGTATCCCAGAAACTTACTCGAGGTAACCCAAAAAGTGCATTTGGCCGAGTTTACTCGCATCTTATATTTTCTCATGGTTTGAAATATTTCCCTAAGATCGTCAATATGGTTGGCTGTCACTTTGCTTTTAACTAACATATTGTCCATATAAACCTCGATGGTGTTGTGTATTTTGTCCTCGAACATGTCCTCCACCAACCTTTGATAAGTGGCGCCGGCGTTCCTCAACCCGAATGGGATTTTAGTGTAGCAATATAACCCTCTGGGTCTGAAGAAAGACGTATGTTCTTGATCCTCTGGAGCCAGGGGAATCTGATTATATCCCGAGTATCCATCCATTAACGTTATAGCCTTGTACCCAACTATAGATTCTACCAGTTGATCGATGCCGGGGAGGGGAAAGCTGTCCTTTGGGAAAACATTATTCAAGTCGCTGAAGTCGATGCAGATTCTGACCCCTCCATTCATTTTAGGGACTATCACCATGTTAGATATCCATTGCGGATATTGAGCCTTTCGAATGATCCCAGCTACTTGTAGTTTCTTTAACTCGGACTCTACCGCTTCTTGCAACTCGGGTGCAATTCTCCGCATTTTCTGTCGGATTGGTTTGAATTTAGGATCTATCCTTAGGTGATGTGAGCATACCTCCGTGTCAATCCCCTCCATATCATGCATTTGCCAGGAAAATACATACAGGTGTTCCTTTAACAAGGTTATTAGCTGCTCTGTTTGTTCGTCCTATAGTAGGGTTCCAATTTTCACTAACTTAGGTTCCTCGTCGGTCCCTAAGTTGATCTGTCGGGTAGTCTCTAAGGCCGAGAAATTGGGATTTTATTCTTCGACCGACGTCGCCTCCTTTGATTTCTATAAGATCTCTTGCTCGCCTGTTTCGTAGGCTGTGATGGCTTGTGAGAGTACCTTCTCCAATTCTTTCGCTGCTTTAGCTTCCTTAGCTTTGTTCTTTTCTCGGCGCTGTCTTGATCGCCTTTCTTCATTTTGTTGAATATCCAGTTGCATACATTGTCTTGCAGCCTGGGATCGCCTAATACTTCCACAACCCCCCGGTAAGATGGGAACCTTAATTTCTGATGGTATGCCGACGCCACCCTTTTGATGCCCGCGATCCAAGGCCTGCCGAGAATTTCCTCATAAGGCGATACGACATCCACTACACATAAGGTGGTAAGTATGTCCAAATATCCTTCTCCATCCGAGACTCTGAGAGTGACTTCTTCCTTTGGCATGGTCACCGTACCATTGAAGCCGTAGATCCGATAAGTTGAAGGGATTAAAATGTCATCAGATAGCTCCATTCTTTTAAACGTTGTAAAATAGGACCTCGACTGAACTCCCACTGTCCATCAGTATTCTTTTCACCCCCCATTCCTCGATGAGTAAGGTGATTACTAGGGAGTCTCCATGTGCTTGGCCATTCGATGGGACATCTTTTGATGAGAAGGTGATCGGTTGCATCATCCAGGGTTCCATAGGAAAATTTTTTCCTACACTAAAGATCTATTTTCCGACCCGATCTCTCTTGTGGATTCTAGAAGTAATGCTGGCCCCCAAGTCGAACCCTTGAGTTGCCGAGTGCGAGATGGTATTCCAGGTGAACTGAGTTCTTCGGTCAATCCTCACTTGATGTACATGAGCATCAGGTTGGGTAGATGTCGGCATTGTCTTAACAAAATGTCGTAAGTACCCATCTCGGATCAAATGCTGGACAATGTCTTTTACCTCTCTGCAATTGTTAGTCGAGTGACCTCGGTACTGATGGTAATGACAAAACTCGGGATGGTTTCTTGTCTCGTCAAACTGGATCCCCCTAGTCTTTGGGTATCTGATGTCATTTCGTTTTTCTACTTCCTTGAATATTTCTTCCAATGGTGCGTTCAGAGGCGTGTATGTTCTTGGTTCATGACGAGGCTTTTTTTCTTTCTCGACCCATTCCTTCTTGCCCGAGCCTTGATGTGGTGCCATCGACCTTTTTTCTGATCGCTTTGGGTCTTCTCGAGGAACAGGATCCACCTCCGCGCTGGCTTCTTGTATTCCTCTATCCTGCGCCCCCTCTTGTATCTCTTCCAATGCGATGTAATGCTCTTGCATCTTCCTCATCTCCCTTAACGTTTGTGGCTTCTCAGTGTACATTGTTATCCAAATAGGGTCAGACTTTCCTAATGAATTTTTAAACCCGAAGATCTGTTGGTCGACAGGTACCTTCCCGATATCGGTACACAGCTTCCTCCATCTGACCGTTAGAGATCTTAAGGGTTCCCTGAACCTTCGTGCCAGTGTGAATAGTTTATTTACCCTTGGGCGAGCAATGTTGTTATGCATATAGGTTTCGAGAAATGTTTCCACTAGGATGCCATAATTGCCTATGGACTCATCGGGCAAAGTATAGAACCAGTTCTTCGCTTCGCCTTCTAGACTTGCCGAGAAAAACTTACACATAACCACGTCATAGTTATTCTATTGTAATAGGGACATGCTATACATCTTGATGTGCTCTTCTGCGTCGCCGGTGCCATCAAACCTGGATGGGAAGGTTGGGAGTGTATATTTTGGAGGGAACGATGCTCGTTCAAGCTCCTTGGTGAAGGGAGTTTTATGTGCTTCGCTAATCACCTCTGCCAACTTATCTTCCTCACCATCTCCAACCAATTTTTTAACCATTACCTCAAGTTTCTTGAGTTTGGCCTCAGTCGCCACCTCAGGTCTTCCATTATGCACTTCTTCATCGGTTGAGGAACTCTCGGGATGGCCGTACCCGCTTCGTCTACGGTTAGTATCGGGTATGCGTCCTCGGACAAGGGGTGGAGTTCGAGTTCGTCCTGATCGGGTATGGTTGCTAGAGGCTCCCCGGCTCGATGACCCTCGTGACCCAGATCTCTGGTTCCGAAGCTGATAATTTTCATGCTCTAGTACCAGATTCCTTCTCTGCAGCTCCCTCATCATGTCTTACTGCCTTCTCTGGTTGGCCAGAATTGCTAGCACTGTCGGGTCGGTGCTTCTGTGACTGGAATGACCATTTACATGGTTCCCTACGATGTTGGGTGGTGGAACCGGTGGTGCCACAGGAGGAGCTACGGGGGGAGCGGTTGTGACTGGTGGGATGTCTCTGGTGGTGTTTCCCAAGTCTATATGCACTTGTCTAAGCCTCTCGCCTTCTTGTTCCAAAGAAAACCGATATTCCGCACGTTGCATTGCTCGTCTACGGTCCTCTCGCATCATTCGCGCTTCCTCGTCTTCCTCTGTGTCCGATGCAGTCATTCCGTATATCATATCCCCTGGTCTCATTTGGCTCGGGTTGATCCTTAGTTCTCTCGGGGAAAGATGATCGTCTCGGCCTAGGTCGACTTCCTCATTTACAGTTGCCATGCCTCCACCCGGTTCCCAGGATTCTTCCTGCTGGTGTTGTCGACTGTTTTTTTGTCGAGAGTCTGTTACCCCTTCCTAAGCGCTAGTTCCTGTTACAGTTCGATTCCTCAAGATCCTGCCCATCCCAGAAGTACTTTCCATCGGCTCAGGTATGATTGATACTCTTCGGCTCTCCCTTCCCTACCTACATCAGTAAAATAGACAGCGCCTCACTTTGGACTGTTTGCGAAAAAGTTAAGGAGGAAGTACATCAGTTCTGAATTTCAGAAAAAGAAACAGTTCAACCAAGTACGATCCCTTTTTACTTCAACATGCTGAACTCAACAAAAGAGGTGGTTTTGACTAATAAGACGATTGTTTGAAATATTGTTTTGCTACGTCGCTTTCGGTACTTTTCTCATGCATTAATCATTATTTGTCCTAACATTCTTTGTGCAAGAACTCATTAATCATCTGTATGTTTGGTCGGAAAATTTGTCTCTTAGCTAAGGTTTGTAGTGATGACTTCCGTTAATCGTTTTGTCGGTGTCTCAACTGCACAGATTGCCAAAACAAGTTTTCTCTTCCTTTTGGCTTTGTGATGACGCCGTAAGGCCCTTGTTATAGGATTAGGATGAGACTGTCGTCGAAGTGCTCACCGTACCCTTTCTAGCCATAGCTTTGGATAACCCTAACTCAATGATTTTGAGTTGGTCTTGCCGCTGCTACTATTGTGTTTAATTAGCCCACGACGAGATATGACCTGTGAGACGAAGTTTCATTCTAGCTTATACCAAGCATCAAAGATGATCCTTTTGGGAGCTTTGAATCTTTCTAACAACTCGTCTTAGTCATAGAAGAAAACACGATCGACCATAACTCAAACCTGAGATCTTAATCATAACTATTTCAAGGATTTTGACGTAAAGAAAATGTTTTCAAAAACAAAACAAATCACAAGTTTCTTTGACTCGAAATCGTAAGATAAGAAGAATTTTGTTAAACATGCGACAAGAATTTTTAACAAGAGCAAAACAGTTTAGACTGTTGAGAGGATTTTTGACTCAAAATGAGGACTCTACAAGCTCAACAAAGATTAGATAAAAGCGAATGTAACAGATCCGAGTTTCGAAGGAAAAATTGCTTCAAAAGACTCATCTATCTACTCGTATGCCTCAACCACAAAAGTCTTTCACTTAGCGTCAACTAACATCAAAAGATGTTTTAGGAGCTTTTGAATCTCTCTTTAATGGTTTTGATGCAAGGTATCAAAAGGTGTTACACAGTCCCCTTAGTCGGCGCCAGAATGTAGATGTGAAAAATTATACAACTACATCCAAAGAAACACATACACACACATAATGAACTAAACAAGCAAGAGATGCACAAGAACACAAGATATACGTGGTTCATTATGATTACCTACGTCCACGGGGGTAAAAGGGATGATCTTATTACTCGATTCAAGGTTACAAAGCATATATCTCACTAACAAGCACTCTCTTCACTCTCTCAAGCTCTTGATATTCTCTCCACCCTTACTGATTACTTTCCCTCTAGCTCTCTACATGACTCTCTATTTATAGCTACAAGTGATGATACATCCAAGTTATAGTGTAAGTCGCGACGTATCTTCCTTGATGTCCTTCTCGGGTAGCAGACGATGTCTTTTCCGATATGTAGGGCTAGGCCTGGTGATATCTTCTCCCGACATACACTCATCTGATATCGATCAGTTAGTGAGTATAGATGATGTCATCCTTGATATTCTTAGATGAGTCTTACTTTGAACAGATTCTCCTTATCTTCTCAACTACTTCGTCAATGCATTTATTACTCTTGTACTCGATGGTTGTCTCTTCTGTCACCTCCGACCTTTACACGTATTGTCTGCACGGGTTCACGCCTTATCTGCTGTCGATGCCCCACTACCTAGGATTGCTCCACCTGGATATGTGGATTATTTACACCTACAATTATCAACAACTACAACCGATCAGCTGAAGATCCATCTTCTCACTGGTTGGAAGCAGCCATCAAAAGTCCAGCTCTGGAGGAACTAACACTCCATCTCATTCACCGATTCATCTTCATATCTATCTCGCTGTCAGCAGTCAATAGTCCGTTTGTCCACCAACCATAGTGATCATTCCATGTATTCCTAGATTTTTCCATCACCAGAAGCTATCGACCACCACTCTCTCCAATCAAACTCGATACTTAACCCTTCTCTGTTTTGTTGTATAACATCTATTAGATCTCATTCATCACAGGTTCATCTCCATCTTCTATCAGTCAATCACCACAACTTCTTTATCATTCACCAGTCACTCATCATTTCTCTGATCAACATCATCACAACAACATCCATTAACTTCATCGGCTTCTAACATTGGTGGCATCAACCTCGTACGACTGTAATTTTTAATATGAATTTCGGGAACATTATGGATCCCCTAGCCAAAATAGTGGTGCCTTTATAAGCCGTTCAACTGTCAATCTTGGAAGACTGATATTTTAATTACCTTTAAAACTGCAGTGATTGCCCAGAGTAAAAGGCTTGTCTGCCTTTATCAATCCTGTACGTTCATCTTTTCTGACAACTTTAACTTGCTTCAAATGCTCATAACTTCTTCGTGTGACGTCAAAATAAACTCATTCTTTCATCACTGGCTTCGTATTTTGAACGAGTTCCACTTTCTATTGATTAAGACAACCCTATACACCTATGAAATCCAAAAAAAACAAAATCGAAGCATAATGAATTGAAAACTAATAATAAAGCAATGAACTAAGGTCTCAATCTAGTGCAAATGATGCACTTATCAGGTTTCTTTTTCCAAAATCATCCTACAATTGTGCAGTGATATCCTCCCTTAGTCTTAAATGTAAACCTCTATTTTGAATTCTCTCTTGCGGGCATACCCCAGGCGGGTTGAATTTCTTTCCTCAAATCCTTATCTGGATAATTTGTCCAACTTTTATCCCATCCTCAATTACCATATTATGCAAAATGATGCAGATGGGCATAATCTTATTCATTTATATTGGTTTAAACGAACGATATGGTGCACAAATTATATGGAACTTCCTTTTCAAAATTCCAAATGCTCGTTTGACATCTTTCCTACACGCCATCTGTTTTTTGTTGAATAACCTTTGAGCATTGACAAATTCCCTTTGTAAAGGTGAAAAGGAGAGGGTAACTAGTGCACCACCAACTTATCGTTCGGGAATCTATATGGAGAATCCTTGTAAAATCTATACCGTCGGTTACGAAAATGTATTTAAGATTATTTTAACAAGGTAAACTTAGTATATACCCGAATTGTTCACGAACCGAATTCCAACAACAACAATCTTGTAATATATATTTCAATATACGAATTCAACAAGAACGAGTGTCGTAGGTTCTTTACAGTTGAGTTAATACTATCTAGGTTTAAATACGTATAAACCCGTGGTATTTCACTTATAAAAATATAACGATATAATGCGGAAAATAAATAACATAGACACAAGGGAATTTTTTTAACGAGGAAAATTACATACTTGTAGAAAACCCCGCGACCTAATCCAGATTGAATGCCACTGATTTAAGCTGTTACACTAGTTACCTACTACCAGATTTTGGACTAGATATAATACCTTCTTCAGTTGTATTCGTACACCTGTGAAACTACTAGAAGAACATCGATCCCCTTTAAGAATTGCTTTTGGAAATCTTCTAGCAGAACACCAATTTTGTTTAGAAGATGCTCTTAAAAATCTTCTAGCAGAACGTTAATTCTCTTTCGAAGATGCTCCTCAATAATTAAGGTTTACCGTTCCGTAAACTAATTGATTCTTCTTCATAAGATCAACTAAAAATAATCTAGAGATATCTTGAACTATCAAATCTATGGTTTATGAAAAACACCAAGAAACAGGTTAAGTAACTATCAAAGAAGATAGCTTCCCTGTATTTTACGATCCCCAAGTAGAGTCTTTTGAAATCTCATTTTTGTTTGTGAAAAACAAAGATATGGAAAACAATCTTATGCAACACATACAGTTTTTCAAGGGATGGCTTATGTGGTTCCATGAGACCTCTATTTATAGTAAATGATCAAGGCTAGGTTGCCTGGAAACAAAGCTACCTTGTATAGGAAAGAAAAAACACCAAGTATTTGAGTAAAAAATCCCTTTAGTCACGTATTTCCCGTTTTAGTTCACGAACTGTTGCCGAAATTTCGTATACATTTCTTATTTGTGAACTGCCTTAGCAACATAGAATAAGTGTTGCTTTAATAAATCACTCATAACTTCTTCGTTATAACTCGGAATTGAGTGATTCTTGACTCGTTGTATTCGTATTCGCATCCATTACAATATGAGGACCTTTCCAAGGAAAAAGGTCATTATCACAAATGTCTTGGGATCAAATATCCTTGAGTGTATGCATAAGTGTATATTTAAGTATATGAATTGAACCATAGAGTGAGCACTTGATCCGATAGATAGAGAGGTAGAGTAAACAAGAGAATCAAGTGTTTGTTACTAACTTTTGATGAATTTATCCAAGATGTCTTCAATCTCCATTCATCAATGATAGCTTTGATTTAATACTCTACTTCTTCAACCTAATCTTGTCCGAAATTGACTTTTAGGAGACTAAATCAAGAATACATTTTGTCATCTAAATTTGAAAACTAACTTGACATACCAATTCTAGTGGGTTCAGACGAGCAATGCTCTAACAAGGGGTACCTCCTCGTAAACTTAAACTAAAGTTGACCACGCTGGATAAATTCCGTCTGCCAAAAAATACCCAATGTATTGTCATTGATGGTGAAATTAGAGAATGGAGCATTGCCATACTTCATTTCTTCAAACAATGGTGATTTTTTCAAGATATTGATGTCGTTGTTGCACCCCCGGAGGCCAAAAAAAAAAAGCCTTGCCATATCCAACAATCATAAGAAGCTGCCGCTTCCAGAACCACGATTAATTTTGTGTAGTGGCCCTTATATCGACCTTGTTAAGCATATAGATATCCATTCCACAACCATGCATGCAATTAAGGCTACCTAGCATTCCAGGAAAGCCTCTTTTCTAATTTCCAGCTAGTAGTCGGTCGACATCCTCTTGCATTGGTTGTCGTAAAAAAACGTGGACCAAAATGGTTGGCTACAATTTTGCAATTTTATTTTGAGATTATCGTGTGTTGTTGTTAATGTACTCATCATAGGCATCCGCGGGCACACCATAACCTAGAATCCTTAGGGTTACATTGGCCTTTTGTTCAGGACTATGCCCTCGTAGGTTTCGTGCATCAAATTGATAGTTGAATTCAGGGTTTACCCGACAAAACTCTCCAATAACCCGCATGACCAAGTGTTGTGGCATGCAGTAGCGACGTTGAAAATCTTGATCAGCGTATATATTTCTATTAATAAAATAATCACGCATTATTTGTTCCTGACCTTCCTTTCGAAATCTCCACGTATATCTTCTTCTCAATACAACTCCTAGTTTTGGATCTCGCGAACTTTGTCCGTGTCTAATTGTATCATGCTATTGGTGATCGTTCTCTCATCATCTGAATTTGTATCCATTTGATCCAGCTGCTGCATAAATCATTGTTGTTGCAAAAATACTTCCGTTAATAATTGCGCTTCCTCTTATTCCAAATTATGATTCATAATGAATGAAACAAATGAAAATAGAGAATGAATAGTAATTGTGTGTGCTTAAAATCGGTGGATTTCATATCTTTATATAAGTAGAATGACATATAGCCACTCGTGTTGGAATAACCAAATAGTTGTTGCCATAGCAGCCAGGAACCTTCCGTTCAGTGTAGGTCAAGAAACAATTTTCTCACTACATAAAAGTGACTTTGTCCATCCACCTGGCATGACAAACCATCAAATTTGGGCTGCCCTTAACTAACCATTTGATGGTTCCATCGGAACCACCCTTATACACACGCATATGATGACCTGGCACCTCGAAACAAACTCATCTAATTCTGGTCCATTGATGATGATGCAATACATCGTTAAAAACAACGCGGACACCTGACACAGTCCTCTTTGCTTCCGTCTCCTTCTTCATGCCAAAAGGACTGTAGAAAACAACCTCAACGACCCATTCCGTCTCCTTTCCATCATCTTCTTCTTCTCAAAACCATTCATTAATTAAAACCACAGAAATCAACATTCCCTATACGTTTCTCAGGTTTCTTAAATTTTTTTTGAATGGCGAAAAGAAGTGGATTACTTGATCTTGAGAAACATTTTGCTTTTTATGGAGCTTATCATAGTAACCCAGTCAATATTTTCATCCATACTTTATTAGTTTGGCCTATTTTCTTCACATCTTTGATCTTACTCAACTTTATACCCATACCCTTTCATCTTCTTCCTCAAATTGAAGCTTCAGCAGCATTTGGGAACTTGGTTTTGAATTTTGGGTTCTTTTTTACATTAATCTATGCTTTGTATTATGTATTGTTGGATGTTAAAGCTGGTTCATTAGCTGCTCTTCTATGTTTCTTCTGTTGGGTTGGAGCTAGTTCTGTTGCTCAGACACTTGGGTTCTCTCTGGCTTGGAAGGTAATTTTTTTATTTTCAAATTTGTTCATTAATTTTGTCTGGATTTATGCTAATTCAGTGCATAATTAACTAGGATTTTTCATATTTGACAAGAACTTATTAGTTGTTTTTGAGTTATTATTATTCAGTCTAGGATTAAATATTTGTTAATAGAAAGGATCAAATTAGGTTTGAGGAGGTTCCATTGACATTGTTATTTTGAAGTGCTGAAATGACATTTTGCCTTGCACCTGAAGACTTAATGGCTGATTTTCGGCGACAATGATCTACTCCACCTTAATAGTAACATCTTGTAACCAGTTTATCTGTGCGTTGAACATATTGACGTTTACTAGACATGTCAAATATTGTAGTCAATGGATGCCAAGGTTCTGAACTTTAGGATGGATTGATTTTTGGTGAGAATATTCAGCTCAAATTATGTACTATTGCTCATGGACATCAGCCAAGGGAGTCTTTACCGTTTAGGTGCAGCGGAGAATATCATTCTATGCATGTCAAAGTAGCAATGTCAATGGTATCTACTTTATGTTATAGGATACACTAGTTTTCCTATGTAAACTTATATATATTTTATAATGACATTCTGGTACTTTCTTGTTGGCTTTGTCTTTCTATCTTTGAAAGTAAGTAGGTATCTGTCAGTCTTCCTTACTGGTCATGAAGTTAATGTGGTTAGCTAAGCAGTTTTAGTCATACATTTGTCAACCTATGGGTGCTTTTAGTGATTTTTTCACTATGTGCATTCATTATGTGATGGATAACTTTTTCGTTAAATTTGCTTTGAATGTTTCTTGCTCTATATCCTTTCTGAAAGTTTTTGTATTACTGCTAGGTAACTTTATTTTTACTATTGATCTGATTTTTTTTCCGGATATTGTTTCTGTTTGACTGTAAGTAGGTGGTCTTGTTGGCATAATGGGTTTGTTATGCATTTTGATTATTTACTTTGTTTTTTAGAACTTTTTACTGCATTTCTCAAATATATTGTTTGTCATCTTTACTGTGGTTAATTGAGTCCCTTCTAGCTCTTTTTTGTCTTCCATTTCGTCTAGTTGTTTCAATTAGTGATTTCTTCTTTTACTTTTCAGAACAATCTTGAGATTGTGTACACTTTAGTCTCTCCATTGAGCAGCATCCTATTGTATCCTTCCTCATTAGTTTTACGCTTGTTGTTTTTCTTTATGTTGACAGCAACTATGTTTCTAGCTGAGTTTTTGTGATTGTATTTATTGTTTTTAGGATCGGACCTTTTTGTTTCTGTATATTGGCAATATATGGTATTAGGTTATTGATAGAGAATTAGAGACATCATAACTAGATTCCAACTAAAGTATGTAAATTCTTGCAATGGTAGGCCACTGTTGTGATTTTCATTTTTAAGATCCCTCTTAATACTCTTATTTCAATGGGAGTCTTCGTCAGTTTTTATGATTTTTATAATTTTTATCTTCTAGATGTCCTCAATCCCTTGTATTGCTGAAACTGAGTTATGACTTTATCTCTGCATATAGTATGTTACTTCTAGAGTCTAACCGAAAATTTCTTAACTGAAACCTGCAGAAATGAGTCTATTAGAAATATAAATCTTAGTTAATAAAACACTCTTGGCAGCGAGTTTAAGACTTGCGTACATTCTGAACGCTTTAGTGAATTTAAGGTAGCAGATACATGTGATTGCTGCCTCTGCACAAATCTGATAAGCAGAAGACCAGGCTATGTAATTTTGGTGACTTTTCCCTCCGCTTTAACAGTGTGTTTCGGTCCGAGTGTGGGGTTATATCTCAGGAAGGCGTCTGTGCGAGAATAGAATAGTATATAGATAAAACTACATTCACATTTCGTTGCCTATCTAGTTGCGCGTTTCTCTCTCTTTTGCCACAGGTTTCTAATTGTTGACTAGTAAGTAGTATATTATTTGCAACTTAGTAAACAAGAACGAAATGTGTCTTACTAAATATCGATACTGAATGACTTCAGGTAGTTCTGGGTGCTCAGTTGTTCTGCTGGACTGGACAATTTATAGGCCATGGAGTCTTTGAGGTAACCAAACCTGATTAGATAAAACTTGTGCCATGTTTTGTGTGGCTTCTGACTTCGGAGTTATTGCAAATTTACTCTTCCCTTTTGCTCTTTTCCTTAGAAGCGAGCACCTGCGTTATTTGACAACCTTACTCAAGCATTTTTAATGGCACCATTCTTTGTTTTGCTCGAGGTAATTGATTAATTTAAACCATCTTATGTTTGGAAAAAATAACCTACTGCAATGAGAACTTTTTGATGAGTGATCGTATTTCAGGTTCTTCAGATTATCTGCAAATATGAGCCATATCCCGGTTTCCATAAAAGTGTGCAAGCGAAGACTGATGCTGATATCAAAGAATGGAAAGAAAAAAAGGGGAAGAAAGCTTAGTGTGTAACAACTTTTTGTTTCCTTTAATGCTGATTATCTAGATGAACCAAAGGCTGGTGCAGAGACATGTTCTAGCACCACAAAGATAAGTGTGTAAAATATGTGAATTTGTGACATTCATAGTAGCATCATGCCATCACCATATAAGTGCTGTGAACCACTCCTCGCATTACCGTATAAGATTGTCTAGTTACAGTATGTCTCAAAACTGCAATCATCCTTGTGGAATCAAATGGAATCTAATATACAAAACAAGACATCAAGGGTTATTTTCATTTGAATTCCTTAATCTTGGTCTTAAGACATCATTGATAGTTCTGTGTCTGCCATGGGAAACACCGAGAAAGATGCTGAAGGGAATAATAATATTCTAGCATCGCATAGACATTAGGTTTTTTTGTAGGCGTAATTTTCAGGATTTTTTTATGCTTGATTGATTAATCTTTTTCATTTACAAACGAATAACTGAAGCAATCTCATTAACATTTTGAAACTCTGGTTATTTTAGATTCTACAACGTATTTCGTATTTCGGGTTGCCAAATATGCAATTTATTTGAACTTTAATCACTCGTCCTCCGAGAGGCCTAAATTTCAGGCTTCCAAGTTCGGATATCATTTGTTTTCCTAGCTAATATTTATGGATACATATCAACGATTACTTGTTTTCTTGATCGTGGATTATATTGTCTAAATCAATGCTTGAAAAATGCATGTTGCTATGCGGGGCTGATTTAGTAGAAGACTGGCAGTCTAGCACAGTCGTGGTGGTCACGGTGTTATTCGGCAACCGTTTAGCTGGGATGGTGGCGGCAGGTGATGGATAGGTTGGATGATACATGGCTAATGACTAAGCCCATTTTTAGCTTCCAGTATATATTTTGTTGATTCTTCCGTTAATTAAGCAAGATGAAATAGAAGTAGAAGCTGAGCCATAAATCTTTTTTGTTAATTTATGTTCACGAACTGATTTCCAGAGTATAGTAAGTTGGAACTTATAACTTGTAAGACTTGATGAGCTATTGTCTTATTAACTCGTGTACAAGAATTGATTTGGTCATGCGAATTAATTGGTTTTGAAATGTTCCTGGATACTTTTGAAGTACACGACCTGACTTAGCTAGTAGGCGAACTAGTTGATTTTAAGAGGTTCCTGGACGCTTTTGGTGTACACGAACTGATTTAACAGTTAGCGAACTTATGAATACGAAAGGTTCCTGAACTCCCAGATGACAAATTGTTCAAAAACTGTTTTGCACAGTTCACGAACTGTTTTAGCTTTTGAGAGTTACTGAAAAACTTGATGGTTCAAGAACAACTTAATCATTGTTTTTTGGCTAAGCACAAAGTTTATTTTAAAAAATATCCGTTTGAACGTTCTTCTTTGTAATTCAAGGTAGACTTCTCACATGCTTGCATGATCAATCTATATAGAGAAGTTAAGCTTTTTTGATATCAAAGTAATTCGTAAATATGGAAACTAGTTCACGAACTTAGCTTTGATTAAAATCTACTGAAAACACAGGGGATACCAAATACACCCAACTTTTTCGTTCGACAACCTGTATAGACAAAACTTAATACAATAGCAAGTACACCCACTGAATGATCCTTAACAATATGTATATAGAGTTTAAATCTCAACATCTACTCAATCAGTATATGTATAGACACAAGGTCCCGTGAACCTGATTGTTAAGCAAAGTACTTGGACGATCTCAGAAATTAATATTCAAGATCAATCTAATCGTATATGAATAATCCAATTGGTTCTTCCAAGAGGTTAAACTTGTTATCTATCTTTCAAGATACGAATTCTATAAAAAACAAGTCTCGTAATCGATTACAATTAAATGGACATATCTACTTAAATTGAATGTGTACAAACCTGTGCAAATTCAATTATAAAGATAAAGAATATAATGCGAAAAAGGAAAAACACAAGACACCAAAAATTTTGTTAACGAGGAAACCACAATAGCAGAAAAACCTCGGGACCTTGTCCATATTTGAACACCACACTGTTTTAAGCTGCTACATACACTAGCCTACTATCAGACTTCAGACTGGAATATAGTTGAGACCGAATCCACCCTCCAAGCGATTCAGTTACAGTTGCACTCCTTACATCTCTTGAACCTCGCAAGGATGTATGCACTTGATTACCTTAGATGACATCCTTTATATCCTAAGAGTTGCTTCAGCCGAAGTGAAGACTTTTGATACCAATCTTCTTATAACAGATAAGCCTATTTGATTTTCGTTTAAATTAAAGATCAAGGTGTGGGAATCTGTTTGCAATTGAAAAAGCTAGCAAGCCTCACAAATCCGGATCTTACGACTCCCGAAGAGCATCCTAGATTCTTAACCTCCTCTCAAGAACAATCTTCAAAAGATCAACTAAGATCGGTTTTCAGATATCTATCTTGAGGAATCACAAAGTATAAGACAAAGAAAACTTTGCGATTTTTATCTATCTTGCCTGAAAGAGATTAAGAGAACCTCGATAACAGAAAAGCAAGATCAGGATTCACGAACTATCAAGGTAAAAATAGTCGGACCTGGCATCACGAATCCCAAAGCGAAATCTTTTAGTCGTACACCTAATTATGTATCTCAGAGGAAACCTAAGTTAATAAAGGACGACTCTAGAATCAACTCGGACACAAAGTGTCAGGGATTGATTTTCCCAGTTGAAAGACGATCTTTATTTATAGTTTTTCCAAGACCAGGGGTTGATTAGAATTCAAGCTAAGATAACTTGATAATCAAGCAAACTCTATTCTTGAAAAATACAATAAGAGAATATACACTTAGGTTCGGTTACTGAACCGTGCAAAATGACCATTCACATTGGCAAGTTAACCAAAGAACTAAAAACAATTTTATATTCATTCAAACACTTAAGATTTTAATCATGATGCACACACATAAGTGTTTAAGTGATCAATAAAGTCTGAGAAGTGTTTAAGAGAGTTCTAGTAATGCTAAACGTATTATGAAAGTAAGTCTTTAAGCATTTACTAAAATATAAAATGGGAAAGTTGGTACAACGATTTTCCAACCGTATGGCTTTTTCACAAGTCAGGGTGCTATGGTTCGTGAACCTGGTTTGCCAATCCTACAAGACTACCGAACTCAGTTGACAACGGTTCGTGAACCGGGTTCGCCAACTGTTAGCCTATTATTCCAACTTTGAAAATTCAGTTCGCCACTGTTTGCCAACCGGGTTCATGAACTGTTCCCAACTGAAGTTTCGGTTTGTGAAATGGTTCGCCAACCTTGCTGTATTTCTGAAACTCAGATATCTATGGTTTGCGAACTGGTTATCCTACCATGAGTAGAAATCAGTAAGTTAAATATTTCTCTCTTATGATGTTTGAAACATCCCAAGTGATAAAATCATTGTATGGGAAACCACAAATTAATTCAAATGACTAATATTGTTAAGGGCCTCTGAACATCTTTGCTTAAAATCATATTCCGAGATTTTTCACAAGACAAGCTTGACTCGAAACTTCTTCTTTGTAAATATACTAAAAGTCATACGACATAGTTTCAATAGATAGAATGGTGATATACTGATTAAAATAGAATGGTTCAATTTTCACTTACCTGATATAGAAGTTCTCCAAATGTCTTCCTCGATCTTCAGTCTTCAAGGGTGATGTATGATACTCAACTACAAAATCTAACCTAATCCGAGACTTGACTTAGTAAACTAGAAATAAAGATATAGTTTTGATCATCTAACATTGACAACAAGATTGAAATAACAAAACTTGTGGGTTCAACCGAGCAATGCTCTAACAACTACCTAGCTATATTTGCCATTATCAATAGAGGACTCTCTGAAAACTAAAATATCAATTCCGACACCTTTATGTCCTAGTTGCGGCTAGAATCGTCCTCTAAATACCAAGGTTTCTTCGTGAAACTGTTTTAGGTTACGACTTTTAAAATCTTCACTAAGGGATTCGTAAAGCCCGGTCAAACTATCTTTTACTTGATAGTTCTTAATATCCGGAATCTTATCTTGATCATCATAATTCTTGTCCATTCTAGAGGTCTATCTCTTCTGCTATACATCAAGAATTATCGATCAGGGAATAAGTATGACAAAAATTACAAAGTTCTCTTCGTCACAGACTTCATAATTCCACAAGTATCGTAAAGGTTAGATTGATCTTGTGAGGTAGAATCAGTTAGGAATCTCTATAACCTTTTGAAGAGAGAGTAAGCTATCGTAATTGTTGAGGTATGGTTGATATCTTCGTTATCTTTAAGGTCCCTTACAAATAAACAACTTTTTGAAGGAAACCAATAAGCTATCTGTTAGAGGAAGATTAATTAAAAGTCTTCACTTAAGCTGAAAAACTCTTAGGGTTGTAAAGGACGTCATCTATGGGAATCAAGTCCGTAAAGTCTCGAGATATCCAAGAGATGTAAGGAGCACGACTTAAGCCAAATTTCTCGAAAGGTCGGTTCCGTCTTAACTAAATTTCAGTGCGAAGTTTGATAATAAGCTAGTGTTTGTAGCGGCTTAATATATGGCGGTGTTCAAAACTGGACTAGATCCCGGGGTTTTTCTGGACATTGTAGTTTTCCTTGTTAACAAAATTTCTGGTGTCTTGTGTTACTCTTTTACCTCATTATATTGTTTATCTTAATAATATAAATATTACAAGTAGGACGTTAAACAACCTAGACAATTTTTAAGCTCAAACTATACATAACCTAAAGACTTTGCTCTTGCGAATTCGTGTCTTGAAATATATATTACAAGACTTGTTCTTGTTTGAATTCGGTTCGTGCACATTTCAGGTACATACTAGCTTGGTTCTTGGATATTGATTTTTGAGATCGTTCAAGTAAACTTGTTTGCAAATCAGGTACAAAGATCTTTACTATTGATCTATGCTTACTTATCGTAAAAATTTTGTCCATACAAGTTTCCAAGCAAAAAAGTTCATGGTGCACTTGGTACCCTCTCTTTTTCACTTCATGGGTTCAGTAATACATAGAGTATGTCAGAAAAGAATCTAACTTGACACAGACTGAAGAAGAAGGGTCCTGGATGAAATATATATATATAATTACATGAAATTTGAAGTACTACCATCTGACTTACTAGAAGCAAGAAAATCCAGAACAAAGGCAACAAGATATTAGCTCATAGATGATGACATGTAAATAAAGTTCTATCTAAGGCCACTCTTGAAGTGTGTAACAGAATAACAAGGGATGCAAATCCTGATATAGATAGACTCTGATGACTACAGAAATCATGTAGGTAAAAGGTCACTTGCTGACAAAGCCAGATCTCAAGGATACTTTTGGCCACGCATGAATGCAGATCTCATCAAAAGAAATATGACAAGTGCCAAAGGTATCCCTAATACTATAATCTAAATAGGTTTTGAATGCATTTTCCATTTGAAACAAGTGAATACTAGATTCAAATCACATAAGTAAAACACGACTCTAAAAATCAGAAATACAAGCATGATTCTAGAAGTCAGAAACACAAATACGAACCTAGAAGTCAGAAATGAAAATATGATTTGAAAAGGTAATAAATTTGAAACAGTGATAATTAACACTTTTAGATTCTGAAATATGCAGATATGATAACAAGATACATACACCAGTAGAAACCCTACACAATATTTTAAGACCAGGGACATTTATGAAATGGGCGTTGGACATCATGGATCCATTCAATATGGTAAAAAAAAACTCATATTCATAGCTTATTCAAAAGCATAAATAGAAAATTTAAAGCATAATGTGAGAATTCAAGCTTTGAAAACTGAATTTGAACTAATAAAAATTAAAATTAAAATTCAAATGCACAAGCGCCTGGAGGAAAAAAAAATACCTACTGGTAGCCACATATTATTTCTCTAAGTGGGTTGATGCCAAAGCCTTGGGAACAATCACGAAAAAAGATGTCAGAAAGTTTATCTTGGAACACATCATCTGCAGATTTGGAATGTAGCTCCGCAGAGAAGTTAATATATAAAAATATAATTCTTAAACTCAAAAACTTTGAATTATATCAAAATCTTCAGAAAAGATCATTTTTCCTCCTTAAAACTTAAAGATAAAATAACACAAAAATGTGGATATGGACACTTGCTAATTACTGAATATAAACCGGTTTAGCACGCCATACTACCCACAAGTAAATGGACAGGCAGAATCTCGAATAAGACTCTGTCATTCATTATAAAGAACAATCTAAATGCTGCTAAGGGAATGTGGGCAAACATTCTACATGAGGTGCTATGGGACAACAGGTCAACCAAAAGATCATCCACCCTCGAATCCCCATCTTTTCCAGCCTTCGGAATGAAAGCTTATTTACCCACAGAATTGAAATTTCCAACATTGTCAGCCAACTCAGGCAAAAATGACGAAACTATCCTAAAAGTTATAGAGGAAGTTGATCTAAAAGGAAAAAAAACATTGATACAACTCGAATAATATGAGAGATGCATGAGAAAAAAACTACAATAATGTCAAGCCAAGAGACTTTCAATTGGGTGATCTGGTACAAAGAGAAGTTTTACCTAGCGGCTTTGAGTATTAGCTGGGAAAACTCGTTGCATCACGAGAAGGACCTTACATCATATATGAAAAGATGAGAAAGGGGGCATACAAGCTGAAAAACCAATCGAGTGAAGATTGAACTACCCATACAATATCAACCATCTGGAAAAAAATATTTTCAGTAAGGAATATGCGTATATAATTTCTTTTGAGAATAAGAACTAGAAATTTTGACTGTAAAGTGAAGCTCAATAGACAACTCACTAAACGAAAAAGAAAAACCTCAGCAAGAGGAAGAACTTGATTATATATATGTAAAATAGTGACAGATACACATGTAACACATATACACCTCAGACTCGATACCTAACACAAGTAATAATCAACAAGAACACCTGATTACAGGTAGATATCTTACCTCAGAGGAAAAAGCCTATCAGAAATTTATTTTCAAAGAAAAAGTGAGTACTAGTAAGGCTAGTTCTATAAGCATCAATGTCATGAATGGGTAATTTTATTCTGCATAAATCAAAGCTTCCATAAAACAATCGATACAAAAAATAAAAAGATAAGGTGACAAAGCTGGTTACCTTGTCTTATGCCTCTAGATGGATAATCCGGGTTACCCAAAGCACTGTTGAGCATGATATAAGTTGAAACTGTTGAGATATATTGTTTTATAGTCTTACACCAATCCTCATGAAAAATCCTAAGAATCTAAGAAAATGCAAAAATGAAAAAAATAAAAAAATAAAAAAAGATTCCATTTTGCTTTTAAAGAAGAAAGCGTAAAGCTTAAGTTGGCCATAATTTTTGATATATTATCTTATAAGATGAACTGTAAATTTATGGACGAAAAATTAATAACGACGAATGAAGGATCTTTATGAAACAAAACTTTTCATCATTTTTGGTAAAAGTCCGTTGCGCTTTGGCCGCCACAAAAGCAATACCTAGGACATCGGGCACAGTTGCACAATATTGGGTTTCGGCATGCGTTTTAGATATCCAAAACGTGAGCCATAAAAGAATAAGTAAGCGATATGGAAAGATATAAAGGAAACCAAGAAAAGATATATCTCGAAGAAGAAACTTGTCAAGGTGTAAGAAATTATAACGTTTCGAAGAACATGTTTTTATTTCCTTTATTTCATTCCTTAATCACCATAGGTATGTATTCTTAATTTATTCCACTCTCTTCAACCATCTCTCGGTAAAAAATCAAATCCCAATCATGCCTACAAACATAGTCGACGCATTGAAATACGATGTGATTTTTTCTAGTTGGGGGGCTAATCTGATTACCTTGTTGTTAGATAAATTGTTAAATTTTTTTCCATGTGGGAAGTTATCTTGTTTTACTAATTCAAAAGATGAGAAAATATTAGCAGAGAAATTAAGTTTAATAAAATGTCCTTTTCAATTGTGAAGAGCAGTAGAAAATGGTGTTACTGATATAGGATTTATGGAATGGTTAAACCATTAGAAAATTGAAAATCATAAGGCTTACCTTTTGATAGATGGGTTTTTTACAACATCCAATCATGTCGAGAAAATTGAAAATCAGATATCTGTGATTTCTCATCTTATCAATCTTTATGGATGCCTTTTATTTGCGCAAGTTATCAAAGAATTGGAACTAGTAAGTGAAGTTGAAACTAATGCCTTGATACATGACGAGTCAGTGTTATTAGTGAGAGAAATTGGAACTTATGAGTTGATTAGAAGGATAAAGAAATTAATGACATGCAATAAAGTTTTGGTTGTTTCAGTTGGACTCTGTGGGGGTTTGGAAATCCAAAGTTTCTAGACTCATATATAACAATGCCAGGATTAAGAAATAACAGAAAGATAAGATTTGAGTATCTGTGAAGGAAAATTTCGATTTAAATTTGACAATCAAGTCCTTCATGTAGTCAGATGAAAAACAATGGTTTCATATGTTTTTGTCTTCAGATGCAAATTGTAGTCGTTTTCAAGATTACATTCGAGATAAAAAGTTATTTATTGTTCTGGACGGTGTTTCCCAAGTGATTAACAGGGCTGGTCTTGACACAAAATGATCAAAGTTCAACTTTGGGCAGCAAATTTTCAGGGGCATCAATTTATTTTATTTTTTCTCGTTTTTTATGATAAATCGGATTAACGATATAAGTTTTGAACAAATAAGTCAAAACTTTTAATTAGTTTGTTGGTATTCTGGTTATCTATTGAAAGTCGAAGCAAACACATTTCTTTTTTTCTAAAATCTATCTAGATTAAGAAATATGTTTCCTGTTTACTCTTTAAAACCCATGCACTTCATTTTATTTTTTTACTTTTTTACTTTTTTTTATTTATATTTATATAAAGAAGAATCCTTATATATGACGTGGTAGCACTGTATTAATTTTACATTTTCTAAGAATTTAAAGGGTCATGTCGTAAAACAATGGGTTTAAAATGAAAGGACACAATAGGTTTAAAATAAAGGGGCACACACTCGTGTTTTTTTTTTGCCAAATTATAGACATGTCTTTCATAAGAATCAACAATATTTTTCAAACAATGAGTTTAAAAACTTATATCACAGTTTTCCATGTTTTTCAAGAAAATATCACATTTATTTATTGTATGTTTAACACATAAGACATATTTTTATGATTAAGTTAGCATTATGGCATATAGTAGATACACTGTGGCAATATCAATTGATCCAAAAAGTCTTATTATTTTATAAAATATTATGTCGATATGTTCACTCCAATACCGAGAAACATTTTGTAGAAAAAGTTTATGCACAACAACCGCAACTCAAAATACAGTCATCAACCTTTGAAAAAGTAACTCGATCACGTAATTTATTCGGATTTCATATTAGAAATTAAAACTTTAGTTCAATAATGGTTCTAGAGCAGATCAGTTTCCTTTTTAGTTTCCTCATGGATCAAAAGCAAATGCATTGTTAAGATCTAATAAAACAAATGACAATATCGTTATGTCAGATAATATATATATGTTCATATGAGCATTAATATGACAAACTGCATGACAAATAATATACATATTTATGTCCTTATCACCTTGTAAACAAGAGCAAATGCATTGTTCGCTCTTGTTTACAAGGTGATAGCTCATGAATAAAAATGTTGGTGGAAATATCCAGATCAAACAACTGAGACAACAATAATATAGAGACGAGGATAGAGGATCAATAAAATATCAATAAAGTTGATGAATTTTCAGAAAAAATTACAAACACATCATACAATGGAATCCAACGAAATGGCTGATACATGTGATATAAGAGAAACCATAATGATAAAGAACAATATATGGAATGCCTCCTATATTTTGGACCAGAAAATTGATGTTTGTAGTGTTAGAACATAAATCATCATTTTCAGTATTCCTTAGACAAACCTGGGACGAAAAGATTGTTTGGTCCTTACAGTTTTACAAAAAACTGATTTGCATCTCTTTTTGGATATGAATGATCAGTAACAACATCACTTTGCAAAACCAAAATACTGAGAACATTAGGCCTTACGGAAAAAAATTAAAAGCAAATAGAAGATTTAGTGAGCTTACCTGTCTAATGAGTTATCATAATCTTCGACCAACTCTTCTTATTCTTGCATGATTCTAACAGTAAAGGAGAATTCCCAAGACATAGAAAACTAACCGATTGGGGTAACCTTTTGTATGACAACATTTGGAGCTTTGGTAAGCCACATATATGCTTATCCTTAAGAGAGTCGGGAAATCCGAGGGTTGGGAGTGACATCAGAATTTCCCAGTAACATATGAGCAATTTTTCTAGAATAGGCATATCATTATTCACTAGACCAGTCCATGTCTCTAATACTGGCACAGATTAAAGCTCGAGGGTCTTCAGTGATGGAAATCTCTCTGTCTTAACTTTGCTGCCACAAAATCCACTATCAATATGTTGTAACTCTGGCATTGCACGTATATGGAAATACTTGAGAGATGAGAGTTGTCCAATAGAATGAAGGAGCTCGCATTTTTGACATGTAATCAAATGAATACTCTCGAGAGAAAAAAGAAATATTACCAACCCATGTTGGAAATTTTACCCCGTGACAGCAACAAATCACAAGATCTCTAAGATGTGTGTGAGGTTCAAAACCAGCAATTATTGTTTCTGTGACCTCAAAAATCGTTGAAGAATTTCATATAAGCTCTAGCTTACAAAGGTGTTTCTTGTCAACCAGACAACCAGCGACCTTAATCTTATGATTGTACTTCCCATGTTTATACATGTTTAAGACAACAAGTGATCCATGAAGGTTGACTAATCCCCTCAACTCTTCAATTCTACCACATACTTCATCCGCAGCAAATACACGAAGTCTATGAAGGTGGGTTGATTTACCAATCCCTTGGGGCATTATTAAAGGCTCATACATGAATCCCATATCCAAAGTGGCAGGTTATGTAGTTTTTCCATGTAAATTGAAAATATCAAATCTTGAACCTCGTTTTTACTCTCAGCGTCTGAAGGTTATGAAGTTTAGTTATTTTCACAGGTAAATATATTCAATAAAATTGAAAGACAGATCAAGGTACCTCAACAGTGACAGGTAGCAGATGGACTCTGAAAAATCCCAAAGGCCTGCTCAGCTCAAATCCAAAATACGTATTTGTGTTCAAAAATAAGTCTCGTGGAATTCTTCTAATGTACTTCCGACCCTTTATAGCACAAATTAAAAGTGTGTGTGTTTATAGGTGAAAACTATTTTCGCCGGTTTTGGTGATTTGGGGTGTGTGGATGAGAAATGAAGTTAAATCCTAAACAAATGCACTGCACGGGAGTGCTTGTGATTCGAGAAATCAATCTGTACAACTCTGGCCTAAACCAAGAAATGGCCGTTCCAGACTTGCTTCGGTCACAAAGTGAAGGAGATGGGGTTGATCTTAGGGAGGGAAGCGAAGAAGGTGTTGAGATTGTGAAGGTATTGGTTGTGTATGACTTGTATCAGAAAGTTGAACTGGCTTACAGAATGAAAGCTATCAGTTCTGGTGTTGGAATACGATTGTATCAACACTTGGTTTCTGTTGTCTTGTCCTGTTTGAAAATAGGGAGGAGAACCTATTTATACAAGTCATTGAGCCTAACCCACGTCTCTCATGGGAAGTGGAGAAAATGAAGTGATGGAGTAGTGGAGTTGCGTGTGTTAGTGTTACACGATCAGTCTTGCCCACTTCTCCCATCATCACTAACCGTCCATGACTTCCTGACACGTTCTTATGATGGCGCGTTGTGCGCTGCACGCTGTAAACCGTCAGACCAATACCCCAGTATGTATCCCCCAGTTT
Source organism: Papaver somniferum (assembly GCF_003573695.1). Classification (NCBI taxonomy): domain Eukaryota; kingdom Viridiplantae; phylum Streptophyta; class Magnoliopsida; order Ranunculales; family Papaveraceae; genus Papaver; species Papaver somniferum. The sequence continues at coordinate 62,806,160 of NC_039362.1, forward strand.
GTGACATGATGGATGTCTCGAATGTGCGGATCGTGGGACCCACAAAAGGTAGCATGTAATGCTAGGTTAAATAACTAAGTTATTTGGGAAATTGATACTTGTAAAATATCACGTGAATTCTATGCATGCAATGCATCGAATATATTCAGCATGTATGAAGCATCGTTGCTGAGCGTCTTAAAATAACATCATGTCCAGCCTACTTCATGTGATGGTTTGGAGGCTGCGCAAGCAAGTCCTCTCTTGGCTGACCACATGGTGTGGTAGAGTGGTGGATGGTAATCACCACGACACCTCATTAACCAACTAACTCCTGACCAGGGCTGTATATCCAAGCAGGTGAAGTTGAACGGACGAGATGATCTTTGAGACACTCATCTGCGACCGTTAGTGGAATTAGGGTTTATGAAGAGGTGCACAAGCATCACTCTTCAACTTGGTCGAATCCAAGTTTGGGACACGATTTTGGCAAGGCCGACTGGGCATGCGTGTAGACGACATGCCGGTGTACATGCCCATACCTCATTGTCTCGTGAAAGTCTAATCTAGATCGCTCAATTTGTCCGGCAAAGAGGAGCGACTAGGATTGATTTGCGACAGAGATTTTGTGCCGCAAAGGCCGCGCGTCATGCCAACTTTGGGCGCGCGTTTCGAGGCGACCAAGCTTGTCGGTCTTGGACGATTAGTCTGGTGTGAAAACGACGGGCTAGTGTACACGCCTGTGTTTCATTGTCCCATAGAAACGTGATCTAAGCCACTCAATATTTTCGGCAAAGTTGAGTGGTCGAGATTAGTTTGCAATTGGGAGGTGTAACCACGCCTAGTTTGGGCGTGCGAATCGAGGCATCCAGGCATGATATGCCTTGGCCGATCGGGTGTGGAGATATATGGGCCCACGGTGATCATGTTGATGCGCACCGGACCTGCCTAGTCTATTCCTGGACCCTTCATTCGTGCAGGAAAAAATGGACGCTCGTGATGTTCAAACCCTAATTAGGGTTTCACCGGCCGTGCGTCATGCCTTGTTTGGGAGCACGAACTGGAACGACCAACTATAGTTGGTCCTCACCGATCGGTCATATATGTAGGCGGGCCCACGGTGATTGTGTTGATATGTTCTGGGCCCTTTGAATCTACATCTACACCCTTCATCTATGCCTGCGAAGATGGATGGTTGAGACTGCTTTGCGACACATGTAATGTGCCGCGGACCCTAAATTAGGGTTTCACGTCCGCGCTGCTTTGGATGGACGATTTGGCAAGCCATGCTACCCTTTTGGGGAGGCCGACATGCGGGGCCCGCATTGGGTCGGTGGTGAATACTCCAATATCTGCCTGGGGGTTATGGATCCGATCTAATCCATCCAATCATGCTGGTGAAGTTGGATGGTCGTGATCGTTTCTGAGACTGATACGGACAGTCCAGATGCTCGATCGGGCTAGTATAACACTCCGAGAGTTATAGCCTGTACGGGTATTTCGTACATGCCTCCTTATTTAATGCTTGGAGATTCGTGTTGCTCTGCTGAGAGCGATCACTCAGTCGTCATGCCGCACCAATAATGAGAATGGAGTAGTACAGGTGTAGATGGTGGATTTTCGACAAGGGCTAAAATCGTAAACTCATAATTATACGAAGCTCTGATCCATCAATCAGACGTGAGTATCGAGACACAGGTCTCTCATCGAATTCTCAACGAAGAGTACTTTCTCTCAGAGTACATGTAGATATGTAGTCTCATGACTGGACAACGACATATCTCATGAATACTGAATACTTTCAGTGATTATTTCTATATAGTATCACGAGATGGACGGCTCCTTGACAGCTTGCTTTGCTAGTATAGAGCGATAACGTCTTCAGGAACAAACAACGAGTTTACCCTGACTATATAAAGGATATGACTTACCGACAAGCTCATATCGGGATAATTAATGCTCCTAGACAGCTTGTTCTGCTAGTATAGAGCCACAAAGTTAATTATTCCTAATTACAATTGCTCATATTCCATGGTCGAATCCACGACTGGTCCCATGGAATGGCAATAACAATTGCTCCTATTCCATGGTCGAATCCACGACTGGTCCCATGGAATGACAATAAAAATTGCTCATATTCCATGGTCGAATCTGCGACTGGCCCCACGGAATGGCAATAAACAATTGTTCTGATTCTATGATCGAATCCACGGCTTGATCTCATAGAATAGCAATAACTATATTATCTCATTACTCCGATTTCATGATCGAATCCACAACTGGTCTCATAAATGGTAATAGATAAATCTTAATTACTCTGATTCTATTGTCGAATCTACGATCCCATGGAATGGTAATGTTCACTTTATTATTCTGAATTCGTAGTCGAATCCTCAGCTGATCCTATGAATTAATAATAAACATGTTATTACTCAGTTTTGTGAATTATTCTCCACTGAATTCCACAATTAGTAATAAATAATCAACAACTGGGCGTCTGAGATACCTCTAAGTAAGCCCCGATTCAAATGGTGAAAGTGTATTCAACGACGATACACTAACAGTCACCGCACGAATGAGTATTTCAAAAAACAACAAAACGATGAACCTATGCAAAATAGGGAAAAAAATAATAAATAATTAAAAATATTGACCAAGGTGCTGGGAACACGGACACACGACCTACAAACCGTGTCGTGGTCAGTTCCTCTCCAGTTTTATATTTTTAGTACATTTTTATTATTTTCCATGATTTGATGAAAATTCTCTCATCTAATCAAATCTCCTTCGTCTCGAGGAAGCTCCTCGGTTTCATGGTACTTCCATAAATCCATAACAAATAATATAAAATTAAGGAAAGGAGTGTGGGGCGTGACCATTGGCCAATCGGCCATGCCTTGGTCCCAGCCGGCCCCACAGCCCACGGTTCCTTATTATTTTATTATTATTATTATTACTTCTCTAATTTCATGAAAAAAAACTCCTTGATTTCATGGTATTTTTTTCACAAATCATCATATAAGAATAAAATAAAATAAAATTCTGAAAACTTGTGGGACCGGGCCACTAGCCGGTCCCACACGCCCTTTGCTTTATTATTTTATTATTATTTATCCTATTTTTCTTGAATTCATCAAATTCCTTGATTTTATGGTATTTCTCTCAAATTAGGAAAAATTCTCTCAAATCATCAAAAATACCTAAAAATGTTAAAAAAATTATGAAAAACTCGTGGGACCGGTCCATAGCTGTCCGGCCATGCCTCCATGGTCCCACACGCCCGTGTTTTTATTATTTTAATATTTTGCTTCCATGAACTCATGAAAACTCCTTCAATTCATGGAAACTCCGTAAATTCATCAAATTTCTCAAAATTCATAAATGTTTCAAAAAATCATGAAAATATTATAAAATTAAGGAAAAGGCACCACGGGACCGTGGTCATGACCGGCCGACCATGCCTTGACCACGACGGTCCCACGCCTCCTCATTTCTTATTTTATAATTATTTTTCATCATCTCATGGTGTTTTCCTCAGTTTCGTCGAAACCCTAATTTTGGCATATTTTCTCGAATGGATGCTCAATTGCACGCCAGAAAATATCAAAATTCTCAGGACTGAGACGTGGACGCCTTGGGGACACGAGCATGCTATCTTGACCGACCAATATTGGATCTTTGGCTCACGGAAGCCGGTCCCATTAAGTTTCACAGTTTTGACCTAATTTGCACAATTGCTCGTATTAGGTCCAAAACTCTTCCAAACACTTTGGATTTTCATGAAGTGATCGTCAGGAGGTCACGTGACAACCCAGGGCCGGTTTCATGACTCCATGGTCGGTCCCTCGCCTCGTCATAATTAATTAGGTTTTCTCACCTAAGGCTCAGACGAGCATTTTTGAATAAATGATTAAGCCAGCATTTAATCATTCTTCCACCAACAAATCGTCAACTCTTCAGGAGTTCTTCGTATTTGCTCACGTGAGCATATGGACACTACATGGTTGATCCACGGTCCCATATAGTCGCTCCCTCCTTCGTCCTATGGTTAAACTTCTGACGAACCATGAATTGATCATCAATTGATCAAATTAGGGTTTCTGAATCCAAGGATCATCATTCCAGATTCCAACCTTAATAATTTTACGATGGCCTCGTGGTCATTAATTTTATTAATTATGCTCGGTTCAACGACCAGTATTCTAATTAATATTTTTGGTGCGCTGCCAATAATCCATCAGATGAGCAACACATGCTCAGACGATCAAATATTCAATAATTCATCACATAAGCAACACTTGCTCAGATGATAAATATTCGCTCAAACCAAGGAATATTGGTTCAGCAATCAATATTCAACGATCCATCGAATGAGCAATACTTGCTCACTTCATCGTAAGAATTATACCTCTGTCTCATGACATGTTCAATTCATGAGTTTCAGAACATCATGTTCGACACTCAGCAACTACCTGAACTCATCGTCCCATCAAACCACGAAGTCATCAATTGACTAACAAACCACGAGACGTCAATCGTGTCACTTGGGGGGATATCACTTAGGATTTTGGTCTGGCGGTCTATGGCACGTGTGTTCAAACACACGATGGAATGTGAGCAAGTCGTGCAGTCAGTTGAAGGAATTCACGAGGTAGTGGGTGGAAAATCGACCAAGTCTCCACATGTTGAGCAACTGGTTTCAAACACGATCTCCACTGCTGTCAAGGAAGCGGTCCAATCTCTGATCTAACATGTCTGCGAGTTGTTGTATCTTTCGAAAGCTCAAAGGAAAGAAATGTTTGCTGCACTGAACCACATCGTGTCCGGAAAATGTCTGCTGATCCAAGAGACCACCACCGAACCTTCAGTAGAAGACGACGAAGTCCACAAAACTACTGCAGACAACTCATCAGCGAAGGGATCATCGAATTTCATCACTCGCGAGGATCTGGAGCACCTCTTGGAGAACCGTGAAAAAGACAAAACATCCCATGTCCATCGTCATCAACCTCCTTATCCTGCCGCTACGCAGAGGATTCCACTCCCCAAAGGTTACGTTTCTCCAACCTTCACCTTATATGATGGAACTGGCAATGCTCGGGAACATGTCTCTCATTTTCTCGAAGCCCTGGGAGAACATGAACATAATCATGTCGTTCGTCTCAAGGAATTCTCAAAATCTCTGAAAGGCAGAGCATACACCTGGTGTAACAACATCGCGCCAGGGACTATCAACAATTGGGGAGAAATGGTTGACGCATTCTACAGGAAATACTTCTTCGTGTCAGAACAAATCACCCTCTCCGACCTTGGAAGAATGTTTCAGAGGGTCGGTGAAAATCTCAATGATTATGTGAAAAGGTTCAGAGTCCAAGCCCTGGATTGTCATGACCCAAGCATCACGGAGCAACAACTGGCGGACTTGTGCATCAATGGCATGCTCCCGGTCCACAGGGACTTACTGGAGAACCTTCGATTCCAGACTTTCTCAGAGCTTCACGAAGCTGCGAAGAAGTCGGCAACCACTGCACCCGCTCTTTTAGAAAGAGCAAAGTCTACAAAGACTGAAGATTCAAAAGACACTCGAGGAAGCAGACGTTTGATCAACAAGAAGTACAACTTGCAACCTTCAACAAATGTTGTCGCAGAAGGGAGTAAGCAAAAAGCAGAACCACAGCACAAGCAGACTTCCTCCACCCCTTCAAAGGCACATAAGAAGGAGAATTCAAAAATCCCTCCTCAGCATACGGAAGATCCAGAAGCACCTAATTTTCCCTGTTCAATGGAAGAAGTTAATGAATTACTTGATGCCTGGATCCAAGATGGTGCAATCAAATTACCTTATGTCAAGAAAGAACCAACTGAAAAGGTCATGCAAAATCCTCGGTATTGCCGCTTCCATATATACGTCAGCCATCCTACAAGTGATTGCAAAATTTTGAAGCGCATATTCAAAGAAAAGGTCGAATCAGGAGAGCTCAACCTGGGGACTGAGGGAGTGCACAAAAACTCTCTCCCAGTCAGAACTTTTACCATCTCTGAACCTCCTGTCAAGGAAGCGGTCCAATCTCTGATCAAACATGTCTGCGAGTTGTTGTATCTTTCGAAAGCTCAAAGGAAAGACATGTTTGCTGCACTGAACCACATCGTGTCCGGAAAAAGTCTGTTGATCCAAGAGACCACCACCGAACCTTCAGCCACCGATAAAGAAATGTATGACTAGGGACTGCTCACCACAGTGCACATTAAAGGAAATGAGTTCAAAAGGGCGCTCGTCGATGTTGGTACTGCTGTCCACATCATCCCTTTGAAAACTCTCAGAGCTGCCGGTATTACTCGACAGGAAGCCACCCACGCTCCCATAGCAATCAGGGACCACGAAGGAATCTCCAGAGACGCATACGGCTTCATCACTCTCAAAGTTACGGAAAGATTGATCTGCACTGAGGCCAAGTTTTTCATAATCCGGGAAGACCCTGGATACGACATGGTCATTAGAAGAACTTGGATTCATGCCGGAAGGATAACGATGCCTTCAACACATCATATCATCGACAAGGATTCCGAGTCGGAGGACGAAGCAGAGGACGCACCACCGTTTGAGCATCTGGAAGAAGTAAAAACTCTGATGGGATTTACGCAGGAACTTGGAGAAAATACGCACATCTTTGTCAGAAGGTTTCAATCTCAGGAAAGTCTTATTCCTCCTTATGCTCCAATATTACCAATGTTCAAATACGCTAGTATGGTCCAGGGACTTCTCCCCATGAACAATTTAGCAGTCATTAAAAGCTATGAGTGGGCAACTTCACCTCAGCAATATTACACTCAATGGTTGGGTTCAGAACTTCTTCAAATCGGTCACTCCATCGAGAGGTTTATTGCTGAAGACCTGGCTAAGCATGATCAATACTATGCTGGATACTCTCTTCCGCGCGAGTGTCCATATGTGCCACAATCGTGGAATTCCGTCAAACAGGGAATTCCGAATCAGCGGAAGATATTCAAGGCACGATCGACCAAGCCTAACAAGTTTCACGAAGGGGACCTGGTTCTCAAAGAAGTTCAGCGCGGTCTTCATTCTACAAGGAACTCCAATTTGGAAGGACCATTCATGGTCTCTAAGTCCGTGGCCGGAGGATACTACAAATTGATCAACAAAGATGGCAGAACTCTACCAGTAATTCACGAAAATTGGCTCAAGGCGTTTATCTGAAATTATTGGACATTTAAGGTATTGGGCGTTCGAAGCATTCATGGCGTTTGGATTTAACATTTAGGATTTTTCTTTCATTTGTATTTCAATTCCTCCAAAACATTTGCAATACTTGCAATCAGTATTTGAATTCAGCAATTTATCAAAATTCAGTTCATATTTCGTAAAAAAAAATCTCTATCAAATCTACAAGAAAATCCTTAACCATCAGTCAATCCAAAACCATCTAAATATCAAAACCCAAGTATAAACCTCACATCTCTCAGAAGTTCAGAAGTTCAAGAGATCAGCAAGAAAAGGCTTTCGCTCATCAGCATCCTTCAAGATTTGCAAAGCCTCCCTCTCCTTGTTCAACTCCTCGGTCAGCTTGGCAATCTTGTCCTCATTCTCCTTCACAGCATCATTGGGAAAGGGTATGTTCTTCTCACATGAATCCTTGATAACGTTTATTTGCTTACGAAGCCATTTCAGGTTGAGGCCAAGTCTTTCTGAATTCTCCAAGTTAAACTCCCAATCAAAGAGTATATCTGGAGTCACGGTATTCCTGGGTCTCGTATGCATATCACTCACGATACGCAATATAACACCTACTTTCATGGTTAAAGCATAAACACGCCCAGGGTTCCTGTCGACGATCATGTGGCCAAACTTCTTCCATATCGTCTCGTACAAGCGTGCATACCCAATGGGAACGCTGAATCCACCGACCAGTTCATGATATAGGAGTGAAGTGTTAAAGGGAGGATAAATATCAACCCCTGCAGTTGGATATTCATACACTATTATACGGTTCTCAGTCCCTAGAGCAGCTTCCACGACCAAAGCGACAGTTCCTTCGGTATTCTCCGCTGCTGTCTCGGTTTCTTCTATCATTGAGGCAACAACCATCAAGTTTTCCATAACATCAGCAGCGACCTTATCATGGCCTCTAAGTGCAGGTATGGCTGTCTCTTCATCAATAACTTCGGAAGGGTTAGAGATATCATCATTGGCTCCAATATCCTCAACTTCGGTATTTAGCACCTAATACGAAGATTACATGAGGTTAGAGTCACGAAGCCAAAGGAGATTATGAAACACAGTATACCATCAAGGCAATATCATCAAAGTTCATCATACTACATTCAAGGCACGAGCAAATAACATGAATGTCATGAAAACACGTTTTATGATGAGTCCGTCTGAAGAAACTGAACTCTTCCCTGTACTAAGAGACGAACTGGGAGAAATCTACAAGGAATCTTAGGATGTGTCATATTCCATTCTCTTTATATGGATGTCCTCTATGACGTTTCAAAATTTCATGACAATCCGATGAACGAGCGAGTAGATGTGGTCAAAATATCAAGTAATGCGCAATCTGAAAAAGTTCTGGAAGTCTCCTGGAAGTTTACTATTTCGCCTTTTTCAGGCTCTGAACGTGCTCAAAGCTTAAAAAGCTTCTCTTCTAAAGCTTGGAAATTTTACGGGCTTGAATTTGCACATGCAGATCATCAAAATCCGACTCCGTACGAAGATTCTACAGCGTTTCTACTAAAAAGCTGAGTTCTGAATTTTCTGACGACGAAATTCGACTAAGTCTTCATATATTCACATGGGTTCTCATTCATTCATTCACAACTCAGCACTTTTATACTTCTATGAAGAATATACAGGATATATACTTACTTGAGGAGTCTCCAAAGTGTCCAAGGGGTTGGAATTGTCCACATCAACAACAAGAGGAACATCACTTCCATCCGTCTCCGAATCTTGGGAATTACCTCCATTCCCATTCCCAGAGGATGATTGAGTTCCAGAATTCTCCATCTCCATGACGACATCCTTCTGTACACATCCTTTACAATCAATATTTTCATCTATGAAGCACCACATTTGAACATGTGAAGAAATACTTACAGTTTCTTCGTCACTCAAATCAACGATTGCTTGTTCAGTAGCAGAAAATTGAAGATCTTCAAGACTTGATGGAGTAAAATTCTGCAACAAAATTAACAACATTGGCTTCATGATTCTAATGTTAATAGAAATGAAAGTCACGGTGAGAAATATTGGGAACTCACCAAAGAACAAACTGGGGACTTCACGGTATTAGGTAACAGCTTATAACTTTTGTTCCTTCCTTCTCCGCTGTGAACAACTTCTCAAATATCTGAAAAATCTGCATGGATTCGAGGTCTTACGCTACGACCGTCCTGTAAAGAATTCAATAACATGATAAGAATATAGTTACCATGGTTTCATAAAAGATATGTGGAGAATCTTACTTGAGAACATCCTGGAGATAATTTTCGTTTATCACCAGAAAGGTACTTCAGTCTTGGTCGACCAGAGATCATCTCAGCAGACGGAGGAATCTTCACTGGAGGCTGACTAACTGTCACGAATTCATGCAACCTCTCAAATTGTTGATGCCAGAATTCTATATAACCTGGGTTACATATGCAAATCTATTAGAACCAGGAAACCAATAACTACTCCCTTCCACGTGAGTGTGATCTAAACGAGACGCAAGATGATCAACTGATGGTTTCCTTCTCCGGGTAGTTGGAACACATTGATCCATACCCATTTTTCGAGCCTCCCTATCAATGTTGTATTCTTCTACGGCCCACTCTCCATGCATAACGGATAACAAGTGACCAGGACTACAGCTCAACATGAAGGATCTCTCACCATCATTCGGGTTCGCACCAGATTTTAGAGCCGTGCTCTTTCCAGTATTGAAAGTCGTTGGTTGAGAAACAAAATTAGGAACCGACACCCACGAACGAAAGTCGAACTCCGATTCTTCATCCAACACATCAATGAGGCGTGCTTTATACCGAGGCTGCTTTGTAGACCAACACATGATTCGGGCATTATCTTTCTCGGCGAAGATGTGACTGGCATCAGTATTTGGTCCTTGCAGGATATTACGTGGGATAGGCGCATAATTATTGAAGTGTTCCCACATCAAAGCTTGAAGAAACATCGTGTTAACATAACACTCAATCTTCATGAAGCCATTCGACACGCTGGAATCTAACACCAAGGAGTCTAAGTTAGAATACAAGGAACCCAGGAATAAGCTACCTATTGGGAGTTGCTCACCTTGATCCATCTTAATAGCAAAAGGAATTACGAAAGGCTTCAACAAATGTCCACTGTTTTCGAATATGTCTCTGGATAACCATAAGCATAAGAAAGCCGCAATAGGTAACATACATGTGAGGGGACTATCAGAAACTTCATATTTTGGCCACCAACGTGTCAACCAATGGGCATAACAACCTTTACTACCAGACGCCTTGTTCACTTCTTCCATCGCAGCTGTCAGAGTGTCAAAAACCACTTTTTCCTCATTCGAAAGACCTCCAGAGAAATTACCTGTAAACGGGAGATGCATCAAAGCAGCCACATCTTCTAAGGTAACAATGAATTCTCCCCATCTACGTATGAAGGTATGAGTGGGAACACACCAACGAGCCAGCAAAGCCACGATACTTTTCACATCATGATTAATAGACAAGTCTCCAGAAGCTTGAATAGCTCTCATCACTTGCGCCTGGTTGAGCATAGCCCTGACATGAGGGAAACCCAACATATGCCTCGCCCATCCAGAAATTTTTTCCAAATGGCGTCGAGAAAGCTTAAACTCTATGGTCGATGCAAGGAAAAGCCCTCGTTCGAGACAAAGCCGTATTACCATCTTCGGGGTCACCAATTTCTTCTGAGTCACATTCCTAGGGTTGATCAAAAGAAGACGATATACTGGGGACTTGAGATATGCTTCAGCTCCTTTTGGATCCTCCTCAAAGAATGCGTCGTCTATATTCAGAATGTTCTTCACGCCAGTGGCATCCTCCTCTTCGTCACCAATGGAGGTCTCGTCCATGCGTGCATCATCCCTGGAGATGTCATCATCAGAATGCGATTCGTCCCTTGAAGTATCGTTGGCTGAGGAATTGGTCATTTTGCTAAAACAACTGCAAAGTACACATTACATTCTACTTCAGGATGCTGTCCAGACATGAATCAAGGAAATACAGAAAAAAATGGTAACTCTTAACTCTTACCTTTTGTACTCCCACTAACAATAGTGATAGTAACGGTAGAGTTAACACCTCAAAATCGCTCGTCTCCTCGAAAAACTGCAAAAACGAACGAAACTTTATTAATTTCGAAACTGATTTTCATAAAATCATGGACACAATTTTCATAATATAAACATTCACACAACTGACCTATGAATTTCATAACAATACAATATTCTATCATAAATATATTGTCTATCTTTGAAGGTTCCTCAAAACTCACGTTTCTGATTTTTCAAAACAAAAAAAAAAACAACAATTAATGCAAAATTGCTTACATGAATTCTCAAGAATTTTATATAATGAAAACAAATTCATGCAAATAAAATATACCATCATATTTTACACAATATATGTCACGGCTGCATATATATAAAAAAAAGATTATTTTTCCTTCGTATCCTCGTTATTTGTCTTTAAAACGAAGGTTTATTTCAAAAATATTGTGAAAGCTCACATCTCATACATATGATAAAGTTTTGTATTTACATGAAATCTCATAAGCAAAATTTTATCACTGGACACAAGTTCATCATACGTATTTTCCTTCGTGTCGTCGTTATTTGTCTTTAAAACGAAGGATTATTCCGATTTCATGAAAATTCACTTCTTTTATGATGAAACCTTGGTATACATGAAATCTCATACACTAAGTTTTATCACTGGACCTAGGTTCATATTTAAAAAAAAATCACTCTCGAAAATCAGGGATTATAGTTAGTTTTCAAAACTAATGATCGAACGAACATACGTTTTCAAAAACGAGGGTTTTTTCATAAAACTCACACTAATATACACACATGTATATAACTTAATCATGGTCAAAGCATGAAAAACTCATGAGGATCATAAACATCAACATCAAAAAAAAATAAAAAAATACACGTACCTGGTCGGCCGGAATTTGGCTGGCGACAACGGACGACAACTGGCGGCGGCGGCGCTGGATCCCGGCGGTCCTCTCCTGTTGCTGACACGTGAAGATGAAGAGGTGATGGAAGCTGGACGTGAAAAAAAGGGATTAATCCCTTTTATACAATTTTTATTTCCAAAACCTAATTTTCTAAGAATTTCCTTATTGGGTCCGGCCCGCGAATCCTAACCGACCATGGAATCGTCGTCCAAACCAGTGGATCAACACCAATTTATGTTCATCAAACGATGCTCCAATAATGACATTGAAGCCTTCATCAAGTCGTGGTTTGCTCATGCTCTCTAAATCCGGTAACGTCTCAACTTACGACTAAGTTCAATTACTGGTATTATTATTTATGGCCGGAAAATCACCATTTAATGCTGACTGAGGAACACATGTTTCCTCAGTAAGCAAGGGACTTAATGTAGATTGTGGATTTTTGACAAGGGATAAAATCGTAAACTCATAATTATACGAAGCTCTGATCCAGCAATCAGACGTGAGTATCGAGACACGAGTCTCTTATCGAATTCTCAACGGAGAGTACTTTCTCTCAGAGTACATGTAGATATGTAATCTCACGACTGGACAACGGCATATCTCATGAATACTGAATACTTTCAGTGATTATTTCTATATAATATCACGAGATGGACGGCTCCTAGACAGCTTGCTCTGCTAGTATAGAGCGATAACGTCTTCAGGAACAAATAACGAGTTTACCCTGACTATATAAAGGATATGACTTACCGACAAGCTCATATCGGGATAATTAATGCTCCTAGACAGCTTTCTCTGCTAGTATAGAGCCACAAAGTTAATTATTCCTAATTACAATTGCTCCTATTCCATGGTCGAATCCACGACTGGTCCCATGGAATGGCAATAACAATTGCTCCTATTCCATGGTCGAATCCACGACTGGTCCCATGGAATGGCAATAATAATTGCTCCTATTCCATGGTCGAATCTGCGACTGGTCCCACGGAATGGCAATAAAAAATTGTTCTGATTCTATGATCGAATCCACGGCTTGATCTCATAGAATAACAATAACTATATTATCTCATTACTCCGATTTCATGATCGAATCCACAACTGGTCTCATAAATTGTAATAGATAAATCTTAATTACTCTGATTCCATGGTCGAATCTACGATCCCATGGAATGGTAATGCTCACTTTATTATTCTGAATTCGTAGTCGAATCCTCAGCTGATCCTATGAATTAATAATAAACATCTTATTACTCAGTTTTGTGAATTATTCTCCACTGAATTCCACAATTAGTAATAAATAATCAACAACCGGGCGTCTGAGCTACCTCTAAGTAAGTCCCGATTCAAATGGTGAAAGTGTATTCAACGACGATACACTAACAGTCACCGCACGAACGAGTATTTCAAAATACAACGAAAGGATGAACCTATGCAAAATAGGAAAGAAAATAATAAATAATTAAAAATATTGACCAAGGTGCTGGGAACACGGACACACGACCTACTGACCGTGTCGTGGTCAGTTCCACGCCAGTTTTATATTTTTAATACATTTTTATTATTTTCCATGATTTGATGAAAATTCTCTCATCTGATCAAATCTCCTTCGTCTCGAGGAAGCTCCTCGGTTTCATGGTACTTCCATAAATCCATAACAAATAATATAAAATTAAGGAAAGGAGTGCGGGGCGTGACCATTGGCCAACCAGCCATGCCTTGGTTCCATCCGTCCCCACACCCCACGGTTCCTTATTATTTTATTATTATTATTATTACGGTCCGCGAGTTATAACCCCAAAGGTGTCACTATCCATCCACAAAAAACCCATCAAAACAAAAGTAACACAAAAACCCCAACAAAACAAAAATAACTCACGGTTGATGAAACCAAAATTTGGTTTCATCATAAAATTTGGTGAAACCCCAAAGAATTTGATGAAACCAAATTTTGGTTTCGTCATAAAATTTGATGAAACCAATTTTACAATTTGGGGCTTTTGTATCAATTTTTAAAAATTTGGGGTTTTTTTATCAATTTTGTTTAAGATGGAGTTTTAATGGATCCCAACATTTGAGTGGGGTTTTTGTACCACAAGTTTGGTCACCTTGGGTTTTTATGACTAGTTTTGTTATTATTATTTCTCTAATTTCATGAAAAAAACTCCTTGATTTCATGGTATTTTTTGCACAAATCATCATATAATAATAAAATAAAATAAAATTTTGAAAACTTGTGGGACCGGGCCACTAGCCGGTCCCACACGCCCTTTGCTTTATTATTTTATTATTATTTATCCTATTTTTTTCTTGAATTCATCAAATTCCTTGATTTTATGGTATTTCTCTCAAGTTAGGAAAAATTCCCTCAAATCATCAAAAATACCTAAAAATATTAAAAAATTATGAAAAACTCGTGGGACCGGTCCATAGCCTGCCGGACATGCCTCCATGGTCCCACACTCCCGTGTTTTTATTATTTTAATATTTTGCTTCCATGAACTCATGAAAACTCCTTCAATTCATGGAAACTCCCTAAATTTGTCAAATTTCTCAAAATTCATGAATTTTTCATAAAATCATCAAAATATTATAAAATTAAGGAAAAGGCACCACGGGACCGTGGTCACGACCGACCGACCATGCCTTGACCACGGAGGTCCCATGCCTCCTCATTCCTTATTTTATAATTATTTTTCATCATCTCATGGTGTTTTCCTCAGTTTCGTCGAAACCCTAATTTTGGCATATTTTCTCGAATGGATGCTCAATTACACGCCAGAAAATATCAAAATTCTCAGGACTGAGACGCGGACGCCTTGGGGACACGAGAACGCTATCTTGACCGACCAAGATTGTTTCTTTGGCTCACGGAAGCCGGTCCCATTAATTTTCACAGTTTTGACCTAATTTGCACAATTGCTCGTATTAGGTCCAAAACTCTTCCAAACACTTTGGATTTTCATGAAGTGATCGTCAGGCGGTCACGTGACAACCCAGGGCCGGTTTCATGACTCCATGGTCGGTCCCTCGCCTCGTCATAATTAATTAGGTTTTCTCACCTAAGGCTCAGACGAGCATTTTTGAATAAATGATTAAGCCAGCATTTAATCATTCTTCCACCAACAAATCGTCAACTCTTCAGGAGTTCTTCGTATTTGCTCACGTGAGCATATGGACACTACATGGTTGATCCACGGTCCCATATAGTCGCTCCCTCCTTCGTCCTGTGGTTAAACTTCTGACGAACCATGAATTGATCATCAATTGATCAAATTAGGGTTTCTAAATCCAAGGATCATC
Organism: Papaver somniferum; assembly: GCF_003573695.1. Taxonomy (NCBI): domain Eukaryota; kingdom Viridiplantae; phylum Streptophyta; class Magnoliopsida; order Ranunculales; family Papaveraceae; genus Papaver; species Papaver somniferum. Next base: position 62,821,647 of record NC_039362.1, read on the forward strand.
ATTCCAGATTCCAACCTTAATAATTTTACGACGGCCTCGTGGTCATTAATTTTATTATTTATGCTCGGTTCAACGACCAGTATTCTAATTAATATTTTTGGTGCACTGCCAATAATCCATCAGATGAGCAACACATGCTCAGACGATCAAATATTCAACAATTCATCACATGAGAAACACTTGCTCAGATGATAAATATTTGCTCAAACCAAGGAATATTGGTTCAACAATCAATAGATCCATCGAATGAGCAATATTTGCTCACTTCATCGTAAGAATTATACCTCTGTCTCATGACATGTTCAATTCATGAGTTTCAGAACATCATGTTCGACACTCAGCAACTACATGAACTCATCGTCCCATCAAACCACGAAGTCATCAATTGACTAACAAACCACGAGACGTCAATCGTGTCACTTGGGGGATATCACTTAGGGTTTGGTCTGGCAGTCTACGGCACATGTGTTCAAACACACGATGGAATGTGAGCAAGTCGTGCAGTCAGTTGAAGGAATTCACGAGGTAGTGGGTGGAAAATCGACCAAGTATCCACATGTTGAGCAACTGGTTTTAAACACGATCTCCAGTTTCCCACTCCTTGATTCCATCAACTGTCACACTTCATGGGATCATGGTGTCTAAAATTCCAGAAATATAAATAAGTCTCTGAATCATGATTGAAGCATCATCAGTATCATCAATCTCACATCAAACTGACAACACGAGATCATCAACTCATCAATTGAACAACTACTCTCAATTGAGCAACTACTCTCAATTGAGCAATTTCAATCATTGAGAGCTTATCATATTCAGAATTCACACATCCACAATCTTTGATTACCATTGATTCCACGCATTTCTCAGCTTCCCTCCTACAGATCAACCCATCCTCTCTTGTGACCGAATTTACTATGGAACGGTCATTGTCTTGATTTAGGCCGGAGTACTACAGATTGATCTCTCGAATCTAAAGCACTCCCTTTGCAGCGGTGCATCTGTGTGAGGTTTAACATTTCGCTCGGTTCGAGGAGTCTCCTCTGTACGGTCGTCTCCTCAATTCCTTAAAAACCATCAAATCGTTTTTCCCCATCCACAACAGGAAATACAAGGCTGGTCATGCATTAATTGGTAATGCTATAAGTTTATAGTGAAGAAGTATTCTCCACTTTATCAGTGGCTTTATCCTTTGCAGGATGTTAGCGCATAGTTTTGGCTTTTATAATTTTAGCCTTAAATGAAAATTCACCATCAACATTAAGTCCCCTGCCTAACAAATAATGGTTACACTATTGTGGGGTAGGCATTAGATGGTGACATATATAGATAAAACTTATGAGACAAAGTTAGATGTTACCAGGAGAGACGGGTCGTCCTGTCCTTGGAGCGTGTCACGTTCAAGAGGCGTTTAGGCAAGCGTTCCCCTAGCATGATGTCAGTCTTGCCTACTTCGATCGACCTTGCTATTCCTGCTTCTGTCGATAGCCTGCTTTGTGCTTGCTCCGCTCAAATGTGGGGTTGCTGTGGCTGCTTTTTTCGTGGGAGTACGCCAGGTGTGACGACGACCTTGGTGGGGCCGGTTTCCTCCTTCGGGTATTCGATCCAAGAAGGGAATAGAACTTGTATGCTCCTCTTCCTATAGAAAACCGTGCATGTAACCCTGGACTGATGTGGACCCCACCATGTATATGCTTCGACCAAACGTCACCATGTTGCACCTGTTTGATAGACATGTGGGTCCGCTTACTTCGCTCAATCGTGGGACTCATCATGCGCCTGCTTGATCGAACGTGGGCTTGTTGTGCCTACTTCGGTTAAACATGGGCCCACTCTGTGCCTGCTTTGGTCGAATGCGGGACCCGATGTAAGCATGCTTTTTTCGAACATGGGCAGATGTGCATGCTTCGATCAAACACGGGTCCACCGTGTACATGCTTCAAACGTCCTCCCTGTGCTTCGACTGAAAACGGCCCTGCTGTGTGCGCCTATTTCATTCGAATACCAGTATTATGACCTTGATCAACACCGGATTCGTGGACTCGACCAACACCGGCCTTGTTTGCTGACGTGGCCCAATACCAACCTTGTGACCTTGATCGGCCTTGACCAATACCGGCTTGACGTGACCCAATTCAAGCCTACTTCCGTGACGTGATATCAGTCTTGCTTGTGTGACGGGATACTAGCTTTGAGATCTCGACCAATACCAGCTTCGCGGACTTGAGCAACACCGACCTTGTTTGCCGACGTGACCCAATACCAGCCTTGCTTGCTTTGCCCGTACGGTTTATGTGCTTGATCGAGTGTCATCCTTGATACTTCGACCAAACACCGACCCAGCTAGCTTGACCAAACACCGGCCTTGATGCCTGCTCGAACGTGGGACTCACCGCGTGCTTGCTTTGCTCAAAAATGAACTTTGTGTGCTCAAATGTGAATGTGGGTCCAGCAGAGAGCGTTAAAGAAGCTTCTGGAGTGAACGTGGAGGCGGATCCTGGAGATAGCATTGAAGCAGGATTCTGAAGCGAACGTGGGTCCCGAAGAGAGCATTGAGGCGGCTCCTGAATAGACCATTGAAGCATCTTCTGCTGGAGGGAGCATTGAAGTGGCTTCCTCTTCAGTTTGATTTACCCTTGCGAATTCCATGTTTCTTGATTGACCATCTCTCTCGTGTTGAAGAAGTCCTTGACTGACGGTGAAGGAACTTCATGCTGAGCCTCAGTCCCCAAGCGTGGTTTACATGGTTTGTATGGTCGGTGGGTTTATCATAAAGATATCGCCATCTTGCCTCCGTAGCTCTATTACTTCTCCATGGGAATATAAAATATGCAGAAGTTCGGATTACCTATGTTCGTAGTAGTTGTTGTTGTGGTGAAGCTCGGGCACTGGTATCAAAAAACGATCAACGGTTCTTAGCTGCAGCTGTGATCAGAAGAGACTGGCAGGAAGAGGCGTGATATCTACGGGCACGAACTTTGCGGTCTCTCGTTATTAGAGGGAGAAGCATGATGGAACCGATAACTTCTTTATGTTGCCTCTGAATGAAAAAGAGGGAGACAGTCCCCTGCCCACGAGTATCCACTGAGCCTTCGAATTGATAGATGTTGTCACACTGGTTTCATGAGGCCGTCTTTACTACATTGTGTTTCATAGACATCCAGGAATATCACCGATCTTTGACAATACGCCTGTACTCTTGAGTGTATACTCGTATTTGAACATCTTGGAATCATAATGATAGCGTGCTTGCATCCATGTTTGAGATGGACAACGCGCTAAGAAGTCCCCAGTCACACTCCTTTGGTAACGCAACTACTTCTTCTATGGGAGACTGAAAGCGTCTCTTAATGTTTCTGCCGTCGATACAGATATGGAATATCTTGGACGTTGTTTCATCATTGTGGCAGTCGTGTATGTGGTACTGGAGTTGGAGTTGGCGTGCAGGATGTTGTATCTCGGTGGTTTTCCTCTTACTGCTTCAGCGAAACTGGTTCTTTCTAGCAAGGCAGATGTTGTTGTAGATGAGCGTTCAACAGCTCCATAGGATGACCAAAAGCGCAAATTCTCCAACATAGCACGATAGACATGCACCACTGTCTGATAGAGTGACTCGCTCGTATCTTGCTCAACATGACGCGTGAACATCGTTATCTCCTTGAGGCTGCTCCCTTGAGATATCGGCTCCAGTGGAAGATTGCCTCCATAGAGCGTTGATACGTTTCACCGACATTCTTCAAACCTAATGGCAGTACAGTATAATAAAAATTCCCGAGAGGAGTTCAAAAATCTATCTTACTTGCGTCATGCTCGTACATCATTATCTGGTTGTAGCCGTTACATCCATCCATGGAGGAGAACATGCCGTGTCCGCTGGTTGCATCTACTAACATGTCAATGTTAGGTAGAGGAGGATCGTTTTTGGGGCAGCATCTGTTCAAGTCTCTGAAATCCATGCAGCACCTGATCTGTCCATTTTCCTTGTGTATGAACTGCAACTGTTTAACCGGCTTGGATCCAGGTATGACATGTAGATGATGGATGACCAATTTTCATCTAAATCCGACATTTCTTCATACCTCCAAGCGAATATGTCCTGGTACTCTTTGAGAAGTTCCACGAGCTTCGTGCGTTCATTCGTACACAAGGTTGAGCTGATGGAGATAGGCTTAGGAGATTCGTCAGCAATTTCAATCTCATCAGTTGTGGAGTTGGCGCCATCTTGCAGCTGTTGTGGAGCATCTAGCACTTGTTCTTGTGGTTCGTTGTTGTTGAGCATTCCATTGGGTGGAGAGACTGGGTAACAGTCTTTCCTGCTAATTGATAATTGCAGTGTCGGTATACCATTTTCCCTTTCTGGTCACGACTCGCCACAAAAGTTCGTTCCCTCTTGGTGTGAACATGGGTTTCGGCTTCACCGGATGAAGAAGAATGTTTCTTCAGCAAAGATGCATCGTAGGGCTTAGCCCTGAATGATGCGAGTCGGTCCTCCTCCTGGATTGACGCCCATGTGGGGAGTGGGATGCAATGGTCCTTGTCTGATTCTTCCTGTGGACCTTCCCTCATTTCGAACAGTTCCACCCCGCATATTGGTGCGTATGGAGATGATGATGCAGGAATACATACGACTTATTCATTTAGCATAGTCTTCAGGCACTGGTGATATGTTGAAGGGATGATCCCATATGTGCTGGTCTGGTTTCCTTCAAAGTCTGTCATTGTGGTAGGATGCCATACGATCTTTCCTGAGCGAACCTGGGCCGTCCTGAGAGTCTTGAGAGTAATCACATTCGAAGACGCTCCCGTGTCGATGAGGGACCTCTTGAACTTTGAATCCTTGATGCATGCAGTAACATGTAGGGCCGGTTGTGACCTTCTTCTGGTTGATTGCAGCAAAACGTCTCTGCCCGCTGATTCTTCGAGAGGTGTAAAAGTTCGCATAAACTTTCCACTAGAGAAACCGCTTCCTGATCCACCGGCCTCTGGCTCATAGTGAGACTATTGACTTGAGTAGGATCGTTGTGAGGATAAGTCCCCAGTGTAGGAATCTCCATGACAGGACCATTCATATATGATGTCGCTTCTTTGATCAGGTCCATGTAGGTCCGCGCCGCTGAAGTACCTTCTCCGGGTGCGTTGAATGCGTTCCTTATTGGCTCCAGGGGATGTCGCGGCTCTTGTGGCAATCGATCAGTTAATGTCTTAAGAAAAGTGAGTACCTCTTTATGAGTTGCAGCCATATCCGTTTGAGTCTTAGCAAGGACTTCCTGCCTCTCCATGCGATGGTATTGGGAGATGGTCCTCCTCTTGCTCCTCCAGCTCCTCGTTCTGATGAAGGGGTGGAAGTTGTTGCTCTGGTGACCTCCGGAGACGTTACACTTGAGGAGATGCCGGGATTTGCGGCTACTCTGGCTCTGGTGATGGGAGGTGTTACACTTACTGGAACATCTCCTGCTCCGCTAGTGCTGGTAGTAAATGAAGCAATTCCACGAGATACATTGATGGTATTGACTGGATGCACGGTGACACCTGATATATCAACACTGAGAGTGTTGTCAACGCTAGTCCCGTCAGGAATGTTCGCTGATCCATACCTAAGATCTACCATTTTCGAAATTAGTAAAATTGAATTGTATTGAAGAAATCGACTTCACAACCGAGAGACTAATCTCCCACTGTGGTCGCCAATTGTTTATGGGTGAAAACTATTTCAACCGGTTTTGGTAATTTGGGGTGTGTGGATGAGAAATGAATCTAAAACCTAAACAAATGCACTGCACGGGAGTGCTTGTGATTCGAGAAATCAATCTGTATAACTCTGGCCTAAACCAAGAAATGGTCGTTCCAGACTTGCTTCGGTCACAAAGTGAAGGAGATGGGGTTGATCTTAGGGAGGGAAGCGAAGAAGGTGTTGAGATTGTGAAAGTATTGGTTGTGTATGACTTGTATCAGAAAGCTGAACTGGCTTACAGAATGAAATCTATCAGTTCTGATGTTGGAATACGATTGTATCAACACTTGGTTTCTGTTGTCTTATCCTGTTCGAAAATATGGAGGAGAACCTATTTATACAAGTCATTGAGCCTAACTCACGTCTCTCATTGGAAGTGGAGAAAGTGGAGTGATGGAGTAGTGGAGTTGCATGTGTTAGTGTTACACGATCAGTCTTACCCACTTCTTCCATGATCACTAACCGTCCATGACTTCCTGACACGTTCTTGTGATGGCGCGTTGTGCGCTGCACGCTGTAAACCGCCAGACCAATACCCCAGTATGTATCCCCCAGTTTGTGACATGATTGATGTCTCGAATGTGCGGATCGTGGGACCCACAAAAGGTAGCATGTAATGCTAGGTTAAATAACTAAGTTATTTGGGAATTTTATACTTGTAAAATATCACGTGAATTCTATGCATGTAATGCGTCGAATATATTCAGCATGTATGAAGCATCGCTGTTGAGCGTCTTAAAATAGCATCATGTCCAGCCTACTTCATGTGATGGTTTGGAGGCTGCACAAGCAAGTCCTCTCTTGGCTGACCACATGGTGTGGTAGAGTGGCAGATGGTAATCACCACGACACCTCATTAACCAACTAACTCCTGACCAGGGCTGTATAACCAAGCAGGTGAAGTTGAACGGACGAGATGATCTTTGAGACACTCATCTGCGACCGTTAGTGGAATTAGGGTTTATGAAGAGGTGCGCAAGCATCACTCTTCATCTTGGTCGAACCCAAGCTTGGGACGCGATTTTGGCAAGGCCGATTGGGCATACGTGTAGACGGCATGTCGGTGTACATGACCATACCTCATTGTCTCGTGGAAGTGTAATCTAGATCGCTCAATTTTTCCGGCACAGAGGAGCGGCTAGGATTGATTTGCGACAGATATTTTGTGCCGCAAAGGCCGCGCGTCATGCCAACTATGGACGCGCGTTTTGAGGCGACCAAGCCACTCAATATTTCTGGTGTGCAAACGACGGGCTGGTGTACACGCCTGTATTTCATTTTCCCATAGAAACGTGATCTAAGCCACTCAATATTTCCGGCAAAGTTGAGTGGTCGAGATTAGTTTGCAATTTGGAGGTGTAACCACGCCTAGTTTGGGCGTGAGAATCGAGTCAACCAGTCATGATATGCCTTGGCCGATCGGGTGTGGAGATATATGGGCCCAAGGTGATCATGTTGATGCGCACCGGACCTGCCTAGTCTATTCCTGGACCCTTCATTCGTGCAGGAGAAAATGGACGCTCGTGATGTTCAAACCCTAATTAGGGTTTCACCGGACGTGCGTCATGCCTTGTTTGGGCGCACGAACTGGAACGACCAACTATAGTTGGTCCTGACCGATCGGTCATGTGTGTAGGCGGGCACACGGTGATTGTGTTGATATGCTCTGGTCCCTTTGAATCTACATCTATACCCTCCATCTATGCCTGCGAAGATGGATGGTTGAGACTGCTTTGCGACACATGTAATGTGCCGCAGACCCTAAATTAGGGTTTCACGTCCGCGCTGCTTTGGCTGGACGATTTGGCAAGCCATGCTACCCTTTTTGGGAGGCCGACCATGCGGGGCCCGCATTGGGTCGGTGGTGAATACTCCAATACCTTCCTGGGGGTTATGGATCCGATCTAAGCCATCAAATCATGCTGGTGAAGTTGGATGGTCGTGATCGTTTTTGAGACTGATACGGACAGTCCAGATGCTCGATCGGGCTAGTATAACACTCCAAGAGTTATAGCATGTACGGGTATTTCGTACATGCCTCCTTATTTAATGATTGGAGATTCGTGTTGCACTGCTGAGAGCGATCACTCAGTGGTCATGCCGCACCAATAATGAGAATGGAGTAGTACAGGAAATACAAGGCTGGTCATGCATTAATTGGTAATGCTATAAGTTTATAGTGAAGAAGTATTCTCCACTTTATCAGTGACTTTATCCTTTGCAGGATGTCAGCGCATAGTTTTGGCTGTTACAATTTTAGTCTTAAATGAAAATCCACCATCAACAGTGTGTAAACCCTTTGACCTGTAGAAAGTCTTTAAAACTTTGCTCACTCACGTTTACCCAAGACAGAGACGAGTGACGAGCGTATTCGAAAGTCTTGAAGGATAGGGATAAACTCATAATTTTACCACCAGCTTTGAAATACTCATCGCTGGACGAAGATATAAAATCTGCCAAATCATGAACATCATCCGGCATACATTAATTGGGCCATCTTCGTCAAAGGAAAACCAACTTGTAATATGGAAGAAAGATCTTTCTAAAAGCTCATCTAAGTAAGCAAAGGCTAAATATTTCATTCTCATCATTCCACATTTGGGTTGAAGAAAACCTTCAGCCATCCATAATAAAACGATCTTATGCCTCTCCAACCAATAGTCTTTAGGGAACAGGCCACAACAAACGAAGTATTTCTTCAATTGTATGGATGACATACCAAGATACATCCAGATCGAAGTTAACGAAATTTGACATGTTTTTTTATGATACGAAATGAGTTTTCCTAAGTATTTAGAGTTTTCTATGTCAGATAAAGAACGACGTACTAAAATTCCAAATGACAGTTTTACAGAAGGACCCACTCGAAACAATTTTACCACTCCTTCACAAGGTTGTAAAAATTCTGAGGGGGAAGAAGATAAGTGTATCCATTGACTTCTTCACCAGTGTGACACTTTTAACTTGTGAAACAACAATCTTGAACAATTTTCAACTTCCCTTGAAACATTGGACAACCCTCAAAATGATTTAGCCATTTCTGAACAACACTTGATATTGTTATTGTCGAAAGAGTATTAACACTACCACTTTGGTTGTCCCCAAGTGTTGTCTGTATAAATAAAGACAGACTTTCTTTATAGCTTAAAGGTTCTAAGGTGTAAGGATGAACCGTCCCTAATAGAGATGATACAATAGTGCTTCTAGCGGTAATCAAAACTCAACTACCATTTGAAACTGTTGTTAAGAGGATTATTAATAAGTGCCACTCATAACATATTTCATTAGACACGCCATCTAGAACGAGCAGAAGTTTCTTCTTAAGAAGCAAACTACTGAGTTTCGACTGGAGATATTCCAGATGCTTCTCTTTACCTTTTTTCCCATGCCCTTAGTGTCATTTCCTACTTTTTATTTCATTTTCATTCAAACATTCATTGATCAAAATTTTTGTAAATTCCACCCCAGCAGGGTAGCAATCACAAAATGGAACCCAAGTTGTAATATCAAATTGGTCTAAAACCCTATAATTATTGTAAACAAGCTTAGCAAGCGTGGTCTTACCAAAACCAACCTGACCCAAAACCGGATTGACACAAACAACCAGGTTCGGCCTTGACACAAAGTGACGGAAGTTCAACTTTGGGCAGCAACTTTTTAGGGGCATTTATTTTAAACCCATTATTTTTCAAACAATGCGTTTATATCATAACTTTCCATGCTTTTCAAGAAAATATCACATTATTTATTTATTGTATGTTTAACACATAAGACATATTTTTATGATTTAGTTAATATTATTGCATATATATTGTGATAATATAAATTGATCCAAAAAATCTTATTATTTTATAAAGTTTTACGTCGGCATGTTCGCTCTTGTTTAATATATTTTTTTGAGTTCATCTTTTGGTTCTATTACACTTTTAATCATGATCTAATAAAATAAATAATTGCTTAATTGCGTTAAGAAGATGTCCTAAAAGAAAATTTTTGATTTTTCTCTTCTTTTATATATAACCTTAATAATTATATAGGGGAAACATCTCGGAGATGGTTTTCTTTCTGTTGTTGGAGTTGAACGGGAATTGAATGGTTGTGATGAAGTGAATAACTACTTAGAAAGAAAAAATCACTTGGGAGGGATAAAGCTTGCAGTGGATGATTACAACATTCTTCTAGGCAGTGCTTTTATTATATCTCATCCTCCTCAAAAGTAGGAGGAGTTGGTCATTCAGAACTACAATTTGGAAACCTTGTGTGCGTGGCATCTCAGAACTGTCGAACTTATAGGATGTTTGAGTCTAAATTTTATTGGACGACTAACATAACTTCCTTGTCTAAGTGATCTCAGAATCAGTTTTGGTTTTTATTTATGTAGTTCTGTCTACTTCCTTTTTCTTCTTTAACGCGGATGATGATGTACTCATAGAAGGGGGGCATGGAAGTTGAGACTCTAACCATCAATCTTCTGGCTCATGACATCCTTGGAAAGCTTTTCTTACTAGATTATACTAATAAGGTGGAACATGCATCACGCAGTCCCAATACTGTGAACCAACAACAACAACTTTGGAAGAGATTGAAGAGAATATTTTATGTTATTCTAGATGTTGTTGATATCAAGACATCTGATGAGAAGATGCTCATTCATTATTTATCACTGGAATCCTATTTATATTTTTAGCACAAAATTTGGGAGATTCTCAAAGCCGAAGTTCTAGATGAATTAGCGAACTCAAACCGAAAAGATCTGGAATTGTATTTGAAACTGGGTTCCAATAATGAGTTCTTTAAGTTCCCGCGTCTCAACTCCTTCTGCTGAAACCTATTTCCCCAAATTGTTCCTTGAGTCCAACTGTAGTATCTCTTCAACATAGGAAATCGTTTGTGACCTTCTTGTCCAAATAATGACGATTTTTTGGGGACCATGAAAATTTGAAGGGGACAATTCTTTCATTTTCCGTAGGTACATTATGAAGTAAATTTCAACACCCTTATCCATATTGAAAAGATGAGGGTACCCAAATATACCTCAATCTAAAACTTGTCCACCAATAAGTCCTTTCTCCGCTTTCTCCGAAAGTGATTGTCTATGGACTGAGTCGAGACAATACAACTAATCGGTTCACACTTCATGTGATCGTCTATGGATACGAGATCGAGACAATACGACAACAAGATAACTTGTGTGATTGACTATGGATACAAGATCGAGACAATGCAACAACGAAGTATGTTTACTTGATAAATGGTTCGGACTTAACCAAACACAATAGGTTACTATCAAGTAAATAGGAATTAAAGTTTGTGTAATTTACTTTAAATTATAATAACAATAATTATAATTGCGGAAAATAAAAGTAAATGGCACAGCAAGATTTTGTTAACGAGGAAACCGCAAATGCAGAAAAACCCCGGGACCTTGTCCAGAATTGAATACTCTCAGGATTAAGCCGCTATAAAAAATCAAACCAACTTCGCATAGTTGAGACCAAGCAACTAAACCTATAGTTCACCTAGTTCCGTCTGTATTCCCACGCCTCCAACTTATAATAAGTCACGTACTTGGAACAATTCCTTTGTTCGTATTCCAAACAGTAAAGGAACAACAAATCTGTTTGGTATCCACTCTTTTCAACCAAGTGATGTGAGTTCGACAAAAGGCTCTTCCGTTTATCCCAGTAAACTCCTTTTTCAAGTTCTTAGATATATCTTATCAACAACTACCAAAGTAATTGTTAATATTTTGCAATCAATACTTTGAATCACAAAGAAACGTATTGATGTCGATCTACACAACTAATCAATCCAATCTACCACAAGGATAAATCGATTATAGTTGGATCCTCTTTTACCGAAATAAGTATTCTGGACACCAAAGATTATGAACCCAAATCAGAAATCTTCAAAGTCTTCTTTGTCTTCAATCTTCTTAGATCTTCAATAAACACCTGCACACAATCAACTTGAATCTCTTGTGATCAATCACGCACAGAACGGAGTCTGTTAACAATGGATTATCACAATATGTCTTTAGATCTACAAACAGTCTAAAGATCCCAGTCGAAACTTCGATTTAGTTTGAGTGAATCTTATATCAGGAGAGAAGATTCTCAAGCATAAATAAACTAGGTGCAATCAAAATTCAACCACCGTCAGTCAATCAAATCAATCGAAAATAAAAGATAAACCGCAATTATCTAGTTTCCCACCAATGGTACTAATAGAGCTTCTCAATCCCAAAGAAGTCTTTAAACTGAGCGGTCGTAAGAGATTTCGCCTAATTAGGTTACTTTCCTCTCCGAATAGGCGGCTCCACCAGTAACAACACAACTGAGGTAGTTTTGCTGGCTCTGAGGATTAGTTTGCTAGGAATGCAAACTTTGATATTTATATACCAAGGAAGTTTGGACACCAAGGAATTTCCCAAACCGAAAATATTCTCAAGATATGCAATATATTCCAAATTCAATTTCCATAATTCCTGGAAATACTTTGTCCAAACATTGACCAAAAATCTCTTGGAAAATCTCCAATTAGTAAATGCACATTACTAATTTTCATTTTTCCAAAAATAAAATTAAAAACCTTAATTAAAAGATTCTTAACTTATTTTTCGATCCTGGGATTTTTCCTTTAGCTATTAAGGAATATCTTTGAATAATTAAAGATAAGCGTTACTGCACATGTTCAAAGTATGTCGACATATTTACTTTGTAAGTCCTCTTTCATACTTACAATCTTGAAACCGATTTGCCACGCTTCCAAACAAGTTTAGAATTGGTTCATCTGACTTTCAAGAACTATGTGATTGATTAAGAACACTCAATCACAAATCATGGGTTTCACGGTTCTACCAAAACAAGTTTCGGTTCTACCTCCATGTGAGTATTGTGCATAGTCACACTAGCTTTCCAAAAAATCGGTTGACTATGTACTAGGATCGGTTCCCCACATACGTATGGTAACTACTTGTATTTGATGCACATGTCCATAGGATCGGTTCTCCTTTCACTAAAAGCTTGTTGCACATGTTTATAGGATCGGTTCCCCTTTATACTAAAAACCTGTTGCACCTCATACAAGGATCGATTCCCCTTTTGTGATCGGTTGAACCTCTTCATAGGATCGGTTCCCCTTTGCCTAGAGTTGGTCATACCAATAACACTAAATCGATTATACCATCTCAGGTGATTACTTAAGATCAGTTTCACTAATAAAAGTCATACCAATACAAAGTCAGGCCTTTGTGAATAGTTTTAGCAAGAACATAAACAAGTCATGAGCGGTTGAACTAATCACATATATTGGTAGTTCAAAAGAATGCAATGAATAACAATACCAATAAAGCCTAGCGATTTTCCTTTCGATTCACAAAACAAGTTCATGAATTTACTTCCTTTAAACAAATGTAACACATTGTTTCCTAGGATGAAATCTTCACCTTATACCCATACATAATCACAATAGCATTCAAACGATTATGTCGATGTCTTATATACAAAGTTTAATGGTTAAAAATCCGCGCTTTCACGGGGCGAGTGTTAAAAATCCGAGGAGATTACAACACCATCATCTGGACGGCCTCATCTAGAGTAGAAGAAATCAAAAATTGTTCTAAGGAAGCCAACAAGGAGGCTACTGCATTAGCTAACAAGGAAAATGCAATGGAAACCTTGTATTACTCTGGTTATCCTCCTAGCTTTCTTTTTGAAATTTTTTCGATGGACAAACTTTTGTCCTTGAACTCTACTTCAAGGAAAAATGATGTGTATCCAAGTTCCATCTAATCTATTTTCTTATTAAAAAAAAAGAAAATCAAGAGAAGAGTCTCGACTCGCTAAAATTAAGGCTTAAAAGTTGCCTTTGGGATTTTGTTTTATTATTTATTTTTATTTAATGAGAAGCACTTTGTGACAATTTTATCACATTTTTACCAAATATCAGGATTGGAAAATCCATACGTGCTTAGAGCATTTCCACCGGTGGATGCAAAAAATTCTACGTGAAAATCTTATTAAGACCTTTATTTATGAGAGTTTACATATTTAGCAAATATAGGACCTCATATCTAAAAAATTATCACCAATTATATAGGATTTAACCCTTAGAATATCTTATGTGATAAAATGTTACGCTTTAAGTTAAATAATAATTATTAAAGGAAAAAGAGAAATTCACGGGAGAATTCTCACAGAGAAGAAGAGAAACAATTTTTGGACTTTCTGTCGCCCAAAAATTTGCTAGAGTTTCTCTCTCCTCGCCCAACAACATAAGCAAGATTTTATCCTTTTTTCCAATCACCAGTGGATTCTCAGTGGCAGTTACGATAGTTACTGGGGTTAGGTTAATGCAATCACATGCCTATAACTAGGTCCTCTGCACCATCTGAAAACGCTGGGGGTACCAAAATACACCACCAACTTTTCTTAGGAAATATGTATGGACAAACTCAACACCAACTCCGAGAGTAAAAACTCAATCAAGGAAAGTGCTTAGAGTTATATATATTTCTCGCTCTCTCTTGTTGTTAGAACGTTTACGAAATTGAATCCGCGAAGCTAATTACAAAGAGAGTTCTTTGACGGTACCAAAGACCAATGTCCAAGGATCAATCAAGTCTTATCCAACTAACAAGGTTGGACCTAGCTATTGTAATTGATCAATGCACAACCTGTGATATTTCAATTATAAAGATAAACAATATAATGCGGAAAATGAAATAACACAGACACTAGAAATTTTGTTAATGAGAAAACCGCATATGCAAAAAAAACCCGGGACCTAGTCCAGATTTAACACTAAACTGTATTAAGCTTCTATAGACACTAGCATACTATCAATTAACTTCGATCTGGAATATAATTGAGCCCGAACTCAGTCTCCCACTGATTCAGGTACAGTCACGCTCCTTACGCCTCTTGAATACAAGCAGGACTCCGCGCAATTGATTCCCTTAGACGGTCTTACACCAAATAAGAGTTGCTTCAACTCAATTGAAGACATTAAACCAAATATGCCTCCCACGGATTAAGCCTATGATTGATTTCCTAATTTACGATCTAAACGAATGATCAGATCAAACGATAGTATCAGGTGATGAAAACCAACAATGATCAGAGCAAATGCAAAGGCTGGAAAAATGTTAGACCAAACCCAGTTTTCGCTCGAAAACGAATAACAGTGCAATTATACGAGGGGTATAATTGTCTCCAGAGTTTCCTACCAGCGATACTCGTAGAGCTTCTTGATCGCACAGAATTCTTTAAACGAGCGGTCGTAAGAGATTTCACCTAATTAGGATACTTTCCTCTCCGAATAGACGGCTCCACCAGAAACAACAAGAAATGAAGTTTGGCTGGCTCTTAGTATAGTCAGCTAGAAAAGCAAACTTAGGTATTTATAGATCAAGGATGTTTGGACACCAAAGAATTTCCAAAACCGAAAATATTCTCAAGATATACAATGAATGGCAAAATTCAGTTTTCCTAATTCCAATAAATGCTTGTCCAATATTTCCGAAATCTCTCAATAGAAAATCTCCGACTAGTAAATGCACATTACTAATTTTTATTTTCTAGAGATACGCACTAATTGCTGGTAATTAACGTATGTAAAATCAAAAACCTTAATTAAAAGATTCTTAATTTATTTCGGCACGGGATCACCTTGAGTACTAAGTATATATCGTTGAACAATAAATGATAAGAGTTACTGCTCGTGTTTAAAGTATGTTGACATCTTTTCACTACAAATCCTTATTTCATATTTACATGGATTTGCATTCTTGGAATCGGTTATACCACACTTCCAAACAAGTTTATAATTGGTTCACCTGTATTCCAAGACTACTATGTGATTGATCAAATACCAAATCATATACATGGGTTCAATCGGATCTACCAATCACTCGGATCGGTTGTACCTAATTATGGAAATACTTGTGATCGGTCATACCAGCCACTAGGATCCGTTACACCAGTTACAAGGATCTGTTCCATATACACATGGTATTACTTGTGATCGGTCACACTAGTTACCAAGACCGGTTACACCAATTCCAATGGTCGATTACACATAATCATGATCGCTCACACCAATTACTAGGATCGTTTACACTAATTACTAGGATCAGTCACACCAATTACAAGGATCTGTCATACCATCACATGGTGATTACTTAGGATCGGTTACACTAATTAATAAAAACCGGTCATACCAAATCATAAGTCAGGAATTGTGATTAGTTATATCAAGATACATAACATAAGTTAAGATCGGTTTTACCATCTCACACATATTGGTCATCCAAAGATTTGCAATTAATAGCCGGACCAATAAGCCTCATGATTTCCCTTTCAATTCATAAAACAAGTTCATGAATGTACATCCTTTAACCAAATGTAAAACATTGTTTCCTAGGATGAAATCTTCACCATAACCCATTCACATAATCACAAAAATATATACAAGATTATGCCGATGTAATATGTACTAAGTTCAAAAGATAAGCGTAATACTCTGTAGTCTAATTCCATAATACTATGATCATACTATTATGATCATAGATATGTTAGGAATGAAACAAGTTCAAATTAGTATTACTAACCTCAAGTGGAAGGATGATGTCGTCGTTGTAGTTCGCTACTTTTTCACATTCTTCAGGTCTTCGGAGTAATACTTGTATTTCTCAACATTCCTAGACTTTCTAGTCTAACCTAAACGAAGTTGACTCTAGTATTTAATCAAGCGATTCTAGATGAGTTTTGATACTATAATATGATAACCAAACTTGACATACCAACGCTTGGTGAGTTCAACCGAGCTATTCTTTAACAATCTCCCCCTTTGTCAATTTTAGTGACAAAACTCTTATTTAATATGAATAAAAAATTACAAAATAATTCATTTTACATATGCTTGATTCCAAGTTTCAACAACGCAATAACCTGCATACATTCAATCAATAAATGCCGTTGTTGACATTTGAATAACAAAATCTTTTACTCCTCCTAAAGGTAAGCTAGGTAAATAATCAATTCGAACATCTTTGTTATTTCTCTTTTGTAGTAAGTATTACTACATAACAATATGATATGTTTAGCCCCCTTAGTGAATGCTTTACTCTTTCGTTAGATATATTGTTTAAGCACAATTGTCTTTCCTTAATGATTGAAAATCACTTGTTTACTCCATATATTTCTACCCCTTTTTGTCACAAAATGACAAAGGTTCGAGCAAATAAAGAACAAACCGAAAGGATCTTACAAATCTAGACTTGTAAACAACCTATAAGTGTTAAGCACGAAGGTTTCACATACCACTCTAGATAACCAATATTGAAACTGAAACTACAAGTAATTTAATTTTAATATGTTATCAAGGTAACAATTTCCCGAAGCAATTTTCCCTAATAGTTTAACAAATCGACTATGAAACTGTTTGAGGGTGAAAACGATTTATGTTGATTTTGGTAATTTCGGGTGTGTGGGTGAGAAACGAGTTTAAACCCTAAACAATATACTACAAGGGAGTACTTTAGATTCGAGAGATCAATCTGTACAAATCCGTCCTAAACCAAGAAATGGTCGTTCCAGACTTGCTTCGGTCACAAAGTGAAGGAGAAGGGTTGATTTTGGGGAGGGAAGCGAAGAGAGTGTTGAGACCAGAATAGTTGATTCTGGAAGAGTAATTGTTTCACGACTTGTATCAGAAAGTGGGAAGCTAACATATGGAAAGCTAGCAAATATTTTCTGAGTGTTGTATGATCCTAACCTGAACTTGTTTTTCGGTGGAAATAGGTAATACCTATTTATACAAGTCGAAGTGAAACGTACTCTGGTCTCATTAAGAAATGGAAAACGGGTGAGTAAATGGGAGGAGGTGGGAACTGGTAACGCCTGGAATTGATTTTCAATAAAAGAAAGTGTTTCACCATTACTCCCAGTATTTACTAACCGCCTCATCCTTATAGCACTTTCTTATAACGGGCGTAGTGTACGTCGCACATTGTAAACCGCCAAACCAATACCCAATGAGCATCCCCCAGTTTGTGATATGCGTTGATGTCTTGAGTGTTTTCGTGGAAAACATGTAACATGTTGTTGTCGTCTGGCAAGTCGAGCTTGGGAGACTTGCCGGCTCGGTGACCTTCGGCGGTCGAGATTTTGCATCTTAAGAGGAAAGGTAGCCGTTGATTATTGCAACCCTTCGTTTGATAGCCAGTGGCATGAAAGCATGCTCGGTATGGCTTTAATATGGCCTGGTTTAGGCGCTGCCAAAAGTTAGGGTTTTGGCTTTGTTTAGGCACGACCAAAATAGGGTCAAAAGTTGCCATGTGTTAGCTGGTAACTTTGGACGTCTAAGATCTGCATCTTAGATGAAAAGGTGGTCGTTGATCGTTGCAGGCCTTCGTTTTGGCATCCGCATAGGGAAGGCCGGTATGGCGTGGCGCGACAAGGTGGCTTGCATGCCATTGGCACATGTGGCATGGCATGCCTTGGCAAGGTTTGGCGTGGCCAAAACTAGGGTTTGGGGCCAAAGGTTACCGTGTGTTGTTTGGCAACCTTGGACGGCTAGGATTTGCATCTAGGATTGAAGGGTGGTCGTTGATCATCGCACTCCTTCGTTTTGGTAGTGCATAAGGAAGGAAGGCATGGTATGGCGCGACAAGGTGGTTGGCATGCCATTGGCACATGTGGCATAGCATGCCTTGGCGCGATTTGGCATGGCCAAAACTAGGGTTTTGGGCCAAAGGTTACCATGTGTTGTCTGGCGACCTTGGACGACTAGGATTTGCATCTAGGATTGAAGGGTGGTCGTTGATCGTCGCACGCCTTCGTTTTGGTAGCCGCATAGGGAAGACCGGCATGGTAGGTCCAAGGCAAATGGCGCGGACAGCTTGGCATAGTCGGGCCAAGGGTTTGGACGACTTGGCATGGTGGGGCCAAGGCAGAATGGTGCGAACGGCTCGGCATAGTGGGGCCAAGGCAGAATGGTGCGGCGGCTTGGCATAGTGGGGCCAAGGCAGAATGGTGCGGGCGGATTGGCATAGTGGGGCCAAGGCAGAATGGTGCGGATGGCTTGGCATAGTGGGGCCAAGGCAGAATGGTGTGGACGGCTTGGCATAGTGGGGCCAAGGTAGAATGGTGCGGATGGCTTGGCATAGTGGGGCCAAGGGTTTGGACGGCTTGGCATGGTAGGGCCAAGGGTTTGGCATGCCATTGGCGCATGGTGCGGCCAGCATGGCTAGGGCCAAGGGTTTGGCATGCCATTGGCGCATGGTGCGGACAGCATGGCTAGGGACAAGGGTTTGGCATGCCATTGGCGCATGGTGAGGCCAGCATGTCTAGGGCCAAAGGTTTGGCATGACATTGGGGCATGGTGCGGCCAGAATGGCTAGGGACAAGGCAAAGTGCGGTTGGCTTGGCATGGTAGGGCCAAGGGTTTGTACGGCTTGGCATGGTAGGGCCAAGGAAAGGTGCGGTTGGCTTGGCATGGTGGGGCCAAGGGTTTGGATGGCTTGGCATGGTGGGGCCAAGTGTTTGGACGGCTTGGCATGGTAGGGTTTGGCATGCCATTGGCGCATGGTGCGGCCAGCATGGCTAGGGCCAAGGGTTTGGCATGCCATTGGCGCACGGTGCAGCCAGCATGGCTGGCATGCCTTGGCGCGGTAAACGTGGCTGGCATGGTTTTCCATTGGCACAGTGGTGCGGCTTGCATGGTAGGCATGCCTTGGCGCGAAGATGTGGCTGGCATGGTTTTCCATTGGCACAGTGGTGCGACTGGCATGGTTGGCATGCCTTGGCGCGGTGATGTGGCTGGCAGGTGCTGCTGGCATGGTTGGCATGCCTTGGCACGGAGACGTGGCTGGCATGGTTTGCCATTGGCACGGTGGTGCGGCTGGCATGGTTGGCATGCCTTGGCAAGGAGACGTGGCTGGCATGGTTTTCCTTTGGCACGGTGGCGTGAGAATTAGGGTTTGGTATGTACGAAGATGATGTCGGTCAGTACTAAGGGTTCTGCCGTGGAACATGACACATGTATAAAAAAAGGTACCCTGGTAATTCTTACGTAGGCATGCTGATTGATTCAATAAATGCGCTAGTGGTCATAGTGACGTCATGTCAGATGTATGGTTTTACGATTTTAACCCTAAGCTAAAAACCACCATCAACATTAAGTCCCCTGCTTAGCTCGGAACAGGAGCATTGTTGCGAGGTAAGCATAAGATGGTGACAGGCGAGGACAAAATCGAAATGACAAGTCGTGAAAAGATGGTCAAGAAGACCCGGGTAACGTTTTTCGAGAGGTAAGGAGAGTTCGTGATTCTCGTGTTGGAGGCCTTGCATAGATTCTACTTGTGGTGTTGCTAGCTAGACTGTGAAATGGTGAGATGTAGATTGTCAGCTTGGAATGAGAGCCGCAGGTGTTGGTCGGCTTGGAATGGGAGCCGCACGCGATGGTCGGCTCAGAATGGGAGCCGCAGGCGTCGGTCGGCTTGGAATGAGAGGAAACTGGCTTAGGTCCGCGGAATGGTGGGAACTGTCTTCAGTCCGCAGAATGGTGTAAACTGGTTTCGGAACTTCGGCTACCAAATGATGGTGATGATGCTGGAAATTCGGTTATCAAATGGTAGTGATGGTTCTTGGAAACTTTGTCTAAATTAGGGTTTGGCATGTCGAAACCCTAATTAGCACCCCTTACTAGAATCGTTGTAGAATTCTCGTACAAACTCGGATTTTGACGGTCCGCCCCTCCATCTGACCGGAAAAGAATTTTCTATCTCCCTTCAGGGGAATATTTAGTTTTTGAGCTCGTTTAGGAGGTGAAAACGGCCCGACAGTGAAACTCAGGAAGAATTCATGAGGGATGTTGTTGCCCATGGAATGATGTCGACTGGCTTCAGTTACGTGGAAGGATGACGACTGGCTTCAGTTCCGTAGAAGGATGGGAACTGGTTTTGGAACTTCGGATACCAAACAGTGGTGATGGCGCTGGAACTTCGGCCACCAAACGATGGTGATGACGCCTGGCAACTTTGTCGAAATCAGGGTTTGGGATGCCGAAACCCTAATTAGCGCTCCTTACTAAAATCGTTGTAGAATTCTCGTACGAACTCGTATTTTGACGGTCCACCCCTCCATCTTACTGGAAAATTCCTATCTCCATATGTGGGATATTTAGGTTTTGAGCTCGTTTAGGAGGTGAAAACGTCCCGACAGTGAAACCCAGGAAGAATTCAGGAGGGATGTTGCGGGCCCGGGGTAACATAGTCACGCCGAGTCATCTATTCCCGTTCATGGAGCAAGAAGGAAACTTTATTCTGTGCAAACTCTAGAAACTCCGTCCGTATGAAAAGTGGTATTGACCTTCTTCTTTTTTCTGTCGCTCGTCCGGATCCGTGCTTTCGTCTGCAGTGTCTCTCCAGTGGATTCAAAAATTTACCAAACTCCATTGCATTCTTGGGAGGGATGGATGTGGTTGCATTGTCGGTCCATCCTTGATTTTAGGTTGTTCATTCCTGGACCTTCTGATCGCGATGACAGTATGTTGTGGATGCTTGTATGGTCGAAATCTTCCGGAGCCACTGGATGAAATAGATGAGTTGGGAGACGTTTCGTTACCGACGTGCTGCTATCAAGTCTTCAAGGACTTTGTTCCAAGAGACACCCTTCGAACCATCTTCTGAATCTTGGACTATCGTATGGAATGAGATGCGGTGAGCAGTCCCCAGTTATATTTCTGTTAGATCCGATGGCACAGCCGAACATGTGAATGTATCTTTGTGGCGTGCTTTTGGAGTCTTCGATGCACATGTACGACTTTGTGTTGAGAAATTCCCGTGGATCGTAAAACTTCGACAGTGATGATGTTGAAATCAGAAATAACCTGGTTGAGGGGAGTGAAAGCGTCCCATGATGGTAGTCCCCATGTGTAGCCTACTTTCATTGCATCGTCTTGACTCCACGTCCACGGGGTTTGATACAAGCTTATTGTATTCTTTTGGATGCGACGCTGGGATGCTCAGAATATCACATGGACGAAATATTCTGGATAATGAAGAGGTATAAATGAGAGAGTTATGTTGTTTATCGTGGCTTCCTCTATTTCTTCAAGAAAATGTTTCAGTCGCGTCTCTGGAGTTATCTCATGAGTTTTTGATGGTCGTCGAGTGCGATGAGCAGTCCCCAGTCGCATTTTTCTTTAGTTTCTGAAGTTGTTTTCCTCTAAGCAGGCTTGGGATCCTCCGCGGCCTCGCAAAGTGTTGAAGGAGTCTTCTAGACAGAAAGGTGATGATATTCTTGCGCTGCACCCTTGAAGAGTAGATGACCTTGTTGTGGCTATGGCCTTTTGGTTGACTGTGTCTTCTGAGCTTTGACAGTGAAGGGATTTCGTGTATATTCTCAATCCCCAAGTATGGTTTACATGTTTTCATCTTTGTAGCGATTATTGCTGTGATGAAGCTCTGGTTGGTATCAACAAATGAGTGGTAACAGTTCTTGGTAGCAGATATAATCAGAAGAGACTACATTGTCGTGGTAACAAAGTAGGTTGGCTGGAATTGTATGGGCATCCATGGAAGTAAAAGGATTGGCTGGATGCGTAAGCGAGCAAACTTTCCATGATCATGAGTTTTGGCGGGATGGATCAAAAGGCGGTCATGACTACGAAGATTGGTTGGCTGTGATCATGATCCTTGACATGGGAAGCGTGGATGTACGACCCTTTGCAGGAAGGAGTGGCGGCCCCGGTCCGATACTTGGAAGGAGGAAGCGGCATTGAGGAGGCTTCGGCTCTTGGAGAGGATGTTGAAACTTAAGAAGACAAATACCGAAGCTTCGGCTTCGATCCTGGAGCATCTTATGGAGAGAATGCTGAAGCGGAGCGGCTGCTGAAGTGAACATTGAAGCGGAGCCGCTGCTGGAGGACGTTGAAGCGGAAAGGTTGCGTCAATCAGTATGCTGTCAAACTGGACACCTTTCAAGCGAACAGTGGTTAGGAGTCCCCAGTTCCATCTATCGTGCTTTCCAAGAGAGGTAGGGGTTTGGGAACGACTTCTTGGCTGAAAATATATGTTTTTGGGAACGACTTCTTGGATGGAAAAATAGATGTTTTCCTAACACAGAGCGGTTGAGTGCTGCAAATATGTCTTGACGTTGCGCCTTGGTAAAATATCAAATCTCTCATAAATGTTCCACCATAGACTGCACAATTTTGTGGGTGAAGTCCCCGAAATCATGCATCTCCTGACGGGAAGAGAGTCTTTGTGAACTCAGGGGGGTTGTTGATCTCCTTGCCTCGATTCTGGAGAAGTCGTTCCTGATCTCTACATGTGATGAAATTGGATTGTTGATTCCCTTCTAGTGAGCGTTCAAGAGCAACGCTGGAAGGATGCAAGTTGTTGGCACTGGGAAGATGCAAGCTGTTAGCGCTGAAAGGATGCAAGCTGTCAGCGCTGGAAGAGATGCAAGTTGTTGGCGCTGGAAAGATGAAAGTTGTTAGTGCTGGATGAATGCAAGATGTTAGACTAGATCATACACATTTGATATTTCGAGCTGAGCATTCATTTCTTATCTTTTATCTCGAAATCGTGTGTTGGTAAAGCGTTTCGCTTTGACCAAGTTTATCTTCACCTAGTGACGAAAGTCATGAAAAATGTCAATTACTTTGAGAATTGCTCTGACGTGAATCGGTCTGTGAATAAAGGCTACATAGCGTCCTCTGAGAATGTCTCAATGATTGAAATGAGAGTTTAGATTACATAACCATGTATTCCTTGAACCGAAGTTTTCGAACTTTGTTGATCAAGAGAAATCGGGAGGATTGTGTAATTGGCTTGCCAAGTCCGCGAACTGTTGAAGTTCTCGACCAAGAATTTCTGCTGGATTTTCCAAAAACTCGTTTGTGTGCTAAGTCCGCGAACTCAATCCGCGAACTGGCGAAAGTTCTCTTTCCGAGAATTTCTGCTGAGTTTGGAAAACTCAACCGATTAACTTAAGTCCGCGAACTTGTTTGTGAACTTAAGAGGTTATGATCTAAAGATGTGCTATGAACATGAAACATTAAATTACTAAGGAATTCTTTATGTAAACCGTGGATATAATGTTCATGAGCCGATTCAATCGAATTGAATCATCTTTGTTTCAATTATGTCTTGTGTAGTTACATAAGATCTCATAGCAATTGAACAACTCTTTAACTAGTTCATTTGAGTCAATTGAACTAGTTATGGTGAAGAAGAACAAGGTTAATATGAAATGCTCATATGGTTAACCTTTTGGGTTACTATGTTGAACCAACATACACGTACACGTTTGGGCACGGTTTTCACAAACACAGTAAACGTCTACCCAAGTGTGCATGACAAGCTAAGTTTTCGATCTAACGTTTGAGAAATATTAGCTTGAATCTAAATCAGGTTTTTGTCTAACGGTGAATAAGGATTGCTTTGTACCTAAGGCAAAACCCTGATTTGAAGGCTATATAAAGGAGACATCTAGCATTGTGCAAAACTAATACCCACACGTCTGTGTGATACTAGTGCGCTCGCTAGAGTCGATTCTCCTTTAACCTTTGGTTTTCTTCTCTAAAACCAGGTTAACGACTTAAAGACTTCATTGGGATTGTGAAGCCAGGACGATACTACTTTTATCGTAGTTGTGTGATATGATCTTGCATATTCTATCATACAAGTACAATCAATTGATTGGCTTGAGATCGTGAGAGTTCTCCGATAGGAAAGATAAAGAAGTCACAAACATCTTCGTCTTACTGTTTGTGATTCCTCGACAAACCGCTTGTATAGTCAGGAAGGATTGTAGAGAGGTGATTGATTAATCTAGGTTGTTCTTCGGGAATATAAGACCGGATTATCAATTGGTTCCTGTTCACCTTGATTTTATATCTTAAGACGGAACAAAACCTAGGGTTTATCTGTGGGAGACAGATTTATCCTTTGATAGACTTTCCTATGTGAGACAGATCTGTTTATTATCAATTCTGTGATTTTAGGTTGCAGCAACTCTTGGTTGTGGGTGAGATCTGCAAAGGGAATCAAGTGTGTAGTATCCTGCTGGAATCAAAGGCGTAGGAGTACAAATGTACCTTGGATCGGCGGGAGACTGATTGGGGTTCAACTATAGTCCAGTCCGAAGTTAGCTTGGAGTAGGCTAGTGTCTGTAGAGGCTTAATACAGTGTGTATTCAATCTGGACTAGGTCCCGGGGTTTTTCTGCATTTGCGGTTTCCTCGTTAACAAAACTTCTGGTGTCTGTGTTATTTCTTTTCCGCATTATATTTTATACAATTGAAATAATACAGGTTGTGCGTTCGTGATCATCAATTGGAAATTCAACCTTTGGTTGTTGATTGATATTGGTTGATCCTTGGACATTGGTCTTTGGTACCGTCCAAGTTATTCCTTGTATTTGATAAAGACTCGCTATTGTTTTTTTGCTTGAGTAAAAATCAAATCAAGAGAGAGATATTAACTCATTGAGATACTTTTATCTAGATTGAGTCTGACTGTCTAGTTGATTCTCTAGCAAAGTATTTCGGAGTTAGTTCATACAGATTGCTAAGAGCATCTCCAACAGAGGGTGAAAATATTTTTTTTTGAGTGACACATAGGATTTAGACCCCCATTTAGTATAAAAGCATCTCCAATGGTTAGGCCCTACAAACTAGGAGGGGTCAAATACTAAATACGAAGGTGTTAAAGAAAGTCTTAACTACACCTTCGGGATGACCCTTAACTAATTCCATGTCATCAATTTTATTTTAAAAAATAATTTTTAATATGGAATCAAGCTAAATATATTTTTTGAATATTTATCTAAATCTAAAATACATTGTATAACCTTAACTACTGGAGATGGGTTTTAGTATAAAGGGTCTTATTAAGATCCAGGGATAAAATCTAAATAAATGGGGGTCTAACAATGACATCCACGTAGCATTTTTTTGACCTACTGTTGGAGATGCTCTAAGAGAAATATTGGGTGTTGTTGTTAGACCCCCGCTTTTTCAATTGGTATCAAAGCAGGAAAATACGTTAAAGACCTTATAAGTCTGTGTTTGTAGCTATCTGATTATGGACGAGTCTATCTCTAATAACGTACCAGTTCAGAAATTACCAGATGATTCTAAAAGTTTGGATTCACCTGAGAGAACTGTCACATCTAAGTCAATATCCAAACATTCTCTTGGCGTAAAAACTGTTGATTGGGAAACTCTTATAGAAGAACAGTTGGATGAACTTTCTGATGAAGGTGATTCAGATATTGATAGAGATGTTGATGAGGAAGTCTCGGAGTATGTTAAGTTTTTGGATTCGTGGAATATGAAGAAGATTACAACTTCCCATGTCACACCTCTTCTGACTCCTCTCTGTCGAGAAAACAAGAAATTGAGAAGATGTTACGCAGGTGTTTATTTCTCGAATCGTTCTAGTGAGCGTTCAAGAGAAACGCTGGAAGGATTGTTGATTCCCTTCTAGTGAGCATTCAAGAGAAACGCTGGAAGGATGCAAGTTGTTGGCGCTGGGAAGATGCAAGCTGTTAGCGCTGAAAGGATGCAAGCTGTCAGCGCTGAAAGAGATGCAAGTTGCTGGCGCTGGAAAGATGAAAGTTGTTAGTGTTGGATGGATGAGAGATGTTAGACTAGATCATACACATTTGATATTTCGAGATGAGCATTCATTGCTTATCTTTTATCTCGAAATCGTGTGTTGGTAAAGCGTTTCGCTTTGACCAAGTTTATCTTCACCTAGTGACGAAAGTCATGAAAAATGTCAATTACTTTGAGAATTGCTCTGACGTGAATCGGTCTGTGAATAAAGGCTACATAGCGTCCTCTGAGAATGTATCAATGATTGAAATGAGAGTTTAGATTACATAACCATGTATTCCTTGAACCGAAGTTTTCGAACTTTGTTGATCAAGAGAAATCGGGATGATTGTGTAATTGGCTTGCCAAGTCCGCGAACTGTCGAAGTTCTCGACCGAGAATTTCTGCTGGATTTTCCAAAAACTCGTTTGTGTGCTAAGTCCGCGAACTGGCGGAAGTTCTCTTTCCGAGAATTTCTGCTGAGTTTGGAAAACTCAACCGATTAACTTAAGTCCGCGAACTTGTTTGTGAACTTAAGAGGTTATGATCTAAAGATGTGCTATGTACATGAAACATTAAATTACTAAGGAATTCTTTATGTAAACCGTGGATATAATGTTCATGAGCCGATTCAATCGAATCGAATCATCTTTGTTTCAATTGTGTCTTGTGTAGTTACATAAGATCTCATAGCAATTGAACAACTCTTTAACTAGTTCATTTGAGTCAATTGAACTAGTTATGGTGAAGAAGAACAAGGTTAATATGAAATGCTCATATGGTAACCTTTTGGGTTACTATGTTGAACCAACATACACGTACACGTTTGGGCACGGTTTTCACAAACACAGTAAACGTCTACCCAAGTGTGCGTGACAAGCTAAGTTTTCGATCTAACGGTTGAGAAATATTAGCTTGAATCTAAATCAGGTTTTTGTCTAACGGTGAATAAGGATTGCTTTGTACCTAAGGGAAAATCCTGATTTGAAGGCTATATAAAGGAGACATCTAGCATTGTGCAAAACTAATACCCACACGTCTGTGTGATACTAGTGCGCTCGCTAGAGTCGATTCTCCTTTAACCTTTGGTTTTCTTCTCTAAAACCAGGTTAACGACTTAAAGACTTCATTGGGATTGTGAAGCCAGGACGATACTACTTTTATCGTAGTTGTGTGATCTGATCTTGCATCTTCTATCATACAAGTACAATCAATTGATTGGCTTGAGATCGTGAGAGTTCTCCGATAGGAAAGATAAAGAAGTCACAAACATCTTCGTCTTACTGTTTGTGATTCCTCAACAAACCGCTTGTATAGTCAGAAGGATTGTAGAGAGGTGATTGATTAATCTAGGTTGTTCTTCGGGAATATAAGACCGGATTATCAATTGGTTCCTGTTCACCTTGATTTTATATCTTAAGACGGAACAAAACCTAGGTTTTATCTGTGGGAGACAGATTTATCCTTTGATAGACTTTCCTGTGTGAGACAGATCTGTTTATTATCAATTCTGTGATTTTAGGTTGCAGCAACTCTTGGTTGTGGGTGAGATCTGCAAAGGGAATCAAGTGTGTAGTATCCTGCTGGAATCAAAGGCGTAGGAGTACAACTGTACCTTGGATCGGCGGGAGACTGATTGGGGTTCAACTATAGTCCAGTCCGAAGTTAGCTTGGAGTAGGC
Source organism: Papaver somniferum (assembly GCF_003573695.1). NCBI lineage: Eukaryota > Viridiplantae > Streptophyta > Magnoliopsida > Ranunculales > Papaveraceae > Papaver > Papaver somniferum. The sequence goes on from NC_039362.1 coordinate 62,849,671, forward strand.
TAGTGTCTGTAGCGGCTTAATACAGTGTGTATTCAATCTGGACTAGGTCCCGGGGTTTTTCTGCATTTGCGGTTTCCTCGTTAACAAAACCTCTGGTGTCTGTGTTATTTCTTTTCCGCATTATATTTTATATAATTGAAATAATACAGGTTGTGTGTTCGTGATCATCAATTGGAAATCCAACCTTTGGTTGTTGATTGATATTGGTTGATCCTTGGACATTGGTCTTTGGTACCGTCCAAGTTATTCCTTGTATTTGATAAAGACTCGCTATTGTTTTTTTTGCTTAAGTAAAAATCAAATCAAGAGAGAGATATTAACTCATTGAGATACTTTTATCTAGATTGAGTCTGACTGTCTAGTTGATTCTCTAGCAAAGTATTTCGGAGTTAGTTCATACAGATTGCTAAGAGCATCTCCAACAGAGGGTGAAAATATTTTTTTTGAGTGACACATAGGATTTAGACCCCCATTTAGTATAAAAGCATCTCCAATGGTTAGGCCCTAAAAACTAGGAGGGGTCAAATACTAAATACGAAGGTGTTAAAGAAAGTCTTAACTACACCTTCGGGATGACCCTTAACTAATTCCATGTCATCAATTTTATTTTAAAAAAATAATTTTTAATATGGAATCAAGCTAAATATATTTTGAATGTTTATCTAAATCTAAAATACATTGTATAACCTTAACTACTGGAGATGGGTTTTAGTATAAAGGGTCTTATTAAGATCCAGGGATAAAATCTAAATAAATGGGGGTCTAACAATGACATCCACGTAGCATTTTTTTGACCTACTGTTGGAGATGCTCTAAGAGAAATATTGGGTGTTGTTGTTAGACCCCCGCTTTTTCAATTGGTATCAGAGCAGGAAAACACGTTAAAGACCTTATAAGTCTGTGTTTGTAGCTATCTGATTATGGACGAGTCTATCTCTAATAATTTACCAGTTCAGAAATTACCAGATGATTCTAAAAGTTTGGATTCACCTGAGAGAACTGTCACATCTAAGTCAATATCCAAACATTCTCTTGGCGTAAAAACTGTTGATTGGGAAACTCTTATAGAAGAACAGTTGGATGAACTTTCTGATGAAGGTGATTCAGATATTGATAGAGATGTTGATGAGGAAGTCTCGGAGTATGTTAAGTTTTTGGATTCGTGGAATATGAAGAAGATTACAACTTCTCATGTCACACCTCCTCTGACTCCTCTCTGTCGAGAAAACAAGAAATTGAGAAGATGTTACGCAGGTGTTTATTTTTCGAATCGTTCTACCGAATCGATCCTCAAGGATTCTGAGGAAAACCTACGTATGAAGTCACTTGAATGTGATAATATTTATCAAAAGTACTTTTTGTTGGAAGAGAAACTTGAAGAAATCTGAAGCAAGGTTTAACTTCCAGCAAACAAGTTTTGACGACAGAGAAAGCGCTTATCTCACTCGAGAAAAACGCCTTGAGGCTGATTTAGCTGTTGCTCTTGATAAAATCAAGATGTTGGAATATGACTTGAAAAAGTTCAATACTAGTTCAAGCAAATTAACCACTATACTAGGAGCAAGTAAAAATCATCGTGATACACGAGGATTGGGCTATAAGGGAATAGATGCTCCAAGTACTAGCAAAGAGGTAAAATTCGTCAAGGCTAGTGATTCTTCTCAAAAAAAGGTTTCCACTGATGGAAAAAGTGAAATACCTTCTCCGGCAGTTAAGGTTCAAAAGAGCAAAGTTTATCAACCTCCAAAGTTAGCACACACGGATCGAGGTAAGAACATTCCTTATGTTTGCCATTATTGCGGAAATAAAGGTCACCTGGAAAGGAGATGTCGTTAGGGCATCACAAGAAGTTGTGAAACCAAGATCATACGTTAAGACTGATCCTCTTAACATTACAGGTTGTAATTTTCCAACCTTTAGGCAAAGGAATCAGTGCTATGATAGACCCAGATTTTCCTATAAACGTCGTACGAATTCTTTTCATAATCATAATGGTTATCAAAAGGATAACTTCGTAAAGACAAAGACAAGATCCGATGCTCCCAATTGGATAAAGACTAAATTACAAAAGAATAGTCAATCCAATTCTCTTCCAAGAATTCTAGAAGAGAGTGATGGGAAGAAGGTTCCGGCTGTTCCTAAACGCACTCGGAAGTGGATACCGAAGAAAGACAATGATGTTTTGAGTGTGAAAAGGAATGATCTTCCAGAAAACTCCATGACTATGGAAAAGGCAGTATCCATGATGTTGGAACTTAACAAGTTTTTTGGAAAAATGGAATTGGATGTGAAAGGTTCTAAAAGTGATCTCTTTCATGATAATCCAAAGGTCACTTGTGGTGAGCAAGACTTTGTTCACCCCAACGCAACTTGATTGTGTTGAAAGTGCATCCTCACCAAGGAACGCCCTGCTTTGTATACGGTGAGGGAAGCACAAGAATTGGGGCACACAGATTATGTTCGGTAAGGCGGTAGAATTCAATTGGATTCATCTAAAAAGGTATGTCTATAAACGTGAGCAAGATTTGTACTTTTATTTGCTTAGAATACTTATAATAATCTTTCTTATCGTTCATTTCTACCTAACTTGATATGTGTTTAAGGTTCTTAAATGTTTAGGTTTGAAAATAATAGTTCGGGATGTTTGGACTACATGGTACACATACCAAGTATGCATAACAGCATTCAAAATCAAAATCCAGGGGTTTAAGTTCGCAAACCCGTATGCATACTTGACGCCGATATTCGGTAAACTTGTTTTGGCCGTAACTTCTTCGTCCGAACTCGGATTTACCTCATTCTTTTTGAATTCTCTTCCTTATTGAATTCCCTTCAAAATGGAGATGAGAATTGTTGAATTTGGATGAGTTAATATTGGTCTTTGTCCTGTCTCTTGTTTTTTAGTGTTTGCTCTGTTTCGTTGCACTTGTTCTATTCTCTTGGACTTGGGCACTGGGATTCTTGGAGAAATCCTATTCTAAGCTATTTTTTGGATGTTACAAGAGTGATGTTGGTGGATAATAAAGAAATAAGTTCGAGAATGGGTAGTAGTTCACATTGCTATATATTCTTGAGTGTTCACAATCATCTCATGTGAACTATGGTGCATAGTCGTCAATGACTTTGTATGTTTTTCTTTGGTAAGGAAATCTTTTTATACGCTTTTAGTAACCACTCTTGGTATAAATCCGTGTGAAAAAGATTGATTCTACCTTCTAAGGGCAAAGATTGTTATTGCAGTATTAATCTTTATGATTTTGTGATATTGCAATTGTTTATGTGATATGTATTGTTTATGTCCATGAACTTGAAGGTCCCATATTGCGGTCAAAAGTAAAGTCGTTCATGAATTACTATTCGTATTGATGAAAGGACGAATGGACTTTTGACAATTACAAAAGTTATGTCTATGCAATCATGTATTTGATGGAAAATAGGATCATATCTATTGTTTGACAAGAATAAAGTCTATTATATCGTTATAATGGAAAATAGAATAGATCCTTGTATGTTATCCACGGTATTGATCTTCATTGATCCATCTTGTTATGTTTTACCGTGAAGGCACCATTGAGTGTCTTATGTTGAGCACGATACGACTAAGTTGATTATTCTTATTGGCTTGTTGGTTGTTCCATGAGATGATATATGTCGAGCATTAGGAACTAAATTAATCAACCAGTTTGGTTATTTAGTTTGTACTCCATAAGTTTTCTTTCTTATGTCGAGTACATGTACGGTTAAGGTTGTCATATTCTATGATGAACTTAGTCGGAGTTCCATAAGTTCTCTTATGTTGAGCCCAAAATAATTAAATTGATTACTTCGGTGATTAGTTTGGTTGTTTGTATTCCAATTAGATTAATTATAGGTTCTCTTGTAATTAATCTAGTTGATTTTTCATATTTTCCACAAATTCTTGTGTTGAGTATATGAACGGCTATACTAATCATGTTCTATTGGTTAATGTAGTCATATATTCCATAAGGTTTTCCTTATGTTGAGTATGTGAACGATTAAGTTAGTCATCTCTGTATGATTACCTTAGTCGTAGCTCCGTAAGTTTACTTATGATTGAACACTTTCAATTAAATTGATCACTTTTGTGGTTTGATTTAGTTGCGTTTTCAATTGAATTAATCATGGATTTACTTGTGATTAATTTGGTTGAGCTTTGGATATAGAAAATCATTCTTATGGTTTTTGGTGTCCAATTAAAAAATCCTTCTTTTCCTTCGAAATTAAGGTCGCTCTTGTTGTTCTTTCGGGAATAACATCAAATGGGGGAGAGTTCTTTTGAACTTGTGCTTAATAGTAATATCTCGCGGGGTGTGCGGTTGTGGAATCTTATAGGGGTTATCTTGTATCTTAAAACTCCTTGATGAATGCATTTAGCTTCGGCTTTATGATTGCATCTAAATTTAGTTGGTATGTATTTTTCTTTTAGTGTATGAAATGTCTCTTGTGGAAATTTCATTATGATCCCATTCTTGTACCTTTGCCAATTTTATTGACTAAAAGGGGGAGAAATAATGTAGTTCACACTACAAATACATATGGTTTTCGGATCATTGTGTAAGGGGGAGTGGTTTCCATGATCGAGATGGAGTATTGACTAAGGGGGAGTGATACATATCACCGTAGTATTATTGTTAAAGTCGTGATACAATTGGACTTTGATATTACATAATAATATTATGACACTGTAATAATGATCGAGAATCTCGATTTCTCTCATTGTTTTAGCTATGGATCTTCAACAACGATGATGCTAAACTTACAACCTTTGGGATCATTGGAGTACTTGGAAGGACGAAGATTTCAAGGAACGTTGAAGATTAGACTATGGAATATGAGCCACTAAAGTTTATCTTTTTTGTATTCCATATGTATTAATAGTTTTGTCACTAAAATTGACAAAGGGGGAGATTGTTAGAGCATATCTCGGTCGACCTCGCATGCGTAGCTATCTCAAGCATGTTTGTCAATGTTAGTGATCAAAACGATGATGATAATAATGATCAAGAATCTCGATTTCTCTCATTATTATAGCTGCGGATCTTCAACAACGATGATGCTAAACCTACAACCTTTGGGATCATTGGAGTACTTGGAATGACGAAGATTTCAGGGAACGTTGAAGATTAGACTATGAAATAGGAGACACTAAAGTTTATCTTTTTTGTATTCCATATGTATTAATAGTTTTGTCACTAAAATTGACAAAGGGGGAGATTGTTAGAGCATAGCTCGGTCGACCTCGCATGCGTTGCTATCTCAAGCATGTTTGTCAATGTTAGTGATCAAAACTATGAGTCTTGATTTCTATCCTACATAGCTAAGTATCGGACTAGGATAGAAAAGTGTAGTTGAGCTCAAGGACTTCATGGCGATTCATCATACAACGACAAAGATCTATACAAGGAACCGTGGAACTTCATCAACAAAAAGGTATGTGGAGACTTGAATTTATCTATCACTCAAAAGTCTATCTATTTCATCTCCTACTTCTTATGAGACAAAAGTCGTATGTTACATAGACTAGATCATACACATTTGATATTTTGAGCTGAGCATTCATTGCTTATCTTTTATCTCGAAATCGTGTGTTGGTAAAGCGTTTCTCTTTGACCAAGTTTATCTTCACCTAGTGACGAAAGTCATGAAAAATGTCAATTACTTTGAGAATTGCTCTGACGTGAATCGGTCTGTGAATAAAGGCTACATAGCGTCCTCTGAGAATGTCTCAATGATTGAAATGAGAGTTTAGATTACATAACCATGTATTCCTTGAACCGAAGTTTTCGAACTTTGTTGATCAAGAGAAATCGGGAGGATTGTGTAATTGGCTTGCCAAGTCGGCGAACTGTCGAAATTCTCGACCGAGAATTTCTGCTGGATTTTCCAAAAACTCGTTTGTGTGATAAGTCCGCGAACTCAATCCCCGAACTGGCGGAAGTTCTCTTTCCGAGAATTTCTGCTGAGTTTGGAAAACTCAACCGATTAACTTAAGTCCGCGAACTTGTTTGTGAACTTAAGAGGTTATGATCTAAAGATGTGCTATGAACATGAAACATTAAATTACTAAGGAATTCTTTATGTAAACCGTGGATATAATGTTCATGAGCCGATTCAATCGAATTGAATCATCTTTGTTTCAATTGTGTCTTGTGTAGTTACATAAGATCTCATAGCAATTGAACAACTCTTTAACTAGTTCATTTGAGTCAATTGAACTAGTTATGGTGAAGAAGAACAAGGTTAATATGAAATGCTCATATGGTTAACCTTTTGGGTTACTATGTTGAACCAACATACACGTACACGTTTGGGAACGGTTTTCACAAACACAATAAACGTTTACCCAAGTGTGCGTGACAAGCTAAGTTTTCGATCTAACGGTTGAGAAATATTAGCTTGAATCTAAATCAGGTTTTTGTCTAACGGTGAATAAGGATTAGTTTGTACCTAAGGAAAAACCCTGATTTGAAGGCTATATAAAGGAGACATCTAGCATTGTGCAAAACTAATACCCACACGTCTGTGTGATACTAGTGCGCTTGCTAGAGTCGATTCTCCTTTAACCTTTGGTTTTCTTCTCTAAAACCAGGTTAACGACTTAAAGACTTCATTGGGATTGTGAAGCCAGGCCGATACTACTTTTATCGTAGTTGTGTGATCTGATCTTGCATCTTCTATCGTACGAGTACAATCAATTGATTGGCTTGAGATCGTGAGAGTTCTCCGTTAGGCAAGATAAAGAAGTCACAAACATCTTCGTCTTACTGTTTGTGATTCCTCGACAAACCGCCTGTATAGTCAGGAAGGATTGTAGAGAGGTGATTGATTAATCTAGGTTGTTCTTCGGGAATATAAGACCGGATTATCAATTGGTTCCTGTTCACCTTGATTTTATATCTTAAGACGGAACAAAACCTATGGTTTATCTGTGGGAGACAGATTTATCCTTTGATAGACTTTCCTGTGTGAGACAGATCTGTTTATTATCAATTCTGTGATTTTGGGTTGCAGCAACTCTTGGTTGTGGATGAGATCTGCAAAGGGAATCAAGTGTGTAGTATCCTGCTGGAATCAAAGGCGTAGGAGTACAACTGTACCTTGGATCGGTGGGAGAATGATTGGGGTTCAACTATAGTCCAGTCCGAAGTTAGCTTGGAGTAGGCTAGTGTCTGTAGCGGCTTAATACAGTATGTATTCAATCTGGACTAGGTCCCGAGGTTTTTCTGCGTTTGCGATTTCCTCGTTAACAAAACTTCTGGTGTCTGTGTTATTTCTTTTTCGCATTATATTATATATAATTTAAATAATACAGGTTGTGCGTTCGTGATCATCAATTGGAAATCCAACCTTTGGTTGTTGATTGATATTGGTTGATCCTTGGACATTGGTCTTTGGTACTGTCTAAGTTACTCCTTGTATTTGATAAAGACTCGCTATTGTTTTTTTGCTTGAGTAAAAATCAAATCAAGAGAGAGATATTAACTCCTTGAGATACTTTTATCTAGATTGAGTCTGACTGTCTAGTTGATTCTCTAGCAAAGTATTTCGGAGTTAGTTCATACAGATTGCTAAGCGAAATATTGGGTGGTGTTGTTAGACCCCCGCTTTTTCAATATTGTTCTTCTGAACTGGTGTAAACCCTAGCCTTAGGGATGCCTTTCATAAACTTGTAGAAATAATTCATCGTAAACAATTCCTCTTCGAATATCACCGTAGTAGCGTCGGCTACCTCATGATTAGTGACGGGTAATCATTATTATGCAAAGTGGGTACGTACGGGTAGGTGACTGATTCCACGAAGAACCGGGCGTTAGGGTTTTTCTCTTTTTTTTTTGTAAGTCAAACAAAGAGCCTGGTTTATGGTTTTATTTTCTGGATTTTTGGGTTGATAGACAAGTGTTACCTATGAGGGTTTTGTATTATTATTCGGGATGAACTGTTTTAGGATGATGCCGTTTTTGGTTATGATTGTAACTGACACAAACATCCCGAGGAAGATATGGAACCGTGAATGTTGCATTTCGGTAGATGACATGGGATGAAACATAACTTGGCTATCGGTTTTATCATTCCCGTGTTTTGTAAACCATGTATTTTGTCTAGGCAAGACTTACTCGGTTTTTTGGATTTGCTAACGAAAAATGAGTCAGGTGCAAGTCTGAGTTTTGTGGGAAGCACCACGATTTTGGAAAGTCCCCAGTCTTCCATGAGTCACTTGATAATCGAGTCGTCGATCCCTGGATGGATCGTTTGCTTTTAACCTCTGGGAAGTCCCCAGTCTCCCCTTGCGGTGTCAAGACTGGTAATCGGGTCGTATGGTAACTGAGTCGTCGATCCCTGAGCGAATCGTATCGATCCGTCTGGTAGATGAGTCGTCGATCCCTGAGTGGATCGTATCGGGTCATCTGGTAGCTGAGTCGTCGATCCCTGAGCGAATCGTTTGCCTCTACCGTTCTGACGTCTGGCTCGAAGTATGAGATCGAGGATTGAAAATTGACATTGTAACCGAAAGATCAATCTCCCACTGTGGTCGCCAATTGTTTGAGGGTGAAAATGATTTATGTTGATTTTGGTAATTTCGGGTGTGTGGTTGAGAAACGAGTTTAAACCCTAAACAGTGTACTGCAAGGGAGTACTTTAGATTCGAAGGATCAATCTGTACAAATCCGTCCTAAACCAAGAAATGGTCGTTTCAGACTTGCTTCGGTCACAAAGTGAAGGAGAAGGGTTGGTTTTGGGGAGGGAATCGAAGAGAGTGTTGAGACCAGAATATTGATTCTGGAAGAGTAGTTGTTTCACGAGTTGTATCATAAAGTGGGAAGCTAACAGATGGAAAGCTAGCAAATATTTTCTGAGTATTGTATGCTCCTGACATGAACTTATTGTTCGGTGGAAATAGGTAATACCTAATTATACAAGTCGAAGTGAAACGTACTCTGGTCTCATTAAGAAATGGAAAACGGGTGAGTAAATGGGAGGACGTGGTAACCGGTAACGCCTGGAATTGATGTTCCATAAAAAAAAGCGTTTCACCATTACTCCCTTTATTTACTAACCGCCTCATCCTTATGAAACTTTCTTATAACGGGTGTAGTGTACGCCGCATGTTGTAAACCGCCAAACCAATACCCAATGAGCATCCCCCAGTTTGTGATATGCGTTGATGTCTCGAGTGTTTTCGTGGAAAACATGTAGCATGTTGTTGTCGTCTGGAAAGTGGAGCTTGGGAGACTTGCCGGCTCGATGACCTTCGACGGTCGAGATTTTGCATCTTAAGAGGAAAGGTAGCCGGTGATTATTGCAACCCTTCGTTGGGTAGCTAGTGGCATGCAAGCATGCTCGGTATGGCTTTAATATGGCCTGGTTTAGGCGCGGCCAAAAGTTAGGGTTTCCGCTTTGTTTAGGCGTGACCAAACTAGGGCCAAAAGTTGCCATGCGTTATCAGGTAACCTTGGACGTCTAAGATCTGCATCTTGGATGAAAAGGTGGTCGTTGATCGTTGCAAGCCTTTGTTTTGGCATCCGCATAGGGAAGGCCGGTATGGCATGGTGCGACAAGGTGGTTGGCATGCCATTGGCACATGTGGCATGGCATGCCTTGGCACGTTTTGGCATGGCCAAAACTAGGGTTTGGGGCCAAAGGTTACCGTGCGGTGTTTGGTAACCTTGGACGGCTAGGATTTGCATCTAGCATTGAAGGGTGGTCGTTGATCGTCGCACGCCTTCGTTTTGGTAGCCGCATAGGGAAGGCCGGCATGGTAGGTCCAAGGCAAATGGCGCGGACGGGTTGGTGGGGCCAAGGGTTTGGACGGCTTGGCATGGTGGGGTCAAGGCATAATGGTGCGAACGGCTCGGCATAGTGGGGCCAAGGCAGAATGGTGTGGACGGCTTGGCAAAGTGATGCCAAGGCAGAATGGTGCGGGTGGCTTGGCATAGTGGGGCCAAGGCAGAATGGTGCAGACGGCTTGGCATAGTGGGGCCAAGGCAGAATGGTACGGACGGCTTGGCATAGTGGGGCCAAGGAAGAATGGTACGGATGGCTTGGCATAGTGGGGCCAAGGAAGAATGGTGCATACGGCTTGGCATAGTGGGGCCAAGGTAGAATGGTGCGGATGGCTTGGTATAGTGGGGCCAAGGGTTTGGACGGCTTGGCATGGTAGGGCCAAGGGTTTGGCATGCCATTGGCGCATGGGGTGGCCAGCATGGCTAGGGCCAAGGGTTTGGCATGCCATTGGCGCATGGTGCGGCCAGCATGGCTAGGGCCAAGGCAAGGTGCGGTTGGCTTGGCATGGTGGGGCCAAGTGTTTGGACGGCTTGGCATGGTCGGGCCAAGAAAAGGTGCGATTGGATTGGCATGGTGGGTCCAAGGGTTTGGACTGCTTGGAATGGTAGGGCCAAGGGTTTGGCATGCCATTGACGCATGGTGCGGCCAGCATGGCTAGGGCCAAGGGTTTGGCATGCCATTGGCGCATGGTGCGACCAGCATGGCTGGGATGCCTTGGCGCGGTAATCGTGGATGGCATGGTTTGCCATTGGCACAGTGGTGTGGCTGGCATGGTTGGCATGCCTTGGCGCGAAGATGTGGCTAGCATGGTTTGCCATTGGCACAATGGTGCAGCTGGCATGGTTGGCATTCCTTGGCGCGGTGATGTGGCTGGCATGGAATGACATTTGCACGGTGGTGCGGCTGGCATGATTGGCATGCCTTGGCGCGGAGACGTGGATGGCATGGTTTTCCATTGGCACGGTGGTGCGGCTGGCATGGTTGGCATGCCTTGGCGCGGAGACGTGGCTGGCATGGTTTTCCATTGGTAGGGTGGTGCGGCTGGCATGGTTGGCATGCCTTGGCGCGGAGACGTGGATGGCATGGTTTGCCATTGGCACGGTGCCGTGAGAATTAGGGTTTGGTATGTACGAAGACGATGTCGGTCAATACTAAGGGTTCTGTCGTGGAACATGACACATGTATAAAAAAAAGGTACCCTGGTAATTCTTACGTAGGCATGCTGATTGATTCAATAAATGCGCTAGTGGTCATAGTGACGTCATGTCATATGTATGGTTTTACGATTTTAACCCTAAGCTAAAAACCACCATCAACAGAAACTTAATTCCCTTGTTAAACCGATTGACCAAAAGTGTTGGTTTATGGTTCAACTACATACACAATCGGTTCATTCGACAAGACCAAAATAAAGATCAGAATTAACTTTATTTCTCTCATCAGGCTCTAATTATTCAGACAATAACTTAGACCTTTCCCTTCAGACAAGACAAACATTAGGTTAGTTAACTAATTTTTCTTGTCAAGGCATTCAATTAGACTTGAATAACCGAATCCTCCAATTTGATAAGTCTAACTAAGATCAGAATTAACTTAGTTTCTCTTATCCGGAATCAATTTGGACTAAACAAATGATCCCGTATTTTGTTAAGCCATAAACAATACATACAAACCAAAATAAATTGACTTGCATAATTATTTTCTTAACTAGAAGCAGTTGAAACAAACATAAACATTATAGCTCCACAATTTGCACCGAATTTCGTTAAGCAAAAACACTTGATACCCAACAATAGAGAAGATACCAAACAATGAGCCAAATAAATTGACACAGTTTTTCTTAACTGGAAACAATTGAATCACGCACACATCCATACATATTATAATGGAACATATCAATCGTAACGAAATTTTGTTAAGCAAAAGCAAAATATATGCAATATAAACAGACTTTTCTTAAACAAGAAAACGATTAACTAACAAATTCGTTACCTTAAATTCCGCAGCATCTTCTCCCTAGAAATATATATCATTAAGCGCAAGTTCAAATAAGAACCCCTATTGTGTTGTCATCCTCTCGCAAAAACAACAGAACAACAACAAAAGCGACCTTTACCAGAGAAAAGTTGAATCGTTTTAACTAATGCATGCCAAAAGAAAAAGTTCAAAACCCAAAACACATATGTTATGCTAAACAAAACTCATGTAAACATAAATTGATTCAATATATTGTGACTTTTCACATATGAATTTCAATCGGAACACCTTATAATCCTTTGATAAAGCCTACCAACATTGGCTAGAACTTAATCCCGCTAAATCAAAAGACAACACAAACCATAAGGGTCACATCATATGAGATCGAATATTAAGGTTAATGAAAACTGAAATCAGACATCTCATAAACCGAATACACATAGAAAAAATATAAACATTCATTCACAGGCTATGTAATCGGTAACTATCACAAGAAAAATTATAAAATAATAATTTTATTTATAAAATAATTCCTAGATAAATTAATAATAATGATTACACAAAGCTTTTTGTTGGCATCCTAGCAACAAGATGGGCTCCAACATCTTTTTGAATAGCTATGCCTAATCTATGAAAAATAAAACTACCAAAACCACTACTAGCGTCATTACTAACTAAACAGTTCTTCAGACGCTTGAAAAAAACACAAAGTGTCCTCACCAAGTTCCCCTAAAGTAGAGAAATCTAGGACCCCAAAACCATATCCATGTGAAACACAGTTGTCCAAATATTTAGTGTGTTTACGTGAGACAACAGTAGCTATAGCTTTTCCTGGGACGAATGAGCGAATTCCTTCCCCAGTGAAGGGAGAGACACCTATGACATCCATACAAACATCCTGTCCATTTTCCCAATTGAGCACCAGAATATCAGCAGGTTTCAAATCTTTTTCTTCATTCGTCAGAAAACCAAGAGAAGCTTCCTTACGTGCAGGCACACTAGCTTTGTAACAAATGTCAGCAACTATATCGCGAACAACATCATGTAGAAACTTAGGGCCAATATCCTTAGCACAATGAAGCGCGTGATCCCCAAAAATGTCCATGGATTTGTTACAACTTGGACATAAACCATTCTCAACAAAAAGTGGGATGCCAAGACGATAGCAAAGCACAACTCTAAACTGTCTCGAACCAATACACTGATTGAGCCCACTGATAGGTACAACCAATAAATAGTCCTGAGCATGTTTAACACGATTACACTGCCACAAGATGGAATATCTTGCAGACATAGAGAATTGGCTTGGGATTTGCTTCTTAAAATAATGATAGTTTTTAATCAAAAATAAACCTTATATAATAATTAAAACATTGATGTCTATTTTCTGGATAGATCTTTGAACAGTCTTCCTCAAAGATCATTTTCAATATCCTCAAATTTTTCGGGATCGTCATCTACAGCATCACGACTGATTTCCCGGATTCTACACATAATACCTTGATTTTGTTCACAGGCTAAAGCATTAATCTTTAGATTAATATTTCGAGCATACTCCCTATTACCGATTCCAAGTTTAATCATCTTTCTTTGGTTACGGATAACATTTATTAGTAATGATGTCTGTCTATGATGAGTTTCAACAGTACTGAGGATATCTTAGCATCCAAATTTTTTTGTACAAGAAGATAGTCATATCTTCGTTCTCTTTTCCTTTTTCCTCACAACCAGATTTCTTGAAGGAATCAACAAGATTAATGGTTTCATCAGAAGCTATTCCACTCAAAGCTTTCATAATCTTAGCTTGAGATCTGGTTTGAGGATACATATTTAAATTTAGTATAAGTTCTCAAACAATGTGAGTACATATACAGGAGGATTTCAATACATACCAAACATAGGTATCATCCTTAAATAATTAATTCTGACTAGATTCGAAAATAATTTCGTATCTTATGTGTTTCCAAATCCTAAAGATTTTTGAAAAGAATCATTCTTTCAAAATCATGTATCTAAAAAAAATTCTTTAGATAAGAAAACTTATCATGTTTACACAAGTTGTTGTAAGACAACTTTTCTACACATGAAGACCGATTAAATATCTTCAGGTAGATTTTGAATTCTCTCTATGTTAAATAAGAGATATTAACAGGATTCCGGATGCCCAGATACTTGTGCTTCCTTACATCATATGATTGGGCATTGTAAGGATGCAAGTTCCAACATTGTTAAGTGTTGGGGTGAGAGGAATTTTCCTTACCAAGTACCATTGGAGCAACATCTTCCTTCTTATATTTAGGGACATGATCTTGTGTCCTCGAATGGGTTTCGAATGTGTTTGATACATCCTTTTCATCAGGAATATTGCGTGATACTATATTCTTGATTACTTTTTGAGCCCAGGATGGTATATCCTTTTTATTCAAACCCAAGTAGTCTTGATCTGACATCATACAAATTGCAGAGATTTTTCTTTCAAGACTTTCGATATTCCTTTTTAAGGTATCCAAACCTTATCTTAAATGTCTTTCTAAGGATTTGCCAAAGCATACCTCTTGACATGATTCTGTAAGAAGGTCTTCTATAAGGATTTTATTCCTTATTAAATGTTCCAGCGATTGTGTAAGATATTCACACTCTGAAGTTTGGTGATTTACTTCATTACACAAAGCTAATTTTTATTCAAAATAATCTGTCATATTATTTTGAAGGCTGAGTGTTTCACACTTTGCTTCACAAATTCTTACATCTAGTTGAACAATAAGTTCCAAGACATCTTCCAGGATATCAATGGATTTTCCTGCTTCTGAAAAGGTTTTAACCTTATTGCAAAACCTTTGAATCCAATCCGGAATTCAGAATTCGGGCAGGATAGTGAATTTAAACTCTTCTTATTTTCAGGAATAGAAATAGAAGATTTTTCACCAATAAATGGAGTCGGATCCAAAACATGCTTTGAATCAAGTACTGGTACCTTTTGTTTTTGATGGATTTTTTTTATCATGAACATGGTTCTCAATCAAGTGTTTATCAGTCATAGACTTTGTTCTTGATTGTAAAAAAGAATTACGAGACCAATTCCCATTGACCCTTTTTGAGAGATTATTCTCAATATCTTGATGTATGCTAACTGAGTCCTGTATAAGTTTAGCTTTACTTTTCTTATTTCGACTCATGTCTTATAGGTTGGATCGCATCAAACACAGATTGTTAGATATTTTCGTGTTTTCCTGCTCTGATACCAATTGAAAAGATGAGGGTACCCAAATACACCACAATCTTTTACTTTTGATCACAACCTATACAAGATCCACCATGTAGAAACCTCTTGAAGCAACAATCACTAAAGGAATATTTCAACACAGTGTCCACTTGAGATAAGTTAGTCCGAACTGGCCTAACACATGAATATATATCAGAGTCAAGTGGAAAAATCCAATACACTTTGTGTGATTGTCTATGGATATGAAATCGAGACAATATGAAAACAAAGTGTTCACTTGATAATAGGTATGGTAATAACCGAAACCTGATAGGATCAATATCAAGTGCCTCATTAACGTAAAAGTGTATTTACTTTAAATTATATAAACAAATATAATCGCGGAAAGTTAAAGTAAATCACACAACAAGATTTTGTTAACGAGGAAACCACAAATGCAGAAAAACCCGGGACCTAGTCCAGTTTTGAATACTCTCAGAATTAAGCCGCTATACAAAATCTAAACCAACTTCGTATAGTTGAGACCAAGCAGTCTACCCCTAGCTACTTAGTTCCCTCAGTATCCATGCGCCTTCGACTTCTAGAGTCACGCACATGAACATCAAGTCCTTTGGATCGTATTCCAAACAACAAAGGAAGAATCTGTTTGGTAACTACTCTAATCAATCTTAGCTACAAGATATAGATGAGTTGTTGGCAAAGGATCTTCCGTTTAATCTAATAAACTCATTTCGCTGGTTAGATTAATCTAACTTTAACTACCGAAATAGTCAAGTATAGATTCACACTTAATCAAAATAGATCTAAAAGAGATATATTGAGAATGCTGATATCGCGCAACTAATCAATCGAATAAATCCGATTCTAGTTGGATCCCATCTAATCAAGGTTTATGCACACAATTCACAAGATATGAAAACCAATAAGAGATCTTCTTCGTCTTCAAATATTCTTTAATCTTCAATAACCTGCACAACACCACTTGAATCTCTTGTGATCAATAAAGCATAGAATGGAGTCTGTTAACAATGGATTATCACAAGATATCTTTAGATCTAACAACAGTTCTAAAGATCCCGTCAATACTTCGATCTAGTTTGAGTTAATTTTATATCATAAGAGAAGATTCTCAAGAATAAACAAACTAGGTGCAATCAAAGTTTCAACAACAATTAGTCAATCAAATCAACCGAAAACTAATAACACTGCAATTATCTAGTTTCCCACCAACGTCACTCGTAGAGCTTTTTGATCCCGTAGAAGTTTTTAAACGAGTAGTCGTAAGAGATTTCACCTAATTAGGATACTTTCCTCTCCGAATAGACGGCTCCACCAGAAACAACAAGAAATGAAGTTTGTCTGGATCTTAGGATAGTTTGCTAGAAATGTAAACTTGGGTATTTATATACCAAGGATGTTTGGACACCAAGGAATTTCTAAAACCGAAAATATTCTCAAGATATGCAATGAATGGAAAAATTCGGTTTTCCTAATTTCAATAAATGCTTATCCAATATTTCTGAAATCTCTCAATAAAAAATCTCCAACTAGTAAATGCACATTACTAATTTTTATTTTCTAGAGCTACATATTAATTTCCGGTAATTAATGTATATAAAATCAAAAACCTTAATTAAAAGATTCTTTATTTATTTCGACACATGATCACCTTGAGTAGTACGGAATATCTTTGAACAATAAATGATAAGAGTTACTGCTCGTGTTCAAAGTATGTTGACATCTTTTCACTGCAAATCCTCATTTCAAATTTACATGGATTTGCATCCTTGGAATCGGTTAGACCACACTTCCAAACAAGTTTATAATTGGTTCACCTGTATTCCAAGACTATTATGTGACTGGTCAAATACCAAATCACATACATGGGTTCAATCTGTTCTACCAATCACTAGGATCGGTTATACCTAATTATGAAAATACTTGTGATCGGCCACACCAGTCACTAGGATCGGTTGCACCAGTTACAAGGATCGGTTCCATATACACATGGTATTACTTGTGATCGGTCACACTAGTTACCAGGACCGGTTACACCAGTTACATGGATCGATTACACATACTCATGATTGGTCACACCAATTACTAGGATCGGTCAAATCAATTACAATGATCGATTATACCATCGCATGGTGATTACTTAGGATCGGTTACACCAATTAATAATAACTAGTCATACCAAATCATAAGTCAGGCATTGTGATTAGTTATATCAAGATACATAACATAAGTTAAGATCGGTTCTACCATCTCACACATATTGGTTATCCAAAGATTTGCAATGAATAGACAGACCAATAAGCCTCCCATTTGATTCATAAAACAAGTTCATGAATGTACTTCCTATAAACTAATGTAAAACATTATTTACTAGGATAAAATCTTCACCATAACCCATTCACATAATCACAACAATATATAAAAGATTATGTCGATGTCATATCTACAAAGTTCAAAAGATAAGCGTTATACTTCGTAGTCTAATTCCCCAATACTATGATCATACTATTATGATCGTGTCACATCACTAGAGTATTATACAATATGTACAGTATATACAACTTCGTAGTTATGTTTTCAATATAGCACGACTTGAAAGATACGTTAGGAATGAAACAAGTTCAAGTCAGTATTACTAATCTCAAGTGGAAGGATGATGTTGTTGTTGTAGTTCGCTACTTCTTCACATTCTTCGGGTCTTCGGAGTAATACTTTTATGCGTCAATATTCCTAGACTTTCTGGTCTAACCTAAATGAAGTTGACCCTGGTATTTAATCAAGCGACTCCAGATGAGTTTTGATACTAAAATATGACAACCAAACTTGACATACCGGTTAGAGCATAGCTCGGTTGAACCCACTAAGCGTTGGTATGTCAAGTTTGGTTGTCATATTTTAGTGAGCCAAAACTCATTTAAAAATTCGCTTGATTATGTACTAGAGTCAACTTCGTATAGGTTAGCTTGAAAGTATTAGGATATGAGACATTACAAGTATTGCGAAGACTTGAAGAAGTAAGGAGCTACAACGACGACATCATCCTTCCACTTGAGGTTAGTGATATTTGACTTGAACTGTCTCGTTCCCTAACGTATCTTTCAAGTCGTGCATATTGAAAAAATAACTGTGAAGCATGAATGATTGTACTCTAGTTAGACGTAGTATTAAGGAATACAATACGAGGTTTATTGCATAACCATTAAACTTTGTATATAAGACATCGACATAATCGTTTGAATGCTATTGTGATTATGTAAGGGTATAAGGTGCAGATTTCATCCTAGGAAACAATGTGTTACATTTGTTTAAAGGAAGTAAATTCATGAACTTGTTTTGTGAATCGAATGGGAAATCGCTAGGCTTTATTGGTATTGTTATTCATTGCATATATTTTGAACTGTCAATATATGTGATTAGTATAACCGTTCATGACTTGTTTATGTTCTTGGTAAAACTATTCACAAAGGCCTGACTTTTGTATTGGTAGGACTTTTATTAGTGAAACCGATCTTAAGTAATCACCTGAGATGGTATGATCGATTTACTGTTATTGGTATGACCAACTCTAGGCAAACGGGAGCCGATCCTACGAAGAGGTGAAACCGATCACAAGAGGGGAATTGATCCTTGTACGAGGTGCAGCAAGTTTTTAGTAGAAAGGGGAACCGATCCTATGAACATGTGCAACAAGTTTTTAGTGAAAGGGGAACCGATCCTATGGACATGTGCAGCAAATACAAGTAGTTACCATAAGTATGTGGGGAACCGATCCTAGTACCTAGTCAACCGATTTTTTGGAAAGCTAGTGTGACTATGCACAATACTCACATGGAGGTAAACCGAAACTTGTTTTGGTAGAACCGCGAAACCCATGATTTGTGATTGAGTGTTCTTAATCAATCACATAGTTCTTGAAAGTCAGATGAACCAATTCTAAACTTGTTTAGAAGTGTGGAAAATCGGTTTCAAGATTGTAAGTATGAAAGAGGACTTACAAAGTGAAGATGTCGACATACTTTGAACATGTGCGGTAACGCTTATATTTAATTTTTCAAAGATATTCCTTAATAGCTAAAGGAAAAATCCCAGGATCGAAAAATAAGTTGAGAATCTTTTAATTAAGGTTTTTAATTTTATTTTTGGAAAGTTGAAAATTAGTAATGTGCATTTACTAATTGGAGATTTTCCAAGAGATTTTCGGTCAATATTTGGACAAAGCATTTCCAGGAATTATGGAAACCGAATTTGGAATATATTGCATATCTTGAGAATATTTTCGGTTTTGGAAATTCCTTGGTGTCGAAACTTCCTTGTCTATAAATATCAAAGTTTGCATTCCTAGCAAACTAATCCTCAAATCCAGCAAAACTACCTCAGTTGTGTTGTTACTGGTGGAGCCGCCTATTCGGAGAGGAAAGTAACCTAATTAGGCGAAATCTCTTACGACCGCTCAGTTTAAAGACTTCTTTGGGATTGAGAAGCTCTATTAGTACCGTTTGTGGGAAACTAGATAATTGCGGTTTATCTTTTATTTTCGATTGATTTGATTGACTGAGGGTGGTTGAATTTTGATTGCACCTAGTTTATTTATGCTTGAGAATCTTCTCTCCTGATATAAGATTCACTCAAACTAAATCGAAGTTTCGAATGGGATCTTTAGACTGTTTGTAGATCTAAAGACATCTTGTGATAATCCATTGTTAACAGACTCCGTTCTGTGCGTGATTGATCACAAGATATTCAAGTTGATTGTGTGCAGGTGTTTATTGAAGATCTAAGAAGATTTGAAGACAAAGAAGACTTTGAAGATTTATGATTTGGGTTCATAATCTTTGGTGTGCACAATACTTGTTTCGGTAAAAGAGGATCCAACTATAATCGATTTATCCTTGTGGTAGATTGGATTGATTAGTTGTGTAGATAGGCATCAATAAGTTTCTTTGTGATTCAAAGTATTGATTGCAAAATCTTAACAATTACTTTGGCATTTGTTGATAAGATAAATCTAAGAACCTGACAAAGGAGTTTATTGGGATAAACGGAAGAGCCTTTTGTCGAACTCACATCACTTGGTTGAAAAGAGTTGATACCAAACAGATTTGTTGTTCCTTTACTATTTGGAATACGAACCAAAGGAATTGTTCCAAGTACGTGACTTATTATAAGTTGGAGGCGTAGGAATACAGACGGAACTATAGGTTTAGTTTCTTGGTTTCAACTATACGAAGTTGGTTTGATTTTGTATAGCGGCTTAATTCTGAGAGTATTCAGTTCTGGACAAGGTCCCTGGGTTTTTCTGCATTTGCGGTTTCCTCGTTAACAAAATCTTGTTTTGTCATTTACTTTTATTTTCCGCAATTATAATTGTTGTTATTATAATTTAAAATAAATTACACAAACGTTAATTCCTATTTACTTGATAGTAATCCTATAGTGTTTGGTTAAGTCCGAATCATTTATCAAGTAAACATACTTCGTTGTTGCATTGTCTCGATCTTGTATCCATATTCAATCACGCAAGTTATCTTATTGTCGTATTGTCTCGATCTCGTATCCATAGACGATCACAAGAAGTGTGAACCGATTAGTTGTATTGTCTCAACTCAGTCCATATACAATCACTTTCGGAGAAAGGACTTATAGGTGGAAAAGTTTTAGATTGAGGTATATTTGGGTACCCTCGTCTTTTCAATACCAACGCTTGGTGAGTTCAACCGAGCTATGCTCTAACACCCTTATATAGACTTCAAAGCCTAGGTTGCTTTAGGTTTAAGCTAAGATAGCTTTGGAACCAAGCAATCAATATTCACCATTAGATGAAAGCTTTGAATATTATTCACATATACAAGATATACACTATGGTTAGGTAAACCGTAATTTACCTAACCGAACCGTGTATAAATACTGTGTTCAACATGGTTAACCGAAACTAGCCGATTTGAACTTAAAAGCTTAATACTCATTTTCATTTTCACAAGACATTAATATTGATTCACAATCATGTGATCGAATGAGTCTAGTGTTAATTAGAGAATTGATCAAATGCAAATTACTTCAAGGAAATAATTGAAATGCAATTGAATCATAATCGACATAGTTTGTAAATATACAATGTTCAATTACTTGAACCATTCGTGAATCGGCTGAGTCACACTACGTGGATCGGTTTGCAAAATTATATGCAATGACCGAGTTCCTGAGTCAACAGAACTTCTCATTTCACGTACAGGTTTGCAAACTTAAGACCTTTGCCGTTTCCGGAGTTCACATAACATTCAACTAGAGCACTAAACTGGTTCTAAAACATAGAACTGTTTTGGCTCGCATACCATTTGATTATTTTAACCTGGTTCCCTTGCCACAGTTTCACAATGGTTTGTGTACGATTATACATACCTATCCAGATAACGAAACAAACAGATTTTCCCATGATGTACATACGAATATGCATATCACACAAATCTGAAAGTCGATATATAGCTACTTCGCTACGTGTACGAGTACATGTAATACGGCTTCAGACATATAACAGTTTTATCAGTTTGTAAGACTGATAACACTGTCTTGTATTCCGAATATAGTAGTTCTATGTTTCTCTAAATCGATTCAAAACATTCCTGAAAAACATTAATGACACATATCACTGTTCCAGACTATTTTCGAATAATAAACTTGAATCATGATTTGGTTCTGAACAATAAATTGTTCTCCACCGAATTAGATCAAGTATGAACAAATGTTCATTAAGCTTAGTCATTATATTTCGAGAAATTTGTAAACTAAATAATTAGTTCTTGACTCGAAATTTTTGTCCAAGCAAGCTAGTCAAATTAGTTATGCGACAATCGTCTCAAAGATAAAAAAAATTGAATATAACTTGAGAAATAGGTGGTTCAGTCTTCACTTACCTTTTGTTATGAAGTTCTCCAAAAGCTTCGGTTGATCTTCTCCTTCAAACAGTAGAACGCAAATTATGACTGGTTCGTTTCTCAACTCCACTATCTTAGACCGAGACTTAACTAATTGTAGACTAGAAATCAATAGTTTTGACAACTAAATTTGACAACAAGATTGATATAGCAATACTTGTGAGTTCGACCGATCAATGCTCTAACAATCTCCCCGTTTGTCAATTTTAGTGACAAAACTATTTAATGCATATGGATAACAAAAATAAAGTTTTGAAAAAACTCCTCGATCCACCATGTCTTCTTGATTTCCTTGGTTTCTGAAAAAGCGAGGGTCTAACAACCACACCCAATTTTTGATTTAGGCAATCTGTATGGACAAAATCCAATATAATTCCAATAGAATCAACTAGACAGTCAGATTCAATCAATGGAAATACATCCAAGAGTTATATCTCTGTTACTCAATGTAATCAGCAAATCGAACAGATAGAATCCGTGAGCTTGATTATTATAAGAAACAACTTGAATGGTATCAAATACCAATGTTCAAGTGTCAATCAATTTATATCAACAACCAAAGGTTGAATTATCTAATTGATTGAACTATGCACAACCTGTGATAGTTCAATTATATAATCAAATATAATGCGGAAAAGAAATAACACAGACACCAGAAATTTTGTTAACGAGGAAACTGCAAATGCAGAAAAACCCTGGGACCTAGTCCAGATTTGAACACCACACTGTATTAAGACGCTACAGACACTAGTCTAGTGCAAGTTAACTTAGGAGTGGAATATAGTTGAGCCCTAACCAATCTCACACTGATCAAGGTACAATCGCATTCCTTACGCCTCTGAATCCTAGCAGGACTCTACGCACTTGATTCCCTTAGTTGATCTCACCCACAACTAAGAGTTTCTACGACCCAAAGTCTAAGACTTTTAAACAAATATGTCTCCCACAGAAATGTCTATTCTGATAGATAAATCTGTCTCCCACCGAAATACCTATGAAGTTTTTATCTTGCCTATCGGAGATTAAATCTCGAGCAAATCTTAGAGAAGATAGTACTCAATACGATAGAATAAAGAAAGATCAGAACACACAACTACAGAGAAAATAGTTGGGCCTGGCTTCACAATCCCAATGAAGTCTTTAAGTCGTTAACCTGTAATGGTTTTAGGAAAAACCTAGGTTAAAGGAGAATCGACTCTAGTCACAACTAGTATCACACAGGAGGTGTGGGGATTAGATTTCCCAGTTGCTAGAGTTCTCCCTTATATAGTCTTCAGATCAGGGTTTGCAATCAATATTATCTTGGTAACAAAGCATTCAATATTCACCGTTATATGAAAACCTGATTAGACTCAAGCTAATATCTTTCAACCAGTAGATCGAACTTAGCTTGTTACACACAAATGAAAAGTGACCTCATTTAGATATGAGTAACCGTACCTAAACGTGTACACCTTGTTGGCTCAACAATAGTTAACTGAAGTTATCCATATGAACACTTTCATATCAACCTTGTTCATCTCAATCACAACTAGTTCAAATGACTCAAATGAAACTAGTTCTAGAGTTGTTCAATTGTTTATATTCTCATAAAAGTATACAAGACACAATTGAAGCAAAATCGATTTTGATTCACTCGAATCAATTCATGAACATTATAGCCACGATTTGCAAAAGATTGCATTCCTTAATATATAAATGTATTAGTTCATGAACAAACCGATTTTAGAACTTAACCCACTCAAGTATGCAAACGGGTACGCATACCTAAGTAGACGGACTTGGTACGGGTTCGCCAGTATGCGAACGGGTACGCATATTGTCGTACACCACCAAACTCAGTTGAATTCCCGGACTTGAACTGTTAAGACGGTACGCATACGGGTATGCATACTAAGTTTTCGGGCTTCAACTAACAAACCAGTACGCATACGGGTATGCATACTATGGTTCCCGGACTTGGAATAACTTACAACAGTTAGCATACAAGTACGCATACTGTGCTATATCCAATCAATTGTTAATTGTTCTAAACTCCCATTTCAATCATTAAAACATTCTTGGAAGACAGGAATATTTGTCTCACACAAACTATTAGCTTCAAAGAAATTTTCAAGTGATCAATAGATCAATACGAAACATTCCGAGTCTACATCAAATGATTGTTTCACACAAATCATGTAAAATGTTACCAGGCGATTTTTACATGATCATCTTTTGACTTTCGTCAAGAATATAAGATGAACTTGGTTAAAGTGAAAGCTTACCAACACATATTTCGAGAAATATGTAAGCGAGTTAAACTCAGCTCGAAATATCAAACGTGTATAATTAAAGTCTATATAGCTATACGACTTTTGTCTCAAATAGGATATAGTTTAGAAATAGACTTTTGAGTGATAGATGAGTTCAAGTATCCACATACCTTTTGTTGATGAAGTTAGACAAGCTCCCCTTAGTAGTTCTTCGTCTTCAATAGATGAACTTCGTGAAGTCTAAAGCTCAACTACACATTCTATCTTAATCTGAGACTTAGCTATAAGTAGACTAGAAATCAAGACTTATAGTTTTGGCAACTAAACTTGTCAAACAAGCTTGAGATAGCAACACTTGCGAGTTCGACCGAGCAGTGCTCTAACAGTCTCCCCCTTTGTCAATTTTAGTGACAAAACTATCAATACATATGGATTACAAAATAAATAAACTTTGTAGCTTCTCATCCAAATGCTTGATTTTCTTGGTTCTTCAACATTACTCGAAATCTTCGTCACTTCCAAGTACTCCAGTGATTCTGAAAATGTTCAACTCAGCATCATAGTTGTTGAAGATCCGTAGCTATAACAATATATAAAAACAAGATGTTTTCGAATTGTTATACAGTGTCATAGTATTATTACACAACATCAAAGTCCAATTGCATCACAACTTTGACAACAATACTATGGTGATATGTATCACTCCCTCTTAGTCCATACTTCATCTCATAATGAAAACCACTCTCCCTTACATAATGATCCGTAAACCATATGTATTTTTAGTGTGAACTAAACAATAATTCTCCCCCTTTTTGTCAATATAAATTGGCAAAGGTACAAAAACTAGCGGGATCATAATGAAATTCTCATAGAGATACTTCATGACTAAAAGAGAACATATCAACTTTGTTTCGATGATTTCACATAGTCGAAACTTAGTGTATTCATCAAGGAGTTTATAAAGATACAAGATAACTCCTATAATATTCCACAGTTGCACTCCCCACAAAGATTTGGCAATTAAACACAAGTTCAATTAAGAACTTT
Source organism: Papaver somniferum (assembly GCF_003573695.1). Taxonomy (NCBI): domain Eukaryota; kingdom Viridiplantae; phylum Streptophyta; class Magnoliopsida; order Ranunculales; family Papaveraceae; genus Papaver; species Papaver somniferum. The sequence continues at coordinate 62,874,924 of NC_039362.1, forward strand.
ACCCCATAAAATGTCATTCCCGAAAGAACAACAAGAGCGACCTTACTTTTACAAGAAAATATGGATTTATTTAGACATTAACAAACTGCATGAAACATGAATTTGTATCCAGAAAACTCAATTAAATTAACACAAGAGAACCCATGATTAATTTAATCGGAAATGCTCAACATAAGAGAACTTACGGAGCCGCATAGTACTTTCACATAGAAGTGGATCAGGGAAAGATCAATACTGTGGAATATATAAAGATTCATTTTATTTTCATCAAAAATTATACAAAGATTTTGGTTGGTAACCTAGCAACAAGCTGGGCTCCAACACCTTTTGAATAGCAACGCCTAATCTATGAAAAATAAAGCTACCAAAACCACTACTAGCGTCGTTATTAACTAAACAATTCTTCAGACGCTTGAAAAAACATAAAGTATCCTCACCCAACTCTCCTAGAATAGAGAATCATAGCTTAATCTTGCAATCATAGCTGGGCTCCAACACCTTTTTCATCAATATTTGCATAATGATACCATAGACTTAATCTTTATTATCAAAAGTTCATTCTATTTTCCATCAATATTTGCATAAAGACATATAATAGACTTAACTTTTGACATATATGGGACAATCATAGTTCATAGATGCAAACTCACATATCCCATAAAATTATTTTTGCAATATATAAAATCAATAGAGATTAATACTGCAAAATCATCTTCTAAATAACTTTAGAATTTAAATAAATAAATCTAAAAACATTGCAAGATGAAAAACGTTGGCAATAGCTATGTGTACTTATAATAATTGCTATTCCAAACCCTAGTTATCCTTCTTAAAACACAAGAATAAATTCTCATAAGAATTTTCCTAGACAAAATAAATAACAAGAGATAAAGATTTTACTCATCATCGGAAATCATCCAAGAGGCTTGAACAATATCCATATCTTCTTTGATTTCGGAAAACTTAGTAGCAATCACACGTAATTGTTGTTGCACACATTTTACCTTGGAATTGATCTTACGCACACCCTTGTGAATTTGATGAAGAAGATTCAAGGTGGTAGGATCACAAGAACCATCAAGGTAATCATATCTTTGTCTTTTGCAAGTATTTTCCTTCATACGTTTGAAAGTACAAGGACGGAAAAGTTTGGGAGTTCCAATAGAGTTGCCAATAGGAGCAATAGAATATGCTCGACAAATTTTCTATATTAAGCAAGGAAAGCCTAACTTCTTGTTGGATGACGTCATTGAGAGCATTTGAAGAATTATGAATCCACAAATATCAAGATTTCGAGAACCCAATTCAAGGAAATGGACTAACTCCGCAAACTCACGACTCCATTGAGAGTTCTCAATTGTGGAGGGACAAAGATTATATATACCAAGTTTTTCGAAAGACATCAAAGAAAGACTAAGATAATTAGTAGGAAATTTTCCTTCAATCTAATCAACACTCTTGCCACAAAGACCATTAGAAATGGTTTCATAAGATGGTCTTTCTTCCCTTGGTCTAGGAAGGCAAAAATTACCCAAAGGAATTTTGGTAATACTTGATATCAATTCTCTATTTACAAGAATCCTTTCTCTATTTATCATGGTCTTGAATTCCATGTCATCAAGATCAACATCATGGATGTTAGCATAGAAGATTCTTGTGAGAGTGTCAAAACCTTCACCAAGACCATTAAAGATGTTTCCAAGATTAAATTTTTCAAAACAAACCAAATCTTCTTTATGGCCACTAACCATATCCAGTTTCTTTTCTAGAATGAAACCATTAAAAGAAATCCTTTCAAAGATCTTACTACTAGAATCATTGATAAATCTAATTCTAATAGGATCTTGATTTTTTGGTATAATCATGCTAGAAGATGATGAATCCAAGTTTTTTGAAACCTTCTTTGAAACCTTGAAATTTCCCATGAGATCTAAAAATTGAGAGATCTAAAAGAAAGAAAAACTTACTTGAAATGCTTCTTGAGGGTGAAGACAATCCTTTGATTCCGTTGGACCTCCAAGAATGATTTTAATTGAGTTGAAATGTAAACCCTATAAAAGACTTAGTTCACGTACGCGGACAAGGAAGAAGAAGGGTACACGTACTACAACTCGTATATTCCCATTGATGGGCTTGGACACGTTTATGAACCGCGGCCCACAGAAGGAAAGTAAGATTTTTACATCGTTCAACAATCAAAGTTCGCACTGTGAAAAGAATCAACATAGTGCAATAAAAGGATAATAGAAAAACTACATCACTTTAATTAACCTTGGGTAGAGAAAAAACTTGCCAAGGAATTTTTTCTCAAAGAAAAAGATTAAAAATAAATTAACCCAAACACAAAAAATAATCAAACCATTACTTGCCCATCTCAAGTTATATACAAATGGGGTAGAGCCAAGCTTGTTACCAAGAGGCTAGATGTGCAGAGCTCATGCAATTTTCCGGTTGATATTTGTGAAATGTACCAGAAGTATAATCATAGTAATGATGCTACTCAGGGTTAATAGAATTTTGTAAAACCTTTTTATTATGACCAAGGAATGACGTTTTCCGAAAATTAGAATCTACAAGGAACTCACCAGAAATCTTTTTATCAATTGCACATGAGTTGGTAGTAAGCATAGTTCGTACATCATGAACACATGATTTGATATGTACAAAACTTTTATCATAATGATTCTTTTACTCAATCGAATTAAGTTTTTCTAAGTGAAAAGGCGAGGGTACCCAAATATACCTCAAGCTAAAACTTTTCCTACCTATAAGTCCTTTCTCCAAAAGTGATTGTCCATGGACAGAGTCGAGACAATACAACTAGTCGGTTCACACTTCGTGCGATCGTCTATGGATACAAGATCGAGACAATACAACAACGAAGTATGTTTACTCGATACAAAGGTTCGGACTTAACCAAACACAATAGGATTGCTTATCAAGTAAATAGGAATTAAGGTTTGTGTAATTTACTTTAATTATAATAAAACAATTATAATGCGGAAAATAAAAGTAAATGACACGACAAGATTTTTTTAACGAGGAAACCGCAAATGCAGAAAAACTCCGGGACCTTGTCCAAAATTGAATACTCTCAGGATTAAGCCGCTACACAAAATTACACCAACTTCGTATAGTTGAGACCAAACAACTAAACCTATAGTTCACCTAGTTCCGTCTGTATTCCTACGCCTCCAACTTATAAATAAGTCACGTACTTGGAACAATTCCTTTGGTTCGTATTCCAAACAGTAAAGGAACAACAAATCTGTTTGGTATCAACTCTCTTCAACCAAGTGATATGAGTCAAACAAAGGCTCTTCCGTTTATCTTAACATAAACTCCTTCGTCAGGTCCTTAGATCTATCTTATGTTCAATTACCGAAGTAATCGTTTAAGATTAAGCCAACAACACTCTTAATCCAAAGAATTGTGTTGATGCCGATCTACTCAATTAATCAATCCAATCTACCACAACGATAAACCGATTATTAATTGGATCCTCTTTTACCAAAACAAGTATTGTGCACACCAAAGATTATAAAACCCAAGTCAGATCTTCAATATCTTTATTGTCTTCAAATCTTCTTAAATCTTCAATGAAGACCTGCACACAATCACTTGAATCTCTTGTGATCAATCACGCACGGAACAGAGTCTGTTAACAATGGATTATCACAAGATCGTCTTTAGAACTAACAACAGTCTAAAGATCCATGTTGAAACTCTGAACTAGTTTGAGTGAATCTTATATCAGAAGAGAAGATTCTCAGGAATAAACAAACTAGGTGCAATCATATTTCAACCACCGTTAGTCAATCAAATCAATCGAAAACAAAAGTTAAACCGCAATTATCTAGTTTCCCACCAACGGTACACGCTAGAGCTTCTCAATCCCAAAGAAGACTTTAAACTGAGCGGTCGTAAGATATTTCTCCTAATTAGGTTACTCTCCTCTCCGAATAGGCGGCTACACAAGTAACAACAACAAAAGAGGAAGTCTGTTGTTACAAAGGATTAGTTTGCTAGAAAGGCAAACTTCAAGTATTTATAGACAAGGAAGTTTGGACACCAAGGAATTTCCAAAAACGAAAATATTCTCAAGATATTCATTAAAGCACAAATTCGGTTTTCATAATTCCTGGAAATGCTCTGTCCAAAAATAATGATTGAAATCTTTCGGAAAATCTAATTAGTAAATGCACATTACTAATTCTGGAATTTCTCTACAAAATGAAATTAATAACCTTAATTAAAAGATTCTTAACTTACTTATGTTTCGATCCTGGGATTCTCTTCCCTTAGCCATTAAGGAATATCTTTGAAAAATTAAAGAAATAAACATTCATAGCACGTGTTCAAAGTATGTCGACATCCTTACTTTGTAAGTTCTCTTTCACACTTACAACCTTGAAACCGATTTGCCACACTTCCAAAAAAGTTTAGAATTGGTTCATCTGACTTTCAAGAACTATGCGATTGATCAAACCAACATTCAATCACAATCATGGGCTTAACGGTTCTACCTCCATGTGAGTACTGTGCATAGTCACACGGTTGACTAGGTACTAGGATCGGTTCCCCACATATATATGGTATCTAACTTATATGTGTTGCACATGTCCATAGGATCTGTTCCCCTTTGCCTAAAAACATGTTGCACATGTCCATAGGATCGGTTCCCATTTCTGATATAAACCTTGCTGCACCCCGTACAAGCATCGGTTCCCCTTTGTGATGTACTGCACCTCTTACTAGGATCGGTTCCCCTTTCCTATAATTGGTCATACAAAACACAAACCCGATCATACCATCTCAGGTGATTACTTAAGATCGGTTTCACTAATAAGAGTCATACCAATACATAAGTCAGGCCTTTGTGAATAGTTCTACCAAGAACACAAACAAGTTGTGAGCGGTTATACTCAATCACACATATTGGTTGTTCATAAGATATGCAATGAATAACAAAACCAATAACACCTGGCAATTTCCTTTTTTTTTTTCTTTTATGTTTGCTGGTTCTAAGACCTCCATGAATTTTTCATGCCTTGATCAAGATGAAATTATATACATGTGTACATATTAGTGTGAGTTTTATGAAGAAAAAAAACCTCAGTTTTTTGAAAACGTATGTTCGTTCGATCGTTAGTTTTGAAAACTAACTATAATCCCTGATTTTCGAGAGAGATTTTTTTTTTTTTAAATATGAACCTAGGTCCAGTGATAAAACTTAGTGTATGATCTTTCATGTATACCAAGGTTTCATCATAAAAGAAGTGAATTTTCATGAAATCGGAATAATCCTTCGTTTTAAAGACAAATAACGACGACACGAAGGAAAATATGTATGATGAACTTGTGTCCAGTGATAAAATTTTGCTTATGAGCTTTCATGTAAATACAAAACTTTATCAGATGTATGATATGTGAGCTTTCACAATATTTTTGACGTAAACCTTCGTTTTAAAGACAAATAACGACGATACGAAGGAAAAATAATTTATTTTTTTTATATATATGCAGCCGTGACATATATTGTGTAAAATATGATGGTATATTTTATTTGCATGAATTTGTTTTCATTAGATAAAATTCTTGAGAATTTATGTAAGCAATGTTGCATTAATTGCTGTTTTTTTTTCGAAAAATCAAAGCGTGTGTTTTGTGGAACCTTCGAAGATAGACAATATATTTATGATGAAATATTTTATTGCTATAAACTTCATAGGTAAGTTGTGTGAATGCGCACATTATGAAAATTGTTTCCGTGATTTCATGAAAAATCAGTTTCGGAAATTAAATAAAGTTTCGCTCGTTTTTGCAGTTTTTCGTGGAGACGAGCGATTTTGAGGTGTTAACTCTACCGTTACTATCACTATTATTAGTGGGAGTACAAAAGGTAAGAGTTAAGAGTTACCATTTTTTTTTCCGTATTTCCTTGATTCATGTCTGGACAGCATCCTGAAGTAGAATGTAATGTGGACTTTGCAGTTGTTTTAGCAAAAATGACCAATTCCTCGGCCAACGATACTTCAAGGGACGAATCACATACTGATGATGACATCTCCAGGGATGATGCATGCATGGACAAGACCTCCATTGGTGAGGAAGAGGAGGATGCCACTGGCGTGAAGAACATTCTGAATATAGACGACGTATTCTTTGAGGAGGATCCAAAAGGATCTGAAGCATATCTCAAGTCCCCAGTATATCGTCTTCTGATAAACCCTAGGACTGTGACTCAGAAGAAATTGGTGACCCCGAAGATGGTAATACGGCTTTGTCTCGAACGATGGAGTTTCCTTGCATCGACCATAGAGTTTAAGCTTTCTCGACGCCCTTCAGAAAAAAATTCTGGATGGGCGAGGCATATGTTGGGTTTCCCTCATGTCAGGGCTATGCTCAACCAGGCGCAAGTGACGAGAGCTATTCAAGCTTCTGGAGACTTGTCTATTAATCATGATGTGAAAAGTATCGTGGCTTTGATGGCTCGTTGGTGTGTTCCCACTCACACCTTCATATGTAGATGGGGAGAATTCATTGTTACCTTAGAAGATGTGGATGCTTTGATGCATCTCTCGATTACAGGTAATTTCTCTGGAGGTCTTTCGAATGAGGAAAAAGTGGTTTTTGACACTCTGACAGCTGCGATGGAAGAAGTGAACAAGGCATATGGTAGTAAAGGTAGTTATGCCCATTGGTTGACACGTTGGTGGCCAAGAGATGAAGTTTCTGATAGTCCCATCACCGGTATGTTACCTATTGCCGCTTTCTTATGCTTATGGTTATCCAGAGACATATTCGAAGACAGTGGACATTTGTTGAAGCCTTTCGTAATCCCTTTTGCTATTAAGATGGCTCAAGGTGAGCAACTCCCAATAGGTAGCTTATTCCTGGGTTCCTTGTATTCTAACTTAGACTCATTGGTGTTATATTCCAGCGTGTCGAATGGCTTCATGAATATTGAGTGTTATCTTAACACGATGTTTCTTCAAGCTTTGATGTGGGAGCACTTCAAGAATTATGCGCCTATCCCACGTAATATCCTGCAAGGACCAAATATTGATGCCCGTCACATCTTCACCGAGAAAGATAATGTCTGAATCATGCGTTGGTCTACAAAGCATCCTCGGTCTAAAGCATGCCTCATTGATGTGTTGGATGAAGAATCGGAGTTCGACTTTCGTCCGTGGGTGTCGGTTCCTGATTATGTTTCTCAACCAACGACTTTCAATACTGGAGAGAGCACGGCTCTAAAATCTGGTGCGAACCCGAATGATGGTGAGAGATCTTTCATGTTGAGTTGTACTCCTGGTCACTTGTTATCCGTTATGCATGGAGAGTGGGCCGTAGAAGAATAAAACATTGATAGGACGGCTCGACAAATGGGTATGGATCAATGTGTTCCAACTACCCGGAGAAGGAAACCATCAGTTGATCAGCTTGCGTCTCGTTTAGATCACACTCACGTGGAAGGGAGTAGTTACTGGTTTCCTGGTTCTGATAGATTTGCATACGTAACCCCAGGTTATATAGAATTCTGGCATCAAAAATTTGAGAGGTTGCATGAATTCGTGACAGTTAGTCAGCCTCCAGTGAAGATTCCTCCGTCTCCTGAGATGATCTCTGGTCGACCAAGACTGAAGTACCTTTCTGGTGATAAACGAAAATTATCTCCAGGATGTTCTCAAGTAAGATTCTCCACATATCTTTTATGAAACCATGGTAACTGTATTCTGATCATGTTATTGAATTCTTTACAGGATGTTCGTAGCGTAAGACCTCGAATCCATGCAGATTTTTCAGATATTGGAGAAGTTGTTCACAACGAAGAAGGAAGGAACAAAAGTTATAAGCTGTTACCTAATACCGTGAAGTCCCTAGTTCGTTCTGTGGTGAGTTCCCAATATTTCTCACCGTGACTTTCATTTCTATTAACATTAGAATCATGAAGCCAATGTTGTTAATTTTGTTGCATAATTTTACTCCATCAAGTCTTGAAGATCTTCAATTTTCTGCTACTGAACAAGCAATCGCTGATTTGAGTGACGAAGAAACTGTAAGTATTTCTTCACATGTTCAAATGTGGTGCTTCATAGATGAAAATATTGATTGTAAAGGATGTGTACAGGAGGATGTCGTCATGGAGATGGAGAATTCTGGAACTCAATCATCCTTTGGGAATGGGAATGGAGGTAATTCCCAAGATTCGGAGCCGGATGGAAGTGATGTTCCTCTTGTCGTTGATGTGGACAATTCCAACCCCTTGAACACTTTGGAGACTCCTCAAGTAAGTATATATCCTGTATATTCTTCATAAAAGTATAAAAGTTCTGACTTGTGAATGAATGAATGAGAACCCATGTGAATATATGAAAACTTAGTCGAATTTCGTCGTCAGAAAATTCAGAACCCAGCTTTTTAGTAGAAACGCTGTAAAATCTTCGTTCGGAGTCGGATTTTGATGATCTGCATGTGAAAATTCAAGCCCGGCAAATTTCCAAGCTTTAGAGAAGAAGATTTTTAAGGTTTGAGCACGTTCAGAGCCTGAAAAAGGCGAAATAATAAACTTGCAGGAGACTTCCAGAACTTTTTCAGATTGCGCATTACTTGATATTTTGGCCACATCTACTCGCTCGTTCATCGGATTGTCATGAAATTTTGACATGTCATAGAGGACATCCATACGAAGAAAATGGAATATGACCCATCCTCAGATTCCTTGTAGATTGCTCCCAGTTCGTCTCTTAGTACAGGGCAGAGTTCAGTTTCTTCAGACGGACTCATCGTAAAACGTGTTTTCATGACTTTCATGTTATTTGCTCGTGCCTTGAATGTATTATGATGAACCTTGATGATGTTGCCTTTTTTTTATAATGTGTTTCATAATATCCTTTGGATTCGTGACTCTAACCTCATGTAATCTTCGTATTAGGTGCTAAATACCGAAGTTGAGGATACTGGAGCCAACGATGATAACTCTAACCATTCTGGAGTTATTGATGAAGAGACAACCATCCCTGAACTTCAAGGACATGAGAAGGTCGCTACTGATGTTACGGAAATCCAGATGGTTGTTGCCTTAGTGATAGAAGAAACCGAGACAGCAGCGGAGAATACCGAAGGAATTATTGCTTTGGTTGTGGAAGCCGCTCCAGTGACTGAGAACCGTATAATAGTGTATGAATATCCAACTACAGGAGTTGCTTTTGATCCTCCATTTGAAACTTCACTCCCATATCATGAACTGATCGGTGGGTTCAACGTTTCCATTGGATATGCACGCTTGTACGAGACAATATGGAAGAAGTTTGGCCACATGATCGTTGACAGGAATCCTGGGCGTGCTTATGCTTTAACCATGCAAGTAGGCGTTATCTTGCGTGTCGTGAGTGATATGCATACGAGACCCAGGAATACCGTGACTCCAGATATACTCTTTGATTGGGAGTTTAACTTGGAGAATTCAGAAAGACTTGGCCTCAACATGAAATGGCTTCGTAAGCAAATAAACGTTATCAAGGATTCATGTGAGAAGAACATACCCTTTCCCAATGATGCTGTGAAGGAGAAGGAGGACAAGATTGCCAAGATGACCGAGGAGTTGAACAAGGAGAGGGCGGCTTCGCAAATTGTTCAAAAATTTATAGGATCCGGAGATAACCCTATATGTAATAACCGCAATTGCACGGTGTCTAACTAGTAGACAGAGGCAAGTACGGGTCGAACCCACAAGGAGCGATGGAAATACGTAATGAATATCTCTAATGGACTAACAAATCAAGATGTTTTTGGATTTTTTTGAAAGATTAAAGAAAATGAGAAAAATAAATTAGAGTAACTAAAAGTAATGAGAGAGTCGGTAACCAGGATTTTATGGTATCCACTACTATTTCTAATTGAGTACCGAAAAGAATTCGAATTCCAAATATATGTTTATATCTTTGTTCAGTTGCAACACCTATTATTGGTATAAATTTCTCTTATATGACTTGCATCTCCTAAGTATAATCCATCAAAGTATTCCAAGCATGCCTTATCAAATTATGATGACAAGAAAATTATTGAAAAGATAATTCATAGGTTCACAATTGTTATTTGCTTCGTCTAAACATAACCCATCAAATGATTTATCCTAAGCATGGATTATCAAATACCATAACAAATAAAAATTTTAAACTATCTAAATTTATGCATTTAGGCTTTTGTATCATACAAATCCGGTGATGCAAAAACGCATACTCTTTATAAAATTAATAAATTGTGATTACCGGGAATCGAAATTCAATTCACAAAGTTTAATATCAAATTAATTCATATTTATTTCATAATGATCTATGCTTAAAGTAGTTTCAACCATAACAACCCTAACTACAAAATAATTAACAAGACATGATGATGAGTTTCTTAAAACCCATCAAAAATGATAATAAAAGAGGAACGAGCAAACCAATCGTCTTCGTCATTTCCTTTTTTTATGCTCCAAAACACTTATGCGGCCGCCTCCTTTTCTTCTCAAGTCTCTGTCACCAACCATAAAAGAAATCTCCGCCGCGCCTCCTCCTTGCGACTTTCTTCTGTAGCCTCCAAACTCGTCTCCCCCCCCAATCCAGTGTCTCCTCTCTTTATGTATCGCGAAGAGTCCAAATAGGATAAGGCAAGTAATCTGCCAGGCCCAAACCAATTACTGACCCAACTTCAAAATACGAGCCAGTACCACACAGTCCATATACCAATTCCCTGCCCGGCTAAACATCTTCGTCCACCGTACGTTCATCTTCATCTCAGTCCCAGGAGAACCAACTCAGCCAATCACCGAACACAGTTCAAACACTACCGTAGAAGCTTGTTGTCGCACCAATTTCTGTTCATCTTCAACTCAGGCTACATCGTTACTTCCCATATTCAGTCCCTGCAAGAACTGACGTTGCTGATTGTATCAAGAGAATCTGTAGCACATCACAACACCATTTCTGCTCCATTTCCAACCATCATGAGTCCTGCCTTCACCAATTACAACCAGTTAACCATCTTCCATTCCATGTCAGTTAGCCACCGTTGACTGCAGTTCTTCTCTCCGTTTGAGTGTAAGACACCCACAGGCTCTCATGAAACCAACCTGCTTACACACGCATCTCGACTTCTCTGTAGCTTAAATTCGCAGTCACCCATTCACGGTGCACCTCAAGAAATCCCAGCTCCATTTATCCCAGCTTCCATCTGTTGGATGCTTTAACCCATAGCTGCCACGACACCATTCTTTAGCTTCTTGTGATTCCACGTGCTTGGTAATACAAAGAGAAATCTTTGTTTACATTTGTATCATTCCCTGACGTGTCAACATAGAAGATTAAGTGCTAAGTGGCATCAAAATTAGCTTTTCCTCCGGAGTGGTATGCTAGTGCCTTTTCAACTTCCAAGTGTGGCTCCACGTTCCTAAACGAATAAAAACTTCTTTGCTGTCTTGTCCTCTCTGACCACGAGTTCATTGATGGGATTGACAAAATTAAACAGGCATCCCAGCTAACTCTTGCTCATTTTGATGCCATCAACCCAAGCATTGGTACTTTGAGTCGCAAATTCCTTTTTAACTGCAATTTAGCCGTTTATTATCGGGATGAATGGATTTCGCTTGTACTTTCTATAAAAGCACTAAACGAGTGTTATTAACCAAAATATCGAGTCCTAACTAATATATGGGTATAAATGTAGCATATATGTGTTTATCACAAATCTTGAAGGATGTTGATGAGCGAAAGCCTTTTCTTGCTGATCTCTTGAACTTCTGAACTTCTGAGAGATGTGAGGTTTATACCTGGGTTTTGATATTTAGATGGTTTTGGATTGACTGATGGTTAAGGATATTTTTATAGATTTGATAGAGATTTTCTTTTACGAAATATGAACTGAATTTTGATAAATTGCTGAATTCAAATACTGATTACAAGTATTGCAAATGTTTTGGAGGAATTGAAATACAAATGAAAGAAAAATCCTAAATGTTAAATCCAAACGCCATGAATGCTTCGAACGCCCAATACCTTAAATGTCCAATAATTTCAGATAAACGCCTTGAGCCAATTTTCGTGAATTACTGGTAGGGTTCTGCCATCTGTGTTGATCAATTTGTAGTATCCTCCGGCCACGGACTTAGCGACCATGAATGGTCCTTCCCAATTGGAGTTCCTTGTAGAATGAAGACCGTGCTGAACTACTTTGAGAACCAGGTCCCCTTCGTGAAACTTGTTAGGATTGGTCGATCGTGCCTTGAATATCTTCCGCTGATTCGGAATTCCCTGTTTGACGGAATTCCACGATTGTGGCACATATGGACACTCGTGCGGAAGAGAGTATCCAACATAGTGTTGATCATGCTTAGCCAGGTCTTCAGCAATAAACCTCTCGATGGAGTGACCGATTTGAAAAAGTTCTGAACCCAACCATTGAGTGTAATATTGCTGAGGTGAAGTTGCCCACTCATAGATTTTGATGACTGCTAAATTGTTCATGGGGAGAAGTCCCTGGACCATAGTAGCGTATTTGAACATTGGTAATATTGGAGCATGAGGAGGAATAAGACTTGCCTGAGCTTGAAACCTTCTGACAAAGGTGTGCGTATTTTCTCCAAGTTCCTGCGTAAATCTCATCAGAGTTTTTACTTCTTCCAGATGCTCAAACGGTGGTGCGTCCTCTGCTTCGTCCTCCGACTCGGAATCCTTGTCGATGATAGGATGTGTTGAAGGCATCGTTATCCTTTCAGCATGAATCCAAGTTCTTCCAAGGACCATGTCGTATCCAGGGTCTTCCCGGATTATGAAAAACTTGGCCTCAGTACATATCAATCTTTCCGTAACTTTGAGAGTGATGAAGCCGTATGCGTCTCTGGAGATTCCTTCGTGGTCCCTGATTGTTATGGTAGCGTGGGTGGCTTCCTGTCGAGTAAAACCGGCAGCTCTGAGAGTTTTCAAAGGGATGATGTTGACAGCAGTACCAACATCGACGAACGCCCTTTTGAACTCATTTCCTTTAATGTGCACTGTGGTGAGCAGTCCCTAGTCATACATTTCTTTATCGGTGGATGAAGGTTCGGTGGTGGTCTCTTGGATCAGCAGACGTTTTCCGGACACGATGTGGTTCAGTGCAGCAAACATGTCTTTCCTTTGAGCTTTCGAAAGATACAACAACTCGCAGACATGTTTGATCAGAGATTGGACCGCTTCCTTGAAAGGAGGTTCAGAGATGGTAAAAGTTCTGACTGGGAGGGGGTTTTTGTGCACTCCCTCAGTCCCCAGGTTGAGCTCTCCTGATTCGACCTTTTCTTTGAATATGCGCTTCAAAATTTTGCAATCACTTGTAGGATGGCTGACGTATCTATGGAAGCGGCAATACCGAGGATTTTGCATGACCTCTTCAGTTGGTTCTTTCTTGACATAAGGTAATTTGATTGCACCATCTTGGATCCAGGCATCGAGTAATTCATTAACTTCTTCCATTGAACAGGGAAAATCAGGTGCTTCTGGATCTTCCGTATGTTGAGGAGGGATTTTCGAATTCTCCTTCTTATGTGCCTTTGAAGGGGTGGAGGAAGTCTGCTTGTGCTTTGGTTCTGCTTTTTGCTTACTCCCTTCTGCGACAACATTTGTTGAAGGTTGCAAGTTGTACTGCTTGTTGATCAAACGTCTGCTTCCTCGAGTGTCTTTTGAATCTTCAGTCTTTGTAGACTTTGCTCTTTCTAAAAGAGCTGGTGCAGTGGTTGCCGACCTCTTCGCAGCTTCTTGAAGCTCTGAGAAAGTATGGAATCGAAGGTTCTCCAGTAAGGCCATGTAGACCGGGAGCATGCCATTGATGCACAAGTCCACCAGTTGTTGCTCCGTGATGCTTGGGTCATGACAATCCGGGGCTTGGACTCTGAACCTTTTCACATAATCATTGGGATTTTCACCGACCCTCTGAAACATTCTTCCAAGGTCGGAGAGGGTGATTTGTTCTGACACGAAGAAGTATTTCCTGTAGAATGCGTCAACCATTTCTCCCCAATCATTGATAGTCCCTGGCGCGATGTTGTTATACCAGGTGTATGCTCTGCCTTTCAGATATTTTGAGAATTCCTTGAGACGAACTACATGATTATGTTCATGTTCTCCCAGGGCTTCGAGAAAATGAGAGACATGTTCCCGAGCATTGCCAGTTCCATCATATAAGGTGAAGGTTGGAGAAACGTAACCTTTGGGGAGTGGAATCCTCTGCGTAGCGGCAGGATAAGGAGGTTGATGACGATGGACATGCGATGTTTTGTCTTTTTCACGGTTCTCCAAGAGGTGCTCCAGATCCTCGCGAGTGATGAAATTCGATGATCCCTTCGCTGATGAGTTGTCTGCAGTAGTTTTGTGGACTTCGTCGTCTTCTACTGTATGGATTGGAATTACTTCAGGATCGTCGTCTGGCGATTTCTCCTTCTCCTTTTCCTTCTCTTAAGTCTTCTCTGGCATCTTGTCAGTAAGAGTTTTGAGATAATTACACCGCTTTTTGTGTGTAGCAGTCATGTCAGTCTGACTTTGCAAGAGTCTCCTGCGCTTTGATAAGATCAGCAATGGTAGGTGGTGGATTTCCTCTAACTTCTTCAGGGTGTCGTCCGGACAGTGGATGACCTTCAGCGTGAGGAGGAGTAATGTCACCACCATCGGTGTTGGAGGTCGGAATTGTCTCCGGGATATTCTGATTGTTGTTGTTGCTAGTGCTAGCACGGTTTGTGTTAGGATTCGTAACTGAACCTGACCTGAGATCAATCATCTTGTGAAATTGTGAGATTGCAACCGAGAGAATGATCTCCCACTGTGGTCGCCAATCTGTAGATGGGGAAAAACGATTTGCTGATTTTTAAGGAATTGAGGAGACGACCGTACGGAGGAGACTCCTCGAACCGAACGAAATGTTAAACCTCACACAGATGCACCGCTGCAAAGGGGGTGCTTTAGATTCGAGAGATCAATCTGTAGTACTTCGGCCTAAATCAAGACAATGACCGTTCCAGAGTAAATTCGGTCACAAGAGAGGATGGGTTGATCTGTAGGAGGGAAGCTGAGAAATGTGTGGAATCAATGGTAAAAAGATTGTGGGTGTGTGAATTCTGAATATGATAAGCTCTGATGATTGAAATTGCTCAATTGAGAGTAGTTGCTCAATTGATGAGTTGATGATCTCGTGTTGTCGTTTGACGTGAGATTGATGATACTGATGATGCGATGATTCAATCATGATTCAGAGACTTATTTATATTGCTGGAATTTAGACACCATGATCCATGAAGTGTGACAGTTGATGGAATCAAGGAGTGGGAAGTGGAGATCGTGTTTGAAACCAGTTGCTCAACGTGTGGAGACTTGGTCGATTTTCCACCCACTACCTCGTGAATTCCTTCAACTGATTGCACGACTTGCTCACATTCCATCGTGTGTTTGAACACACGTGTCGTAGACCGCCAGACCAAAACCCTAAGTGATATCCCCCAAGTGACACGATTGACGTCTCGTGGTTTGTTAGTCAATTGATGACTTCGTGGTTTGATGGGACGATGAGTCCATGTAGTTGCTGAGTTGAACATGATGTTCTGAAACTCATGAATTGAACATGTCATGAGACAGAGGTATATTCTTACGATGAAGTGAGCAAGTATTGCTCATTCGATGGATCGTTGAATATTGATTGTTGAACCAATATTCCTTGGTTTGAGCAAATATTTATCATCTGAGCAAGTGTTGCTCATGTGATGAATTGTTGAATATTTGATCGTCTGAGCATGTGTTGCTCATCTGATGGATTATTGGCAGCGTACCAAAAATATTAATTAGAATACTGGTCGTTGAACCGAGCATAATTAATAAAATTAATGACCGAGGCCGTCGTAAAATTATTAAGGTTGGAATCTGGAATGATGATCCTTGGATTCAGAAACCCTAATTTGATCAATTGATGATCAATTCATGGTTCGTCAGAAGTTTAACCATAGGACGAAGGAGGGAGCGACTACATGGGACCGTGGATCAACCATGTAGTGTCCATATGCTCACGTGAGCAAATACGAAGAACTCCTGAAGAGTTGACGATTTGTTGGTGGAAGAATGATTAAATGCTGGCTTAATCATTTATTCAAAAATGCTCGTCTGAGCCTTAGGTGAGAAAACCTAATTAATTATGACGAGGCGAGGGACCGACCATGGAGTCATGAAACCGGCCCTGGGTTGTCACGTGACCGCCTGACGATCACTTCATGAAAATCCAAAGTGTTTGGAAGAGTTTTGGACCTAATACGAGCAATTGTGCAAATTAGGTCAAAACTGTGAAAATTGATGGGACCGGCTTCCGTGAGCCAAAGACCAATCTTGGTCGGTCAAGATAGCTGCTCGTGTCCCCAAGGCGTCCGCGTCTCAGTCCTGAGAATTTTGATATTTTCTGGCGTGCAATTGAGCATCCATTCGAGAAAATATGCCAAAATTAGGGTTTCGACGAAACTGAGGAAAACACCATGAGATGATGAAAAATAATTATAAAATAAGGAATGAGGAGGCGTGGGACCGCCGTGGTCAAGGCATGGTCGGCCGGTCGTGACCACGGTCCGTGTGCCTTTCCTTAATTTTATAATATTTTGATGATTTTATGAAAAATTCATGAATTTTGAGAAATTTGATGAATTTAGGGAGTTTCCATGAATTGAAGGAGTTTTCATGAGTTCAGGAAGCAAAAATATTAAATAATAAAAAAAGGGCGTGTGGGACCTGGAGGGCGGCCGCGGCTAGGGCCCGGTCCCACGAGTTTTCATAATTTTTAATTTTTTAGGTATTTTTGATGATTTGAGGGAATTTTTCCTAATTTGAGAGAAATACCATAAAATCAAGGAATTTGATGAATTCAAGGAAAAATAGGATAAATAATAATAAAATAATAAAGCAAAGGGCGTGTGGGACCGGCTAGGGCATGGCGGCCGGCTAGTGGCCCAGTCCCACAAGTTTTCATAATTTTATTTTATTTTATTTTATTATTATATGATGATTTGTGCAAAAAATACCATGAAATCAAGGAGTTTTTTCATGAAATTAGAGAAATAATAATAATAATAATAATAAAATAATAAGGAACTCTGGGGTGTAGGTCGGCTGGGACCAAGGAATGGCCGGTTGGCCAATGGTCATGCCCCACACTCCTTTCCTTAATTTTATATTATTTGTTATGGATTCATGGAAGTACCATGAAACCGAGGAGCTTCCTCGAGACGAAGGAGATTTGATCAGATGAGAGAATTTTCATCAAATCATGGAAAATAATAAAAATGTATTAAAAATATAAAACTGGCGTGGAACTGACCACGACACGGTCGGTAGGTCGTGTGTCCGTGTTCTCAGCACCTTGGTCAATATTTTTAATTATTCATTATTTTCTTCCCTATTTTGCATAGGTTCATCGTTTCGTTGTATTTTGAAATACTCGTTCGTGCGGTGACTGTTAGTGTATCGTCGTTGAATACACTTTCACCATTTGAATCGGGTCTTACTTAGAGGTAGCTCAGACGCCCGGTTGTTGATTATTTATTACTAATTGTGGAATTCAGTGGAGAATAATTCAAAAAACTGAGTAATAAGATGTTTATTATTAATTCATAGGATCAGCTGAGGATTCGACTACGAATTCAGAATAATAAAGTGAGCATTAGCATTCCATGGGATCGTAGATTCGACCATAGAATCGAAGTAATTAAGATTTATCTATTACCATTTATGAGACCAGCTGTGGATTCGATCATGAAATCGGAGTAATGAGATAATATAGTTATTGCTATTCTGTGAGATCAAGTCGTGGATTCGATCATAGAATCAGAACAATTGTTTATTGCCATTCTGTGGGACCAGTCGCAGATTCGACCATGGAATAGGAGCAATTGTTACTGCCATTCCATGGGACCAGTCGTGGATTCGACCATGGAATAGGAGCAATTGTTATTGCCATTCCATGGGACCAGTCGTGGATTCGACCGTGGAATAGGAGCAATTGTAATTAGGAATAATTAACTTTGTGGCTCTATACTAGCAGAGCAAGCATTCTAGGAGCATTAATTATCCCGATATGAGCTTGTCGGTAAGTCATATCCTTTATATTGTCAGGGTAAAACTCGTTGTTTGTTCCTGAAGACGTTATCGCTCTATACTAGCAGAGCAAGCTGTCTAGGAGTCGTCCATCTCGTGATACTATATAGAAATAGTCACTGAAAGTATTCAGTATTCATGAGATATGCCGTTGTACAGTCGTGAGACTACATATCTACATGTACTCTAAGAGAAAGTACTCTCCGTTGAGAATTCGATGAGAGACTCGTGTCTCGATACTCACGTCTGATTGCTGGATCAGAGCTTCGTATAATTATGAGTTTATGATTTTAGCCCTTGTCGAAAATCCACCATCTACAGCAGTTATGTTTTCAATATGCACGACTTGAAAGATATGTTAGGGAATGAAACAATTCAAGTCAAATATCACTAACCTAAAGTGGAAGGATGATTGTTGTCATTGTAGCTCCTTGCTTCTTCACATCTTCAAGACTTCGTAATACTTGTAATGTCTCATATCCTAATACTTTCAAGCTAACCTATACGAAGTTGACTCTAGTACATAATCAAGCGACTCTTAACATGAGTTTTGATTCACTAAAATATGACAACCAAATTTGACATACCAACGCTTGGTGGGTTCAACCGAGCCATTCTCTAACAATCTCCCCATTTGTAAATTTTAGTGACAAAACTCTTACATCATATGGATAAACAAATTACAAGAATTCATTACACATCCGCTTGATTCCCGATACAACAACACAGTAAAACTGCTTACATTCAATCCTTGAAAATGTCTATGTTGACATTATAATAACAAATCTATTACTCCCCCTAAGGAAGATAGGTATATATTCAATCCGCACGTCTTTGTTGTACCAATTCATATGACATGTTACTTCCCCTTAGTCTGTGCTTTCACTCTTTCGTTAGATAAACGTTCAAGCACCAATGTCTTTTCCTTAGCGATACCAATAAATATAAAATCAATGCCAGGATCACCTGTTTACTCCATATATTTCTCCCCCTTTTGTCACAAAAATGACAAAGAAACGAAAAAAATAAAGGACAACACGAAAAGAATCTAACAAATCTCAAAATAGACTTGCAAACCTGTAGAGTTAGGCATGAGGGTTCCACACATCATGTTCTGATAACCAATATCAAAACTGAAACTACAAGTAGTTGTATTTTGATATGTTATCAAGGAAACAATTGTCCGAAACGATTTTTCCAATTTAGTTTAGCAAACCAAAAAACAACTAAGCACTTTAGTCCCTTTGCTAAACCGATTGTTCAAAAACAACCGCTTAATTCGATAAGACCAAAATAAAGATGAACTCTATTTTTCTCATCAGGTTCTAATTATCCAGAAACTTAGACCTTTCAATTTTAAACAAGACAAGTACTAGGTTAGTTAACTAGCATTTCTTGTTAAGGCATTCGATTAGACTTGAATAACCGAAACCTCACTTCAATAAGTCTAACTAAGATCAGAATTAACTTAATTCTCTTATCCGGAATCGAATTGGACTAAACAACTCATCCCGTACACCTTTTTATTTTGTTAAGCCATAAATAATTCATACAAACCAAAATAAATCAACTTGCATAATTATTCACCTCAACCGGAATCAATTGAAACAACATAGACATTAAAAGCACCGCAATTTCACCGAATTTTTATAAGCCTAAACAATTGATACCATACAAAAGCAAGATAACAATAGTTTTTCTTAACCGTAACCAATTGAATCACACACAACATCAATTGTACTGAAATTTTGTAAGCCTAAACAATTGATACCGCACAATAAAGCAAGATAACAATAGTTTTTCTTATCCGGAACCTATTGAATTACACATCCACACACACATCATGGAATAAACATCAATTGTACCGAAATTTTGTTAAGCAAAAGTAACAAATATATATAATATAAACTCAGGATTTTCTTAAACAGGAAAACAATTAACTAACAAGATTGTTACCTCAAATTTAGCATCAACTTCTCCAATATGTTTGCATCTTCGTCCAGGAGAATTGATATCGAAATATCATCACGTTGTCATCCTTATGCATAAATAAGAGAATAACAACAACCCTCAACCTTTACCAGAGAAAGGTTGAAAACCGTTTTTAACAATTGCAAGCAAGAGTTGAAAACCGTCGAAACACATATGCTTTTATGCTAAACCAAAACCGATTCAACATATTGTGACTTTTTCACATATTGTTTCTACCAGATACCCTCATGATTCTTTGATAAAGCCTACCAACATGGACTAGAACTTAATCCTGCTAAACCAAAAATTCACCCAAACCATAAGGGTTCACAATATATGAGATCGAATATTAAGGTAGTAAATCCGACATCAAACATCCCATAAACATACATAGCAATAAGATAAAAGCATTTAAGCACAAGATATGTAAACCGAAAACTATCACAAGAAAAATTACCAATCAAATAATTTTATTCATAATAGTTTTATTCATTAATAGACCAATACAATCAATGAAAGAAATCAAAAACTTATGTCTATTTTCCTTGCAACCTAGTCCTTCATGTCAGAGATGAATGAAGGTGGATTACTACTCTTCAGCTTTTGAATTTCTTCAAGTAGAAAACCTTGGTGCTTGACCGGAATCTCTTGCAGATGAGAAATTTTCGTGAAGGATTCTGCAAGAGCATGTAATTCTGTCTTTGATTGAACACACAAGTGTGTCAATGCCTCAATACACTGATCTTTATTCAAAGTATTCTCTTTTTCCTTCTTGTTAAGCCAATCTCTCTTTCTGATTTTATCCTTAATATCAAGAGATAATCCGGACTTAGTTTTAAGATGATCTTTCTGATCTTGCATCTTCTCCAAAGAAACCATTTGATCCAGACCCATAGTTCGGACAAGGAATGATCAAAATAGGAGAAGAGTCTTTTTATATTTTTCATACTACCGAAAATATAATATTCCTAAAAATACGAATATATCAAATATCTTCAAATACTAGATATTATTTCCATAATCTACACAAAAGTGCCTTGATTTTTCTTCTTCCTCACTCAAAGATTTGGCACACATGGTGAGGAAAGAATTCTAATCCCGATCAAGTGGCATTAGTATGAGATTTTCTCTCATTATGGGATTTTGAACAACCAGAGTGTTCTTGATCTAGTATAGTATGAAAATATGTCCTTTTGTTATTTGGAACTAACAAAGTATCTTGGGATTTACTGGAATTGCATATGCAACTTTTAGCAATTCTATTTTTGAGACAGTTTTTGCATCTTGTCTTATTTTTCCCCTTACCATTGGGTGATTGAATAACATCGGAAGACATGTCCATTCTTAAAATGGGTAAATCACTAATGGAGGAGGAAGAAATAAGATTGAAGACTAATGCAATGTTAGTTATTTCCTCTTCTTCAGAATCGTATGAATCAGAGGTCTCATCAAGAGTCACAGCCAATGCCTTGCTTCCAGTGTATTTCTTAAGATTGGGACAGTCTTTAGCAATATGACCAAACCCTTTATACTTGAAGCACTGCAGCTGATATTCATCATCTTCTTCATGATCCTTTTTGACAGGAAATTTATCATGTGGTCGAGAAGATCGATAAGTATCCTTAACGAATCTCTTGTTTCTTTTCTTCAAGAGATCTCAAAACTATCTAGTAATTAATGACAATGATTGTTCAATTTCATCATCAGAATTTTCTGCAATCTGTTCATCTGAATCATCCAACTGTTTATTCCTTTCAATTGGAGCTTTCGAAATTCTTGCTTTAAAAGCGATTCCTTTACTTTGAATAGACTGTGATTCATGATCAAAGATCTTTAACTTACCAACGAGTGTGCTTCGTGAGAGAGTTGAAAGATCGTTTGCTTCTATCATTGCATGCTTCTTAGAATCGTATCTAGATGGCAACGATCTGAGAATCTTGCATACTATATCTTTTACAGAAATATTCTTTCCTAACGAGATAGAAGCATTAATTATCTCAGAGATTTTAATGTGAAACTCTTCAAAAGTGTCGTTGTCATCCATTCGAAGGTTTTCCCACTCGGAGGTGAGAGTTTGAAGTCTAGCTTCTTTCTCTGACGAATTTCCTTCGAATACGATTTGAATATTATCCCAATCTTCTTTCTAAGTTTGATATGTTGACACATGATGTTGTAAATCACGACTTACACCATGAATAATAGCATTCAAACCATCTGAATTCTGCTTTGCAAGGGCCTTTTCTTCGTTCGAAAACTCTACTAAGCGTTTAAACTCAGTCTCTGAATTTTCTATCTATGGATGAATATAACCATCAAAGACTAATAGCCAAGTATTAAAGTCTCTTGATTGAAGAAAAGATCACATAGCAGATTTCCACCATAGATAGTTTGTTCAGTCAAATCTTGGCGGCACGTTAATTGAAGCCGATTCATGAGAACTCGAGTTCATTCTTATAGGTTGGAACGCACCAAACACAGATTGTTAGATCTTTTCGTGTTTGCCTGCTCTGATACCAATTGAAAAGGAGAGGGTACCCAAATATACCTCAAGCTAAAACTTTTCCTACCTATAAGTCCTTTCTCTGAAAGTGATTGTCTATGGAAAGAGTCGAGACAATACAACTAGTCGGTTCACACTTCGTGTGATCGTCTATGGATACGAGATCGATACAATACAACAACGAAGTATGTTTACTTGATACAAAGGTTCGGACTTAACCAAACACAATAGGATTGCTTATCAAGTAAATAGGAATTAATGTTTGTGTAATTTACTTTAATTATAATAAATCAATTATAATGCGGAAAATAAAAGTAAATGACACAACAAGATTTTGTTAACGAGGAAACCGCAAATGCAGAAAAACCCCGGGACCTTGTCCAAAATTGAATACTCTCAGGATTAATCCGCTACACAAAATTACACCAACTTCGTATAGTTGAGACCAAGCAACTAAACCTATAGTTCACCTAGTTCCGTCTGTATTCCTACGCCTCCAACTTATAAATAAGTCACATACTTGGAACAATTCCTTTGGTTTGTATTCTAAACAGTAAAGGAACAACAAATATTTTTGGTATCAACTCTCTTCAACCAAGTGATATGAGCCAAACAAAGGCTCTTCCGTTTATCTTAACATAAACTCCTTCGTCAGGTCCTTAGAGCTATCTTATGTTCAATTACCGAAATAATCGTTTAAGATTAAGCCAACAACACTCTTAATCCAAAGAATTGTGTTGATGCCGATCTACTTAATTAATCAATCCAATCTACCACAAGGATAAACCGATTATTAATTGGATCCTCTTTTGTCAAAACAAGTATTGTGCACACCAAAGATTATAAAACCCAAGTCAGATCTTCGATATCTTCCTTGTCTTCAAATCTTCTTAAATCTTCAATAAAGACCTGCACACAATCACTTGAATCTCTTGTGATCAATCACGCACAGAACGGAGTCTGTTAACAATGGATTATCACAAGATCGTCTTTAGAACTAACAACAGTCTAAAGATCCCTGTCGAAACTCAGAACTAGTTTGAGTGAATCTTATATCAGAAGAGAAGATGCTCAAGAATAAACAGACTAGGTGCAATCATATTTCAACCACCGTTAGTTAATCAAATCAATCGAAAACAAAAGATAAACCGCAATTATCTAGTTTCCCGCCAACGGTACACGCTAGAGCTTCTCAATCCCAAATAAGACTTTAAAGTGAGCGGTCGTAAGATATTTCGCCTAATTAGGTTACTCTCCTCTCCGAATAGGCGGCTACACCAGTAACAACAACAAAAGAGGAAGTCTGTTGTTACGAAGGATTAGTTTGCTAGAAATGCAAACTTCAACTATTTATAGAAAAGGAAGTTTGGACACCAAGGAATTTCCAAAACCGAAAATATTCTCAAGATATTCATTAAAGCACAAATTCGGTTTTCATAATTCCTGGAAATGCTCTGTTAAAGAATAATGATCGAAATCTCTCGGAAAATCTAATTAGTAAATGAACATTACTAATTCTGGAATTTCCCTACAAAATTAAATTAATAACCTTAATTAAAAGATTCTTAACTTATTTATGTTTCGATCCTGGGATTCTCTTCCCTTAGCCGTTAAGGAATATCTTTGAACAATTAAAAAAATAAACATTCATAGCACATGTTCAAAGTATGTCGACATCCTTACTTTGCAAGTTCTCTTTCATACTTATAACCTTGAAACCGATTTAGCACACATCCAAACAAGTTTAGAATTGGTTCATCTGACTTTCAATAACTATGTGATTGATCAAACCAACATTCAATCACAATCATGGGTTTAACGGTTCTACAAAAACAAGTTTTGGTGCTACCTCCATGTGAGTATTGTGCATAGTCTCACTAGCTTTCCAAAATTCTATTGACTAGGTACTAGGATCGGTTCCCCACGTATATATGGTATCTAACTTATATGTGTTGCACATGTCTATAGGATCGGTTTCCCTTTGCCTAAAAACGTGTTGCACATGTCCATAGGATCGGTTCCCCTTTCTTCTATAAACCTTGTTGCACCCCATACAAGGGTCGGTTCCCCTTTATGATGTATTGCACCTCTTACTAGGATCGGTTCCCCTTTCCCATAATTGGTCAGACAAAACACAAACCCGATTATACCATGTCAGGTGATTACTTAAGATCGGTTTCACTAATAAAAGTCATACCAATACATAATTCAGGCCTTTGTGAATAGTTCTACCAAGAACACAAACAAGTTGTGAGCGGTTATACTCAATCACACATATTGGTTTTTCATAAGATATGCAATGAATAACAAAACTAATAACACCTGACAATTTCCTTTTCGGTTCACAAACAAGTTTATGAACTTACTTCCTTAGAGAAACCACAGTGGGCGAGTATAACCAAATATTTGGTCAAAAAACGAGACACAACGGACAGACTATCTATTAAAATCCGTACAAAAGACCAAATCCCAGACTATATTTGGTCCAAGACCAAGACCAAAACCAAATATAGTCGAGCGAACGTATAGTTAACGCCCCACCACCAGGCGGGTGTATAGTTAACGCCCCACACCAGGCGTTCATAAAGTCCTCGCCCCACACCAGGCGTGCTTTATACCTCCGCCCCATTTATTTTTTTTATTTTTTTTTTATTTTGGGTGGGGCGGGGTTTATACCTCCACCCCACTCTTTTTTTTTATTCACTTTATATATGGGGCGGGCTTTATACCTCCGCCCCATTTTTTTTTTTGTTTTTTGGAATTTCTTGTTTTTGGATTCTCATCGGGCGTACGTATAGTTTACGCCCCACACCAGGCAAACATATAGTGCATGCTCGACCAAATTTAGTCTTCTACCCGTAGCGTCACACACCAGACTAAACTCAAATTTGGTCGT
The DNA here is from genome assembly GCF_003573695.1 of Papaver somniferum. NCBI lineage: Eukaryota > Viridiplantae > Streptophyta > Magnoliopsida > Ranunculales > Papaveraceae > Papaver > Papaver somniferum. The sequence continues at coordinate 62,900,428 of NC_039362.1, forward strand.
TTTTTTTTTGTCTTTAATCTTCGGTTATACTCGCACCACTGCAGTTGCTCTTAGAACACATGTAAACATTGTTCCCTAGGATGAAATCCTCACCTCATACCCATACATAATCGTAATAGCATTCAAATGATTATGGCGATGTCTTATCTACAAAGTTTAATGGTTAAGCAATAAACCTCGTATTGTATTCCTTAATACTATGTCTATCTAGAGTTCCAATATGCTTCGCAGTTATGTTTTCAAAATGCACGACTTGAAAGATACGTTAGGTAAATGAAACAGTTCAAGTCAAATATCACTAACCTCAAATGGAAGGATGATTGTTGTCGTTGTAGCTCTTTGCTTCTTCACATCTTCAATACTTCGCAATACTTGTAATGTCTCATATCCTAATACTTTCAAGCTAAACTATACGAAGTTGACTCTAGTACATAATCAAGCGACTCTTAACATGAGTTTTGATTCACTAAAATATGACAACCAAACTTGACATACCAACGCTTGGTGGGTTCAACCGAGCCATGCTCTAATACTAAGAATTTAAAAACGTTTTCAAAAGCTTTAAATAGATCTTTGTCAATTGATCCATCACGATAGTGTTCCTCAAAAAGATTAAGAATTAATCTAGTAAGATTCCATATCATTGAGCTCTGACCACACTTTATTAGAAGAATTTTTAATTTTTCCTTTAGACTGTTTCTCATCATCTATGTTTTCCAAAGTCTTAGACGGAACGAGATTATCTTGAGAGACCAGAGGTCTTGAGGATAATAAACTTTGAACAATCTATAAGGAATTCTAGTGGGCGTTACAGATGCCTAGAGCAAATTTCCCAAAGAAATCTCCCATAAGGACAAACTTTAGGGATCAGTCAAACACAAACTTATTAGGTTTATAATGTTTGCCTGCTCTGATACCAATTGAAAAAGAGGGGGTCTAACAACCACACCCAATATTTCGTTTAGTCAATTTGTATGGACAAACTCCAATATAATTCCAAGAGAATCAACTAGACAGTCTGATCGAAGTGGGTAGCTCCAGTCGACCCATAGACTCAATCAATGGAAATACATCCAAGAGTTATATCTTTGTTTTTCAATGTAATCAGCAAATTGAACCGAGAATCCGTGAGCCTGATTATTATGAGAAACAACTTGAACGGTACCAAATACCAATGTACAAGTGTCAATCAATTTATATCAACAACCAAAGGTTGGATTATCTAATTGATTAAACTACGCACAACCTGTGATATTTCAATTATATAATCAAATATAATGCGGAAAAGAAATAACACAGATATCAGAAATTTTGTTAACGAGGAAACTGCAAATGCAGAAAAACCCCGGGACTTAGTCCAGATTCGAACACCACACTGTATTAAGCCGCCACAGACACTACCCTACTTCAAGTTAACTTCGGACTGGATTGTAGTTGATCCCTAACCAATCTCACACTGATCAAGGTACAGTCTCATTCCTTACCCCTCTAAATCCCAGCAGAACTCTATGCACTTGATTCCCTTAGATGATCTCACCCACAACTAAGAGTTTCTACGACCAAAGTCGAAGACTTGATAAACCAATCTGTCTCACATAGAAAAGTCTATCGAATAGATAAATTTGTCTGCCACAGAAATACCTATGAGTTTTTTTCCGTATTTTGATAAATCAAGGTGAACGGGAACCAATTGATACACCGGACTTATATTCCCGAAGAACAGCCTAGTAATATCAATCACCTCATAATAATCTTAATTATATGGTAGTGAAACAAGGTATTGTGAAATGACAAGCGATGAGACGAAGATGTTTTTGATTACTTTTTTATCTTGCCTATCAGAGATTAAATCTCGAGCAAATCTAAAAGAAGATAGTACTCAATAAGATACAACAAAGCAAGATCAGAACACGCAACTACAGAGAAAATAGTTGGGTCTGGATTCACAATCCCAATGAAGTCTTTAAGTCGTTAACCTATAATGGTTTTAGGAAAAACCTAGGTTAAAGGAGAATCGACTCTAGTCGCAACTAGTATCACACAGGAGGTGTGGGGATTAGGTTTCCCAGTTGCTAGAGTTCTCCCTGATATAGTCTTCAAATCATGGTTTCCAATCAATATTACCTTGGTAACAAAGCATTCAATATTCACCGTTAGATGAAAACCTGATTAGAGTCAAGCTAATATCTTTCAACCGTTAGATCGAATTAGCTTGTTACACACAAATGAAAAGTGACCTCATTTAGATATGAGTAACCGTACCTAAACGTGTAGACCTTGTTGGCTCAACAATAGTTAACCGAAGTTAGCCATATGAACACTTTCATATCAACCTTGTTCATCCCAATCACAACTAGTTCAAATGACTCAAATGAAACTAGTTTTAGAGTTGTTCAATTGTTTATATTCTCATAGAAGTATACAAGACACAATTGTAGTAAAATCGATTTTGATTCACTCAAATCAATTCATGAACATTATATCCACGATTTGCAAAAGATTGCATTCCTTAATATATAAATGTATTAGTTCATTAACAAACCGATTTTAGAACTTAACCCACTCAAGTATACAAACGGGTACGCATACCTAAGTAGCCGGACTTGGTATGGGTTCGCCAGTATGCGAACGGGTACGCATATTGTCGTACAACGACAAAAAAGGTATGTGGAGACTTGAACTTATTTATCACTCAAAAGTCTATCTCTTCTATCTCCTACTTCTTATGAGACAAAGGTCGTATGCTATATAGACTAGATCATACACATTTGACATTTCGAGCTGAGCATTCTTTGCTTATCTTTTATCTCGAAATCGTGTGTTGGTAAAGCGTTTCGCTTTGATCAAGTTTATCTTCACCTAGTGACGAAAGTCATGAAAAGTTTCAATCACTTTGAGAATTGCTCTGACGTGAATCGGTTTGTGAATAACGGCTACATAGCGTCCTCTGAGAATGTATCAATGATTGAAATGAGAGTTTAGATTACATAACCATGTATTCCTTGAACCGAAGTTTTCGAACTTTGTTGATCAAGAGAAATCGGGAGGATTGTGGAATTGGCTTGCCAAGTCCGCAAACCCAGTCCGAAGACTCAGTCAGCGAACTGTAGGAAGTTCTCGACCGAGAATTTCTGCTGGATTTTCCAAAACTCCTTTGTGTGCTAAGTCCGAGAACTCAGTCCGCGAACCCAGACCGCGAACTGGCGGAAGTTCTCTTTCCGAGAATTTCTGCTGAGTTTGGAAAACTCAACCGATTAACTTAAGTCCGCGAACTTGTTTTTGAACTTAAGAGGTTATGATCTAAAGATGTGCTCTGAATATGAAACATTAAATTACTAAGGAATGCTTTTTGCAAACCGTGGCTATAATGTTCATGAGCCGATTCAATCGAATAGAATCATCTTTGTTTCAATTGTTCATAGAGAGTTATTCGACGATTACTTATCTCCTAACTTCTACTAGCAATAGAACAATCAATAGATCAATCTAGCGTGCACTCCAAATCAATCTAAGAATCACTCATAAACCCTAGATACGGTAAAAACAAACGATGATGATAAAAACTCTCAATAGATTTGTATTATTAATAAAGCTTCACGCTTAGAACATTGAATTCATCCTTAATCAACAAAGGATTTAGCTACTCATATTACAAAAAAGATGTAGAATGGTGGTTTCCCCCTAAAGGGGTAAACCCTAGGTTTTGATGTAGAACTTGTGATATGAGATTCGATGATATTTTCCACATAACCTAATACCTTTTTATAAGTTTGCATTGCTTGGCCTTCACGTATTTAGTTCGGTTCAAGAACCCGACCCGAAATAACGAATCCAAACGTGCCCTTAGGATTTCCAAGGTATTAATACACGTTTTCCATTTGCTAAGTTCGTAAACCCAGTCCGCGAACTTCAAATTCCAGCAAATATTTTCGGAATTAAAGTATGAAACCCGTCCGCGAACTTTGTTGTCTTCGGTATTCAATAAAAGCTTGTTTTGGCCAAAACTTCTTCATCCGAACTCGGAATGACCTCATTCTTTTTGCATTCTCTTTATCTTTAAATTATATTCAATATGGTGACGATAAATACTTAATTTGAATGAACTAAGATCGGTGTTTGGCCCTTCTCTTGATTTTGAGCGTTTTGCCCCTTTTCGTCGCACTTCTTCCACTTCTCTTGGACTTTGGCACTTGGATACTTGGAATAATTATCTTCCTAACTATTTTCAACACTTTGTAGCTCCTTTTTGGATGATTCACCTATTGGATACAAATAAGAGAAAACAAGAGTAATAATACGAATAGATGCAAGAATAATAGCTAAAACAAGTATGGAATAGATACTAAAATCATATGAATTATGCACTTATCAAATTTCCCCACACTTAGATTTTGCTAGTCTTCGAGCAAACTAAATAAAACTAATCCTAAATACAACAACTCCATGTCGCGAGGATACAGTTACTCTTAGCATGAATAACAAGCCTTTAAACTCCTAGGTGTCCCTAGTAGACGAGTTATAATCTCGTGAGGGTTTACAAGAGGTATAACCACAAAACCTACTCCAATTTATCGCCTTAGAAGAACCACTAAGGATAGACACAAAGTAGAAACCCAAGTAATTAGCTTGCGTATGTTCTTTAGCTGTAAACATCCCACATACACTCCAATCATCACACACAAGCAATTAATTACGTGTGACATTCAACCTGATTGCAAAGCTCTACTAAGATAGTCATCATACTTGTTGCAACGTTTGTCACAACACTCGCATACTGAAATCACATGGATAAATAAGAGAATGGAAATAGAAAAGTAAAGTGTGCAAATGTTGACTTAACTGAAAGATGTTACCCACAATACTTGTATGAATGTCGTCAAAGGGAATATATTTATAGCGCACTAGTTGAGAGAAGCACCCATTTAACTCGACCACATGATTAGATACTCTAAGCGCATGTTCCTTTTCAACAAGTATGTGATAGTTGCCTTGGATCCTGCACTCCATGCTTGCTTAGGCGACAGAGACAGGGACAACGTTTCACACATACTGCTATCCAAGTGTCAAGAACCTCATCAATAGTCTTTTTGACTTGCTATATAATGATGATATGGTTTTTGTTTTCATCGACTGTGATTATCCGCGATTCCGGACCTATCATTTATTAGTGTCGATAAATGAAGAGGAGCCTTATTTATTTTATGTTTTTTCTTTTTCTTTTTTTTTCTTTTTTTCGGCTCACTCTTTATGAGTGTTAGACAATTGTCTATGGGGCTTTCAAATACTCAACCAATGATTACCTTGCTACAACATCCACGGTAGTATCAGGATCCCACCAAATCACTTTAGAGAAACATATAACTGCAAAGATAAAAAGAAAGTGATTTAGTAATGATTAATTGCGAGGATAAATCTTTCAAATGATTACCATAGCTTAGTTTCACATTCAATTATGAACGTATATATATTTAAGGATTGAAATAAATGGAACTTAATCTATAGTCGTAAGAACTGTTTCAGCCTAAAAAGGTTTAGAGTGTCATCCTAAATAGCTCATAATTAACTCCAAAAGATGAAGTCTCAAGAATGCAAGAAATCAAAGAGTATTACTTATTTTTTTATATTCAAACCAAACATGCTTAACTACTCCCCCACACTTAAACTCAACATTGTCCTCAATGTTCAAAACCGAAAATTCTGATTTCTGACATAACAACCCTGAAAAACTCGAAAACTGTACAAATGGGTAGGGAACTAGGCAAAAACATCCTAAACAAAAGTTGTTCAGATACGTTTTTTCTATAACATATCAAAATTTCACAGTGTTTCGATAAACGGTATGACTTTTATGGCCTCCAGACTGACAGACATGCAATCTCAAAAATTTCTGGAAAAATACCGAAACTCAAATTTCCAGGACTATCACTCCAACTTAAAAGACTCCGAATTCATATTTTATTTTTGGAAAAGAAAGGTATGTCTGTCCTCTTTAAAAGTTGGGATCAACCACTCAAATCGGGCTCCGTATGAAGTCTCGAGAGTTGTTTTTGTGACAAGTGCGCAGTCAGAATTTTCTGACGAGAATTCGTCAAAACTTTTATTATAAATATAGGACTTTGTAAAATATAAGATGGGAATGCAAGATATGATATGAAAACTAAGAAAATTAAAAACAAAAGGGATAGAGATACAAAACCGATGGGTTGCCTCCCATTAAGCGCTTGGTTTAACGTCGTCAAAGCCCGACGTTATTGTTATCGTCCGTACACCAGTAATCTGAAAATTTGGTAATCCTTCCAAATAACAATCTGCAATTCAAATAACAGCTTCACAAAAACATTAGCACAAAACATAAATATTGAAGCTATCACTTTATTGAAGTTTCCCCCATACTTAGTCCTTTCTACACCCGTAAGTGGATAGAGAACATAGAATTCGGGAACTTCAAAAGGTTCCTCAGCTTGGTGAACCTGCACAATACTCGAATCAAACACATCAAGTGGTGGATACTTAGAAGCAAAATAATCCGTTAAAATTTTGGAAGCACACAACTTCAATCCTAAGTGAGGCATTTTCTTAAAAGTTGGGTTAACAACCCTTTTAGAATCTACTTCAATTGGATGGAAAGGATCAATAGATATAGAATTAAGCAAAGGATTAGACAAACCTTGTACCGGATCCTCATTAGTTATCTCCAATGAATTATTTACCTCAAGTATATCGTGGTCCTCTATCGAACTATTATTATCTAGCTTAATTGGGTCTTCCACGACTTTAATCAATTTGGTTTCATTCTCAATCTCAATCTCTTCAACAACCTCGTCATCGGAATCGGAATCCTCACCTAAAACGTCTAGTTCATTGATGCAACTCCTAATTTCTTCGGTTGAGTACATTACACCATTTGTAACAACATATATGTCACACCCAACCTCCACCTTTTGAATAGGCGAATGATCGTTATTATGATCCGGAGTTGGGATAATCGTATCATTGTTGAAAAGACTTTCAAAAGGGTGCTCATCTTCATCACAATCTTCATCGTCCATAGGAATTTCAGAATTGTTTTGGTTTTGAACCATACTCCTTCTTCACTCCTTGTCTCCTTGAGTTTAGCAATTTGTATTTTTTAATTGTCCACATCCCTTTGAATTTCCTGAAGTTTCTCGTACTGTTTCTGTCAAATTGTAAGGAACCTTTGTTGATGTTGCTTTAATCCTTCATAATATTTTTCTATTTGCACATAAAGATATTCCATCATGGTACACCTTTGTTCTGTACCACTTGAAGAAATGGGATTAGAAGCATAACTATCCTCCCATCCTTGTGATTGTCCACTTACATGCCCGTCATAAGGTTGTTGACATGTATGAGAATATCCGTAAGGTTTCGTAGGATATTGATCATAGTCAAAAGATTGAGTTTGATTATACCCATAAGATGGTTGGTAGTTGTCATAACATTGAGATTGAAAATCATATTTATTACCACAATTATATGTATGATCTTGCGCTCCGTACATGTTATTTCCGTAAGGAAACATGACGACTCACAAGGAAAACAAAATCAAAACAAAAACCTAAAAACAAAAACAAAAACAAAAACAAGCTAAACAAATAACAAATCAATTAGCGACTGCTCCCCGGCAGCGCCGCCAAAATTTGTATGGGCTGTCGTAGGCACAACAAATTAATAAAGATATTTCCCACTAATTAACTGGCAATATAGCGGTAGTAAGAGATCGTTCCCACAGAGAGCTGTATAATTGATAGGTTACTTGATCAGCAAGATAACGTAAATAACAAAGGGGGTTTTGGTTCTAAGAAAATTATAAAGACAATAATAAAGAAAAGAGATGATCAAGGAATCCTTCGCCGTTACCAAGCGATAACTGGATTAATATACTTATCTATTTTTCGTAAGAACCATTCATCATCAACCGTGGAATAACATCTAGCTCAGTGTTATCCCCAAAACTCCTTGTACCACGGATACGGAAGCTCTCCAATATCAGATTCTATTCAACTGAACCACCAAGTAGCAGCTCACTCAAAGTGTAATCCAATGAATGCTTTAAGCTTTGTGAATTAGGTTAATCCCAGTAGTTAAACTCTTATCTCAAGGTTTACTTGTTGGTGTTGTTTTCACACACGATTCCTCCACAGAATCCCTCTGTAAGGTCTCGTGATTTCTACTTATGTAGAGAGTTATTCGACGATTACTTATCTCCTAACTTCTACTAGCAATAGAACAATCAATAGATTAATCTAGCGTGCACTCCAAATCAATCTAAGAGTAACTCATAAACCCTAGATATGGTAAAAACAAACGATGATGATAAAAAATCTCAATTGATTTGTATTATTAATAAAGCTTCACGCTTAGAACATTGAATTCATCCTTAATCAACAAAGAATTAGCTACTCATATTACAAAGAAGATGTAGAATGGTGGTTTCCCCCTAAAGGGGTAAACCCTAGGTTTTGATGTAGAACTTGTGATATGAGATTCAATGATATTTTCCACATAACCTAATACCTTTTTATAAGTTTACATTGCTTGGCCTTCACGTATTTAGTTCGGTTCAAGAACCCGACCCGAAATAACGAATCCAAACGTGCCCTTAGGATTTCCAAGGTATTAATACACGTTTTCCATTTGCTAAGTTCGTAAACCCAGTACGCGAACTTCAAATTCCAGCAAATATTTTCGGAATTAAAGTATGAAACCCGTCCGCGAACTTTGTTGTCTTCGGTATTCAATAAAAGCTTGTTTTGGCCACAACTTCTTCATCCGAAATCGGAATGACCTCATTCTTTATGCATTCATTTTATCTTTAAATTCTCTTCAATATGGTGATGAGAAATCCTTAATTTGAATGAGCTAAAATCGGTCTTTGGCCCTTCTCTTGATTTTGAGCGTTTTGCCCCTTTTTGTCGCACTTCTTCCACTTCTCTTGGACTTTGTCACTTGGATACTTGGAATAATTATCTTCCTAGGTCTTTTCAACACTTTGTAGCTCCTTTTTGGATGATTCACCTATTGGAGACAAATAAGAGAAAACAAGAGTAATAATACGAATAGATGCAAGAATAATAGATAAAACAAGTATGGAATAGATACTAAAATCATATGAATTATGCACTTATCATTAAAGAGGAAACTGCAAATGCAGAAAAACCCCAGGACCTAGTCCATATTTGAAAACCATACTGTATTAAGCCGCTACAGACTTTAGACTACTACAATTTAACTTCGGACTGGAATGTAATTGATCCCTAACCAAGTCTCACACTGATTAAGACACAGTCGCGTTCCTTACGCCTCTTGAATCCCAGCAGGACTTTGTGCATTTGATTCATTTATCTGATCTCACCCACAACTAAGAGTTGCTACGACCCAAAGTTGAAGACTTATAAACAAATTTGTCTCCCACAGATATGTCTATCCTTTATTATTTTTATTACGTCTTTTGATACAAAGATAAAAATGAACAGGAACCAACTAATAATCCGGTCTTATACTCCTGAAGATCATCCTTGAAATCTTAGTCACCTCATAATAACCTAACTGATTAACAGAAGAAGTTATTACGGAATCACAAGAGTCTGAGACGAAGAAATGTTGTGATTACTTTTTATATCTTACCTATCGGAGATGATTCTCGAGTAAATCTTAGAGAAGATAAAACTCAATATGATAGAACAAGTAAAATCAGAATACACAAGTATAGAGAAAATAGTTGGATCTAGCTTCACGAATCCCGAATGAAGTCTTCAAGTCGTTAACTTTTGGAAAAACCTAGGTTAAAGGAGAATCGACTCTAGTTTACAACTAGGACACACGAGTGTGTCGGGATTAGGTTTCCCAGCTGCTAGAGTTCTCCCTTATATAGTCGTTCAAATCAGGATTGCTTACAATCAAAGCTAAGAAATCTTAGTAACAAAGAAATTGATATTCACCGCTAGATGAAAACATGATTTAAGATTCAAGCTAAGTCTGCTTAGAAACTAAGCAATCAATCTCCACCGTTAGATGGTATTAGCTTGATACATACAATTGAAATATACCTATATTTGGATATGGATGAACCGTACCCAAACGTGTATACCTTGTTGGCTCAATAATAGTTAACCGAAGTTAGCTATATTAACACTTATAACTTAGCCATATTCATCTAACACTTCTAGATCAAATATGATGATCAATCAATCATGATATATAATCAGATGAATCTAAATGTGTTTCAAGAGAGTTATTCAAATTTTAATCATCTCATAGAAATATATATGAACCATTTGAAACAAAAGTTTGGTTTGTAATTGTACAAAGTACTTATACAAGAACCAATGAACATAATACCACGGTTTGTAAAACTAGTTCACATACCTTAATCATTAAATTTTTAGGGACTTTAGTTCGCAAAAAAAACCTGCGTTCATGAGTATGAAAATCACATTTTACCGATTTTAGAACTTGACCACTGTGTTCGCGAACTAGTGCAGCGTTGGCAAACAGGGTACGCGAACAACAATTTCGGACTTGGCCTTTGTCTAGTCGTTCGCAAACAGGGTACACGAACAACATTTCCGGACCTTTTCACAGGTAAACCAGTTCGCAAACAAGGTTCGTAAACAATAGTTCCGGACCTGAACTAGACCTCCACAGTGCACATACAAAGTATGCATACTGTAATATATCCAGGTATTGGTAGTCGTTCTAATACTCTCATTTAATCGTTGAAACATCCTTAGAAGAAAAAAATGGTAATCTTACACATACCACTAGCTTCAAGTAATTTTCAAGTGATTAATCGATCAATACGAAACTTCCCAAGTTAACATTAATTGTCTGTCTCACACAAATCATGTAAGATGTTCAAGGTAATTTTCACATGATCATCGTCGACTTAATATTTAGTTTCCAACAAATATATTGTCTCCAACTAAACTCATCAAGTATACGATGAACTTAGCTAAAGATAAAAGCTTCCAACATATATTTCGAGAAATAGATAAACGAGATAAACTCAGATCGAAATATCAAATATGTATAATGTAAAAGTCTATATAGCTATACAACTTAGTATCTTTAGAAATAGAATAGAATAGACTTCTGAGTGACGGATAAGTTTTAGTCTCCACATACCTTTTGTTGATGAAGTTCCTCCAAGATCTTCAGTAGATCTTCTTCTTTAATTGGTGAACGCCGTGAAGTCTAAAGCTCAACTACACACTTCTATCCTAATCCGAGACATAGCTATAAGTAGATTAGAAATTAAGTATATAGTTTTGATCAACTAAACTTGACAAACAAGTTTGAGATAGCAACGCTTGCGAGTTCGACCGAGCAGTGCTCTAACAATCTCCCCCTTTGTCAATTTTAATGACAAAACTATCAATACATATGAATTTCAAAATAAAAAATCTTTGCATCTTCTGATCCATCATGCTCGATTTCCTTGGCTCTTTAACTTTCTTGAATTCTTCGTTACTTCAAGTCTCCATCGATTCTGAATGTGTTCAACTCAGCATCATTAATGTTGAAGATACGCAACAATAACAATATGTAACAATGTATATGTTTTCGTATTGTTATTCAGTGTCAGTATTATTATATATAATCAAAATCCAATTGCATCACAACTTTGAAATAATACTATGGTGATATGTATCACTCCCCCTTAGTCAATACTTCCATATTATAATGAAAACCACTCACTCCACCTTACATAATTAGGAATAATTGGTGTTTAGTACGTGGGTTTTGACCAACACTAGGCTTTGGTCTAACATTTGTCCAACGTTAATGTTTGGTACCTGGAATGGATGTTGACCTCTATTGACTGTTTATGACCGGACTTTAGTTAATTTAATAAAATAAAAATAATGTTAAGTTGTGAGTTTACAAGTGTACCCCTACTCTATTCACATGTTTCTTCCCCACCCAACTACCGGCTACAGGAACATACAACTATCGGCCATAGGAACACCATCTTTAATCAAAGGTAGCATCTCAACTTCATTCTTTATCCAATTTATCTTCTTCTGTTCTTCCGGAACCCCGAGAAATTTTTAAAATTGATAATAACAAAAAGCAAAAGCTTGAAAAATCCATAGATCTGAAGAACATCATTATCAGACAACGAATAACATCAATACCAGACCACAAATAAATCCCCAAAACTATTGTCAATGCTGCATTCACATATCTAGTTTCACAGAGTTACCAGTAGTCACTGGTGCTGTTTAGATCTTATGCCATTTACATTCTCTCTGTTACTAGATCGTATGAGTCTCTAAAGTTGCAGCAAGAGCCTTTTTCAACTTCGAGCCTACCAAAATCATAGATTATAACTTTCTAATTGGTGCTCCATTATAGTTCAAATTGATTTATGCACCATTTATCAATATCCTCATTCATCAATCAATCTCTTGTCCACAAAAAATTTGATTTTTTTTTTTAATTTAGGACCAAACCCAAAGCGAAATCAGAGAACATAAAAAATATTCTTGAATTTTTTTAAAAAAACTTTCGATCTTCCCTAATTACAATCACAACAAACATCAATTTTAGACAAAACCTATACTAGAAAATACCACCACTGCCTTCAATTGAACCATCAGTTCAGACCCATATGAACCCCAAGATTCATATCCTACATCTTTACAGAAAGAACCCTAAATCACCATCTCAGCTCATCTTTCTTCTTCTGCAATTCGAGCACATACTCACCACTGGATTAGAATTTGAAATTGCTACAAACCCATTGTTATATATTCTCTTCGTGCTCTCAATCATCTCTTCAATCTTCATAAAATTAATCATTTAACTGAATCCTAAATTGTTAGAAAACATACACAGAAAGTGAGAAATTAGTTGTGATTATGTTGTAGTTGTTGAGATAGAGAGACGAAGAAAGAGACGGTGGTGGCGTTAATGGTCTGGAGAAATAAAGATTTAGTTTTATTATTATTTTTAAAGAATTAGGGTTACTGAATATGTAAATATTTAATAAGTTGAACGGTATGAAAGTAAATTTGTTTTGTAAATATATTATATATATAATGTTTTTAATAATTTCTTAATGTTCTTTAACAGAAGTCAAAATTTAAGGCAGTCAACGTCTGCTCCAGGTACCAAACACTAACGTTGGACAAATGTTAGACCAAAGCCTAGTGTTGGACAAAACCAGAGTACTAAGCACCAATTATCCCACATAATTATCCGTAAACCATATGTATGTAGTGTGAAACTACCAAATAATTCTCCCCATTTTTGTGAATATAAATTGGCAAAGGTGAGAAAACTATGGGATCATAATGAATTCCCAAAAGACAATTCGTGACTAAAAGAGAACATATGAACTTTGTTTCGATGATTTCACATAGTCGAAACTTAGTGTATTCATCAAGGATTTTATTAAGATACAAGTTAACTCCTACAAAATTCCACAACCGCTCTCCCCACAAAGAAATGGCAATTAAGCACAAGTTCATTTAAGAACTCTCCCCCATTTGATGCCATTCCCAAGAGAACAACATGAGCGACCTTACTTTTACAAATGTCCAAAATATCATCGATTAAACTAATCACAAGAGAACCTTTATGATTAATTTAACCGGAAATCACTCAACATATGAAAACTTACGGAGTAAATACAGTACTTTCACTTAAAAGTGGATCAGGGAAAGATCAATACTGCGGAATTTTCTCAAAAAGTTTATTTTATCTTTTATCAATATTTGCATAAAGACATAATAGGCTTAACTTTTGAGCATATATGAGATAATTCACAGTTCACGAACGTAAACATATATATCTCATAAGATATTTGTAGTATATACACCAATAAGATTAAATTCTGCAAGATGATCTTCCAAATAACTTAATTTAAATAAATAAATCTAAAAACATTGCAAAATGAAAGTGTTGGAAATAGCTATATGAAATCACAATATTTTCTATACCAAACCCTAGTTATCCTTCTTAAACATAAAAGTAAATTCTCATAAGAAGTTTCCTAGACATTGTAGAGCTTCGCAAGGCATCTACAAAAAATTCCCTTTCATTACTGAAAAATTCATTGATGATAGGGTCATTCAATTCTTCTAAGTCTTCAGAGATGTCAACTAACTCACTAAGCTCTCTTTTAAGTTCACGCAAGGTGTTCTTAGACAAAGACAACATTTGTTCATAGTGAGTTATCCTTTCCAAGGATAAAATGATTCGAGATTTCAAATCATTTCTTTACCTGATAAAATTCTTCACAGCATCCCTAAAGTCATTATCAAGATGATAAACAGACAAGAGGGAGTTAGAGGAAGAACCTTTTTCATCATTTGAAGACTTCTCCTTCTTCTTTCTTGAAGATTTGATTCCTTCACAAATATACACATTAACTGCTTCTATTGCATCCTTTTGAGTGGTACCTCTGGTTACAGGAGCCATGATTCCGTATCTTTCAGGAAATAAAAAGTGAAGGAAATTTTTCACAAGAAGAAGGAAATATAAATAGAACACGGGATACAGAAAAAACCTTAAAGAGGTTTTTCGTATATGAACCTTGAAAAGATCTTCACAGTCCGTGATCCATTACTTGTTTTTGATAATATATAATTTATTCTGCAATACTTATCTTACATGTCCTTATGTAAATTTATCATGAATTAAATCAATCAACATAAGTAAAAACTTATTCTTATCTCAATAAACAGAGTTTAGAGCACAAGAAATATTGATACGCACATCTGGTCTTTACTGACTGGAAATGATGTGTATGATAATAAGGATAATACACAAATTTGTGTATGCTTTTGAATATTTGGAGAAAAATAACCAAACACGTCTTACTTATTATCCATTCATGAGAACACTTAGAATAAAACAGAAATTGTACAAGACTTGAGCAACCTTGATGCAATCCTCATATTTTCAAGTTAATAACGAGGATGCAATCATTACTACATTCAGGTAGCAATTGAGTGAGCATAATGCTCACTTCTTGTGTCACAAGGTGACGTAAAAAAATTTATTGACTTCTTACCTCGTCTGGTTCTGGTTCTTCGAGACTTCTTCTTGGCCTCGGGAGTTCCATGTTGGTTGCTTAAGGCCAGATTCATTCTCTGCATGTCATTATGAAGCTTCGCAATCCTTCTGTTATTCTTCTTGAATTTTCAACATTACTTTGAACATGATTCCCATTTCCGAAAAACAATCAATTCAGAGAGGAATTTTTTCTTTGGCAATCGGTCTTCTGTTTGTCACAACACTTTACATCCACCTTTCCAGAACCGGCTGGAACAAAGGAATTATTTGTGTTCACAATCTTGTTTTTGAACCCAATACTATTTGTGTTTCCAAAGGACTTCTGACCAAATAATATTGCTGAGATTTTGTCAGAGCTTCCAGACAGCCTTTGCAAGTCACACTTAAGAGTATCAATCTCTTTTTTCCTTTAGGGATAGGGTTCTGGTGAATTTATCATTAAGGTTATCAACCTCAAGACTCTTCACCTGAAGCGATGATTTAAGTTTCTTCAACAAATTCCTTAGTTGAATATTTTGTCGGCGAATCTCTTCACTTTAAGCCAAGAATTCTAAAATCTCAGTGTCAGACTCGCTTTCTGAATCAGAATTTGAATTAATATAAGCTTCTGCAGATAGAGCAGAAATTTTTATTCAATATTCAGAAGAAAGCGTATCAATAACAACCTGACAAGATTTTACCTCTTGTATTGAATCATCTGAAGCATCAAAGAGATATTGCTGTTTCTCAGATCTTTTGCTTCTTTTTACAATATCCTTGATCTTTTGTGTAATCAGTGACTTATTAAGATCAACATGATTAAGACAACATTCATCATCCCAAGACAAGGAAGTAGACTCACTTGTATTGGTTACAGCTTTGAAAGCAGATGTTTTGGATGTATTTTGATTATGATCAAGGAATTTTAACTTTCCAACAAGAGTATTCCTGGAAAGTGTTTCAAGGTTATTTCCCTCTACGATGGCATGTTTCTTAGAATCGTATCTAGATGGTAGAGACCTGAGAATTTTCATCACAATTTCCTTTTCAGGAATAGTCTTACCCAATGCAAATGACGCATTAACAATTTCAGACACTTTGTGATTAAATTCATCAAAAGAATCTTCATCATCCATACGAAGGTTTTCCCAATCAGAATTTAGGTTTTGTAGCCTAACTTCTTTCTCGGAGGTATTCTCTTCGAAATACGGATTCTAGGATATCCCAAGCATCTTTAGACTTAGTGCACGAGGACACATGGTGCTGAAGATCTGGGGTAATGACATGGATAATAGCGTTTAACCCGTCTGAATTTTTCTTCGTAGCACTAATCTCGGTTTCACTATATCTACCAATATCTTTTGCAACAGTTACACCGTCTACTGTAACAATTGAAGGATCATAGCCATTAACAACACGAACCCAAGATTGAAAATCACGCGCTTTAGAAAGGCTGGCATAACAATTTTCCACCATAAGTTATTCGAGCCATCGATGACTGGTGGTACGTTTATAATGATAACACTTCTGTCCATAGAGTCATATCACTACAAACACAGATTTAGTTGTAGGAAATCCTACAACACACCTCTTGTAATAATTTGTAGATCTAAACATAAAAATGATGATAAGAATGCTAAAATTGTAAAGAGACAACAGGTTTACGTGGTTCGATCAATTTGATCTACATCCACGGGGTTAGGTTTTACTATGATTATTTGTAATTACATCTTGATTACATGGAGACTCCATTAATGAGTATTTGGAGCTCTAGGTTCTTGAAGGAGGAAGAAGAAGGAGATAATAATAATACAACCAAATCTACTTTCTCTCTCTACAGAATATATCCTCTCCTAAAGTGTGACTCTCTTTCTGATTATCTATCCCCTTTCTCTCTCTTGCCTTTCTCTTTATATAGGTGTTTACATAGTGGATGACATCTAATGCACAACTAACATTTCCCCTAATTTCGGATCTGGCTTGCGGTATTTTCGCAAGCTTACAAATGCAACATTCGCAACATTCCTAATTTTTGCAAGATCATCACAGTTTTCTCATGTTTAAGTTGATGTCATTTGTTATGTCGTTTCTGAAATCATCATGGGATGTCTTCGCGATGTGTTGTTAATAATTTCACAAGCATATTCATCTGTGCGAGATTCTGATCCTACAACAGACTTATGAGGTCTTAGCGTGTTTGCCCGCTCTGATACCAATTGAAAACGCGGGGGTATAAAAATCATACCCAATATTTCGTTCGACAATCTGTATGGACTAAACTCCAATATAATTCCGAGAACACCAACCTAAAAGTGATGAAAAAGCGGGGGTCTAACAAAACAACCCAATATTTCGCTTAGCAATCTGTATGGACTAACTCCGAAATACTTTGCTAGAGAATCAACTAGATAGTCAGACTCAATCTAGATAAAAGTATCTCAAGGAGTTAATATCTCTCTCTTGATTTGATTTTTACTCAAGATAAAATCCATGGCGAGTCTTTATCAAATACAAGGAATACCTTGGACGGTACCAAAGACCAATGTCCAAGGATCAATCAATATCAATCAACAACCAAAGGTTGGATTTCCAATTGATGATCACGAACGCACAACCTGTATTATTTCAATTATATAAAATATAATGCGGAAAAGAAATAACACAGACACCAGAAGTTTTGTTACCGAGGAAACCGCAAATGCAGAAAAACCCCCGGACCTAGTCCAGATTGAATACACACTGTATTAAGTCGCTACAGACACTAGCCTACTCCAAGCTAACTTCGGACTAGACTATAGTTGAACCCCAATCAGGATCCCACCGATCCAAGGTACAGTTGTACTCCTACGCCTCTGATCCCAGCAGGATACTGGGCACTTGATTCCCTTATCTGATCTCACCCACAACCAAGAGTTGCTGCAACCCAAAATCGCAGACTTGATAATAAACAAATCTGTCTCACACAGAAAAGTCTATCAAAGGATAAATATGTATCCTAAAGATAAACCCTAGGTTTTGTTCCGTCTTAAGATATGAAATCAAGGTGAACAGGAACAAATTGATAATCCGGTCTTATATTCCCGAAGAACAGCCTAGATTAATCAATCACCTCTCTACAATCCTTCCTGACTACACAGGTGGTTTGTCGAGGAATCACAAACAGTGAGACGAAGATGTTTGTGACTTCTTTATCTTGCCTATCGGAGAACTCTCACGATCTCAAGCCAATCAAAGATTGTACTCGTACGATAGAAGATGCAAGATCATATCACACAACTACGGTAAAAGTAGTATCGGTCTGGCTTCACAATCCCAATGAAGTCTTTAAGTCGTTAACCTGGTTTTAGAGAAGAAAACCAAAGGTTAAAGGAGAATCGACTCTAGCGAGCGCACTAGTATCACACAGACGTGTGGGGATTAGTTTTGCACAATGCTAGATGTCTCCTTTATATAGCAATCCATATTCACCGTTAGATGAAAACCTGATTTAGATTCAAGCTAATATTTCTCAACCGTTAGATCGAAAACTTAGCTTGTCACATACACTTGGGTAGACGTTTAATGGGTTTGTGAAAACCATGCCCAAACGTGTACGTGTATGTTGGTTCAACATAGTAACCCAAAAGGTTAACCATATGAGCATTTCATATTAACCTTGTTCTTCTTCACCATAACTAGTTCAATCGACTCAAATGAACTAGTTAAAGAGTTGTTCAATTGCTATGAGATCTTATGTAACTACACAAGACACAATTGAAACAAAGATAATTCGATTCGATTGAATCGGCTCATGAACTTTATAGCCACAGTTTGCATAAAGTATTTCTTAGTAATTTAAGTTTCATATTCAGAGCACAGCTTTAGATCATAACCACTTAAGCTCACAAACAAGTTCGCGGACTTAAGACAACCGGTGGAGTTTTCCAAACTCAGCAGAAAATCCCGGCAAAGAGACTTTCGCCAGTTCGCGGAGTGACACGCAAACGAGTTTTTGGAAAATCCCAGCAGAAATTCTCGGTACAAGAACTTCCGTCAGTTCGCGGACTGGGCAAAGCCAATTCCCCCGGTTTCTCTCAATCAACATAGTTCGAAAATTTCGGATTAAGGAATACATGGTTATGTAATCTAAACTTTCATTCCAATCATTGAGACATTCTCAGAGGACGTTATATAGTCGTTATTCACATACTGTTTCGCGTCAGAGAAATTCTTAAAGTAATTGAAACTTTTCATGACTTTCGTCACTAGGCGAAGATAAACTTGATCAAAGCGAAACGCTTTACCAACACATGAATTCGAGATATAGATAGGCGAGATATATTCGGCTCGAAATATTAAATGTGTATGATCCAGTCTATATAGCATACGACTTTTGTCTCATAAGAAGTAGGAGATAGAAGAGATAGACTTTTGATTGATAGATAAGTTCAAGTCTCCACATACCTTTTTGTTGATGAAGTTCCACGGTTCCTTGAGTAGATCTTCGTCGTTGTATGATGAATCGCCATGAAGTCCTTGATCTCAACTACACTTTTCTATCCTAGTCCGAGACTTAGATATGTAGGCTAGAAATCAAGACTTATAGTTTTGATCACTAACATTGACAAACATGCTTGAGATAGCAAAGCATGCGAGGTCGACCGACCTATGCTCTAACAATCTCCCTCTTTGTCAATTTTAGTGACAAAACTATTAATACATATGGAATACAAAAAAGATAAACTTTAGTGGCTCCTATTCCATAGTCTAATCTTCAACGTTCCCTGAAATCTTCGTCCTTCCAAGTACTCCAATGATCCCAAAGGTTTTAAGTTTAGCATCACCGTTGTTGAAGATTCGTAGCTATAACAATGAGAGAAATCGAGATTCTCGATCATTATTATACAGTGTCATATTATTATTATGTAATATCAAAGTCCAATTGTATCACGACTTTAACAATAATACTACGGTGATATGTATCACCCCCCCTTAGTCAATACTCCATCTCGATCATGGAAACCACTCCCCCTTACACAATGATCCGAAAACCATATGTATTTGTAGTGTGAACTACATTATTTCTCCCCCTTTTTGTCAATAAAATTGGCAAAGGTACAAGAATGGGATCATAATGAAATTTCCACAAGAGACATTTCATAGACTAAAAGAAAAATACATACCAACTAAATTTAGATGCAATCATAAAGCCGAAGCTAAATGAATTCATCAAGGAGTTTTAAGATACAAGATAACCCCTATAAGATTCCACAGCCGCACACCCCGCAAGATATTACCATTAAGCACAAGTTCAAAAGAACTCTCCCCCATTTGATGTCATTCCCGAAAGAACAACAAGAGCGACCTTAATTTCGAAGTAAAAAAAGGATTTTTTAATTGGACACCAAAAACCATAAGAATGATTTTCTATATCCAAAGCTCAACCAAATTAATCACAAGTAAATCCATGATTAATTCAATTGAAAACGCAACTAAATCAAACCACAAAAGTGATCAATTTAATTGAAAGTGTTCAATCATAAGTAAACTTACGGAGCTACGACTAAGGTAATCATACGGAGATGACTAACTTAATCATTCACATACTCAACATAAGGAAAACCTTACGGAATATATGACTACATCAACCAATAGAACATGATTAGTATAGTCGTTCATATACTCAACACAAGAACTTGTGGAATATATGAAAACTCAACTAGACTAATTACAAGAGAACTTATAATTAATCTAATTGGAATACAAACAACCAAACTAATCACAAAAGTAATCAATTTAATTGTGAAAGGATTTGCTCGACAAAAGAAGACTTTCGGAGCAAATAACTAAATAACCAACCAAGATGATTAATTTAGTTCATAATGCTCAACATATAACATCTTATGGAACAACCAACAAAGACAATAAGAATAATTGACTTAGTTGTATCGTGCTCAACATAAGACACACAATGGAGCCTTCACGGTAAAACATAAAAAAATGGATCAATGAAGATCAATACCGTGGATAACATACAAGGATCTATTCTATTTTCCATCATAACAATATAATAGACTTTATCCTTGTCAAACAAAAGATTTTATCCTATTTTCCATCAAATACATGACTGGATAGGCATAAATTTTGTAACTGTCAAGAATCCATTCGTCCTTTCATAAATACGAATACCAATTCATGAACGACTTTACTTTTGACAGCATATGGAACCTTCAAGTTCACGGACGCAAACAATACATATACCATAATCAAACTGCAATATCACAAAATCATAACGATCAATACTGCAATAACATTATCCTCCAAATATTTTTAGAATTTAAAAACTAATAAACCTAAAAAATAACATAAGAAGATGAAAACAAAAATAGCTATGTGTAGTCACAATCATCGCTATTGAAAGCACTAGTTATTCTTCCAACTAATCCAAAAAGAAGACATACTAGGCATTTACACTTCTTAAAAATCATTTCACTTACCTTAAATATTCTTCTCGTATTCCCTATATTCTTCAAGATCATCTTCGATTAGGTCAATCCTTGATTCAAACTTATCCATTTTCTCCTCAAGTATTTTGGAAGAAACTTCAAGTTCATTTTTCAGAGCACGAAATTGTTCCAAGACGAAATTCATGGTTGAAGAGAGCTTATCAAACTGAGAGACAGAAGGGTTCTCATCAGAAGAAGAGACATGTTTGTCATAGCACATCTAATTGTCAGAAGAATCGAAATGAATCTTCTTCGAAGGAAATAGAACCGTCCATACATCACTTTCTTTACTTGAAAGACTGGAGGAGGACATGATAGAGAAGATGAAATGAGAGTGCTGAAGAGGTAGAGCTTTAAAAAGAAATACAGGTGTAGAATTCCCAGAAACACCCTTTTTACCAAACTCTAACAGAAGTTGGTTATCCAAAAATCTGAAGTCGTTCACGAACAAGACCTGGTAAAAGCAAAAACATAAAATGATTATATTACAGTCCTCTTGTATATCATGATTCTTGTATAAGAGGACGAGAACACAAGAATCATTTTTCAACAAGATTACTGAGTATAAGGCCTCCAATCCAAGGTTGGACTTGGATAATCTTTGCAAAGAGAGAAACCATCCATTCCATTAGGTTTCTGCTTATTCAAAGGAGAGTTATGAAGAACTTTCATATCCATTGTAATCACAGTTTTAAAAAACTTGACTGCAGATCTTTGCAAACCCTGCACCGTTTTTGAAAACACCTTTTGATGAAAGGTAGACTTCCTTTTATTTTCCAGCATACAATGGTTAGCCAGGCAGGACTGTTTTTGATCTATCGTGCTAAGATGATCCTTAGATAAACTCAAATGAACAGAGAGATTTATTAGATCCTTTTCCGAGAAACTCCTGGAGTTCAACACAAAGTCAGGAGAGGTTTGTTGACCCAACTCATGAGACACAGACGGACATGTCATGAATGATTCATGAGAATGATTTTCAGTAAAAATACTGTGAGAGCAATCATAGATTTCCTCAGGACGGTAATCAAGAGTATTCATCCATGCTTTAGTTATCTCTCTTACCTCCGTTTCTGGATCTTTCGAAGTGACTTGAACACTTTTATAGCACGTAAGACCAGTTTCCTTAGTACGACTTTTCTGGATATTCTTATCCTTTACATTGACTAACAGAGTTTCTTTTTGAGATTTTCTTTTGCTACGTCTGAGTATTTTCTTAAGTTTTTGTATAAACAGAGACAACATAGAAATAAAGCAATTCTCAGTTTTCTCGTTTGTCAATTTAGGACGACAGGTCTTACAATCATGAGAAGTGACATGATTGATAGACAATTGATGGTCATTTCTTGACATGTATTCGCGATCGAAAATCCTAAGTTTTCCGACAAGTGTGTTTCGCGAAAGAGTATTAAGGTTATTTCCCTCAACGATGACATGTCTTTTGGATTCGTATCTGGATGGCAGCGATCAGAGGATTTCCATCACAATTTCCTTTTCAGGAATGGTCTTACCCAATGCACATGATGCATTAACAATTTCAGACAGTTTGTGATAAAAATTGTCAAACGATTCTTCTTCTGCCATATAAAGGTCTTCCCATTCGGAATTAAGGTTTTGAAGCCTAGCTTCCTTTTCACTGGGGTTACCTTCAAATACGCTTTCCAAAGTATCCCAAGCTTCTTTAGATGTGGTGCATGAGGCCACATGATGTCGAAGATTTGGGGTAATAGCATGCAAGATGGCGTTCAGCCCGTCGGAGTTTTTCCTTGCAGCAATTAACTCGGTAGCATCATACATAAAAAAATCTTTAGGTACAAATGCATCTATTTCCATAACAACGGGAGCTTCATAGACATTCACAACATAGATCCATGATTGGAAGTCACGCGACTGAAGAAATGTGCGCATAACAACTTTCCACCATAGGTAGTTTGAGCCATCGAAGACTGGTTACGTTTACAGAGATAACAACATTTTCTATAGAGTCAGATCGCTACAAACACAGACTGATGAGGTCTTTAACGTGTTTGCCTGCTCTAACACCAAGTGGAAAAGCGGGGGTCTAACAACACCACCCAATATTTCGCTTAGCAATCTGTATGGACTAACTCCGAAATACTTTGTTAGAGAATCAACTAGACAGTCAGACTCAATCTAGATAAAAGTATCTCAAGGAGTTAATATCTCTCTCTAGATTTAAATTTTACTCAAGCTAAAATCAATAGCGAGTCTTTATCAAATACAAGGAATAACTTGGACGGTACAAAAGACCAATGCCCAAGGATCAATCAATATCAATCAACAACCAAAGGTTGAATTTCCAATTGATGATCACGAACGCACAACCTGTATTATTTCAATTATATAAAATATAATGCGGAAAAGAAATAACACAGACACCAGAAGTTTTGTTAACGAGGAAACCGCAAATGCAGAAAAACCCCGGGACCTAGTCCAGATTGAATACACAATGTATTAAGCCGCTACATACACTAGCCTACTCCAAGCTAACTTCGGACTAGACTATAGTTGAACCCCAATCAGTCTCCCACCGATCCAAGGTACAGTTGTACTCCTACGCCTCTGATCCCAGCAGGATACTGCGCACTTGATTCCCTTAGATGATCTCACCCACAACCAAGAGTTGCTGCAACCCAAAATCGCAGACTTGAAATAAACAAATCTTCCTCACACATAAAAGTCTATCAAAGGATAAATCTGTCTCCCACAGATAAACCCTAGGTTTTGTTCCGTCTTAAGATATGAAACCAAAGTGAACAAGAACCAATTGATAATCTGGTCTTATATTCCCGAAGAACAGCCTAGATTAATCAATCACCTCTCTACAATCCTTCCTGACTACACAGGCTGTTTGTCGAGGAATCACAAACAGTGAGACGAAGATGTTTGTGACTTCTTTATCTTTCCTATCGAAGAACTCTCACGATCTCAAGCCAATCAAAGATTGTACTCGTACGATAGAAGATGCAAGATCAGATCACACAACTACGATAAAAGTAGTATCGGTCTGGCTTCACAATCCCGATGAAATCTTTAAGTCGTTAACCTAGTTTTAGAGAAGAAAACCAAATGTTAAAGGAGAATCGACTCTAGCGAGCGCACTAGTATCACATAGACGTGTGGGGATTAGTTTTGCACAATGCTAGATGTCTCCTTTATATAGCCTTCAAATCAGGGTTTTGCCTTAGTTACAGATCAATCCATATTCACCGTTAGATGAAAACCTGATTTAGATTCAAGCTAATATTTCTCAACCGTTAGATCAAAAACTTAGCTTGTCACACACACTTGGGTAAACGTTTACTGGGTTTGTGAAAACCATGCCCAAACGTGTACGTGTATGTTGGTTCAACATAGTAACCCAAAAGGTTAACCATATGAGCATTTCATATTAACCTTGTTCTTCTTCACCATAACTAGTTCAATTGACTCAAATGAACTAGTTAAAGAGTTGTTCAATTGCTATGAGATCTTATGTAACTACACAAGACACAATTGAAATAAAGATAATTCGATTCGATTGAATCGGCTCATGAACTTTATAGCCACGGTTTGCATAAAGCATTCCTTAGTAATTTAAGATTCATGTTCAGAGCACATCTTTAGATCATAACCACTTAAGCTCACAAACAAGTTCTCGGACTTAAGACAACCGGTGGAGTTTTCCAAACTCAGCAGAAAATCCCGGCAAAGAGACTTTCGCCAGTTCGCGGACTAGGTTCGCGGACTTACATGCGGACGAGTTTTTGGAAAATCCCAGCAGAAATTCTCGGTACAAGAACTTCCGTCAGTTCGCGGACTTGGAAAAGCCAATTCCTCCGGTTTCTCTCAATCAACAACGTTCGAAAACTTCGGATTAAGGAATACATGGTTATGTAATCTAAACTCTCATTCCAATCAATGAGACATTCTCAGAGGACGTTATATAGCCGTTATTCACAGACGTTTCACGTCAGAGCAATTCTCAAAGTAATTGAAACTTTTCATAACTTTCGTCACTAGGTGAAGATAAACTTGATCAAAACGAAACGCTTTACCAACACATGATTTCGAGATATAGATAGGCGAGATATACTCGGCTCGAAATATTAAATGTGTATGATCCAGTCTATATAGCATACGACTTTTGTCTCATAAGAAGTAGGAGATAGAAGAGATAGACTTTTGAGTGATAGATAAGTTCAAGTCTCTACATACCTTTTTGTTGATGAAGTTCAACGGTTCCTTGAGTAGATCTTCGTCGTTGTATGATGAATTACCATGAAGTCCTTGAGATCAACTACACTTTTTTATCCTAGTACGAGACTTAGCTATGTAGGCTAGAAATCAAGACTTATAATTTTGATCACTAACATTGACAAACATGCTTGAGATAACAACGCATGCGAGGTCGACCGAGCTATTCTCTAAAAGTGAGACCCAATCAAGAAAGATAACAAAGAGCTTTATTTCTTTCTCAATACAATCAGTAAATCATCTAGATAGAAATCCGTGAGACTGATTGATGTCAGAATAACTCAGATAGTACCAAAGACCAATGGTCGAGTGTCAATAAAGTTCTATCCAATAATCGAGGTCGGATTAATCAACTGATTGAACTACGCACAACCTGTGATATTTCAATTGTATAAACAAATATAATGCGGAAAAGAAATAACACAGACACCAGAAATTTTGTTAACGAGGAAACCGTAAATGCAGAAAAACCCCGGGACCTAGTCCATATTTGAACACCACACTGTATTAAGCCGCTACAGACTCTAGCCTACTACAAGTTAACTTCAGACTGGAATGTAGTTGAGCCCTAACCAAGTCTCACACCTATTAAGGTACAGTCGTGTTCCTTACGCCTCTTGAATCCCAGCAGGACTCTACGCACTTGATTCCCTTAGTTGATACCACCCACAACTAAGAGTTTCTACGACCCAAAGTCGAAAACTTATAAACAAATCTGTCTCCCACAGATATGTCTATCCTTTATTCTTTTTGTTCCGTATTTTGATACAAAGATCAGGGTGAACAGGAACCAATTAATAATCCGATCTTATACTCCCGAAGAGCAGCCTAAAAATATTAGTCACCTTACAGTAACCTAACTGATTAACAGAAGAAGTTATTGCGGAATCACAAGAGTCCGAGACGAAAAACTGTTGTGATTACTTTTTATATCTTACCTATCGGAGACGATTATCGCGTAAATATTAGAGAAGATAAAACTCAATATGATAGAACAAGTAAAATCAGAATACACAAGTATAGAGAAAATAGTTGGATCTAGCTTTACGAATCCCAAATGAAGTCTTCAAGTCGTTAACTTTTGGAAAAACCTAGGTTAAAGGAGAATCGACTCTAGTTTACAACTAGGACACACGAGTGTGTCGGGATTAGGTTTCCTAGATGCTAGAGTTCTCCCTTATATAGTCTTTCAAATCAGGATTGCTTACAATCAAAGCTAAGAAAGATTAGTAACAAAGCAATTGATATTCACCATTAGATGAACTCCTGGTTTAAGATTCAAGCTAAGTCTGCTTAGAAACTAAGCAATCAATCTCCACCGTTAGATGGTATTAGCTTGATACACACAATTGAAATATACATATATTTAGATATAGATGAACTGTACCCAAATGTGTATACCTTGTTGGCTCAATAATAGTTAACCGAAGTGAGCCACCGTTAGATGGTATTAGCTTGATACACACAATTGAAATATACATATATTTAGATATGGATGAACCGTACCCAAATGTGTATACCTTGTTGGCTCAATAATAGTTAATCGAAGTTAGCCATATTAACACTTATAACTTAGCCATATTCATCTAACACTTCTAGATCAAATATGATGATCAATCAATCATAATAGATAATCAAATGAATCTAAATGTGTTTTAAGATAGTTATTCAAATGTTCATCATCTCATAGAAATATATATGAACCATTTGAAACAAAATCGTTTTGGATTGTAATTGTACAAAGTACTTATACAAGAACCAATTCATGAACATAATTCCACGGTTTGTAAAACTAGTTCACATATCTTAATCATTAAAGTTCCAGGGACTTTAGTTCGCAAACAAACCTGAGTTCATGAGTATGAAAATCACACTTTACCGATTTTACTTGAGCATTGTGTTCGCGAACTAAGTACGCGAACAACAGTTCCGGACTTTGGCTAGGTGTGGGTTCGCTTGACACCGTTGTATTTTTCTTAAAAGAAGAGAGCGTAAAGGTTTAAGTTGGCCATAAATTTTGGTATATTAGATGAATTCCTAAAATCAACAACGGCGAATCAAGGATCTTTATGAAACAAAAAATTTCAGACCTTTTGAAATACCTAAGCCATCGGGCACAGGTGCACAATATTGGGTTTCGGTTTGCGTTTTACGCATCCAAAACGTGAGCCATAAAAAAGAGCAAGTACGCGATATGACTAGATAATAAGGGAACCAAGAAAACATAATTGTCCAAGAAACTTGTCAAGGTGTAAGAAATTATAACATTTTGAAGGACACATTTTTCTTTATTTTCTTTCATTCCTCGAACACCTAAGGTATGTCTTCTTAATTCTTCCACTCTATTCAACTCTCTTTATCTTTCAATCAAAAACTAAGCCTCAATCATTCCTACAAACATTGTCGATGCATTGAAATACGATAAGATCATTTCCGGTTAAGGGGCTAATCTGATTACTTTGTTGTTTGGTAAATTGTTGAATTTTCTTCCTTTTGGGAATTTATCTTGTTTTACTATTCCAAAAGATGAGAAAAGATTAGTATAAAAATTAAGTTTAATGAACTGTTCTTTTCAATTGTCAAGAGCAGTAGAAATGGCGCTATTGATAAAGAGTTTATGGAATGGTTAAACCATTGGAAAGTTGAAAATCATAAGGCTAACCTTTTGATAAATGGATTTTTTACGAAATCCAATCATGTCAAGGAAAATTGAAAATTAGATATCTATGATTTCTCATCTCATCAATGTATATGGATGCCTTCAATTTGCACAAGTTATCAAAGAATTGGAACTAGTAAGTAAAATTGAAACTAATCCCTTTATACATGATGAGTCAGCGTTACTAGTGAGAGTGATTGGAACTTATGACTTGATTAGAAGGATAAAGGAATTAATGCGTATAATAAAGTTTCGGTTGTTTCAGTTTGTGGATTATGTAGAGTTGGAAAATCCATCGTTGCTAGACTTGTATATAACAATACCAGGATTCAGAAAGAACACAAAGATATGATTTGGGTATCTATGAGCGGAGTTTTTTTATTTAATTCTAACAATTAAGTCCTTCATGGAGTCGGCTGAAAAACAACCGTTTCATATAACATTGTTGTCTTAAGATACCAACCATGGTCATTTTCAAGATTATATTCAAGATAAAAAGTTGTTTATTGTTCTGGATGGTGTTTCCCAAGTGATTAACAGGGCTGGCCTTGACACAAAGTGACCAAAGTTCAACTTTGGGCAGCAAATTTGTAGGGGCATCAATTTATTTTATTTTTTCTCATTTTTTATGAAACATCGAATTAATGATGTAAGTTTCGAATAAAAAAGTCCAAACTATTAATTAGTTTTTTGATATTCTGGTAAACTATTGAAAGTGGTAGCAAAAGAATTTTTTTTCTTCTAAAACCTATCTAGATTAAGAAACATGTTTTCTATTTACTCTTTGCAACTCATCCAATTTTATTCTTTTTTGTCTTCTTTTTTATATAAAGAAGAATCCTTTCGTCTAACGTGGTAACACTATATTCAACTTTATATGTTCATAATTTTCCATGTTTTTCAAGAAAATGTCACATTTATTTATTTATTGTATGTTTAACACATAAGACATATTTTTATGATTAAGTTAGTTTTATTGGATATAGTAGATATATTGTGGTAATATAAATTGATCTAAAAAGTCTTATTATTTTATAAAGTTTTACATCGATATGCTCGCTCTTGTTTAATATATTTTTTGAGTTCATCTTTTGGTTCTATTACACTTTTAATCATGATCTAATAAAGTAAATTATTGCTTAGTTGTGTTAAGAAGATGGCCTAAAAAGAAAATTTTAGTTTTTTCCCTGCTTCCATATATAGCTCATATAGAGGTAATATCTCGGAGATTAACTTCGAGGCATCAATTTCTCAGGACCGTCCCTGGTGATTAGTTTTGAAATTGATGTATTTCTAGATCTTCTGAAAGTTTGTGCGATTTGGACTGTAGTTATAGTTACATCTCGAAGATCAAGTGCAGCAGCACTCATGCATTTTAACTGGAAAGTGGGAACTGCCTATGTTGTCAGAGATGAAGTACAAATCTATATTCGAGAAAAGGGATTTTGGAACGATTAACATAAGTTTAGAGTATGTTGAACTGTTAGATGTTATTGCAAGAAAATGCGCAGGAAACCCATTATTTATAGAGAATCTGGGTGATTTGTGAAAGAGAGGCTCAAATTGAGACGTGGATTACCGAGGATATAATTCATACTAGAGAGTATGCCACATTAGAGGATCAAGCTAATTCTTATTTCAACGAACTGGTAGATAATTTTTCATACAAGTTATGAACGGTTTGACGGTGTAGTTTAAGTTTTATAGTCTCACATATGATATGGTCAAAGTTTTAAAAATGAAGAACTTATCCACATCTACAGCAAATAGTCGAACAACTTTGTTGAGAAACTGGGAGTATTTACATTGCTTGTCAGTGACCTTTGAAGATGTGCAACTTCAAGACCTTGAGATGTTTAAAAACCTAAGGATACTTCTCTTTTCGGCTCATGATAAATTTAATTTCTCTGAAATACTAGTTGGTCAATTGAAAAACAACTTCAGACGAGTTCGAGTTTTGGGCTTAAGTGACAGTGGGTTAGTTAGTTTACTGAATTCCAATTGGCAATTTGAATGGGTTAAAGACATCTCAAGAACAAACGTTAATTTTATTGCAAGCATTTGTTGTCTTTTGCAGTTGTAAACATTAAGGATCAGAGGTTGTGTTTACTTGCAGATTTACCAAATGGGTTGACAAAGTCACTTGGATATGGATGATGGTAGAGTACGTTCAAAGACACCACCATATATCCGAAGATTAACCGAGCTTCAAGAATTAACAACCTTTTTCATTCGCAACATAGATGGTTGCATGGTAACCGAGTTAATAGAGATGAACCAACCAGGAGGTTCCCATTCTGTTGTTGGAGTTGAACGTGCACTGAATGGTTGTGATGAAGTGAATAACTACTTAGAAGGGAAAAATGACTTGAGAAGGTTGCAGTGGATGATTACAACATTCTTCTAGGAAGTTCCTTTATTATATCTCATCCTCCTAAAAGTTGGAGGAGTTGATCAATTAAAACTACAATTTGCAAACCTTGTGTGCGTGGAATTGGAATTCTCTTGTGCATCTCAGGACTGTCGAACTTATAGGTTGTTTCAATCTAAATTATATTGGAAGGTTAACAAAAAATTCCTTATCTAAGTGACCTCAGAATCAGTTTTGGTGGATTGCAGTCCTTGACTCCTCATTCTTTGGACAATAAGGTCACTGACAATTCCCTACATTGAAGATACTACGGTTGGACTCATGGAACATTTTGGGGAAATGGGTTTTGACAGCAAGAGTTGATATGCCGGAACTTAAAGAATTCATTATTCGAAATTGCTCAGTTTTAACTGTAATTTCAAAAAAAAAAAAACAGTTTGAGTTCGCTAATTTTTATAGAACTTCGGCTTTGCAACTTTCTCAAATTTTGTGCTGAAAATATAAATGGGTTTCCAATGATGAATAATGAAAGAGCAACTTCTCATCAAGATGTCTTGATGTCAACAACATATAAATTGGTTGTCTCTTCAGGTTTCTTCTATGTATTTGGATTTTTGTTGTTGGCTTTGGCCCTGTGGTTGGGTTGTATTCTTTTTTATTTTGTTTATAAATTCTTGGGGGATTTTGCGCTTGTTCCTCAAAATAAATAGCTATTTTGCATTACCCCTTTTAAATTTATAATTGGTGAAACCCCCTTTCTGTTATAACTTCCGTCAGTACTCAGTTAACAATGCACGTGCAGAGAATATGTGTGCCGTAAATAAATATTTATTTCTGAAAACTCTTAAAAACCCTCCGGCACAAAGAAGCCCTCCACCACCAATACCTCCGTCACCTCCCCAACACCAGCTCATTTTAGTTCCCTGTAATCAAAATACTCCATTGAAGGTAAACCAACAGCAGTTCTATTTGATTGTATGAGGTTTAGTCTTCCCTTAACCACTAAGAAAAACAAACATCCTTCATCATCTCTAGAAAACTTAAATATCATTTCAAATAATCCTAAATCCAAAATTGATTGGAAATTTCTAGGAGATCTAAGAAATAAAATTCCGACTAGGGTAATTCAGAACACATGGGAAGTAGGGATCTGTGGGTAGAGGGATGGAAGAAGTGTGAGAGGTGGTGGATGATGCAAAATTGCTGGGAGATACAGACTATATATATACAATTGAATATGTTTAGATTTGGGTTTAAAAAAAACGGATTTGCATTGATAAATTGTCCGTGATGATGAAAAAAGAGTATTGAGAAACCATAGTAGCAGTAGCTATATCTCCGTCGCCATCGTCATCACCTGACAATCAATTTCCTAATATCAATTTTTCTTATATAAGACCCCTTCCCTCCGATTAATTCAATTGCATTTTAATGGAGCTTAAGATGAAATTTGAAGCATGTTCGGTTTCAATGGCGGATAAATCCCCCGACAAAGAAATGAGTTTTTGAGAAGATGGGCATAATGCTCAGAGTACAATTAGGTTGGAAATGGTATTTAGGATATGACCGTCGGATTACAGTTAAGAAAAAATATGAGGCTAAGATTACATGGGTATTTATGTTTTAACGGGATTCTATCTCTCACACGTGTACTGCACGTGACTAATTAACTGGTATTGACGGAAGTTATAATAGAAAGGGGGTTTCACAAATTATTAATTTAAAAAGGAGGTTATGCAAAATAACTATTTGTTTTGAAGGGGAAATACAAAATCACCTAAATTCTTTCATTACCGAACATTTTTTTTTTGGCAAATTTCTTATAATTCTTTTCTCTAAAAGCATTTTTATTTGGGTCTGCTTTTAAAAACTACTCATAATTAACTTGTAAAAGTCGATAAAAAAGAAATTATGCGCCCACCGAAGATTGTAATAAGTGATTTTCTATTTTAGCCTTATTATTTTATTCAAATGACAACATTTACCTAAAAAAAATATCTCTTTTACACATTAGTAATTAAATTCAAATACTTGCTCCACACCAACAAAGATGACCTATTTCAAGTTTGCACAATTCTTAAGAAATAGATGGGAGAGGGAAATTATATCCTTACGGATAGTAAATAAATAAAATTTAGAAATATTATATCTCTCAAGTTATACCACAAATATTTGTAAATTTTGTATTGTCGGAAAGCATTTTAAAACACATACTTAACTGATATAAACATGATTATCAAAGTATACATATTCCTTATACTAATATCTAATAGCAATAATCCATTAAATGGGTAATTTTAGATATATGTTCTTGTTTATTTTTGTCATTAACTATATCAACAAACAAATTATCGAATATTGGTTTGGTTTATATAAAAAAATTTCGTAGTGGCAATAATGATAACAATAATTTTGTGAATATGTTTAATTTTGTCATTAACTATATCAGCATCACTTGTAACACTCACTATTCGACACTGGTTGGTCGAAAGAAACATATTTGATGATATAACTTACAATAACACCGAGACAGAGTTTGAGAAAAAAAATCTCAGTTATAGATGCTCGGCTGAGAGTAGTCACGAAATGGGTGACCTCTTGTGAAGTTACTGGTGGATGATTGTAGTAGTCTCTGTTAAAGTTCCACACTGCTAGATAACCTCAGTGGAAAAGTGGGAACAATATCGATGATAGTTAGGGTCATTACAACTATCGATGGTTTTCTTGTGCTTGGTCAGAGAGTTTTTGAGACGAAGAACTTGAGAAGTAAATGAAATTGGGTTAAGCTTGAAAGAGAACTTGAGAAGTGAATGAAAATTTGAAAGAGAAATTGATAGATCTGATGGGGTAGAGCAGGATTTACTCTACTTATTTGGAAATTTCAATTCCTCCAACATATTTTCCTTCGACCTCTCTCAATCCTACTAACATATTACACTCTCCTTCAATCTAACTACGGTAATGAACTGAACCTTCTCATATGCTAATTCTTCGGGTTAATCATGATTAGATCCTTATTTGGTTGCATTACAGTAACAATTTGATTTGCAGCTTGACAGAAAACGGTGTCTAATTGCTAAGTGTTTTGTTTTTACAAGAATTCAACTGTTAAGTTTGTGAATCTTAATTGTTAGAATAATTGCATGTGAAAAAAACGTATGTAGTTGAGATGGTGTGGAGTTCATTGGGTAATCAGTTTTAAAATCACAATGATTCTAAATTTCTAATGTTGGTTGTATAACTGGTTGTGTTTGATTTTTGTAGGTGTGGAGAATAGTAGAGGAGGAGGGAGTGGTAAAGCGATTTGTGAAGTAGGCTGGTACATACTTGGGGAGAATCAAGAGCATGTTGGTCCATATGAATTCTCAGAATTACAAGGTAAGTTGAGTTACCGCTGCAAATGGATTTGATGGTTGATTTATGAAGATTTGAAGCGGGTATTGCAACGACAGGGGATAAGAGGAATGGAGCACTGGTGATGGCTAAAGGGGATCTGATGGGTGATTATCGATTAATGCTGTGGAGATAACAATTACAGGGGCATGGTGACTGTACTGAGATTTTTTGGAATTTTTTTTTGGTGTTTTTAGGGATTTGTTGTGTAGTTTTCGTTTTGATTGGTAATTAGGTTACACATTTAGCGGGAGTTCTTGCTTTTGGAGCATTTTGTTTTCTATTGGGATCAAGTAAGTGAAAACTGGATTATGTTTTATGTTAGTTTTTGAGTATTTAGGGAAAAGAGGTTGATGTGTATATGTTGCCTCAGGACATTCCGTATGTATACTGTTTTTTCTATTTCACGTTTGTTCCAATGTGATGGATATACTATCGGTTCAAGAAATGGCATTATTACCTCCTGGTGAGCACTGAATTTTCTCAAATTTTGATTTATGCTTGTTTCGTTATAACTTATAAGCTGTGGAGGGGTTTAGCTTTTGATTTTATATTGAAGACAAAAATTGAAACTGTAGTGTGTTTTGTTTTTGTTAACTTACTTTTAAGTGGACCTTGAGATGAGCAACTTGTTGCATGTCTCGATTTATTTGGTTTGTTAGAGTAGAAGAGAAAGAGGATTTAGTGTGGAGACTTAATAAACATCTTTTTTCGCGAGATAGAAGGGCTAGATTTGGCAAGTTAACAAGTGGAGTGTAACCATCCTTGATAATGATTACAAACATACTGAGTATTTTGGCTTCTTTATGGTTATTCTGGACACTATGGAAAACAATGAAGCAAGCTTTATAATTGGAAATAATTAGTTATGTTATAGATCACTTTGGTGTACTATACGTAAAGTCTTTTACTCTTATTGTGATGTTGATTTTTACATGATTTCTGCTACTACGCTATTTTCCTAGTTATGTTTGCTTCTCATTCGCAGAGGTACACATACTGACATACCCACAGTATCCTCATGGTGATGCTATTTCAAATCTTCATGATATTGCTATTTAAATTGAATTTAAGGCACAATACAAGCAGTGGAGGGCTCTTAAGCCCTTAGCAAATGCTGAGATTTATACCAATGAAATGGATAAAAACGAATAGAATAAAAGTGGTTGTGGTTACACCTGCTTTATTTAATTGAAGTTGCATCATCTTTATCCTGTTTTTTAGAGTAATCTTTTCCTTGCTTAGTCGAATTTTCGTACTTAAAAATCTGAAAATCTGTTGCAGGGACCATTCACGTGGGCATTAATTGTTTGGCGTTGTAGTCTGGTCTTCAGCTCTCTTGATGAAATTGCCAGCGTCTTAATACATCTTTTACCTGGTGAGTTTGTTTGGCAAGGCTGCAGATTTATAGCATTAACTTGATAGATTCTACAAGCAATGTGTTTCCAGTTATGTGGACCTCGTATTCGTTGGTAGCTTCATTCTTTAGTCTGTAAGCAATTGTTTGAACTATTATTCAATGGATCATTTTGTGAGATTGCAATCAAGTGCATAGAAGTACAATCCATGATCTGTTATTTTGATTTGTTTTGTCTCTCATAATTGGAAGCTAGAGCATTTGAAGTACCATATTACGATAGTTGCTAGATACAAGCATGCTCTGCATTTGAGTGCAAAGTTAGAGATACAGTTACACTGGTCATTTTTACTTGCTACTGTGTGATTTAAATTGCCTGGCGATAAACATAATAAATTTTCGTGAAAGGTGTTTCTTGTGAAAGAATTTCTGTGTCGTTTTCCTTGGAGTTTGAACATTGTGACAGTGACATCAAAATGATATCAGAGGCCTGTAATTTTCCACTTAACTGAGTCGTATGTTGCTAGAGTTTGCTTTAGGGTTTTCTAAATTCTTGTTAAATATTAAGAGTGTGCCTTCATGGAAAAGCGATGGCTTCGAGGTGGAGACAGGGGAACACATTTAGAAGCTTTATCTGAATTTTGTTTTGCCCTGTTCACTTTTGACACTTCTTAATTATCTTTATAACTACCACTGGTTGACCGTTGATGTCACTAGCAGGGATTGTTTACTTCACTATTCGATGGTGGGATCCAGCAACCTTTGAAGCTATGCATCCGGAGGGAAGCATGACTCAGAGAGCTTCATGGCCGTATGTGGAAGACAAGTCCTACCTCTGGACGTGGCTATTTGTTGTTCCCTTGGTTGCGTGCACCTTATGTCAAATTCTCTATTTTCTCATTGTCAATGTTCTGCGTCGTCAAAGGCTTTTAATGAATCCAGAAGTAATGACTTCCTACAGGTATTCCCTCGCTCCCTCTCTCTTCACCTCTCACGTATTGTATATGGGCACAAACATACGGGAACAATTTCATTATTAGCCCTCGATGGCTCAAATTGCCAATTATTTGATTAACCCTGTTAATGATTTAGGCGGCTACTGATTTGGCTTCCTGGCTTCTTGTCAATTGCCGCCTTTACTGGATGCTTCCTTCTATGTTGTTATCTTTGAGATACAGGATGTTGTCACACATTAGAAAAACTAGTATAAGGGTTGCAATTTGAATCATTTGACGAAAACCGAGTTTACACGCCTAAATTTTCATAGGTATTATGCTTCCATTTCTTTTCACTTATTCTTTTTCCTGCTGTGAATGTTGGCAGAGAACTATCGAAGGAAGCACAAAAAGAAAATAATATGTGGTGGTGTCTGAGTGGAGTTCTAGATGATGAGAATCGTATGCTCATGTATACCCTGTTCCAAGCTGCATTCACAGTTGCCACAATGGCTTTAACTGTACCAATATTTCTGTCTTAAGAATTGCATGTGATTTCCAAATATTCAAAGTTTCTGCATTTATATGGAATGGAGGAAGCTTTTTATTAGAGGTGATGCCCAGGCAAGTCATAATGAAGGAGAAGAAGAAACTTGAAATGCTGCCATTACCAGTCCAACCTGATCAGCCTGCTACTGTCTCAACCGAAATTCCCACAGAAACTAACGGCTTCACAGAGTCTGACAACCAGTCAGAACAACCTTGTATAAAAGAAAATGACTTGTAAAATTTTGTTTTCGCTACTGCTAGAAAAGTTTAGTTAGTACACCTATGACTGTTGAAAGCTGGTATCTTGGGATTTAGGATTTTGAGGTGTGGAAAGTTTAGTTTTGAAGTCGAGCCTTAGAATTCAAATAACAGCATATCAAATCTCTTTTATAATTTTTCCTGAACATCTCTTTTACAAAAAAATAAATAAAAAATCCTTTACAAATCTGAATCCGTGCAATCACGTAGTGATGTCGTTTCGTCAAGTACTTCGGTCGGCCCTCCCACCGTGACAACGGTTGTACTAGTACTAATATCTAATAGCAATAATCCATTAAATGGGTAATTTTAGATATATGTTCTCGTTTATTTTTGTCATTAACTATATCAGCAATCAAATTATCGAATATTGGTTTGGTTTATATAAAAATTTCTCGTAGTGGCAATAATGATAATAACAATTTTGTGAATATGTTTAATTTTGTCATTAACTATATCAACATCACTTGTAACACTCAGTATTCGACAGTGGTTGGTCGAAAGAAACATATTTGATGATATAACTTACAATAACACCGAGACTGAGTTTGAGAAAAAAAATCTCAGTTATAGGAGCTCGGCAGAGAGTAGTCACGAGATTGGTGACCTCTTGTGAAGTTACTGGTGGATGATTGTAGTAGTCTCTGTTAAAGTTCCACACTGCTAGATAACCTCAGTGGAAAAGTGGGAACAATATCGATGATAGTTAGGGTCATTACAACCATCGATGGTTTTCTTGTGCTTGGTCAAAGAGTATGCTAATCGGTTGTGCTAGATAATAGTCTCACAGGAGGTAGAGAACGTCTATATTATACCTATTTCTTTTCAACACAATTGGTTTCAGAGAGTTGGAAATCATTTCGCAGTTAAACGTTGAAATAACGAGGGTACCGAGTACACCATAATATTTTCGATATCAACCTACATAACGTTGAAGTAAAGTAAATCAAATAACATTGTCTGTGGGTGAAAACCGTTTCTGCTGATTTTGGTAATTTTGGGTGTGTGGGTGAGAAACGAATCTAAACCCTAAACAATGTACTGCACGGAAGTACTTTTGATTCGAGAGATCAATCTGTACAATCCTGACCTAAACCAAGAAATGGCCGTTCCAGGCTTGCTTCGGTCACAAAGTGAAGGAGAAGGGTTGGTCTTAGGAGGGAAGCGAAGAAAGTGTTGAGATCAGAATAGTTGATTCTGGAAGTGTGGGCGTTTTGCGACTTGTATCAGAAAGTTAAACTGGCTAGTTGAGTGAGAAAGCTATCAAATGATTTCTGGATGTGGTATTGTTCTCCTGACCAAAACTTGTCGTTTGGTGGAACTAGGTGAGACCTATTTATACAAGTCATAGTGAAACGTACCCTGGTCTTGTAGGAAGTGGAAACGATTGAGTGGTGGAAGAAAAGAGTAACGTGTAACTGTCAGACATTATGCTTCCATGATGAGGGAAGTGAATTCGTGTAACCGCCAGTCATTACGCTTCTATGATGAAGGAAATGAATTGTTTACACCGTTAATTTTCACTACCACTAATTATCCCATTTCATGACACTTTCTTGTAACGGGCGCATTGCACGCCGCACGCTGTAAACCGCCAGACCAATACCCTGATGAGCATCCCCCAGTTTATGACATATTTTGATGTCTCGAGTGTTTTCGTGGAAAACATGTAGCACTTTGCTACGTGTGGCAAGTTAAAATCGAGAGGCTTGCCGCAGGTAAATAGCATGTGATGCTAGGCTCGTTTTGGCTAGTCGCCTATAACTTGTCGCGAGCTTACCGGTTCGGTGGCGAACTTGGATGGCTGAGATTGCATCTCATGAAGAAGGATGGCCATTTATTATGGCCACATCTTGTTGTATAGCGAAGTGGCGTCGGCCACATGCTAATGGTGTATCCATGGCGTAGCCGTGGCATAGTGGCATGCTAGTAGCCGCGGTATAGTGGTATGCCAATGATGTTGCGGCATGGCCAAAGCTAAAAATTGGCTCCGTGGCCAAAGTTAGGGTTTGGCGCCATGAAAGAATTCGCCGTGGAAGAATTAGGGCTTGGCGTGGCCAAGGCTCTGTGGAAGAATTCATCGTGGAAGGATTCGTCGTGGAAGAATTAGGGCTTGGCGTGGCCAAGATTCCGTGGAAGAATTCGCCGTGGAAGAATTAGGGTTTGGCATGGCCAAAACTTGGCGACGTGGAGTCGGACCCACATGTGGCAACATTGGTCTTGTTGCCACGCCAATCTCTTTGCTATGGGAAATATTATTTGGCTTTGGTAGAAATTTTCCCAAATTAGAGTTTGGCATGTTGAAACCCTAATTAGTGCACGTGGCATGCGGCTGTGGTATGGCGCCACTTTTGTGCAAATAGCGCCATGGATATGCCAAAGGAACTATGACAAGGCCATAGTGTGGAAACGTCCACATGAGTAAGAATTGTCGTGGGTGGCTATTTATGGCAGGTTGCCACGAAGTGGCATGTTTGCGAGGTAGCATGTTGCGAAGTTGGCATGTTGCAAAGTTGTCGCGGTAGAGTGGCATGTCGGCATACCGACCAATATGTTGTTGTGGTAGGGTGTGTTTGGCTTGTCAGTTTAGCATGGTGGTGCGGCAGGGTGCGTTTGGTCTATAATGTATGGTGGCAAGTTCAGAGCAACTTGATTGGCCCAAAAAGGGGGCCGGCCAAACATAGGGCGCGACTATACTTCTGGTGAGAGTATGGCGAGTTTATAACGACCTGATTGGTCGGGGAAATAGGGTCGGGGCGTGGCCAATGGCGCTAGCTTGCCTCGGGCATGGCCACACCTCTTTTTGCTGATGCGGCTCCCTGTTTTTCTTATTCTGAGCGAGGTTTTGCGCCTGCTAATCTATGGCGGATTAATTACTTAGTTTTTTTAGGCTTAATTTTGACAAGCAAGGTCTGGCATATTGCTCGAGGCGCGAAACCCTAACTTCTGCAAGTTATTCAGGACGATTGACTGAATTTTATGTCTCGACACATAGCTCTTTTAAGTTCGTTGCCAGAGAGCAGCATGCTTTTATGATTGAATACCTTATGCAGAGATCTTATTCTTGATACTTGGAGATTCGTGCTACTCTGCTGCGAGTGAACACAAATCATCATGCCATATCAACATTAAGAGTTCAGCCGGAGAACATAGCATAAAAGGCATTCAGAGGAACTTATATTAAATGAATATACGCGAGGCGTCGAAATTTACAGAACATCTGGGATTCGCCAGTCTGGATAAATTTCATGTAAGTATATTGAGCGGCTCAATGAATATTCCAGTGGAGAGGATAACACACGTGGCTCTATTTCCTTGCAGAGTGATGTCACATCAGATGCAAGGTTTTACGATTTTAACCCTAAGCTAAAAACCACCATCAACATTAAGTCCCTTGT
This sequence comes from Papaver somniferum, assembly GCF_003573695.1. Taxonomy (NCBI): domain Eukaryota; kingdom Viridiplantae; phylum Streptophyta; class Magnoliopsida; order Ranunculales; family Papaveraceae; genus Papaver; species Papaver somniferum. The sequence goes on from NC_039362.1 coordinate 62,941,117, forward strand.
TTAGCTCGGAACAGTGGTATTGTTGCGGGGTAAGCATGAGATGGTGACAGACGAGGATAAAATCGAAACAACAAGAAACGAAGAGATTGTCAGGAAGATTTGGCTAACCTTTAGCGTAAGGCATGAGGAATCCGTGATCCTTGCATTGGCCTTGCGTAAATTCTTCTTGGTCATGGGACAATGGCTTCAACGCTGCATCTTTAGCTACTGATTGGCAGAGGTGGCATTGCAACTTGGTCCACGAAACGGTGAACGGTGTTAGATGGATAGGTCACATAACGTATGAAGATGGCGCTGCTTCGAACGGCTAAGATGGCGCCGCTTTGGGTGGCTACGGAAAGGTGGATGGCGCGGCTTGCTTGGAAGGGCCAATATCGAGGCTAACTTGGAAGGGCCAATAGCGTGACTAGCTTGGAAGGGCCAATGGCGTGGATAGCTTGGAAGGGCCAATGGCGTGTCTAGCTTGGAAGGGCCGATGACGTGGATAGCTTGGAAGGGCCGATGACTTGACTAGCTTGGAAGGGCCGATGGCGTGACTAGCTTGGAAGGGCCAATGGCGTGACTAGCTTGGAAGGTCCGATGGCGTGTCTATCTTGGAAGGGCCAATGACGAGGCTAGCTTGGACGCGGAATGTCTGGCATTGTCTTGGCCATGGACTGTTGGCGATTGGCGTGGGGCTTAGTTGCGACGTGAAGATGTTTGTTTGGGACGCGTGCTTGGAGTGGAAAGATGGCGTTGGCTGAGACACATAATGGTAGGGACGACTGATGACTTGGATACCAAACCCTAATTATCCTATATAAATAAATATCTAATCCAGCGGGCATCACGTATTTTAAGCCTTAATTCACGGATGGTAAAAGGATCTTCTTTCTCAGGCTTCATCAATCCGTTGAATATAAGAGGTGATCTTGAATCCTTCGTTCATACAGATCATCATAAAATCGCGTCCACCCTCTTCACAAGTACTGTTTCGTGTTTCTTCTCTTAGTTCCCATTTTGTCTTCTTCATCATGTAGATCGCCGGTGCAAAGATGGTAATTTTTTTTTCTTTGTAGCATATAATGGGATCTTCCGGTGACGATCGTAACTCTGACTCTTCGGGGAGAAATTTTGAAGCCGACAAAACCCAATTTTCTTCTCATGAGGAGGCGCTAGACAGAATTGATTCCCTGTACCGTGAAGCTGACGAGATTATACAAGGCATGTCTCTCGCCCATTTACGCAGAGTGCGGATGTGTGTTCAGACTCTCATGGCTTCGGTGGACATGGAGGAAAAGTGGAGGCATGATGAAGCATCTCAGCGTGCCGGGAGATCTCAGAGTAATGAAGCTTCTCTATAAACCAGTACTAGGGATGAACGATTCGCCTCTCGGTTGAAGTGGCGGAAGACTGAGTCCATGAAAATTTTAGGTGAGAGCCAGCTTAATTACCCTGTCCATGATGGTATCGTAATCCTCAACTTTGATGTGAACGAACCGGGGCATCCTCAAGAAGCTGCTGGAAAATCTCTTGAGGAAGATGTCGACACGGTTTACGAAACTGAAGCAGCTTCTGGAGTGGACGTCGAAACTGTTGTCAGGAACGTTGAAGCGAACGCTGAGGATGTCGTCAAGGCGGACGAGAAGACGGAGGCAATATATGTTGGGTCCATTGGAGAAGCCATGGAAACATACGCTGGGACTGTTATTGAAACAAACGTCGAACAGGATGTGGAAGCTGCTGCTGCGAAGCGGCTTGTGGATGGGATGTTACGGTCGCTGCTGCTGAGGCGGCTTCTGGGTGGAATGCTGGAGTCGCTGCTGCCGAAGCGGCGTCTGAATAGAAAGTTTTCTGCCAGAGAAGGTGCTGGGGAAAGTGCTTGAAAAAGCTCCGATGAAGGCGTTATTGATCCAGGCGTCTGCCATTAACGACCAATTTTTCCACTTTTGTTATTTCTTCTTGGCGTGTAGCCGCTTTTAATATTCCAAAGGTTTACTTTCGCTTTCTTGTTTCTATGGCGGAGTTGGGGTTTCGCCAAGTAACATTCCGTTATTCAGCTTTTATGGCTTCACATCTCTGAACGAGTTAATAAAACCTTCATACTGAAAAGATCCAAAAACCCCTTTATGCGAAAATAAGTTGCTCGCCCCTTCTAGCCATCGAGTAGATGGAAAGACGACGTACACAAATAGTGTGGATGGAATCTTCCACAAGTACTAGTCGGCCTGCTGCGCAGCCAATGCCTCTGAACGCCGACATCACCCATAGTAACTCGAAACAGGGAAAACAACAACAATGGTTAAAGGTTCAACCGACCTGTTTCTTGGTTCTCCCTTGCAGCAGTATCGTTGTCACACATCCCGAAAACCAGAGGAGCGTTAAGTGAGATTTGAAGCCGGATATTTTTGAAAAGATATCTGCATGTTCCCTTCTTCGGTACTTTTGAATAGATATTTTTTGTGGTGGTTTGGTTTCTCTGGTTTTCAATCGACGAGTAATGACTCTGTGAGAGTTTGGGTTTACTTGGTATTTTTCTTTTAAGATGGTTTGGGAAAGTTTATAAGGAAAGATGTTCTTTTGAAGTTGAAAACTCTACTTATGAATGCAAGCAGTGCAATCATTTTAGAGAAGTTACAAGCATTGCGTGAAAAGGGAAAATGCTGAAGGAAATGCTGAAAGGAGAACACTGGAGGTGGAGGTATCACAACGTTTTAGGTATTGAAGGGTTTGCGCCATCGCGAGTGAATCGTCACACCTTCCAACTTGTCGGCATTGATGAGTTTGCAGCAACCACCCAAAATAACATCCGCCACCAGATACGGCTCGTCTTCCTTCCTTTTATGCGGATCGGGTCGAGTGGATATCTTCACTGTTATATCTCCAACTTGAAACGAGGTCGTCTTGACTACCACATCTCCAATTTGAAACGGGTTTGGGCGTTGTGCGACCACTTGATTTTTGAGCTCGTCATCTTTGACTGTGACCGCTTCCAAATTTTTGGCAAAGTACTTGAAAGGCCCAACGTCTCATTCACATCTCCTAATGATTCCCCGGTTGATAATCGGACCGAGTCCCCACGCCTGGCCGAGAGGAGAGGTGAGTGGGTGCAGAGAGGGTTGTTTAACCATACTTACTTGTATTCGGAATCTGCGGATGAACATCTACGGGCTTTCTCCAGGCAATTGAGTTACATTGGTAAGTTTAATACGACAACATGTAATCTTCAAAGTTGGACGGCTTGTTGGAAATTATTTCGGGTATCGACATCGGCAGAGGGGATACTCTTAACTTCGCTTTGTTGTCGTGTACCCATGCGCGCCCCAGAATTATGTCGTAATTTGAGAGTTCTTTGACAATGTGGAATTTTCCATGTGTTAGAGTGTCTCCCACCTTGATTTCAAGGTTGATGTAACCATATGCATCCATCGCCTCTCCTTCCAAGTTTTTGACCACGATTGGGGAACGGGTAGCCTCCTGCTTCGAGACTCCCGCAGCTCTCAGGTTTTTGATGGTAATGATGTTGAAGTCGGAGGCCGTGTCGATTAATGTGTTGTCGATCTCGGCGTCCCTCAGATAAACCGTGGTCAGCAGTCCCCAGTTGTATTTTCGATCACCGCTCCCCGACAGTGTTTGGGGCTCCGACGTGGTTTCTTCAGTAGGAAAAAGTCGCTTGCCCGATACAACACGATTAAGGGATGTGAAGATATCTTGACGTTGTGTCTTGGAGAGATAGAGAATTTCGCAAACATGTTGCATCATGGATTGCACAGTCTCGTGTACACAATCCCCAGAGACCATGCAACTTCTGACTGGAAGTGGATCTCTGTGAACTCCTTCATTGCCCAGTTGAAGCTCCCCTGGTTCTATATTTTCTTTGAAGATATGCTTCAGCTTACTGCAGTCATTGGTAGGGTGGTGGACAAATCTATGGTAGCGACAATATTTGGGGTTTGCCATTTCCGCTTTGGTTGGTGGGCGCCTGGTAGGAGGTAGCCTGATGGCGTCGTCTTGGATCCATGATTCCAAGAGTTCAATCACTTCCTCGAATGGGAACGGGAAATCCAAGACGTTTTCTCCAGCTTCTTGATGTCGCATGGGAGCTTTAGTGGTGGTCTTCCGTGGCGGAGCTGCCTGTCGTGATGGCGTCGGGCGCTTGGATTGTTGTTCTGCCGCTGGAGCCTTCCTTTTTCCTACTTCGTCTACCACGCTCACGGAGGAGGGACCAGTGTTGTATTGCTTATTGATGAGGCGTCTATTTCCTCAAGTTTCGTGTGCGTCCTCGCATCTGGTTGGCCTGGTTCTTTCCAACAACGCTGGTGCTGTTGTGGCCGACCGTTTTGCAGCTTCATGAAGTTCAGAGAATGTCTAGAATCGCATATTCTCTAGTAAGGCGCGGTATATGGGAATCATGCCATTGATGCAAGAATCCACCAATTGTTATTCGGTCACGTTTGGGTCATGACAATCCAGTGCTTGAATTCTGAATCTTTTGACAAAATCATTCGGATATTCGTTGTTTGTTGTTCGTTGGAACATACTTCCTAGATCTGAGAAGGTAATTTGCTCAGACACAAAGAAGTACTTCTTGTAGAAAGCCGCAACCATGTCAGACCAGTTGGGGATGCTGCCTGGCGTAATGTTGTTGTACCATGTGTACGATCTTCCAGTAAGTGATTTCGAAAATTCCTTCAAACGGAGAACGTGATTGTATTCGTGCTCCCCCAGGAACTCCATGAATCGAGAGACATGTTCACGCGCATTAACGGTGCCATCATACAGAGAGAATTGAGGGGAAGAGTACCCTCTTGGAAGGGGGATTTTTTGTACTTCCGGAGGATACGGGGGTTGATGCTGATGTATGTCCATGGAATCGTTTTTGTCTCGGTTTTTGGAAAGTTGTTCCAAATCTTCTCGTGCAACAAAATGGGACGGTTGATTTCTCTCCACTGGAGTTCCTGGGCGAGTCTCTTCATCTACAAAGGTGCACCCTGTTGAGGTGCTGAGGTGTTCCTCATGGGCTCTGGCTGGCGTGATTCTTGTGGTAGCCGCTCCGTTAGTGTCTTGAGAAAAACAAGTACCTCATTCTGAGTCGAGGCCATGTTCGTTCGGGCTCTAGCGAGAACCTTTTGTCTTTCCATCAAATCAGCAATAGTAATATAGGGTCGGCTTCCTCTGGCTCCTCCAGTTTCTCGTCCTGACGGCGGAGTAGCTGCGGCTCTGGTGACGGTTGGAGGTGTCACACATGACGAAATATTGGGAGCGGCGGCAGCGGCTCTGGCTCTGGTGATTGGAGGTGTAACACCTGAAGGAGCATTTTCCGCGGCAGAGGCTCTAGCTCTGGTAACCGAAGGTGTAAAGCCTGAAGGAACATTCTCCATGTTTCTGGTGTTGACAGGTGGCGTATTAGTACCACTGGGAGAAACGTTAACACCGGGAATAATTTCGGCGCCGGTGTTCTCCGGGTTTGTTGCTGATCCTGACCTAATTCTACCATTTTGAGATCGGAGTTGAAAGATAAAATCGGGAATTGAGAAATTAATATTGTAACCGAGAGATTAATCTCCCACTGTGGTCGCCAATTGTTTGTGGGTGAAAACCGTTTCTGCTGATTTTGGTAATTTTAGGTGTGTGGGTGAGAAACGAATTTAAACCCTAAACAATGTACTACATGGGAGTACTTTTGATTCGAGAGATCAATCTGTACAATCCTGGCCTAAACCAAGAAACGGTCGTTCCAGGCTTGCTTCGATCATAAACTGAAGGAGAAGGGTTGGTCTTAGGGAGAGAAGCAAAGAAAGTGTTGAGACCAGAATAGTTGATTCTGTAAGTGTGGGCGTTTTGCGACTTGTATCAGAAAGTTGAACTGGCTAGCTGAGTGAGAAAGCTATCAGATGATTTCTGGATGTGGTATTGTTCTCCTGACCAAAACTTATCGTTTGGTGGAAATATGTGAGACCTATTTATACAAGTCATAGTGAAACGTACCCTGGTCTCTTAGGAAGTGGAAACGATTGAGTGGTGGAAGAAAAGAGTAACGTGTAACTGTCAAACGTTATGCTTCCATGATGAGGGAAGTGAATTCGTGTAACCGCCATTCATTACGCTTCCATGATGAAGGAAATGAATTGTTTACACCATTACTTTTCACCATCATTAATTATCCCATTTCATGACACTTTCTTGTAACGGGCGCATTGCACGCCGCATGCTGTAAACCGCCAGACCAATACCCTGATGAGCACCCCCCAGTTTATGACATATTTTGATGTCTCGAGTGTTTTCGTGGAAAACATGTAGCACTTTGCTACGTGTGGCAAGTTAAAATCGAGAGGCTTGTCGCAGGTAAATAGCATGTGATGCTAGGCTCGTTTTGGCTAGTCGCCTAAAACTTGTCGCGAGCTTACCGGTTCGGTGGCGAACTTGGATGGCTGAGATTGCATCTCATGAAGAAGGATAGCAATTGATTATGGCCACATCTTGTTGTATAGCGAAGTGGCGTCGGCCACATGCTAATGGCGTATCCATGGCGTAGTCGTGGCATAGTGGCATGCTAGTAGCCGCGGTATAGTGGTATGACAATGATGTTGCGGCATGGACAAAGCTAAAAAATTGGCTCCGTGGCCAAAGTTAGGGTTTGGCGCCGTGGAAGAATTAGGGCTTGGCGTGGCCAAGGCTCTGTTGAAGAATTCGTCGTGGAAGAATTAGGGCTTGGCGTGGCCAAGGTTCCGTGGAAGAATTCGCCGTGGAAGAATTAGGGTTTGGCGTGGCCAAAACTTGGCGCCGTGGAGTCGGACCCACATGTGGCAACATTGGTCTTGTTGCCACGCCAATCTCTTTGCTATGGGAAACATTATTTGGCTTTGGTAGAAATTTTCCCAAATTAGGGTTTGGCATGTTGAAACCCTAATTAGTGCACGTGGCATGCGGCTGTGGCATGGCGCCACTTTTGTGCAAATAGCGCCATGGCTATGCCAAAGGAACTATGGCAAGGCCATAGTGTGGAAACGGCCACAGGAGTAAGAATTGCCGTGGGTGGCTATTTATGGCAGGTTGCCACGAAGTGGCATGTTTGCGAGGTAGCATGTTGCGAAGTTGGCATGTTGCAAAGTTGTCGTGGTAGAGTGGCATGTCGGCATACCGACCAATATGTTGTTGTGGTAGGGTGTGTTTGGCTTGTCAGTTTAACATGGTGGCGCGGCAGGGTGCGTTTGGTCTATAATGTATGGTGGCAAGTTCAGAGCAACTTGATTGACCCAAAAAGGGGGCCGGCCAAACATAGGACGCGACTATACTTCTGGTGAGAGTATGGCGAGTTTAAAGCGACCTGATTGGTCGAGGAAATAGGGTCGGAGCGTGGCCAATGGCGCTAACTTGCCTCGGGCATGGCCACAACTCTTTTTGCTGTTGCGGCTCCCTGTTTTTCTTATTCTGAGCGAGGTTCTGCGCCTGCTAATCTATGGTGGATTAATTACTTAGTTTTCTTAGGCTTAATTTTGACAAGAAAGGTCTGGTATATTGCGCGAGGCGCGAATCCCTAACTTCTGCAAGTTATTCAGGACGATTGACTGAATTCTATGTCTCGACACATAGCTCTTTTAAGTTCGTTGTCAGAGAGCAGCATGCTTTTATGATTGAATACCTTATGCAGAGATCTTATTCTTGATACTTGGAGATTCGTGCTACTTTGCTGCGAGTGAACACGAATCGTCATGCCATATCAACATTAAGAGTTCAGCCGGAGAACATAGCCTAGAAGGCATTCAGAGGAACTTATATTAAGTGAATATACGCGAGGCGCCGAAATTTACAGAACATCTGGGATTCGCCAGTCTGGATAAATTTTATGTAAGTATATTGAGCGGCTCAATGAATATGCCAGTGGAGAGGATAGCACATGTGGCTCTATTTCCTTGCAGAGTGACGTCACATCAGATGGAAGATTTTACGATTTAAACCCTATGCTAAAAACCACCATCAACAAACACACGAGATTTTTTTAACGAGGAAAACTATAAATAAGAAAAACTCCGCGACTTAGTCCAGTTTTGAATACTCTCGGAATTTGAACCGTTATGCAAAGACTAGTACAATTTCATATAGTTGAGACCAGTTAACTAACTCTAAGTTACTCAGTTCTTTCAGTATCCCTGCGCCTACAACTAATCTTGTCTACGCACTTGAATCTTAAGATGGAGTCCACTATGTTAAGTCGCTTCATCTGTCGTGAAGTTTTCAACCAACCAACTCTTTTGGATTGTAATCCAAAAAAAGTAAAAGACTAATCTGTTTTAGTAGTATCTCTATCAATCTCACAGATCAACAAGTTAATCAGAGATGTAGTTGAGTACAAAGGTTCTTCTGTTTAATCAATATAAACTCCTTTGTTGGGTTAGATCAACCAAAATTTGAGATTATCGGAATAATCAATCTTAGTTACAAACTACCAAAGTAGATCTCAAAGAGAAACACAACTATAGATTGTCGATCTATATGACAAGCTTAAAAATTCTGTAAGAGATAAACAAGCTTGTCGGATCTCGGTCAATCAAGTATGCACGAAGTTATCATAAAGATCGGAATACCAAAAAGAAATCTTCTAGTCTTCAATCTTCAGTATTCAAATTGCATGTACAAACAACTTGTAATACTAATGGATGATCACATACAGAACGGAGTCAATTAATATTGGATGATCAAAAGTCACATATTCAGATCTATATGCAATAAAGAAGATATGGAATCGTTGAACCTTGTACTAGTTCGAGTGACCTTATATCAAAAGACAATGATCAATAGATAAACTAAATCCATCAAGGTTCAACTTTACCGTCAGTCAATCAAATCATAATCGAAACTAAAATACATGTACAAATCTAGTTTCCCACCAATAGTACTACTAGTTCTTATTTGATCCCACAAAAGTCTTTAAACGAAGCGCACATAAGAGATTTCACCTGATTAGGATACTCTCCTCTCGAACAAGTATTACAAGAATACTTCAGATAAGTTGGGTGTATCGAAGGGATAAGTTTGTAAGAATGACAAACTTCACTATTTATAATAAACAAGCTAGTTTGGAGAAATAGGAATTACCAAATTCGAAAATACCAAAGATATGCGATAAATGTTTATTTTCGATATTGTAATATTCGAACTGTAATCCAAATAATATACTTAAATCTCTCTCGGGTGACAATTAAATATTAGCTAGCATATAACATATACTTTATTAATATAACAACCGTTGAGGTACGCGTATCCACTGGGATATGAGTAGCACATAAATTTTGAATATCAAAAAAAGACTTAGAATATTTCGGTTCGGAATATCACCTTGAGTATCAAAGAAAATACTTGAACATTAAGTAATAAGAGTTTAACACATGTTCAAATACTGAGTCGACATCTTATGAATTTCCATATTAACTAAACCATATTTCTGATAGCTATCCAAACCCTAAGTTCAAAGCGTAATCGAAAGCATCTTATTTGGTTAACATAAGGATCGGTCCTGGTAAAGATCTTTGGGACCGTTCATAGTAGATATCCTTGGTAAGGGATTTGTCCTACTAGAGATCCTTGGGATCGTTCTTAGTAGAGATTCTTGTTTAAGAGATCTATCCTAGAATAGATCCTTTGATTCATTTCATCCATGAAACAAATTTCGTAAGTCTACGTCCTTAAACTCATGTATCTAAAAATAGTTTTCGAGGTATGGAACCAATCTAAAAGTTCAACGCAATAACTAGTAACGAATTACAAAACAGTGTTATGTCGAATTTACGAAGTCCAAATAGCTGAACAACACTTCGTAATCCAATATACCAAAGTTTTGTAAAACAACTAGTATATGCTTCCTTAACACTTTGGTCATAACAAAATGATCAAGTCACCAATACTAGAAATTCATAAATTTACTTTGTATGTTATGTTTTCAATCTAAATGACTTGAACTAAACGTAGATAGAAATGGAAAAAGTCAAGTATGTGTTACTAACCTCGAACAGAAAGATGATGGGTTTGTTGATGCTGATGCGTCTTTAAGGTAACACGAGCGAGTCTTAACATTGATATTGTTAGTCTAACCTAGAAAAGTTTACTCTAGTAATCCAATCAAACAACTTCGAGTTTTAAAGCTACAATATGACAACCAAACTTGACATACCAACGCTTGGTGGGTTCAACCGAGCAATGCTCTAACAAACGTACATAGGATGGGAGTAAACTGGGGATGGATGACTTCTCAAAATCTTGTTGCTGGGCGCAACAATGCTTGTTGAAAATTTCACACTGCTATATGACCACAGTTGCTAAGTGCGGACAGTATCTTTGAAGGGTCAGGTCATTAACATTTAATATGACAATTTACCAAACAGATTTTGCTGGTTTTTAAGCTCACATTTTTTTTCAGATTGGAGATTACCAAATGTCTAGTTGTTTGATTCCCGCAGCACAACACAAAATAAAGGCACTTTCCCAAAAGCTACAATGGTATAATGAAATTAAAATAGTGTTAGAGCATCGCTCAGTTGATTGTAACATGCGTTGGTATGTCAAGTATGTTTTCTAGTTTACCTGTCATCACCGCTTGAATTGCTTACTAGTTACTAAAGTCAAACCTATTAGGCCAGGCTTAGGACTTTGAAGTGTTGAGACAAAACTCTAGTTGCTCGTCAAGATTTGGATAATTGAAGATCAAGCGAAGACATTGTCTTTCAAACTGAGGTTAGTAACCATTAGATGATAGCTCTAACGCTATTTAGTTCTGACAGTTTTATTCATTGAGAATATAACATAGAAAGTTTTTTTTATTTAGTATAAAGTGACTTGATCATTATCTGTAATCAAAGTGCCATAGAAATGATATACATTAGTATTCAACATCTTTTTATATAGAGTTACGAAGTATAATTCTATATACTTTCGATGAAATATGCTTAACACTAGTCTTGTACTTGTTACTACTTAGAGTTGAACTTTCGGTAGCTAGATATCTCAATCTAATTTGAATTCGTACTTTGAAAACATGTTAGAAAGCAATTTCGTAAACATGCTTAAAAGCTAGTTTGAACTCGATTTAAGTTTCATATTCAAATAAGAATTCACAATCAATTATTTAACTAATTATTCTACGACTAGTTCCATAACTGACTCCAGAACCGGTTCCAGATTCAGATCTGACTTGCATAGTTCAATAAGTTTGTTTCATCATTCATGATTTTCTTACAAATTTCAATCTTTATACAAGTTGAGTGTGAAAGTTCTGATGGAAAGATATGCTAAAGCTAGAAACATAGATATAAGCATATAACATTAGTACTGATTTTGAAAATCAGCTTAATCCTGCTATTACTTTCAAAGTTATGGCTCTTGTGTCAACAACTAGGTATAATATCAAAAAAGGCAGCCAACATCTCCACTTTTTGTAACCAGAATATTATAAAAAGCATCTGCAAAGAAGAAAGCCTAACAACCATTATGAACAATATCTATATTGAAAATTGTATTAACCTTGTAACTGATGATGATCCTCGATTTTATGAGGATCGTTTATTTCATTCTATAATATGTGGTTTAAAGTCTTTTTTCGGGAAAAAGAATAAAAATGGCCAATCCGATTTGTTTGTTTTTCTTATTGGATTGAACTCTGGCTTCAAATAATTGAAGCCAGAGGTTAGTGAGTTGCCGAGTGAATGGCTTCCTCTGGAGAAAAGTTTGGAAGTTTGGTCCAAATTGTGGCACAACTGCGTGAGGTGAAGGAGAGTTTGGCTGGTGGATGGGGTTCTTTTTCCTCTCTTTTTATGATGGCAAATAGATTAATAAGGCGTGGAAGAGACACAAAGGAGACGGTGGCATTACGTAAAACCTGATAGAGCAAAGAGCTTCGCAGCTGCACAGGCTAGAAAACTCCCATAAGGTGTCGGGAAGAGAACGTTACGAAGGGTGCTTTGGCGGCTCTATCTGATCTAATTATTTTTCTACTCCGTTGGGATGAACTTCTTTCGACTTCTAGGCTACCTTCCTGGTGGATATCTTTAGGCGCCTGCGTGGTGTGTCTTTGTTATCAATCAAAAATATTAACAAATCTGAATGCCTGCAGTTCAAAGTTTCTAACTTATTAAAATATTGGATAGTTATTAGTACTTGGTAGATGGGTTTAGTTGGGCAGATATAACACAATACTTCCCTAACAAAATAGCACTTGAAAAAGACAGTAAAAGTTCGATAAAAAGTCTGCTTAAACGCGTTTGAGAAATAAAAATCATACCGGTCTAAAACTTTGAATTCTGTCAAAAGTTGGTCGAAAGGAGAGAAGGCTAACCAGCCTTGGACACGTACACATCTCTAGCTAGCTAATTCGAATGATGAAGCTATCATCTGCACATAAAACGTTGTCCTTTCGATCATCTCATTGTTGACCTCACCACCACCATCCGGCATCCACGTATTCAAACGTGTATAATTCTAACTTAAACGATTCTTCTTCATCATCTTCTTATAAATGAAATCATCAATGAATGAGGTTGTTTCAGAATTTACATGAAATGGTTAATGAAATGAGTTGTATTTAGACAAATTTTCAAAGTAAAGTTATTAACAAATAAAGGAAGAAGCTAAAGATAACCAAAACTACCAACCTTAGCTTACTTAAAATCTACGTTTTATCTCTTTACTAAAATCAGTATTTATAGATAAGTTCTGTTTCTCACTACACTATTTTCCTTAAAAAAAATATCTCTATGGGTTTCAAACCCATATCTAAATACTATGAGTACCCATTTTTGTTAACGTCTCAATCACTGATTAGCACTGAGAGTTGAGAGATTTTAAAGAACCCCTTACGGTTTGCGAAGTTAATACGATTTCTTAAAGATGGAGAAGCAGATATGTGGGAGTGGGAATATTGATCAAAATCAAGTCGTATTACCACCTGGATTCAGATTTCATCCTACTGATGAAGAATTAATAACTTATTATCTAACAAAGAAAGTTCTTGACAATAATTTCTCTGCTGAAGCGATTGGCGAAGTTGATTTGAACAAGTGTGAGCCTTGGGACTTGCCATGTAAGTATACTCTTTATAATATTCTTAACTTTGTTAATTAGCACAAAAGCATATTAAGATTTCTGGTTTTCTAATTCTGTGTTGTTTTTTGATTGAAGGGAAAGCAAAAATGGGCGAAAAACAATGGTATTTTTTCTGTGTAAGAGACAGAAAGTATCCAACTGGTTTAAGAACTAACAGAGCTACCGAAGCGGGTTACTGGAAAGCTACCGGAAAAGATAAAGAAATTTACAGAGGAAAATCATTAGTTGGGATGAAAAAAACATTGGTGTTTTATAGAGGAAGAGCTCCTAAAGGTGAAAAAACTAACTGGATCATGCACGAATACAGATTAGATGGCAAATTTTCAATTCCTCAATTCCCCAAAAATTCCAAGGTAAGTCCTCTGTTTTTGCTCTGTTTTTAAGGGTGGTTTAGTTTCTTGATTATTTCTTCTTATTTTTAAATATCTTTGTTAATGATTTTTGCAGAATGAATGGGTGGTTTCTAGGGTATTTGAAAAGAAAAATTTATTAACAAGTGGAAAGAAAGTTTATCTTCCAAGTTTCATGAGAATGAATTCATCTTACAATGACGAAATGGCGGGTTCGTCGTCTCTTTTACCACCACTAATGGACACATCCTCAATAGGTAATAAGAGTGACAAATCCAATTACGTGACCTGCTTCTCCAATGCAACAACATTAATGGAACAAGGGCATCAAAAAAGGATGGAGAATATAACTGATCACCAAAACTTCAACAACAACTCAATCATATCAACAACTTCTCTTGTGCCGAACTCGATATACTTGAACCAAACACTTCCGAATATAGGAAATTTTCAATACCCAACTTCTATTTCAGTTGAAGATCAATCTATCCTGAAGGCTTTACAGCTTGAGAATAATCATGGGTCATCATCAAATTGTAAAGCCGAAAGGGAAATGGTGAGTATCTCACAAGACACAGGGTTGACAACAGATATGAACATGGAAATCTCTTCTGTTGTGTCGAACAATGAAATGAGTACTACTACTTCTCGATCGTTCGAAGAACAGGAGGTTCCGTCGACTTCAACTGGACATGTAGATCTTGATTGTATTTGGAATTATTGAAGCAGCAGGAGTATAGTTTTTAGTTTTAGTTTAAGGATTGATTTTTATTTTTCGTATAATTTGATTTGGTGGTAATTGGTATACATTGTATAACTTGACTAATTACATATTCTTTACATTAACAGTGTGACAATAATGTAAGTGTGTATGCGTGTAAAATTTGAATAATTCCGCATGAAAACTTTTCATGCATGTATAATATATGCAAACTAAGTCGCTTTTTCAATTCTCATCAATCATAGAGATTGCCACAAAGTTTATATTGGCGTATTTGGATTTTGTTTTGGAATACATTTTCATGAATTACATTGAATTTCTCTAGAACCTTTTTATTTTTTTATTTAGCAAATTGACTTTTTTTTGTTTTATGATTTTAAAAAAAAAATCCCACCATCAATTCTAGAAAATAAAAGCAAGAAACAGTCACGAGTCCAATATTCTAAGAGCAAGGGTTATGGAGTCAGTGTTCTCATTCAATATGAATGAGTATCACCGGATTTGCTCAAATTAGGTGCTACTATGAAGTGAGAATACTCACTCATTCACCAGTAATCACTCATACACTCATTGGAACGAGTGAGTGGACGAAAGGGGAGATTAAGCGGCTGGTGTTTAGCCTCTTGGGAAAAAATTTCTCCAAGCGGCGGATGTTTAGTCTCTCAAACATAATTTTTAGTTTTTTAATTTAGTTTAAACTCTTTTACTGGGTCCCGCAGAGATTTTATTAATAAAAAAATTGAACATATATCCGGGAGGCACATCTTGAGCCGCTTGGAGAGAATTTTTCTCTCCAAGCGGCTGAAAATCAGACGCTTAGTTTTTGTTTTTTTTAGTTTCTCATGGTTAGAAAATTCCTCATTCACCCAGTCCCTCATTCATTATGGCAGTGAATGAGTGTTTTTCACACTCATTCCATAGCCGTTGCTCTAAATAAGACCGTCTTGAATTAGAGCATCTCCAACAGAGGGTGAAAATATTTTTTTTGAGTGACACATAAGATTTTAGACCCCCATTTAGTATAAAAGCATCTCCAATGGTTAGGTCCTACAAACTAGGAGGGATCAAATATTAAATACGAAGGTGTTAAAGAAAGTCTAAACTACACCTTCGGGATGACCCTTAATTAATTTCATGTCATCAATTTTATTTTTTAAAAATAATTTTTAATATGGAATCAAGCTAAATATATTTTTTTGAATGTTTATCTAAATCTAAAATACATTGTATAACCTTAACTATTGGAGATAGGTTTTAGTATAAATGGTCTTATTAAGATCTAGGGATAAAATCTAAATAAATAGGGATCTAACAATGACATCCACGTAGGATTTTTTTGACCTACTGTTGGATATGCTCTTAGTGAGTTACCATGGGCTTAGTAGTTTCTACATGATCAATGCTTGATCGCTCGCTTGGTAAATTTTAAAAAATGAACCTAATAATTTAGATAAACAGAAACGTTGAACTGGATGTTTAATTACATCAAGTAGGGTCACCTGGATTCCTAATTTTGAACTTATCTTCCCTATATTATAGAGGTAGAATTTAACAGTATGAATGCACCTAATTCACTAGTCATAGAATACCGCAATCATTCCACTCTGATAAATACAGGAATTATGTATTAGCATTTGTACGACTTTTATACATTGTCAATCGTTTGATTCTCTCGTCGTACATTAATTTTCTTAGATTATTTTTACATAATTAAGTATACATCAAGAGGTGTGCAATTTGATCTTCCCTCTTGCCCCATTGATGGAAAGAGTGTTCGACGGTGTGAATGCGCTTATGTTTTATTTTACAAAATTACTATCCAACTAATCATATAAAATAGTACATCACAATTTAGACTCGAATTCAAATCATAAAATTAACAATTTTCATGCTACAACCGGCCTAACCTTTGACTTTTGCTATCCCAATACCCAATTTATGTTGCCTTCATAGAAGTTGACCAGATTATGAAATTTTAAACAAGTAAAATAATTAAGGGTGCACAGGAACCGAGCCGGACCGAGGAACCGTCCCGGAACCGTACCTGTTTTTGTCCCGAACCGAGGAAGGGGGTATAGGTATCGGTCCAAAAAATAGGAACCGAGGCTGAGGAGGTACAGGTACACGGTCTTGCCCAAGTCCCGTACCGTCCGGACCGAAAGAACCGACCATTTGTAGCCATTAGATTTAGGGATAGTAGAGTAATAATAGCCGTTAGATTAAGGAGGGGTATATATACAACCTTAACGCTAGGGTTTTCATTTTTTTTTTTTTTTTCGTTTTCTCACTGAGATGGAGAATTCAGAAGAACTCTGATTCTCTGATTCGTATTCCCTCTTGGTGATTCGTTTCTTTACTTCACAAGAATCACAACTCCACGGACAACAACAGTTTATACCAATTTCAGTGGAATCTCTATCCATCTCAGCCAAATTAACTTCTATAACACGAAGATGGAGTTGGTGGTAATAGTTATATGGCGAGTTCTGAAGCAAACAGGGAAGATAATGGATTGAAGCAGATCGAAATGAAATAAGGGCTTGTTGATGGTGCGATTTGGAGATGTAGAAGAAGAAGCTGGATCTGTTTCTTCCATGGATGATTCATTTGAATGAATGGAACTTACAGAAAAGAGATAATGGATTGAAGCAGATCGAAATGAAATAAGGGCTTGTTGATGGTGCGATTCGGAGATGTAAAAGAAGAAGCTGGATCTGTTTCTGCCATGGATGATTCATTTGAATGAATGGAACTTACAGAAAAGAGATAATGGATTGAAGTCTGTCGATGGGGTTTTGAATTGGACCTGTGAACTCGAGAAGAAGGGTTGGTGGTGGATTGACAGGATAATAAGACGGTGGATATGCAACAATATTAAGATGGGTATGGTTTGATTTTGAAATTGCTGGTGGTGTTCTTGATGATTTCAAAAGCCAAAGGAAATGGGTTTGTGGTAATGCCGAGATTGAAATCAAATTCAGGGTTTTTAGAGATTCTAGTCGAAGAAATAGGGTTGATAAATAATGGGTTTCGATTGATGAATGTGTTTGATTGATGAAATCGCAGGAAGAAGATTAAATGGATTTGAACATGGGTCTGAGAAGATGATGAAGCTGCTACTGTTGATGTGAAGTACAACAAGAAATTGTGCTCGAGAATCAGCAAGAAAAGTACCGACTAGTACCGGAACCGTTCCTGGTACCGTACTTGTCCCGAATGGTACCGGAACCGAGGACACATGTACAAGTACCGGTCCAAAATCTGAGAACCGAGGTTAGGGAGGTACAGGTACTCGGCCTCGGCAAGAACCGAGCCGAACCGTACCGTGTGCACCCTTAAAAATAATGCATAATAAAATAATTTTTATACCTTAAACCTTTATGTGCCGAAATTTGGGTCATGGGAGGAAAGAAAAAGTTGGAATGGAAAAGCACTTGATTGATTGCCTGGCAATGGTGGTTCACCGCTCGACAGCACTTCAACGCGGTAACTTTACTGGTTAGAAACCATTCCAAATTTTCCTTTTGAAATATTGGTCGTGTAAACACCAAATTGACATATGAGTTCGATTATATCCAAGAATGAGTGAGTGTTGTTGTTGCTTTTGCGGCTTGGCTACAAGAAGAATTATTAGCATACGTCTCCAATCGACACGTATAACCATTTTGAACACTGTCTTCATTTCGCTTTCGTCGCTAAAGGTTACGGCCCCTCGATCTCGGCCTAAAATGATGACATCCCTAAAGATTGAGACGTCAAAGCTGCTACCACGTTTCATACCCCACTTCTGTTCATCGTCATTCCAGATAAAGATAATCGAATATGATTGGAACTATACCGAGTACACCACCCAATGAATGTTTGTCGCGTGTACATAAAAAATAAAATTTTGGAGATTGGTCATAAACTTGCCAGAGGTGTTTTAGGCTCCAGTAACCTGTCGTTTACCCAAGTATCGTCGAGTCATATGATTTTGAATCATTTGCATGCACACTGGGGTGGATCAAATATCTAGCAGGTACCTCGGTGGCTCGACGAATACTACAAACGAGAGAAAGAGAGAGTTGGAGAGATCAGTGGGATTTTAAGGTGGGGCCTAACTTGCCAGCTACAATCGCTCACTTGCTTACATGGATTATTACGAATTGACGATGGCGGCTATTAGGCAGGAGGTTTCATAAAGTCTTTGAGAATACAACTCTTTTGTCCAATGGATGACGAAATTCTATGAGATATTTTTTTTGCTTTTGCTAAACGACTAGATTGAATTTGTGTCTTGTGTGCACACAAATCACGAAGTCATCCGAATGCACACAACCAATCATCGTAATCTAGAGTGATTTGTGATGATGATATCCTAGTGTTGATTCCTTGGTTCAAAACCTTCGGGTTTATCATAGCCTCATCTAACAACTCCCTGCGAGGCGTTTGCGCACGGGATATAGGTAAAAACAAAGAAAGCAAAACGTACAAGTAAAGATCCATGGGGTTAGACAAGTATAAAGTGCTGAAATGTAAACAAGACCGAGGTTTACGTGGTTCAGCACTAAGACCTACGTCCACGGGGTTTGTTGTTTCACTATATTCTTCACGGTTACAAGAGTAGTCGAATGACTTTTGGGTTTACATGTTTTTATCTTCTAAGGGATTACCTTGCACTCGCAATCTCTCTCTCTTTCCCTTCCTGATTTTTCCGATCCCCTTTCCTCTTGGTGGAGAGAGGGTATTTATAGGGTTAGAGTGTGGGACCCCTCTCTGGAGGCCGTTGGAACCTTATCTTCTAGTGTCTTGTGTCCATCACGCAGACCTCTGCGTTTGCCACTTGATCACGCAGAGACATCCTCGCTCGTCCCACGGGCTGATCGACACGTATACTGCTCAGAGTGTTTAATGAGGGTAGTTGAGATGCCTGCTCGTGTCAGACAAGTGTCTTCTGCCCCTGTCACGTCCGTGTCATCTAACTTTCTCTCCACCGTTGATCTTAGCTTCTTTTGGGGATGAGATAAAGTAACTCCTTGGGGTTTATTTGGTGTTCCGTAGTGCATCGTATTTTGATGTCCTGGCCTGCATGCTTTCCACGTATTTTTCTATATACACGTGTCTGATGGTGAGATATATGTATACACAATTTGCCCCTTTTATTCGGGCTTGAATGTTTAATGGGTTCCCTCAAGAAAACAGTCGTTGCATATTCTTCTATCTCTCCTAATAACTTTTCCTAGATACTTGGGCACGTCTTTTATTTGTGCATTAACTGCTCATGTAACGGGCACGTTTCCCATTCCTTCATTAATTTTCTTCTCTTTCTTTCGGGTATATTAAGGAGAGAGAATTAATTTCATTCTTCCTAAACATTCTCTCAATTTTAGTTCTTCGTTCTTCAGCCTTTAAATTCTCTGTCAGTCTTCATTCTTCAGCCCTTAAATTCTCTGTCAGTCTTCATTCTTCAGCCCTTAAATTCTCTATCAGTCTTCATTCTTCAGCCCTTAAATTCTTTCCATTGAGCATTAATCACGCTTGCCTCCTCTTTATTTCTGATTTGTTCTTTCTGCTGCTGTTTTTGTTGGTAAGTTTTTCTTTTCTTTGTTTCCATGGTTTTACGCTATGTTAATTTGTAAATTTTCTGCTACTGTTGTTCCTTGTTTGTGATGAAGAAGTTCTTTCAATGCTTGCATGCTAGTTTGCCCCTGTTCTTCGTCTTAAATCAAGGAGGCCATTGTTAGGGTAGGGATTTTATGGAATTTTGATCATGTATGCTAATTTTAGGGTT
This sequence comes from Papaver somniferum, assembly GCF_003573695.1. Lineage (NCBI taxonomy): Eukaryota > Viridiplantae > Streptophyta > Magnoliopsida > Ranunculales > Papaveraceae > Papaver > Papaver somniferum. The sequence continues at coordinate 62,961,029 of NC_039362.1, forward strand.
TCTGCGTTATCGTGTGTGGGTTTCTATTTATGTGGTTTTTTTGATTGTTGGTAATATCCTTGAGTTTGTTTTTGACTTGTTTATGATTAATCTTTTCGCAGCCATGTCTGACCGTCCGCGGCTTCCTTATCAGACTCCTGGTTCTGGTCTATCGAGATCTCCTCCGCGTAGAGAGTCTCAAGATGATGTTCGTAGAAGTCGAGTTTCTTCTGGGGCGAAGGCCTCATCTTCTAGGGAAGAGGTTCTTTCGACCAATCCTTCTGGGTCTCGAAGGGTTGTTGATCGCGCGGTGTCTCGTCCGCGGGATGGTATTAGGAGTACGCAGTCACCGACCCGTGCTGTCTGTTTTGATGTTCCTCCCTTACGTTCTGTAGAGACGAGTGTCTGCCGCCCCCTCCTATAAGTTCATTTAGAGGGAAGAATACCAAAGGTAGTGTTCCGAGGGTTGAGTCTTCAAAGATTCCTTCTTTGAAGAGGAAGGCTTCCGAGGCTTTCGTTGGTTCATCCGGCCCCGCCGAGGAGGATGAGGCTGCCCCATTGATACGCAGCGTTTCGGTCAGTAAGAAAAAAGTAACGTTCAAGCACATTGATCTCGAGATTTTCAAGGAAAAGCATGAGCTTCAAGCCTTCGAAGTTCGTTTCTATGCCCCTGAGGATGATATTACTTACGAGCTTATCTCAAAGTATGAGTTCGATGAATTTCATTTGTTGACCACGATTGGTGCGTTCGAAGCTGGTCTTATGCTGCCGTTGTACAAGTCAGATGATTCCTTATACTATGATGTGCTTGCTAGTCGTTAAGGCTCTTCCACCAATACTCACAGCCGTTCTGTATCGCAACTATCGGGGAATTATCTCCGCGCCCTGAAGGAATGCTATCTGCGGAGTAAGGGGGAAACGACAATGACTTGTTACGTTCCCAATCCCGTGGAGAAGGAATGGTATACTCCTGAGAATTTCAATAACTCCTTCGGTGATTACGTCAACAGTAGGAACCGTAAGCCGTGGAGTGTCAGCCTCCGGAATCTCGCTGCTCCTCGGGGCGAAATTCGTTTGTTAAATGAGGTCAGTGAGCCAAGCTGAAGTATGTTCCCGGCACCGAGAGGTCTAGTCAGCGGAAAATTTTCCCGGCCCGCGATCAAGCGCGACCACGACTACGAGTGGCACGCTACCGTTATCGAAGTGGTTGGTCCATGGGCATACGGTTGGATTCCTGGTCCCCGCGGTTGGCGTCCTACTGAGAGTAGCAAGCCGCGTGAATCTCCTCCTGCTCGTTATGGAGATTTCTGTCCCCGGCGTTTAAACTTCGCAGGTATGAATTTTCCTTATGCCCTTGACGTCGTGGAGGGAGACGAGGAGGAAGGTTCTGGTGCTATACTTCCACCGAGGAGTGCCTCGACTGCTCAGGTACGCGGATTCTAGCTGCGCTTCTCTTTCTTTTAGAAATTCAACTGTTCGGGAAAAATAATTCTTTTGGTTTTTAGGTGTCGAAGAAGAAAAAGATTAAGCCGAAGCAGTCTTCTACCATTGTGATGGGTGAGGCTGAGGCCCATGAAGAAGTTACAAGTCCGGTGAACGAAGATTTTGCTGAGGATGAGGAGATTACAGATGGGGAGGAACGTACTGGTACTTCCCCTATCAATGTTGAAGAAGAGGTTTGTGCGGGTCAAGATGGTGATGAAGGGAGAAACAACGCCGGTGTTATTGGTGATATTTCTGTCCCTGTTGAGGATGCCACGGAGACTCTCCCCACCCTTTCTCAAGAGTTTTCTTTTGATCGGCTGTATTCTACGGGGGAGTTTATGGATGATGCCCTCGATTTTCCTGAGGACTTGTCTCTACTATCCCCCAATGATGATTGGGATGTCCTCGGGAGTGCTAGTAACGGAGAAGCTGATGTTCAAGATGGTGGCGCGGAGGAGCATGCTGCGCATGTGGATGCCGATATTTGTGCTGATGGGGCCGCGTCAGAGAAGGGGAAGTCGGTGATTGATTCGCCTGCTGCGGATCTCCCTCATTCGCCAACATCTGAGGGTGAGGACGTCATAATGGATTGGCTCAAAGAAAAGAATCTGCTATTTGTCCCTCATCCCGCCCCTGTTGTTGTTGGTGAAAAGGATTCTGACGCGTATACCCGTCATATGATGGAAATGTCTTCCAAGGCGCGGGTGTCTGAGGCCTGGGGAAGAAATTTGAGTGTTCCCGAAGCTCCCCTTGTGTCGGAGCCTCCTACTTCCGTCGCAGATATGATGGCCATAGCCGACGGGTATCAATATGGCTTTCCTCAGCAGCGTGTCTTAGAGGTAAATTTTCGTACGTACTTCTACGTGACGATCCAATTCTTCGGTGAAATAATGTTTTTCGTCTTGATGTGTAGATGATGAGGAGTGAGCATTGTAACCACGTGCTGTATCAGTTCTTCAAAGCGAAATCTCTGAAGCTCGAGGCTAAGCTTCGTCACAGAGAAAAGGAATTATCTGCGGCTGAGGTGGAAATAGAAGAGCTGAAGAAAAGCCTTAAGGAGAAAGAAAAGCTGGGTGAAGCGGAGGCCAGTCTTCGTTCAGAGCTTGTTGCTGCTCGCGCTGAGTTAGAGAAAACTCGCGGCCAAGTTTCAGCTTTCACAGGTTTGGTTCTCTTTTTTTTTTTTTTCTCTTTTTCCCTCGCAGTGTGTCGTCATTCCTCTATTTCTTAGTTGTTCTGTCTGAGTCTCCCCACCCTATCTCCAGTGGGTGGTGTCCCCGAGCTGATATGGCTTCGAAACGAAAGGGCACGGCAGAAATCTCGTATTAAAGAACTTGTTCAGAAAATTAAAAGTGAAGCCAAGAAATGGGATGCTCGGGCTGAGGTATGGCGCGCAAGGCACGTTCAGATGGTCGACATGCAAAATCTGTATAACCATGACCGTGCTTTATTTAATGGTACGCTGCTGTGGACACGTGATAGTCTGCGGGAATCCCGTGAGCGTACTTCTTTGTTGGAGTCTAGGATACAACTTCTGGAAGAGGAATTACAAAAGGCTCGATCCCTCCCTTTTCCAGGAGTTGAGGATAGTGCGTGTCTTATCAGAGAAAGGGACAATGCCCGTGCCGAAGCCATGCTCTAAGCAAGGCCCTTGCCGCGTCCCGCGTTGAAGTAGCTCGTCAGGCTGAGTCTGAGAGGAATCTTGAAGTGTGTATGTACAGATTGAGCAAGGGGGTATCAGAGATAAACAAAGAAGTCGACCACCTTCGTCACATGGATTCGATGAAGCAGGTAGAATTAGATGCCAGTCAATTTACTCTCACCAACCTTCAACTAGATTATAAGAAATTATCCGCGGAATATGATCATCTTGATGAAGCGCGAGATGCGTTGTTAATGAGTATGAAGAGCTTCGGCTTGTGTCGAAGGTATAACCCTATTCCATCGAGTGTGATTGTGTCTTTTCTGTGCTAACTCCCTGGTGTTGTCTTTTTCAGAACTCGAGGGACAACTTCGCGTTGCAATGAAAAACTTGAAAAGGCTCAATCTTCCTTAGCGCAGCAGGAAGAACAACTAAGCATTTTAAGAGTTTGGCGACATCCCGCGAAGAGGCCGTCGGTGCTGCTTCTAAAGAAGTGAGTCGTCTGTCTTCATTGTTATCCCAAGCCCAACAACGGACGATAGTTATTAAGCACAAGGCTCGGTGTCAATTGGCTGAGGAGACGAACAAGATGCTAGAGAAGATAGAACTTGGCCTAAAGAACGAGCATGGTCTTGTGAAGAATTATCCGCGTCGTCCAGTTCCTGCTGCCTTGCCTGGCTCCTCGGGACCCTCATCTGGTGGGCGTCCCTTCAAGTCTTCGGAACGATCCTGCTGATGGGGCGGCATCATCTAGGTAGAGACCGCTGCATTTTGTAGAGACCGCAGCGTCATTATCCTCCACTTTTTGTAATTATGTAAAAAGAATATTTTTTGCTAGTATCATATAAAAGGAATATTTTTGATGTGTACTCTTCCTTGAATTGGCCTTCACTTTTTGTAATCGTCCTTTATGAAATGGATCCTTTTCTTGATATACCTGCAATGTTGGTTTGTTTTTATTTTAAGCATTGTGATGAAAGACTCTAAAAATAAAAAAGGATTTTAAGTGTTTGGGTGCGATCCCGAAGGGAGGTACCTTCGTGATCGGCTTGAGACCTGTCTCCCCGCTGGCGAACCCTTGGCCAGAGGATTCCCAGACGGTGGGGGCCGAGGCAACGTTCTAGGATATGGGGTTAAAAAATTTACATACACCCATTCCGTCGACCCGTTGCCTTAAGATTGGTTGGGTATCTCTTTCTGCTGGGTGCCTTCCCCCTGGTCTTACACTTATGGACACTGACGGGGGAGCCCTGAGAGATTGTAGATTAACTACTTTCCCCAATATTGTCGATAGGTTTAGTGGATACATAGAAAGCTTGTTTGATTGATAGGTTGAGGCCTGCAATTCCTCGTCCAGAGATAGAAACATGTAGAGTGTCACACTCCCTTCTTCTTCTGGTACCCTTCACGCAGTTGCAAGGCTGCGTTGCCCTATGGGAAGTATGGTTTGAGCCACTTAGCATTCCAAGGATGTCGGAGGACTTCGCCTTTCAGATTACGAAGGTAGTAGGAACCGCTTCCCGCAATATCATGTATTATAAAAGGTCCTCCCCACGTAGGTGCTAACTTTCCCCATCTCTTCTCTCGTTGATACTGTGGGATTGTTCTTAACACATACTGCCCTTCTACAAAATTCCGGAGCTTTACCTTTTTGTTGTACTCCCTTGCAAGTCTTCGTTGGTAATTTTCCATCTTCTGCAATGCTGCTTCCCTTCTTTCTTCTAGGTCGTCCAATCTCTCTAACATCATGTCTGTTGTGAGATTTTTCTCCCACGCTTCGGTCTTTGTGGTTGGCATGAGTATCTCTGTAGGGATGACTGCTTCAGCTCCATAAGTGAGAAGAAACGGGGATTCCCCAGTGGCGGATCTTCGCGTTGTCCTGTATGCCCATAACACATTGTGCAGCTGTTCACACCATCTCCCTTTATGCTCGTCTAATTGTTTTTTGAGTATAAGGGCGAGGGTCTTATTGGTAGCTTCCGCTTGCCCGTTGCTTTGAGGGTATATGGGGGTGGACTTGTTCTTTCTTATCTTGAAAGTATCGAAGAGCATGTCTATATTTTTCCCCTGTAATTGTTTACCATTATCAGATACAATTTCAGCGGGTATACCGAATCTGCAAATGATGTTCTGGAATATGAAAGTAAACACATCCACGTCTCTGATCCTGGCCAAGGCCTTAGCCTCCACCCATTTACTGAAGTAGTCCGTGGCTACTATCAAAAATCGTCTTTTCCCTGATCCTTCGATGAAAGGCCCGACTGTCTACGCCCCATTTTGCAAATGGCCACGGGCTATCGACGGAGTTTAACATTGTTGCCGGCGCGTGGATCTTTTTGGCGAAGCGCTGACATTCTTCACACCGTCGGGACATCCTCGCGGCATCCTGTATCATTGTCGGCCAGTAATATCCTTGCGTTTTTGCTTTGTCAGCTAGTGATCTCATGCCGCTATGATTCCCCGCGTCACCATAATGGATATTTTTAGAATTCGATGCCCCTCTTTCCGGGACAAGCAACGTAGTAATGGTCCAAGGAAGGATTTCTTGTACAGGACCCCATCCCGAAGATCATATCTTCCTACTTTGGAGAGTATCTTCCTAGCTTGTTTCTGATCCGCAGGTAAGCTTCCCTTTTCGAGAAAGGCATGGATCATCACTCTCCAGTCATCTTCGTTGCTGAAGTCTTCGTCTTGATTTGCTCTTGACAGGATATCTTCTTCGTCAAAGTCGTTATGGATGTCTTCTCCTACCTGGTCTTCGATATTTTCTTCCACTGTATCTTGATTGGTAGCGAAGGAGAATTGAGATGCAATCGAAGGCTCGTATACCCTTGCTATTTTAATAGCTTCGACGTTTTTATCCCTCAGCATGGATGATATATATGCTAGGGCATCCGCGTGCCTGAGGTCCCTTCTGCATAAGTGCCGGAACTTATGTTCGGGATTTGCGATGCCAATGTTTGGACCAAGGCCATGTAAGCTGAGAGGGTGTCATCGTACACATTATACTCGAGCCCTATTTGCCGTATGACAAGCTGCGAATCACTTGTCAGCCTTACATCGGTTACCCCCATCTCTATTATTATACGGAGGGCATGTACGACAGCTTCGTATTCAACGATGTTGTTGGTATGCTCTTTGAATTCTAACCTAAGTGCCTGTATAATCCTTTCTCCGGTTGGGGTGATGATGACAATGCCTATTCCTGCTCCTTCCTTATTTTTGGATCCGTCGACGAAGACTTCCCATTGTCTTTGACTCGCAGGTTCGAGGATATCCATTGGATCCTTGTTTTCTTCCTCGGCTTCTGGTATTCCCTTAATCTCTTCGTCGTTGTCAAGGGGGAGGTCTGCTAAGAAATCCGCCAGAACTTGGGACTTCCGAGAATGTTGAATTTCATGAATGATGTTGAATTGGTCCAGATGGGTGTTCCATTTGGCTATTCGGCCCACTTTTCCCGTGCTTTTGAGGACTGCTTCCAATGGTGCTTTGCATGGGACCCTGACGAGGTGAGTTAGGAAGTAGGTTCTCAGTTTTTGAGTAGCCCACCAATGCGAGGATGAGCTGTTCATCTTGTATAGTTCCTTTCCGCAGAATTGAGGGTCTTGCTGACGTAATAGATAGGTTGTTCTATCTTTGTATTGGTTTTGACCAACACTGCGCTGACTGCGTCTTCTGTTGCTGCTATGTACAATGCCAAAACCTCATCAGGATCTGGCTTCTGCAGGATCGGGATTGAGGCTAGGTGTTCTTTGATTTTTTGGAATGCTTCCTCGCATTCAACGGTCCATTCGAACCTGCTCCCTTTTTTGAGAATATTGAAGAAATGTTTGCATTTGTCCGAGGACGGGCAATAAATCTGCCCAAAGCTGCTATGGATCCATTGAGTTTCTGTACTTCCTTTAAATTCTTCGGGGACGGCATCTCTACTATGGCTGAATCTTTGCTGGGTCTACCTCGATGCCCCTTTTTGTTACCAGATACCCGAGGAATTTCCCCGAGGTGACACCGAAAGTACATTTCTCCGGATTCACTTTCATGTGATGTTTTCTCATTGCTTCGAAGATATTCTCAGATCCTGGTGGTGATCTTTGCAGCTTGCTTTTGACGAGCATGTCGTCAACGTAGACTTCTAAGGTTCCTCCAATCCATGGCTTGAAGATAGCATCGACCATCTTTGGTATGTTGCCCCTGCGTTTCGAAGTCCGAAGGGCATTCTAGTGTAGCAATAAAGGCCATGTGGGGTGTAGAACGCTGTGTGTGGCTGATCTTCTTCTGCCAGGGCCACTTGGTTGTAGCCAGAATGTCCATCCATGAATGACAGTTCTTCATATCCTTCTACTGCTTCTACCAGCTGATCTATGCTCGGCAGGGGATAGCTGTCCTTTGGACATGCCTTGTTGAGATTAGTAAAGTCGATGCATATTCTAACCCCTCCATTTTTCTTAGGAACAATGACCATGTTGGAGATCCAGGTAGGGTACTTGACTTCCTTGATAAATCCTGCGTCTAGTAGTTTCCGAAGTTCTGTTTCTACTGCCTCATGATACTCTGGAGCTACTTTTCGTATTTTCTGCCTGAACGGGGGCGTGCCCGGTTTGATGCGTAGCTCGTGTTGGATTACTTTTGGGTCAATCCCCGGCATATCTCCTAGCTTCCAGGCGAACACATCCGCGTATTCCTTAAGTAATTTGGTTAAAGAATCTTCCCTTCCTTCGTCCATTATGGTCCCTATTTTGATCATCTTCGGGTTTCTTCCGTTCCTATGTTGATTTCTTTTACGGGCTCACTGGTGTGAACACAGGCTTCGGATTTCCGAGGACTGGGACGTTCTTTAATTGCTATTTAGCGTGTTTCTGTTCTTCGCTGGTTGTTGAAGTACTTGTCTCTGTGCTTAGGACATTATCATCTTTCGTCAAGCCCTTCCCTGTAGTTTCCTTGAGGAACAGGTCTATGGCCTTCTCTTTCGCGGTTTCTTTATTTTTTACTCTTCGGATTTTTCGCTGCTCTTCTTGCTCGTTGTTGATATGATCCTGAGTGGCCTGGCACTCTCTCGTAGTGACCCGATCTCCCTTGATTTCCATTACTCCCTCAGGTGTTGGAATCTGAGATATTGGTGGTACGTTGCCGCAACTCCTTTGAGTTTATGTATCCATTTTCGTCCAATAATGCGTTGTAGGGGGATGGGGTGTCCACCACACTGAATCGGGTTTCTAGTTTCATGGGCCCTGCGTTAACCTGCAACACGATGTCTCCCAAGGGCTTCGTGGTGCTCCATTGAATCCGTAGATGGTGTAATAAGAGGTCATTAACTGTTCATCATGGAGCTTCATCCGTTTGAATGCATCGTAAAATAGGACGTTTACGGAGCTTCCCCCGTCTATGAGGATCTTTTTGAGGTTACATCCAGCTACTGGTAGCGTTAGGACCAAGGGATCGTTATGGTCTTCCATATCTTCTTCGATATCTCGGCATCGAAGATGATAGGAGATTCCATCCATCTTCGTGCTCGTCCACCGCTATCCCATCGACCTTATACAATTCGCAGCGGTCTTCGAATTGCTTCCGTAACCTCTTTCCTATCTGCGCTGTAAGTGAGGGCCCTGTGGCTTCGGAACACGAGATGGTGTTGATTGTTCGGTTTCCTTCCGGAAGTTGGACTGGTTTGGTTCGCTTGGATCTATCCTCGGTAACATCCTTTCGTACGTAATGTTTAAGCTCTCCCGCATCAATTAATTTTTGGATCATTATTTTAAGGTTCTTGCACTTTTCGGTCTGGTGTCCGTTGAAACAATGATATTCACAATAGTCTTTAGACTTCTCGGATCTCGGGGGATGCTTTCCCTTAGACCATGGCCACTCCAGGTTTTCCCTCCCTTTGATTTATCGTAGGATACGAGCATAGCTAGCGTTGAGTTTCGTGAAAACTTGATCTTCGAATTTTCGGTCACCTGTTCTTCGTTCATCCCTTCGTCCCTTTTATTTGCATGTAGTTTAACGTCCAGGTTTGGATTAATTTTCAACCGTAGAAGCTCATTTTACGTCCTGGTTTCTTTTAATTCCAACCATAGAAGTGATTTTACGTCTAGGTTTAGTTGAATTCCAACCGTAATTTTCAATTTTACGTCTAGGTTTAGTTTACTAAATTTTTCTTTCATCAACCTAGCCGTAAATTTCAATTTTACGTCCGGGTTCCTTTTAATTCCAACCGTAGAAATTGATTTTACGTCCAGGTTTTGATTGATTCCAACCGTAGAAATTGGTTTTACGTCCAGGTTTGGATTGATTCCAACCGTATAAATTAATTATTATCTAATTAAATTAAATAAAATTAACTAAAGGGTTATTCGGTCATTACAAAATTATTTGAGATAAGGGGTTTTTGATATTACTTCTGGGTGACCCGTTTTTGTCCTATTAGGTGACGCCCCTCTAATAGAATGCGACGCCCCAATAATAGCCTTCATATTAAAGGGCAAGGGGTGTCTAAGCTAGGTAAAAGTACTAAGTTGCCCTCATTATTAAAATTCAACTCAACTCTAAGCCTCGTCCTTCTAGATTTTAAACGGAACCCATTCAAATCTTTTCAAAACTAAAACTCATTCAAGTCATTTCCCTCACAAACTAAAATTAAAACCTAACTTTATCAATCGATTCTAACTTACATCGATCGTTTTAAAGGAAATTTCATCACTTTTTTTTAAAGAATTCAAACTAAACATCGTCGACTGCAACCCAATACTCTTAATTATATGTGTGATCGATTTATCCATTCAAAATTGAAAATTACAAACAATCTTGAGTTTTTGTGTTTGACCATAATCGGTCAACGTCCATGTCCATATTGACTGATTCTTATGATAATCAGTTTATGTTCATGACCACGTCAACCGATTATTCTGTATGAGTTTTCTGTTCGAAGAACACTTAACCAAAATCGGTTGACGTTCATGCCCATATCGCCCGATTCTGGTGTAGAAGAAATACCAACTTTTTTGTATGTTCTTTTTGCTATAATCGAATTATGTGAATCTTCACATAAACTGGTTGTATAGCCTTCGAATTCTTATAAAGACCGATTCTTGGTAACCCATTTTTTTTTTCAGTTACTACTCGATCGTAGAATGAGTATGAAATCATACTCATTCTGAAAATGAGTATGAGTGTGAATTTACACGCAATTTGAAAACGGGTATGACTTTGTACACGAATTTAAAATGAGTATGTCTCGAATATGATTTCATACTCGATTCGAAAATGAGTATGAAATCATATTTATTCAAGTATATAATTAAATTATGTTTGATGTTTTCAACACCAGTAAATAATCTGACGATGTGAAGGTTCATATCGACCGATTCTGGGCAAAAGAATTTATTTTTTTCTTGTTTGTTTTTGAAGCTACAATCGGTCTATGTAGTAATTAGTATCGACTGATTTTGGGATTTCTTCATGAATGATGAACATCAACCAGAATCGACCTACGAGAGCATAAACATCGACCGATTTTTTGGTTGATGATTTTACAAAAAAAAAATCATATTTGGTAATCGTTAACATTAGTTGATTTCTGAGTTAACAAGATTAAACGTTTGTTAATAAATTGAATTAACACTAATTAATTTGGGGTAAATTAGCCATTGACCAAAATAATTGGATAAGGGTTTTTTTTATTTTACTTCAAAATATCCTTTTTGTCTTCTAGTGGTATGCCTCAAAGAAAGTCTATAAGCCCGAAACTAACCAGGATAATAATACAAAGATTCCTACACAGTTCAAATCTTATAAAGTACTAAGAAACCTAAATAATTTATATGTGTCATTAGAAAATATGGGTTTTATACTGTTCACTAGTCAGTCTGGAAATCTATAATACAAAATAGAATGGGTTTTTGAGCTTGGACGGTCGGATAACATTTTGAGAGACAAACGCCGCATCCGACCATCCCAGCGAAAGACATCTGACGGTCGTCGTTTATGTAATCCCTCTCATTATGAATCAAAATTTATTAATCTTCAATTATTGCATAAACTCTTAACTCAAGATATTCAAAGAAACATTAAATGAAATCATATTATATCATACATGCATTAATTGGATTTAGTGGTGGCATGATGAATCTAATGGGAAATGAGATTTATTTGTTTATTTCTATTCATATCTCATAAATGAGATACGCATACACACTATTACTTAAATGATTTTGTGTTCATTTTTGGATAATGTAGATGAATAATTTTACAATGTATTTATAGATATTATTTTTGCTTAAAACAAAATAGACAACTATCTTGCAAAGGAACACGATTTAAAGTCCGGAAAAAAAGAAAAATTACACCAGTCAGATATCATATTAAAGCAGTGCCGTTACGGCACGAGCTGTCTCTAGATATTTATTAGAACTCTCAATTAACCTCATGTCGTGCCGTTACGGCACAGGTTATTTCTAGGGATAATACATTTTATCATGATATAGTTGTATGAGGATAAGAGTATTATTGTCAAGAAATCGAAACAAAGTGGTTTAATCATCGAATTTAATTCTACTGCCAAGCATCAAAATATTAGGCAGTTGTGTGACTCTTTTAAATAACTCAAAACATCTAGTAATATTAACTTATCCCCTATAATTTGAAGTTGTTTGGTGTGCTATCTATTAAGAAATAAAAGACTACTTTGTAAGTATCTCTACCCGTTATCTATGTTTTAAATTTCTTTTAATTATGGAGATTCCTTTTAATTTTATATTAATCATTTTCTAAATTATCTTTCAATCACTATTTCTATTTAGATCGTTTTAATAATATATATTCTAAAGATATAGATATAATCTGGGAACGTGTTGGTATCAGAGCCATTTAAAGGGAGAGATAGAGTGCTAAATATTAGTCGCAGTGAGCTCGTAAACCTATAGTTAAACAATAGGTTCTTACAAATAGGTTGAGCATTGATTCCTGTTGACCGTTTACAACTTTATAAACCCTAATTATGGCTAGCTTTGTCAGATCGTTTTCAAAGAAAAATAGTTTAAAAAATAAAATAACGCTTAATTCAGAAGAGGTCATAATGCATGACATTGAAAAACAATTACAAAATTGGAATATTCCAAAAGTTCCAGTTAATGAAGTATATAAAAAAGGATCTTTTCAATTTAGAAGCGATTACGCAATTAAAACTGTAGAAAAGACTATATCTATAATTGATTCAAATGATAATTTTGAGCTCTTCTCTCCTAGAATGATAGAAGATCATAAACAAAAAAGATTTAGTTATCTTCATATAGGCTTAATCCAAATAGCCGTAAAACCATTGACAAGGACAGGATTAAATAATTCTGTGTTATTATGTGTCAGGGATTGTAGACACAACAAATTCACTGATTCTTTATTAGGAATTATTGAATCTACCTTATGTGAAGGTCCAATTTATTTTAATTGTTTCCCAAATTTTTCGGTGTCTCTGTCTGATCCAGGACTCCTTAAAACTCTAACTTTAAATGTTAGAACCCAGGGGTTTGATATGGTAGCAGGATGGCAGAACTTAGCTGTTGTCTATAGAATATATTATAAGGTCATGAATACCTTATGTCCTAATGCTCAAGTTTATGATACAAAAGGTCAGACTACTCTTTTTCATACCAATATTGGTAAAGCCCATACAGTTATTCCTAGAACCATAAAGTGGGATCAGGTTACCCTCCCCGAAAAGTGGACTTTACAGGTAGAAGTTCCAGCAAAACCTTGCCAAAACCAAAATCTTCAACAAATAGTTGAATATGAAGATGGAGATGTGGAAATACAGTTTACATCCTTCAGAAAAACTAGGCTTAAGATATCAGAAGGTGAGGGAAGTGCACCAAGGCCATCTGTAGCATCTTCTTCTTATACAGATCCTATTCATAATTTTATTAATGACCCAAATGATATTATAATAGAAGGAGTCAAACAAACCGCTCATCAGGTTAATAAGCCTTATTATAGAGTAGAGACGCCAAAAACTACGGTTAGAAATATTCCTGAACAAGTAGAACCGACATTCTCCGATCTAGAATTTGAGATAAATGTGATCCAAAAACCATCATTAGATTTTCAAGAACTTCAAAAAGATTATCATAGTCTAGAAAATACAACAAAAAGGGCTTGGTTTGAATCCAAATTTAGTTCTAATAGAAGAACAAAAATATACAAAACTTATTGTTTATACTTAAGTCATAATAAAAACCCAAACCCATTTTTCACCTGGTTTGAAGATTTTACTAAAAGTTACAATTTAAATGGATATGAGAGATCGCTTAATATGTTGGAAACCCAGTTTCAACCTTATACGACAAAAGATGGAAATGTTATCCAGTCAATCCATCCACCAGAAGTAGTCCTTGATATCAAAGGTGCTATAGCAGCCCCATATAAATTAGAACATAAGGGAACTGATTCAGTAGCAAACCAAAAAGATATTGGTCAGTTAATACAACAAAATAACTACAACAATTTATATTTACATTCAATAGGAAAACAAACGACAAGAATTGAAGGTTTGTTAAACAAGGATAAAATCCAACATATACAACCTAATGAGCTTAAACTTAATCCGCCAACATCTAGTGGATTATTATTTAAACCAAACCCAATAATAGATCCAAATGTCTTCAGGTTGTCTAATCCAGATAATAGTTTTGTAGATGCATTAGTAGAAAAGCTAGGAAAATTAAGCTTATCTACTTCAGGCACTTCTAAAGCATCCAAACAATCAAAAGAAGGGATAAATGTTCTGTCTAAACCCGAACAAAACAGTGATACCGATATAGAAGAACTAGAAGAAATTTTGCGTTCATCAAACTCTAGTAATATTAACAACAGTTATAATGACGTTAATAAAATATCTTTTGGGAAAAATAAATATACACCGACAGTTCCTACTAGAAATTATTACCCTAGACCAACACCAGTAGATTTACAACTGGAAGAAGATTATAATTGGAATCAAACTTCGTTTGATGGAAGATCCATAGTTGAGTGGAACATAGATGGTATGACAGAATACCAAATAATAAATATCATAAGACAGATGTCGATGTATGCTTCTGCTTCTAGACTTATTAAAAACCCAGAAAAACAAATTGTTGAATCCATAGTTACTGGATTTACTGTCCAACTTAAAGGATGGTGGGATTTCCATATGTCCGACCAGGCAAAATATAGCATTTATATGGCAAAAAAACCAATCAAGCTAGAAGATGGTACTGAATATTCCCAGGAAGATATTGTTAGTACCCTACTTTATACAGTTGGTCTACATTTTGTAGGAAGTAATAGCCAACAGATGGAAAGATCTAGGGAATTACTTATTAATCTAAAATGTCATACCCTCTCTCATTATAGATGGTACAAGGATGTATTTTTCTCAAAATTGTTTAGCAGAGAAGATTGTTCCTCTAATTCTGATTTTTGGAAAGAAAAATTCGTCTCAGGACTACCCCCTTTGTTTGCTGAAAGAGTTAGAAACAGACTAAAATCAAAAAATATCCAACAACGTATTGAGTATGGTGAATATACTTTTGGCCAACTATCTTCTGAAATTGTATGTGAAGGTTTAGCTTTATGCTCAGACATAAAGCTACACAGACAAATACAAAAGAATAAATTATCTAACAAGCAAGAGCTGGGTGATTTTTGTGAACAATTTGGATACACTAATACTCCATCCGCTTTATTATCTAGGAAGAAACGTACTCGACCACCTTCTTATAACAATCCTAAGACTACTAGGTATCCCAATAGATATCCATTGAAATCTAAACGACCCAATTTTAGGAAAAATAATAATAAGACACAACAATTAAATAAAAAGACTAATAAGTCACTTCCGGTCTGTTATAAGTGCGGTAAAATTGGGCATTACAACAATAAGTGGCGTACAAAACAAAAAATAAATGAGCTTAATCTAGACGAAGGTCTCAAACGTCAATTAGAACAGTAGATTTACAACTGGAAGAAGATTATAATTGGAATCAAACTTCGTTTGATGGAAGATCCATAGTTGAGTGGAACATAGATGGTATGACAGAATACCAAATAATAAATATCATAAGACAGATGTCGATGTATGCTTCTGCTTCTAGACTTATTAAAAACCCAGAAAAACAAATTGCTGAATCCATAGTTACTGGATTTACTGGCCAACTTAAAGGATGGTGGGATTTCCATATGTCCTCACCAATGAAGAAAATTTTATATTAGATTTAATTGATAAAATTGAAAATCCAGAATCAAAACGAATAGCTTTAGAAAAATATATTGAAGTAGCTAAAAAAGCACCAAAACAAGAGAAAATCGAAACTTCTTACAAACCTTATAGTTTTAAGGAAATAATGGCAAGAGTAGAAAATCATCACATTAGAAAAGAGCCATCAGTTAGTGATCTTAGAGCAGAAGTTAATCAGGTTAAAGAAGAATTAAAAGGTCTTAGGCAAAGGGTCCAGATATTGGAACTTCATAAACCAGTAGACTGTGATTATGACTCGCAAGAAGAAAACTCTTTCGATGAAATTTTACAGAACTACCAGGCTCATATTACTACACAAAAACATATAAATAAACCAGAATCACCTACTAATAACCAGGATATAGAAAATATGCAATTCATTAATATAATAGATAAAGTAATCACTCAAAAGTGGTACACCTTAGTCACCTTAATCATAGGAAAAGAATATCGTTTTGAAACTATGTCACTTATAGATTCGGGTGCAGATCTAAACTGTTTAAATGAAGGACTGGTTCCCACAAAATATTTTAGTAAGACAACCCAAGTTCTTAATACTGCAGATGGAAATAAATTGATAATTAAATACAAATTGTCTGATGCTGCGGTGTGTAATAATGGAATTTGTCTAGCAACACCATTTATCATGGTAAAGAATTTATCTCAATCCTGCATATTAGGAACTCCGTTCTTGAATATGCTATACCCTTTAAGTATTAACAATACAGGCATTGAAGCCCTCGTTCAGGGGCATAAAATAATATTTGAGTTTATCTCGGAACCTAGGCAAAAATTTATTAACCAGGTTCAAGAAAAAATCAAGCACAAAGAAAAATTTTTGTTCTTCTTAAAAGAGGAAATCCAATATAAGCAAATAGAAGAGAAACTAAATTGCCCAAAACTCCAAAAACAAATCAATGATTTTAATGATCTTCTAGTAAAAGAGGTTTGTGCTGAAATCCCAAATGCATTCTGGGAAAGAAAACAACATATAGTAGAATTACCTTATGAACCTGATTTTTCTGAAAAAATGATCCCAACGAAAGCCAGACCAATTCAAATGAACAATAGATTGTTAGAAATATGTAAATATGAAATCCAAGATTTATTAGATAAAGGTTTGATTAGAAAAAGTTATTCTCCATGGAGTTGTCCTGCATTTTATGTAGAAAAGCAGCTGAATTAGAAAGAGGAGTTCCGAGATTAGTCATTAACTATAAGCCTTTGAATAAAGCATTAAGATGGATTAGATATCCAATTCCTAATAAAAAGATCTTTTAGATAGATTGCATAATGCTGTCATATTTTCAAAATTTGACTTAAAGTCCGGATATTGGCAAATTCAAATTGCCGAAAAAGACAAGTATAAAACTGCATTTACGGTTCCCTTTGGACATTATGAATGGAATGTTATGCCATTTGGTTTAAAAAATGCTCCATTAGAATTTCAACATATTATGAATAACATATTTAATTCTTATTCAACTTTTACAATTGTATACATTGATGATGTATTAATATATTCTGAATCAATTGAGCAACATTTTAAACACTTATCAATATTCCTCAAAATAGTAAAACAGGCAGGATTAGTAGTATCTGCAAAAAAGATGAAAATATTCCAAACCCAGGTTAGATTCCTTGGTCACAATATTAATAAAGGTACTATAATACCTATAGAAAGGGCTATATCCTTTGCCGATAAATTTCCTGATGAAATCAAGGATAAAAAACAATTACAAAGATTCTTAGGAAGCTTAAATTATATAGCAGATTTTTATAAGGATTTAGCTAAGGATAGTAAACCTCTATATGCAAGATTACGAAAAAACCCTGCTAATTGGAGCAGTGAGCATACAACTGCTGTTATAAAAATCAAAGCTAAAGCCAAAGAATTGCCATGCCTAACTATAGCAAACCCAACAGCTTATAAAATAGTTGAGACTGATGCTTCAGATGTCGGATATGGAGGAATCCTTAAACAAAGGATTCATAATAAAGAGCAATTAGTAAGATATACCTCAGGTGTATGGAAATCGGCACAACAAAATTACTCAACCATTAAAAAAGAAATATTGGCAATAATTCATTGTGTTACTAAATTCGAAAGTGATTTTTAAACCAGGAATTTCTTATTAGAGTGGATTGCCAGGCAGCCAAGGAAGTATTGGTAAAGGATGTTAAAAATTTAGCCTCTCGACAAATTTTTGCAAGATGGCAAGCTATTTTGTCAGCGTTGATTTCACAATTGAATATATAAAAGGTGAAACTAATTCTCTACCTGATTTTTTGACTCGTGAATTTTTGCAGGGGAAGCATGGACTGCCAAATAACTAGGGGAAAGGCTCCTCAATTTCTTACCCATCTCCTAATAAAAGGAATAAAAGTAATCATATTACGATTAAAGGAAACCCAAATAAGGGAAGACAATTTTCTACATCAGAAGAAAAGTCGGCATTTATAATGTCTACATCAATACCGCTTCTAGCGGTGTCGAAACAGAACATGCTACCAGAGATCCTGCAGAAGTTGCAAGCATGTACTTAAAAGATCATATTTACCACATTATGGTAAGACTAGAGAATTTTATGAAACAATACTCATAGAGACATGATCTATTCTTTTAACACATAATACGTCCAACAATAATGGTAATGGTCCTCCTGCGTTCTCCAAGCTTGTTATTCTAAAGGTATTATCATACCGAGATTGGGGAATGAACCCTCATGGTTTTAGAAAATTCAATGATCACCCCCATATCAAACCAAGATCATATTCTTATACTGATTATATTAAAGCATGGACACATATTTTGCTATCAAACTCAGAGATTCTCTCATTCCTGGTATATTGGTTTTAAACTAAATACAATCAAAGAGCTACCAAATTGGTTCAGAGCATGGTTAAGTATATGGGGGCCATGCCCAGAGATTTTACCTGCATCTATTGTAGATATGCTAAATAAGTTTACCAAGGCTAATAGCCAATCATATGATATAAGAAGGTTAATGCATGGTTCTTTATACTGTATGAAATACCATGGATTCTAAGATGGAATTATTCGATTCCACAAGATAATGATCCTGATGGGATTATATCCCTTACTTGGAAAGGCAATTATATATCAAATGGTGGGATAGATATAATGCAGCACATCTACAGCCATCTACATTTAAGCGTGCAGTTTGTTGCAGCCCAGCTTATGGTATCGGCATCAACCTCTTCAATGCCGATAGAATTCTCAACACATATACTAGCACTAAAGCATAGGCACGGGGATTATCAAAGAAGAATTTAAGAAGAAAATTTTGGAGGCACTTGATAATGAAGATTTGGTTCCCAACCGTCCTCGACAAAAACCTTTGAGGAAGAAATAAAATCGGAAAGTACAGAAGACCTGAATGCAAATGGTGATGATTGTTTCGGAATAATTTAGGGTTTAATGGTTCTAATAAGAGAGGACAATTCTAATTATTTTTAGACATAATAGAAAAAATTATTGGTCAACTTTTCATCAACAGGAAGCAGGATCGACTCCACTATTCATCAAGGACACGTATTTGCTTCAAAAGGAAATAATGTAAAAGTAAAAAGGTTTAATATTTTCCAAAAAGGTAAATCTTATCTAAGATTTCCACCTTGGAATATGTCTGCCACTTGTCTACCACTTATTGGTGTTGTAATTATAGATAGGATTCTCAAAAAAGAAAATCTTATCTCTTTTGTTTTTAGCAAACTTTCCCCTATATAAATACCCATCAAGGGAAAGGGAAAGAGCAAGTTTTTAGTTCTCAAGAGTCATTGTCTATAAGTTTGAGAGTGAAAGTTTCTGAGTGTTTCCTGCTTTGAGGGTGATAGTTTGTGAGTGTTTTCATGTTCTAAGTGTGAGTTTGAAGTTGTTTGGTGTGCTATCTATTAAGAATAAAAGACTACTTTGTAAGTATCTCTACCCGTTATCTATGTTTTAAATTTCTTTTAATTATGGAGATTCCTTTTAATTTTTATTAATCATTTTCTAAATTATCTTTCAATCACTATTTCTATTTAGATCGTTTTAATAATATATATTCTAAAGATATAGATATAATCTGGGAACGTGTTGGTATCAGAGCCATTTAAAGGGGAGATAAGTGCTAAATATTAGTCGCAGTGAGCTCGTAAAATAAAACAATTTTTAAAATTAGAGCATTGATTCCTGTTGACCGTTTACAGCTTTATAAACCCTAATTATGGCTAGCTTTGTCAGATCGTTTTCAAAGAAAAATAGTTTAAAAATAAAATAACCCTTAATTCAGAAGAGGTCATAATGCATGACATTGAAAAACAATTACAAAATTGGAATATTCCTAAAGTTCCAGTTAATGAAGTATATAAAAAGGATCTTTTCAATTCAGAAGCGATTACGCAATTAAAACTGTAGAAAAGACCATATCTATAATTGATTCGAATGATAATTTTGAGCTTTTCTCTCCTAGAATGATAGAAGATCATAAACAAAAAAGATTTAATTATCTTCATATAGGCTTAATCCAAATAGCCGTAAAACCATTGACAAGGACAGGATTAAATAATTCTGTACTCTTATGTGTCAGGGATTGTAGACACAATAAATTCACTGATTCATTATTAGGAATTATTGAGTCCACCTTATGTGAAGGTCCAATTTATTTTAATTGTTTCCCAAATTTTTCGGTGTCTCTGTCTGATCCAGGACTCCTTAAAACTCTAACTTTAAATGTTAGAACTCAGGGGTTTGATATGGTCGCAGGGTCGCAGAACTTAGCCGTTGTGTATAGAATATATTATAAGGTTATGAATACCTTATGTCCTAATGCTCAAGTTTATGACAAAAGGTCAGACTACTCTTTTTCATACCAATATTGGTAAAGCCCATACAGTTATTCCCAGAACCATAAAGTGGGATCAGGTTACCCTCCCTGAAAAGTGGACTTTACGGTAGAAGTTCCAGCAAAGCCTTGCCAAAACCAAAATCTCCAACAAATAATTGAATATGAAGATGGAGATGTGGAAATACAGTTTACATCTTTCAGGAAAACTAGGCTTAAGATATCAGAAGGCGAGGGAAGTGCACCAAGGCCATCTGTAGCATCTTCTTCTTATACAGATCCTATTCATAATTTTATAAATGACCCAAATGATATTATTATAGAAGGAGTTAAACAAACCGCGCATCAGGTTAATAAACCTTATTATAAAGTAGAAACGCCAAAATCTACGGTTAGAAATATTCCTGAACAAGTAGAACCGACATTCTCCGATCTAGAATTTGAGATAAATGTGATCCAAAAACCATCATTGGATTTACAAGAACTTCGAAAAGAGTATCATAGTTTAGAAAATACAAATAAAAGGGCTTGGTTTGAATCCAACTTTAGTTCTAATAGAAGAACAAAATATAAAAACTTATGCTCTATACTTAAGTCATAATAAAAATCCAAACCCATTTTTCACCTGGTTTGAAGATTTTACCAAAACTTACAATTTAAATAAATATAAGAGATCGCTTAATATGTTGGAAACCCAGTTTCAATCTTATACGACAAAAGATGGAAATGTTATTCAGTCAATCCATCCACCAGAAGTAGTCCTTGATATCAAAGGTGCTATAGCAGCCCCATACAAATTAGAACATAAGGGAACTGATTCAGTAGCTAACCATAAAGATATTGGTCAGTTAATACAACAAAATAACTACACCAATTTATATTTACATTCAATAGGAAAACAAACGACAAGAATTGAAGGCTTGTTAAACAAGGATAAAATCCAACATATACAACCTAATGAGCTTAAACTTAATCCGGCACCATCTAGTGGATTATTATTTAAACCAAACCCAATAATAGATCCAAATGTCTTCAGGTTGTCCAACCCAGATAATAGCTTTGTAGATGCACTAGTAGAAAAGCTAGGAAAATTAAGCTTATCTGCTTCAGGCCCATCTAAAGCATCCAAACAATCAAAAGAAGGAATAAATGTTCTGTCCAAACACGAAGAATACAGTGATAGATATAGAAGAACTGGAAGAAATTTTTCATCAAATTCTGGTAATATTAACAACAATTCTGATGACATTAATAAAATATCTTTTGGAAAAATAAATATACACCGACAGTTCCTACTAGAAATTATTACCCTAGACCAACACCGGTAGATTTACAACTGGAAGAGGATTATAATTGGAATCAGACTTCGTTTGATGGAAGATCCATAGTTGAGTGGAACATAGATGGTATGACAGAATACCAAAATAAATATCATAAGACAAATGTCGATGTATGCTTCTGCTTCTAGACTCATTAAAAACCCAGAAAAACAAATTGTTGAATCCATAGTTACTGGCTTTACTGGCCAACTTAAAGGATGGTGGGATTTCCATATGTCCGACCAGGCAAAATATAGCATTTATATGGCAAAGAAACCAATCAAGCTAGAAGATGGTACTGAATACTCTCAGGAAGATATTGTTAGTACCCTACTTTATACCATTGGCCTGCACTTTGTAGGAAGTAATAGCCAACATGGAAAGATCTAGGGAATTACTTATTAATCTTAAATGTCCTACCCTCTCCATTATAGATGGTACAAGGATGTATTCTTCTCAAAATTGTTTAGCAGAGAAGATTGTTCCTCTAATTCTGATTTTTGGAAAGAAAATTCGTCTCAGGATTACCCCCTTGTTTGCTGAAAGGGTTAGAAATAGACTAAAATCAAAAAATATTCAACAACGTATTGAGTATGGCGAATATACTTTTGGCCAACTATCTTCCGAAATTGTATGTGAAGGTTTAGCTTTATGCTCAGACATAAAGCTACATAGACAAATACAAAAGAATAAATTATCTAACAAGCAAGAGTTAGGTGATTTTTGTGAGCAATTTGGATACACTAATACACCATCCGCGTTATTATCTAGGAAGAAAGGTACTCGACCACCTTCCCATAACAATCCTAAGACTACTAGTATCCTAATATCCATTGAAATCTAAACGACCCAATTTTAGGAAAAACAACAATAAGACACAACAATTAAATAAAAAGACTAATAAGTCACTTCCGGTCTGTTACAAGTGTGGAAAAATTGGGCATTATAGTAATAAGTGTCGTACAAAACAAAAAATAAATGAGCTTAATCTAGACGAAGGTCTCAAACGTCAATTAGAACAAGTCCTCTTAATGGACTCCGATCTATCTGAAGAGGATGAATCATCCTCCTCAGAAAATGATTCAGGGACAATTTCAGGATTGGAGGATGATGAATGTACAGATGGTTGTTCTTGTAAAAATTGTTTTCATAAACAAATATCTAGTCTAGGAATTAATGTCCTCACCAATGAAGAAAATTTTATATTAGAATTGATAAAATTGAAAATCCAGAATCAAAGCGAATAGCTTTAGAAAAATATATTGAAGTAGCTAAAAGAGCACCAAAACAAGAGAAAATCGAAACTTCTTACAAACCTTATAGTTTTAAGGAAATAATGGCAAGAGTAGAAAATCATCACATTAAAAAAGAACCATCAGTCAATGATCTTAGGGCAGAAGTTAATCAGGTTAAAGAAGAATTAAGAAGTCTTAAGCAAAGAGTCCAGATATTGGAACTTCATAAACCAGTAGACTGTGAGTATGACTCACAAGAAGAAAACTCTTTTGATGAAATTTTAAAACTACCAGGCTCATATTACTACACATATAGATAAACCAGAATCACCTACTAATAACCAGGATATCGAAAACATGCAATTCATTAATATAATAGATAAAGTAATCACTCAAAAGTGGTACACCTTAGTCACCCTAATCATAGGAAAAGAATACCGTTTTGAAACTATGGCACTCATAGATTCGGGTGCAGATCTAAACTGCTTAAATGAAGGATTAGTTCCCACAAAGTATTTTAGAAACAACCCAAGTTCTTAATACTGCAGATGGAAACAAATTGATAATTAATTACAAATTATCTGATGCTGCGGTGTGTAATAATGGTATTTGTCTAGCGACACCATTTATCATGGTAAAGAATTTATCTCAATCCTGCATATTAGGGACTCCATTCTTGAATATGTTATACCCGTTAAGTATTAACAATACGGGCATTGAAGCCCTCATTCAGGGACATAAAATATTATTTGAATTTGTCTCTGAACCTAGGCAAAAATTTATTAACCAGGTTCAAGAAAAAATCAAGCACAAAGAAAATTTTTTGTTCTTCTTAAAAGAGGAGATTCAATATAAGCAAATAGAAGAGAAACTAAATTGCCCAAAACTCCAAAAACAAATCAATGATTTTAATGATCTTCTAGTGAAAGAAGTTTGTGCTGAAATCCCAAATGCATTCTGGGAAAGAAAACAACATATAGTAGAATTACCTTATGAACCAGATTTTTCTGAAAAAATGATTCCAACAAAAGCCAGACCAATTCAAATGAACAATAGATTATTAGAAATATGTAAATCTGAAATTCAAGATTTACTAGATAAAGGTTTGATTAGAAAAAGTTACTCTCCTTGGAGTTGTCCTGCATTTTATGTAGAAAAAGCAGCTGAATTAGAAAGAGGAGTTCCGAGATTAGTCATCAACTATAAGCCTTTGAATAAAGCATTAAGATGGATTAGGTATCCAATTCCTAATAAAAAAGATCTTTTAGATAGATTACATAATGCTGTCATATTTTCAAAATTTGACTTAAAGTCAGGATATTGGCAAATTCAAATCGAAAAAGACAAGTATAAAACTGCATTTACGGTTCCCTTTGGACATTATGAATGGAATGTTATGCCATTTGGTTTAAAAAATGCTCCATCAGAATTTCAACATATTATGAATAACATATTTAATTCTTATTCAACTTTTACAATTGTATACATTGATGATGTATTAATATATTCTGAATCAATTGAGCAACATTTTAAACACTTATCAATATTCCTCAAAATAGTAAAACAGGCCGGATTAGTGGTATCTGCAAAAAAGATGAAAATATTTCAAACCCAGGTTAGATTCCTTGGTCACAATATTAATAAAGGTACTATAATACCTATAGAACGGGCTATATCCTTTGCTGATAAATTTCCTGATGAAATCAAGGATAAAAAACAATTACAAAGATTCTTAGGAAGCTTAAATTATATAGCAGATTTTTATAAGGATTTAGCTAAGGATAGCAAACCTCTATATGCAAGATTACGGAAAAACCCTGCTAATTGGAGCAGTGAGCATACAACTGCTGTTATAAAAATCAAAGCTAAAGCTAAAGAATTGCCATGCCTAACTATAGCGAATCCAACAGCCTACAAAATAGTTGAGACTGATGCTTCAGATGTCGGATATGGAGGAATCCTTAAACAAAGGATTCATAATAAAGAGCAATTAGTAAGATATACCTCAGGTGTATGGAAATCGGCACAACAAAATTACTCAACCATTAAAAAAGAAATATTGGCAATAATTCATTGTGTTACTAAATTTGAAAGTGATTTGTTAAACCAGGAATTTCTTATTAGAGTGGATTGTCAGGCAGCTAAGGAAGTATTGGTAAAGGATGTTAAAAATTTAGCCTCTCGGCAAATTTTTGCAAGATGGCAAGCCATTTTATCAGCGTTTGATTTCAAAATTGAATATATAAAAGGTGAAACTAATTCTCTACCTGATTTCTTGACTCGTGAATTTTTGCAGGGGAAGCATGGACTGCCAGATAACTAGGGGAAAGGCTCCTCAATTTTCTTACCCATCTCCTAATAAAAGGAAAAAAGTAATCCTATTATGATTAAAGGAAACCCAAATAAGGGAAAACAATTCTTCTTCAGAAGAAAAGTCGGCATTTATAATGTCACATCAATACCGCTTTTAGCGGTAGAAACAGAACATGCTAACAGAGATCCTGCAGAAGTTGCAAGCATGTACTTAAAAGAGCATATTTTACCACATTATGGTAAAACTAGAGAGTTTTATGAAACAATACTCATAGAGACAGGATCTATCCTTTTAACACATAACACGGCCAACAGTAATGGTAATGGTCCTCCTGCGTTCTCCAAGCTTGTTATTCTTAAGGTATTATCATACCGAGATTGGGGAATGAACCCTCATGGGTTAAAAAAATTCAATGATCACCCCCATATCAAACCGAGATCATATTCTTATACTGATTATATTAAAGCATGGACACATATTTTTGCTATCAAACTCAGAGATTCTCTCATTCCTGGTATATTGGTTTTAAACTCAATACAATCAAAGAGCTACCAAATTGGTTCAGAGCATGGCTAAGTATGGGGGCCATGCCCGGAGATTTTACCTGCATATATTGTAGATATGTTAAATAAGTTTATCAAGGCTAATAGCCAATCTTATGATATAAGAAGATTAATGCAGTGGTTCTTTATACTGTATGAAATCCCATGGATTCTAAGATGGAATTATTCGATTCCACAAGATAATGATCCTGAATGGGATTATATCCCTTACTTGGAAAGGCAATTATATATCAAATGGTGGGATAGATATAATGCAGCACATCTACAGCCATCTACATTTAGCGTGCAGTTTGTTGCAGCCCAGCTTATGGTATCGGCATCAACCTCTTCAATGCCGATAGAATTCTCAACACATATACTAGCACTAAAGCATAGGCACGGGGGATTATCAAAAGAAGAATTTAAGAAGCAAATTTTGGAGGCACTTGATAATGAAGATTTGGTTTCCCAACCGTCCTCGACAAAAACCTTTGAGGAAGAAGAAATAAAATCGGAAAGTACAGAAAACCTGAATGCAAATGGTGATGATTGTTTCGGAATAATTTAGGGTTTAATGGTTCTAATAAGAGAGGACAATTCTAATTATTTTTAGACATAATAGAAAAAATTATTGGTCAACCTTTCATCAACAGGAAGCAGGATCGACTCCACTATTCATCAAGGACACGTATTTGCTTCAAAAGGAAAATAATGTAAAAGTAAAAAGGTTTAATGTTTTCCAAAAAGGTAAATCTTATCTAAGATTTCCACCTTGGAATATGTCTGCCACTTGTCTACCACTTATTGGTGGTTGTAATTATAGATAGGATTCTCAAAAAAGAAAATCTTATCTCTTTTGTTTTTAGCAAACTTTCCCCTATATAAATACCCATCAAGGGAAAGGGAAAGAGCAAGTTTTTAGTTCTCAAGAGTCATTGTCTATAAGTTTGAGAGTGAAAGTTTCTGAGTGTTTCCTGCTTTGAGAGTGATAGTTTGTGAGTGTTTTCATGTTCTAAGTGTGAGTTTGAAGTTGTTTGGTGTGCTATCTATTAAGAAATAAAAGACTACTTTGTAAGTATCTCTACCCGTTATCTATGTTTTAAATTTCTTTTAATTATGGAGATTCCTTTTAATTTTATATTAATCATTTTCTAAATTATCTTTCAATCACTATTTCTATTTAGATCGTTTTAATAATATATATTCTAAAGATATAGATATAATCTGGGAACGTGTTGGTATCAGAGCCATTTAAAGGGAGAGATAGAGTGCTAAATATTAGTCGCAGTGAGCTCGTAAACCTATAGTTAAACAATAGGTTCTTACAAATAGGTTGAGCATTGATTCCTGTTGACCGTTTACAACTTTATAAACCCTAATTATGGCTAGCTTTGTCAGATCGTTTTCAAAGAAAAATAGTTTAAAAAATAAAATAACGCTTAATTCAGAAGAGGTCATAATGCATGACATTGAAAAACAATTACAAAATTGGAATATTCCAAAACGATCTGACAAAGCTATTTTAGTTCTCAAGAGTCATTGTCTATAAGTTTGAGAGTGAAAGTTTCTGAGTGTTTCCTGCTTTGAGAGTGATAGTTTGTGAGTGTTTTCATGTTCTAAGTATGAGTTTGAAGTTGTTTGGTGTGCTATCTATTAAGAAATAAAAGACTACTTTGTAAGTATCTCTACCCGTTATCTATGTTTTAAATTTCTTTTAATTATGGAGATTCCTTTTAATTTTATATTAACCATTTTCTAAATTATCTTTCAATCACTATAGATAAATGGCTCTGATAATTTAGAGCCATTTTCTAAATGGCTCTAAATTATCTTTCAATCTCCATATTAACCATTTTCTTTTAATTATGGAGACAAATGGCTCTGATAGCACTCTCTCTCTCTCTCTCTATATATATATATATATATATATATATTGATAAAATGCATCATCATCAGCATTTTCTTGGACTAACGCAAAAGCCTTAGATGTTGAATATGGAGGAACGGGTCTGTGAATGAATTTGTTATCCCTGTTACATATTGAATATGTTATCCCCGTAACATATTGAATCTGTGATCCTCAGCTGACTAACGGCTTTCAAATTAAACTCATTGCAAGCTACAAGGTTTCGTGACGCGTGATTTCCAATTTGATCGTTTCCAACGACTTAGAATAGTCTACCCAGGAAATGGTTTATATGAATAAAACTGAATATGATAATTTATTAACTATATTTTTTGACGTTATAGAAAAAATAATAATCATGTACAATATGGAGATTGATCTACACGTATATGAGCAAAGGTATTAGGAGATTAAGATAACATATGACTGATATGGTGTTTGTATTATTTTCTTTTGCTTTATCATATGGTAATAAAAGGGTTTACTACTTTCATATTGTTATAAACCATTGTTTATTTATTAAGATATCCCCATGTCTAACATTAGGGTTTCTTCTATCTATTATAAATAGAGGCATAATCCCTTGTATTTTACACACATGAGTAAAATTTCTCTCACCTTCTCGTTCACACACATTGTTCTACCAACTGATTCATGGAAACGGGGTTTGTGCTCCGTGTTCTAACAAAAGAAAAGATTGATGTTTATACAAAAAATGTTGATGAGTTTTTAACCTTAATGAGTCACACGAAACGAAAACCTAATTAACTCGTATATATGGTTGCTGATCATATTCATGGATGAGTCAACTCCCGCCAACTTCTATTTGCAAGCTCCCGGTAAAATTATTAACTGATTTTATGATACCATTTTTTTAATTGCTTGCAACTTTCTTATTGGTTATTACTTATTTTAAGATCGTTGATATCTCTTGGATGATATATACAGTTGATTATCAAGTCAACTTAATATAGTCTTATTTGGCATATTATCATATTGTCTTGTTGACGATAACAAACTCAAGTATGTGAATCTGCAAATATGTTCTAAGATCATGGATTATTCTTCTATGATGGAATTACAGATATCTTCTGTTTTCTGCACTAGCCATACGAGTATGGTATCCTTTTAAGTTATTTTTTCCTTTTTTGGTGCGTTTAAAGTCCGTTGAATAATCCAAAAATATATGATCTATATTTATATATCATAGGTGATCAACTTTGTTGAAGTTCAATTTTCCTTTCTTCTCTTATCTTTTCATATAGAAAAGAAGAAAACAATCCACCTAAAAATGATTTACGGTTTCTATTCTTTTAATAAATTGTAATCACCAAAACTTGGTGTTATCATAATTTATTCACCTTTACGATAACTAATCACGTGCATGGTTGAGAAACCTCCGGCCAACTGATATTGATATCTTTGTCCACTAGACAATGATCATGCGATTCGTATATGATTTTATTTATTTACAAGAAACCATACATCAACCATAAAGTGGATTTCCCCTTTGCGATGACTAAAATCACAATATCTTTTTACGATAGTTTGATAAGTCGTATAAACCAATTGGCGTTAATTTTCTCCATCGTTTCTATAAGATGAGAAAATAAATTGACATATTTTCTAAAAAAATTCTAGGAAGTGAATTTTTCGACCATATAATGGATTTTTTTTCAAAGTCGATTACGACATTGATTTCTTTATTTTCTTAAAAAGAATCATATAATTCAATCCAATTTAAAATTGTTTCTCTATAGATCCTAGAAGGATGAGAGATGTCCTTATCATGTTATTCACAATTGCAAACACCAACGGCGCAAGGAATTGTAGTTTTCCTAAGGGATATTGAGTAATATTTAAGTTTTCTTCCTACTAATAATCTCCATATTTTGGATTGTTTACTTGTAGTTGGAATACGCTAGGACAAAAAAGATTAAAGGGTGTGCACCCGACTTATTAGCATATATCATTAGTCCTTGCAGTGACTAAATTAATCTTTAAATCAATTTATTTTGATACCAAAAGTGTCTATAATTTCATTCTGATTATCTCGTTGACCCTATAGGTTACGATTTTTATTTCTCTGGGGATTCATTTTATTTGTATGGTTGTAAACAATAAATTTCATGGTTGATGTTGAATTCGTATTCAAGTAGATTACAATTTTGGGACAATTTTTCTACGGCTCTTGGAGTCAATATCTACTGTCCAAACTGGTATTATTAACATTCATAATTTATTATAAGTATATGTCCTCGAATTAATCGGATAATACTTTACGAAATTTATCTTCTTTTTTATGAGATGAAAATATTTCCGCCATAATTTGGGGGAGACTATACACTACCAGAAAAATTTAGTGTTAATTAACTTCAATGTTGTATCGGTTTCTCTCCCATCATGATCAAATTGAAAACACGATTCACATTCTCAAAATTATTATATCCTTATTTGAAGAGGAGGAGATTATAATGCCAATAGGCGCTGGTATCAGCAATTCTATGAATTTTTTTCAAGATAGGCATACGCTTGAGATTATATTAATGGATAACACCGCGTCGAAGTATTCAAGTGAAATGTTAGATAATAAAGGTGCTAGAGAACTGCAAATCTTAACCAAAAGATTGAATTATTAAAATGGAATGGACATTGAATACTTTTTGAACTACCCTCAAGAAAACACTATTTTAGATTTATAACCGACGGATATAATTGATCAGTATCATGGGAAGTGAAAAAAGTAATGATGTGGAAACCGAATACAAAATTGTAGTTATAGAGCCATCCACCTTTACGTCTATCCAAGCTGTGAGTTTTTTATTGCATCGCCAAATGAAAACACTAAAATTCTTCTAATATTAAGAAAAATCCAAGATGATATTCAATGCGAATCAGTTTCAAGAAAAACTAGGTCGCTGTTGAATCATTCCTTACCATATTAATATAAATGTAAAACTACTTTTATGTGTATTAGAGAGTTATAAATTTATATATTCGAATGTACCTATCGAAGTCTAAACTTTTTATTAATTTATAAATTCAGCGAATTATTAATTTAGCACGTTGTCTCCGATTCAGTAATGGCAAAATTTATTAGTTTATCGTGGTTATTAATTTATCGCGGGTTAATTTATAGTGCTTCTATTTTATATGCATCCATATATTTTTTTTTTGACTAGATGCATATATAACAAGCAGCCATTGGATAAATACCATTGCATCCATTTTTGAAGTGGATGAATAAATACTGCAAATCTGTTCCTTATGATACATATATATAAATATGCCAAAAGTATCATTTTGTTTTATGCATGTAGCCAATTTTCAATTGATGCATATACAACATGTATTGAGATGCAACCGTTTGCTTAGTGGATACATATATAACATGCAACCATGTTTCATAAGTATTCATATTTTTACATGTTATGGGACTAAGATTAGTTTTGTCGTCTTTGATGGGCTAGGTAGTAACAAAAGGGGAAAGTGAAAACTTGTGACAACCATTTTCTCAGATTTTTTCATTTTCTCAGATTTTTCCACTCTAAAACTCACCGACGGAAGTCTTCATGCATGCACCCATTTTTTGGGTGAAAATTTCTCATACACCCACATTTTTGGAAATTAGGTTTGTCCGAGGAAAAAGATCTGTTTCTCTATTTTTCCGGTTTCATGAAGTCGAGATACAATTTGAGATAATCAATCTTAATCAACTACAATTAAACAATGAAATTTACAGTTTAAATCTTTTAAAATTCTCCATTAAATCAATAATCATCGATCAACGGAAATTAAAATCAGTTTTTCAATTATCCATTTTTTGCGGGATCAGTCATATTAGGATAATTAAAATCATTGTACTTCAATTAATTTTAAAACCCACATTTAGATTTTTTGAAAACAGTCATTTGTACCGTGAAACACTATCGATTTGAATAAATTCGATAAGAATAGAGCATGATCAATCAACCAGTAAAACAGAGTTCCTTCAATGTCGGTAGAGAAGAAAGATTCTCGGGTAGAGAAGAAATAATAAAGACATACTTATACATAAAAGAACCAGTAGACAATAAAGATCAAAAACATTCATAGCTCCGTAACCTTGTGAACTAATATCTAAACAACCCATTTCTTCTTCTTTCTGCAAGACTCAAAGTATAAAGCTTTCCATGAATTTGATTGTTGAAGAGCTGGGCTAAAGACAAAAAGAAATGGAGACGGACACTCTACACGCCAACAAATGTATTTCACGCTTTGATACGTGGCTAGCAGCAAGTGAAATTGAAATACTGTAACATGACACATTAGCAACAACCTACTTTATTTAGTATATACAATAAACATTTTGGGATTCTAATTAAATAAAATAACATCTATATTTTAAAGCAATTACTAATCACCACTGATTTCTGTTAACCTATACACAGTGTAAACGATCATCAATTTTTTTTATAAAAATAGAATCTAAAAAATATGGGAATTACTGTTTCAGGACATTTGTTAATATAATATTACTGTTTCATCTATCTCACCCGCATAACTGCATCACTTCGAAATTGGTTGCATAGCACGTTCTGCAGCTTTATTTTTTTTTGCATAACTTGTTATGCAGTCCAGAAAACGGTTGCATAACACATTATGCAGCTACTTTTTTCTTAGTATTGAAACCAACAAAAAATAAGGCTGCATAACTTGTCATGCACCTACAATAATATCTACATAACATGTTATGCAGTCGTGAAAATGGATGCATAACATGTTATGCATCCGAAAATATGACTGCATAATGCATTATGCATCGAGAAAATTGTCGCACAGTCTTTTATGCATCGAGAAAATAGTTGCATAACCTGATATGCATCCGTAAATATGGTGCATAGTGCATTATGCATCAATTTTTTTATGTACAAACTAAAATCAACCAAAACAATGGTTACATAACTTGTTATAGATGCATAACTTTGTTATCCAAATGCATAATTTATTATGCAGTGGAGAAAATGGTTGCATAATTCGTTATGCGTCTGCAGAATGTGTTATGCATCTTTTTTGGTGTCTGCATAATAGTTATGTATCAAGTTTTCGAAAATTTTGCCTAAAATGATGATCACCTCCGATTTTTTCATGAAAAACAAAAATTTGATATTCTTGTTTGTACTCGTTGCGTAGATCTCTTAAAAAGATTTCCAACGATATAAAATTTGAAAAATTCCAAGGCGCAGATTTTTAGATATGTTATATCCAAGTTGCATTGCCAATTATACCCCTGATGCATAACCCGTCATGCGGATGCATAATCCGTCATGCAGACATTTTTAATAATTTCATATAATTATGGGTGTCACGGAAATAATTATGGGTTTCACGGTACCTAAAATTAATTGTGGGCCTGACAGTGAGAATATTATTTTTCTTGGGCCTGCGCCTAATTTTCTCCCGGGAAAATTAACAACAGTCATGATAATACAAGGGGTGTGTTGTAGGATTTCCTGCAACTACAGGTACCGTTCAAGTTAATTTCTCTTGTGTTCAATTAGACTCGCAGATTTTTATTTGCTTGAGTAAGTATTGAATCGAGAAATTGAGATATAACTTCTTGATATACTTTTTATTAAGATTGATTCTGACTGTCTAGTTGATTCTCTTAAAAGTATATTGGAGCTAGTCCATACAGATTGCTAAGCGAAATATTGGGTGTGGTTGTTAGACCCACGCTTTTTCAATTGGAATCAGAGCATGCAAACACGTTTAAGACCTTATAAGTCTGTGTTTGTAGCGATCTGACTCTATGGACGGCAGTAATCTCTCTGATAACACAACACCAGATCAGAGTTCCTATGAGATGGTTCAAAATCCTGAGACATCTAAGAAGGCTTATGTACCTGCCTCTGTGTCTGAATCTGCCTTCAACTGGGAAAAATGTCTTGATGACCAGTTGGATGATCTTTCAGATGAGAGTGATTCAGAAAAAGTACAAACTATTGACGAAGAAGTCTCTCAATATATCAAGCTCTTTGACCATGCCTTGAAAGAAAAGAAGTCAACAGATTGCTTGAGAAAATATTTTGCACCTCTCTGTCAAGAAAACAGAAACATGAGAAAACTCTTTAAAGATTATGATTATGGATATAAACTTTTACAATCTGTCGTTAAAGATCGAGAAGAAGACTTACGCTCAAAAAGGTCTGAATGTGATAACCTCTTTCGAAATATCTTTGTGTTGAAAGAAAGACTTGCGGAATCTGAAGCAAGATAAGACTCTCAACAAAAATGTTATAATGACAGAGAACTCAGTCTCCTTGTCAGAGAAAAATATTTGGAGACCGATCTTGCTGCTTCCTTTAATAAGGTAAACTCACCGGAGAAGAATCTGAAAAGATTCAATTCTAGCTCTACAAAATTATCTTCTATGCTTGGAGCATGTAAAGAACATCGTGATACACGTGGTCTGGGCTATAAGGGAATGGACGCTCCAAGTACTGATAAGGATCAATTTTGTTCAAGTTAATGTCAACTCTTCATGTAAAAAAACCTTACCAGCAACCGGCGGTTTTGGAAACAAGGATTGTACTCCTTCAAATTTAACTCGCATGAGAACAGTCAAGAACAACTCCTTTAATTGTTATTATTACGGAAATAAAGGACATCTTGAACGGAGATGTCATTTTCGACTGAGGATTGAGAAACTTCACAACATTCTTGCATGGATGTCTAAAGAAGTAATTAAACATGTCTCTTATATTGCTGGAGTAAAAGGCAGTATCTGCAATCAAGAGAAATGTTGTGATGAGTTATTTCTAGATTATGATTTTGAGACAAAAAGATGCCTACAATTGTAGAAGGAAGAATGTCAGGTGGACAACTGACTCTTTAAATTACTCTGAGAAGAGAAAAAGGCATAGGAGAAAGAA
Source organism: Papaver somniferum (assembly GCF_003573695.1). Classification (NCBI taxonomy): domain Eukaryota; kingdom Viridiplantae; phylum Streptophyta; class Magnoliopsida; order Ranunculales; family Papaveraceae; genus Papaver; species Papaver somniferum. The sequence goes on from NC_039362.1 coordinate 62,995,471, forward strand.
AGAAAAGCTAAATTCCTTATCTCCTTCTAAAGAAGACAGTGAACCCGAGGTGTCTGCTCCAGATTTCATTCATATCAATAATCGAGTCTCAGAGCTCAAGATCAGCATAAACAGACTCAAATGGAGTATGAAAAAGACAAGGAAAGTGGAAATTTCAGGTATTCCTTGTTCCCCTTCGGTTAAATCTCTTTAAACTAATCCTAGTGATTTTTCTGAAAATATTCAAGAAGGAAAGAGAGAAGAAGTCAATATTCTTGATGAGCAAAAAGCTCATCAAAATACAACATGACTGCTCAATGTATCATCCTTCTTGTAATATGGAAGGATGCTCATAATTCTCAAGAAGCCTTTGTGTCTTGAGAAAGTAGTTGTTGTTATATTTTATATATTTTTGTCCTTTACGAAGCAATGATCATAAAACTGTTGAGCCTTGCTCCAGTACTTTACATGATGTAATGTTTTTTGATCGTTCATTCTTGAGAATAATTTCTTGTTGTTTGCCTTGATTTTCAACAATTCTCTTATGTTCCATTGAACTAAGAATGTCATCCTTTATTTCGAATGATTCTTGAGTTTTTCAAGACTTCTTCTAAATTTAATTCCATTATTCTTTTGGTCTCGTACCAAGGTTGTAATCATAAGTGCACGTACACCTGACCCACACGGAACGTATACGAGTATCCCTAGGGTTTCCTAAGAAATTGTATCATGCTCCGTTTTGGTACATACACGTTTCGTAACGTCAAAAGGTTCACCTGATTTCTGTGTGCACAATGGATGGATGCAACAAGGAAGACAATGTTGAGAAGGCAAGACTATCGAGTTTCACGAGAACCTTGTTTTCATAACCTGCTATCATGTTGTTGATCATGAAAACAAACTACTAGTTCAGATGTCATCACAACTGGTAGGAAATCTTCTTCGAGATTTTGAGGTCGTACGTGAAAAACTTGGAATGCAACAAGGAATCTTGAATTTCTGAAAAACTAACTGAAGAAAGCAACAGATGATCTCGTCCATGTTCAATCTCTGGTTACTGGCTATGTTTAATTATTTTGTTTCAAATCATGTTCTCTAAGAGTTGTTTTGATTTTGTCTAGGAAATCTTCTTATAAGAATTTTATTCTTGTGTTTTAGGAAGAATAACTAGAGTTTGGAATAGCCATTATCGTGATTACACATAGCTATGTCCAACGATTTTCATCTTCAATGTTTTTAGATTTATTTACTTAAATTCTAAAGTTGTTTGGAAGATGATTTTTGTAGTATTAATCTTTATGGTTTTATATATTGCAAATTGTTATGGGATATGTGTGTTTGCGTCCGTGAACTATGATTGTCCCATACGTGGTCAAAAGTTAAGTCTGTTGTAGGTCGATATGCAAGTATTGATAAAAGATTGAATGAACTTTTGACAAACAAAAGTTAAGCCTTTTATGTCATTATGAAAATACTGATGGAATAAAGGATAAACTTTTTGTTTACAAATATTAAGTCTTTGTCTAATCGCGCAGTATTGATCTTCCATGATCCATATTCTTATGAATATAATGTGTGGATCTGTAAGTTCTCTTATGTTGAACATTTCCGATTAAATTAATCATGGGTGCTCTTGTGGTTAATTTAATTGAGTTTTTGGATACAAATTCATATTCTTATGTGATTTTTTAATGTCCAAAGAAATCCTTCTTTTCTTGTGAAAGTAAGGTCGCTCTTGTTGTTCTCTCGAGAATGACATTTTGTGGTGGAGAGTTCTTAATTGAACTTGTGCTTAATTGCCAAATCTTTATGGGGAGTGCGGATGTGGAATATTATAGGGGTTATCTTGTATCTTTATAAAATCCTTGATGAATGCATTTATCTTCGGCTATATGATTGCATCTAAAAAGTTGATATGTACTTTCTTTTGGTCATGAAGTGTCTCTATGGAAATTTCATGAGGATCCCACTAGTTTTCGTACCTTTGTTAATTTTATTGACAAAAAGGGGGAGAATTAATGTGTAGTTCGCACTACAAATACATATGGTTTTCGGATCATTATGCAAGGGGGAGTGGTTTTCATGTGAGATGAAGTATTTAATAAGGGGGAGTGATACATATCACCATAGTATTGTTTTCGAAGTTGTGATGCAATTTACCGATGTTGTGTAATAATGCTATGACACTGTGTAACAATGATCGAGAGCTTTTGTTTTCTCATTGTTATTATGGCTACGGATCGTTAACAACGATGATGCTGCATTAATATCTTTGGAATCATTGGAGTGCTTGGAAGTGACGAAGATTTCGAGTAATGTTGAAGAACCAAGAGGATCATGCATGTGGAAGAGAAGATGCAAAGTTTTTTTATTTTGTATTCCATATGTATTGACAGTTTTGTCACTAAAATTGACAAAGGGGGAGATTGTTAGAGCACTGCTCGGTCGAACTCGCAAGCGTTGTTATCTCAAGCTTGTTTGTTAAGTGTAGTTGAGCTCTAGACTCCACGGTTTCATCATGCAAAGACGAAGAACTACTCAAGGAACTGGTGGAACTTCATCGACAAAAAGGTATGTGGAGACTTGAACTTATCTATCACTCAAAAGTATACCATATCTCCTACCTTGAGACAAAAGTCATATTGCTATATAGACTATGATTATACACATGTACTATATCGAGCTGAGTTTATCTCGCTTATCTATTTCTCGAAATATGTGTTAGTAAGCTTTCGCTTTGGCCAAGTTCATCTTTACTAGTGACAAAAGTCATATTAGTTTCAATTACTTGAAAATTGCTCTGACGAAAAATAATTTGTGAACAACAACTATATAACGTCCTTTAAGAATGTTTGAATGATTGAAATGAGAGTTTAGAATACATAACCATGGTTGGATATAAACATTGTGAGACAACTCATATGTGTGTAAGTCCAATATCCTTGAACCAAAGTATGCGTACTTTGCTGCTCAGGATAACCGGAACTAAAGCCCACATACCAGTACGCGTACCTGCCGGAAGTTCACATCCCGTGAATTTCTGCTGGAGTTTGTGAACTGAAAAGAAACTTAATCCGGGTACTTAAGTCCGCGTACCAGTATGCGTACTTAAGTAGGTTATTTTCTAAAAACATTTTAATTCGTGAATTACGACATTTATATTTTAAGGAATGCAATATTTGCAAACCGTGGCTATAATGTTCATGAATCGATTCAAGTGAATCAAAACTGTTTTTGTTTAGATTGTGTCTTGTAAACTTCTATGAGATCTAAGCAGTTGAACAACTCTCTGACTATTTCATTTGAGTCATTTGAACTAGTTGTGGTAAAGAAGAATAAGGTTGATATGAAAGTGCTCATATAGCTAACCTATGGTTAACTACCATTGAACCAACGACTTGTACACGATTAGGTACGATTACTCAAACCTAAATGAAGTTACATTTCATGTGTGTATAACAAGTTAAGTTCGATCTAACGGTTGAAATATATTAGTTTGAATCTAATCAGGTATTCATCTAACGGTGAATATTAAATGGTTTGTTACCAAGGTAACTTAGATTGCAAAGCTGGTCTGAAGACTATATAAAGGAGAACTCTAACAACTGGGAAACCTAATCCCCACACCTCCTGTGTGATACTAGTTGTAAACTAGAGTCGATTCTCCTTTAACCTTAGGTTTCTACCGAGACCCTGTAGGTTAACGACTTGAAGACTTCATTGGGATTGTGAAGCCAGACCCAATTATTTTCTCTGTAGTTGTGTGATCTGATCTTGCTGTTTCTATCGTATTTGAGTACAATCATAAGGATTGGCTTGAGATTAATTTCTCCAAGAGGCAAGATAGAAAAATAGTCACAAACTCTTCGTCTCATCGTTTGTGATTCCGTAATATCTAGTTTCGCCATCATATGATTTAGATTATTGTGAGGTGATTGATATTTCTAGGTTGTTCTTCGGGAATATAAGTCCGGGTTATCGATTGGTTCATGTTCACCTTGATTTATCAAAATACGGAACAAAACTCGTAGGTGTTTATGCGGGAGACAAATTTATCTATTCATGTAGACTTTTCTGTGTGATACAAATTTGTTTATTAATGTCTTCGACTTTGGGTCGCAGCAACTGTTAGTTGTGGGTGAGATCAGCTAACGAAATCAGGTGCGTAGTATCCTCATGGGATCAGAGACGTAAGGAGCGCAAATGTACCTTGGATCAGTGTGAGACTGATTGGTGTTCAACTATAGTCCAGACCGAAGTTAGTTTGTAGTAGGCTAGTGTCTGTAGCGGCTTAATACAGTGTGTGTTCAATCTGGACTAGGTCTCGAGGTTTTTCTGCATTTGCGGTTTCCTCGTTAACAAAACTTCTGGTGTCTGTGTTATTTATTTTCCGTATTATATTTTGTTATATAATTGAAATATCACAGGTTGTGCGTTGAATTGATCAATTGGTAAATCCAACCTTTGGTTGTTGATTGAAATTGATTGATACTTGAACAATGGTCTTTGATACCGTTCAAGTTAATTTCTCTTGTGTTCAATTAGACTCGCAGATTTCTATTTGCTTGAGTAAGTATTGAATCGAGAAATTGAGATATAACTCCTTGATATACTTTTTATTAAGATTGAGTCTGACTGTCTAGTTGATTTTCTTAAAAGTATATTGGAGTTAGTCCATACAGATTGCTATGCGAAATATTAGGTGTGGTTGTTAGACCCTCGTTTTTTCATGACCGATCCTGGTAATTGGTGTGACCGATCATAAGTGTGTGTGACCGATCCTTGTAATTGGTGTAACCTATCCTAATGACTGGTGTGACCGATCATAAGTAGGTACCATGTTTAGGTACCATGTTTAGGTATAACCGATCCTAGTGATTGGTATAACCGATCCGAACCCATGTATGTGACTTGGTAGGACCGATCACAACTAACGATTATGACTTGGTATGACAGATCACATAGCAGGCTTGGAATACTGGACGATTGTGACTTGCTAGGACCGATTACAACTAACCTTGTACGGAAGTGTGGTAAAACCTATTCCAAGAAGCAAATCCATGTAAATATGAAATAAGTATTTGTAGTGAAAATATGTCAACATAGTTTGAACACGAGCAGTAACTCTTATCATTTATTGTTCAAAGATATTCCTTGGTGCTCAAGGTGATCATGTGCCGAAATAAATTAAGAATCTTTTAGTTAAAGTTTTTGGTTTTATATGATTTAATTACCAGCAATTAATGCATATCTCTAGAGAATAAAAATTAGTAATGTGCATTTACTAATTTGAGATTTTCTGTGAGAAATTTCGGAAATGTTGGAGCAGCATTTATTGGAATTAAGAAAACCGAATTTGGGATTCATTGCGTATCTTGAGAATATTTACGGTTTTGGAAATTCCTTGGTGTCCAAACATCCTTGGTCTATAAATACTTAAGTTTGCATTTCTAGCAAACTGTCCTAAGAGCCAGGCAAACTTCAATTCTTGTTGTTTTTGATGGAGCCATCTATTCGGAGAGGAAAGTATCCTAATTAGGTGAAATCTCTTACGACCGCTCGTTTAAAGACTTATGTGGGATCAAGAAGCTCTACGAGTACCGTTGGTGGGAAACTAGATAATTGCAGTGTTATTAGTTTTCGATTTGATTTGATTGACTAACAGTTGTTGAAACTTTGATTGCACCTAGTTTGTTTATTCTTGAAAATCTTCTCTTCTGATATAAGATTCACCGAGACTAGATCAAAGTATCGACGAGATCTTTAGAACTGTTTTTATATCTAAAGACATCTTGTGATAATCTCTTATTAACAGACTTTGTTATGTGTGTGATTGATCACAAGAGATTCAAGTGGTGTTGTGCAGGTATTTGAAGGAAATAGAAGATTTGAAGACGAAGAAGAATTCTTATTAGTTTTCCTATCTTGTGGATTTAGTGCACAAACCTTGATCAGATGGGATCCAACTAGAATCGATTTATCTTTGATATATCTGATTGTTTAGTTGTGTGATATCGACATTCTCTAAATTTCTCTTTGAGATCTATATTGATTGAGTGCGAATCGAGACTTGACTATTTCGGTGGTTATTTATAAGATTTATCTAACCAGATAAAGGAGTTTATTATATTAAACATAAGATCCTTTGTCAGCGACTCATCTTATCTTGTAGCAAGATTGATTAGAGTGGTTACCAAACAAATTCTTCCTTTGTTGTTTGGAATACGATCCAAAGGACATGCTATTCACGTGCGTGACTCAAGAAGTCGAAGGCGCAAGGATATTGAGGAAACTAAGTAGCTAGGGGTAGTCTGCTTGGTCTCGACTATACAAAGTTGGTATTAGATTTTTTTTTAAAGCGGCTTAATTCTGAGAGTATTCAAAACTGGAATAGGTCCCAGGGTTTTTCTGCATTTGCGGTTTCCCCGTTAACAAATTCTTGATGTTCCATTTACTTTACTTTTCCGCATTATAATTATTTTATTATTAATTAAAGTAAATTACACTTTACGTTAACTCTGTAATACTTGATAGTGATCCTGTAGAGTTTCGCTTTTCGGAACCTATTATCAAGTACACAATTTGTTGTCGTATCGCCTCGATCTTGTATCCATAGTCAATCACACAAGTTGTCTTGTTTTTGTATTGTCTGATCTCGTATCCATAGACGATCACATTCGGTGTAGGACTTTGTTAGAGCATAGCTCGGTTGAAACCACCAAGCGTTGGTATGTGAAGTTTCGTTGTCATATTTAAGTGAATCAAAACTCATTTTAAGAGTTGCTTGATTATGTACTAGAGTCAACTTCGTATAGGTTAGCTTGAAAGTATTAGGATATGAGACATTACAAGTATTGCGAAGACTTGAAGAATTGAAGAAGTAAGAAGCTACAACGACAACATCATCCTTCCACTTGAGGTTAGTGATATTTGACTTGAACTGTTTCATTCCCTAACGTATCTTTCAAGTCGTGCATATTGAAAACGAAACTGTGAAGCATGAACACTCTAGATAGACATAGTATTAAGGAATACAATACGAAGTTTATTGCTTAACCATTAAACTTTGTAGATAAGACATCGACATAATCGTTTAAACGCTATCGTGATTATGTATGGGTATGAGGTGAGGATTTTATCCTAGGAAACAATGTTTTACATGTGTTTTAAGGAAGTAAGTTCATAAACTTGTTTATGAATCGAAAAGGAAATCGTCAGGCGTTATTAGGAATGTTATTTATTGCATATCTTGTGAACATCCAATATGTGTGATTTAGTATAACCGCTCATAACTTGTTTGTGTTCTTGGTAAAACTATTCACAAAGGCCTCACTTATGTATTGGTAAGACTTTTATTAGTGAAACCGATCTTAAGTAATCACTTGAGATGGTATGATGGAGTTTGTGATTTGTTGAACCAAATCTGGGTAAAGGGGAACCGATCCTATGAAGAGGTGCAACACATCACAAATGGGAATCGATCCTTTTATGAGGTGCAACAAGTTTGTAGCAGAAAGGGGAACCGATCCTATGGACATGTGCAACACGTTTTTAGGCAAAGGGTAACCGATCCTATGGACATGAGCAATACATATAAGTTAGATACCATATATATGTGGGGAACCGATCCTAGTACCTAGTCAACCGAATTTGGGAAAGCTAGTGTGACTATGCACAATACTCACATGGAGGCAGAACCGTTAAACCCATGATTTGTGATTGAGTGTTCTTGATCAATCACATAGTTCTTGAAAGTCAGATGAACCAATTCTAAACTTGTTTGGAAGTGTGGCAAATCGGTTTCAAGGTTGTAAGTATGAAACATGACTTACAAAGTTATTCCTTAATAGCTACAGGAAGAAAATCCCAGGATCGAAATATAAATAAGTTAAGAATCTTTTAATTAAGGTTGTTAATTTTATTTTAGGAAAATGAGAATTAGTAATGTGCATTTATTAGTTGAGATTTTCCAAAGAGATTTTCGGTCATTATTTTGGACAGAGCATTTTCCGAAATTATGGAAACCAAATTTGGAATATATTGAATATCTTCGAGAATATTTTCGGTTTTGGAAATTCCTTGGTGTCCAAACTTCCTTTTCTATAAATACTTGAAGTTTGCATTTCTAGCAAACTAATCTTTCGTGACAGCAAACTTCCTCGGTTGTGTTGTTACTGGTGAAGCCGCCTATTCGGAGAGGAGAGTAACCTAATTAGGCGAAATCTCTTACGGCCGCTCAGTTTAAAGTCTTCTTTGGGATTGAGAATCTCTACGAGTAACGTTGGTGGGAAACTAGATAATTTCGGTTTATCTTGTGTTTTCGGTTGATTTTATTCACTAACGGTGGTTGAACTTTAATTTCACCTAGTTTGTTTATGCTTGAGAATATTCTCTTCTGATATAAGATTCACTCAAACTAGATCGAAGTTTCGACAGGGATCTTTAGACTGTTGTTAGTGCTAAAGACGATCTTGTGATAATCCATTGTTAACAGACTCCGTTCTGTGCATGATTGATCACAAGAGATTCAAGTTGTTGTGTGCTGGTGTTTATTGAAGATCTAAGAAGATTTGAAGACAAAAAAGATATTGAAGATTTCCGATTTGGGGTTCATAATCTTTGGTGTGCACAATACTTGTTTCGGCATAAGAGGATCCAACTATAATCGGTTTATCCTTGTGGTAGATTGGATTGATTAGTTGCGTAGATCGGCATCAATACAATTCTTTGTGATTAAAAGTATCGATTGCAAAATCTTAACAATTACCTTTGGTGTTTGAACATAAGATAGATCTAAGAACCTGACGAAGGAGTTTATGTTAAGATAAACAGAAGAGCCTTTGTCCGACTCATATCACTTGGTTGAAGAGGGTTGATACCAAACAGATTTGTTGTTCCTTTACTGTTTGGAATACGAACCAAAGAAATTGTTCCAAGTACGTGACTTATTCATAAGTTGGAGGCATGGGAATATAGACGGAACTAGGTGAACTGTATGTCTAGTTGCTTGGTCTCAATTATACGAAGTTGGTTTAATTTTTTTTGTAGCGGCTTAATCCTGAGAGTATTCAATTCTGGACAAGGTCCCGGGGTTTTTCAGCATTTGCGGTTTCCTCGTTAACAAAATCTTGCTGTATCATTTACTTTATATTTTCGCATTATAATTGTTTTATTATAATTAAAGTAAATTACACAAATGTTAATTCTTATTTACTTGATAAGCAATCTTATTATGTTTCGTTAAGTCTGAACCATTTTTATCAAGTAAACATACTTCGTTGTTGTATTGTCTCGATCTCGTATCCATAGACGATCACACGTAGTGTGAACCGATTAGTTGCATTGTCTCGACTCAGTCCATAGACAATCACTTTCGGAGAAAGGACTTATAGGTAGGAAAAGTTTTAGCTTGAGGTATATTTCTCGCCTTTTCAATTGGTATCAGAGCAGGCAAACATGAAAAGATCTAACAATTAGTGTTTGGTGCGATCCAACCTATAAGAATTGAATCTAATGGTTGATTCAGTTAACGTAATGACAGGATTTGACTACTTTATAAGATCGTGGTGGAAAACACGTATGAAGTATGTAATACTTTTATTCCTAAACATGTTAGGAATTGTACTTATGTATGTCTTGAGTGACCTACATATTCCTTTGGCTATCATAAGATTGTATATCATTATAGTGAGTAACAATGATACAATTACCTATGAGACACGTTGTTAGAGCATTGCTCGGTCGAACTCGTATGCGTTGCTATCTCAAGCATGTTTGTCAATGTTAGTGATCAAAACTATAAGTCTTGATTTCTAGTCTACTATAGCTAAGGTATCGGACTAGGATAGAAAGTGTAGTTGAGCTCAAGAACTTCATGGCAATCATCATACAAGACGAAGGACTACTCAAGGAACCGGTGGATATTCATCGACTAAAAGGTATGTGGAGACTTGAACTTATCTATCACTCAAAAGTATGTTTATCTCCTATCTTGAGACAAAAGTCGTTTTGCTATATAGACTTAGATTATACACATTTGCTATTTCGAGCCGAGTTTATCTCGCCTATCTATTTCTCGAAATATGTGTTGGTAAGCTTTCGCTTTAGCCAAATTCATCTTTACCTAGTGACGAATGTCATGTTATGTTTCAATCACTTTGGAAATTTCTCTGACGAAAAATGGTCTGTGAATAACGACTATATAACATCCTCTGAGAATGTTTCAATGATTGAAATGAGAGTTTAGATTACATAACCATTGTTAGGATATAAGCATTATTGTGGAAACACATATATGTATAAGTCCTTATTCCTTGAACCAAAGTTTGCGAACTTTGTTGATCAAGTTAAATGGAATGTGGCGTGAGCCAAGTCCGTGAACTGGAGGAAGTTCTCGACCCGAGAATTTTTGCTGGAGTTTGTGAACTCCTTCCATGAGCTTAAGTCCGCGAACCTAGTCCGCGAACTTGAGTAGGTTATATCTAAAATCGGTTGTTCTTAAAATCATGTTTATATAAACTAAGGAATGTTTTTGCAAACCGTGGCTATAAAGTTCATGAACTGATTCAAGTGAATCAAACCGTTCTTGCTTCGATTGTGTCTTGTGTATTTACATAAGATCTAAGCAATTCAACAACTCTCTAACTAGTTCATTTGAGTCATTTGGACTAGTAAGGGTGAAGAAGAATATGGTGGATATGAAAGTGATCATATGGCTAACTATTTGGTTAACTATTGTTGAACCAACAAATGTTAATGTTTGGGAACGGTTACATAAACCCAAAATTGGACATTTCATTTGTGTGTAACAAGCTAAGGTTTCGATCCAACGGTCGAGAAATATTAACTTGAATCTACTTAAGTTTTCATCTAACAATGAATATTGAATGCTTTGTTACCAAGCTAACATTGATTGCAAACCCTGATTTAAAAGACTATATAAGGGAGAACTCTAGCAACTAGGAAACCTAATCCCAACACCTTGTGTGTGATGCTAGTTGTGCTAAGCTAGAGTCAATTCTCCTTTAACCTTTGGTTTCTTCTTCTAAACCAGGTTAACGACTTAAAGACTTCATTGGGATTGTGAAGCCAGACTGATACTACTTTCTCGTAGTTGTGTGATCTGATCTTGATGTTTCTATCGTATGAGTACCATTGTAATAATTGGCTTGAGATTGATATCTCCGATAGGCAAGATATAAAAGAAATCACAAAAACTTCGTCTCATCGTTTGTGATTCCACAATATCTTTTTTCGATGCGTCAATTAGGATTATCGTGAGGTGATTGATAATACTAGGTTGTTCTTCGGGAATATAAGTCTGGTTTATCAATTGGTTCTTGTTCACCATGATTTATCAAAACACAGAACAAAACTCGTAGGTATATTCGTGAGAGACGGATTTATCTATTACCGTAGAATTTTCTGTGTGATACAGATTTGTTTATTAAAGTATTCGACTTTGGGTCGTAGCAACTCTTAGTTGTGGGTGAGATCAGCTAAGGGAATCAAGTACATAGCATCCTGCTGGGATCAGAGACATAGGAGCATAACTGTACCTTGGATCAGTGTGAGATTGATTGGGGTTCAACTACAGTTTAGACCGAAGTTAATTTGGAGTAGGCTAGTGTCTGTAGCGGCTTAATACAGTGTGTGTTTAATCTGGACTAGGTCCCGGGGTTTTTCTGCATTTGCGGTTTCCTCGTTAACAAAATTCTGGTGTCTATGTTATTTCTTTTCCGCATTATATTTTGTTATATAATTGAAATATCACAGGTTGTGCGTTGTTCAATCAATTAGAATATCCGACCTTTTGGTTGTTGATTTAAATTGATTGACACTTGGATATTGGTCTTTGGTACCATCCAAGTTATCTCTCTAGTATTTGATAAAGACTCGTAGATTTCTATTTGCTTGATTATATATCAAATCGAGAGATTGAGATATAAACTCTTTGATATACTTTTTATCTAGATTGAGTCTGACTGTCTAGTTGATTCTCTAGAAAGTATATTGGAGTTTGTCCATACAGATTGCTAAGCGAAATATTGGGTGTGGTTGTTGTACCCCCACTTTTTCAATTGGTATCAGAGCAGGCAAACACGTTTAAGACCTCACAAGTCTGTGTTTGTAGCGATCTGACTCTATGGACAAGAGTACTATCTCCGATGGCGCAACATCAGTTCAGAGACTCTCGGGTAAGCTCCAAAGTTCTGAAACTTCTAAGAAAAACTCTATCTCCTGTTCCTTGACTGAATATCCATTTGTAGATAGGGAAAAACGATTTACTGGTTTTTACGGAATTGGGGAGACGACCGTACGGAGGAGACTCCTTAAACCGAGCGAAATGCTTAACCTCACACAGATGCACTGCAAGAAGGGAGTGCTTTAAGTTCGAGAGATCAATCTGTAGGAATCTGTAGTTTACCCACTACTTTGCTAACTCCTTCAACTGATTGCACGACTTGCTCACATTCTCATCGTGTGTATGAACACACGTTCCGTAGACCGCCAGACCAAAACCCTAGTTAATATCCCCCCATGTAACACGATTGATGTCTCGTGATTATGGAGTCTGCAAGGCAGACGTGTATTTAGTTAGTCAGTTGCTGACTTCATGGGACAATGAGTCTTTGTATCGCTGAGTCGAACGTGATTTGCAAATGTTCTGAGACTCATGAATCGAATGTGTCTGTTGAGACAGAAGTATAATTTTCGAATAAATATTGATAGTTAAGGTGAAAAAATATTGTTCACTTGATGAATTGTTGAATATTGATAGTTGAACCAATATTCCTTAGTCTGAGCAAATATTGCTCATTTGAACAAATGTTGCTCGTTTGATGAATTATTGGTAGCATGACCAAATAAAATATTATTTTAAGATGCTGGCAATTGAACCGAGTATAATTAATAAAATGTTGATCACGGGATCGTCATAAAATTATTAGCGTTCGAATATGGAATTATGAACCTTGGACTCGAAACCCTAATTCGATCAATTGATGGTTTATTGAAAATTAACCACGGAGTGAAGGAGGGACCGACTACATGGGATGATGGATCGACCATGTAGCGCCCAGATGCTCGAGTGAACAAAATACCAAAGTCTCTTGAACCAGTTAGCGAAAAGATGATTAAATGCTGGTTTAATCATTTATTCAAACAATCTTCGTCTGAAACTTAGGTGATAAAACCTAATAAATTATGAAGAGATGAATGACCGACCAAGGGGTCATGAAATCAGCCCTGGTTGGTCACGGGATCGACTGACGATGGTTTTATCGAATTCGCAAAATTGTTTTGAAGAGTTTTAACCTAATATGACCAAATTAGGTCAAATGATGAAAGTAAGTGGGATCGGCCTCTTGCAAGCGAAAGAGCCAACCTTGGTCGGTCAAGGTAACATGCTCACATGGCCAGAGTGTCCGTGTCTCAGCCCTGAGAATTTTGATATTTTCTGATGTGCTTTTGAGCAACATTTTGAGGAAAAATATGAAGAAATCAAGGATTTTGCTGAAACTGAGGAAACTTCATGAGATGAAGGAAATAATTATAATAAAACGAAGGAATCATGAAGTGTGGGACCAGATATGGTCAAGGAAACAAATAATATTAATAATAATAAAATAAGGGCGTGTGGGACAGGCTTGGGCATGGTCGGCCAGCTAGGGCCCGGTCCTGTGAGCTTTCCCTAATTTTATGTATTATTTTCATGATTTGAAGGAATTTTCATAATTTGAAGGAAACATCATGAAATCAAGGAATTTCATGGGATGAAAGAAACATAAAAAATAATAATAATAGAATAAGGGGCGTTTGGGACCGGCTAGGGCATGACAGTCCGGCTAGGGCCCGATCCCACGAGTTTACCTAATTTTATATTACTTTTCATGGTTTGAAGGAAATATCATGAAATTAAGGAGTTTTCATGAGATTAGGGAAATAATAATAAAATAATGAGGAATCATGAGGTGTGGGACCGGCCACGACTAGGGCATAGCCGGCCGACTAGTAGACACGGTCCCAGGACACCTTTCCCAATTTTATATTATTTCCTTGATGCGAAGGAAACACCATGAAACTGAGGAGTTTCCTTAAAACGAAGGATATTTGTTCAAAAGAAGGGATTTTTATGAGATCAAGGAAAATAATAAAAATATGATAAAATATATAATTGGGCGTGGGACTGGCTACGGCGTGACTGGCCGGCCGGTGGGCCCAGTCCCCTAGCGCCTTGACTAATATTTTATTATTTATCATTTTCTTCCTATTTTGCATAGGTTCATCGTTCCTTCGTGTTTTGGAATGCTCGTTCGTGCATTCGGATGCTCGTTAGTGCATTCGGATGCTCGTTAGTGCATTATTGCTAAGTACACTTGCACCATTTTGGTTGGGGCTTACTCGATAGCGGCTCAGACGCCCGTGCGTTGAATATTTATTACTAACCCATGGAATTCTACTGGGAAAAACCATGAATTGAAGTAATGAAATATTATGGAAAATATAGAATATTTTACAGGGATTCAGTTAATGAATCTTATGATTTAGGAATAATAAATCGATAGCTCTATACTAGTACGATCGTCTAGGAGCATTAATTATTCAGGAATTGAGTGATATAAGCTTGTTGAAGCGTCATGTTTTTTTTATATAGTCAGGGAAAACATTGTTACATCCTGAAGACGTTATTGCTCTAAACTAGCAGGCAGGCTTTCTAGGAGCCGTCCAATCTTTCGATTCCATATATAAATAATTACTGAAATTGCTCAGTATTCATAAGATATACCGTTGCCTCAGCTGAGAGACTACACATCTACATATACTCTGAGAGACAGTATTCTCAGTCAAAGATTCTTGTGGCATGAGCTTTCACGCTTTCGATGAGAGACATGAGCCTCAATACTCATCTGATTGCTGGATCAGGAGCATGTACAATTATGGGTTTACGATTTTAGCCCTTGTCGAAAATCCATCATCTACATTAAGTCCCCTGCTTTGTGAGGGACAGTCATGTTCCTCGGTCAACACTGGATGGTGATTTTCCAGTTATGGACGAAATAAGTAATTGAACTTAGTCGTAAGATAAGATTGCGCGAGCAAACCACGGCTTGAACGAAGATCCCAGTGGCATGATAGAGCACCGTCTAATGAGCATAAATTGGTGTAGAACCGCTGATGTGATGACGGAACCTTGGTCGATTTAGGATTTACGGGTTGGGCCCATGAAAAGAAATCCTTGTATTAGGAAGAGACGCTCGTTCATTCGTCAGTTTAAGGAACAAACAAAATAGACCTGAGTCTAATGATATGAAATTTTGTCTATGAGCTTTCACGAAAACCAAAATTTTATTTTTTTAAATATGTGAGAAATCACAAAGTGGGATAAACTCTCGTTTCAAAGGTGGATGCTCGTACGAGAAAAAAGTTTTTTTTTTTAATAGACGTGCGTCTGTTAGTAATAAATTTTTGTTTATGAGCTTTCATGAAATTTTTTATCTTCGATCTTTCAGAAATCTTTGAAAATATATACTCTCGCTTCAAAGACAGATGCTCGTGCGAGGGAGCGAAAATATATAGATATACTTTTCAAATTTACGTGAGTTTCACGTTAAATATTTATATATTTTGTAAAATCATGTTTTCATTTTGAACAACTGTTGAAAGTAGACAATTATACATGGTTAAATAATATCTGTATGTGAGTTTTCACAATTGTAGAATGGACGTCTGTCCAATTTTTGAAAAACCAGTGGATGTTAAAATTCACTTGGGTTGTTCACGGTTTTGTGAAAATCAAGTCATGATTTTGAATAATGAATTTTGCTCGTATTTGCAGGTTTGAAGGAACGAGCAAGTTTTCGAAATTCTGATGTTATAGTCACTACAGCTAGTGAAATTGTAAATAAATAAGAGTTGTGATTGTTACCATTTTTGTTGCGTGTTTGTTATTGGTATATCCATGACTCAGTGTATTTCGCCTCAGATAGTGGTGACTTCTGGTTACAACCACCCTTCTGACTCTTCCGGCGAACGCTCCAGAAATATCAAGTCAAAGATGAAGACTTCTGCAGATGTTCATGCCGAGGTGAATCAACCTTTCAGAGACGCTGGAAAGCTGGTACTTAGTATGTCTCTCGATCATCTGGGAGTCGTCCTTTATCAGTAGAAGCACCGCCGACTTAAGCAAATGAGACTATCGGCTGAAGATGAAGTCAGGATTTGCGTTGATGGTGTAGATCCTGATTCAGATGTGGATGGACGAAGAATTTCGTCATCAGAAAATTCAGAAGTCGGTCTTTCAGTAAAAACGTTGTAGAATCTTCGTCCAATGTCGGATTTTCGCGGTCTACCGATGTTTTTTCATCCTCAGAAGATTTCTAAGCTTTATCCAAGAAGCTTTTCGAGTTTTGAGCATGTTTAGAGGCCAAAATAGGCGAAACAGTAAACTTCCAAGAGATTTCTAGAAAATTTTCAACTGGCATGTAGTCCAATGTTTTGGACACATCTCTTTGATCGTTTCTCCAATTGCTGTGAATTTTGTATATGTTGTATAGGACATCCATACAAAGAGAATGGTATATGACCCATACCTAGATTCTTCACCAATATCTCCCAGCTCGCTTCTTTGTGCGTGACAGTGTAAAATCATCTCAGACGAGCTTGTTGTAAAACACTCTTGTTGTGTCTTTGGACCATTCGCTTGTGTCTTGAACGGTTGGTAAAGGATTATAATGTCATTGATTCATTTGAGATCAGGACCCCTTGATTGATACATGATCATGGTGCCTGCATTCATCTTGTTTTTGTGAGTCGTACAAACATCACTTCTGAAACCCTGTCACGGGACCATGACTAAGGTTGCTCTCAAGAGGGGGTGGTGTAATGACCATGGTTTCATGTCCCGGTGGTAGCATTACTTTTATGATGAATGATTAGCACATGAGATTCTGGTGCCACGGGTCTTGGACTCTGAAACTGATCGTCATGATCAGTGGACCGTCAGTCCCCAGTATTTTGTTAAATCTCTCCTTTTCGTTTTCTCTTCTTCTGGCAAGACTTGGATAGAGGACCCAGGTATAAAAATTGATGTAAAGACCTAGGTGGTCGAAATTTGAGGTACATTGATAAAGTACTTAGTGGAAAGACCTGGTGGACACCGATCGACTGTGGAAGTTATGATTCCCGTCTAGGAATTGCTGCTTGCATGTTGTATGCTCTGAAAGCTGTAGGGACCTCATACGACGTCGGAATTCGATGCTTGACCCCAAATTTTGAATCTAAGAGACTGAGTTATCACATGAGAAAAGAATCGCTCAATTTGGAGTTGTAGAGGTCATCCAACGAAGCGTGCACATTTGTAATTTGTAATCCCGTACAAATTTTTCAGATTTCGTAGACCTGACGGTAAAGGCCATATCTTTCAGTTCGTATGTCCGATTGATGCGTCCTTTTGCTATGTTGTATAAGAGACATAGACGAACATCTTTCATTGAGGAAGTATTGTCCCATTCTTCACTTATTGTTACGTTTTTGTAAACCCATGGGCTGAAGTATGTTGTATCTCATTTGTAGAGGCGATGAGAACATCTTGTAGAAGACTTGAGATTGTGCCCGCCTGTTGTGAAAGCTTCAGAAAGACTTTCATATGAACACATTTCATGTCTACACACCTTGATATGAATCATTAGTGATTGGAGAAGTCTGATCCATCGAGTAACACTTCAAAGAACGGAGAGTTGATGAAGCTGCCTGAGACCGTCGTTGATGCTGGATCACGATAGAATTTTCTCCAGAAATGCTTGTTGATGCCGATACTATGGTCGGAGTTTCTCCAGAGACCGAAAAGGATATATCCATGATTATCTACATAGTCTTTACTCCCTCATCCAGTGAGCCTTTACTGTGAAGTGCCTTGTCAGGGAATCGATGTTGTTGCGGTAGATAGCAGCGTCAATTTCCATCCTGAATGTGATTGGTGAAGTGAGGAAGTTCCTCAGTCGTGCAGGGGCTTGTGATGTAGAGAAACCCTTTGATTAAGTTTCATGGAACCACATCAGGTTGCAATAACTTGTTATGTGGATAACATTTATTGAAATAGAATTGATTTCTCCAATAAGATCAAGTCCCCGGTGTATGTTGAAGGAGTTTGTGTCATCCATGGATGAATGATCTTGCATCTACTTCAGAAGTCTTATCATGGGATAAATTCAGTTATACTTTGATCGTACTGGTGTTGAATCAGTGTGTCATCGTCGAGATATTTGTGTTGAAGCTAGAGGCGCCATTATAGAAGGTGTACTCTTTGATTGGGAGTACAATTTGAAGGCTTCTTAGATGCTTGAGCGTTGAAGCGTCATATCCCTTGAGATCTTAGGTTTGATCATCTCGGCCCTGAATATCTTCCGTTGATTCAACACTCCTTTCGTTGCAGTAATGGGATTCAACACTTGTGCAGACATCAGAGCTTTTTTGATTTTGTGGCACATATGAAGACTCCTGCAAGGCTACGTCCAAAGTGTTCTTTGCCAGGCTTGGAGATCATCTCAGTAATGAATGTCTCAGTGTTCGATTCGGAGAAATGTCAGATTCAACAACTTGGTAAAATACTAATGCGGTAAATCTACCATTCATCTTGCAATAGCAGAGTTGCCAGCATATTAAGTCCCCATGCTAGGATAGCATGTGAGGAAATAAATGACATAGACATGGAAGGAATGAAACTTGCCTGAGTGCGGAACCTTTTGATGAATGTCTATGCATCTTTTGCAGGTTCTTGCGTTAACCTCGTCAAAGTTCAAAATTCCCCAAGTGCTTTGATGATGGAATGTCCGCCAAATCTTCTGGATCAGAACTTTATTTGTTGGAGAGATGTGAAACCAAAGGCGCTTTGTCAGTACCCATATTTTCAGCGTGGATCCACGCTCGTCTGAAGAACATGTCATATCCTGGATCTTCCTGAAACTTGGTTTATGTCCAGGTTGAACTTATGTTCACTTTGAGAGTGATGTAGCCATAAGTATTTCCGAGCGTTCATTCAAGGTCTCTGATTGAGATGGGATCACAAATAGCTTCTTGTCGAGTGATTCCTGTGGCTCTAGGGGGTTTCAGTGGAATGACGTTGATGGCGGTGTCAGTATCGATCATTCTTCCGAATTTATTTCGTCTGAGATGGAATGTGGTAAGCAGTCCCCAGTCGTGCATCTCTGGCTGAAGGTTCATAGAATATTTCCGAGATGGACATACGTTTGACACACTGTGATTCAGTGCTATGAACATGTCTTTCCTTTGTGCTTTAGACAGATAGAGAAATTCACGTATATGTTCGACCAAGGATTGAACTGCTTCGTTGAATGATTGCTCGGAGAGATTGAAGTTCTGATTGAGAGAGGGTCTTTGTGCGCTCCTTCGGTCCCTAGTTGAAGCTCTCCTGGATCGACCTTCTGTTTGAAGATGCGCTTCAAAATATTGCAGTCACTTGTTGGATGATTGAAGAACTCATGAAGACGACAATATCTGGGATTCTCCATTTCTTCTTCAGTTGGCTCTCTCCTGATGAACGACAATTTGATTGCACCATCTTGAACCCAGACTTCCAGTAACTCGATCGCTCCTTCATGAGAAGAGGGAAGTTTGAGTTTGTATGATCATTTCCCTGTTCGTTGATGTCGGGTCGAGGTTTGTGCATTTAAGGATTGGTTATCTTTTCTTTGCGCCTTCATAAGATCCTGGGATGTTGGAGAAGCGCTTCGATGCTGTGTCTCGGCTTTCCTTTCAATCCTTTGAGCAACAACGTTTTTTGAAGGATGGAGATTGTACATATTGTTGACTAGGTGTCGGTTGCTTCGAGGTTCCTCGATCTTGCAGACTTTGCTCTTTCCAGTAAAGCAGTTGCAGTAGTTGCAGATCTCTTAGCCGCTTCATGAAGTTCTGAGAAAGTCTGGAACCTGATATTTTCCACTAAAGCTCTGTAGACCGGGATCATTCTATTGATACACAAGTCCACGAGTTGTTGTTCTGTGATATTTGGATCATGACAGTCCAGAGCTTGAACTCTGAACCTTTCCATATAATCATTAGGATGTTCGTTGCTCCTTTGAAACATCCTTCCGAGATCAGAGAGGGTGATTTGCTCTGAGACGAAGAAATATTTTCTGTAGAAAGCATTAATCATTTCTCCCCAACTAATAATACTTCATGGTGTGATGTTATTGTACCAGGTATATGCCCTTCCTTTCAGAGATTTTGAAAATTCCTTCAGACGAACAACATGGTTGTGCTCATGTTCGCCCAATGCCTCTAGAAACCTGGAAACATGTTCTCGTGCATTGCATGTTCCATCATAAAGTGTGAATGTTGGAGAAGTATAACCTTTTGGTAGAGGAATCCTTTGTGTAGCAGCAGGGTATGTAGGTTGGTGACAATGGACAGATGAAGTTTTATCTTTTCCACAGTCCTCCAAGAGGTGCTCCAAGTCTTCACGGGTGATGAAACTGGACTGTTCCTTCATTGGCGGATTGTCTGCAACTTTAGCTTTAGGAACTTCTTCATCATCAACTACATGGATTGGAGTGACTTTAGGATCAGCGCTGGAAGATGTTTCCTTAGCTTTTCCTTTCTCCTAAGTTTTCTTTGACATCTTGTCTGTAAGAGTCTTGAGATAATTGCATAATTTTTTCTGAATAGCAGCCATGTCAGTCTGATTTTTGGCAAGAGTCTCTTGCACCTTCATGAGATCACCAATGGTAGGTGGATTTTCTCTGATTTCTTTAGAAGACCGGCCAAAGAGTGGATTGTTGATGGCGCCATTGCCGTTACTTGCAGGGGTGATCACCGGAGAACTTGGAGGAATAGTGGTGGCAGGTTGTGCCGGAAGAGTAGTAGTAGCAGGTTGCGCCGGAGGAGTGGTGTTGGCAGTACCACTAGAGCTTGCAATATTGGGGTCGGGTGTTGAACCCGTATTGGTAACTGAACCAGACCTAATACCGACCATCCTTGTGAGAATAGAGATTGCAACCGAGAGAATGATCTCCCACTGTGGTCGCCAATCTGTAGATGGGGAAAAACGATTTGCTGGTTTTTACGGAATTGAGGAGACGACCGTACGGAGGAGACTCCTTAAACCAAGCGAAATGCTTAACCTCATACAGATGCACTGCAAGAAGGGAGTGCTTTAATTTCGAGAGATCAATCTGTAGGACTCCGGCCTAAACCAAGACAATGGTAGTTCCAGAGTCAATTCGGTCACAAGAGAGGATGGGTCGATCTGTAGGAGGGAAGCTGAGAAATGTGTGAGATCAATGGTGATCGAAGATTGTAGGTGTGTCGTGTATTCTGCGTGAAGACATAAGATAAGTTCTGATTGATTGGATTTTCTCTGTTGAGAGTAATTGCTCAGACGTTGAGATGTTAATCTCTTTGTTGTCTGTTTGACGAAAAGATTGTTCTCCTTTTCAATCATGATTCAGAGACTTATTTATATTGCTAGAATTGTAAACACGTTGATCCCATGAAGTGTGACAGTTGCTGCAGTCAAAGAGTGGGGAAGTGGAACTCGTGTTAAAACCAGTTGCTCATCGTGCGAAGACTTGGTTGATTTTCTACCCACTACTTTGCTAACTCCTTCAACTGATAGCACGACTTGCTCACATTCTCATCGTGTGTATGAACACACGTGCCGTAGACCGCCAGACCAAAACCCTAGTTAATATCCCCCCATGTAACACGATTGATATCTTGTGATTGTGGAGTCTGCAAGGCAGATGTGTATGTAGTTAGTCAGTTGCTGACTTCATGGGACACTGAGTCTTTGTATCGCTGAGTCGAACGTGATTTGAAAATGTTCTGAGACTCATGAATCGAACGTGTCTGTTGAGACAGAAGTATAATTGTCGAATAAATATTGATAGTTAAGGTGAACAAATATTGTTCACTTGATGAATTGTTGAATATTGATAGTTGAACCAATATTCCTTAGTCTGAGCAAATATTGCTCATTTGAACAAATGTTGCTCGTTTGATGAATTATTGGTAGCATGACCAAATAAAATATTATTTTAAGATACTGGCAATTGATCCGAGAATAATTAATAAAATGTTGATCACGGGATCGTCGTAAAATTATTAGCGTTCGAATATGGAATTATGAACCTTGGACTCAAAGTACTAATTCGATCAATTGATGGTTTATTGAAAGTTAACCACAGAGTGAAGGAGGGACCGGATACATGGGATGATGGATCGACCATGTAGCGCCCAGATGCTCGAGTGAACAAAATACCAAAGTCTCTTGAACCAGTTGGCGAAAAGATGATTAAATGCTGGTTTAATCATTTATTCAAACAATGTTCGTCTGAAACTTAGGTAATAAAACCTAATAAATTATGAAGAGATGAAGGACCGACCAAAGGGTCATGAAACCAGCCCTGGTTGGTCACGGGATCGACTGACGATCGTTTTATCAAATTCCCAAATTTTTTTTGAAGAGTTTTAACCTAATATGACCAAATTAGGTCAAATGATGAAAGTAAATGGGATCGGCCTCTTGCAAGCCAAAGAGCCAACCTTGGTCGGTCAAGGTAACATGCTGGCATCGCCAGAGTTTCCATGTCTCAGCCCTGAGAATTTTGATATTTTCTGATGTGCGTTTGAGCAACATTTTGAGAAAATATGAAGAAATCAAGGATTTTGCTGAAACTGGGGAAACTTCATGAGATGAAGGAAATAATAATAATAATAATAATAATAATAATAATAAAACGAAGGAATCATGAAGTGTGGGACCGGCTATGGCCAAGGCATGGCCGGCAGGCCAAAGAACGCGGTCCCATTGATGTAACTCAAAGTTGTTGTAGATAGTGATAAAAGGGTTGTTTTAAGACTTGTGAAGGCAATGAATTTTAGACTTAATAAAAATTTAAAAACAAACAAAACTTATTGCAAAATTGACTTCAAGATATTAGAAAACAACCAAGACACTGATTTCACTATTACACATGAATAAATTATGGTAAACAATCCAAAACTCTGATTATCTTTTAAGACTCTTATTTCTTAATTCACAAATAATCTGGAAAATTCTCAAAAATTAATTGTATACCTAAGCATAGATTATCTAAACAAAGCATAACCTATCTAATTGAATCACAACTAATGAAGAAATTTTTTGCAAACAATTAAAAACTCTGCAAAAGCAGTGATTGAGTGAATTATAAATTATAAATTAGAGGAAATAAATGATTACAAATTATCCATGCGTAAATAGCTTCCTCATTGCCTTGGTTGTGGGAGAAATTAGCCTCTCATCATGTTGGAAACACGTTCAAAAGTTGATTTCATTTATGCTCAAAGATGGGTTTACAAGTGATAAAAGTGTGAAAATAATTAAAGTTACAGAGAACGATATATGTTGACTGTCGCTGTCACTGTAACAAATAAGACTGTCCTGCGACAGTCGCTGAAACTGTAGCTTTTAAGACTGTTCTGTAACAGTCGCAATCACTGTAGCATAAACGACACAACGGTGTGCGTCTTATGTTCTTCGTGTTCTTCAGCAGCAGCAAAAAAATGGCAGCTTTGTAACTTGATTTTTTTCGACTTTCTGGTGCTCTAAAACTCTCCCAAACTATCCTCCCCCCTTACTGATATCCCATCACCTATTTATAACCCAGAAACAACAAAATCTCACGTAATAACTTCACATAATCCTCCATTACTCGGCTGTGAAGAAAAATATTCTCGGGAATATTTTCTTCCCTGATTTGCTTTCTCATGCGCCTGTTGTACACGGAATTGCTCCAACACGTTTCTACCTAATACCAGTAGCAGTTATACATGCAATATCCTCACGAAATCTCCTCAACATGGCACAAAAATCCCGAGTATCTTTCCCATACGTGGCTTGTCCTGTTTTCTTCTTGCGAGTTATCCATCCAAATTCGATCGAAACAAACACCCATACCAGCTTTGTTATGACATATCACGTCTACCCACTAAGTTTCAGGGATTGAATCTCACTAAATCACGTCCGAAATTCGATCAAAAATTCTGCCAGCAACTGTGACTATTTTCCCGCCAATTTTCATTTTTGAATTTTTGGAAGAAGATGTCCTCCCCTTAATCCTGTACAGGTGTCCCTTTAGCACTTGCCCTGGGGTGCAAATAGTATTTTTGGGCGTAAATAGTAATTTTTGGGATTCCTTCAGCGCATTTTTGGGGTGCCTTTAACACATTTAGGGGGTGTAAAACACCACTTTTCGAGCCAATTTCGCCGCAAGAGCTTATTTTTCCAAAAACATCTACAAAAACATAAAACACCATAATAAGTACAAAATCGAGTACTAACAATACATAACATTGAGGACAAATTAGACACAAAAATGTGTCTATCAAATACCCCCAAACTTATTATTTGCTAGTCCTCGAGCAAAACTAATAAAAAAATAAAACCGAGTTAATCTCGGGAGGGTTTACCAGAGGTGTACCCACAAAACCATTACTTCTAATTGGTCACAAGTATCCAAAGAGTTATAAGGACATACATATTCTCAACCTATCTCCAAGTAACTAGAATGCCAGAGAAATTAAAGGTGTCAGCTCTAAAGCTGACTGAAGAAAAGGGGAGACACAGCCGCAACACTGCTAGATAAAGAGATATCCGCTACACAGCTAGATAAACATTGTAAGATGCGTCCGCTGCTTTACAGCTGGATAATATTAGGAGAGAGATAAAGATGAGAGGGACATCTGCTACACAGCTGGACTAATTACGTGTGATGAGTTAAACCAGTGCTAGAAAGATCTTGTGCCAGATTGAAAGCGGACTAACAAAGCAACCAAATGTATCTTTCTTCGACTCTCTCATAGTGCTCAGTAGAAACAACGTCTTCTTCGGTCTTCAACTATTGATGATAAACTATTGATCCTCATAGAACCTTGACAATTAACTCTTCTCTTCGATTTCTTGCTTATAAATTTCTACTTCCCTTTGGCCTTATTGAACAGAACGTAACGATGATTTTTTTTTTTTTTTTTTTTTTTTTTTTTTTTTTTTTTTGGAAACAAAAATTACAAGACAACAATTTACATGGCCATGAGAGAAGGACTTTCAAACTTGGATCTTCGCAACTTGTGATGTCTTGGTATCATGAATTCTAACAACTTAATCATTTGCTCTTATAACTTCAACTTTGATTTTTGAATTATTTTTCTATTGTTGCTTCAAAACCTAAAACGTCTTCAACTTTCTTCATAGATTTTGATGTCGCTCCGCTTGTTGATGATGATAAGTTCTACTGAGAGAGAGTCGCAATCCAGTAACTAAGACTACATTGTGAGGTTGCTATTGGAAACCTCTACCTGACCACTAGTCTGCAGATGATACGGGGTAGCTACCTTATGTGTAATACCATATTTCTTCATCGGAAGCCTAAAAGGTCCATTACAAAAGTGCGACCTTCCATCACTAATTATAGCTCGCGGTGTACCAAAACGTGTAAGTATATTATTTTTTCAAGAACTCAATCACAACCCTATGGTCATTGGTTTTACACGCAACCGCCTCAATCCACTTAGAGACATAGTCTACGGCGACAAGGATGTATAGGTTACCAAAAGAATTAGGAAACGGACCCATAAAGTCAATACCCCATACATCAAAGACCTCAACAACTAAAATAGGGTTCAAGGGCATCATGTTCCTACGGTAAATGGTTCCTAATTTCTGTAAACACTCACAAGTAACACAGTAACTATGGGAGTCTTTAAACAACGAAGGCCAATAAAATCCACACTGCAATATCTTAGCAGCAGTCTTCTTAGCACTAAAGTGACCTCCACAAGCATGATCATGACAAAAGGAAATAATACTGGACTGGTCACTCTCAGGTATACATCTCCTAATAATCTGATCTGAACAATACTTAAACAAATAAGGATCATCCCAAAAGAAGTGCTTAACCTCGGCTAAAAACCTAGAATGATCTAGTTTACCCCAATGTTGGGGAATTCGAACAGTAACAAGATAATTCACTATATTCGCATACCAAGGTGCTTGGGTAACAAAGAAAAGTTGTTTATCAGGAAAATTATCCCTTATAGGAAGGGAATCATCAGGGGAATCAACAACTAGCCTAGACAAGTGGTCTGCTACTACATTTTCGGCACCCTTTTTGTCTCTAATGTCTGAAGAAAAATCTTGCAACAAAAGTATCCAACTAATCAATCTAGGTTTCGTATCCTTCTTAGACAAAAGATATTTCAAAGTAGCATGATCAGTATATATGACGATCTTAGAACCTAAGAGATAGGGTCTAAACTTGTCTAAGGCAAACACAATGGCTAACAGTTCCTTCTCGGTAGTGGTATAGTTCAACTGGGCATCATTCAGAGTTTTGCTAGCATAGTAAATCACATGAAGTAATTTGTTTTCTCGCTGACCTAGCACAACACCAATAGCATAATCTGAAGCATCACACATGATCTCAAAGGGTAAGTTCCAGTTAAGTGCCTGGACTATGGGGGCGGTAGTGAGTAAAGTCTTAAGCTTCTCAAAAGCCTCTAAACAAGCATCATTAAAGACAAACTTAACATCTTTTGCAAGCAAGTTGCAAAGAGGTCTAGAAATCAAGCTAAAATCCTTAATGAATCGACGATAAAAATCTGCATGCCCTAAGAATGACCTAATATCTCTTACGATTTTTGGGACCTGTAAAGTCTTGATAAGGTAAACTTTGGCTTTATCTACCTCTATACCCTTAGAAGATACGATATGCCCTAAGACAATTCCTGATCGAACCATGAAATGACATTTCTCCCAATTAAGCACTAGATTCTTTTCCTTACACCTAGTCAACACTAATGACAAATGATGCAAGCACTCATCGAAAGACGAACCAAACACTGAAAAATCATCCATAAAGACCTCTAAAAAAATTTCTACCATATCGGAAAATATGCTCATCGTGCAACGCTGAAAAGTCGCAGGGGCGTTACGTAGCCCGAAAGGCATGCGTCTATATGCAAAGGTACCAAAGGGACATGTAAAAGTAGTTTTTTCTTGGTCTTCTGGGGCAATAACGATCTGATTGTAGCCTGAGTAGCCATCTAGAAAACAGTAATGACTATGTCCAGCTAATCTCTCTAGCATTTGGTCGATAAAGGAAAGGGGAAAGTGGTCCTTCCTAGTGACCTTGTTCAATTTCCTATAGTCAATACAAACACGCCAACCCGTGGTCACTCGGGTCGGGATTAACTCATTGTTAATACCAGATTTCTTGGGAACAACCTGAACGGGGCAGACCCACTTACTGTCTGAAATGGGGTAGATAATGCCTGCATCTAACAGCTTAAGAACCTCGGTTCGAACTACTTCTTTCATATTAGGGTTTAGTCTTCGTTGCATCTCCCTAGAAGGTTTGGTATCTTCCTATGAATAGATCTGATGCATACAAACAGCAGGACTTATACCCTTAATGTCTGCTATGGTCCACCCTAAAGCTTCCTTGTTGTTTTGAAGGACGGTCACTAGCCTACTTTCCTGATCACTATCCAAGTCGGAAGCAACAATCACAGGTAAAGTTTCAGACGGGCCTAAAAACACATACTTCAGGGTATCTGGCAATGGTTTTAGGTCCAACTTAGGAGGCTCTTCTAACGAAGAAACTAGGGTAGACTTAGAAACTGGTAGTGGTTCAAACTTAGGTTTCCATCCGTTACTAGTGTCTAACAAAGGGGTTGAATCTAAAAAAGCATTCACCTCATTGATCACATTATTATCATCGAAATCAATCCCAAAGTGAGCTAGGCATTTCTCTAACGGATCTTCTAACAAAGTGTTTGGTAATGACTCCTCGACTAATGTTTCTATCATGTTTACCTCTTCTATGCTCGAGTCATCTAGTTCAGAGGGTAGCTTACTAATATGAAAGACGTTCAGCTCAATAGTCATATTACCAAAAGACAAGTTCATAATACCAGCTCGACAATTAATGATCGCATTGGATGTTGCTAAAAATGGGCGACCTAAAATCACTGGTATCTGGTTATCTGGGTCAGGGACAGGTTGGGTATCTAGGATAACAAAATCCACTGGATAAATAAACTTGTCGACCTCAATAAGAACATCCTCGATCACACCGCGAGGAATTTTAACGGACATATCAGCTAACTGAAATGTCATCTGGGTAGGTTTCATATCACCAAGTCCTGGCTTGAGGTACACATGGTATGGAAGTAAATTCACACTGGCTCCTAAGTCAAGCAAAGCTTT
Source organism: Papaver somniferum (assembly GCF_003573695.1). Classification (NCBI taxonomy): domain Eukaryota; kingdom Viridiplantae; phylum Streptophyta; class Magnoliopsida; order Ranunculales; family Papaveraceae; genus Papaver; species Papaver somniferum. The sequence continues at coordinate 63,023,717 of NC_039362.1, forward strand.
CTCAACACGGTATTTACCTATTGTGCAAGAAATGGTAGGGGACCTTGGGTATTTATACTTAGGAGTAGTGGTATTCTGAATAATGGAACTCACGTGACTAGCTAGGAAGGCTTTCTTTTGGACACTAAGCTTACGCTTTCGTTTACACAAGTCCTTAAGAAACTTAGCATAAGCGGTAATATGCTTAATCGCATCCAACAATGGAAGGTTGATGGTTACCTGCTTAAAAACCTCCAATATATCATTAAAGGTGGACTCCCTCTTTGTTGGAACTAGTAGTTGTGGGAATGGGGCTCTAGGAGGAAAGTCGGGATCAATATGACCCTCATTGGTCTCTTTAGAGACTCTATCAGTCTCCTCAATTTCTGGTTCAGAAGGGTGAACTGCAGTATGTTTACTATCAGGCATGGAAACCTTGTTGTCTATCACTCTACCACTCCTAAGGGTTTTAATAGCATTCACATGATCGGATGGTCTTTCACCTATTTCATTAATTCCTCTAGGGTTGGGTTGAGCATGACTAGGAAACTTACCTCTTTATCTTAAAGACTCATTTATCTGACTAACCTGGGTTTTCAACTCGGAAATAGCCTGAGAGTTAGCCTGACCTATTCTCTTATTTTCTTCTAAACCTTGAGCAACAGATTGCTGAAACTGCACAGTGTTACGAGTTAACAAAGCAAGAGACTCTTCTAAACTCATAATCTTTTTATCTGAAGGGTTCTGAAACTGTGCCGGAGCTGAAGGATTCTTAGTGTAGCCAAAACCTGGGGGAACCTGAGCATTACTAGACTGACCTTGATTCTGGCCCTTAGACCAAGAGAAATTAGGATGGTTTCTCCAACCAGGGTTGTAGGTCTCTGAGTATGGGTCAATCTTCTGACGGTTTTCAAACCTAACATTGTTATAGACAGCATGGGATTGTTCTTCACTAACCTGACCTTCCCAAAACGAGTTATTGGGTTCTACTCCACAACTAGAGACTTGAGAGGCTCTAATCCGCTCATCAGGTTCAACAAGAGACCTATGTTTAGACTGATTCAATTCCAAAGCTTCTAACCTTCTAGACAAAGCAACAAACTTAGCATCTGACCCAAAGCTTGTATCTACCATATTGGTGACACTTCTATTGACCAAGAGTCTTTTAGGAGGTTCAACACAAGACTCTCACTGTTGGGATTTTTCAGCGATAGTTCCTAAGAAGGTAAAGGCATCATCAGCACTTTTACTAGTGATCACCAGCACACATATACTCGACCATGGCTTTGGTCGAATAGTCTAAACCATCATAAATAATCTCTACGAGTTTCATCTTATCAAATCCATGGTGAGGACACTGGGATAGGAGATGATTGAATCTCTCTAAAAACCTATAAAGAGATTCTCCCTCTTGTTGCGTACTGGAACTAATTTTCTGCCTAGCAGCTGCAGTTTTATGCTTAGGGTAGAACTTCATATAGAAAGCAGCAATAAGTTCTTGACATGTTTCAATGGATTGAGATGTAAGGCTGTTCAGACAGGTCTTGGCTTTATCTCTCAAGGAAAAGGGAAACATCTTAAGTTTCAAAACTTCATCAGTAAGGTCTTTTATTCTAATTGTCCCACAAATTTCCTCAAAGTCCCTAATATGAAAATAAGGGTTCTCATCATCCTTTCCTAATAATATAGGGATCATCTGAAGAATACTAGGTTTTATCTCGAAATTAGCCGTAGTGGCTGGCAATTTAATGCACGAAGCTCGGTTGGTCCTAGTTGGGAACATGTAATCTTTCAAAGTTGCCATCGCTGGCACAACTGAAGTACTAGGGGTACCTTCCTCACGAAGAGACAGATTTTCAAAACTGAAGTTTCCAAAAACGGGGCTCTCAAAAGAAGAGTCTTCGATCTCCCCGCCTTCACAAGAAGAACTACTAGGTTTATCACTCATCAAATGACCTAGAGTGTTTCTTTTCCAAGACCGCTCTCTGATAACCTCGGGCATACACTAGAAAAACAAAAGAAAAAAAAAGTCCTAAAAGGAAGGGAAGTTCTATGCAAACACAAACAAGGCTGACTCCACCATAGCAAACCTACTGATTTCTAGCAAACAAAATGTATGATGGCTCCACTTAGATTGTTTCTAGACCAGCTTCTAATCATTCGAATGAGAATTCGTTACAATTTGAGCAAACCCCTCTGGAATCAATCCAAGTCAAAGTAAGTTGAATAGAGGCGAGGGAAGATGCGTAGAGCTTTGATACCCAAGGCCTCACCGCATTCCAAGGCGGCGCAGTCACGCATTCAACTCACAGAAACCATCATGAACTTTGAAGTATACTCAAAAGAGTAACCAATATTTTTCGAACGACTTTCCTATTAAGCTCATTACCCTATAGGTCTCGTTCTATTCCAAAATTTAGGTTTAGGTTCGCGTTTGGTTTTGTTTTCCTAAGGCGGGCAAGAAGAGAACGGTGATGAAATCCGAACCCTTATCTTGTATGGCCAGTCCTTTCCCTTTACTAGGAAATTAAAGCAACCGTTTTCAAGTCCTCAGCATATATGCAAACGAAGGAATACAGTAACTCGCTGACAGGGGATTCACGAGTGTTTCAACAAACTTACCTCCCGTTCCATACGGGGGATGAACCGCTGAAGTCGACTCGGGCCACAACTCCAGTGTCGTGTACGAACCCGAGGGGCCGAGGTGATATCGTAATCACCGTCCTTCTCTGCAAACAGTTTAATATTTAATACTACCCTTCCGTAGGGTTTAAAAATAAAAGAATGTCCAAGTCCAAAGTCCAAAAGAAAAGGAAAGTCTAACAAAAAATAATAATTAAAAAAAATAAAAAATAAAACGTCTCTCTTTTTTTTCCTCTCTTTTTTTAATAAAAACAAAAAAAAAATTCTTCTTTCGCTCCTTTCGCTTTGTCTTTTACTCCAAGTCTTTAAGTATTCACCAAAGCTTTGGCAAAATTTTCTTTCGCTCCCAATTCCAAAATCTGTAAGGAAAAAACAAAAACCCAAAAACGTAAAGAAGAACAAATAAAATAAAAACAAATAAAAACCTAAAAAACAAAATCTAAAAACTCTAGCCTAAAGACAAGTCCGCGTCGGCGGCGCCAAAAATTGATGTAACTCAAAGTTGTTGTAGATAGTGATAAAAGGGTTGTTTTAAGACTTGTGAAGGAAATGAATTTTAGACTTAATAAAAATTTAAAAACAAACAAAACTTATTGCAAAATTGACTTCAAGATATTAGAGAACAACCAAGACACTGATTTCACTATTACACATGAATAAATTATGGTAAACAATCCAAAACTCTAATTATCTTTTAAGACTCTTATTTCTTAATTCACAAATAATCTGGAAAATTCTCAAAAATTAATTGTATCCCTAAGCATAGATTATCTAAACAAAGCATAACCTATCTAATTGAATCACAACTAATGAAGAAAATTTTTGCAAACAATTAAAAACTCTGCAAAAGCAGTGATTGAATGAATTATAAATTATAAATTAGAGGAAACAAATGATTACCAATTATTCATGCGTAAATAGCTTCCTCATTGCCTTGGTTGTGGGAGAAATTAGCCTCTCATCATGTTGGAAACACGTTCAAAAGTTGATTTCATTTATGCTCAAAGATGGGTTTACAAATGATAAAAGTGTGAAAATAATTAAAGTTACAGAGAAAGATATATGTTGACTGTCGCTGTCACTGTAACAAATAAGACTGTCCTACGACAGTCGCTGAAACTGTAGCTTTTAAGACTGTTCTGTAACAGTCGCAATCACTGTAGCATAAACGACACAAGGGTGTGCGTCTTATGTTCTTCGTGTTCTTCAGCAGCAGCAGAAAAATGGCAGCTCTGTAACTTGATTTTTTTCGACTTTCTGGTGCTCTAAAACTCTCCCAAACTATCCTCCCCCCTTACTGATATCCCATCACCTATTTATAACCCAGAAACAACAAAATCTCACGTAATAACTTCACATAATCCTCCATTACTCGGCTGTGAAGAAAAATATTATCGGGAATATTTTCTTCCCTGATTTGCTTTCTCATGCGCCTGTTGTACACGGAATCTCCAGCACGTTTCTACCTAATACCAGTAGCAGTTAAACATGCAATATCCTCACGAAATCTCCTCAACATGGCACAAAAATCCCGAGTATCTTTCCCATACGTGGCTTTCCCTGTTTTCTTCTTTTGAGTTATACATCCAAATTCGATCGAAACAAACACCCATACCAGCTTTGTTATGACATATCACGTCTACCCACTAAGTTTCAGGGATTGAATCTCACTAAATCACGTTCGAAATTCGATCGAAAATTCTGCCAGAAACTGTAACTATTTTCCCGCCAATTTTCATTTTTGAATTTTTGGAAGAAGATGTCCTCCCCTTAATCCTGTACGGGTGTCCCTTTAGCACTTGCCCTGGGGTGCAAATAGTATTTTTGGGCGTAAATAGTAATTTTTCTGGGATTCCTTCAGCGCATTTTTGGGGTGCCTTTAACACATTTCGGGGGTGTAAAACACCACTTTTCGAGTCAATTTCGCCGCAAGAGCTTATTTTTCCAAAAACATCTACAAAAACATAAAACACCATAATAAGTACGAAATCGAGTACTAACAATACAGAACATTGAGGACAAATTAGACACAAAAATGTGTCTATCACCCATGGCACTTTTCCTAAATTTATACTATTTTCATGATTTTAGAGAAATATCATGAAATCAAGGAGTTTGTTAAAACGAATGAGTTTCCTTGAAGTGAAGGAGTTTCCATGAGATGAAGGAAACAAATAATATTAATAATAATAAAATAAGGACGTGTGGGACCGGCTTGGGCATGGTCGGCCGGTTAGGGCCCGGTCCCGTGAGCTTTCCCTAATTTTATGTATTATTTTCATGATTTGAAGGAATTTTCATAATTTGAAGGAAACATCATGAAATCAAGGAATTTCATGGGATGAAGGAAACATAAAAAATAATAATAATAGAATAAGGGGCGTGTGGGACCGGCTATGGCACGGTCCCACGAGTTTCCCAAATTTTATATTATTTTTCATGGTTTGAAGGAAATATCATGAAATTAAGGAGTTTTCATGAGATTAGTGAAATAATAATAAAATAATGAGGAATCATGAGGTGTGGGATCGGCCACGACTAGGGCATAGTCGGCCGGCTAGTAGACACGGTCCCACGACACCTTTCTCAATTTTATATTATTTCCTTGATGCGAAGGAAACACCATGAAACTGAGGAGTTTCCTTAAAACGAAGGATATTTGTTCAAATGAAGGGATTTTTATGAGATCAAGAAAAATAATAAAAATATGATAAAATATAGAATTGGGCGTGGGACTGGCCACGATGTGACTGGACGGCCGGTGGGCCCAGTCCCCTAGCCTTGACTAATATTTTATTATTTATCATTTTCTTCCTATTCTGCATAAGTTCATCGTTCCTTCGTGTTTTGGAATGCTCGTTCGTGCATTCAGATGCTCGTTAGTGCATTATTGCTAAGTACACTTGCACCAATTAGGTCGGGGCTTACTCGATAGCGGCTCAGAGGCCCGTGCATTGAATATTTATTACTAACCCATGGAATTCTGCTGGGAAAAACCATGAACTGAAGTAATGAAATATTATGGAAAATATAGAATAATTTCCAGGGATTCAGTTAATGAATCTAATGATTTAGGAATAACTAATCGATGGCTCTATACTAGTACGATCGTCTAGGAGCATTAATTATTCAGGAATTGAGTGATATGAGCTTGTTGAAGCGTCATATTTCTTTTTATATAGTCAGGGAAAACATTGTTACATCCTGAAGACGTTATTGCTCTATACTAGTAGGAAAGCTGTCTAGGAGCCGTCCAATCTTTCGATTCTATATACAAATAATTGTTGAAATTGCTCAGTATTCATAAGATATGTCGTTGCCTCAGCTGAGAGACTACACATATACATATACTCTGAGAGACAATATTCTCAGTCAGAGATTCTTGTGGCATGAGCTTTCATGCTTTCGATGAGAGACATGAGCCTCAATACTCATCTGATTGCTGGATCAGGAGCATGTACAATTATGGGTTTACGATTTTAGCCCTTGTCGAAAATCCACCATCTACAGTATTCGACTGGGAACAATCTCTTGATGAAAAGTTGGATGAACTGTCAGATCACAGTGATTCAGAAGAAGGACAAAGTATCGATGAGGAAGTCTCTCAATATATCAAGCTGTTTGACCATGCTTTGAAAGAAAAGAAGTCAACAACTTGCTTGAGTAAGTACATGACTCCTCTTTGTCAAGAAAACATAAAATTGAGAAAACTCTTTAAAGGATATGATGGTGGATATAATCTCCTAAAATCTATCATTAAAGATCGTGAGGAAAATGTATGCACAAAAAGGTCTGAATGTGATAATCTTCTTCGAAATCTCTTTGTGTAGAAAGACTTGCAGAAGCTGAAGCAAGATATGACTCTCAACAAAAATGTTTTGATGACAAAAAACTCAGTCTTCTTGCCAAAGAAAAATCCTTGGAGACTGACCTTTCAGCTGCTCTTGATAAAGTTAAATCACTAGAAGAGAGTCTGAGAAGATTCAATTCTAGCTCTATGAAATTGTCTTCTATGATTGGAGCATGTAAAGAACATCGAGATACACGTGGTCTGGACTATAAAGGAATAGACACTCCAAAAACTAGTAAGATCAATTTTGTTAAATCTATTGATAATTCTTCATGTGAAAAAACTTTCGCAGCTTGTAATGCACCTAAAAACAAGGATTCTACTTCTTCCAAATCTACTCACACGAGAACGGTTAAGAATAAATCCTTTAACTGCTATTTCTGTGGAAATAAATGACATTTTGAGCGAAGATGTCGTTTTCGGTTAAGGAATGAAACACTTCACAACATGCTTACATGGATGTCTAAAGAATTCATCAAACTTGTCTCTCACATTTTTGGAGTAAAGGGCACTTTCGACAATCAAGAAAACTACTATGATAAGTTTTTTCTTAATCGTGCCTTTGGAAAAAAAATGGTAGAAGGAAGAACGACCGAAGAGTAACTGACTTCTTAAATAACTCTGAAAATAGGAAAATACATAGGAGAAAGAAATAAAGGTCAAGCTTCTTGTCACTCCCTGAAGAAGGCCCAAAATCCAAGAGTTAAGCTCCAGATTGCTTACATATCAATAATCGAGTCTCAGAACTTAAGATAAGAATAAATAGACTCAATCGGGGCATCAAAAAAACATGGAAAGCGATTGACTCAGGTACTCCTAGTTCATCTCTTAATAAAAATCCTTCAACTATGTCATGTGCTTTGTCTCTAAATCCTTCTGAAGGAGAAAAAGAAGAAGTCAAAATTTATGAGCAAAATGCTCATCTTAATACACCATGACTGCTCACTACAACATCCCTCTTTTAATTTAAGAAGGATGCTCATTGTTCTCAAGAAGTGTGTCTTGAGAAGTGATGTCAAGGTTGTATGTATTCTCTTCCTTTCTTGTTGTTGATCTTTAAAATCTATTGAGCTTCGCTCCAGTTTTTCTCTTGTAGATAATCATGATCCTTTGTTCTTGAGAAAATTTCCTGTTTGCGTGTACTTCCTCCAAATAGTTGGTTCTCAACTATTAGTCTTGACACTCAAACTTCATTCTTCTTCCTTTTTGTCACATCGTAAGGCTGTGACCACCAGTGCACGAACTTCTGTCCCACACGAACGTGTACAAGTTCTCCTAGGGTTTTCAATGGAACTTATTTATATACTTGGGTGTCATCCTGTGTTACACTATTCTGAAAGGTCAAAGGTTTTTGTGTGCACAATGAATGGAGGAAACAAAGATGATGAAGTCAAGAAAGGGAAGACTATCGAGTTTCATGAGAATTTTGTTTTCATAACATGCCTTCATGCCATTGATCATGAAAACAAACTACCAGTTCAGATATCATCACAACTTGTAGGAAATCTTCTTCAAGATTTTGAAGTCGTACGTGAACAACTCGGAATCGCAACAAGGAATCTTGAGTTATTGAAAAACGAACTGAAGAAAGTAACTGATGAGCTCGTCCATGTTCAATCTCTGGTTGCTGACCGGATCTAGTGTTTTTTAGATCATGTTCTCTGTAGGAGTTTATGTTTGCCTAATAAATCTTCTATTTTCTTTTTGTTAGAAGAATAACTAGAGTTTGGAATAGCCATTATTGTGTTTACACATAGCTATGTCCAACGTTTTCATCTTCATGTTTTTAGATTTATTGGTTTAAACTCTAAATTTGTTTGGAAGATGATTTTTGCAGTATTAATCTTTATGGTTTCATATATTGCAAATTTGTTATGGGATATGTGTGTTTACGTCCGTGAATTATGATTGTCCCATACCTTGTCAAAAGTAAAGTCTTTCGTATGTCGATATGCATGTATTGATAAAAGAATGAATAGAATTTTGACAAATACAAAAGTTAAGCCTATTATGTCAATTATTGATGGAAGATAGGTTAAAATATTTTGTTTGCAAGGATTATGTCTATTGAATGTCGTTATGAGAATAGTGATGGAAAATAAAATGAATCCTTGTGTATTCCGCAGTATTGATCTTCCCTGATCCATATTTTATGTATTACTGTGAGGCTCCGTAAAGTGTCTTATGTTGAGCATTGAACTACCAAGTTGATTATTTTTATGATTACCTATGTTGTTGCTCCATGAGATACTTTATGTCGAGCATATTCAACTAAATTAATCATCTTGTTTGGTTATTTAGTTGTTGCTCCGTAAGTTTTCATATGTTGAGCATGACCAATTAAATTGATTACTTTTGTGATTAGTTTGGTTGTGTATTTCGATTAGATTAATTATGGATTCTCTTGTGGTTAATCTAATTGTATGTTTTTAAGTCTCCATAAGTTCACTTATGTTGAGCATTTGTCGATTAAATTAATCATGGGTTCTCTTGTGGTTAGTTTAATTGAATATTTTTTGTATTCAAATTCATACTTGTATGTGATTTGTTATGTCCAATAAAATCCTTCTTTTCTTTCGAAATTAAGGTCGCTCTTGTTGTTATTTCGGGAATGACATTATATGGGGGAGAGTTCTTAATTGAACTTGTGCTTAATTGCTAAATCTTTGTGGGGAGTGCGGCTGTGGAATATTATAGGGTTATCTTGTATCTTTACAAACTCCTTGATGAATGCATTTAGCTTCGGCTTTATGATTGCATCTAAATAAGACGATATATTTTTGCTTTCTTTTGGTCAAGAAATGTCTCTTTCAGAAATTTCATTAGGATCTCGTTCTTGTACCTTTGCCAATTTTATTGACAAAAAGGGGGAGAATTAATATGTAGTTCACACTACAAATACATATGGTTTTCGGATCATTACGTAGCAGGGAGTGGTTTCCATGTGAGATGGAGTATTGACTAAGGGGGAATGATACATATCACCATAGTGTTGTTGTTGAAGTTGTGATGCAATTGAACTTTGACGCTGTGTAATGATACTATGACACTGTATAACAATGATTGAGAACTCTTCTTTTCTCGTTGTTATAGGTATGGATTTTCAACAACGATGATGTTGAACTTACAACCTATGGGATCAAAGGAGTACTTGGAAGTGACGAAGATTTCAAGTAATGTTGAAGATTAGGCATGTGGAATAGGAGCTACAAAGTTTATTTATTTATTTTTTGTATTCCATTTGTATGGATAGTTTTGTCACTAAAATTGACAAAAGGGGGAGATTGTTAGAGCATTTCTCGGTCGAACTCGCATGCGTTGCTATCTCAAGCATGTTTGTCAATGTTAGTGATCAAAACTATAAGTCTTGATTTCTAGCCTATATAGATCTCAAGAACTCCATGACAATCATCATACAAGACGAAGGACTACTCAAGGAACCGATGGATCTTCATCGACTAAAAGGTATGTGGAGACTTGAACTTATCTATCACTCAAAAGTCTATTTATCTCCTATCTTGAGACAAAAGTCGTTTTGCTATATAGACTTAGATTATACACATTTGTTATTTCGAGCCGAGTTTATCTCGCCTATCTATTTCTCGAAATATGTGTTGGTAAGCTTTCGCTTTAGCCAAATTCATCTTTACCTAGTGACGAATGTCATGTTATGTTTCAATCACTTAGGAAATTGCTCTGACGAAAAATGGTCTGTGAATAACGACTATATAACGTCCTCTGAGAATGTTTCAATGATTGAAATGAGAGTTTAGATTACATAACCATTGGTAGGATATAAGCATTGTTGTGGAAACACATATATGTATAAGTCCTTATTCCTTGAACCAAAGTTTGCGAACTTTGTTGATCAAGAGAAACGGAATGTGGCATGAGCCAAGTACGCGAACTCAGTCCACGAACTGGCGGAAGTTCTCGACCCAAGAATTTCTGCTGGAGTTTGTGAACTCCTTCCATGAGCTTAAGTCCGCGAACCCAGTCCGCGAACTTGAGTAGGTTATATCTAAAATCGGTTGTTCTTGAACTCATGTTTATATAAACTAAGGAATGCTTTTGCAAACCGTGGCTATAAAGTTCATGAACCGATTCGAGTGAATCAAACTGTTTTTGCTTCGATTGTGTCTTGTGTAGTTACATAAGATCTAAGCAATTGAACAACTCTCTAACTAGTTCATTTGAGTAATTTGGACTAGTTATGGTGAAGAAGAATATGGTGGATATGAAAGTGATCATATGGCTAACCATTTGGTTAACTATTGTTGAACCAACAAATGTTAATGTTTGGGAACGGTTACATAAACCCAAAATTGGAAATTTCATTTCTGTGTAACAAGCTAAGGTTTCGATCCAACGGTTGAGAAATATTAGCTTGAATCTAATTAGGTTTTCATCTAACGGTGAATATTGAATGCTTTTTTACCAAGATAACATTGATTGCAAACCCTGATTTGAAAAACTGTATAAGGGAGAACTCTAGCAACTGGGAAACCTAATCCCCACACCTTGTGTGTGATACTAGTTGTGCTAAGCTAGAGCCGATTCTCCTTTAACCTTTGGTTTCTTCTTCTAAACTAGGTTAACGATTTAAAGACTTCATTGGGATTGTGAAACCAGACCGATACTACTTTCTCATAGTTGTGTGATCTGATCTTGCTGTTTCTATCGTACGAGTACAATTGTAATAATTGGCTGGAGATTGATATCTCTGATAGGAAAGATATAAAATAAATCACAAACACTTCGTCTCATCGTTTGTGATTCCACAATATCTTTTTCGCTGCGTCGATTAGGATTATTGTGAGGTGATTGACAATACTAGGTTGTTCTTCGGGAATATAAGTCCGGTTTATCAATTAGTTCATGTTCATATTGATTTATCAAAAGACGGAACAAAACTCGTAGGTATATTCGTGGGAGACGGATTTATCTATTACCGTAGACTTTTCTGTGTGATACAGATTTGTTTATTAAAGTTTTCGAGTTTGGGTCGTAGCAACTCTTAGTTGTGGGTGAGATCAGCTAAGGGAATCAAGTATGTAGCATCCTGCTGGGATCAGAGACATAGGAGCATAACTGTACCTTGGATCAATGTGAGATTGATTGGGGTTCAACTACAGTTCAGACCGAAGTTAATTTGGAGTAGGATAGTGTCTGTAGCGGCTTAATACAGTGTGTGTTTAATCTGGACTAGGTCCCGGGGTTTTTCTGCATTTGCGGTTTCCCCGTTAACAAAATTCTGGTGTTTGTGTTATTTCTTTTTCGCATTATATTTTGTTATATAATTGAAATATCACAGGTTGTGCGTTGTTCAATCAATTAGAATATCTGACCTTTTGGTTGTTGATTTAAATTGATTGACACTTGGATATTGGTCTTTGGTACCATCCAAGTTATCTCTCTAGTATTTGATAAAGAATCGCAAATTTCTATTTGCTTGAGTATATATCATATCGAGAGATTGAGATATAAACTCTTTGATATACTTTTTATCTAGATTGAGTCTGACTGTCTAGTTGATTCTCTAGAAAGTATATTGGAGTTTGTCCATACAGATTGCTAAGAGAAATATTGGGTGTGGTTGTTGTACCCCCACTTTTTCACATGTCGTATCTTGAAAATGCATAAGATTCTGCTCAATATTTATATGAACATCAGCTATTGTGTTCCGGCAAAATCAGGAATCTTAAATATATTTTGGATGGCCTACCAAAGTATACACATGTACATTTTCAGATCAAGGATTGTCAATGTTTCGCTTTCCAGGATGCGGTTTTGGAAAATATGTGATCCTGTAAGGGATGAGTTTTCAGTTAATAATTCTATTAACAATGGTTTGCTTCATACACCTCACAACTGTTTTAATGAAGCAAGTGATCTTTTGAAACATCACTGGGTTTATGATTCTGATGGTATTTTTAAAAAATATCATATCTTGTTCAAATTTATCTCTGTATACTCTAGTAAATTATTGAATAAAATTCAAGTGATATTGCCACTCTCTGGTAATAAAAGAGCAAACAGGTTTTTGGACAAAAACATGGAATCAATCCGAAACAAAGATCCAGGCCATGAAAAACCGGTTTTCCAAAAGAAATACCTAGATACAAAATCAGAATTGTTTCCCCACAAGCCACGGTTTCTGATTTTGAGAATTTTTCCTAAAACTAGTTATTTACGGTTTTTGATATCAAGTCTTCTTATAAAAGATAATCTCTTACTATGTGTTCATACATATTAGGGAAGATTGATCGAAACCGGAACTAGGGTTTTTCATATTTTCACAAGTATGGGAAAAAGGAAATCAAGAACCAATTCCGCTAATAATAGGATCAGGGTTGAAAACACTGATAAAATCAGATTTCCTAACAATATTGATAACAAGCATGATTTCACTAGTTTTGTTGACAACTCTTGTTACAGGAAATACAAAATTCTTAAGAGAATGAATTTTACCACTGAAAAGAAATTTGATCCAGATGTTCAAGAAAAGGAATATGTGAAGTTTGTTCAAGATCGAAGCTGGGGAAAACTTTTTGGTTTTGAAAAATATTCACCTGATATGGTAAGAATTTTTTATACAAACATTAATAATATTGATCATAAAAAACTTTCCTTTGTTACTCTTGTTGGTCAAGGAATCTACTATGTTGATCGTAAGACAATATCCAATGCTATCAATTACAATGAGGAATGTAGTCATTTGATTACTGGAGTTGAAATTGAACACGATACCATTTCGACACATCTCACTGGAAGATCAACAGATGGGAAAAAGGTAGATTACCAACAAAATGTATACCCTTCCATCTACGGGTATTTGGTAAACTTGCTTTAGCTACCCTATTTGCAAGTACAAGAATTAATCCTGTTTGGGACAAAGATTTTGCATAATTTATTTTTTCTGTTAAAAGGAGATCCTCAAATTGATATCTGCGGAATCATCGTCAGTCAAATGATAAAAATCTCAAATTCTAGAGCTTCTTCAGGAATAAAGAGGCATATAGGCTTTCCCTGTATAATTACAGAGATTTTCAAATTCATCTCATGAGATGAAATAAATGATATGAGAAGCATTACAACTGTCTCTAATAAGACTATAGGTCAAATGATTGGAGGATAATCCAGTAATAAAATGGGTGTTAAAAGAAATTCACCAAATTCCTACAAAAAGTCTCTTTTTGTTCATCTTGAAAATCTTGGTATACAACTTGATTGTTTTCAGAAACAACTGGGCTTTGTTGCTCGAAAAGATACAGAAACTCTTAAAGGAATTCAAAATTTTGAATCATAGTTTTGGGATCAAGAATCAAAAATTGAAGAAGAGCGACAAAAAACACTTGATCTCAAGGAATGTTCTTCCCAATGATTAAGTTAAAAAGGAATAATAGACAATAGTTTTTGATTATTTCAATAAAGTCTATTATGAATTAAACTATTATGAATAAAATTTTATTTATAATTTTCCTTGTGATGGTTTTGATTTACATATCATGTGTTTGAATGCTTTATTATTGCTATGGATGTTTATGGGATGTTTGATTTCGGTTTTATTACCTTGATAATTTGATCTCATAATATTGTGAACCCTTATGGTTTGGGTGACTTTTTGATTTAGCAGGATTAAGTTCTAGCCCATGTTGGTAGGCTTTATCAAAGGATCATGAGGGGTTCCGGTAGAAACAATATGTGAAAAGTCACAATATGTTGAATCGGTTTTGGTTTAGCATAAAAGCATATGTGTTTCAACAGTTTTCAACTTTTACTTGCAATTGTTAAAACCGGTTTTCAACCTTTCTCTGGTAAAGGTTGGTTGTTTTTGTTCTTTTGTTTTGCATAAGGATGACAACATAATGATATTTCAATATCAATTCTCCCTGGAAGAAGATGCAAACATGTGGGAGAAGTGGATGCGAAATTTGAGGTAACAATATTGTTAGTTAATTGTTTTCCCATTTAAGAAGCCTGATTTTATTTCATATATATTTTGCTTTTGCTTAACAAAATTTCGGTACAATTGATGTTTTACTCCATTATGTGTGTATGGATGTGTGTGATTCAATTGGTTCCGGTTAAGAAAAACTATTGTTATCTTGCTTTATTGTGTGGTATCAATTGTTTAGGCTTACAAAATTTCGGTGCAATTGCGGTGTTTTAATGCTTATGTTGATTCATTTGCTTCCGGTTGAGGTGAATAATTTTGCAAGTTGATTTATTTGGTTTGTATGAGTTATTTATGGATTAACGAAATAAAAGGTTTACGGGATGGATTGTTTAGTCCAATTCGATTCCGGATAAGAGAAGCTAAGTTTATCGTAGTTAAACTTATCAAAGTGGAGGTTTCGGTTATTCAAGTCTAATCGAATGCCTTAACAAGAAATGCTAGTTAACTAACCTAGTACTTGTGTTGTTTAAAACTTAAAGGTCTAAGTTATATGGATAATTAGAACCCAATGAGAGAAATAGAGTTATCTTTATTTTGGTCTTATCGAATGAAGCGATTGTATTTGTACAATCGGTTTAGCAAAGGGGCTAAGTTGCTTAGTTGATTTTGGTTTGCTAAACCAAATTGGGAAAATTGCTTCAGGCAATTGTTTCCTTGATAACATATCAAAAAAAATTACTTTGTAGTTTCGGTTTTGATATTGGTTATCAAAAATGGTGTGTGGAACCCTCGTGCTTAACTCTATAGGTTTGCAAGTCTATTTTGATATTTGTAAGATTCTTTTCGTGTTGTCCTTTATTTTTTTCGTTTCTTTGTCATTTTGTGACAAAAAGGGGAGAAATATATGGAGTAAACAAGTGATACTGGTATTGATTTTATATTGATTGGTATCACTAAGGAAAATAACATTTGTGCTTAAACGTTTATCTAACGAAAAAGTGAAAGCATAGACTAAGGGGGAGTAGCATATCACATTAATTTGTATAACAAAGACGTGCAGATTGATGAAATCTACCTATCTCGCCTTTAGGGGGAGTATTAGCTTTGTTATTATAAGGTCAACAACGCCATTTAAGTATTGAATGAATGCAGGTTATTGTGTTGTTGAATTCGGGAATCAAGCGTATGTGTAATGAATTCCTGTAATTTGTTTATCTATATGATTGTACTAAAATTGACAAAGGGGGAGATTGTTAGAGCATATCTCGGTTGAACCCACCAAGCGTTGGTATGTCAAGTTTGGTTGTCATATTTTAGTGAATCAAAACTCATTTTAAGAGTCGCTTGATTATGTACTAGAGTCAACTTCACATAGGTTAGCTTGAAAGTATTAGGATATGATACATTACAAGTATTGCGAAGACTTGAAGAAGTGAAGAAGTAAGAAGTTACAACGACAACATCATCCTTCCACTTGAGGTTAGTGATATTTGACTTGAACTGTTTCATTCCCTAACGTATCTTTCAAGTCGTGCATATTGAAAACGAAACTGCGAAGTATGAACACTCTAGATAGACATAGTATTAAGGAATAAAATATGAAGTATATTGCTTAACCATTAAACTTTGTAGATAAGACATCGACATAATCGTTTAAATGCTATCGTGATTATATATGGGTATGAGGTGAGGATCTCATCCTAGGAAACAATGTTTTACATGTGTTTTAAGGAAGTAAGTTCATAAACTTGTTTATAAATCGAAAAGGCAATCGCCAGGCATTATTGGGATTGTTATTCATTGCATATCTTGTGAACATCCAATATGTGTGATTTAGTATAACCGCTCACCACTTGTTTGTGTTCTTGGTAAAACTATTCACAAAGGCCTGACTTATGTATTGGTATGAATTTTATTAGTGAAACCGATCTTAAGCAATCACCTGAGATGGTATGATCGAGTTTGTGATTTGTTGAACCAAATCTGGATAAAGGGGAACCGATCCTATGAAGAGGTGCAACACATCACGAAGGGTAATCGATCCTTGTATGAGGTGCAACAAGTTTGTAGCATAAAGGGGAACCGATCCTATGGACATGTGCAACACATATAAGTTAGATACCATATATATGTGGGGATACGATCCTAGTACCTAGTCAACCGAATTTTGGAAAGCACAGTACTCACATTGAGGTAGAACCGAAACTTGTTTTGGTAGTACCATTAAACCCATGATATGTGATTGGGTGTTCTTGATCAATCACATAGTTCTTGAAAGTCAGATGAACCAATTCTAAACTTGTTTGGAAGTGTGGAAAATCGGTTTCAAGGTTGTAAGTATGAAAGAGGACTTACAAAGTAAGGATGTTTACATGCTTTGAACACATACAGTAATGTTTATCTTTTATTGTTCAAATTTATTCCTTAATAGCTACAGGAAGAAAATCCCAGGATCGAAATATAAATAAGTTAAGAATCTTTTAATTAAGGTTGTTAATTTTATTTTTGGAAAATGAGAATTAGTAATGTGCATTTATTAGTTGAGATTTTCCAAAGAGATTTTCGGTCATTATTTTGGACAGAGCATTTCCAGGAATTATGGAAACCGAATTTGGAATATATTGAATATCTTCGAGAATATTTTCGGTTTTGGAAATTCCTTGGTGTCCAAACTTTCTTGTTTATAAATACTTGAAGTTTGCATTTCTAGCAAACTAATCCTTCGTGACAACAAACTTCCTCGGTTGTGTTGTTACTGGTGTAGCCACCTATTCGGAGAGGAGAGTAACCTAATTAGGAGAAATCTCTTACGGCCGCTCAGATTAAAGTTTTCTTCGGGATTGAGAAGCTCTACGAGTACCGTTGGTGGGAAACTAGATAATTGCGGTTTATCTTGTGTTTTCGATTGATTTGATTGACTAACGGTGGTTGAAATTTGATTGCACCTAGTTTGTTTATTCTTGAGAATCTTCTCTTCTGATATAAGATTCACTCAAACTAGATCGAAGTTTCGACAGGGATCTTTAGACTGTTGTTAGTGCTAAAGACGATCTTGTGATAATCCATTGTTAACAGACTCCATTCTGTGCGTGATTGATCACAAGAGATTCAAGTTTTTGTGTGCAGGTGTTTATTGAAGATCTAAGAAGATTTGAAGACAAAGAAGATATTGAAGATTTCTGATTTGGGGTTCATAATCTTTGGTGTGCACAATACTTGTTTCGGTATAAGAGGATCCAACTATAATCGGTTTATCCTTGTGGTAGATTGGATTGATTAGTTGTGTAGATCGGCATCAATACAATTCTTTGTGATTAAAGTATTGATTGCAAAATCTTAACAATTACCTTTGGTGATTGAACATAAGATTGATTTAAGAACCTGATGAAGGAGTTTATGTTAAGATAAACATCAGAGACTTTGTCCAACTCATATCACTTGGTTGAAGAGAGTTGATCCCAAACAGATTTGTTGTTCCTTTACTGTTTGGAATACGAACCAAAGGAATTGTTCCAAGTACGTGACTTATTCATAAGTTGGAGGCGTGGGAATACAGACGGAACTAGGTAAACTATAGGTTTAGTTACTTGGTCTCAACTATACGAAGTTGGTTTAATTTTGTGTAGTGGCTTAATCCTGAGAGTATTTAATTCTGGACAATGTCCCACGGTTTTTCTGCATTTGTGGTTTCCTCGTTAACAAAATCTTGATGTGTCATTTACTTTATGTTTCCGCATTATAATTGTTTTATTATAATTAAAGTAAATTACACAAATGTTAATTCCTATTTACTTGATAAGCAATCCTACTGTGTTTGGTTAAGTCCGAACCTTTTTATCAAGTAAACATACTTCGTTGTTGTGTTTTCTCGATCTCGTATCCATAGACGATCACACGAAGTGTGAACCGATTAGTTGCATTGTCTCGACTCAGTCCATAGACAATCAATTTCGGAGAAAAGACTTATAGGTAGGAAAAGTTTTAGCTTGAGGTATATTTGGGTACCCTCGCCTTTTCAGACTTATAAGTTGAAATAAAAAGATTAGGGTGTATTTGGGCACCCTCATTCTTTTAGATAATGAAGACATCATCCTATAGTTTGAGGTTAGTAACTATAAATTTTGCTTGTTCCATGTATATCTTTTGTTTTTCAAATCGATATTCATTGAAAGCATAACATACAAAGTAAAGTTTGTTTACAATGAGTTCAGTTTTGGTGATTTGATCGTTATTGTTAGAGCACTGCTCGATCGAACTCGCATGCATTTCTATCTCAAGCATGTTTGTCAATGTTAGTGATCAAAACTATAAGTCTTGATTTCTAGTCTACTTATAGCTAAGTCTCGGACTAGGATATAAAGTGTAGTTGAGCTCAAGACTCTATGGCGATCATCATACAAAGACGAAGAACTACTCAAGGAACTGTCTGAACTTCATCGACTAAAAGGTATGTGGAGACTTGAACTTATCTATCACTCAAAATTCTATCTACTCTATCTCCTATCTTGAGACAAAAGTCGTGTTGCTATATAGACTTTGATTATACACATTTGCTATTTCGAGCCGAGTTTATCTCGCTTATCTATTTATCGAAATATGTGTTGGTAAGCTTTCGATTTGGCCAAGTTCATCTTTACTAGTGACGAAAGTTATATTAGTTTCAATTATTTGAAAATCTCTTTGACGAAAAATAGCTTGTGAACAACAACTCTATATCGTCCTCTAAGTATGTTTCAATGATTGAAATGAGAGTTTAGAATATATAACCTTGCAAGGATATAAACATTGTGTGGTAACACATACATGTGTAAGTCCTTATTCCTTGAACCAAAGTATGCGTACTTTGCTGCTCAGAAAAACCGGAACTAAAGTCCGCGTACCAGTACGCGCATTGTCGGAAGTTCACGTCCCCTGAATTTCTGTTGGAGTTTGTGAACTGAAACAAACTTATTCCGGGTACTTAAGTTCGCGTACCAGTATGCATACTTAAGTTGGTTATTTTTTAAAAACGGTTATTCGTGAACTTAAACTTATATAAACTAAGGAATGCATACTTGCAAACCGTGGCTATAAAGTTCATGAATTCATTCGAGTGAATCAAATCGTTTTTGCTTCGATTGTGTCTTGTATACTTCTATAATATCTAAGCAGTTGAACAACTCTCTAACTAGTTCATTTGAACTAGTTGTGGTAAAGAAGAATATGGTTGATATGGAAGTGCTCATATGGCTAACCATTTGGTTAACTACTGTTGAACCAACTAAAGTGTACATGTTTGGGTACGGTTGCACAAACCTAAATAAACGTGCATTTCATTTTTGTGTAACAAGCTAAGTTCGATATAACGGTTGAAAGATATTAGCTTGAATCTAATCAGGTTTTCATCTAACGGTGAATATTGAATGCTTTGTTATACCAAGCTAACATTAATTGCAAACCCTGATTTGAAAGTCTATATAAAGGAGAACTCTAGAAACTGGGAAACCTAATTCCCACACCTCTTGTGTGATACTAGTTTCATTAGCTATAGTGGATTCTCCTTTAACCTTAGGTTTCTTCTCGAGACCCTGTAGGTTAACGAATTGAAGACTTCATTGGGATTATGAAGCCAGACCCAACTATTCTCTTTGTAGTTGCGTGATTTGATCTTGTTGTTTTTATCGTATTTGAGTACAATCGTAAGATTGTCTTGAGATTGATTTCTCTAATATGCAAGATACAAAAGAGGCCACAAACACCTTCGTCTCATCGTTTGTGATTCCGCAATATCTTCTTTCGCTATTCGATTAAGATTATTGTGAGGTGATTGATAATTCTAGGTTGTTCTTCGGGAATATAAGTCCGGGTTATCAATTGGTTCATGTTCACCTCGATTTATCAAAAGGAGAAACAAAAACTCGTAGGTATTTCTGTGGGAGACAGATTTATCTATTACCATAAAATTTTCTGTGTGATACAAATTTGTTTAATAAAGTCTTCGACTTTGGGTCGTAGAAACTTTTAGTTATGGGTGAGATCAGCTAAGGGAATCAAGTGCTGAAAAAGTAGGGGGTACAACAACCACACCCAATATTTCGCTTAACAATCTGTATGGATAAACTCCAATATACTTTCTAGAGAATCAACTAGACAGTCAGACTCAATCTAGACAAAAAGTATATCAAAGAGTTTATATCTCAATCTCTCGATTTGATATATACTCAAGCAAATAGAAATCTGTGAGTCTTTATCAAATAATAGAGAGATAACTTGGATGGTACCAAATACCAATACCCAAGTGTCAATCAATTTAAATCAACAACCAAAAGGTCGGATATTCTAATTGATTGAACAACACACAACCTGTGATATTTCAATTATATAACAAAATATAATGCGGAAAAGAAATAACATAGACACCAGAATTTTGTTAACGAGGAAACCGCAAATGCAGAAAAACCCCGGGACCTAGTCCAGATTGAACGTACACTGTATTAAGCCGCTACAGACACTAGCCTACTCCAAACTAACTTCGGTCTGGACTGTAGTTGAACCCCAATCAATCTCACACTGATCCCAGCAGGATGCTACGTACTTGATTCCCTTAGCTGATCTCACCCACAACTAAGAGTTGCTACGACCCAAAGTCGAAGACTTTAATAAACAAATTTGTATCACACAGAAAAGTCTACGGTGATAGATAAATTCGTCTCCCACGAATATACCTATGAGTTTTGTTCCGTCTTTTGATAAATCAAGGTGAACATGAACCAATTGATAAACCTGACTTATATTCCAGAAGAAAAACCTAATATTATCAATCACCTCACAATAATCCTAATCGACGCATCGAAAAAAGATATTTTGGAATCATAAACGATGAGACGAAGTGTTTGTGATTACTTTTCTATCTTGCCTATCGGAGATATAAATCTCGAGCCAATTATTACAATCGTACTCGTAACGATAGAAGATGCAAGATCAGGTCACACAACTACAAGAAAAGTAGTATCGGTCTGCATTCACAATCCCAATGAAGTCTTTAAGTCGTTAACCTGGTTTTAGAAGAAGAAACCAAAGGTTAAAGGAGAATCGACTCTGGCTATGCAACTAGTAGCACACGTAAGGTGTGGGGATTATGTTTCCCAGTTTTTAGAGTTCTCCTTTATATAGTATTTCAAATCAGGGTTTGCAATCAATGTTAGCTTGGTAACAAAGCATTCAATATTCACCGCTAGATGAAAACCTGATTAGATTCAAGCTAATATTTCTCAACCGTTGGATCGAAAACTTATCTTGTTACACACAAATGAAATGTCCAATTTTGGGTTTACAAACCGTTCCAAAACATTAACATTTGTTGGTTCAACAATAGTTAACCAAATGGTTAGCCATATGATCACTTTCATATCCACCATATTCTTCTTCACCATAACTAGTTCAAATGACTCAAATGAACTAGTTAGAGAGTTGTTCAATTGCTTAGATCTTATGTAACTACATAAGACACAATCGAAGCAAAAATGGTTTGATTCACTTGAATCGGTTCATGAACTTTATAGCCACGGTTTGCAAAAGTATTCCTTAGTTTAAATAAACATGATTTCAACGAAACCCGATTTTAGATATAACCTGCTCAAGTTCGCGAACTGGGTTCGCGGACTTAATCTCACGGAAGGAGTTCACAAACTCCAGCAGAAATTCTCAGGTCGAGAACTTCCGCCAGTTCGCGGACTTGGCTTACGCCACATTCTGTTTCTCTTGATCAACAAAGTTCGCAAACTTTGGTTCAAGGAATAAGGACTTATACATATATGTGTTTCCACAACAATGCTTATATCCTACCAATGGTTATGTAATCTAAACTATCATTTCAATCATTGAAACATTCTCAGAGGACGTTATATAGCCGTTATTCACATACCATTTTTCGTCAGAGCAATTTCCAGAGTGATTGAAACATAACATGACATTCGTCACTAGGTAAGATGAATTTGACTAAAGCGAAAGCTTACCAACACATATTTCTAGAAATAGATAGGCGAGTTAAACTCGGCTCGAAATAACAAATGTGTATAATGAAAGTCTATACATCAGCACGACTTTTGTCTCAATAGTAGGAGATAGAGTAGATAGACTTTTGAGTGAAAGATAAGTTCAAGTCTCCACGTACCTTTTAGTTGATGAAGATCCACCAGTTCCTTGAGTAGTTCTTCGTCTTGTATGATGATTGCCATGGAGTCTTGATCTCAACTACACTTTATATCCTAGTCCGAGACCTTTAGCTATGTAGGCTAGAAATCAAGACTTATAGTTTGGATCACTAACATTGACAAACATGCTTGAGATAGCAACGCATGCGAGTTCGACCGAGCAATTCTCTAACAATCTCCCCCTTTGTCAATTTTAGTGACAAAACTATTAAAACATATGGAATACAAAAAATAAATAAATTAACTTTTGTATCTCCTATTCCACATGCCTAATCTTCAAAATTACTCGAAATCTTCGTCACTTCCAAGTACTCCAATGATCCCAAAGGTTGATATCTGCTTTCTTTTGGTCATGAAATGTCTCTATAGAAATTTCATTAGGATCCCACTAGTTTTCGTACCTTTGCCAATTTTATTGACAAAAAGGGGGAGAATTAATGTGTAGTTCACACTACAAATACATATGACTTTCGGATCATTATGTAAGGGGGAGCGTTTCCATGTGAGATGGAATATTGACTCAGGGGGAGTGATACATATCACCATAGTATTGTTGTCGAAGTTGTGATATAATTGATGTTGTGTAATAATATTACGATACTGTATAACAATGATTGAGAATTCTTGTTTTCTCATTGTTATAGCTACGGATTTTCAACAACGATGATACTAAACTTACAACCTTTGGGATCATTGGAGTACTTGGAAGTGACAAAGATTTCGAGTAATGTTGAAGAACCAAGGAGATCAGGCATGTGGAAGAGAAGCTACAAAAGTTTATTTATCTATTTTTGTATTCCATTTGTATTGATAGTTTTTTTAATTTGTCACTAAAATTGACAAAGGGGGACATTGTTAGAGCACTGCTCGGTCGAACTCGCATGCATTGCTATCTCAAGAATGTTTGTCAATGTTAGTGATCAAAACTATAAGTCTTGATTTCTAGTCTACTTATAGCTAAGTCTCGGACTAAGATAGAAAGTGTAGAAAGTGTATGATGATTTTTAGTCATCATACAAAGACGAAGAACTACTCAAGGAACTGGTGGAACTTCATCGACTAAAAGGTATGTGGAGACTTGAACTTATCTATCACTCAAAAGTATACTATATCTCCTACCTTGAGACAAAAGTCATATTGCTATATAGACTATGATTATACACATGTACTATATCGAGCTGAGTTTATCTCGCTTATCTATTTCTCGAAATATGTGTTAGTAAGCTTTCGCTTTGGCCAAGTTCATCTTTACTAGTGACAAAAGTCATATTAGTTTCAATTACTTGAAAATTGCTCTGACGAAAAATAATTTGTGAACAACAACTATATAACGTCCTTTAAGAATGTTTGAATGATTGAAATGAGAGTTTAGAATACATAACCATGGTTGGATATAAACATTGTGAGACAACTCATATGTGTGTAAGTCCAATATCCTTGAACCAAAGTATGCGTACTTTGCTGCTCAGGATAACCGGAACTAAAGCCCACATACCAGTACGCGTACCTGCCGGAAGTTCACATCCCGTGAAAATCTGCTGGAGTTTGTGAACTGAAAAGAAACTTAATCCGGGTACTTAAGTCCGCGTACCAGTATGCGTACTTAAGTAGGTTATTTTCTAAAAACATTTTAATTCGTGAATTACGACATTTATATTTTAAGGAATGCAATATTTGCAAACCGTGGCTATAATGTTCATGAATCGATTCAAGTGAATCAAAACTGTTTTTGTTTAGATTGTGTCTTGTAAACTTCTATGAGATCTAAGCAGTTGAACAACTCTCTGACTATTTCATTTGAGTCATTTGAACTAGTTGTGGTAAAGAAGAATAAGGTTGATATGAAAGTGCTCATATAGCTAACCTATGGTTAACTACCATTGAACCAACGACTTGTACACGATTAGGTACGATTACTCAAACCTAAATGAAGTTACATTTCATGTGTGTATAACAAGTTAAGTTCGATCTAACGGTTGAAATATATTAGTTTGAATCTAATCAGGTATTCATCTAACGGTGAATATTAAATGCTTTGTTACCAAGCTAACAGTGATTGCAAATCCTGGTCTGAAGACTATATAAAGGAGAACTCTAACAACTGGGAAACCTAATCCCCACACCTCCTGTGTGATACTAGTTGTATTAGCTAGAGTCGATTCTCCTTTAACCTTAGGTTTCTTCTCGAGACCCTGTAGGTTAACGACTTGAAGACTTCATTGGGATTGTGAAGCCAGACCCAACTATTCTCTTTGTAGTTGCGTGATCTGATCTTATTGTTTCTATCGTATTTGAGTACAATCGTAAGATTGGCTTGAAATTGATTTCTCCGATACGCAAGATATAGAAGAAGTCACAAACACCTTCGTATCATCGTTTGTGATTCTGCAATATCTTTTTTTGCTAGTCGATTAAGATTATTGTGAGGTGATTGATAATTCTAGTTTGTTCTTCGGGAATATAAGTCTGGGTTACCAATTGGTTCATGTTCACCTTGATTTATCAAAAGACGGAACAAAAACTCATAGGTATTTCTGTGGAAGACAGATTTATCTATTACCGTAGACTTTTCTGTGTGATACAGATATTTTTATTAAAGTCTTCGACTTTGGGTCGTACCAACTCTTAGTTGTGGGTGAGATCGTCTAAGGGAATCAAGTGCGTAATATCTTGCTGGGATCAGAGACGTAAGGAGCGCAACTGTACCTTGGATCAGTGTGAGATTGATTGGGGTTCAACTACAGTCCAGACGAAGTTAGTTTGTAGTAGGCTAGTGTTTGTATCGGCTTAATACAGTGTGTGTTCAATCTGGACTAGGTCCCGGGGGTTTTCTGCATTTGCGGTTTCCTCGTTAACAAAACTTCTAGTGTCTGTGTTATTTCTTTTCCGCATTATATTTTGTTATATAATTGAAATATCACAGGTTGTGCGTTGAATCGATCAATTGGGAAATCCAACCTTTGGTTGTTGATTGAAATTGATTGATCCTTGAACATTGGTATTTGGTACTGTTCAAGTAGTTTCTCTTGTATTCAATTAGACTCGCAGATTTCTATTTGCTTGAGTAAGTATTGAATCGAGAAAGTGAGATATAACTCTTTGATATACTTTTATTAAGATTGAGTCTGACTGACTATTTGATTCTCTTAGAAGTATATTGGAGTTAGTCCATACAGATTGTTAAGCGAAATATTGGGTGTGGTTGCTAGACCCCCGCTTTTTTAGTTATACTATGATCAAAATATCATTAAGAAATGATATACTGGTTGTTTTTACAACTTTAGTATATGGAGTTGCGAAGTATAGTTTGTTAGAGCAATGCTTGGTTGAACCTACAAGTTTTCTAATCTCAAGCTTGTTGTAAATGTTAGATGAGCAAATCTATATCTTGATTTTTGGTCTACTTAAATCACGTCTCGGACTAGGATTAAAAGTTAGCAATTGAGTATCATACATCAGTGAATTACCATCGATGATTGAAAACCGAAGATCAAACGAAGACATGAATGAGGACTTCATCAACAAAGGTATGTGGTGACTGATTTAATTTGGAACTATTTTTCAATTGTACCTTTCCAATCTATCGAAACAAGTGCTCACTCTATGGAATAATTCCTATGCCGGTTAATATACATTTATGTATAAATCGAGGATATTTGAGCCCAAGAATTTAGTGAGAATGACCTTTATCCCTGGAAAGGTTCTCATGTTTTAGTGAATGAGTATACGAATTCATCAAGCTAAGAATCACTCAATTTCGAGTTAAAACGAAGAAGTTCTGAGTGATTTAACAACACTTATAAGTGTTGTTGTTGTAGTTTGTGAATAGGAAATAATCCACGAACTGTTTGTAACGGTTCACAGAGTTAAGTGCAAAAACGTGACTAGTTTCCTTTTTTAGTCAATTTTTGTATGTTTTCTCTTCTAGGCAAGATGGCTATTCTTCCACACACAATCAATTGTCATATTAAAGTGAGTGTGATGTTTTAAACTAAATTATGTTTTTGTTCCATATTAGTTGATGTTTTTCATATTTTCCCACAAAGCTACCAACAATACTCTAATATTTTATTTTGGAAATATAAGTTTATTGTAAATGCACTAATATCAATTAATATTAGAGGACTTTTCTCAAGGGATTAGATGAATTTTTTTTTATATCTCTCTCTGTTTCTTAATCTGGACGAAAACTCTCAAAACATCATCTAAAGTGGAACGGAATGAGTAATTTATTTTACAAAAATATAATTTATGCTAAAGTAATTATTTGTGTTAGATTTGTAACTTAGGAAAGACTCTCAAAATAAAGAGAGCCTTGAAAAAGAAAAATAAATCACGAATTTTCCTGAGATTAAAGCAAGCATTCACTATAAATAAAGGATTCATGTTAGATACACAATTCATACCTTGTAAAATTTGTGTGTGCTTCATAAGGTTGTTTTCCATTATTTTTGTTCTTCGTGAACAAGAGTGAGACAATCATACTTTGTTTGGGGATTATGAAAGCACGACTTGGTAATAATCTTCTTTGATAGTTATGCAACTTGTAATCTAGGTTATTTCAATAATCCTTGTCTATTATGAGATCCTCCTCATATTATATAAGGCCATTCAAGGATTGTCGATCACGAACCCTAGATTTGATAGATTTCAGTCTAACATCGTATACCGACATTAGTATTTGGTCGAAATCTGGATTAGAAAGAAAAATTCATATAAGGTGTCTCATAAATTTCTTAAGAATTTTTAACAAGATATCTCTAGATTTATTCTAATTTTTCTTGTTATAGAATAATTAGGTATCTCTACAAGTTTTGAAAAGTATAAACCCTAATTCTGCAAGTTTGTTTTGATATTAATTTTACCTGGTAGTTATTCAAAACCAACACAAGATTTCAAAAACCTTGATTCATATCTAAAGAGAAATCAAACCGGTGTTTTGTGAAAGATGAATATCAAAAAGTCTTCACTTAGGTTGAGGCAACTTCTATAAAGGACGTCAGCTAATGGAATCAATTGCGTAGAGCCTTGCGAGGTTCTAGAGACGTAAGGAGCACGACTGTAACTGACTTGATCATAGGATGGAATCGGTCTCAACTGCATTTCAGTCTGAAGTATGATAGTATGCTAGTGTTTGTAACGGTTTAATACGGTTCGATGTTCAAATCTGGACGAGGTCCCAGGATTTTTCTGCAATTGCGGTTTCCTCGTTAATAAAGTTTCTTTGTGTCTTGTTTTACTTTTTACTTCTGAATTATATTTGTGTTGATATAATTAAAGTAAAATCAAGTGATTCGACAATCAACCTAGGCAGTTTTAAAGCTATAACTGTCTAGAACCCACAAAACTTGTTCTTGAGAATTCGTATCCTGAAATATAGATTACAAGAGTTGTTCTTGTTGGAATTCGGTTGGTGTACTGTTCCGCTACATACTAGGTTTATCTTGGATATTTATTTTTGAGATCTTGCAAGAGTTCTTGTATATAATCAGGTTCATGGATCTTTGATCTAAACTACTGATTATACAAGAAAGATAAATCATATATACATATTTTTAAAATATCATTAAGTTGGTCTACTTGCAATTGTATTAGATTTTGTCTTATATGTCCAAATGAAAAAGTTGGTGGTGTACTTGGTACCCTCTCCTTTTCATAGTTTATCTATGTACTTTGTGTTATCAACATTGCAATAATTGGTAATTCGTTATTATTTAATGTTTCGAACTTACTGATTAATCGGAGTCAACTCGGCTCTACCAATTCCCATATTCGGCCATGAAACACTGGAATTCTCTAGTTCTTTTAGTTTATGTTCTCAATCTAGAAGATCAATTTATCAATTTTGTTTATTTAGTTCAATTCGCTTATTCCTTCATCTTATGTTCTTTACCAATTCCCCTATTTTGAATCTTACAGTTATATTCTTTTTGGTTTTAAAAATTAGGTCTATAAATAACAGACAACATGATACGGGACATATTTTGGCAAGTCTCATATATTCCAAGATTTGACTAAATCTTGGATATTTATTAGTTTTGGTATTTAAGTTATTAGGATAATTTGTTTCTTTCTTAGATTTATCCTGTTTTTATGAGAATAAATATTCTCCTAGGCTAGTTTAGTAATTTTAGAGTTTCCTAGGTTTTATCATTGTAGGCTATAAATAACCATTTCCATTATCATTGTAATTTAGCTTGTGAGATCGTTTAATGAAAATGGGTTAAAACCAGTTTGATTCTCTTTGAGAGATTTATCATCATTGATCGTTTATCATCGCGTTGCTCCTGGATTGGAGTTGATTATCATATTTGGGTCCTATTTACCGAGTGGATTCTCCACGTGTCGGTTTATTCTAAATCGTTTCCGCTGTGTTGTATCAGGTGGTTACCAGAGCAGGCTTTTCCTGTGATGTACCTCTGTGGGTTTTGCCTAAAAGGATCGATCGAGGAGTCTCGTGATATCTAGGTTATTTAATTAAAAAAAAAATCAAATATCAAAAAAAAAAATAATAATACAGAAAAAAAAAGAGAGAGAGAGGAGGCCGTTGAAGTTTGGTTTCTTTTCATCATCTTATTTGGTTGTGCGCTCATCATCGCAGCCGCTTAATTACTTCACTGTTCGGTACGATTTCTAACTCTTCTATTGATTATTTGGGTTTTTGAGATCAAGATTAATTACATGCTGAGAAGTGAGAACTGAGAAGGTCTTGTTCGGTTAAACTAATTTGGTGGGTTTATTTATTTCTCCATTATATACTCGTTAGTATTGTATGTACACCTTTCATCATCCAAATTTCTCCATTATTTCTCCATTATATACTCGTTAGTATTGTATGTACAGAAAGATACACGTGGAAGGCATGCAAAACAAGATGTCAAAACATGATAGCAAGCATCTCATCAGAAGATTCCACCGGTCAGAAGATCCGACGGTCAGGGACAGAGGATCACAGAGGTATGATGGCTCAGAGGAGCACCAGATAATACCCCTTGGGTGTTAATACACCCAATCCCGAGGAAGATCCCATATCAACGGCTGAGAGGAAGTTTGACTGACACAGATGTGACCAAACAAAGAGACACTTGTCTGACACGAGCAGACATCCATCTACCCGCATTAAATACCAAAGAGATATACACGTGTCAATCAGCTCGTGGAAGAGGCGTGGATAACCCTTCGTATTCAAGCTCATGCCGCAGCATATGCCGAAGACCTCTGCGTAATGGGCACAAAGCACAAGAAGATAAGATTACAACGACACCTCAGAAGTAGGACCCACGTTCCAACCCTATAAATACCCCTCTCCACTAAGAGAGAAGGGGTCGACCAATCCAGAGCAATTATAGGAGAATATAAGAGAGAGAAATAGGAAGAGTAAGTAATCCCCCTACTTACGCAGACCTATGTATACTCTAAAGTCATTCGACTATCTTTGTAATCATTCAATACATAGTGAAACACCAGCCCCGTGGATGTAGGCCTTAGTGTAGAACCACGTAAATCTTTGTCTTATTTACATTTCAGCACCTTACATTCAGCGTTGAACTTCATGTGCTTTACATTTATACTTGATTCTCTGTTTATTCCTTTATACGAACATTATTTATGATAATATTCGACTAGACAATGACAAGCTCGAAGGCTTCGAGTCGATGAATCGATATAATCATCCCCTTTACACATACAGCGTACAATTCTAGAATTAGACTGTATGCGAATATTGTTTGTGAACACGTGGATGGCTTCGTGATTTATGTGTTCACAATCTGGCGCTAGAAACAGGGACTTTGTCCCGGTAAAAGATTTATCTTATCCTGTGATTTCACCTTAAACGGGCATTATGGTTGTGCCCTATTCTGGATTCAGCGTGCTTTCAAAACCTTTTTTATTCTGGGTTCAGCGTGCTTTCAAAACCTTTTTTATTCTGGGTTCATGGTCTTCATTTTCACAAACACCATTTCAAAGAAGATACATCCACGGCTATCTATCACAGATTTGCACGTGAGGCGTTTTTCTTTTAAAACTAAGACTTAATAATCCAGATTCATGAGTTCTCGCGACGGATATGCCTTTTCAAGAGTTTTCCTTTTCAAAAGTAGTCTGAAAACAAGGTCCATGATTGTTTATTAGAGGATTTGTATTGCGAAAACTAGATCGATGGAGTCTTTATGTTTCTCTTTTATTAAGGACCTTGGGCAGCTGATTTCCTTCTATTCCAATAATTTTGCGGATTCGAATGGTACTAACCCGATCCTCGTGGATATCTTTGGTTCTCTTTATTTATTCCCCTATGCAGAAAAAGACTAAAAATGGAAAAGATACTAGAGGCAGGAAAACCCAAAGCCTCATCAAAGGAGACACAGAGGATTACCACGGTCATGACCCGAAGCAAGCAGAAAGGAGACAAAGCTAAAACAGCTACTCAGAGACAGGATGCTGCGGAAATCACCTCGTCTATGAACATTAACTCCATTACAGCCGCTGCTCTCAAAGCAGCAGCCACAAAGAACAACGCAACTGTTGCGGCCCTCCAGGCTACAGAAGCTAACAAGACTTTGGTTTCAAACCAAATCCATCAACAAAGAGAAGGGGTGGCAGAATCTATGACACATCGGCCCGCAAATCCACCAGTCTTCGGAATGCCGTCAACCAACGGTCAGAATCAAACCATACCAGTGGTTTTAGTACTGCGGGTGGAAGCTCAACCGAGGGGACCAAACTTGGAGATACCAACAATTGAAGCTGATCCTCTGCCACCCTTAATACACACAATAGACGAAGGGGAAACTATGGCCGTAGGGGTACAAGCCGGAACTCCCAATCAGGGATTAAACCAGTCCCACCGACTGATGGTAGAGCTCGAAGAATTGAAAAAGAGACAGCAGGTCTACGCAGATGCCGTAGCTCTTCTGGCCAGGGAGAACCAATACTTGAAAGATAGGATTTCCCAAAGCACGAAGACTGGCCAACAACTGGACGAAGAAAATTCTAAAGCACCAGAGCCTAATCGAGACCGAAGAATCATCCTAGCAAACGTCGCTAGGGGAAGAAGTGCATCCGATCCGGAATATGCTGCCGAAGACTTAGACTATTATGACAGTGAAGTTCGAAGAAAGAAACGCTCAACTGAGCATGAGAACGTGGGATATTACCGTGCAATGGAGGATCTGTGTGATGAGATGATGGCTGAGATCAGGCAGTTAAAAGCCAGACAAGGCGGGGGAAGGCTTGAAGAGGTGATGAAAGAAGCTAACTCCACGCCCCTAACTCATCGCCTGGCAAATACCCCCATTCTGTTAAAGTGCCTTGTCCCAACTTTTGAATGCTATGACGGATCCAGTGATCCTGCGGCACATATCCGGTATTATAATCATATCTTAGCCCGATGGAGTCAAAACGACGCCGTCCTCTGTAGGTATTTCCCATCAAGTCTGAAGGGATAGACTTTGTCTTGGTTTGACAACCTGCCACCTGATTCCATCAACTCCTACGATCAACTCGCAGAGAAATTCTTGAGAACCTACATGTACAACAAAGCTGTCAACACTGGAATGGATAAACTTTTTTCTCTGGCAATTGGTTACAAGGAGAACACGAGGGAATACACCAACAGATGACACAAGATCTGCCAAGCCATAGGGAGTGTGGATCCCGAAGTAAGCATCAACTGCTACAAGTGGGGATTAGACCGAATGAGTCCACTATTTGTTGAGATCCACAGAAGCGTACCTAAGACAGAAGGAGATCTTCGAATAATTATTGAGAAGTATGCTCGTCTTGAAGAAATCCAGCGTGAGAACCCGAGGGCACAAACGCAGAGGGCTCACCGTACCAATTCCGCAGAACAAACCAGCGGGGCCAAAAGAAATAACTCATTGGAACGACCGCACGAAGATAGGAAGGAACGAAGAGATGAACGACGAAAAGACGATCGAAAATTCAAAGATCAGGTTTACACGAAGCTCAATGCTAGCTACGCTCGGATCTTGCGAGAGATCAAAGGAAAGGAAAATTTGGAGTGGCCGTGGTCTAAGGTAAAACAGCCCCCAAGGACCGAGAAGTCTAAAGATTACTGTGAGTATCATTGCTTCAATGGACACCAGATCGAGAAATGCAAAAACCTCAAAATAATGATCCAAAAATTGATTGATGCTGGCGAACTCAAGCAATACATACGAAAGGAGCTCACCGAGGACAGATCCAAACGAACCAAGCAAGTCCAACTTCCAGAGGGAAACCGCACAATCAACACCATCTCGTGTTCCGAAGCCGCAGGGCCCTCACTTACAGCGCAGATAGGAAAGAGGCTACGAAAGCAATTCGAAGACCACTGCGAATTATATAAGATTGATGGCGTAGAGGTGGACGAGCACGAAGAGTGGATGGACGCACCTATCATCTTCGATACTGAAGATATCGAAGAAGATATGGAAGACCATAACGATCCCTTGGTCCTCACACTACCAGTGGCCGGATGTAACCTCAAAAAGATCCTCATCAACGGGGAAAGCTCAGTGAACGTTCTATTCTACGACGCCTTCAAACGGATGAAGCTCCATGATGAACAACTGATGACCTCTTATTACACCATCTACGGGTTCAACGGAGCACCCACAAATCCATTGGGAGACATCGTGTTGCAGGTGAACGTCGGGCCCATGAAAGTAGAAACACGATTCTGCGTGGTAGACGCCCCATCCCCCTATAACGCCATTATTGGACGAAAGTGGGTACATAAACTCAAGGGAGTGGCAGCAACTTACTACCAATATCTCAGGTTCCCTACACCCGAGGGAGTAACGTAAATCAAGGGAGATCGGGTCTCTGCAAAAGAGTGCCAGGCCACTCAGGATCGTATCAACAACGAACAGGAAGAGCAGCGAAAAACCCGAAGGATCAAAAATAAAGAAGCTGCGAAAGAAAAGGCCATAGACCTGTTCCTCAAGAAAACCGCAGGGAAGGGCTTGACAAAGGATGATAATTCCTTAACACAGAAGAAAGTACTTCAGCAGCCAACGAAGGACAGAAACATACCAAATAGCAATTAAAGAACGTCCCAGTCTTTGGGGACCCAAAGCCGGTGTTCACACCAGTGGAGCCCGTAAAAGAAATCAACATAGGAACGAAAGAAAACCCGAAGATGATCAAAGTAGGGACCATAATGGACGAAAAAATAGAAGATACCTTAACCAAATTACTTAAATAATACGCGGATGTATTCACCTGGAAGTTAGGATACATGCCGTGGATTGATCCGAAAATAATCCAACACGAGCTGCGCATCAAACCAGGCACGCCACCTTTCAGGCAGAAAATAAGAAAAGTTGCACCAGAGTATCATAAGGCAGTAAAAAAAGAACTTCGGAAACTACTAGAAGCAGGCTTCATCAAGGAAGTCAAATACCCTACATGGATCTCCAACATGGTCGTCGTTACTAAGAAGAATGGAGGGGTTAGGATATGCATCGACTTTACTAACCTCAACAAGACATGTCCAAAAGACAGCCATCCCCTACCGAGCATAGATCAACTGGTTGAAGCAGTGGAAGGGTACGAAGATCTGTCATTCATGGACGGATATTCTGGTTACAACCAAGTAGCCCTGGCAGAAGAAGATCAAATACACACAACATTCTACACCCTGCATGGCCTTTATTGCTACACTAGAATGCCCTTTGGACTTCGAAACGCAGGGGAAACTTACCAGAGAATGGTCGATGCTATCTTCGGGCCATGGATTGGTAGTACCCTAGAAGTCTACGTTGATGACATGCTCGTCAAAAGTAGGATGCGCAAAGATCACCACCAGGACCTGAGAGATATTTTCGAAGCAATGAAGAAACATCACATGAAAGTAAATCCAGAAAAATGCACCTTCGGTGTCACCTCAGGGAAATTCCTCGGATATCTGGTAACAAAAAGGGGTATTGAGGTAGACCCCGCGAAGATTCAGGCCATAGTGGAAATGCCATATTCGAAGAATTTAAAAGAATTGCAAAAGCTCAATGGGTCCTTAGCAGCCTTGGGCAGATTTATTGCCCGATCCTTGGACAAATGCAAACATTTTTTCAATATTCTCAAAAAAAGGGAGTAAGTTTGAATGGACCGCAGAATGCGAAGAAGCCTTCCAAAGAATCAAGGAACACCTGGCTTCAATTCCAATCCTGCAGAAGCCTGATCCTGATGAGGTATTGGCATTGTACATAGCAGCGACAGAAGACGCAGTTAGCGCAGTGTTGGTCAAAACCGATACGAAAATAGAACAACCTATCTATTATGTCAGCAAGACCCTCAATTATGCGGAAAGGAATTACATGAAGATCGAACAACTCATCCTGGCATTAGTATGGGCTACTCAAAAGCTGAGAACCTATTTCCTAACTCACTTCATCTGCGTCCCATGCAAAGTACCACTGGAAGCAGTCCTCAAAAGCGCGGGAAAAGTAGGTAGAATAGCCAACTGGAACACCCACCTGGACCAGTTCAACACCATTCATGAAATTCAACATTCCCAAAAATCCCAAGTTTTGGCGGATTTCTTAACAGACCTCCCCCTGGACAACGATGAAGAGATTAGGGGAATACCAGAAGCCGATGAGGAAAGCAAGGATCCAGTTGATGTCCTCGAACCCGCGATTCAAAGACAATGGGAAGTCTTCGTTGATGGTTCCAAAAATAAGGAAGGGGCAGGAATAGGCATTATCATCACCACCCCAACTGGAGAAAGGATCGTACAGGCACTCAGGTTAGAATTCAAAGAGCATACTAACAACATCGTCGAATACGAGGAAGTCGTACATGCCCTCCGCTTAATAATAGAGATGGGGGTAACTGAAGTAAGACTGAAAAGTGATTCACAGCTTGTCATACGGCAAACAGGGCTCGAATACAATGTGTGCGACGACACCCTCTCAGCTTACATGGCCTTGGTTCAAATATTGGCATCACAAATTCCGAACATCAAGTTCCGGCACTTATGCAGAAGGGATCTCAGGCACGCGGATGCCCTAGCATATATATCATCCATGCTGAAGGAAAAGAGTACCGAAGCTATCAAAATAACAAGGGTATACGAGCCTTCGATTGCATCACAATTTTCCTTTGCTACAAATCAAGATACAGTGGAAGAAAATATCGAAGATCAGGTGGGAGAAGACATCCGTGACGATTTTGACGAAGAAGATATCCTGTCAAGAGAAAATCAAGACGAAGATTTCAACAACGAAGATGATTGGAGAATGATGATCCATGCGTTTCTCAAAGATGGAACCTTACCCGCGGATCACAAACAAACCAGGAAAATACTCTCCAAAGTAGGAAGATATGATCTTCGGGATGGGATCCTGTACAAGAAATCTTTCCTCGGACCATTACTACGTTGCTTATCCAGGAAAGAGGGGCATCGAATTCTAAACGACATCCATTATGGTGACGCAGGGAATCATAGCGGCATGAGATCACTAGCCGACAAAGCAAAAACGCAAGGATATTACTGGCCCACAATGATACAAGATGCTGCAAGAATGTCCCGAAGATGTGAAGAATGTCAGCGTTTCTCCAAAAAGATACACGCACCAGCAACAACGTTGAGATCTGTGGATAGCCCGTGGCCATTTGCAAAATGGGGCATAGATATCGTTGGGCCTTTCATCGAAGGATCAGGGAAAAGACGATTTTTGATAGTAGCCACAGACTATTTCAGTAAATGGGTGGAAGCCAAAGCCTTAGCCAGGATCAGAGACGTGGACGTGTTTACTTTCATATTCCAAAACATTATTTGCAGGTTCGGCATACCAGCGGAAATCGTGTCCGATAATGGTAAACAATTACAGGGGAAAAACATAGACATGCTCTTCGACACTTTCAAAATAAGGAAAAACAAGTCCACCCCCATATATCCTCAAAGCAACGGACAAGCGGAATCTACTAACAAGACCCTCGCCCTTATCCTCAGAAAGCAATTAGACGAACACAAGGGGCGATGGTGTGAACAGCTACACAATGTATTATGGGCATACAGGACAACACGAAGATCTGCCACCGGGGAGTCCCTATTTATCCTCACTTATGGAGCTGAAGCAGTCATCCCAACAGAGATCCTCATGCCAACCACAAAGACCGAAGCATGGGAGAAAAATCTCACAACAGACATGATGTTAGACAGACTGGACGACCTGGAAGAAAGGAGGGAAACAGCATTGCAAAAGATGGAAAATTATCAACGGAGACTAGCGAGAGAGTACAACAAAAAGGTTAAGCTTCGAAATTTTGTAGAAGGGAAGTATGTGCTAAGAACAATCCTGCAGTATCAACGAGAGAAGAAATGGGGAAAGTTAGCACCTACATGGGGAGGACCTTTTATAATACACGACATTGCGGGAAACAGTTCCTACTATCTTCGCAATCTGAAAAGCGAGGTCCTCCGGCACCCTTGGAATGCTAAATGGCTCAAACCGTACTACCCATAGGAATAGCGCAGCTTTGCATCTGCGTGAAGAATACCAGAAGTAGAAGGCAGCGTAACCGCTTTACATGTTTCTATCTCTGGACGAGGAGTAGCAGGCCTCAACCTATCAATCAAACAAACTTTTTGGGGAATCTTAAAGCAAACGAAATGGTCAAAAGTCCCGCTGGGTGAACACATGTACATTACATAATAAATTAACAATATTGGGGAAAGTAGTTAATCTACAATCTCTCAGGGCTCCCCTCTCAGTGTCTATGAGTGTAAGACCAGGGGGAAGGTACCCAGCAGAAAGAGATACCCAACCCATTTTAAGGCAGCGGGTCGACGGAATGGGTGCATGCAAATATTTCAAATAAGAATTCCATATCCTAGAACGCTGCCTCGGCCCCCACCGTTTGGGAATCCTCTGGCCCAGGATTCGCCAGCGGGATGACAGGTCTCAAGACGATCACGAAGGTATTTACCTTCGGTATCGCACCCAAACACTCTCAAATTTTTACAAAGCAAGTTATTTCTAGTTTAACACTTCACAATACTTAAAATAAAGATGACTTGATAACGCAGGTATGCCAAAAGGATGATCCATTTCATAAAGAGTTGATTACAAGTTCAGCAAATAAGATAAAGCAGGAAACACATCAAAAAATGATCCGAAATTATATAATCAACAAGGATCAACTTTCTATGACTAATAAAAGAAATCTACTTGGACGATACAGCTCCATCAACAAGGTTGTCTCTGCGAGATGAAGGTACGCTACCACCTGAAGAAGGCCCAGAAGAACCAGGCAAGGGCGCGGGAAGGGGACGACGCGGATAATTCTTGACAAGACCATGTTCAACTTTAAGATCAAGTTCAATCTTATCTAGGACTTTGTTGGTCTCCTCAGCCAACTGACATCGAGCTTTATAAGTGATAACAGCGGTCCGCTGGTTGGCCTGAGACAGCAATGCAGATAGGCGTTCCGCCTCTTTGGAGGCAATCTCCGCTGCTTCCTCACGATACGCGGCCAACCATTTGAAATAGTTGGCTTGTCCTTCCTGCTGCACTAAGGCAGATTGAGTTTTTTTAAGCTCATCATTTGCTGCGTGAAGATGTCCCTCGAGTGCTGAAAACAAGAAATACCAAGGGGTTAAAACGAAGAAATAACAGAATCACACTCGATAAAACGAGGTTATACCTTCGACATTATCCGAAGCCTCTTCATACTCATTAACAACTGCGTCCCGAGCCTCATCAAGAAAGTCATATTCGTCGGATAGTTTCTTATAATCCGTGTGAAGGTTCGTAAGAGCAAATTGACTTGCGTCTAAGTCTACCTGCTTCATTGAATCCAAGTGACGAAGATGGTTGACTTCGTCATTCATATCCCCCATCCTTTTATGGAGTCGATACACATTCACTTCAAGATCTCTTTCAGATTCCACTTGGCGAGCAACATCAGCTCGAGACGCTGCTAGGGCTTTACTAAGAGCCCCAACCTCAGCCCTAGCATTATCTCTTTCCTCGGAAAGATGCAGCATACTATCCCTAACCCCGGGGCCTAAGAAAGAACGAGCATGTTGTAACTCTCCTTCCAAAAAGCGCACTCTAGCCTCTAAGTCTGAAGCATGTCCTCGGGCATCATGCAGGTTGTCTCGCGTCCATAGCAGCGTACCATTAAACAGACAACGGTCATGATTGTACTTATGTTGCATATCAACCATCAGTGTTCGCTTTTCACGCCACTCAGCTTCTAAGGCGTTGTGCTCATTAGCACGAGCATTCCACTTTACGGCTTCGCTTTTCAACTTACCCACCAACTCTGCAATGCGGGATTTCTGTCGTTCCCTTTCTTTCCGAAGCCATATGAGCTCGGGGACTCCACCCACTGAAGATAGGGTGGGGAGACTGAGACAGAACACCAGAGTACAAATAGGGAATCACGAGGAGTAAAAGACCAATAAAAAAATACGAACCTGTGAGGGACGATACATTTCTGCGAGCTTGCTCCAATTCGTTGCGGACTATAGCAAGTTCCGAACGAAGACTCTCCTCGGCATTATCCAGACGCTCCTTTTCCTTCAGGCGACCCTTCAGTTCACTTATTTCCATCTCGGCCGCAGATAGTTCTTCTTCTCTATGACGAAGCTTAGCCTCCAACTTTAAAGACTTTGCTTTAAATAATTGGTATAGAACATGGTTACAATGTTCGCTCCTCATCATCTATGTCACAAACGACAAACATTATTATACCCAAGGGATCGGATATCGCGAAGAATACAATGTTCGTATATCATGAGGGAATCAGTACAAGGACTTACCTCTAAGACACGCTGCTGCGGAAAACCGTATTGATACCCATCAGTTATGGCCATCATATCAGCAACAGAGGAGGGAGGGTCAACCACTAGGTTAGATTCTGAATCTCTCAGATTCTTCTCCCACATCTCAGCAACGCGGACTTCAGAAGACACTTGCATCATATGACGAGTATAAGCCTCAGAATTTTTCTCACCGGGGACCACTGGGGCAGGGTTGGGGACGAACGTCAGACTTTTCTTCTTAAGCCAAGCCAAAATGGCATCTTCGCCTTCAGGCATTAGCGAGTAAGGGAAATCCTCTGAAGGAGATTCAACCGCAGACTTCCCTTTGGCTGTTCTCCCCTCACTCGCGCAAGTATCGACATCACCATCCTCAGTATGACCACCGGCGATTTCAGCCTGCTGACCGGTGGCATCTTCTTTACCAATATCCCCAAGCACATCCCAATCATGATTTGGGGAAAGCAATGAGAAGTCTTCGGCAAGACCCATGGCAGCATTCACATCAAAGGATTCCCCCGCGGAATATATACTACCGAAAGAAAATTCAGGGGAAATAACGGGAAGAGTACCCACACCAACAATATGATCGCCAACAGGGGCAGATCCACCCCATCAAGTACCACCAACAGTAATATTGCCCTCAGACTCACCATCACCACTCGCGGCAATTCCTTCTTCACCATCACCACCCGCGGCAACTTCTTCTTCACCATTACCACCTTCGTCATCAGGGTGAGAAGTGTCGGTACGCTCTTCTCCATCGGACATTTCTTCATCCTCAGCATACCCTTCGTTTACAGGACTCGTAACCTCCTCATAAAACTCAGCCTCACCGGTAACCACAGTAGAAGATTGTTTGGGTCCAAGTTTCTTCTTCTTCGACACCTACAAACCAGTACACATCCTCACAAAGGCTCATTTTTCCCTCACTTCAAAAATGAAAATTATTTCAAGCAAGGAAAAAGGGGCAAATAGAATAGAGAATATAAGAAGAAACTATACCTTGGAAGCAACAACACTCTTCGTTGGATGGGTAGCACCAGAACCCTCCTCCTCATCTCCATCAACGACATCAAGAGCGTAAGGAAAATTCATGCCCGCGAAATTCGTACGCCAAGGACAGAAATCTCCATAAAGAGCAGGAGGAGTTTCACGAGGCTTGTTGTTTTCAGAAGGACGCCAACCGCGCGGACCCGGAATCCAACCATAAGCCCAAGGACCAACTACCTCAATAACAGTAGCATTCCATTCATAATCATGGTCACGCTTAATCCTTTCACGAGCAGGAAAGAGTTTCCGTTTAGCAGATCCCTCAGTACCAGGAACATACTTCATCTTGGAATCACTCACCTCACTCAAAAGACGAATTTCACCACGGGGAGCAGCAATATTACGAAGACTAACACTCCACGGCTTACGGTTTCTACTGTTGACATAATCCCCAAAAGAACTGTTAAAATTATGAGGAGTGTACCACTCTCTCTCAGCTGGATTTGGAACATAGCAGGTCATCATAGTCTCTCCCTTGCTTCACAGGTAACATTCCTTCAGTGAACGAAGATAATTCCCAGATAGTTGTGACACAGAACGATTATGAGTGTTCGTGGAAGAGCCTTCGCGTCTAGCCAACACGTCATAATAAAAGGAGTCACCCGACTTATATAGGGGCAACATGAGACCCGCCTCGAAGGCTCCAACCGTAGTCAACAGATGAAACTCGTTAAACTGATACTTAGCAAGGAGCTCGTAAGTGATATCATCGTCAGGGGCATAGAAGCGAACCTCAAAAGCTTGAAGTTCATGTTTTTCCTTGAACATCTCAAGATCAATATGCTTGAAAGTGACTTTCTTCTTACCAACTGAAATGTTGCGTATCACGGGGACAGTTTCTTCTTCGTCTGCGGAATCAGAAGTAGGACTCAATTCCGAAGCTTTCCTTTTAGAAGGAAGATTTTTAGACGGATCAGCTCTCGACGTAGTACCCTTGGAGTACTTCCCTTTGAAAGAAACCGCGGGAGGAAGCGGCAAAGATTTCTGCGGAGGCACTGAAGGAGGAGCCATTGAACGAATGGGAAGAACATCCAGTGTTTCAGTACGAGGAGGAGGAGCCCGCGTTCTCCTAGAGTCATCACGAGGAGGAGCCTGCGTACTCCTAGAATCTTCACGAGGACGAGAAGGGGCGCGGTTAACAGCATACCTAGATCCAGAAGGACCCTTTGGCACATCCCCTTTCTTAGTAGGCACAACCCTCGCACCAGAGGAAGATGAAACCCTATGACCCCGAGGATCCGATTGCGAAGACTTGTAAGGACCTTCCCCAAGTGGAGATCTATCAGAATCTCGACGCGGAGGGGATCTTGGCGGACTAGACCTCGGGGTTTGGTAAGGAGCCTGCGGACGATCAGACATATCTACAAGGAAACACAAAAACAGTTTAGAGAAGAATACGAGGAGATCACTAAAGATCAAAAAACCCATAATTGATGGTTCATCCGGATAAACATTAAAAACCCTAAGAACTAAAAATAACCAGAAATACTCCATCCAACTCCAGGGATAATACTTAGATACAGACTCACAGACTTTGTAACAAAGAACAGGGGTAAGCATATATGCTTCGACATGTGTGTTCTTCATCACAAAGCCAACAATACAGCAGCAGGAAACAAACGGGTAGATACATAGATAAATCAATGATGAGCAACTAATGAAAAACCCCATACCTGTATAGAAGAGGACGACAAGCACCAACCACAGTCGAAGAAAGGAGGATCAGAGATATCAAAATCTAGTTTTCTGCGATACAGGGGCAACAACAATCGAGAGCGAAAGAGACATAAAATTGAATGTTGTTATCTTCCTCACAAGAATGACGATAATAAATGACTAAAGAACAAGAATAGAAAACAAGAAGAGGATGAACACTGATAAGAAGAG
Source organism: Papaver somniferum (assembly GCF_003573695.1). NCBI lineage: Eukaryota > Viridiplantae > Streptophyta > Magnoliopsida > Ranunculales > Papaveraceae > Papaver > Papaver somniferum. The sequence goes on from NC_039362.1 coordinate 63,065,995, forward strand.
GATAAAAGTTTTTTTTCACATTCTCTTTCCTATTTATGAAGCTAGAGAAGACAATAATTGTTCCTCGTACCAAGGAGCAGTTATGGGGAAAGTTAATGCAAAGTGGGAAACGTGTAGGACGACCTTTCTTCTTCTAAATTGCAAAATACGCCCAAGTCAGAAGAAGAGGGGCAAATTGTATGTACACCTTTCATCATCCACCACGTGTACATAAAGAGACACGTGGAAGGCATGCAAAACAAGATATCGAAACATGATAGCAAGCATCTCATCAGAAGATGCCACCGGTCAGCAGATCCGACGGTCAGGGACAGAGGATCACAGAGGTATGATGGCTCAGAGGAGCACCAGATAATACCCCTCGGGTGTTAATACACCCAATCCCGAGGAAGATCCAAGATCAACGGCTGAGAGGAAGTTTGACTGACACAGATGTGACCAGACAAAGAGACACTTGTCTGACACGAGCAGACATCCATCTATCCGCATTAAATACCAAAGAGATATACACGTGTCAATCAGCTCGTGGAAGAGGCGAGGATAACCCTTCGTATTCAAGCTCAGGCCGCAGCATATGCCGAAGACCTCTGCGTAATGGGCACAAAGCACAAGAAGATAAGATTACAACGGCACCTCAGAAGTAGGACCCACGTTCCAACCCTATAAATACCCCTCTCCACTAAGAGAGAAGGGGTCGACCAATCCAGAGAAATTATAGGAGAATATAGGAGAGAGAAATAGGAAGAGTAAGTAATCCCCCTACTTCCGCATACCTATGTATACTCTAAAGTCATTCGACTATCTTTGTAATCATTCAATACATAGTGAAACACCAGCCCCGTGGATGTAGTCCTTAGTGTCGAACCACGTAAATCTTTGTCTTATTTACATTTCAGCACCTTACATTCAGCGTTGAACTTCATGTGCTTTACATTTATACTTGATTCTCTGTTTATTCCTTTATACGAACATTATTTATGATAATATTCGACTAGACAATGACAAGCTCGAAGGCTTCGAGTCGATGAATCGATATAATCATCCCCTTTACACATACAACGTACAATTCTAGAATTAGACTGTATGCGAATATTGTTTGTGAACACGTGGATGGCTTCGTGATTTATGTGTTCAAAAGTATAATCCAAGAGCCCACTAGCTGCTTTACTCAATTAAGCCATATACCACACTGAGACCAACCATCTCACCTTACACTTTTGGGAGCCAGTTATTCACCCTTGTTTACCAGTACACATTGATCATTCCCAATCACCTAAAGACGTAGTGTGGCTACGCACCCTGCTGGACTAATTGATATGCAAGATGGATGAGTGTCCTAATGCTATTCGCAAGAGAAATCATATTTTTCAGGGAGTTGTTGATGAAAGTATTGTCCGTTTTATAATCGATGGTGGGTGCATTGACAACTTGGTGTCGATAAGGATGGTGGAGGCATTGGGTCTCGAAATGGATTGGTACCCGCATCCGGATCAGATTGAATGTGTCAGAAATGGATCGATTACTTGTGTCGGTGTTTGCAGGTTTTCGTTGTCATCGGTAAGAAATATTTTGATCCATTTTTTGCGAGGTTGTCGACCTGGATTTATGTGATATCGACATAGTGCTGGGAAGACCGTGGTTTTCTGATGTTGGCGTGGTTCGTAGCAGACGAGGAGACAACGCTTATGAGTTTATTTGGGGGAAGACCAGGGTAGTTCTTATACAAGGTCCCAAACCAACAGAAGAAATAAAACCCATTGAAGCTAAAATTGTACATCAAACTGTTGATAAAGAAAGTTGTGAAAAACAATTAATTGGAGTTGATAATACAATTGCTGATGCGTTGGTATATAGAGCTGCTACTAAAGACTTCAAATTTTCTCCAGATTCACAAGAGGTTACTGTTTCTGTCCATGATGGCATGTTGGTTTTAGCCAAAAAGTCAATAGCAACGGAGGTTTCTTTATTTGTTCCCTACCATCATGTAGATCCATTTGTAGTGCAACCCGTTTCTTATGGATGCTTTTATGCTGGCGTTCGGAAATTGTTATGGGACTTTATACATCCTAAACAAGAGATCAAGCTACATGGGGAACATAAGTCAATTTCTTACCTGAACCTTAGTTCGTTTTGTGAACACTTAGTTATTCCAATGCATAATTCGAAGTCGGGCTGTGTTTCCAGGGGAGCGTCAAAGTTCTTTCTTCAACTTGTCATTTTCAGTATAAACTCGAGAGAGTTTCGTCACAGTAGGGGAGCCTGATACGGGATGTATTTTGACAAGTCTCATATATTCCAAGATTTGACTAAATCTTGGATATTTATTAGTTTTGGTATTTAAGTTATTAGGATAATTTTGTTTCTTTCTCAGATTTATCCTGTTTTTATGAGAATAAATATTCTCCTAGGCTAGTTTAGCAATTTTAGAGTTTCCTAGGTTTTATCATTGTAGGCTATAAATATCCATTTCCATTATCATTGTAATTTATCTTGTGAGCTCGTTTAATGAAAATACCATTTGGGTTAAAACCAGTTTGATTCTCTTTGAGAGATTTATCATCGTTGATCGTTTATCATCGCGTTGCTCCTGGATTGGAGTTGATTATCATATTTGGGTCCTATTTACCGGAGTGGATTCTCTGCGTGTCGGTTTATTCTAAATCGTTTCCCATGTGTTATATCACAACATAAATGTGACTCACACTATGAAAACTTGTGGCTTCAAAACTAGATTTATCTAAATATTTTGATAGGTTAGAAAAGAATTCACTATTAAGGTTTTTAAACAATTAGGCTTTCCGAATAATTTATTTGATTTAATTTATGTTGTTCTTGTAAATGGCATTTCTGCTGAGATAATGTTTCCATCTAGAGGTATTAGGCAAGGTGATCCTTTATTACAAACACTTTTTATTATTTGCATGGAGACATTATCAAGGTTGTTGTTTCATGATGAAAATATTGGCAATATTTCAAGTGTGAAAGTTACCAGTAAATGTCCTCTTGTGTCTCATGTGTTCTTCGCATATGATTCCTTTCCTTGTACATCAGCTAATATAATTCAAGCCCGGAATCTGATTAGTATTCTGTAGATGGGGAAAAACGATTTGCTGGTTTTTACGGAATTGAGGAGACGACCGTACGGAAGAGACTCCTTGAACCGAGTGAAATGTTTAACCTCACACAGATGCACTGCAAGAAGAGAGTGTTTTAAGTTCGAGAGATCAATCTGTAGGACTCCGGCCTAAACCAAGACAATGGCCGTTCCAGAGTCAATTAGGTCACAAGAGAAGATGGGTCGATCTGTAGGAGGGAAGCTAAAAAATGTGTGAGATCAATGGTGCTCGAAGATTGTAGGTGTGTTATGTATTCTGTGTAAAGAAATAAAATAAGCCCTGATTGATTGAATTTGCTCTGTTGAAAGTAATTGCTCAGACGTTGAGTTGTTAATCTCGTGTTGTTTCTTTGACGAAAGATTGCCCTGTTTTCAATCATGATTCAGAGACTTATTTATATTGCTATTGTAAACACCTTGATCCCATGAAGTGTGACAGTTGCTGGAGTCAAAGAGTGGGGAAGTTGAAATCGTGTTAAAACCAGTTACTCATCGTGCGGAGACTTGGTTGATTTTCCACCCACTACTTTGCTAACTCCTTCAAATGATTGCACGACTTTCTCACATTCTCACCGTGTGTATGAACACAGATGGGGAAAAACGATTGAGATTGCAACCGAGAGAATGATCTCCCACTGTGGTCGCCAATCTATAGATGGGGAAAAACGATTTGCTGGTTTTTACGGAATTCAGGAGACGGCCGTACAGAGGAGACTCCTTGAACCGAGCGAAATGTTTAACCTCACACAGATGCACTGCAAGAAGGGAGTGCTTTAAGTTCGAGAGATCAATCTGTAGGACTCCGGCTTAAACCAAGACAATGGTCGTTCCAGAGTCAATTCGATCACAAGAGAGGATGGGTCGATTTGTAGAAGTGAAGCTGAAAAATGTGTGAGATCAATGGTGATCGAATATTGTAGGTGTGTTATGTATTCTGTGTAAAAAAATAAAATAATCCCTGATTGATTGAATTTGCTCTGTTGAGAGTAATTGCTCAGACGTTGAGTTGTTAATCTCGTGTTGTCTGTTTGACGAAAGATTGTCCTGTTTTCAATCATGATTCAGAGACTTATTTATATTGCTAGAATTGTAAACACCTTGATCCCATGAAGTGTGACAGTTGTTGGAGTCAAAGAGTGTGGAAGTGGAAATCGTGTTAAAACCAGTTGCTCATCGTGCGGAGACTTGGTTGATTTTCCACCCACTACTTTGCTAACTCCTTCAACTGATTGCAAGACTTGCTCACATTCTCATCGTGTGTATGAACACACGTGCCGTAGACCGCCAGACCAAAACCCTAGTTAATATCCCCCCATGTAACACGATTGATGTCTCGTGATTGTGGAGTCTGCAAGGCAGACGCGTATTTAGTTAGTCAGTTGTTGACTTCATGGGACGATGAGTCCTTGTATTAATGAGTCGAACGTGATTTGCAAATGTTCTGAGACTCATGAATTGAAACGTGTCTGTTGATACATAGGTATGATTCTCAAGTAAATGTTGATAATTAAGGTGAGCAAATATTGCTCATTTGATGGATTGTTGAATATTTATAGTTGAATCAATATTCCTTAGTCTGAGCAAATATTGCTCATTTGAGCAAATGTTGCTCGTTTAATGAATTATTTGTAGCATGACCAAATAAAATATTATTTTAAGATACTGGCAACTGAACCGAGTATAATTAATAAAATGTTGATCATGGGATCGTCGTAAAATCATTAGTGTTTGAATCTGCTCAGAATTATGTTTTTGCAGAGCTTTGGATTCGAACCCTAATTTTGATCAATTGCTGATCAATTGATGATTTATTGAAAATCAACTATGGAGTGAAGGAGGGGACGGATAGATGGGATGATGGATCGACCACGTAGCGCCCTTATGCTCGAGTGAACAAAATGCCAAAGTCTCTTGAAGACTAGTTGGTGAAAAGATGATTAAATGCTGGTTTAATCATTTATTAAAATAATGCTCGTCTGAGCCTTAGGTGATAAAACCTAATAAATTATGAAGAGATGAAGTACCGACCAAGGGGTCATGAAAACCGGCCCTGGTTGGTCACGGGATCGACTGACGATCGTTTTATAAAATTCCAAAATTGTTTGGAAGAGTTTGAACCTAATATGACCAAATTAGGTCAAATGATGAAAGTATGTGGGACCGGCCTCTTGCAAGCCAAAGATCCAACCTTGGTCGGTCAAGGTAATATGCTCACGTCGCCAAAGTGTCTGTGTCTCAGTCCTGAGAATTTTGATATTTTCTGATGTGCGTTTGAGCAACATTTTGAGAAAATATGAAGAAATCAAGGATTTTGCTGAAACTGGGGAAACTTCATAAGATGAAGGAAATAATAATAATAAATTAAAAAATCATGAAATATGGGACCGGCTATGGCCAAGGCATAGCCGGACGGCCAAAGATCCCGGTCCCATGAGACTTTTCCTAATTTTATATTATTTTCATGATTTTAGGGAAATATCATGAAACCATGGAGTTTTGTTGAAATCAAGGGGTTTCCTTGAGGAAGGAGTTTCCATGAGATGAGGAAAAAAATAATATTAATAATAATAAAATAAGGGTGTGTGGGACTGGCTTGGGCATGGTCGTCCGGCTAGGGCCCGGTCCCACGAGTTTCCCTAATTTTATCCTTTTTCCTTAATGTGAAGGAAATATCATGAAATCAAGGAATTTCATGGGATCAAGGAAATAATAATAATAAAATAATAAATAATGCAAGGTGTGGGACCGACCACAACTAGGGCATGACCTCCGGCTAGTAGGCTTGGTCCCGCACACCTTTCCTAATTATTTATTGTTTCCTTGATGCGAAGGAAACACCGTAAAACTGAGGAGTTTCCTTGAAACGAAGGAATTTTGTTCAAATGAGGGAATTTTCATGAGATCAAGGAAAATAATAAAAATATGATAAAATATAAAATTGGGCGTGGGACTGGCCACGGCACGATCGGCCGGCCGGTGAGCCCAGTCACCCAGCGTGTTGATTAATATTTTATTATTTATTATTTTCTTCCTATTTTGCATAGGTTCATCGTTCCTTCGTGTTTTGGAATGCTCGTGCGTGCATTCAGGTGCTCGTTAGTGCATTATTGCTGAGTACACTTGCACCATTTTGGTCGAGGCTTACTCGATAGTGGCTCAGATGCCCGTGCGTTGAATATTTATCACTAACCCATGGAATTCTGCTGGGAAGAACCATGAATTGAAGTAATGAAATATTATGAAGACGTATAATATTTTCTAAGGATTCAGTTAATGAATCTAATGATTTAGAAATAATTAATTGATGGCTCTATACTAGCACGGTCGTCTAGTAGCATTAATTATTCAAGAATTGAGCGATATGACCTTGTTGAAGCGTCATATTTCTTTTATATAGTCAGGGAAAACATTGTTACATCCTGAAGATGTTATTGCTCTATACTAGCAGGCAAGCTGTCTAGGAGCCATCCAATCGTTAAGATTATATATGCATGTCTTTTATATAGTCAGGTAAAATATTGTTACATCCTGAAGACGTTATGCTCTATACTAGCAGGAAAGCTGTCTAGGAGCCGTCCAAGCGTTCGATTCTATATAAAAATGATTACTGAAATTGCTCAGTATTCATGAGATATGTCGTTGCCTCAATTGAGAGACTGCATATTCACGTATGCTCTGAGAGACAATAAACTCAGTCAGAGACTCTTGCGGCATGAGTTTTCATGCTTCAATGAGAGACATGAGCCTCAATACTCATTTGGTTGCTGGATCAGGAGCATGTACAATTATGGTTTTACGATTTTATCCTTTGTCGAAAATCCACCATCTACATATTCTTAAACGTTTTAGTGGTTCATCAGGTCAACTTATTAACTATCAAAAGTCAGAAATATATTTTAGTAAAAAATTTCTTAATAAACATTGTAAAATTTCAGTTAGATTCTCAAAGTTAACAGAATAAGAAAAACCAATACCTATTTAGGAACCCCTTTGTTCTTCAATAAGTTTGAACTATCAAAATATGCTTGAAAAACTTACAATAGAGTTCGAGGATGGAAAGAAAAAGTTTTATCGCAAGTAAGTAAAACAACTCTTATTAGATCAGTGCAATGCCGATGTATCAAATGATTTTCTTTTCTCTACCTAAGAAAACTTTAGACAGATTAGATGCTTTACAAAATAAAAAATTGTGGAAGAAAAATAAAAATAATAGGGGTATCTTCTTAAAAGCTTAGGACTCGGTTTGCACTGATAAAGATAGTGGAGGTTAGGGCATTGAGAATCCTCATAAGTTCAATTTAGCCCTAATCATTGGGTTAGCCTGGACACTAATTAAGAATCCAGATAAACTCTGGTGCATTATTCTTAAATTCAATTATTTTCCAAAATGTGATCCTTTAATGTATAAGAAAAATTCAGTTAGATCTTGGGTCTGGAATAATATTTGTAAAGGTTTAGAGATTATCAAGAAAAAAACCATATTTGGGAGATGGAAATGGAAAAAAGATTCAAATGAATGATAGATGTCCCCTAATGGTGAAAGGCCAAACTAAAAATAATTCGTCTTTTACTAACATTCAAAAAGTTTCTGATCTAATAAACTCTAGAGAAGAATGAGACCAAAACTTAATTAAGAATGTCTTTGATAATCAAACAATTCAAGAAATAAATCTTATTGAACCTCGAAGTAATATTGATAATAAAGATTGCACTGGTTAGGTACTGAAGATGTTAAATTCTCTGTCAAGTTTGCTTATAACTACCTATGTAATAAGAATTTTACAACTAGCAAGGTTTGGATCGATATTTAGAACCTTAAAGTGATGCCTAGAGTCCGAACTTTTCTTTATAAATCTCTAAGTAACTGTTTACCAGTTAAAGAGAGGTTAGTAGATTTATAGCAATTGATATTCAATGTTCCCTTTGTAATATTGAGGTAAGTGAAGACACTAACCATCAGTTTACTAAATGCTCCTTTTCTGAAGCAATCTTAAGAGGTATGTCTTTGACTACGATGTTTTATAATGTTGTCTCTCTGAATATCAAATACTGGTGTTTGTTATGGTTAAAGGATAAAAATATCAGGGAAAATTATGCCTATATGTACATATGGAAATACAGGTGTAAAGTGGTCTTCGACAAGATTAAACCCAATCCTGAAGATCTTATTAAATATTTGAAAACTCATAAGAATTCTACAGTTTGTGGTTGTTATCACCCAGTTTGTAAATTTATTAAAAATAATGTTAGGAATAATAACCATTATATTGTGTTTGATGTTGCTTTCCAAAAGAATCAATGAATTTTACTTTTTCTATGTTTATTTTTGATTACAAGGGCTTAATTTGTGAATTAGTAGGTGGTACTGGAAAATGCTCAACTCTAATGAAGAGGAATAAAGAGCCTGCAAAGAAGCTGCAAAATGGGCAAAGAAAGTAATATTGTCTCCGAAATGACAACATCAATGTTATGAATGCTAGAAAGAAGAAACATTTTGTTGTAGATTGGAGAAGTGAAGCTATTTTGCTTAAATCTCTACACTTCAACAATGTTTTTTCCAACTTACTTCTATGTTAAAATGGATTGTAATACTATCGGATAAGTTAGCTAAGTACTTAAGCAAATCTAATAACTTGGTAGTAATTCTAAGTTATGGTGTAGGTCTAGGAAATTTTCTTTTCTTAACAAAGTTTGTAAAATTAAATATGTTATTCATCTTTCTTAGTTTAATGGCATGTTCTTTTATTAAAAAAAAAAACAACAACGAATGAATGAATCCCGTACCTTGGAACTATGTTTGAAATTTACCACAAAATTTTTATTTCCAAGTCAATATCTAAACATTTCAAATTCTGTATATGTAAGTTATCTGCAGTTTAATAAACCTGAATTATTCAAATATGCAGTTTTCTTAGTGAAAGCATTGGGGGTACCAAAATACACCACCAACTTTTTCGTAGGCAATCTGTATGGACAAACTCAACACCACTCTGAGAGTTAAAACTCAATCAAGGAATGTGTTTATAGTTATATTTCAATCCCTTTTGCGATTAGAACGTTTACAGAATTGAATCTGTGAACCTAATCACAAAGAGAGTTCTTGGACGATACCAAAGACCAATGTCCAAGAATCAATCAAGTCGTATCCAATAAACTAGGTCGGACGTATCTACTCTGATTGATCAGCGCACAACCTGTGATATTTTAATTATAATGATAAACAATATAATGCGGAAAAAGAAATAACACAGACACCAGAAATTTTGTTAACGAGGAAACCGCAAATGCAGAAAAACCCCGGGACCTTGTCTAGATTGAACACCAAACTGTATTAAGACGCTACAGACACTAGCCTACTACCAATTAACTTTGGTATGGACTGTTGTTGAGTCCGCACTCAGTCTCCAACTTATTCAGATACAATCGCGCTCCTTACGCCTCTGGAGTCCCAGCAGGACTCCGCGCAATTGATTTCCTTAGATGACGTCCCACCAACTAAGAGTTGCTCCAACTCAATTGAAGACTTTAAACCAAATCTGCCTCCCACAGACTAAGCCTATATAATTGATTTCCTAATTTATGATCGAAACGGGTGATCAGATCAAACGTAAGATCCAGGTGATGGAAATCCATAGCAACTTGACAAAAGTCTGGCTATTCTCAAAATCTGGACTTATGCAACCCGAAGTGCGGCCTAGATTATTAATCACCTGATAAGTATAAAACTTATGGAATCACAAAGTTGAGACGAAGAGAACTTTGTGATTTCTATCTATCTTGTTTAAGTGATAAATTAACAATCGAACAAGATCAGGATACTCAAGTTATCAAGATAAAAGATAACTGGACCTGGCTTCACGAATCTCAATGAAGTCTTTGATAGTCGCTAAACCCTAAAATGGTTTCTGGAGAGGACGACTCTAGATGAAACTAGGATACACCAAAAAGTAGTGTCAGGATTCAAAAATCCAATTGCCAAGAGTTCCACTTATATAGACATCAAAGCATAGGTTGCTTTAGGTTTAAGCTAAGATAGCTTTGGAACCAAGCAAACAATATTCACTGTTAGATGAAATCTTTGAATCTTATTCACATAAACAAGATATACACTCTGGTTGGGTAAACCGTAACTGAAACGTGTACAAAGACTATGTTCAACATGGTTAGCCAAAACTAGCCGGTTTGAACTTAAAAGCTTAACACTCATTTCCATGAACACAAAGACATTAATCTCGAGTCAGAATTATGTGATCAAATAAGTCTATTGTTAGTTAGAGAATTGACCAAATGCAAATCATCTCGTATAAATAATTTAAACGCATTTGAACACAATCGACATAGTTTGTAAATGCACAAAGTACAAGTACATGAGTCGTTCGTGAATCGGATGAGTCATGGTACGCGAACCGATTTACAAACTTATGAGCAAAACCAAGTTCCGGAGTTGACATAACTTTTTCAGTCCACGTACCGGTTTGCAAACTTAGGTGCAAAACTGAGTTCCGGAGTTCACAGAACTTTTTTAGTTTGGAAACCTTAAGACTTTACCGGTTCCGGAGTTTACAGAACTTTTTCAGTTTGCGTACCTGTTTGGGTACTAAGCTATAGTACATAGAACTGTATTGTTTTGCATACCGGTTTGGATACTTAAACCTGATTCCCTTACCACAATTCCAAAATGGTTTGTATACGAGTATACGTACCTATCCGGATAGCGAAACAAACATATTTTCCCATGATGTGCATACGAATATGCCTATCACATAAATCTGCAAGTCGATATATAGCTACTCCGCTACGTGTCCGAATACATGTAATGCGGTTTCAGACATATAAACTTTATCTTAGTTTGTAAGAATGATAACACTTCCTTGTATTCTGAATATAATAGTTATGTATTTCTCTAATTAATTTAAAATATTCCCGGATAACATCAATGAAACATATCATTGTTCCAGGCTATTTTCGAATGATAAACTTAAATCATGATTTGGTTCCGGGAAATAAATTATTCTCCACCAAAATTGATCAAGTATGAACAAATGTTCATTAAGCTTAGTCATTATATTTCTTGAAATTCTTAAACTAAATAATTAATTCTCTATTCGAAATTCTTGTCTATGAAAGCTAGTCTAATTAGTAATGCGACAATCGCCTCAAGGATAGAAAGGTGAATATAACTTGAGAAATAAGTGGTTCAGTCTTCACTTACCTTTTGTTGATGAATTTCTCCAAAAGCTTCGGTTGATCTTCGCCTTCAAACGGTGGAACGCAAATGATGACTGGTTCATTTCTCAACTACCTCTATCCTAGACCGAGACTTAACTGTTAGAGCACTGCTCGGTCGAACTCGCAAGCGTTGCTATCTCAAGCTTGTTTGTCAAGTTTAATTGTCAAAACTATAAGTCTTGATTTCTAGTCTACTTATAGCTAAGTCTCGGATTAGGATAGTAAGTGTAGTTGAGCATTAGATTTCACGGTGTTCATCGATTGAAGACGAAGAACTAATAAGGGGAGCTTGTGGAACTTCATCAACAAAAGGTATGTGGAGACTTGAACTCTTCTATCACTCAAAAGTCTATCTACTCTATCTCTTATTTGAGACAAAAGTCGTATAGCTATATAGACTTCCATTATACACATTTGATATTTTGAGATGAGTTTAACTCGCTTACATATTTCTCGAAATATGTGTTGATAAGCTTTTGTTTTAACCAAGTTCATCTTATATTCTTGACGAAAGTCAAAAGATGATCATGTGAAAATCGCCTTGTAACATCTTACATGAATTGTGTGAGACACTCATTTGGTGTAGACTCAGAATGTTTCGTATTGATCATTCGATCATTTTAAAATTGCTTTGAAGCTAATAGTTTGTGTGAGACAGCTATTGTCGTTTTCTAAGAATGTTTCATTGATTGAAATGAGAGTTTAGAACAAATAACCATGATTGGATATAGCACAATATGCGTACTTGTATGCTAACTGTTGCAAGTCTGTTGCAAGTTATTCCAAGTCCGGGAACCATAGTATGCATACCCGTATGCGTACTGGTTGGTTAGTGAAAGTCCGGGAACTTAGTATGCATATCGGTGTGTGTGCTGATGATAGGTGTCTAAAACGCCTAATTTTATATCTAGTATTTATGTTTTCTTTGCTACTTTTCGTGTGAATTATGTATCTTATGTTTTCTTTTGAGTATTATAGGTACTTTGGAGTCATTATGAGCAAAAGAAGGAGAAAACATCCATTTGGAGCCAGCTAAAGGTATGAGGCGAAGGAGGTGAATAAGAAGGCGAATAGGCTGTCAGTTATCTGAAACTGACATGCCAAGTAATTTCAGGTGGCCCTTATTATAATACTGGGTGTCAATAACAGGCCCAGTTCACTTCTTAGCTCGAGAAGAAATCAGTCTCCCCAAACCTTCTATTTCCCCTTTTCCATTTTTGTGCAGCTGCCGATTCAGGGTTGTTGATATTCATGGGGATGGATGCAACGGCACTGCGATGCAGGTGTCAGATCTGTAATGGGTACAGAAGTGGCAGGAAGAAATGGTGGTTGGTGTTTGAAGCCAGAGACTTGTTTAAGGTGAAACTGGTACTGCAGTGAAATGGGAATGAGCTTAAGGTAATGGTGTTTGATCTGTAATAGAAGAATGAGTTGCAGTAACAGTAAGGCACTGGTCTGGTAGCTTTTGTTTCCAGGCAGAGAGAGATGTGTAGGTAAAAGTGGAATTGAAGAAGCTGCAGTTGAGCGTCCGAGATGCTGCGAGGAATGTGTTGCCAGGGTTTTGAATTCGGAGATTGAATGGGTCTTGTGGATGAGTCAGGTGAAGTATTGGCTGGTTGCTATGAAGAATAGCAGGCTAAAGCTGCAGTTGCATAGTTGCAGGAACAAGGCTAGAGGCCTTATTGCAGTTGAGAATGGCAGCTCAGCTGCAAGTGCTGGTTGCAGTGCAACTGGTGCTGGTGGGTTAAATTGCAGGTTTAGTAGATGGACCAGCAGGCATGGGTGTACAAGAAAAGATTGAAGTTGCAGTTCAAGTTATTAGTGGTTCAGGTGGTATTTTAGATGGGCACTGCTGATTGCTAAGTGGGATGTATGGCTGGTACAGGGTAGTGCAGCTGCCACTGAGCAGGATGGAGTTGCACGTGGTGGATGTAGCTCAAGATGCAGGACAGATTAGTCTGCAAGAATTGGTTGGTGCAGTAATGGGTAGGTGTTGCAGCTACAACAAAGATGGAATTGGTTGAGAAGATGAATGAGATATGGCAGGTGGTGTTTTACTAGATCTGATGCTGATTGAAGTTAGGAAGGAAGAATTGAAAAATGAGTTGAAGTCAGATTCAGCTAGGAGTTGCGGTTGGTGCTGCTGGAGCTACAGATGGTATGGAAGATGGAGCTATGTTGCAGGTGCAATGTTGGTGTTGAGTTGGCTGTGTAGTGATGCTATTGTTGAGATGCAGGGATAAATGGAATTGTTGTTGTGTGAGATGAGAAGCTGCAGCTGGGTGCACATCTGTAGGTGTTGTTGCTGCTGGAGATTTCATGGGTTAATGTTGGAGCTGAAGCACGGATTGCTGTGAAACATTGGTACTAAGCTAGAGTGGAGCACCTTGTCAGTTTCACAAGACTGACAGAAATAGCAAATTGATGGGCCTTCTGAGCTCTGATTAAGACAGTCTTCCCGTGAGTTTGTGGGATCTATATTGGGATGGATTTTAGAGAAATTGAAATAGTTGCCGAGAGTTCTGTAGGTTTTGGGGGAGACTTAAAAGGCAGAGAAACATATAAAAAGAAAACCTCTCCATGAGATCTTATTATCTTCTTCTTCACCTTTTGCCTAGGGTTTATGGAAACTCCTCTCTTTATTCTTGTTATGAACTCCATGAAAATGAGCTAGATTTTATTATTGGTTATGGATTAAATTGATTTCACCAAGTATGCTTCTTTTATTAATAAATTAGTTTTGTCTCACAATTATCGATCTTGATTCACTATATATATCGCCATGTATTTATTCACATCTAATACTAGTTTAGGGTGTTTCATACGTAAAAGTGATGCATCTTGGATACAAGTAGCACAAATATGGTTATTGCTTGTAGTGATATATCCTAGTAACCATATGTGAACCTTGACCTTTGTTAAATCGGATTAGTGCTTTTACACGTTCGATTGCTTTGATTGGCCTGATTTCATTGAACTTAGTGCATCTAGGGAATTAAACTTGATTAGTGCTTTTACACCATAGGTTGTTCTCTTAGGTAGAATTCATATTCGCATCTTTTTTTTTTGTTTTTCTTATTTTTCTGGTTTTTAACCTTGGTTTGAGAACTCTTGTTTCAGGTACCTACTATGGAAGGAGCATATTGGAACGATGTATATGGTTTTCAACCTCCTCAACACTATGATGATTTTCCGCCACCTATGGGATACGATCGAAACCAATTTATTGGCTATGATCAATATCCAAGATCTTATGGTGATTTTCATACATACCAACAACATCCTTGTAGTAGGTATGTAAGTCAAGCACCTAGGTGGGACAATTCTACTTATTATTTTGTTTATACGAGATGTATGAGTGCTATAAATGGAATAGACCAACTTGACAGTGATAAAGGGAACGTTGCACAAACCAATTTCTGCAACACTTTTTCTTACCCGACTTTAGATCGTAGTTATGATCATTCACCCATTCAAAGGGAAGAGTCATGGGAAAGAGAACCTATTGTATCCAATGGTGGTAAGCGTGTGAACGTTAGAAAACTTGCACAGAAATTATACAAGTTGGAAGATGATGGAAACTCGGAAGAGCTTGTCGATGAAATTAGTAGGACCATTCGTATGGAGTTTCAACGGCGTCGTGATAAAGGATGGGATACCGATGAAGATTCTTATTACGGTGAGTCTGAAAATGAAGATGAGTGTGTTGAAAAGGACCAACCTTTGGAGATATTTGATGACACTAGTATAGTGGACTCAACTCTTGATCTTTATAATGTTCAAGCACCTATTCAAAAGGTAAATGAGTATGATGAAACTAGTGTTTTACAGAATTTCGTTGCAACAAGGTTTGAATCCAATGAAGACGAAGAGGAATATGATGACAACAGTGTAGCTTACTCAAGCCTTGATCTTTATAATGATCAAGAACCTATTCAAAAGGTAGAGCTTGAGGATGATGCAATGAGTGTTCTAAAGAAATTCCTTATGGACAGAATTGCATCCGCAAAAGCGTATGTGCCTTACAACAAAGAGGAGTGTGTTGAGAATGAAACCGATATGACCAATATTGTGGAAGACCCAATTGATCTTGCAAATGATTGTAATGAAGATGTTGATGCCGAGACTTTAGTTAAGGTAGAAAAGGATGAAGAATGGTTGCAAGGTTTGATAGAGGACCATGATATAAAAGAGGTGAGTAATTCACTTGAGTTTTTCAAGGATGAAGAGGATTATGTGATACAAGAGATTGTGCAAGGTTTGTCTAACCCTTTGCATGTTGTTTCTTCTCCTTTACCTCTTATTGGTTTGAATGTATGTGCTTCGAGAATATTGTTGGATGACTTTATTTCTCGATTTCCTCCATTAGAAACATTTGATTCTCATACTATGGATGTTTGCAAAGAAGAAACCATAGAAGTTCCTGATTTTTATGTTCTTTATACACTTCCAAGTGTAGAAAAGAATAAGTGTGGTGGAAACTTCTATCGGTTAATAGCTTCGTTTCTGTTTTATATTACTAATATGTGTGCGAAGCTAGTGTTTGCAAAACAGGTGCTATGGGTGGATCCCCAACTTTTCCGATTATTGGTGTATGGGGAATTCGTCTTGCAAGTCGGGCTGACGACTTTAAACCAAGCGCTAAATGGGAGGCAACCCATATGATGAGTATTTCTTGTCTTGTATTGTTTTTAGCTTTTTCTTGTCTCGTATTTACTTTTTCTGATTTCTTGTCGCATATCATTATGATTTCCCACCTTGACTTTCTTTGGACGATTCAATTTACATTGAGGACAATGTAAAGTTTAAGTGTGGGGGGGTGGTTAAGCATTTTCATTGTAAATTTTTCATGAAATTTTCAATTTTTGTGTAAAATAGTGAATAAACAAACTCCAACTTGTAGTTAGTTTAGAGTCACATAGTATACATGTCGCTAAGATTAGATCGAAATTCTCATAAGAGTGATTGAACTTAGAGATGACAGAGAACATGATCAGGTTTCTTACTTGTATGAGAGTTAAAGTTGGATTTAACCATACCAGTTGCAAATGAGGTGCAGACTGAATTCGGTATTAGATTTGTGATCCCCTATAGTGGAGACTACATATTGTTACATCATGTGAAGCACCGACCTTCACTTCTTTGTACCTGTCTAAATATGTGCTTTTAGAGTGTGTGTCACCGTACGTAAAATCTGGGTAGAATGGTGAGCTACCCAACCTCCCACCAATAGAAGCACTATTTTGATCTCTTGAGTGCTATTTTATCAATCATGATGGTGACGTCGAATTGCTAACTTACATATTACTTGTAATCTTGTTCGCAGTTAGCACCATCCACTTTATCTCTCTACACCAACAGGTCCATAGAAACACCATCATCATCAACAAGAGGAGCATCACAAATTCGAAGGAAAGTTGAAGACGTTCAAGGTTTACAAGCAACAGTATATAAATGAGCAGATTTCAGATTCAAGTAAAGCAACAAGACAAGGAGCAGAATTTTTACAAGTTGAAAACTTTATGTACAAGAGCGAAGATTATCAAGATGAGAGTTCAAGAAGTTTATGATATCGAAACATACAAGTTGTGAAGAATCAAGCGGTAAAGTACTTACACCATGGCCTCTGTATTTGCAATTTTTATTTTATCATATTTGTATATTATTTTCTCTTGTTCAAAAAAAAAAAAAAAAAACTTGGAACATGGTCATTGTTATAAGTCCCTTGTCAAAAAAAAAATGAAAAAAAAAAAGAAAAAAAGAAAAAAAATGAAAAAAAAAGAGAAAAAGAGACAAGAGAAAATTTTGTTAGGTTTATTATTTTGTTTTGTTTTTATTTTGTATTTGTTTTATTTTTCTTGTCTCAATAAAAAAAAAAGACAAGAAAAATCCTTTGTATCATATTTTGGTTTTGTATAGTTCGTTTTTAGTTTTGTTTTTTTCAATAAAGCCAATGGAAGAAGAAATATCCATAATGAAGTTTCATGCAACAAGGAATTAGAGGAAAGAATCACATTGTCAAGATTTTACGAAGTTCAAGAGTTATCATCACTAAGTGAAGACCGAAAACGAAGATGAAGACAAGGATTGAAGACCGAAGACGTTTCTATGGATGCTGTGAGAGTGGTGCTAACTGCACGCCGAACGGATAACGAGGTAAGTAAGCATATTCCCACCTTCGTTAAGTGGATGATTTCCTTTCTAAGAGATTGTCAGAAAAATAGGTTTTCAAAATGAATAAAAGATGTGGGTTTTCAAACAATTCGGAGGGTTTTTCCTTCCTACCATTCAACGTGTCGCAGGATTTTCTTTTCATTCCTACCTGGAAACATGTGTGACCCATAAAAAGTTGTTTATTATTGAGAGCAATATCATAAAACCCTTTCTTGTGAGGCAGAGTCGAGACTTTTGATCACTCCGAACCCGAATTTCTTTCGAGAAGGGATGGTTATTTCTCTCTCAACTTTTAAGGATGAGATTGTGTTCATTTATGTGTCTAAATTCTTATGACTAGTGTGCAGAATCTCTATGTCTTCTTAGCGCGTTGGATGCTATCATTTCGGAGAACTAGTAAGTTGGGAAAATAGGTTTTGAGGGTATACCTCTTGTAAACCTTCACGAGACTAAAACTCGTCTACTAAGGACACCTAGGGGTTCAAAGGCCTGTTATTCATGCTAAGAGTAACCGTATCCTCAGCGAGACGGAGTTTTATGTATGTTTTTGAATTTGTTTTGTTTGATTTGCTCGAGGACTAACAAAGTTTAAGTGTGTGTGCTGATGATAGGTGTCTAAAACGCCTAATTTTATATCTACTATTTATGCTTTCTTTGCTATTTTTCGTGTGAATTATGTATCTTATGTTTGCTTTTGAGTGTTATAGGTACTTTGGAGTCATTATGAGCAAAAGAAGGAGAAAACATCCATTTGGAGCCAGCTAAAGGTATGCAGCGAAGAAGGTGAACAAGAAGGTGAATAGGCTGTCCGTTATCTGACACTGACATGCCAAGTAATTTCAGGTGGCCCTTATTGTAATACTGGGTGTCAATAACAGTCCCAGTTCACTTTTTAGCTCGAGAAGAAATCAGTCTCCCCAAACCTTCTCTTTCCCCTTTTCCATTTTTGTGCAGCTGCCGATTCAGGGTTGTTGATATTCATGGGGATGGATGCAACGGCACTGCGATGCAGGTGTCGGATCTGTAATGGGTATAAAAGTGAAAGGAAGAAATGGTGGTTGGTGTTTGAAGCCAGGGACTTGTTTGAGGTGAAACTGGTACTGCAGTGAAATGGGAATGAGCTTAAGGTAATGGTGTTTGATCTGTAATAGAAGAATGAGTTGCAGTAACAGTAAGGAACTGGTCTAGTAGCTTTTGTTGCCAGGCAGAGAAAGATGGGTAGGTAGAAGTGGAATTGAAGAAGCTGCAGTTGAGCGTCCGAGATGCTGCGAGGAATGTGTTGTCAGGGTTTTGAATTCGGAGATTGAATGGGTCTTGTGGATGAGTCAGGTGAAGTATTGGCTGGTTGCTATGAAGAATAGCAGGCTAAAGCTGCAGTTGCATAGTTGCAGGAACAAGGCTAGAGGCCTTGTTGCAGTTGAGAATGGCAGCTGAGCTGCAAGTGCTGGTTGCAGTGCAACTGGTGCTGGTGGGTTAAATTACAGGTTTAGTAGATGGACCAGCAGGCATGGGTGTACAAGGAAAGATTGAAGTTGCAGTTAAAGTTGTTAGTGGTTCAGGTGGTATTTTAGATGGGCACTGCTGATTGCTAAGTGGGATGTATGGCTGGTACAGGGTAGTGCAGCTGCCACTGAGCAGGATGGAGTTGCACGTGGTGGATGTAGCTCAAGATGCAGGACAGATTAGTCTGCAAGAATTGGTTGGTGCAGTAATGGGTAGGTGTTGCAGCTACAACAGAGATGGAATTGGTTGAGAAGATGAATGAGATATTGAAGGTGGTGTTTTACTAGATCTGATGCTGATTGAAGTTAGGAAGGAAGAATTGGAAAATGAGTTGAAGTCAGATTCAGCTAGGAGTTGTGGTTGGTGCTGCTGGAGCTACAGATGGTATGGCAGATGGAGCTATGTTGCAGGTGCAATGTTGGTGTTGAGTTGGCTGTGTAGTGATGCTATTGTTGAGCTGTAGGGATAAATGGAATTGTTGTTGTGTGAGATGAGAAGCTGCAGCTGGGTGCACATCTGTAGGTGATGTTGCTGCTGGAGATTTCATGGGTTAATGTTGGAGCTGAAGCACGGATTGCTGTGAAACGTTGGTACAAAGATGGAGTGGAGCAGCTTGTCAATTTCACAAGACTGACAAGCATAGCAAATTGATGGGCCTTCTGAGCTCTGTTTAAGACAGTCTTGCCGTGAGTTTGTGGGCTCTATATTGGGATGGATTTTAGAGAAATTGAAGTAGTTGCCGAGAGTTCTGTAGGTTTTGGGGGAGACTTACAAGGCAGAGAAACATATAAAAAGAAAACCTCTCCATGAGATCTTATTATCTTCTTCTTCACCTTTTGCCTAGGGTTTATGGAAACTCCTCTCTTTATTCTTGTTATGAACTCCATGAATATGAGCTAGATTTTATTATTGGTTATGGATTAAATTGATTTCACCAAGCATGCTTCTTTTATTAATAAATTAGTTTTGTCTCACAATTATCGATCTTGATTCACTATATATATCGCCATGTATTTATTCACAGCTAATGCTAGTTTAGGGTGTTTCATATGTAAAAGTGATGCATCTTGGATATAAGTAGCACAAATATGGTTATTGCTTGTAGTGATATATCCTAGTAACCATATGTGAACCTTGACCTTTGTTAAATCGGATTAGTGCTTTTACACGTTCGATTACTTTGATTGGCCTGATTTCATTGAACTTAGTGGATCTAGGGAATTAAACTTGATTAGTGCTTTTACACGTTAGGTTGTTCTCTTAGGTAGAATTCATATTCGCATCTTTTAATGTGTTTGTTGATGACAAGAGGAAATTAGCGGGATATTCTTGCGATCAAGGTATCCTAGGGCCTTTGATAATGAGAGATTAAATATCAATTCTAGTTATTATGACAAGAGCATGTTAGTGAATGAAAACGAAATCCTTAACCAATACTTTCGCATACTTAATGTGATTTGTTTTATTTGTTTCTTTGCTTTTATATTTGTCTAGTTTATTAAAAATCAGAAAACCCCCCTTGTTACCTTTAGGAAACCGAAAATATATTGACAACCTAGTCCTCTCTGTGGGAACGATCCTTTCTTACCCTTGCTATATTATTTATTTTGAGTTGTGAGAAAGTAATATTATTTTTGACGCATACGACAGCGATCAAATTTTGGCGCCGTTGCCGGGGAGGCAGCGGTTGTCACTTGTTTTTGGTTTCTTATTTTAGTTTTTTTTTTTGTTTTTTTTTTTGTTTTTCTTATTTTTCTGGTTTTTAACCTTGGTTTGAGAACTCTTGTTTCAGGTACCTATTATGGAAGGAGCATATTGGAACAATGAATATGGTTTTTAACCTCCTCAACACTATGATGATTGCCCGCCACCTATGAGATACGATCGAAACCAATTTGTTGGCTATGATCAATATCCAAGAGCTTATGGTGATTTTCATACATACCAACAACAGCCTTGTAGTAGGTATGTAAGTCAAGCACCTAGGTGGGAGAATTATACTTCTTATTTTGTTTATCCGAGATGTATGAGTGCTATAAATGGAGTAGACCAACTTGACAGTGATAAAGGAAACGTTGCACAAACCAATTTCTGCAACACTTTTTCTTACCCGACTTTAGATTGTAGTTATGATCATTCACCCATTCAAAGGGAAGAGTCATGGGAAATAGAACCTATTGTATCCAATGGTGGTAAGCGTGTGAACATTAGAAAACTTGCACAGAAATTATACAAGTTGGAAGATGATGGAAACTCGGAAGAGCTTGTCGATGAAATTAGTAGGACCATTCGTATGGAGTTTCAACGGCGTCGTGATAGAGGATGGGATACCGATGAAGATTCTTATTACGGTGAGTCTGAAAATGAAGATGAGTGTGTTGAAAAGGACCAACCTTTGGAGATATTTGATGACACTAGTATAGTGGACTCAACTCTTGATCTTTATAATGATCAAGCACCTATTCAAAAGGTAAATGAGTATGATGAAACTAGTGTTTTACAGAATTTCGTTGCAACAAGGTTTGAATCCAATGAAGACGAATAGGAATATGATGACAACAGTGTAGCTTACTCAAGCCTTGATCTTTATAATGATCAAGAACCTATTCAAAAGGTAGAGCTTGAGGATGATGCACTGAGTGTTCTAAAGAAATTCCTTATGGACAAAATTGCATCCGTAAAAGCATATGTGCCTTACAACAAAGAGGAGTGTGTTGAGAATGAAATCGATATGACCAATATTGTGGAAGACCCAATTGATCTTGCAAATGATTGTAATGAAGATGTTGATGCCGAGACTTTAGTTAAGGTAGAAACGGATGAAGAATGGTTGCAAGGTTTGATAGAGGACCATGATATAAAAGAGGTGAGTAATTCACTTGAGTTTTTCAAGGATGAAGAGGATTATGTGATACAAGAGATTGTGCAAGGTTTGTCTAACCCTTTGCATGTTGTTTCTTCTCATTTACCTCTTATTGGTTTGAATGTATGTGCTTCGAGAATATTGTTGGATGACTTTATTTCTCGATTTCTTCCATTAGAAACATTTGATTCTCATACTATGGATGTTTGCAAAGAAGAAACCATAGAAGTTCCTGATTTTTATGTTCATTATACACTTCCAAGTGTAGAAAAGAATAAGTGTGGGGGAAACTTCTATCGGTTAATAGCTTCGTTTCTGTTTTATATTACTAATATGTGTGCGAAGCTAGTGTTTGCAAAACAGGTGCTATGGGTGGATCCCCAACTTTTCCGATTATTGGTGTATGGGGAATTCGTCTTGCAAGTCGGGCTGACGACTTTAAACCAAGCGCTAAATGGGAGGGAACCCATAGGATGAGTATTTCTTGTCTTGTATTTATTTCTTGTTTTGTTTTTAGCTTTTTCTTGTCTCGTATTTACTTTTTATGATTTCTTGTCGCATATCATTATGATTTCCCACCTTGACTTTCTTTGGACGATTCAATTTACATTGAGGACAATGTAAAGTTTAAGTGTGGGGGAGTGGTTAAGCATTTGCATTGTAAATTTTTCATGAAATTTTCAATTTTTGTGTAAAATAGTGAATAAACAAACTCCAACTTGTAGTTAGTTTAGAGTCACATAGTATACATGTCGCTAAGATTACATCGAAATTATCATAAGAGTGACTGAACTTAGAGATGAAAGAGAACATGATCAGGTTTCTTACTTGTATGAGAGTTAAAGTTGGATTTAAGCATGCCAGTGGAAAATGAGGTGCAGACTGAATTCGGTATTAGATTTGTGATCCCCTATAATGGAGACTACCTATTGTTACATCATGTGAGGCACCGACCTTCACTTCTTTGTACATGTCTAAATATGTGCTTTTAGAGTGTGTGTCACCGTACGTAAACTCCAGGTAGAATGGTGAGCTACCCAACCTCCCACCAATAGAAGCACTATTTTGATCTCTTGAGTGTTATTTTATCAATCATGATGGTGACGTCGAATTGCTAACTTACATATCACTTGTAATCTTGTTCGCAGTTAGCACCATCCACTTTATCTCTCTACACCAACAGGTCCATAGAAACACAATCATCATCAACAAGAGGAGCATCACAAATTCGAAGGAAAGTTGAAGACGTTCAAGGTTTACAAGCAACAGTACAGAAATGAGCAGATTTCAGATTTAAGTAAAGCAACAAGACAAGGAGCAGAATTTTTACAAGTTGAAGACTTTATGTACAAGAGCGAAGATTATCAAGATGAGAGTTCAAGGAGTTTATGATATCGAGACATACAAGTTGTGAAGAATCAAGCGGTAAAGTACTTACACCATGGCCTCTGTATTTGCAATTTTTATTTTATATATTTGTATATTATTTTCTTGTTCAAAAAAAAAAAAAAAAAAAAAACTTGGGACATGGTCATTGTTACAAGTCCCTTGTCAAAAAAAAATGAAAAAAAAAGAAAAAAAAGAAGAAAAAAAAATGAAAAAAAAAAGAGAAAAAGAGACAAGAGAAAATTTTGTTAGGTTTATTATTTTGTTTTGTTTTTATTTTGTATTTATTTTATTTTTCTTGTCTCAATAAAAAAAAAAGAGACAAGAAAAATCCTTTGTGTCATATTTTGGTTTTGTATAGTTCGTTTTTAGTTTTGTTTTTTCAATAAAGCCAATGGAAGAAGAAATATCCATAATGAAGTTTCATGCAACAAGGAATTAGAGGAAAGAATCACATTGTCAAGATTTTACGAAGTTCAAGAGTTATCATCTCTAAGTGAAGACCGAAAACGAAGATGAAGACAAGGATTGAAGACCGAAGACGTTTCTATGGATGCTGTGAGAGTGGTGCTAACTGCACGCCGAACGGATAACGAGGTAAGTAAGCATATTCCCACCTTCGTTAAGTGGATGATTTCCTTTCTAAGAGATCGTCAGAAAAATGGGTTTTCAAAATGAATAAAAGATGTGGGTTTTCAAAACAATTCGGAGGGTTTTGCCTTCCTGCCATTCAACCTGTCGCAGGATTTTTTTCATTCCTACCTGGACACATGTGTGACCCATAAAAAGTTGTTTATTATTGAGAGCAATATCATAAAACCCTTTCTTGTGAGGCAGAGTCGAGACTTTTGATCACTCCGAACCCGAATTTCTTTCGAGAAGGAATGGTTATTTCTCTCTCAACTTTTAAGGATGAGATTGTGTTCATTTATGTGTCTAACTTCTTATGACTAGTGTGCAGAATCTCTATGTCTTCTTAGCGCGTTGGACTATCATTTCGGAGAACAAGTAAGTTGGGAAAATAGGTTTTGAGGGTATACCTCTTTTAAACCTTCACGAGACTAAAACGCGTCCACTAGGGACACCTAGGGGTTCAAAGGCCTGTTATTCATGCTAAGAGTAACCGTATCCTCGGCGAGACGGAGTTGTATGTATGTTTTTGAATTTGTTTTGTTTGATTTGCTCGAGGACTAGCAAAGTCTAAGTGTGTGTGCTGATGATAGGTGTCTAAAACGCCTAATTTCATATCTAGTATTTATGCTTTCTTTGCTATTTTTCGTGTGAATTATGTATCTTATGTTTGCTTTGAGTGTTATAGGTATTTTGGAGTCATTATTAGCAAAAGAAGGAGAAAACATCCACTTGGAGCCAGCTAAAGGTATGCAGCGAAGGAGGTGAACAAGAAGGCGAATAGGCTGTCAGTTATCTGAAACTGACATGCCAAGTAATTTCAGGTGGCCCTTATTGTAATACTGGGTGTCAATAACAGGCCCAGTTCACTTCTTAGCTCGAGAAGAAATCATTCTCCCCAAACCTTCTCTTTCCCCTTTTCCATTTTTGTGCAGCTGCCGATTCAGGGTTGTTGATATTCATGGGGATGGATGCAACGGCACTGGGATGCAGGTGTCGGATCTGTAATGGGTACAGAAGTGGCAGGAAGAAATGGTGGTTGGTGTTTGAAGCCAGGGACTTGTTTGAGGTGAAACTGGTACTGCAGTGAAATGGGAGTGAGCTTAAGGTAATGGTGTTTGAGCTGTAATAGAAGAATGAGTTGCAGTAACAGTAAGGCACTGGTCTGGTAGCTTTTGTTGCCAGGCAGAGAGAGATGGGTAGGTAGAAGTGGAATTGAAGAAGCTGCAGTTGGGCGTCCGAGATGCTGCGAGGAATGTGTTGCCAGGGTTTTGAATTCGGAGATTGAATGGGTCTTGTGGATGAGTCAGGTGAAGTATTGGCTAGTTGCTATGAAGAATAGCAGGCTAAAGCTGCAGTTGCATAGTTGCAGGAACAAGGCTAGAGGCCTTGTTGCAGTTGAGAATGGCAGCTGAGCTGCAAGTGCTGGTTGCAATGCAACTGGTACTGGTGGGTTAAATTACAGGTTTAGTAGATGGACCAGCGGGCATGGGTGTACAAGGAAAGATTGAAGTTGCAGTTCAAGTTTTTAGTGGTTCAGGTGGTATTTTAGATGGGCACTGCTGATTGCTAAGTGGGATGTATGGCTGGTACAGGGTAGTGCAGCTGCGACTGAGCAGGATGGAGTTGCAGGTGGTGGATGTAGCTCAAGCTGCAGGATAGATTAGTCTGCCAGAATTGGTTGGTGCAGTAACGGGTAGGTGTTGCAGCTACAACAGAGATGGAATTGGTTGAGAAGATGAATGAGATATTGCAGGTGTTGTTTTACTAGAGCTGATGCTGATTGAAGTTAGGAAGGAAGAATTAAAAAATGAGTTGAAGTCAGATTCAGCTAGGAGTTGCGGTTGGTGCTGCTGGAGCTACAGATGGTATGGCAGATGGAGCTATGTTGCAGGTGCAATGTTGGTGTTGAGTTGGATGTGTAGTGATGCTATTGTTGAGCTGCAGGGATAAATGGAATTTTTGTTGTGTAAGATGAGAAGATGCAGCTGGGTGCACATCTGTAGGTGCTGTTGCTGCTGGAGATTTCATGGGTTAATGTTGGAGCTGAAGCACAGATTGCTGTGAAACATTGGTACTAAGCAGGAGTGGAGCAGCTTGTCAGTTTCACAAGACTGACATGCATAGCAAATTGATGGGCCTTCTGAGCTCTGTTTAAGACAGTCTTGCCGTGAGTTTGTGGGCTCTATATTGGGCTGGATTTTAGAGAAATTTAAATAGTTGCCGAGAGTTCTGTAGGTTTTGGGGGAGACTTAAAGGGCAGAGAAACATATAAAAAGAAAACCTCTCCATGAGATCTTATTATCTTCTTCTTCACCTTTTGCCTAGGGTTTATGGAAACTCCTCTCTTTATTCTTGTTATGAACTCCATGAATATGAGCTAGATTTATTATTGGTTATGGATTAAATTGATTTCACCAAGCATGCTTCTTTTATTAATAAATTAGTTTTGTCTCACAATTATCGATCTTGATTCACTATATATATCGCCATGTATTTATTCACATCTAATGCTAGTTTAGGGTGTTTCATACATAAAAGTGATGCATCTTGGATACAAGTAGCAAAAATATGGTTATTGCTTGTAGTGATATATCCTAGTAACCATATGTGAACCTTGACCTTTGTTCAATCGGATTAGTGCTTTTACACGTTCGATTGCTTTGATTGGCCTGATTTCATTGAACTTAGTGGACCTAGGGAATTAAACTTGATTAGTGCTTTTACACGTTAGGTTGTTCTCTTAGGTAGAATTCATATTCGCATCTTTTAATGTATTTGTTGATGACAAGAGGAAATTAGCGGGATATTCTTGCGATCAAGGTATCCAGGGCCTTTGATAATGAGAGATTAAATATCAATTCTAGTTATTATGACAAGAGCATGTTAGTGAATGAAAACGAAATCCTTAACCAATACTTTCGCATACTTAATTTGATTTGTTTTATTTGTTTTTTTGCTTTTATATTTGTCTAGTTTATTAAAAATCAGAAAACCCCCCTTGTTACCTTTAGGAAACCGAAAATATATTGACAACCTAGTCCTCTCTGTGGGAACGATCCTTTCTTACCCTTACTATATTATTTATTTTGAGTTGTGAGAAAGTAATATTATTTTTGACGCATACGACAGCGATCAGATGACGTGAGTTTCAAGTTCCGGAAATTCAGTTGAGTTTGGAAGGTATGCGTACCCGTTAGCATACTCGCGAACCCAAACTTAGTCCGACCGCTTAGGTATGCGTACCTGTTTGCATACTTGAGTTGGTTATGTTCTAAAATAAGTTTGTTCATGAACTTCTACATTTATATAATAAGGAATGCAATCTTTTGCAAACCGTAGCTACAATTTTCATGAATTGATTCATGTGAATCAAAATCGATTTTGCTTCAATTGTGTCTTCTATAATTCTATGAAAATATAAACAATTGAACAACTCTAGAACAAGTTTAATTTGAGTCATTTGAACTAGTTATGGTTAAGATGAATAAGGTTGATATGAAAGTGTTCATATGGCTAACTTCGGTTAACTATTGTTGAGCCAAAAAAGTGCATACGTTTAGGTACGTTTACTCATATCTAAATAAAGTCACTTTTCATTTGTGTGTAACAAGCTAAGTTCTATCTAACGTTTGAAAGATATTAGCTTGAGTCTAATCAGGTTTTCATCTAACGGTGAATATTGAATGCTTTATTACCAAGGTAACATTAATT
This sequence comes from Papaver somniferum, assembly GCF_003573695.1. Taxonomy (NCBI): domain Eukaryota; kingdom Viridiplantae; phylum Streptophyta; class Magnoliopsida; order Ranunculales; family Papaveraceae; genus Papaver; species Papaver somniferum. Next base: position 63,093,609 of record NC_039362.1, read on the forward strand.
GCAAACCCTGATTTGAAGACTATATAAGGGAGAACTCTACCAACTGGGAAACCTAATCCCCACACCTCCTATGTGATAATAATTGTGACTAGAGTCGATTCTCCTTTAATCTTAGGTTTTTCCAAAACCTTGTAGGGTAACGACTTGAAGACTTCATTAGGATTGTGAAGCTAGACCCAACTATTTTCTCTGTAGTTGCGTGTTCTGATCTTGTTGTTCTCTATCGTGATTGAGTACTATCTTCTCTAAGATTTGCTCGAGATTTAATCTCTGATAGGCAAGATAAAATGTAGTCACAAACATCTTTGTCTCATCGTCTGTGATTCCACAATATCTTGTTTCGATACCAGACGATTAAGATTATTGTGAGGTGATTGATATTACTAGGCTGGTCTTCGGGAATATAAGTCTGGTGTATCAATTGGTTCATGTTCACCTTGATTTATCAAAATACGGAACAAAACTCATAGGTATATCTGTGGGAGACAGATTTATCTATTCGATAGACTTTTCTGTGTAAGACAGATTGGTTTATCAAGTCTTCGACTTTGGGTCGTAGCAACTCTTAGTTGTGGGTGAGATCAACTAAGGGAATCAAGTGCGTAGAGTCCTGCTGGGATTCAGAGACGTAAGTGAAAAAGAGGGGGTATAAAAAAACACCCAATAATTCGTTTGGCAATATGTATGGACTAACTCCAATATATTTCCGAGAGAATCAACTAGACAGTCAGACTCAATCAAGGAAAGATATCAAAGAGTTATATCTCTTTCTCAAATCAATCAACAAATAAACAGGAAGGAATCCGTGAACTGATTGATATGAGAATCACTTGAACGGTACCAAAGAACAATGTCCAAGTGTCAATCAATTTAATCAAAAACCCAAAGGTCGGATTCACAAACTGATTGAACTTACACACAACATGTGATATTTCAATTATATAAGCAAATATAATGTGGAAAAGAACTAACACAGACACCAGAAATTTTGTTAACGAGGAAACCGCAAATGCAGAAAAACCCTGGGACCTAGTCCAAAATAAACACACATTGATTATAAGTTGTTACACCAATTTCCTACTACCTATTCGGACTAAATGTAATACATGCTTCAGCTATATTCAACCACTTGTAAAACTCCTAGAAGAACTACCAATTCTCTTTAGAAGTTATTCTCGTAAATCTTCTGGCAGAACAAGGTTCTCTTCAGAAGCACTCTCAAAAATATTCTAGCAGAATGTTAGTTCTCTTTAGAAGATGTAACAACAAAGTTGATACTTTTCGATCTTTTGTTTTCACAAAATACCGATTTGATTTCCCTTTAGATGTGAATCAAGGTTTTGGAAATCTTGTGTTTGTTTTGAGAAAAATAATTACTAGGTAAATGTAATATCAAACAAACTTGTGGATTAGGATTTATTATACTCTTCAAAAATGGAAGAGAAATCTAATTATTCTACAACAAGAACAACTAGAATAAATCTAGAGATATCATGTTTAAAACTTCTTAAGGATTTTTACGAGATACCTTAATCGAAGTTTTCTTTCTAGCTTCCGATTTCGACTAACAAGTGTTGGTATATGATCGGAAACTGAAATCTATCAAAACTTAGGGTTTATGATCAACAACTCTTGAATGGTTTTATATCAGAAGAGAAAAACTTAGAATAGACAAGAGGTGAAAAACCTAATTTACAAGTTGTAAAAACAATCACGAAGATTATTATCAACTTGATTATTATCAACTTTTATCTCAGTCTTGTTCACGAAGAACAGAAGACTCGTAAAACAACTTGTGAAGCTTACGCCAATTTTTCAAAGGGATGAAAAACGTGTAGCACTCACGAACCCTTTATTTATAGTGAACAAGGTAGATTGAAAGCTAAGCAAAGCTATTTTCCTTTTTCAAGACTCTCTTAATTTTGGGAGTCTTTCCTAAGTTACAACTCTTGCCAACATAATTAAATAAATAATTAATTTAGCAAATATTGTATTTATGTGAATAAATCACAATTTATCTTAGGAAGGAATCACAAACATTTTAATATGGTAATCAAATATGTTTGGATTAATAATTATCTTGCCTAGATAAGGAAACATCAAAAACTTGACCAAAAATGGCTTCTAGTCACGTAATTGGGCTCAAGTCCGTGAACCGTTAAAAATAGTTCATGGATTGTTTCCTACTAACGAACTATAACAATTACAACAACACTTATAATTGTTACTTTAATAAATCACTCATAATTTCATCGTTATAACTCAGAATTAAGTGATTCTTGGCTCGTTGAATTCATAATCTCATTCAGGGATAAAGGTTATTGTCACAAAAGTCGTGCTCAAATAACCTTGAGCATATATACATAAATGTACATTTACCGTCATAGGAATTGTTTCATAGAGTGAGCATTTGTTTCGATAGATTAGAGAGGTAGAATTGAACAAGAATCCAAATGAAATCAATTACCACATACCTTTGTTGATGAAGTCCTTGTTGATGTCTTCTTGTAGTCTTCAAACTTCATCCTTCAAGGATAGCTTCGATTCTACTTCTTAGACTTAATCTAGTCCGAAATATCTTTAGTATACTAAATCAAGAATGCATTTTGGCAACTAAAATTGACAACTAACTTGACATACCAACGCTAGTGGGTTCAACCAAGAAATGCTCTAACAATCTCCCCCTTTGTCAATTTTAGTGACAAAACCATTTTACATATGGATTGTACTTGTTAAAAGCATTACAACTCCAAAATTCGACATGCTTGATTTCCTTGGTTCTTCAGCTATGTGTGTGTTCATCCCGTATTCTTTGAAGATCCATCATAGTATTATTACACAGCATCAAAGTTCAATTATATCACAAATTTGATAATAATACTACGGTGATATGTATCACTCCCCCTTAGTCAATACTTCATCTCACAATGAAAACCACTCCCACTTACATAATTAATGATCCGTAAACCATATGTATATGTAGTGTGAACTACAAAATAATTCTCCCCCTTTTTGTCAATATAAATTGGCAAATGTACGAAAATTGTGGGATCATAATGAAATTCTCAAAGAGATTATTCATGACTAAAAGAGAAAATATCAACTTTATTTTAGATGATATCATAGAGTCGAAACTTAGTGACTTCATCAAGGAGTTTATTAAGATACAAGTTAACCCCTACATGTTCCACAACCGCTTCTCCCCTCAAAGATATAGCAATTAAGAACAAGTTCATTTAAGAACTCTCCCCCGTAAAATGTCATTCCCGAAAGAAAAACAAAAGTGACCTTACTCCAGGGAGCAGGATTTATATATTGGATTTTAGAAATCCTACAAGGAGATACGAGCTAAGAACGAAGTCTTTCATGAGATCGTGTTACTCAAAAAATTAGAACTATCTCATGGTAAACCATACACAATATGTAATCATGAAGATCAAGTATTGCGATCATCTTTTCCAAGATACAAACTTGTATACACAAGAATTTATATGCTTAGAGAGAAGAATAACCTTTTCCACAAGGATTTTACACCAAGAATGGTTACCATAAGTGTATGAAAAAGTTTCTTCGACAATATAAACCAACATCCAATGGCTTTGATTATTGCTTCTAACCTGTTATACTTAAGAATTTCAATCACAAATCAAGTTAGGTAATTAAGAATCATACACGTGGTATTTATCCATATTCATCTAACACTTGTAGATCAAATGATAATCAAATGAATCTAATTGTGTTACTCATAGAGTTTTTCAATCGTTTATGTTCTCATAGAAGTATACAAGATACAATTGAAGCAAAATCGGTTTTGATTCACTCGAATCAAATCATGAACAATATAGCCACGGTTTGGAAAATATTGAATTCCTTATTATATAAATGTATTAGTTCATGAACAACCGATTCTAGAACATAACCCACTCAAGTATGCCAACAGGTACGCATACCTAAGTAGCCGGACTTGGACTGTGTTCGCCGGTATGCAAACGGGTACGCATACTTTCGTACACTTCCAAACTTCAGTTGAAACCAGTACTCGTACAGGTACGCATACTTATAGTACCCGGACTTCAACTGACTTCGCCAGTATGCGTACAGGTACGCATACTCTAGCTCCCGGACTTTACCTAACCAATTAGTATGCATACGGGTATGCATACTAAGTTCCGATCTTGAATCAACACATATGAAAGTACGCGTGTTGTGATTATAATCCAATCATGGTTAAGTGTTCTAAACTCCCATTTCAATCGTTGAAACATTCTTAAAAGATGTCAATAGCTGTCTCACACAAACTGTTAGCTTCAAAGCAATTTTCAAATGATCGAATGATCAATACGAAACATTCTGAGTCTACATCAAATGACTGTCTCACACAAATCATGTAAGATGTTACCAGGCGATTTTCATATGATCATATTTTGACTTTCGTCAAGAATAAAAATGAATCTAGCTAAAGCAATAAGCTTCCACATATAAAAATACCCAACATGATACGTACGCCCCAATTATTTTGCAATCCTCACCGCATTTACTAGGGCTTCTTGGTGAGGATGCACTTCTAACACAATCAGGTTGTGTTGAGGTGAACAAAATCTTGCTCATCACAGGTATTCGAAACAAAATCATACATAGACTCTAGGAATTTAACAACTTCCTTGAAACTTTCAATAATTGTTGCATACCTTTTTAAGATGTTATCCCTTGTCGAACTCTTGTCTGAGAGATCCTTCTTAATAACAGTCGTTGCTTTATTGATCTTCTTTGGTATCCATTTCCGAGCAGCTTTTAGAGCAACGTATTTCTTTTTCTCCCCAATATAATTATGAAACTTCTTGGGGGGAATACTGGAAGAGCTGATATTATGAAACTCAGTTTTTCTCTAGTTTGGAACATCAGATCTTGTCATCTTAATAGAATCGGATCTGGTTTTATCTCGTTTAAGAAATCTGCAATTCCTTTGCAAGTGATCTGGTTTTCCACAATAAAAGCAATGTTTAGTAAAATGAAAAAAGTTATGTTTAGTGTTACCTGAATGTGTATGTGCTTGCTTTGGAGCTTGACATAATTTCCTCTTTTCGTCATCGGCAGTTGGTAGAGATACTTCACTTTTGTCAACCGTGGAAGGTTTTGGTTGAGAAGAATCTTTAGCTCTGACAAATTTTACCTTTTTGCAAATAACATGAGCGTTTATTCCTTCATAACCCAATCCTCGTGTATCACGATGAATTCTGCATGCTCCCAATATCGAGGTTAGTTTATCTGAGATGCTATTTCTAGACAAACTCTCTTTTAAGATCGAGGTTTCTTCTTCCAACCTTTTGACCTTTTCAAGCGCAATAACTAGATCATTCTTGGATGATTCACATTGAACTTTGAGATATTCTTGTTCCGAATCAAACAACAAGTTCATCTCAATGTTCTCCAAGTTATCTAGCTCTGCTTGAAGAATAATTTTCCGATCTCGACCTCCGACAATTTCTTCTTTAAGCTTTCGTATTTCGTTGAGATAATCTCTTGCACCAATAGAATCAAGTCGGTCTTGCAAGTCTTTATTCCGACTACGAATTATGTCATATTTAAATTTCTCCCTGAAAATGGTGCTTTCAGCTTCCGAGAGTTTCTGATGACATTCCTTAAGAAGATTATTAGCGACTGAATCTACATAGAACACTTCTTCGTCAGAATCAGAATCAGTATCCGAAAGAGTTTTTCCAGAAGCTAATGCAACCTCGCCTGCATACTCTTGGTGATCATAATATTCAGGTTCATCATCAATAGTAGGCAACTGCTGCATATGCCGATCGTCTACGACTCCATCTAGGGCAAACCGAAGAAAAGTTCTCGAAACCACGACAGTCAAGGCATTGTACATCGTCATTAGGAGATGTTGTAACTTTAGAAAAACTATTTTTCCTATTTCTCAAGAGTTTTCTAAATTGTCGTGGAGTAACATCCTTAGTATCTGGCGAACCAGATTTATTCTTAAAGGATTCAGAATTATCTACAGCTTTAAGATAAATCACCTCTTTTCCAGACCGATATTCATTATCAAAGATCTTTAACTTTCCAACAAGAGTATTTCTGGAGAGTGTTGAAATATCGTTTGCTTCTTCAATGACATGTTTCTTAGACTCCTATCTTGATGGTAGAGACCTGAGAATTTTACACACAATAACTTTCTCTTGAATAATTCTTCCTAATCAATATGAGGCGTTAACTATTTGAGAAAGTCTTTGGTTAAAATCATCAAAGGTTTCATCATCAGACATGCGAAGGTTTTCCCAGTAATATGCTAGGTTTTTAAGCCTTGCTTCTTTCTCTGCGACATTCCCTTCAAATACGGTTTCTAACATATCCCAAGCATCTTTAGATTTATTGCACGTAGTCACGTGGTGTTGAAGATCTTGGGTAATGGCATGGATGATAGCATTTAATCCGTCAGAATTTTTCTTTGCAGCAAGAATCTCAAGATCATTATAATCACCAATATCCTTTGCAATAGTTACACCATCTATCGTAACTAATGGAGGATTATAGCCATTAAAAATACGAACCCATGATTGAAAATATCGCGCTTGTATAAAAGCATGCATAACAATTTTCCACCATAAATAGTTCGTGCCATCCAAGGCTGGCGGTACGTTTATATAGATAGCACTTCTTTCCATGATAATCAGATTGCTTCAAACACAGACTTATAAGGTCTTAGCGTGTTTGCCTGCTCTGATACCAATTGAAAAAGCGGGGGTATAACAACCACACCCAATAATTCGTTTGGCAATCTGTATGGACTAACTCCAATATAATTCCGAGAGAATCAACTAGACAGTCAGACTCAATCAAGGAAAGATATCAAAGAGTTATATCTCTTTCTCAAATCAATTAACAAATCAACATGAAGGAATCCGTGAATTGATTGATATAAGAATCACTTGAATGGTACCAAAGACCAATATCCAAGTGTCAATCAATTTAATCAACAACCCAAAGGTCGGGTTCACAAACAGATAGAACTTACGCACAACCTATGATATTTCAATTATATAAATAAATATAATGCGGAAAAGACATAACACAGACAACATAAATTTTGTTAAGGAGGAAACTACAAATGCAGAAAAATCCCAGGACCTAGTCCAGAATAAACACACACTGATTATAAGCTGTTACTAAAAATTAGAACTATCTTATGGTAAACCATACACAATATGTGATCATGAAGATCAAGTATTGTGATAATATTTTCCAAGATACAAACTTGTATAAACAAGAATTGATATGCTTAGAAGAAAGAATAACTTTTTCCACAAGGATTACACCAAGAATGGTTACCATAAGTCATGGATCAATTGACAAAGTTCTATTTATGGCTTTTGAAAACGTTATTAAATCTATGGAACGACTTGTCTTGATTAAGGAAAAGGCTTCTACTGAAGAAAAAAATTGTTTCTGTCATTCGTGACATACCTTCGAATTTTGGCAACAACTCAGTCAAAATCGATAAAAATATTTTTACTGGTGGTGTTGCGAGTTCCAGTTATCGGAAAAATCCTTCCTTTAATCATAAGAAAAATGAGTCAAAAATTTCAAATAACCTTGAGTATCATCATTACTATGATTATACTTCTGGTCCATTTCACAAATATCGACCGGAGAAGGTGCAGGAGGTTTCCTCTGCTCATCTTTCCTCTTGGTAACAAGATTGGATCCACCCCATTTGTATATAACTTGAAGTGGGGCATGTAACGGTCTGATTTGTTTTATATTAAGGGTTAGTTTTTGGAATTGGTTTTCTTTCTTTCTTTTTGAGAAAAACTCTCTCAATGGATTCCTCCCACCCACCTGAGGTTAATTGATGTTTTGCAGTTATGCACCTTGTTCGTCATCACACTGGTTCCTCCCCGTGTGCAAACCTCTTGATTCTGGTTTAAAATTGGAATCCTATTTCCCTTTATGGGTTACCGAACCAGTATGGGTCCAGGCCCACTATCGGGTTATTTTAAGGGTTCCTGTACGCGTACCTTTCATCTTCATCTCTTTGTCCGAGTTCGTGAGAAAGGGAATTTCTAGGGTTCACGAGTTTACTCCATTAAATTCCTTGTGGAGGTCAATAAGAGACAAAGGCTTATCATCATTCTCAAGGAGCATATCAAGTAAGATTTTCTCCTTCTTATTACTCTCAATTTTAAGTTCATGAGGAAAAACAATAATGATGATAAGGTTTCTAAGAAGATGTCTAAAAATCATGTTTCTTCTTCTCTTAGGAGTATGAACATACCAAGTGATCAAGATTCTATTAGAATTAGACTCATCAACGATTCTAGTAGTAAGATCTTTGAAAAGATTTCTTCTAGTGATTTCATTCTAGAGAAGAAATTGGAATGTGGTCATAAGGAAGACTTGATTTGTTTTGAGAAATATAATCTTGGTAACATCTTTAATGGTCTTGGTGAAGGTTTTGAGTCTGACACTCTCACAAGAATCTTTTATGCTAAAATCCATGATGTTAATCTTGATGACTTAGAATTCAAGACTATGATAAATAGGAAAAGGATTCTTGTTGATAGAGAGTGGATTTCAAGGATTACTAAAATTCCTTTGGGTAAATCGCCTTCCTAGACAAAGAGGAGAAAGACCATCTTATGAAATCATCTCTAACGGTCTTTGTGGCAAGAAATTTGATTGTTTTGAAGGGAAACTTCCTACAAATGATCTTAGTCTTGCTTTGATGATTTTCAGAAAACTTGGCATTCCTAATCTTTGTCCATCCACAATTGAGAACTCTCGGTGGAGTCGTGATTTTGCGGAGTTAGTCTATTTCCTTGAATTGGGTGCTCAAGGTCTTGATATTTGTGGATTTATCATTCGTCAAATGATCTTCAATGACGTAATCCAACAAGAAGTTAGGCCTTTCCATGCTTAATTGAGCGAATATGTCGTGCACATTCCATTTCTCCCATTGGAAATTCTATTGGAACTCCGAAAATTGTTCGTTCGATTACTTTCAAACGTATGAAGACGAATGCTTACAAGAGACAAAGATGTGATTCCCTTGACGGTTCTTGTGATCCTACGACCTTGAGTATTCTTCATAAAATTCGCAAGCGTGTACGTAAGATCAATTCCAAGGTAAAATGTGTGCACGAACAATTACATGTGATTGCTACAAAGTTTCCCGAAATCAAGGAAGAAATGGAAGAAGTTCAAGCCTCTTGGATGGATTTCGATGATGAAAATGATGATTAGATTCCATATTTCTTATCATTTTTTATTTTGTCTAGGAAACTTCTTATGAGAATTTATTCTTGTGTTTTAAGAAGGATAACTAGGGTTTGTAATAGCATATATTGTGATTACACGTAGCTATTGCCAATGATTTTCATCTTGAAATGTTTTTAGATTTATTTATTTAAAATCTAAGTTATTTTTGGAAGATGATTTTTGTAGTATTAATCTTTATTGGTTTCATATATTGCAAATAATGTTATGGGATATGTGTGTTTACGTCCGTGAACTATGATTGTTCCTTATATGTCAAAAGTTAAGTCTATTGTGTCATTATGCAAATATTGATGGAAAATAGAATGAACTTTTGAATTATATGTCAATTATTAAGTCTATGACATCATTATGCAAATATAGATGAAAAATAGAGTGAATCTTTGAATATTCTGCAGTATTGATCTTTTCCTGATCCATTTCTATGTGAAAGTACTGTATGGCTCGGTAATTTTTCTTATGTTGAGCATTTCCGGTTAAATTAATCATTAAGGTTCCTTTGTGATTAATGTAATTGAGTTTTCTGGATACAAATTCATGTTTCATGTGATTTGTTAATGTCCAAAAAAATCCTTCTTTTCTTGTAAAAGCAAGGTCGCTCTTGTTGTTCTTTCGGGAATGAGATTTTATGGGAGAGAGTTCTTAATTGAACTTTTGCTTAATCGCCAAATCTTTGTGGGGAGTGCAACTGTGGAATATTGTAGGATTTATCTTGTATCTTTATAAATTCCTTGATGAATACACTAAGTTTTGACTATGTGAAATCATCGAAACAAAGTTGATATGTTCTCTTTTAGTCATGAAGTATCTCTTTGAGAATTTCGTTATGATCCCGCTAGTTTTCGTACCTTTGCCAATTTATATTGACAAGAAGGGGGAGATTATTTTGTAGTTTACTACATATGAAAAAGCGGGGGTCTAACAACCACACCCAATATTTCGTTTAAGCAATCTGTATGGACTAACTCCAATATAATCCCAAGAGAATCAACTAGACAGTCAGACTCAATCAAGGAAAATATATCCAAGAGTTATATCTTTATTTCTCAAATCAATCCGCAATCGAACAGATAGGAATCTGTGAGTCGGATCAATATGAGAAATAACTTGGATGGTACCAAAGACCAATATCCAAGCGTCAATCAATTTCAATCAACAACCAAAGGTTGGATTTACCAATTGATTGAACTACGCACAATCTGTGATATTTCAATTATATAGAAAATATAATACGGAAAACAAATAATACAGATACCAGAAGTTTTGTTAACGAGGAAACCGCAAATGCAGAAAAACCCTGGGACCTAGTTCCGATTTGAAAACCACACTGTATTAAGCCGCTACAGAATCTAGCCTACTACAAGTTAACTTCAGAATGGAATGTGGTTGATTCTTAACCAATCTCACACTGATTAAGGTACAGTCGTGTTCCTTAAGCCTCTGAATCCCAGCAGGACTCTACGCACTTGATTCCCTTAGCTAATCTCACCCACAACTAAGAGTTGCTATGACCTAAATTCGAAGACTTGATAAACAAATCTATCTCACATAGAAAAGTCTATTAGAATAGATAAATCTGTCCCTCACAGAAATACCTACGAAGTTTTTTTTCTGTCTTTTCATAAATCAAGGTGAACAGGAACCAATTGATATACCAGACTTATATCCCCGAAGAACATCCTAGAAATATCAATCACCTCACAATAACTTAACTATATGGTAGTAGAACAAGTTATTGTGGAATCACCTCACAATAACTTAACTATCGGAGATAAATCTCGAGCAAATCTTAGATAAGATAATACTCAGTACGATAAAACAAAGTAGGATCAGAACACACAACTATAGTGAAAATAGTTGGGCCTGGCTTCAAAATCCCAGTGAAGTCTTTAAGTCGTTAACCTATAATGGTTTTAGGAAAAACCTAGGTTAAATGAGAATCCACACTAGGTCCCGGGGTTTTTCTGTATTTGCGGTTTTCTCGTTAACAAAACTTCTGGTGTCTGTGTTATTTCTTTTCCGCATTATATTTTCTATATAATTGAAATATCATAGTTTGTGCGTAGTTCAATCAATTGGTAAATCCAACCTTTGGTTGTTGATTGAAATTGATTGACCCTTGGATATTGGTCTTTGGTACCATCCAAGTTATTTCTTATATTAATCCGGCTCAGAGATTCCTATCTGTTCGATTGCAGATTGATTTTAGAAATTGAGATATAACTCTTGGATATATTTTCCTTGATTGAGTTTGACTATCTAGTTGATTCTCTTGGAATTATATTGGAGTTAGTCCATACAGATTTCCTAAACAAAATATTTAGGTGTGGTTGTTATACCCCCCGCTTTTTCACATAGTATTATTATCTTCTCTCCAAAGTTAAATTGTATCTCAACTCTGAAGTAATAGTATGGTGATATGTTTCTCCCCCTTAATTAATACTTACATCTTTTGTATAATAGGTGAAACCTATTGGTAAATGATTCACTTCCCCTTACATAATGATCTGTAAACCATATGTATGTAGTATGAAACCACTAAATAATTCTCTCCCTTTTTGTCAATAAAATTAACAAAGGTACGAAAATCGCAGCATCATAATGAAATATTAACTCGATTCACGAGAACGTAAAAGCACAAATATTTCATAAGACTTTTGCAATAATTAAACCAATTATGATTACATATTGCAATTTCATCTTTCTACAACTCTAAAATTTGAACAAATAAATCTAAAAATATGCAAGATGAAAAACGTTGGAAATAGCTATGTGTAATCCAAGGTAGTTAATATCGCGTATCGGTATCGTATCGGTCGGGTCCTATACACCTACACAAGTGATAATATCTGTTTTTACAGGAGATACATCATTTAATATAGAATTTCAAATAATTATAAAACCATAGTAAAAAATAATAAGAATCATACACATATCTCAAATTTCCAAAATACAAGGTGGTTTATTAGCCAATGTTATGATTGTTGTCCCATTATGCCGGTAAATCTTTTTTTTATTATCCTTCATATTTATCTTTTATATTTCTCTGCCTTGGAATCGAAATATGGTTTCCATCTTATATCTTACCATATAGTCATTAATTTTATATTATAAATATATTCGGGTTTTTTACCTTCTCCAATTGACATTGTACTTGTCTGTAAAGACAAGATGCATGTTGATGAAAAATTTATTCACGAAACCGATATTATCGGTGTACAAGTAAAACCGATATATCGGTCTGTACCGGCCTGTACAACCGAATATCATTTCGTCTTTGTATCACCGATATTTCTGATATCGTATAGGTATTTTCCGATATCCGATAAAAACCTGTAATATCGGCTTGTACAATCGATATTGACTACCTTGGTGTAATCACAATCTTTGCTATACCAAACCCTAGTTATCCTTCTCAATAAAAAAATTCTCAAAAGAAGTTTCCTAGTATTTAAAGTCTTTGAAGAATTCTTTATCATCTCCAAACTCCTTATCAATAACTGGAATAGGAACATATGGTTCATTAATAAAGGATTTAGCTTTTGAAAACCTGGTAGGCTGTTGATTGACAAGCGCTTGAGGTTTGAGAGATTTCTGTAAAATCTTCTTCAGTCCATGCACTTCCTTTTTGGTTTTCTTAAGTTCTCCAAGAAGATTTTCAAACCTTTTCTGATTGGAATAATCCGATTTAGGTTTCTCCTTATTCTCTTTTTCCTCTTAAGAGACGAGATAAGAGGAAGAGGCATATCCTTCTCCTTTTTAGTTGGATCAGTATGAACAACCATTGGAGCATAGGCTTCACGAGAAGATGTTTTTCTTGGAGCCTCCATGATTCGTGAGAATAAAATGGATTTGTGAGACACAAATATATGGCTCAACATGCAGACCTTCTTGTGAAAGAGATATGAGTCCTGAAGAAGATGACATTTATCATGCAGGATTTCAGAACTTATAAAGGTTTACGCACTGGAACATACAAAACCTAAAATGGAATGAAAATGTCTTTTTTATCCTTTTTAAGTTTATCATATCAAAATTTTCAATACCATTACTTGATACATAGAGGATGGAGATCCAAGTAATAATATTCAATTTTGATCCAAAAGCCCTGATGTGCATAGTTCTTATCTCTTTCAAGGGCGCATGATATAGATGCATATTTCAACACAATTAGATTGTGTTGAGGTGAGCATTAGATTGCTCACCTCCAGATTCCTACACAGGATTGACAATATCCTTCGCTACGGAACGTTTATACCGGACTCTTCTCGGTGTTTAAGATTTTTGCTTATCGTTAGAATCAATCAATTTCTTATAAGAATGAGAGTTGTACCTCAGGATTGGACTTTTGAACAAGTTTAAGCGCATTTGCCAATCGACTAGCCCTATGTTGCAGTTTGTTGAAATACCTTAGTGTATGTTTGTATTTGAAACATTGTATGAGTCCATGATATTTACTAGTACAATAAGGACATGTCGAATTGGAGGTTGTTTCAGGAGCAGCTTTAGCGGCTAAACACAGGGTACCTGAAACATTATCAGAACTCTCATTAGTATACGAAAAATCCATTACACTCTCCAATGATTTTGATGAAGAATCATCTATTAAACTATCAAGATTGATATGAGTATTTCTACAATTATCAAAATCTACAATTTCACCCAAGAATGCTACACTTGAATTTTCTTTCTCTTCGCAATCGTAATGATCAGAGGTCCCATCAAGTGTTGCCGCCAAAATCTTGTTGCCAGTATATTTTCTTCGATTTGGACACTCGTTGGAATCGCTGTTTTTAGCAGAAATACAATTATGTGGATTAGTTGACATTAGAGGTTTTTCTCTGGAGAATCAGTTATTTCTCTTCCTAAGAAGTTCTCTAAATTGTCTTGTGATAACTGAAACTGAATTATCGAGATCTTCATATGAAAAATCAGGATCAACAAGATCATCTCCAGAGTTGTCAACACTTTCACTTTTTAGGGCTCTAGTGTTTTCCAGTGCCTTGAACGCAATATCCTTTCCGGCTTTGGATTGCAGTTCATGATCAAAGATCTTCAACTTTCCAACAAGAGTGTTCCTGGAAAGTGTATCAAGGTTATTTCCCTCCATGATGGCATGTTTATTAGACTCGTATCTTGCTGGTAAATATCGGAGAATTTTCATCACAATGCCCTTTTGGGAGATAGTCTTCCCTAATGTGTAACAAGCATTAGCGATACTAAACACCTTTTGATTAAATTCTTTAAACAAATCTTCATCAGACATACAAAGGTTTTCCCAGTCAGAAGTTAGGTTTTGAAGCCTAGCATTTTTCTCTGAGGTATCTCCTTCAAATACAGTTTCTAAGATATCCCAAGCATCTTAGTGCACGAAGTCACATGGTGCTGAAGATCTGGGCTTATGGCATGGATAATAGCGTTCAACCCGTCAGAATTATGCTTTGCGGCACTTATCTTTGGTTCACCATATTCTACTAATGGCTTTGCAACAGTATTTTCATCTCTAACAGCTATTGGTACGTTGTATCTGATAACTACAAGTTTTCATGTCTCAAAGTCACGGACTTGTAAAAAGGAACGCATAATAATTTTCCACCGTGCACAAGTTAACAAGACTCATTTACGAATATATCAAGTAGATTTTGCCCAGTCTTTTTTTTTTTTTTTTGAGGTTCCGTTCGACATCAATGCGGTAATTTTTTAACATTGGCATTTATTCGAACCGACCTTGATTTTGTGGTATCGATACTTACCCCGGTTTTTTATATTCAGTTGTAATGTGTATCAAACCACATATTTAATAATCAATTTTGGTTGGCATCGATGCAAGAAAGTTAGCATTGATACTTTCATGAGTTGTCAAAATCAACTTTATGCAACGTCTTAACTTGTTCCATATGGTTCATAGACACTTGCATGTCATAAACGACATTACTCACTTGTGTGTAATGTGATTCTTCATTGTAAAGTTCTTCATCTTCTAAGTATTCAAGTTCTTTAGAAACTCCAAAGGTGTTACGTGATAAGTTCTTAATTTACATGTTTTGACTGTCAATTTTGTACTTGTTTTAGCTATATTTCTTGCATATTACCTTTTATTATGATTGTTTTCTAGTTTATGTGTTTTATTATGTGAATCATCCAAAAGGAAGTAGAAATGACTACAAAAGTGAAATTTACAAGTGGAGAAATCCCAAAGACCAGGTGGAACTCATTCAAATCCACGATTTCTTCTCATCATCTTAAAGAAACACGAAGCCGACGTCAAAAGAATGAGGTTATTGCGACGTCGTATGAAGAAGTTATGGACAAAAAAAAAACAGAAAAATTGTCATTTCAAGGACAAGTACTGAAGGCAACCAAACTTACGTTAAGGGGCGATCATATCAAATTCAACTTCATCTACAGACACCACGGGAACTTTTGTGATTGGCACGCATTATTCGCTAAGGGGTGACCAGATCAGAAAAATGAGTTTTATGGGGCAGTTGCTATTAGGACCCCCAAAAACTGCTAAGGGGCTACCATTTTCGGGATTAACTTAAATCTCTTAATTTATCAAGGTTTCCTAATTAGATAAGGATTAAGAGGAGGTTAAGTTTCCTAGTTAGATAAAGATAAAAATGAGGTGATGTGTATCAGGTTTCCTAGTTGGATAAACATCAAAATGAGGTTACAAAAACCTATATAAAGGGGAGCCTAGATGCAACTTTGACATTCAATTTTCTCTACAACTTCTTATTTTTTTCTTTGTATTATGTCTAGGTAATTATTTTTTTGGTTAAGGATGATTTCAAAGTGTTGAATGATGGAATTACAATTATTTTTACAAGTTAATTTATTTTGAGTTTTAGGGATGATTTCTACTAGCATGGGGTTGTGTCATACGTGTAATTGTCACTCAATTCTTTACACAAGTAGTACGTTGCAAAATCTGACAAAAAAATTCGGTTAAGTGATTGTGTATAGAGATGACACTAGCAAGCATACCGACCTTATGCTTCTGATGTTAGGATGAACCTAATTCACAAAAAGTAAAACGTCCGACTAATTTACACCTCGAGAGCTTATTCTTAGCGGGTTAGTTGGATAGATTATGGTAGTTGAGCGCTTCCATATCCAGTGACAACAGGAATTCCGGGGATACAGAGCTTATTGCTATTCTTCCACGGTTGGTGACAATATAAAATAAATAATGAGTATTTTAATTAAGTTTCTTTTCAGTGAAGACGAAGGATTCCTTAATCGTCGTTCTTCATATTGTTTTCAAATCAATTTTTATTATTTTCTTTTATTAATTTATATTTTTCTACAACCCAAAAATCCCCCCTTTGATACTTTTAACAACCAGAAACTCCTGCTCTTCATGGGGACCGAAGTCCTCTCCATTATAATACCAGTTAATTGTGTGGAAAGAAGAAAACTAATTGTGTAAACGACGTGCATCATTCTGGCCAGTGAAAGTATTCATCTTCATGTCATTGTCTTCTATCTTGGATGTCAAATCTTCTACAATATTTTCAATGTTGCATCTTCAACATTTGAAGTTTTTCGAGGAATATCTTGTAAATACATAGTTAGTGACCCCAAGAATGGTCCTTTACTTGCGTAACAGATTGGTCCATTACATCAATTATTATTGCTTCAGTTAGCAAACAAAGATCCAAGTTTTAAACAATTTAAAACCTCTATTTAAATTACAACCTCTCATTTTGTTAATTTCTAGTGACAAAAACCCAATTATTGAATTCATTGGACTTAGGAAGTTACTTTATGTATATCTTCAATACAAAGACTAACAACAAGAAATATACTTTTATCTAGTGGTCCGAACCTACATATTTTTTCTTAAAATAATTGTTCTTGATCGTATACTTGGCAGAAAAAGATGGTTTTTCTTTATTGAGATGTTCTTGGTGCTCATGGTGTTTATCCTGATCTAATTAAGAAGTATTGTTACCATATACATCACTCTAGCCATGGATTTCTCTAACTCAAATCGTCATCCTGATAAAAAACCCAACATTATTGATTCAATTCATCATCTTGATAAAAGACCCAACATCACTACATTGCAACTTATATGGATCTGGACGATAAAAAATATACGTCAATTCGGGTATGTTCTTCACTAAAATAATTGCTCTTGGTTGTATTCTTCATCTTCCTGGTGATAAAAGATAAGTTTTTTCTTGATAATTTTATTGAGATGTTCTTTGTGTTCTTGATGCTTAATTCATTAAGAAGTATCATCATCGTCATTTTATCTTGACGAGTTTGAAAGATTTCAACTATCAATGATTTCAATAAAAAGATCGAAAAGAAAAACTTATCTTGACGGGGTTGAAAGCAATTTTCAATAAAAAGACCGAAAAAAAATCCCAAAAGACCGAAAAGAAAACCCAATGTGCAAACCTATAGAAAAATAAAACTTTATTATGTTAAATTTAAAGGAAAAACAAAAAGACCGAAACGAAAACCCAATGTGCAAACCCACAGAAAAATAAAACTTTATTATATTAAATTAGGGCGTTCCTATATATACCCCCTAAAAATACTAACCATACCCCCATTGATTAGTTATGTTAGTTAGATTTTAGTTAACATGAAAATCCTGGAATTACTTAAATTTTATTATACTTATACCCCGTCTTTCTTTTCAGAAAAGAAAGTTCGTTATCCGAGTTGGATTACCATATATAAACCCGTAGAAAAATCTGCTGCATTAATAGGAGATAAACACCAATCTTACAGCGAGAAGACAAAAATCTGGATGTTGTGTCCATGAAATTTCTTAATGACTAAGATGACGTTCATTAGCCTATCATAACATTCGACGAATTTACAAGTCCTGCATTTTTAGAGAAGAATTTTACAATACATTCAAATATTTTAAGAGTGATGATTTTTCACGAAGAATCACTCAGTATGATGTCGACATGCTATGTCAGAATTGGGGATATCTAATCAAAACCATGTCTGTTGACTGAAAATTAGATAAAACATCATCATCACCATCTTATAGCATTGAAACTTCATCTATATTGCTCTCGATATCTCTGTTGACTTAAACAATAAATTATACAGTAGATTAACGCACATTAGCTAGATTCATATAGAAGTGAAACCTAAGGAATAATCGAAAAAGTTTCCCGTTTTTTTTTAGATTAGAATTCAATTGCTGCTCCTCCTTAAAGGAAAATATATAAAGAAAGTTTTTTGAGATGATGCCTGATGGGTTTATCAAAAGATTTAGAATGGTGGTTTTGAAATCAGTAATTATGATGGGGGTTTTATATGAAGTTTGATTTTCAGTGGGTTTATGATTATGATGAACCCCTTAAATTTGCTCCAAGAACCCCCGCGTCCCTGATTTCAAGATAGAGAATTAGGAATATGATGTTTAAGATAATCTCGGTGTAAAAGAGATGACGGTGGTTTATGGGGATATATAAAGTATATTTTCTTTGATGAGTAGGAAGATAAAGTTTGAGGGTACTCAGATAAAGGGGTACCATTAGCCTTTTCAGGGGTATATAAAAGAACACCCTAAATTTAAAAGGAAAAACAGATAAAAGGGCCCAACCGGGTTCGAACCGGCGACCTATTGATCTGGAGTCAAATGCTCTGCCACTGAGCTATAGACACCGTTTGATCAGGTTGGAATTCTAATGACATAAAACTTGTATACTGTTCACCATTTGATTTGAGAAACATTTTGATTTTGTCTCAACTTCCAGATCGATGAAATGAAATCCCAGAAATTGATTATTAGACATTAAAATATAGCTAATCATTGTTTATAATAGGGTCCCTGGGATCTTGTCACAACATATCACCTTTTTTAAAATCGAATATACTATTCAAATAAGATTTGCGTTTGTGCTAATAACAAACACGAGATCTGCTTCATAAAGACACGAGATCTCATGCTGCGATCACGTTTCCAAGGCGTTTGTTCATTTTGTCACCTTGTTGGGAATATTTCGATGGCCGGTATTGATTGTTGAAATGGACCAATCTATAAAATAATAGCCATGTGAGACATGAGAGGAACGATGTCTGATCAAACATAACAGTACCTCGCTCGGGATGGATAATGCTTGTTTATAAACAAACGAAGGTTAAAGTTAACATGACTGCTACCTTGAGTTACATAATTCCATGAAATATTACAGATTCAGTGGCAGTAGTGAACTAGTGATGGTTGTTTTGTATGGATTTGACAATTTCCACGAACATTTGAGCGACAACACTAGTCTAGATTCTAGATGTTCGGGTATCCGAAAGGTCACACTACTGAATATTGAAAGCAGTTATTTATTAAAGAAAAACCAAAACAAAAGAAGCTAAAATCATATTGACTAAGTAATAAATACGGGCCTGATTCGTATATGCTTAAAAATGTTGCCGCAACTGATACGGCAAGATACGCATTGAATTTCTCTTTTATGATGAAATAAGTAAAGTGACCCCATGTTCACAGTATCACAATTCACAACTAGCTGAACTGACTGAACTGTGAACGAGTAATTATTTCCTTTCTAATCTCGCAATTAGCTAATCTCAAACTTCAATAACTATTTTTTTTGTATGCGAAAACTTCATTAATTATTTCGAAACTAATAAATAAGTGCACACTTAATTAAAGATCAAACCACTACCAACAATTTGTTTTTGTTTTTCTGGCCACTATTACACTTCAGTTTTGCACGAACAAGTTTCAGTTAATACTACATTTCTTTTGGTTCTAGTTCTAAAATTCATGTGATTTTGATGGAGAAGTGGTCACCAAATTGAAAACATTGTTCCAGTAATTTTTATTCTCTTGATCAAATTCATCGGCTTTACCAGTTTCAAGGTCGGCATTAGTCGGATCTCGGCAGCTCCCACCGTTCATTTCCTGATCCTTTTGGTCATCATGTCCTAATAGAAGATCAGTGAACCCGTCATCGAAATGCAGAACTGGTTCTTGTCCATCCACAATTTTTAGTGGTTCAAATGTCCACTGACCATCGACCGCTGACACAACATCATCTACACATTTTTCATACCCTTTCCAATCTTCATCGCATTCTTCTTTCATGATTCCTCCAAAATGATTCAAATCCTCGGCAAATTCTACACCACCCCTGGAAGTTTCTTCAAATCCCATGTGCGGGAATGGATTTGAATTATCCGTAGAGCTCAAAGTAGAAGTAGGAGACTCAATGAAATCTTGGTTAGAACCAAGACCCAGAATGGAACCAGATGACGTTGCCTCTCGTTTTATTCCTTGCCAAGCTCTTAGAACATCTAGACAAAGCGCTTGAGCAGCTGGTTGTGTAGCCATTTTGTTTAGGAGTTGAGCCGACGATGACGATGATGAATCCACAGCCAATGAGCCTGAATTTGGACGTTGTTGGACCATAGAAGTATTGAATTTGATTATCTTAGACTCTCGAGCCAAACGAGCTTCGGCTTCAAGTCGAGCACTTTCCCACTGAGCCATGTGGCTGAGGTTAGCTGAGTTCTTAGATTGACCGTCTGTTACTGAGCTCAGGGCATCACTCTTGGGCTTGTGTGTCACCGGATCTATACCCATTTTTGTTAAACGTTTTTTAAGATGAGTGTTCCAATAGTTTTTGATTTCATTGTCTGTTCTCTTGGGAAGATGAGTAGCTATAGCTGACCACCTGAACACAAAGATAACCACATAGGAAAAATTTAAGAAAAAAAAAAAAAAAACTAAACTAAATTATTTTATTTAATTGTTCATATTTTCTTTGATCAACATTAGGAACAATAATTCTATTTTAATGAACACATTAGGATCAATAATTATCTAAAAGACAAAAAATACAGTAAGTAATTAGGAAAATGGCTACAAAACAAATCAAACCACATTTCCATGCTAGAGTGGATTAAAAATACGTGCACTAAGCTAATATTGACAAATTTAATTAGAATATCTCAAATAAGGGGAATAAGACTGATATATTTTTCCCTGAAAAAAATCATTGAAGCTAATCGTACAAATGACAATTTATTGACCATGATAAAAATGTTATACAATACTAGCTTAGTATTTGACTGACGCTTGGGGACTCATAATTAAGAAAACAACACATTACATTAGTGTCTTATTTGGGACCCGATTATGATCCATAAAAAATGTCCCCATTATGCATATTTATCACGAACAATGTCATTTATTTAGCCAGTCTATTAATGACACTTGCAAGAAAAATGTGTTGATAAAAAAAAAAATGTTGATAGAAAAAAGAGAGAAAACTAACTTTACTAAGCACGACTTCATTAAGGCCAGAATCACAACAAAAGATAAATGAATAATTTTTTAGTATTTTTTTTTTTGATTAATGAAACAATTTGGTGCATGAAAAAAATTACTAAGTAGACATCATTAAGGCCGAAGTAGCATGAAAGCCCATATAAGTCATATTATTGGTAAATACCTGTTTCCAAGAAGTGCATGGAGTTGAATGATAGATTGTTCTTCTTGAAGAGTGAATTTTCCTCTCTTAATATCAGGTCTTAAGTAATTAGTCCATCTCAATCTACAACTCTTACCACACCTTTGAAGCCCTAAAACATATATAAAAACTTGATCAAATCATTACTCTTGATCGATCAGAAGATAGCAACAAAAACAAATTAAGAAATACAATGGTGAAGCTTATAAAGAAAAATGATATATATGCACATATAGATTAAAGATAGATGGAATTAGGTGATTACCGGCTTTAGGAGGTAATGCGCGCCAGCTTCCATGGCCATATTCTTCAATGTAAGCTAAAAGTTTTTGATCTTCTTCAGGTGTCCATGGACCTTTCTTTAACCCTAGTTTTTCACAACATGGAGTTCTTCCCATTTTCTAAATGGCATCTAAGTGAATAACACAGTAGTACTGGTGAATGAATGAATGAATAAGCAGGGAAATGAAAACTTGAGAAATAGTTGATTGGAGAAGATGAATTTATTATGAGGAAAACAGTATAAGAAGGAAAGAGAGTGTGAGAGATTTACAAAATCAAAGTGAGAGAGAAAGAGAGTGAAAGAGTTATAAATATTGTAATGGGCAGAGAAGAAATGTCAGCGACTTAGATGGGATAAATAAGTGGGAATTGAGATGATGATATCATGTAGCTCGTGTAAAGCATATTTCATGGCGTAAATGACATTTTGTGCTCCTTCAAATGATTTTTTTATTTGGAGTTGCATGTAAGAACAAAAAGAAAAACAAGTAAATTTTCAAATTACAGTGGATTTATTCAGCATTGAAAATATCCTATCCATTTTAGGTCATTTTCTCTATTCAATACTTGAGCACTTATTTTGTTATGGGTATTTTTTTGATAAGTGGAGGTTAGTTATTCAGTGGGTAGTTATTACTTGTATAATGACAAAAGAGTGAGGATCCCTACAAGGCCATGAAAATTAGTAATAGCTGAAAGAAAAGGGTTTTTCGGTCAGCCATGAAAAGGACTTGCAAGGCCTCAGATTGGATTGCAGCATTGGCTGAAAGACAGAGTAGGGCACACATTCTTAATTCTCTTGATCATTTGCCAGGCCTAGGCTTTCCAATGGCTATGGTCCTCTCTTATGGTCTTAAATTCTGCCCCCAATTAATGAATCATATATTTCTACAGCTTTAATCCGTCCACGTAGTGGAGTTCGAAATGATCCACCCACAGAAATTTAATTCTCTGGATCGTGCTGCATAGTTATGGAACCAGTTTCACTGATTGGAGCTTATCTCTTGTGCCTTCAACTTATTTCCTTTTTGCCAAGTTGGATAGCTTTCAATTGCTCCGAGCTAGCTCAAGCATAGGTTAATGTTGCCGTGGATTCTTTGCTAGTAATTACATTCTACTGGATTCTATAAATACAACATTACAGTACAAAGTTGTCATGTTATGGGATTGGATTGGGATCTCAATTCATTTAGACTTCATTTGCCTAGGAGAAAACCAAAGGAGAAAAGAAAACAAAGTCCCCAACCAAAAAAAATGCCTAGTACGTTGCCAGAAATTATGGCCTTTTATTTTGGGACCTTGTATTTCCTCCTTGTTGTCCTGAAAAGAGACAAATCCATTTATTTTTACCGTACAAGGACAATATAAATCAAAGTTTTTGCTCATACCAAAGAGACAATGACCATTGCGCGCCTCACTTGGTTTCTTCAAAATTTTCATCACTCGACTGTGTTTTTGTTCTTCCATCGTGCATAGTCACTGGTTTTCACCCATCATCCATCAAATTTAACTTTCAACTGTACAATACAAACCCTATATACGGCAAAATTACATATCATGGTTCACAATGCACTGATACTGATAGTATTCCATATAGTGTAGTGCTCAATGGAAAGAACTGTTGGAAAATTGACACTAAAACATAATGAGAAAAATAATGTTGTCTCTAGGTTTAAGGCTCTAATAACAGACTCTTTTCGACAATTATTCGACCCTTCCCAATTAGATTGGCGAGTACAAATAGGTCAATGAATATTTTCATCAAGATACTTGAAGCCCCACAATAATGTTGGATTCAAAGCTTGTACAACCTTAACCCAACCGAGAACACACAGGTTTGGTGTAGTGCTCAACCTCGATCACCGAACTCTGTTGTAGCGCCTATAATTTAAGGGTTTGTTGAAAATATTCAACAAGAACATTCAACGAGCACAATTTCTTATTTAAGAGTCATAAAGAAATAATGTCAATTTTACTGTATCAATGAATTCTACATGTGTTTCTTAAATTCCCATTGACCTGAATTAGGAGCTCGTCAGCACCAAACTTTTTATCGGTCAATAATACAATCCAATTTTGAGGTTCAACGGGAAACCTAGATGTCTTATCTTTTGACAAGTGTTTTGTATTAAAATCTTATCGTTAAAGTTTGCGGGTATCCAACTCAAAACCAATCGATGGATAGGCCCTTAGGATTATAAACTGCACGATTTTAGATAACTCAGATGTGAAAATGTAATGTGAGTCTATAATCTACCACCAAGAGAGGACGGAGCCTTGGTTGGGTTTGATAAATGATCAGATCTATATATGGCAATATTTGATCTGTAAATGGCAACTCATATTTATTAATCAACTATATAGAATGTATGGTACAATCAAGTGAGAACAATATGTTTAATACTCATTCAAATTTGCATTATCTTAAGTGGTCCAAACTCCAAAATTACCGACTTCGGATTGGTCCACAAAAGATAATAAACACATAAACCGTGAAATGACACAATGATATGTGTACCTCATCTTTCACCATAATCAATGATCCACTACTTCAGTTCAAATCTTCTCTAATAGGGTTTTGATCTGATTTTACTTTTTCCTTTTACAGCTAAGTCATTACGTATCTGATGAAAAGGATGATCATGAAAAAGAAAGCTTTGGTTAAGTTTAATGTTCATTCAAGTGCCAAACCAAACCCAACATTATAGAAGCTATAAAATTGGCATATTAGGATTTCAAATGTTAGTGGAGTTCTCATTTAAGTTCGTCTAGAGTTTTAGATTTGGATCTTGTACGTATATATATATGGTCCTTTTGACATTACTCTGATCCACAACGCCAATTGTAAATAAGGGCCATTTTAAGGAAGATCAATTGAACTTCATGCAACTTTTACTCGACGAAATATGTAAGTAAAAGAGTGTTTACTCCTTTTATTTTTGCTCGATAAGTAAAAATGTACTGGTTTTGTGCCCGCATTTTTTTTCTTTTAACTTGGTGTGCGGGGGGCTGCCCACCCCTTGGCGATGCATTTTTAATTTGGTGAGGGCGGGACTTCGCCTCGTCCTATGTGATGTATTTTTAATTTGGTGTCGCGAGGCGAATACATTAAATAGGTAGAGAAAAGATACGAAAAATGTGCGGATTTTATTAAAATTTTTCTTTATTTTTTTGTAGATATTTGTAAAAAAGGAGTCCAAATATGGTAGGTACTCGATTTGCAAATCGAATTTGGACTTCCATAAAATTCCAAACACGTTAAGTTAAGTTTTCCTTTTGAGTTTGTAATTTGTAATCCAATTGTACGTTGCCAAGTGTCCTCACCAAAACGCTCGTTTCACAGAACTCAAAAAAGGTCGATTTCTACCAATAGGAAGTGAGGGTTTCCTCACCGTTCAACGCGGTAGCTTTATTTGTCAAGGCCTTCAAGTCTTTAGATTAAGAAATTTATCTCAGAGTTGACGTCCTTAGTTGACGTCCTTAACTGACGTCCTTTACAGCCTAAGAGTTACTTCAACTCAATTGAAAACTTTAAACCAATCTGCCTCCCACAGATAAGCCTATATGTGTGATTTTCTTTTTGATCAATGGATCAAGGTGAGATTGAAAATCGATAACAATAGACAATGTCTAGTGAACCTCAAAATCCAGACTTATGCTTCCCGAAGAGCAGCCTAGATTATTATTCACCTCACAAGTATTAAACCCGTGGAATCACAAAGTCTGAGACGAAGAAAACTTTGTGATTTTTATCTATCTTGTTCGAGTGGGCAGCTTAATAATCAAACAAGATCAGAATACACGAACTATCAAGATAAAAGATAGTTCGACCTGGCTTCACGAATCCTCATGTAAAGACTTTTTAATCGCTAAACCCTAGAAGGGTTTTAGGGAGAGAACGACTCTAGTTTACAACTAGGACACACAAAGAATAGTGTCAGGGATTAAAAAATCCCAGTTGCTTGAGGTTTTCCCTTATATAGACTTTCAAAGTATATATTGCTTTAGGTTTAAGCTAAGATAGCTTTGGAACCAAGATATAGTTTTGATCAACTAAATTTGACTACAAGCTCTAACAAGTATAAAGAAGTTCAACAACATGATCTCATTGACTTTCCCCTAAAGGTAAAAACATATACTTTGTCAAATGGTCAAGCAAGCCCGGTTATATGCTGATTAGATATGGTTTTATCTCCCCATCAAATGAACAACGCATCCCTTTTGTTTCCAAATTAGCCAAATCCAGATCCTATTTATGATCACATACCACTCTTATTAGACATTCCCTTCCCATCTTGGGGACATAGTCCTTTTAGGTTTGAAGTCATATGGTTCTTGGAGAATGAATTCTTACAATTACTGGAAGACTGGTGGTTTTCTTTTTGTTTTGCAGGTACTCGAAGCATTGTGCTTTGGATGAAGTTGAAAGCACTTAAATAGAAGCTAAAAATATGAAACAAGGAAGTATTTAGTCACACCAACACAAAACTGAACGTCATTTGTTAACGGTTAAATATGAGATTGGTCTTACACATCCTAGTCACAATAATGACAACACCTTCATGTAATAGTATGAGAGAGAGCTTGCTTTCTATTGCACCATGTCCTTCTTTTGATAGGCCTTTACCCAAACCCTTCTTCTCATGACATCATGCCACATGTCATAGGAGTTCCCTTATTTACAACCATGGCCACTCCTCCTAATGTGACCTTCTACTTCTCCAATAATCCTTTCCCGTCCTTTCTACTTTATGGATATATTCTATCGGGCTTGGGATTTAGTCCCCAAGTCCCCTATGTTTCATGATGGGTTTATCCTCCCTTTAGGGGCTCCCCAGTCCTGGTAAGGGGTAACTATTTTCATGTATCAATATTAGTTCAATGACTATTGGGTTAATTGTCAAATAACCCGATAGTCAACTGACTTTATTCTATGCGCCCCCTAGAAAAAGAGGAGGGTTCCCTTTATCAACCCCACGCCCACTACGAAGGTTGGTATCTCCGCGGCGTGTCAGAAACCTTTTCAGTTTTCTTTCGGTTATTTCACCTTTTGTAACTTCCACATTCTCGTCCCAAGACCGCCGATATATATACGTCTGTCAGATTATCTCTTCGCTTTCCATTCACTCTACCGTTTTCCTTTCTTCCTGTTTTGAATCTTTCATACATGCGCCATGTCAAGTGATTCTTCTAGCAGTAGCTCATTTGAAGAAGAGTAAGCTGAGGAAGAGGTGGGTATATAAATAGAGGAAGTTGAACCCGGAGGTCAAGTCGAGCCTAGAGGTCAAGGAGAGCTACAATTACCTCCGCCTGCCGATGACGTGTCTTACACAATCGAAGAGATCCTACGGACTGCCGACTTGAAGTGCGCATCAAAACTGAGGGTCCTTCACAATGGTCGGCGCATTCCTCCGGATGCGCTGAGCAACCCGTAGTCTTTAGTGACTGTGTTGTCAGCCGACCGGATGCGCGGAGCAACCTGTAGCTTTTTAAGTAATTGTATTGTCAGCTGTCCGGATGCGCGTAACAACCCTTAGCCTTTAGTAATTGTAATGTCAGCCGATCGGATGCACTGAGCAACTCGTAGCTTTTAGAAATTTTATTTTCGGCCGAACGGATGCGCGTAGAAACCCGTAGCCTTTAGTAATTGCCGACCGGATGCGCATAGCGACCCATAGCCTTTAATAATTGTAATGTCAGCCGACCGGATGCACGAAGCAACCCGTAGATTTTAATAATTGTAATATAAGCCTACCGGATGCACGAAGCAACAGCTTTTATCAATTGTAACGTTAGCCGACCGAATGCATGAAGCAACCCGTAGCCTTTAGTAATTATAGTGTCAGCCAACCAGATGCGCGGAGCAACCCGTAGCCTTTAGTAATTGTAATGTCAGCCAACCGAATGCGCGGAGCAACCCGTAGCTTTTAGTAACTGTAATGTCGGTTGACCAGATGCGTGTAGCAACCCGTAGCCTTTAGTAATTGTAGTGTCAGCCAACGCGTAGCTTTTGGTGATTATAATCTCGTAATCCTCTCTTTATTATTAAAGAAAATGATAAGGTACAACTTTCCTCTGTTATAAGTTGACGCGGCCTTTATGTTGTAACAAGATTTGTAAATTCTGTCGTGTTATTGCCAATTTCACTTTCTTTGCTTGCACCGTGCCTCCTTGTTATTCAGTGGTGGGGGAGGGGATCATGTTCAATTGCTTGGTCGGCTATTTCGATCTCCCCAGCCATGCTCTTGCGGTCGAAGATATTTTTGATAGCGAAGCACTCCACTGTCGGGTGGCCTAGTCGTCGATGATAGTGACAGTACTTATCGGCGTTTTTGTCCATTTTTTTTATGTCTACTACTATTGGTGGTAAATCAACTTCTTTGTTTGTTATACATTGTTCCAAAATCCCGATTATTTGTTCCCGACTGCATGGCAGCGGAGGTGGTGGGGTGAAATCTCGTTTCTCCCATCTGTTTCCACCTTGGTTTTCGTTAGTAAATCTAGACGCAAGCGCGTCTCCTCTGCTTTGGTTGGTGTTGAGTCGTACATTACATGGCGTCTCAGATACTGTGTTAATCATGTGACGCCAGGCATGATCCACGTATGTTTCATCGACACATTCGGCAATCTTTTCAGTCGCTTCTTATAACTCGACAAAGGTTTGGAATCTAAAGTTAACCAAAGTCCTTTTAAAAGCAGGTGTCATTCCATGTATGCAGATTTCGACTAGCGCCTCTTCTTTG
The DNA here is from genome assembly GCF_003573695.1 of Papaver somniferum. Classification (NCBI taxonomy): domain Eukaryota; kingdom Viridiplantae; phylum Streptophyta; class Magnoliopsida; order Ranunculales; family Papaveraceae; genus Papaver; species Papaver somniferum. Next base: position 63,122,392 of record NC_039362.1, read on the forward strand.
ATGTTTTAATGGCAGTCTAAATCAAAGTATCAGAACCGAGTGATATATTTCCCTATTTCTTCTCATATCCGCTGGTTGCATCTACTCATGACTATTGATGTAATCTTCCTCTTGGATGAATAAAATTTCCTTAAGAAAAAAGTGGACATGGTTGGCCATGAGTCCACGCTTCCATCCTTCAGGTTATCGTACCAGGTGAATGTTGTACTCGTGAGTGAATTGGGGAATTCTCTTATACATAACTTTCCACCAGAAGCCTTGTCATTCATAGTTGAAAGAATCGACTAAGGAGTTCACGCGCGTTTCCCTATCCGTTGTATATTCTGAATTTTGGTGACGTATAATCCTCGGGATATTGGTATTTGATAACTCTCACAGAGTACGGGCTGTTTACAAAATCATAATTATCCTGCCTTAACACGCGGTAGTTTGTCTCTAGGTAATTTGCTATCGCTTCTTGTGACATTGTTGGGAATACATTTCCACCGGTCCCATAGTTCTTTGTTGTTTCTTTGATGACACATTGGTCCACCGTTGTTGCATGTTCCATCAATTCTTTCAACTCCTGTTTTCTTCTATGACTTTCTAGATCCTTCTGCATGTCTTGTAAATTTAATGATGATGGGATCGTGACTTTAATGATGATAGCTCTTTCTCTTGCCTTTGGGCAAGTTCCGTCTGGACAGGCAATCCGGAGTAAAAACTTCTTGTTAAAGAACTGCTTGGTCGAACTCGCAAGCGTTGTTATCTCAAGCTTGTTTGTCAAGTTTAGTTGCCAAAACTATAAGTCTTGATTTCTAGTCTACTTATAGCTAAGTCTCGGATTAGGATAGTAAGTGTACTTGAGCTTTAGACTCCACGGCGTTCATCGAATGAAGACGAAAAACTACTCAAGGGAACTTGTGGAACTTCATCAATAAAAGGTATGTGGAGACTTGAAATTATCTATCACTCAAAAGTCTATCTACTCTGTCTCTTATTTGAGACAAAAAGTGGTATTGCTATATAGACTTCAATTATACACATTTGCTATTTCGATCCGAGTTTAACTCGCTTATCTATTTCTCGAAATATGTGTTGGTAAGCTTTCGCTTTAACCAAGTTCATCTTTAACTCTTGACGAAATTCATATTGATTATTTCAATAACTTGAAAATCGCTTTGATGCTAATAGTTTGTGGATAACAACTATTCTCATCCTCGAAGAATGTTTCAATGATTGAAATGAGAGTTTAGAACAAGTAACCATGTTTGGATATAAACATAGTGCGTATTCACATTTGTGTAAAGTCCAAAACCGGGAACCTAAGTATGCGTACCCGCATGCGTACTGGTTGGTTGTTGGAAGTCCGGAACCTAAGTATGCCTACCCGTATACGTACAGGAGGAAGTTTGGGTTCCGTGAATTTACGTTGGAGTTTGGAAGTATGAATTGGTATGCGTACCCGCGTAACCAAACTCGGTCCTGCTACTTAGGTATGCGTACCCGTTTGCATACTCAAGTAGGTTACTTTCTAAAATCGGGTTGTTCATGAACTAAAACATTTATATAATAAGGAATGCAATCTTTTGCAAACCGTGGCTATGATGTTCATGACTTGATTCGAGTGAATCAAAATAGATTTTGCTTCAATTGTGTCTTGTATTCTTCTATGAGATCTAAGCAATTAAACAACTCTCTAACTAGTTTCATTTGAGTCATTTGAACTAGTTATGGTAAAGATGAATAAGGTTGATATGAAAGTGATGACATGGCTAACCATTGGTTAACTATTGTTGAATCGACTAAGTGTACACGTTTAGGTACGGTTACTCAAACCTAAATGAAAGTACATTTGATTTGTTTATAACAAGCTAAGTTCAATCTAATGGTTGAAAGATATTAGCTTGAATCTAATCAGGTTTTCATCTAACGCTGAATATTGAATGCTTTGTTACCAAGGTAACTTAGATTGCAAACCCTGATTTGAAATCTATATAAAGTAGAACTCTAGCAACTGGGAAACCTGATCCCACACCTCCCGTGTGATACTAGTTGTGTTAGAGCATAGCTCGGTTGAACCCACCAAGCGTTGGTATGTCAAGTTTGGTTGTCATATTTTAGTGAGACAAAACACATTTAAAGAGTCACTTGATTATGTACTAGAGTCAACTTCGTATAGGTTAGCTTGAAAGTATTAGGATATGAGACATTACAAGTATTGCGAAAACTTGAAGAAGTGAAGAAGTAAGGAGATACAACGACAACATCATCCTTCCACTTGAGGTTAGTGATATTTGACTTGAACAGTTTCATTCCCTAACGTATCTTTCAAGTCGTGCATATTGAAAACATAACTGAGAAGCATGAATGATTACACTCTAGTTAGACATAGTAGTAAGGAATACAATACGAGGTTTATTGTTTAACCATTAAACTTTGTATATAAGACATCGACATAATCGTTTGAATGCTATTGTGATTATGTATGGGTATAAGGTAAAGATTTCATCTTAGGAAACAATGTTTTACATTTGTTTAAAGGAAGTAAATTCATGAACTTGTTTTGTGAATCGAAAGGGAAATCGCTAGGAATTATTGGTATTGTTATTTATTGCATATATTTTGAACTACCAATATGTGTGATTAGTATAACCGCTCATGACTTGTTTATGTACTTGGTAAAACTATTCACAAAGGCCTGACTTTTGTATTGGTATGACTTTTATTAGTGAAACCGATCTTAAGTAATCACCTGAGATGTTATGATCGATTTAGTGTTATTGGTATGACCGACTCTGGGTAAAGGGGAACCGATCCTAGTAAGAGGTGCAACCTATCACAAAGGGGAATCGATCCTTGTATGAGGTGCAACAAGTTTTTAGTATAAAGGGGAACCAATCCTATGGACATGTGCAACACGTTTTTAGGCAAAGGGGAACCGATCCTATGGACATGTGAAACAAGTACAAGTTAGATACCATATATATGTGGGGAACCGATCCTAGTACCTAGTCAACCGAATTTTGGTAACTAGCGTGACTATGCAAAGTACTCACATGGAGGTAGAACCGAAACTTGTTTTGGCAGAACCGTGAAACCCATATTTGGTGATTGAGTGTTCTTGATCAATCACATAGTTCTTGAAAGTCAGACGAACCAAGTCTAAACTTGTTTGGACGTGTGGCAAATCGGTTTCAAGATTGTAAGTATGAAAGAGGACTTACAAAGTTAAGATGTCGACATACTTTGAACATGTGCAGTAACGCTTATTTTTAATTGTTCAAAGATATTCCTTAATAGCTAAAGGAAGAATCCCAAGATCGAAAAATAAGTTGAGAATCTTTTTATTAAGGTTTTTAATTTTATTTTTGGAAAATTAAAATTAGTAATGTGCATTTACTAGTTGGAGATTTTCTAAGAGATTTTCGGTCATTATTTGGACAAAGCATTTCCAGGAATATGGAAACCGAATTTGGAATATATTGCATATCTTGAGAATATTTTTGGTTTCGGAAATTCCTTGGTGTCCAAACTTCTTTGTCTATAAATATCAAAGTTTGCATTTCTAGCAAACTAATCCTCAGAGCCAGCAAAACTACCTCAGTTGTGTTGTTACTGTTGGAGCCGCCTATTCGGAGAGGAAAGTAACCTAATTAGGTGAAATCTCTTACGACCACTCAATTTAAAGACTTCTTTGGGATTGCGAAGCTCTATTAGTACCGTTTTGTAGGAAACTAGATAATTGCAGTTTATCTTTTGTTGTCGATTGATTTGATTTACTAACGGTGGTTGAACTTTGATTGCACCTAGTTTATTTATGCTTGAGAATCTTCTCTTCTTATATAAGATTCACTCAAACTAGATTGAAGTTTCGATGGGGATCTTTAGACTGTTTGTAGATCTAAAGACGTCTGGTGATAATCCATTGTTAGCATACTCCGTTCTGTGTGTGATTGATCACAAGAGACTAAAGTTGATTGTGTGCGGGTGTTTATTGAAGATCTAAGAAGATTTGAAGACAAAGAAGACTTTGAAGATTTCTGATTTGGGTTCATAATCTTTGGTGTGCACAATACTTGTTTCGGTTAAAGAGGATCCAACTATAATCGGTTTATCCTTGTAGTAGATTGGATTGATTAGTTGTGTAGATCGGCATCAATACAATTCTTTGTGATTAAAAATATTGATTGAAAAATCTTTACAATTACTTTGGTAGTTGTTGATAAGATAGATCTAAGGAACCTGACAAAGGAGTTTATTGAGATAAACAAAAGAGTCTTTTGTCGAACTCACATCACTTGGTTGAAAAGAGTTGATACCAAACAGATTTGTTGTTCCTTTACTGTTTGGAAAACGAACCAAAGGAATTGTTCCAAGTACGTGACTTATTACAGGTCGGAGGCGTGGGAATACATATGGAACTAGGTGAACTATAGGTTTAGTTGCTTGGTCTCAACTATACGAAGTTGGTTTGATTTTGTATAGCGGCTTAATGCTAAGAGTATTCAATTCTGGACAAGGTCCGGGGGTTTTTCTGCATTTGCGGTTTTCTCGTTAACAAAATCTTGTTGTGTCATTTACTTTTATTTTCCGCAATTATAATTGTTGTTATTATAATTTAAAGTAAATTACACAAACGTTAATTCCTATTTACTTGATAGTAATCCTATTGTGTTTGGTTAAGTCCAAACCTTTTATCAAGTAAACATACTTTGTTGTTGTATTGTCTCGATCTCGTATCCATAGACGATCACACGAAGTGTGAACCGATTTGTTGCATTGTCTCTGTTAAACCAATATACGTAGTCACTTCTTTCAATGGGTGCATGGATCAAATTTTCAACTTTTTCCCAATTATGACCTTTCCTTATCAATCTCTCCATGTAATCTCGAGAAATATCTTCACTTGGATAGGGGTTGATGCCTATCATTTCTCGTCTCTGCAACTGAATAAGTATTTCATCGTAATATCAAACACCCTTTAGAGATGTATACCACAATCCTTTTAAGGCTTAGCTCTAGCATTCTCTGAGCTTGTCCTTCTTCGAACTTAGAGTTTGCTTCATATGACGGAGGAGACAAGGTTAAGGCTTGGTATACACAACTGTTGAATCCTCTACACAATGGCAATATGTTGACCATCTTCAATCTTTTTGTTAGATAATAGCTCGGTTGAACCCACCAAGCGTTGGTATGTCAAGTTTGGTTGTCATATTTTAGTAAACCAAAAATCATTTAATAGTTGCTTGATTAAATGTACTAGAGTCAACTTGGTATAGGTTAGCTTGAAAGTATTAGGATATGAGACATTACAAGTATTGCGAAGACTTGAAGAAGTGAAGAAGTAAGGAGCTACAACCACAACATCATCCTTCCACTTGAGGTTAGTGATATTTGACTTGAACTGTTTCATTCCCTAATGTATCTTTCAAGTCGTGCATATTGAAAACAAAACTGTGAAGCATGAACACTCTAGATAGACATAGTATTAAGGAATACAATACGAGGTTTATTGCTTAACCATTAAACTTTGTAGATAAGACATCGACATAATCGTTTGAGTGCTATTGTGATTATGTATGGGTATGAGGTGAGGATTTCATCCTAGGAAACAATGTTTTACATGTGTTTTAAGGAAGTAAGTTCATGAACTTGGTTTGTGAATCGAAAAGGAAATCGCCATGTGTTATTGGGATTGTTATTCATTGCATATATTATGAACAACTAATATGTGTGATTAGTACAACCGCTCATGACTTGTTTGTGTTCTTGGTAAAACTATTCACATAAGACCTGACTTATGTATTGGTATGACTTTTATTAGTGAACCCGATCTTAAGTAATCACCTGATGGTATGATCGAGTTTGTGTAGTTTGTAAGACCTAAATCTGGATAAAAGGGAACCGATCCTAGTGAGAGGTACAACACATCACAAAAGGGAATCGATCCTTGTATGAGGTGCAGCAAGGTTTATAGCAGAAATGGGAACCGATCCTATGGACATGTGCAACACGTTTTTAGGTAAAGGGGGAACGATCCTATGGACATGTGCAACACATATAAGTTAGAAACCATGTATATGTGGGGAACCGATCCTAGTACCTAGTCAACCGAATTTTGGGAAGCTAGTGTGGCTATGCACAGTACTCACATGGAGGTAGAACCGAAACTTGTTTTGGTAGAACCGTTAAACCCATGATTTGTGATTGAGTGTTCTTGATCAATCACATAGCTCTTGAAAGTCAGATGAACCAATTATAAACTTGTTTGGAAGCATGGTAAATCGGTTTCAAGTGTGTAAGTATGAAAGAGGACTTACTAAGTAAGGATGTCGACACACTTTGAACCCGTGCATTTATGCGTATCTTTTATTGTTCAAAGATATTCCTTAACAGCTAAAAGGAAGAAAATCCCAGGATCTAAATTAAATAAGTTAAGAATCTCTTAATTAAGGTTTTTAATTATATATGGAAAATAAGAATTAGTAATGTGCATTTACTAGTTAAAGATTTTCCAAGGAGATTTTCGATCAATATTTTGGACAGGGCATTCTCAGGAATTATGTCGAATTTGGAAATTATTATTGAATATCTTGAGAATATTTTCGGTTTTGGAAATTCCTTGGTGTCCAAACTTCCTTGTCTATAAATACTTGAAGTTTGCATTTCTAGCAAACTAATCCTTCGTGACAGTAAACTTCCTTTGTTGTACTGTTACTGGTGAAGCCGCCTATTCGGAGAGGAGAGTAACCTAATTAGGCAAAATCTCTTACGACCGCTCAGTTTAAAGTCTTCTTTGGGATTGAGAAGCTCTATTAGTACCGTTGGTGGGAAACTAGATAATTGTGGTTTATCTTTTGTTTTCGATTGATTTGATTGACTAACGGTGGTTGAACTTTGATTGCACCTAGTTTATTTATGCTTGAGAATCTTCTCTTCTGATATAAGATTCACTCAAACTAGTTCAAAGTTTCGACAGGGATCTTTAGACTGTTGTTAGTTCTAAAGACGATCTTGTGATAATCCATTGTTAACAGACTCTGTTCTGCGTGTGATTGATCACAAGAGATTCAAGTAGTTGTGTGCAGGTGTTTATTGAAGATCTAAGAAGGTTTGAAGACAAATAAGAGACAAAAGATTTCTGACTTGCTTATATAAATCTTTGGTGTGCACAATACTTGTTTCGGTAAAAATGGGATCCAACTATAATCGGTTTATCCTTGTGGTAGATTGGATTGATTAGTTGAGTAGATTGGCATCAATATGGTTCTTTGTGATTAAAAGTATTGATTGTAAAATATTACGATTACCTTGGGTGATTGAACATAAGATAGATCTAAGGACCTGACAAAGGAGTTTATTGAGATAAACAGAAGAGCCTTTGTCCGACTCATATCACTTGGTTGAAGAGAGTTGATACCAAACAGATTTGTTGTTCCTTTACTGTTTGAAATACGATCCAAAGAAATTGTTCCAACTACGTGACTTATTCATAAGTTGGAGGCGTGGGAATACCGACGGAACTAGGTGAACTATAGGTTTAGTTGCTTGGTCTCAACTATACGAAGTTTGTTTATTTTGTATAGCGGCTTTATCCTGAGAGTATTCAATTCTGGACAAGGTCCCGGTTTTTTTTTGCATTTGCGGGTTTCCTCGTTAACAAAATCTTGCTGTGTCATTTACTTTATATTTCCGCATTATAATTGTTTTATTATAATTAAAGTAAATTACACAAACGTTAATTCTTATTTACTTGATAAGCAATCCTATTGTGTTTGGTTAAGTCCGAACCTTTGTATCAAGTAAACATACTTCGTTGTTGTATTGTCTCGATATCGTATCCATAGACGATCATACGAAGTGTGAACCGATTTGTTGTATTGTCTCGACTCATTCCATAGACAATCACTTTCGGAGAAAGGACTTACAGGAAGGAATTTTTTTAGCTTGAGGTATATTTGGGTACCCTCGCCTTTTCAATTGGTATCAGAGCAGGCAAACACGAAAAGATCTAACAATCTGTGTTTGGTGCGATCTGTCCTATAAGAATGAACTTGAGTTCTCATGAATCGACTTCAATTAACGTACCGCCAATATTTGATGGGACAAACTATCTATGGTGGAAATCTGCTATGTGATCTTTTCTTCAATCACGAGACTTTAATACGTGGCTATTAGTCGTTGATGGTTATATTCGTCCAAAGATAGAAAATTCGAAAACTGAGTTTAAGCGCTTAGTAGATTTTTCAAACGAAGAAATGGCACTAGCAAAGAAGAATTCAGATGGTTTGGATGTTATAATATATGTTATAAGCCGTGACCTACAACATCATGTATCAACATGTCAAACTTCGAAAGAAGCTTGGGATAATCTTCAGATCGTATTTGAAGAAAACAATTCAGAGAAAGAAGCTAGACTTCAAACTCTTACGTCTGATTGGGAAAACCTTCGAATGGATGACAACGATACTTTTGAAGAGTTTCATGTTAAACTCTCTGAGATAATCAATGCTTCTTTCTCCCTTGGAAAGACTATCTCTGAAAAATAAATAGTGTGCAAAATTCTCAGATCGTTGCCATCAAGATACGATTCTAAGAAGCATGCAATTATAGAAGAAAATGATCTATCTCTCACGAAGCACACTCGTTGGAAAGTTAAAGATCTTTGATCATGAATCACACAGTCTATTCCAAATAAAGGAATTGCTTTCAAAGCTACAAAAATTCCGAAAGATCCCATGGAAAGGAATAGACACATGGATGATTCAAATGAACAGATTGCAGAAAACTCTGATGATGAAATTGAACAATCATTAGTATTGGTTACTAGACAGTTTCGAGATCTCTTAAAGAAAAGGAGTAAGAGATTCATAAAGGATACTCACCGATCTTCTCGTCCACATGATCGAGTTCCTGTCAAAAAGGATCATGAAGAAGATGATGAACATCATCCGCAATGCTTCAAGTGTAAAGGGTTTGGTCATATTGCTAAAGACTGTCCCAATCTAAAGAAATACACTGGAAGCAAGGTATTGGTTGTGACTCTTGATGAGACCTCTGATTCATACAATTCTGAAGAAGAGGAAACAACTAATATTGCATTAGTTGCCAATCTTATTTCTTCCTCCTCCATTAGTGATTTACCCATTTTAAAAATGGACATGTCTTCCGATGCTATTAAATCATGTAATGGTAAAGGAAAAAGTAAGACAAGATGCAAAAACTGTCACAAAAACAGAATTGCTAAAAGTTGCATAGGCAACCCAAGTCAATTTCAAGATACTTCGCTAGTTCGAGGTAACAAGAGAAGAATTTCTCATAAGATACTAGATCAAGGACAATCTGGCTGTTCGAAATCCCATAATGAGAGAAAATCTCATACTAATACCATATGATCGGTATTAGAATTCTTTCCTCACCATGTATGTCGAAATTGAGTGAGGAAGAAGAAAAATCAAGGCACTTATGTGTAGATTATGGGAATAAAATTTAGTATTTCGAAATATTTAATATATTCTTATTTTGGGAATATTATATTTTTGAAAGTATGGAAATTATAAAAGATCCTTCTTCTACTCTGGTATTTCCTTGTCCGAACCATGAGTATGGATCCAACATCTTCTCTTGATAAGATGATAGATCAGAATGATCATCCTAAGATTAAGTCAGGATCTTCTCTTGATATTAAGGGTAAAATCAAAAGGGAAGACTGGCTTAGCAAGAAGGAAAGAGAAAATACGCTGAGGAAAGATCAGTGTATTAAAGCATTGACACACTTTTGTGTTCAATCAAAGACAGAACTACATGCCCTTGCAGAATCCTTCACGAAAATTTCTCACCTGCAAGAAGTTATGGTCAAGCAACAAGGTTTTCTACTTGAAGAAATTCACAAACTGAAGATTGAAAGTAGAAATTTGCCTTCATTTACTGGTGATATGAAGGACTAAGTTGAACTTAGAGTTTAAACAATGGGAGCTCTCCTAGATATTAAGTTATTTGCTGTAATACTTAATCTAAGTAAATAGACTGCAATTTTTGATTTCTTTCATTGATTGTAATAAGTCTATTATGAATAAAGTTATTTGATTTATAATTTTTCTTGTAATAGTTTTTGATTTACATAGCCTGTACTTGAATGCTTTATTTATTGCTATCTATGTTTATGAGATGTTTGATTTCGGTTTTCTAACCTTGTTATTCGATCTCATAATGTTGTGAACCCTTATGGTTTGGGTGACTTTTTGATTTAACAGGATTAAGTTCTAGCCCATGTTGGTAGGCTTTTTCAAAGGATCATGAGGGGTTATGACAGAAACAATATGTGAAAAAGTCACAATATGTTGAATCGGTTTTTGTTTAACTTAAAAGCATATGTGTTTCGTGGGTTTTCAACTTTTGCTTGCAATAGTTAAAAACCGGTTTTAAACCTTTCTCCGGTAAAGGTTGGTTGTTGTTATTCTTTTGTTTTGCATAAGGATGACAACATAATGGTATTTCGATATCAATTCTCCCTGGAAGAAGAAGATGCGATCATATTGGAGAAGTGAATGCGAAATTGAGGTAACAATCTTGTTAGTTAATTGTTTTCCTGTTTAAGAATAAGCTAATTTTATTGTCTATATTTTTTTGCTTTTGCTTAACAACATTTCAGTGCAATTGATGTTTTATTCCGTTATGTGTGTATGGATGTGTAGATGGTGGATTTTCGACAAAGGCTAAATTCGTAAACTCATAATTATACAAAGCTCTAATTCAGCAATCAGACGTGAGAATCGAGACACGGGTCTCTCAACGAATTCTCAACGGAGAGTACCTTCTACAAGAGTACATGTATATATGTAGTCTCACGACTGGACAACGGCATATCTCATGAATACTGAACACTTTCAGTGATTATTTCTATATAGTATCACGAGATGGACGTCTCCTAGACAGCTTGCTCTGCTAGTATAGAGCGATAACGTCTTCAGGAACAAACCACTATTTTACCCTGACTATATAAAGGATATGACTTACCTACAAGCTCATATCAGGATAATTAATGCTCCTAGACAGCTTGCTCTGCTAGTATAGAGCCACAAAGTTAATTATTCCTAATTAAGATTAATTTTGTCGTGACATTCACTACCGAATTCCCAGAATAATCTATTATTGCTCCTATTCCATGGTCGAATCCACGACCTGATCCCACGGAATGACAATAACAATTGCTCCTATTCCATTGTTGAATCCACGGCATGATCCCATGGAATGGCAATTAACAATTGTTCTGATTCTATGATCGAATCCACAGCTTGATCTCATAGAATAGCAATGAAACAACTGTATTATCTCATTACTCCGATTTCATGATCGAATCCACAACTGGTCTCGTAAATGGTAATAGATAAATCTTAATTACTCTGATTCTATGGTCGAATCTACGATCCCATGGAATGGCAATGCTCACTTTATTATTCTGAATTCGTAGTCGAATCCTCAGCCGATCCTATGAATTAATAATAAACATCTTATTACTTAGTTTTGTGAATTATTCTTCACTGAATTCCACAATTAGTAATAAATAATCAACAACCGGGCGTCTGAGCTACCTCTAAGTAAGCCCCGATTCAAATGGTGAAGGTGTATCCAACGACGATACACTAACAGTCACCGCACGAACGAGTATTTCAAAATACAACGAAACGATGAACCTATGCAAAATAGGGAAGAAAATAATAAATAATTAAAAATATTGACCAGGATGCTGGGAGCACGGACACACGACCAACCAACCGTGTCATGGTCAATCCCACGCCAGTTTTATATTTTTAATGCATTTTTATTATTTTCCATGATTTGATGAAAATTCTCTCATTTTATCAAATCTCCTTCGTCTCGAGGAAACTCCTCGGTTTCATTGTACTTCCATAAATCCATAAAAAATAATATAAAATTAAGGAAAGGAGTGTGGGGCGTGACCATTGGCCAACCGACCATGCCTTGGTCCCAACCGACTCTACACCCCACGGTTCCTTATTATTTTATTATTATTATTATTATTTCTCTAATTTCATGAAAAAACTCCTTGATTTCATGGTATTTTGCACAAATCATCAAATAAATAATAATGAAATAAAATAAATTATGAAAACTTGTGGGACCGGGCCTTGGACGGTTAGACATGCCCTAGCCGGTCCCACAGGCCCCTTTGTTTTATTATTTTATTATTAGTTTTCCTTGAATTCATCAAATTCCTTGATTTCATGGTATTTCTCTCAAATTAGGAAAAATTCCCTCAAATCATTAAAATACCTAAAAATATTAAAAAATTAGGGAAACTCGTGGGACTGGGCCCAAGCCGGCCGACCATGCCTTCCACGGTCCCACACACCCGTTTTTTTATTATTTTAATATTTTTTGCTTCCATGAACTCATGAAAACTCCTTCAATTCATGGAAACTCCCTAAATTCATCAAATTTCTCAAAATTCATGATTTTTTTATAAAATCATCAAAATATTATAAAATTAAGGAAAAGGCACCACGGGACCGTGGTCATGACCGTCCGACCATGCCTTGACCACGGAGGTCCCACGCCTCCTCATTCCTTATTTTATAATTATTTTTCATCATCTCATGGTGTTTTCCTCAGTTCTGTCGAAACCCTAATTTTGACATATTTTCTCGAATGGATGCTCAATTGCACGCCAGAAAACATCAAAATTCTCAGGACTGAGACGCGGACGCCTTGGGGACAGGAGCACGCTATCTTGATCGACCAAGATTGGCTGTTTGTCTCACGGAAGCCGGTCCCATCAATTTTCACAGTTTTGACCTAATTTGCAAAATTGCTCGTATTAGGTACAAAACTCTCCCAAACACTTTGGATTTTCATGAAGTGATCGTCAGGCGGTCACGGGACAACCCAGGGCCGGTTTCATGACTCCATGGTCGGTCCCTCGCCTCGTCATAATTAATTAGGTTTTCTCACCTAAGGCTCAGACGAGCATTTTTGGATAAATGATTAAGCCAGCATTTAATCATTCTTCCACCAACAAATCGTCAACTCTTCAGGAGTTCTTCGTATTTGCTCACGTGAGCATATGGACACTACATGGTTGATCCACGGTCCCATGTAGTCGCTCCCTCCTTCGTCCCATGGTTAAAATTCTGACGAACCGTGAATTGATCATCAATTAATCAAATTAGGGTTTCTGAATCCAAGGATCATGATTCCAGATTCTAACCTTAATAATTTTACGACGACCTCATGGTCATTAATTTTATTAATTATGCTCGGTTCAACAACCAGTACTTTAATTAATATTTTTGGTACGCTGCCAATAATCCATCAGATGAGCAACACATGCTCAGACGATCAAATATTCAACAATTCATCGCATGAGAAACACTTGCTCAGATGATAAATATTTGCTCAAACCAAAGAATATTGGATCAACAATCGATATTCAACGATCCATCGGATGAGTAATACTTGCTCACTTCATCGTAAGAACTATACCTCTGTCTCATGACATGTTAAATTCATGAGTTTCAGAACATCATGTTCAACTCAGCAACTACATGGACTCATCGTCCCATCAAACCACGAAGTCATCAATTGACTAACATACCACGAGACGTCAATCGTGTCACTTTGGAGGGATATCACTTAGGGTTTTGGTCTGGCGGTCTATGGCACGTGTGTTCAAACACACGATGGAATGTGAGCAAGTCGTGCAATCAGTTGAAGGAATTCACGAGGTAGTGGGTTGAAAATCGACCAAGTCTCCACACGATGAGCAACTGGTTTCAAATCTCCACTTCCCCACTCCTTGATTCTATCAACTGTCACACTTCATGGGATCATGGTGTCTAAAATTCCAGCAATATAAATAAGTCTCTGAATCATGATTGAATCATCATCATCAGTATCATCAATCTCACGTCTCATCGACAACACGAGATCATCAACTCATCAATTGAGCAACTACTCTCAATTGAGCAATTTCAATCACTCAGAGCTTATCGTATTCGGAATTCATACACCCACAATCTTTGATTACCATTGATTCCACACATTTCTCAGCTTTCCTCCTACATATCAACCCATCCTCTCTTGTGACCGAATTTACTCTGGAACGATCATTGTCTTGATTTAGGCCAGAGTACTACAGATTGATCTCTCGAATCTAAAGCACCCCCCTCGCAGCGGTGCATTTGTGTGAGGTTTAACATTTCGCTCGGTTCGAGGAGTCTCCTCCGTACGGTCGTCTCCTCAATTCCTTCAAAACCAGCAAATCGTTTTTCCCCATCCACAGATTGGCGACCACAGTGGGAGGTCATTCTCTCGGTTGCAATCTCACAATCTCACAAGATGGTTGGCCTTAGGACTAATTCAACTAATTCAGATCAGAATATTTCAAACGGCAACATTCCTCATGTTACACCTGGCGGCATGGAGGGCAGCGGGATCCCGACTTTAGCAGAGTTGGCTCAAATCCTAGAGGTCCATACCAGGAACATGGACCTGATGAAGGAGATGATAAACCACATCCTCGAATTTCTCATCAGATTGACATCCGAGTTAAGCAGTATCTCCGCTCCAGAAGCCTCAACACCGGGGACTGAGACATCATCTGACCCTTAAATCAACAGCTTCACCACATACGACAAGTCGGTGGAACGAGAGGTCACACATTTTTTTGAAAATGTGCACGAACTCCTGCACTTCTCCAGGAATCAGCGCACAGACACATTTTCATCACTCAACCAGATATCATCCAGCGTGCAAATAACGCCACCAACACCATAAATTGAAGAGGTATCCATAGTGCCTGGGCATTCGATCAACAACATATCTTTTGGAGAAGAAGATCGCATGACGGATGAAGGACACAACCGAGCATTGTATGTCACTGGTTTCATCAAAGGCACCGAATTTAGAAGAGCTCTTGTTGACACCGGTGCTTCTACCAACATTGTCACTATGAAGACTCTCAGGATGGCCAGGTTCCCACAGGGTAAAATCATTCGCTATCCCATCCTAATGACATGATTTGAAGGAAGTCAAAGCCATACATATGGATATGCATACATAGATTTGAGGGTGGGGCCGATTCGATCGAAAGCAAAGTTTCATGTGATCGAGCAAGAAACTGACTACCATATAATACTGGGACGCCCATGGCTCCATGATAACAAGGTGGTTCCTTCAACATACCATCAATGCATGAAGGCCCTGCTCGACAACAAGATCGTTCGCATTACGGCTTCATCATCTCCTTATGCTCCCGTCTATGATACTGAGTTCTTTGAATCTCAAAAAGGCGTCTCGGAACCTCCAAGCAGGATTCGCAGTACTCCACTTCCAAGCTGGAAGACTATAGAGAAGGCTGATAACGATCCGTCATCCTCAGCTTCTAAAATGATCAAGTCAACTACTACACCGACTAAACGCCATAATTATCAAGTCTCCACTCCAGGGACCAACTTCACGACCGATCGAGACGTATAATGGAGAGTCATTTATCGCCGACGGAAAGATTAGCAATTAATCGTGGAGAACGATGAAAAGTCTCCCCACCATGAAGAATCGTGTCAGAGTGAGAAATCACTTGAAGAAGATGTCCAAGATGCCCCACGGCAACTACAGGACGGCACTGACTCTACCACTGACGATCTTGAAACAATCAACATTGGGACTGAAGACGATCCAAGGCCAATCGTGATCAGTTCAACGCTATCACCAGAGAAGCGGACCGAGCTGGTAAAATTATTGAAAGAATATCAAGATGTCTTCGCCTGGACATACGAAGAAATGTCGGGTCTGGATGACAAACTCGTCACCCATCACCTGCACATCGTCCCTGGTTCCAAAGCTGTCAAACAACCGCCCAGACAATTTAGACACGAAGTCGAGAAGCAAATCAAGGTCGAAATCCAGAAACTGTTGGCAGCAGGGTTCATCAAACCTATTCTTCATCCAACGTGGCTAGCAAATGTGGTACCTGTTAAGAAGAAAAATGGTCAAATCAGATGTTGTGTCGACTTCAGGAACTTGAATAAATGTTGTCCAAAGGATGATTTTCCTCTACCCAACATTGACATGCTCGTCGATGCAACCAGTGGTCACGGTATGTTCTCATTCATGGACGGCTATAGTGGGTACAACCAGATCAAGATGTATGAACATGACGCCAACAAGACTGCGTTCCGTACTCCCATTGGGAATTTTCACTACACTGTGATGCCCTTTGGATTAAAAATGCTGGTGCCACCTATCAACGAGCCATGACTGCCATATTCCACGACATGATGCACAAGCAAGTAGAAGACTATGTTGATGATGTGGTGGTAAAATCGAAGACTCGAGCATCTCATCTCGAAGTTCTAAGGCAGGTGTTTGAAAGATGCAGGAATACAAATTAAAAATGAATCCTTTAAAGTGCGCATTCGGAGTTTCTTCCGGAAAATTCTTAGGATTCCTGGTCACGGCTGAAGGGATCAAAGTCGACCCAGACAAGGCAAAAGCTATTACCACCATGCCTCCTCCACGTACCGTGAAGGAACTAGAGCTTTATGGGCAAGGTAAATTATATTCGACGCTTCATTCCTGGATTAGCTCAACTCATTGCTTCGTTCACACCTCTGCTGAAGAAAGGAGCAAGCTTCACCTGGACAGCTGTTCAACAAGAAGCTTTCCATAAAATAAACAGATTATTGTCACCGGCCGTCATGAGGTCTCCAGTGCAGGGACGACCTCTGATTCTTTACACAGCCTCCAGTGACGTCGCCATCGGCGCACTCCTCGCTCAGGAAGACGACGAAGGCGTCGAACGACCGATTTACTACTTCAGCCGCACAATGAGATGCTCAACTCCGATATCCAAAGGCCGAAAGGGCATGCCTGGCATTGGTACATGCAATCAGAAGTTAAGGCATTACTTACTATCTAACAGAGTCGTACTCATCTCCAAAGCTGATCCCATAAAGTTCTTGCTATCAAAGCCAGCCTTGATAGGGAGACCAGCGAAGTGGCTACTCCAGATGTCAGAATTTGACATAGCTTGCACGCCACCTAAAGCCATCAAAGGTCAAGCGGTCGCAGACTTGCTCGCGCTTTTCCAGGGGAAGACACAACAACACTACATGAAGAAGTGCCCGGCGAATTCCCAGACATCTTGGTCATCAAGGAAGAAACATGGCTTCTATACTTTGATGGATCTGCCACCCCTAGTAGTGACACCGGAGGAGCGGGTAGTGCTGGTGTCTCCATCTGGTGAAGTTTTCTCACATTCGTTCAAGTTGGATTTCCACTGCACCAACAACTCAGCGGAATATGAAGCCTTCCTATTAGGATTATCCTTGGCCAAGCAAGCAGGAGCAACACACCTCGAGATAAGGGGAGATTCAAAATTATTGGTCAACCAGATGAATGGAACTATTCTCTCAAAGAAATCACACTTGCTCCATTCAGAACCGAAGCTCAGCGACTGTTGACCTATTTTGCTGACGCAACGATCGTCCATACTGGACGGACTAACAATAGGCATGCTGATTGCCTAGCAACTCTCGCCTCCAAGATGCAATTCGAAGGAGCACAGAAAACGATCACTGTACAGAGGCGTACAATCTTCAACTTGGCTCACTCAGATCGAAGACATTCCAGCGAACGATTGGCGAGCACCCATCATTCATGAATTGAGCAGCTCTATTTCAGAAGGCCAAGTCAGCCTCAAGGAATTGAAGAACTACTTCTTGCTTCATGGAGGGCTATACTATCGAAACCCTGATGGATCTCTATCACGATGTCTTGGGAGCGACGAAGCGGAAGAACACTCAAGCGCATACATGAGGAAGTCTGTGGGCAAACGTTAGTGGTAACACTTTACAGAAAGCTTCAAAGAATGGGGTACTACTGGCCATCCATGGAGACTCAGTCAAGAGCTTTACAAGGATCTTGTCCTGATTGCCAAACACCTCCTCATCACTTGGAGGTTTTGACGGTCCACCACACTGGGGACTGGAGGGAGCCTTACATCAAATACCTCCGGGACAACGAACTACCACTGGAAAAGAAGCAAGCAGTCAAACTCATTCAGAAAGCTAAGAGATTCGTCTATCTCGATGGGATCTTATACCGCAAAAGCTTTGGTGGAAATTTACTGAGGTGCTTAGCCGAACATGAAATCCCTACAATCCTGAAGGAAGTACATGATGGAGAACATCAAGGAAAGAGGAAACTATTTCTTCAAATTCATGAGAAATATTATTGGCCAACCATGGAAGATGATGCAGCCGCACACGTTCAGAGGTGTCACCAATGCCAAACCCATGGTAATCTCATCCACACTCCTTGTCTCCCGTTGAATTCTGTGAATAGTCCGTGGCCTTTCTACAGCTGGGGACTAGATATCATTGGGAAGATCAATCCAGCATCTTCAAAACAACATGAATACATCATCACGACAGAGTACTTCACCAAGTGGGTCGAAGCTATTCCTCTTCGAAGCACCACTGGAGTTACGATTGCCGCCTTCATCAAAGAGCACATAATATGCAGATTCGGAGTTCCTAAGCATATCATCACAGATAACGGAACTCCTTTTGCCAATCAAGATGTTGAGAAGCTGCTCAATAAATATGGGATCAAACAAATCTTCTCCACGCCTTACTATCCACAAGGAAATGGTCAAGCAGAAAGTACCAACAAGACTTTGGTCAGGATTATCAGTCGGACGATTCATGACAATCCTCGATCATGGCATGAGCAATTACCCATGGCTCTATGGGCTTACAGAACTGCACCAAGGAGCTCGATCGGTACTTCGCCATATTCCCTTGTCTATGGAGCGACGCATACTTCCAGCAGAAATCAAAGTTCCCTCAGCCAGGATTGCAGCATCCAGTGGTGTACAATGGGATGAGGCCGAAATCTCCAGATCAAGAATCGCTGAGCTAGATATGCTGGAATCAAGGAGAACCAAGGTGGAAAAATATGTGGAAGCCTACAAACAGAGGATCTCCAGAGCCTACAACAAAATGGTAAGACCTCGAACATTTCAAGTAGGAGATTTGGTATTAAAGACGGCAAAGCACATTCAACAAGACATATCCGCTCCTAAGTTCTCTCCTAAATGGGAAGGGCCATATGTTTTTATCAAAGCAGTGTCTAGCGGATACTACAAAATTTTAGCAATCAATGGAGGAAAGGAAGGAAACATCATCAATGGAAAATGGCTCAAAGCTTATTATGCCTGATCCATGAAACAAACTACCTCTTTATCATTTCAAGCATTTTCAAAAATGTAATTTCATTCCTCCAAAGAGCATGCGAATGCTCCTTTGTTCATTAAACATTTCAAAAATGAGTAAAATTCGTTCATACCATGATCAACAGTTTCACCTAACTAGAAACTCAGATTTACTCAAAAAACAACAACCACAAATGCTCACTCAGAGCAAACCATCCAGCAACGGATAATCCCTATAAGAAGCCTCGTCAAGCTTCTTCTGAAAAATCTTGGTCTTTGCCTTCAAGTCTTCGACCGCTTTCTTAACCCTTGCCGACTCCAGAGCCAGTATCCTCTCCTCATCCAGTAAAGCTGCATTCATGGAAATTGCATCAGCAGCCTCTGCCGCCTTATGAACCTTGATTATCTCAAGACGACGATAGAGTCAGCTTACATTGAATCGCAATACCTCACAATTCGAGATCATCTCATCCCATTGGTGCAGTTCATGGTTTTTGACGTCTCGCAAGTGCATCTGATTCATTTCCTCGATGATCGGCAATAACCCCGCTACCGTGATTAAAAGGGTTGGAATAAAACCTTTCCACACTTCTGTGGTAGAAATGTGACCATACTTCTTCTAGATCTTGGTGTACAGAGATGCATGACATTTGGGAACCACGAATACGCCGACCATTTCATTTTCTGGG
This sequence comes from Papaver somniferum, assembly GCF_003573695.1. Taxonomy (NCBI): domain Eukaryota; kingdom Viridiplantae; phylum Streptophyta; class Magnoliopsida; order Ranunculales; family Papaveraceae; genus Papaver; species Papaver somniferum. Next base: position 63,142,300 of record NC_039362.1, read on the forward strand.
AAGGTATTAATCAATGGGTCTTCGAATGAAAGTCCAACGGTTGGGTATTCATGAGCATGGACACCGTATCCGGTCTCCACGGATCCTATAGAATCTTCACATGCCTGGTTACTGCTTTCCTCAACCTCAACCACGGTCACGGACTTTCCACTCTTTCATCGTCTAGCATCGACGACGACACGAACATCCGCCTACGATGAAACGAAGGAGTGTTAATCCCGGGACTCAGTACAATCTCAAGAGTCATAGGTTTACTTACTGACGATCCAGCTTCAGCACGAGCCGATCCATACCGGGCATTATGAGGAGTAGCATTCTTCTTACAGTCCTACGACAAATCATTCTCTTGTGATCAACAATCTCGATTGAACAAAGACAAGAAAGGGGAAGAAGAAGAAGTGTACAACTTACTGAGATAGACGTTGTTATTTCACGCTTCGACTGAAGATCATCTTGAGAAGAAATGCTATTGCTCGACATGACGGCGAGAGGGTAGGATCAAAACTTCTCTGCACGATGAAACTGACTCAGGAATGGAAGAAATATTTGCGTGGATCATAGATTTGGAGTCTTGAATATATATATATATATATATCAGGCGATAGTCATGTGGTCAACTCAGTTACGAGTTTCGCTGAAACCCTAGACTTCAAAGATTGATACCGAAGACACGGAGAAAAATAACACACTGGGGACTGAACATCACGGGTCAAAGGATAGGCCACGCGGCCTTGTACACGTCATGAATTCTCGGGCGTGTGTTATGTTACTTCTCATGAAAATCGACAAGTCATGATGAATTTGGATATATGGACATTGGTCCATGTCATGGATTAGAAGAAATCGACGTTAACAAAATGTTCATCATTTAGAAGAAAAGTCTAATTGAAGTAAAGTCGTTTAAACAGTCAAAAGAAAGATATCCACTATGAAGACTAAAAAGGGAATGCTCTAACGTCTAAAGAAGATGGAAGTAAAACTACTCGTCAGACTCATCCGAATTGTCAGCTTCATCGTCACTATCCTTCTCGGAATCATCTTCTTCAGAGTCACTGTCAGGATCATTGGTGAAGTCCGATGGACGGAAGATAACATCATCATCTGAATCCGAGTTATCTTCTGCTGCAGCTTCAGCTTCAATTTTCTTCATCGTCCTCTAATGCTCTCTTTCATATCGATCAGGCTTAATGTAACGCTCGGATGGTTCCCATGTGATCTCTCCTTCAGAAGCATCAGCATCAGAATCAGAAGTCACCCCATCCAAGAATTGACGCTTCTCCTCAACCCTCTGTCTCTTACGCCGGGTGCGATCTTTTTCACGTTGACGGGCATCCTCCTTTTTGTCTTCAGCTTTTTTATTTTCGAGGGAACATTAGGCTTCGCCTTCCTGGGTAACCCTATCCTTTTATTTCGCTACAGGAGCGTCGGAATCCTCATCAGAAGAGCCAGAGGAAGAAGAGGAATACCAGTAATCATAATTGTTGTTATTGTTGGTCGACATTTTCTGGAACTGGAAGATCAAAGATTACTACTATGTAAACAAACCAACATCAGCAAAAAATGGTAAATCTTAACTTTTACCTTTTATACTTCCACTAACAATAGTGATAGTAATGCTAGAGTTAACACCTCAAAATCGTTCGTCTCTTCGAAAACTGGAAAAACGAACGAAACTTTATTAATTTCGAAACTGATTTTTCATAAAATCACGAACACAATTTTCATAATGTGAACATTCACACAACTGACCTATGAAGTTCATAACAATAAAATATTTCATAATAAATATATTGTCTATCTTCGAAGGTTCCTCAAAACCCACGTTTCTGATTTTTCGAAAAAACAGCAATTAATGCAACATTGTTTACATAAATTCTCAAGGATTTTATCAAACGAAAACAAACTCATGCAAATAAAATATATCATTATATTTTGCATAATATATGTCACGGCTGCATATATATATATATATATATAAACTTTTTTTTTTTTGTATCGTCATTATTTGTCTTTAAAACGAAGGTTTATTTCAAAAAATATTGTGAAAGATCACATCTCATACATATGATAAAGTTTTGTATTTACATGAAAGCTCATAAGCAAAATTTTATCACTGGACACAAGTTCATCATACATATTTTCCTTCGTGTCATCGTTATTTGTCTTTAAAACGAAGGATTATTCCGATTTCATGAAAATTCACTTCTTTTATGATAGAACCTTGGTACACATGAAAGCTCATAAACTTTATGGGTGTCGTAGGCTCAACAAATTAATAATCTTATTTCCACACAATTAGCTGGTAATATAATGGAAGCAAGGATCGTTCCCACGAAGAGCAGGGAGTTTAGTTGTCAAAAATGTCACAAATGGGGGTTTTTGTTTTAGATTCAAAAGCTAAATAAATAATAAAGCAATTAGAAGTAATTAAGATTGCAAGAAAAATGGAGTGAGATGATCGAGGAATCCTTCTTCGTAACTAAATATTCATCAAAGTAGTATATTCATCCATTCATCATTAATCATGGATTATTACTAACCGTAAGATAACAAATACGCTTAGCTATCTCCAAAATCCCTTAAGCCACTAGAAAACAGGTACGCTTAGTCGCTAGAGTCTATCCGTCTGAACAACCTTGAGGTATGATTACAAGATGTAATTCAGTCGAATGCTTTATGGTCTGTGAATTTAGGTTTAATCCTAGTAGTTAGACTCAGTACGCTCGGTCTACTTTCTAGTGTTGTGTTTACACGCGATTGCTTTACGGAATCCCTCCGCAAGGTCTCACGTTCTCTACTTGTGTAAGAAATTATTCAACAATTACGGATATCCTAACCCTTGTTAGCATTAGATTGAGTTAACAAATATATTCAGTTGGCCACCTAAACAATCTATCAATCAATCATATTCATTTTTAATAATAAACACAAACAATAATCATATGAAGAAATCAGAACAGATTCATATACTAAATAAAATCATATATAGTACTTAGAATTCATCCTCAATCAAATAAGTAAATTAGCTAGACATAATGGAGTTTATAGAAAGGAAACTGTAATTGTAAAAGAACTCTAGCTACCGCTGCTTCTGTTGCAGGAGATCAGCCACTGTCGCCTTGTTGCAAGAAAACTTTAGCTACTACTGCCTATGTTGCAAAAGATCAGCCACTGTCTCCTTGTTGCTATAACCTTTCTTATACTAGTGCATATGTGAAGTCTTTATGCTTCTGTTCTTCTCTGGAGAATTTTATCGAGCAGTTTGTGGGCGTGAAAGTGAGGGTGAGGAGATATCTTTTGGTTGCAATTTGGACCTCTATTTATAGCAATCGAACCCTGAAAATTCGAATCTGATAACCACACAACAATTCTAAACCGCCATGAACAATCAAACGCGCTTTAATCTTCACCATTCATCTTGAAATTCAACGGTAAAAGCATCACTCGGTGGCTGTTTTGCAGCTGCAGTATCAATCCAAAACCATTCTCTGACTGAATTGTCGCTCAAGTCTTGACTTCCAAAGATTATCCAACCTCCACAAACGCGTATCGATGATTCCTTGTTTATCTTGGACGCGGAAATATCCTACAGAGTCCACAATAATCACGGAAGCTGCATCAGTTCCATCCTGTATTCTTGGTCGAATGTCTTGCTAACAGCATATCAAACTCCTCAGGTCCGTGCTTATCTGTTCCTTGTCCAGCTCGAGGTCTAAATCTTCCAAGCTCGAGCAACCAATTCTTTCTGATCAACTTATCATGAACTACAACACTGATGTCCCGCTTCTTCATTTCTTTATTGCCAACGGCAGCAGCAAAACCCGAGTCATAACTGATTTGAATCCCAGCTCGAGTTCTGCTCCATCTTGACCTTATTTCATCATGAATGGGAGCAGCATCGCCTTCTCGTCACCATTATGACGATCACTGCCAATGAGTTATCATCTTCTGCTCATCTCTTATCCGTCACAGCAAAGCCCGAGCATCACTGCTTCTCTGTTCTTCAATCTCCGGTGATGCTCAAACTCCATCAACAACTCCTTCTTACCACTGCCAATGGCAGCAACTACTCTTTCATCTCTTCACAGCACCATCAACTCATTCCCAGCAGCATCGAAATCATCACGAACAAAGGCCAGCACCGGCACAAGCCCCATCCTTTCTGTTTCATCTCAATCACCATGAGCTTCTACATAAAGACAACGTTCTGTTTCGAGCTCAAGTGTCGTGGTTGGCAGCAACAACAACCTTAAGTTTATCATCATAGGCAACTCGAGAATCAGTCATCGACCCATCTCATCTAACAGCAACCCAATGATCTTCTCGAACTCCGAACCCATATCCTTTAGTCTCTGATCAATTCTATCGATCACCACTTCCCTGTTAATCTTCAGTACGACAACATGAGATTGGCCGGAAAACTCATCGTGTTCTGTTGAGGGAAAGAAGATGATGGTGGCAGCCCTGAACTGAATGGCCTGGTGTCCTTAACACTATTTGAATTCTAACTTCCCCTCAGTAAATGACATGACTTCCTTTAGCAGTTCCTTTGAAACAGTCACCTCTTAACAGGATGACTTCCCCTTAACGTACAATGGGATGTTAATAGCACTGCCTTTTAAAATGACCATATTACCCTTATAATCTTCCAAGTTCTTGTTTTGTTCGTAACTTCTTCATACGAACTCAGAAAGACTTCGTTCTTTCGTCGTTGACTTCATCTTCCTGTCCTCTACAAAATGATGGCTAGAAATCATCCATTTGAAAGAGTTCCACTAGTCTTTGGCCCTTCTTCACTTGTAGCTAGCTTCTTTTATTGCACAATTAAGTGTCAATTCACTTCTTTCAGATGATTTACCTAATAAAACACAAATAAGAGAAAACAAGCGTAATGTACAATAATTTGCAAGAATATAAACAATTACTAGCATGGAATTAACACTAAATATACGTAAAATATGCACTTATCAAAACTAAGTTTTATCACTGAACCTAGGTTCATATACTAAAAAAAAAAAATCTCTCCTAAATCAGGGATTATAGTTAGTTTACAAAACTAACGATACGTTTACAAAAACTAGGGTTTTTCATAAAAATCACACCAATTGTATACACATGTATATAACTTCACCATGATCAAAACATGAACAACTCATGAAGGTCATAACATCTGGAAAAAAAAAAATTCAGCACTTACCTGGTCGGTGCCGGCCGGAATCTGGTCGGTCGGTGATCGGACGGCGGCGGACGGTGGAGCGCCGGCGAAATATTTTTCTTCTTCCTCCTGCTGCTAGCGTAAAGGTGGTGGAGAGGTGATGAAGCACTGGTTAGTTGTGAAAAAAAAAGGATTAATCCCTTTTATATCAATTTTATTTCAAAAACCTAATTTTCTAAGGATTTCCTTATTGGGCCCGACCCGCGAATCCTAACCGACCACGGACTCGTCGTCCAAACTAGCGGTTCAACACTAATTTACGCTCATCAAACGACGATCCTATCATGACATTGAAGCCTTCATCAAGTCGTGGCTTTCTCATGCTCTCTAAATACGATAACGTCTCAACTTACGACTAAGTTCAATTACTGGTATTATTATTTATGGCCGGAAAATCACCATTTAATGTTGACTGAGGAACACAGCTTTCCTCAGTAAGCAGGGGACTTAATGTAGATGGTGGATTTTCGACAAAGGCTAAATTTGTAAACTCATAATTATACGAAGCTCTGATTCAGCAATCAGACGTGAGAATCGAGACACGGGTCTCTCAACGAATTCTCAACGGAGAGTACCTTCTACAAGAGTACATGTAGATATGTAGTCTTGCGACTGGAAAACGGCATATCTCATGAATACTGAACACTTTCGGTAATTATTTATATATAGTATCACGAGATGGACGGCTCCTAGACAGCTTGCTCTGCTAGTATAGAGAGATAACGTGACATTCACTACTGAATTCCCAAATAATCTATTATTGCTCCTATTCCATGGTCGAATCCACGGCCTGATCCCATGGAATGGCAATAACAATTGCTCCTATTCCTTTGTCGAATCCACGGCCTGATCCCATGGAATGGCAATAAACAATTGTTCTGATTCTATGATCGAATCCACGGCTTGATCTCATAGAATAGCGATGAAACAACTGTATTATCTCATTACTCCGATTTCATGATCGAATCCACAACTGGTCTCATAAATGGTAATAGATAAATCTTAATTACTCTGATTCTATGGTCGAATCTACGATCCCATGGAATGGTGATGCTCACTTTATTATTCTGAATTCGTAGTCGAATCCTCAGCTGATCCTATGAATTAATAATAAACATCTTATTACTCAGTTTTGTGAATTATTCTCCACTGAATTCCACAATTAGTAATAAATAATCAACAACCGGGCGTCTGAGCTACCTCTAAGTAAGCCCCGATTCAAATGGTGAAGGTGTATCCAACGACGATACACTAACAATCACCGCACGAACGAGTACTTCAAAATACAACGAAACGATGAACCTATGCAAAATAGGGAAGAAAATAATAAATAATTAAAAATATTGACCAGGGTGCTGGGAGCACGGACACACGACCGACCAACCGTATCGTGGTCAATCCCACGCCAGTTTTATATTTTTAATGCATTTTTATTATTTTCCATGATTTGATGAACATTCTCTCATTTTATCAAATCTCCTTCGTCTCGAGGAAACTCCTCGGTTTCATTGTACTTCCATAAATCCATAAAAAATAACATAAAATTAAGGAAAGGAGTGTAGGGCATGACCATTGGCCAACGGGACATGCCTTGGTCCCAACCGGCCCCACACCCACAGTTCCTTATTATTTTATTATTTTTATTATTATTTCTCTAATTTCATGAAAAAACTCCTTGATTTCATGGTATTTTGCACAAATCATCAAATAATAATAATAAAATAAATTATGAAAACTTGTGGGACCGGGCCTTGGCCGGCCGGCCATGCCATAGCCGGTCCCACAGGCCCCTTTGTTTTATTATTTTATTATTAATTTCCTTGAATTCATCAAATTCCTTGATTTCATAGTATTTCTCTCAAATTAGGAAAAATTCCCTCAAATCATCAAAATACCTAAAAATATTAAAAAATTAGGGATTCTCGTGGGACCGGGCCCAAGCCGGTCAGCCATGCCTTCCACGGTCCCACACACCCTTGTTTTATTATTTTAATATTTTTTGCTTCCCTGAACTCATGAAAACTCCATCAATTCATGGAAACTCCCTAAATTCATCAAAATTCTCAAAATTCATGATTTTTTCATAAAATCATCAAAATATTATAAAATTAAGGAAAAGGCACCACGGGACCGTGGTCACGTCTGGACGACCATGCCTTGACCATGGAGGTCCCACGCCTCCTCATTCCTTATTTTATAATTATTTTTCATCATCTCATGGTGTTTTCCTCAGTTTCGTCGAAACCCTAATTTTGGCATATTTTCTCAAATGGATGCTCAATTGCACGCCAGAAAATATCAAATTTCTCAGGACTGAGACGCGGACGCCTTGGCGACACGAGCACGCTATCTTGACCGACCAAGATTGACTTTTTGGCTCACGGAAGCCGGTCCCATCAATTTTCACAGTTTTGACCTAATTTGCAAAATTGCTCGTATTAGGTCCAAAACTCTCCCAAACACTTTGGATTTTCATGAAGTGATTGTCAGGCGGTCACGGGACAACCCAGTGCCGGTTTCATGACTCCATGGTCGGTCCCTCGCCTCGTCATAATTAATTACGTTTTCTCACCTAAGGCTCAGATGAGCATTTCTGGATAAATGATTAAGCCAGCATTTAATCATTCTTCCACCAACAAATCGTCAACTCTTCAGAAGTTATTCGTATTTGCTCACGTGAGCATATGGACACTACATGGTTGATCCACGGTCCCATGTAGTCGCTCCCTCCTTCGTCTCATGGTTAAAATTCTGACGAACCGTGAATTGATCATCAATTGATCAAATTAGGGTTTCTGAATCCAAGGATCATGATTCCAGATTCTAACCTTAATAATTTTACGATGACCTCATGGTCATTAATCTTATTAATTATGCTCGGTTCAACAACCAGTACTTTAATTAATATTTTTGGTACGCTGCCAATAATCCATCAGATGAGCAACACATGCTCAGACGATCAAATATTCAACAATTCATCGCATGAGAAACACTTGCTCGGATGATAAATATTTTCTCAAACCAAGGAATATTGGATCAACAATCGATATTCAACGATCCATCGAATGATCAATACTTGCTCACTTCATCGTAAGAACTATACCTCTGTCTCATGACATGTTCAATTCATGAGTTTCAGAACATCATGTTCAACTCAGCAACTACATGGACTCATCGTACCATGAAACTACGAAGTCATCAATTGACTAACATACCACGAGACGTCAATCGTGTCACTTTGGGGGGATATCACTTAGGGCTTTGGTCTGGCGGTCTATGGTACGTGTGTTCAAACACACGATGGAACGTGAGAAATTCGTGCAATCAGTTGAAGGAATTCACGAGGTAGTGTGTGGAAAATCGACCAAGTCTCCACACGATGAGCAACTGGTTTCAAATCTCCACTTCCCCACTCCTTGATTCCATCAACTGTCATACTTCATGGGATCATGGTGTCTAAAATTCCAGCAATATAAATAAGTCTTTAAATCATGATTGAATCATCATCATCAGTATCATCAATCTCACGTCTCATCGACAACACGAGATCATCAACTCATCAATTGAGAAACTACTCTCAATTGAGCAATTTCAATCACTCAGAGGTTATCGTATTCGGAATTCACACACCCACAATCTTTGATTACCATTGATTCCACACATTTCTCAGCTTCCCTCTTACAGATCATCCCATCCTCTCTTGTGACCGAATTTACTCTGGAACGGTCATTGTCTTGATTTAGGCCAGAGTACTACAGATTGATCTCTCGAATCTAAAGCACCCCCTTCGCAGCGGTGCATCTGTGTGAGGTTTAACATTTCGATAGGTTCGAGGAGTCTCCTCCGTACAGTCGTCTCCTCAATTCCTTAAAAACCAGCAAATCGTTTTTCCCCATCTACAGGATGTGTGTGTGATTCAATTGGTTCTGGTTAAGAAAAAGTATTGTTATATTACTTTGTTGTGTGGTATCAATTGTTTAGGCTTGCAAAATTTTCGGTGCAATTACAGTACTTTAATGTTTTTGTTGTTTTAATTGCTTCCGGTTGAGGTGAATAATTATGCAAGTTAATTTGTTTTGGTTTGTATGAATTATTTATGGCTTGAAAAAAGAATATGTTTACGGGATGAATTGTTTAGTCCAATTCGATTCCGGATTAGAGAAACTAAGTTAATTCTGATCTTAGTTAGACTTATCAAAGTGGAGGTTTTGGTTATTCAAGTCTAATCGAATGCCTTAACAAGAAGTTTTAGTTAACTAACCTAGTATTTGGCTTGTTTAAAACTTAAAGGTCTAAGTTATATGGATAATTAGAACCTGATGAGAAAAATAGAGTTATATTTATTTTGGTCTTATCGAATGAAGCGATTGTATTTGTACAATCGGTTTAGCAAATGAACTAATGTGATTAGTTGACTTTTGGTTTGCCAAACTAGTTGGGAAAATTTCTTCGGGCAATTATTTCCATGATAACATATCAAAACATAATTACTTTGTAGTTTTGGCTTTGATATTGGTTATCAAAAATAATGTGTGGAACCCTCGTGCTTGACTCAAGAGGTTGCAAGTCTATTTTGATATTTGTAAGATCCTTTTCGTGTTGCCCTTTATTTTTTCGTTTCTTTGTCATTTTGTGACAAAAAGGGGGAGAAACATATGGAGTAAACAAGTGATTCTAGTGTCAATTTTATATTGATTGGTGTCACTAGGGAAGAAGGACATTGGTGCTTGAACGTTTATCTAACGAAAGAGGAAAAGCATAGACTAAGGGGGAGTAACATATCATATGATTTGGTATAACAAACACGCGAGGATTGAAAATCTTCCTATCTCACCTTTAGGGGGAGTATGATATTTGTTATTATAATGTCAACATCGACATTTTTAAGGATTGAATGTATACAGGTTATGTGTTGTTGAATTCGGGAATCAAGCGTATGTGTAATGAATTCTTGTAATTTGTTTATCCATTTGATGTAAGAGTTTTGTCACTAAAATTGACAAAGGCGGAGATTGTTAGAGCATAGCTCGGTTGAACCCACCAAGCGTTGGTATGTCAAGTTTGGTTGTCATATTTTAGTGAATCAAAACTCATTTAAGAGTCGCTTGATTAAATGTACTAGAGTCAACTTCGTATAGGTTAGCTTGAAAGTATTAGGATATGAGACATTACAAGTATTGCGAAGACTTGAAGAAGTGAATAAGTAAGGAGCTACAACCACAACATCATCCTTCCACTTGAGGTTAGTGATATTTGACTTGAACTATTTCATTCCCTAACATATCTTTCAAGTCGTGCATATTGAAAACAAAACTGCGAAGCATGAACACTCTAGATAGACATGGTATTAAGGAATACAATACGAGGTTTATTGCTTAACCATTAAACTTTGTAGATAAGACATCGACATAATCGTTTGAATGCTATTGTGATTATGTATGGGTATGAGGTGAGGATTTCATCCTAGGAAACAATGTTTTACATGTGTTTTAAGGAAGTACATTCATGAACTTAGTTTGTGAATCGAAAAGGAAATCGCCAGGCGTTATTGGGATTGTTATTCATTGCATATCTTATGAACAAACAATATGTGTGATTAGTACAACCTCTCATGACTTGTTTGTATTCTTGGTAAAACTACTCACATAAGGCCTGACTTATATATTGGTATGACTTTTATTAGGGAAACCGATCTTAAGTAATCACCTGATGGTATGATTGAGTTTGTGTAGTTTGTAAGACCTAACTCTGGGTAAAGGGGAATCGATCCTTATATGAGGTGTAACAAGGTTTATAGCAGAAAGGGGAACTGATCCTATGGACATGTGCAACACGTTTTTAGGTAAGGGGGAACCGATATGGACATGTGCAATACATATAAGTTAGATACCATGTATATGTGGGGAACCGATCCTAGTACCTAGTCAACCGAATTTTGGGAAGCTAGTGTGACTATGCACAGTTTTCACATGGAGGTAGAACCGAAACTTGTTTTGGTAGAACCGTTAAACCCATGATTTGTGATTGAGTGTTATTGATCAATCACATAGCTTTTGAAAGTCAGATGAACCAATTTTAAACTTGTTTGGAAGCATGGTAAATTGGTTTCAAGTGTGTAAGTATGAAAGAGGACTTACAAAGTAAGGATGTCGACACACTTTGAACACGTGTATTTATGCGGATCTTTTATTGTTCAAAGATATTCCTTAACAGCTAAAAGGAAGAAAATCCCAGGATCGAAATTAAATAAGTTAAGAATCTTTTAATTAAGGTTTTTAATTATATATATGGAAAATAATAATTAGTAATGTGCATTTACTAGTTAAAGATTTTCCAAGGAGATTTTCGAGCAATATTTTGGACAGAGCATTCCCAGGAATTATGAAAACCGAATTTGGAAATTATTATTGAATATCTTGAGAATATTTTCGGTTTTGGAAATTCCTTGGTGTCCAAACTTCCTTGTCTATAAATACTTGAAGTTTGCATTTCTAGCAAACTAATCCTTCGTGACAGTAAACTTCCTCTGTTGTACTGTTACTGGTGAATCCACCTATTCGGAGAGGAGAGTAACCTAATTAGGCAAAATCTCTTACGGCCGCTCAGTTTAAAGTCGAAGCTCTATTAGTACCGTTGGTGGGAAACTAGATAATTTTGGTTTATCTTTTGTTTTCGATTGATTTGATTGACTAACGGTGGTTGAATTTTGATTGCGCCTAGTTTGCTTATGCTTGAGAATCTTCTCTTCTGATATAAGATTCACTCAAACTAGTTCAAAGTTTCGACAGGGATCTTTAGACTGTTGTTAGTTCTGTGATAATCCATTGTTAACAGACTCTGTTCTGCGTGTGATTGATCACAAGAGATTCAAGTAGTTGTGTGCAGGTGTTTATTGAAGATCTAAGAAGGTTTGAAGACAAATAAGAGACAAAAGATTTCTGACTTGCTTATATAAATCTTTGGTGTGCACAATACTTGTTTCGGTAAAAAGGGGATCCAACTATAATCGGTTTATCCTTGTGGTAGATTGGATTGATTAGTTGAGTAGATCGGCATCAATATGGTTCTTTGTGATTAAAAGTATTGATTGTAAAATCTTACGATTACCTTGGGTGATTGAACATAAGATAGATCTAAGGACCCGACAAAGGAGTTTATTGAGATAAACAAAAAAGCCTTTGTCCGAATCATATCACTTGGTTGAAGAGAGTTGATACCAAACAGATTTGTTGTTCCTTTACTGTTTGGAATACGATCCAAAGGAATTGTTCCAACTACGTGACTTATTCATAAGTTGGAGGCGTGGGAATACAGACGGAACTAGGTGAACTATGGGTTTAGTTGCTTGGTCTCAACTATACGAAGTTGGTTTATTTTGTATAGCGACTTAATCCTGAGAGTATTCAATTCTGGACAAGGTCCCGGGGTTTTTCTGCATTTGCAGTTTTCCTCGTTAACAAAATATTGTTGTGTTATTTAATTTATATTTCCGCATTATAATTGTTTTATTATAATTAAAGTAAATTACACAAACGTTAATTCCTATTTACTTGATCTCGTATCCATAGACGATCTCGTATAATTAAAGTAAATTACACAAACGTTAATTAAAGTTCGAACCTTTGTATCAAGTAAACATACTTCGTTGTTGTATTGTCTCGATCTCGTATCCATGGACGATCACACGAAGTGTGAACCGATTAGTTGTATTGTCTCGACTTAGTCCATAGACAATCACTTTCGGAGAAAGGACTTATAGGAAGGAAAAGTTTTAGCTTGAGGTATATTTGGGTACCCTCGGATTTTCAGTCTCGACTCAGTCCATAGACAATCACTTTCAGAGAAAGGACTTATAGGTGGAAAAGTTTTAGATTGAGGTATATTTGGGTACCCTCGTCTTTTCAATTGGTATCAGAGCAGGCAAACATGAAAAGATCTAACAATCTGTGTTTGGTGTGATCCAACCTATAAGAATTGAATCTAATGAATGATTCATTTAACGTAAAGCAAGACATCAAGAGTTTTGAATTAACACTTGATGATGGCATCTACGATTCAATATATGAAGAAATCATCTCTAGAGATTCTATGAGACAAGTTAATCTTGTTAATGATGTAAAAACCGATGAAAACTGGAAAATTTGTCTAGAAGAAAGGATGGATGAAATTTTCGATGATGATGACTCAGATTTTGAATGAGAAGTAGAAGAGGATATCTCAGAATACTCTAAACTGCTGAATCCTTTGAAAAATAAAAAACTGACTTCTTCAGATTTCGTTGGTGTTATGACTCCTATTTGTCGTGAAAATAAGAATTTGAAGAAGGTTTTTCAAGGATATTATATTGGTTACCAAATCAGTGATTCTCTTCTTAAAGATCGTACTGACGAGCTAAATTATAAGAAATTAGAATGTGAAAATCTTCGAAGAGATCTCTTTTTGTCGAAAAAGAAACTTGTTGAATCTGAAGCAATGGTTAATTCTCAACCAAAGAGTTTTGAAGATAAAGAAGGTATATATCTCTCACGAGAAAAACATCTTAAGGCTGATCTTGCTGGTACTCTTGATAAAATCAAGATTTTGGAAGAAGAAATTTTGGACCTTAAAAAGTTCAATGTTAGCTCAAGCAATTTAACCTCAATGTTAGAAGCAAGTAGAAATCATCATGATACACGAGGATTGGGCTATAAGGGAATAAATGCTTCAAATATTAACAAAGAGGTAAAATTTGTTAAAGCTACTAATTCTTCTCAACCAGAGACTTCCACTGTTGTCAAAAATGATACTATTTCTTGTGAAGAAGTAAAGCCAGTCAAGCCTAACAATTGTGTTCAATCGGCAGCAATCAAAGAGACCACTTCTGCTAATGTCAAGAAAGCAACAACGTTGAACAAGGATAAGAAGAAGAAGAAGAAGAAGAAAACTCGTCGAGCTCCAATGCAAGAGGATCCACAAAAAGGTAACACTAAAACTCATACTTTGTATGTTTATACTAAGCATTGTTATTATTGTGGTAATAAAGGACACTTGCAATGTGGATGCAAAGTTTGTATGATGCAAGATGCGCTTTCTTTTGTATCAAACGAATTGGCTAAGATTGCTCCCCAAAGGAACTCAGATCGGTATTGTCCTAAGTTTAGGCAAAAGAATTATTATAATGATAGTTCAAATTTTGCATATCACTCGACAATGTCATTTCATAAAAGACCCAATTATAGAAACAAAGATGACTTTTTAAATGCAGAAACAAGATCTGATGTTCCAAATTGGAGAAAGGATGATTCGCAAAGTATTCAAAAGGAGAATCGTCCTAATGATATGAAGGAGAAATCCACTCCTGCGAAACCCATCTCTAAATGGGTCCCGAAGTCCTCCATAGCCAAGAAGGGACCAAAAGTTAGTCACAAGAAATGATACTCAATTGGCAAATATTGATAACAATGTTTTTGAGAGTCTTCTTAAAATACTAAAGAAAGACATCATGTCTGAAATCTCTTGTACTAGTATACATTGTGATAATAACACTATTCATCACAAGTCAAAGAAGAAAAACAAGAGATGGAACAAGAGAAAACAAACCAAGCAAGAGGTCAAGAATGATGATTCTGTCTTAGTCACTCGTGAAGAACAAGAAGAGGATCAAATCAACACAACCTAGTTGTGTTAGAATGTGCATGCTCACCTTGGTGCTCAATTTTTTTCTTTTTCGAAAGGTGAGGAAGCACATGAAACTGAGCACATGATCTCTCGGTTATTATATGACTAATTAACATCTTTAGGAGATTTCTTTTCTTCTATACTCATACTTTCTCTATATATATTTGATATTTTGATAGAAACGGTAATTTTGAGTTTATGATGTTGATATCTACTGATTATATATGTGTATCTCTTGTTTTTACAGTTAAAACGAGCCAAAAATTACTGAATTCGGACATCGTATGCAAAAGTCATGTCAAAAACAGTTTAGTGTTGTGATCCGCCACAAGTAACTCTTGGGTACCGATCCTAGTGATAGGTGCAATGTTGGGAACCGATCCTAGTAAGAGGTCCCCATACGAAGAAGTGTAAAATTGTTTTGCCCATAACTTCTTCGTCCGAACTCGGAATGACCTCATTCTTTTTGCATTGGTTTCGCAATTCAATTCCCTAAAAGATAGAGGTAATTACAATAATTGATTATTTGTTGAATATTTATGGTGTATTGCATTTGAGTTTATGAGATGTTTGTTTTCGGTTTTCTAACCTTAATATTCAATCTCATAATGTGTGAACCCTTATGGTTCGGGTGACTTTTTGGTTTAGCAGGATTAAGTTCTAGCCCATGTTGGTAGGCTTTATCAAAGGATCATGAGGGGTTATGATTGAAACAATATGTGATAAAAATTCACAATATTTTGAATCGTTTGGTTTAGCATAAAAGCATATGTGTTTCGGGGTTTTCAACTTTTGCTTGCAATAGTTAAAACCGGTTTTCAACCTTTCTCTGGTAAAGGTTGGTTGTTGTTATTCTTTTGTTTTGCATAAGGATAAATACATAACGATATTTTGATATCAATTCTCCCTGGAAGAAGATGCAAACATATTGGAGAAGAGGATGTGAAATTTGAGGTAACGAGTTTGTTAGTTAATCGTTTTCCTGTTTAAGAAAAGCCTGATTTTATTGCATATATTTATTGCTTTTGCTTAACAAAATTTCGGTATAATTGATGTTTTATTCCATTATTTGTGTATGGATGTGTGTGTGATTCAATTGGTTCCGGTTAAGAAAAACTATTGTTATCTTGCTTTATTGTTTGATATCAATCGTTTAGGCTTACAAAATTTAGGTGCAATTGCGGTGCTTTAATGTCTATGTTGTTTCAATTGCTTCCGGTTGAGGTGAATAATTATGCAAGTTGATTTATTTAGTTTGTATGAATTGTTTATGGCTTCACGAAAGAAAATGTTTTCGGGACGAATTGTTTAATCCAATTCGATTCCGGATAAGAGAAACTAAGTTAATTCTGATCTTAGTTAGACTTATCAAAGTGGAGGTTTCGGTTATTCAAGTCTAGTCGAATGCCTTAACAAGAAATGTAAGTTAACTAACCTAGTACTTGTCTTTTTTAAAAGTTAAAGGTATAAGTTATATGGATAATTAGAACCTGGTGATAAAAATAGAGTTATCTTTATTTTGGTCTTATCGAACAAGCGGTTGTATTTGTACAATCGGTTTAGCAAAGGAACTAAGGTGCTTAGTCGATTTTTTATTTGCTAAACTATTAGGGAAAATTGCTTCGGGCAATTATTTCCTTGGTAACATATCAAAACAAAATTACTTTGCAGTTTCGGTTTTGATATTGGTTATCAAAAATGGTGTGCGATTTGTGAGATCCTTTCGGTTTGTCCTTTATTTTTTCGTTTCTTTGTCATTTTGTGACAAAAAGGGGGAGAAATATATGGAGTAAACAAGTGATACTGGTATTGATTTATATTGATTGGTATCACTAAGGGAAAGGACATTGGTGCGTAAACGTTTATCTGACGAAAGAGTAAAAGCATAGACTAAGGGGGAGTAGCATATCATATGATGCTTGTAGTTATATGGACTACAAGGGAATAACAAAGACGTGCGGATTGATAAAATATACCTATCTTACCTTTAGGGGGGGGTATTAGCTTTTTTATTATAAGGTTATTATGTTGTTGAATTCGAGAATCAAGCGTATGTGTAATAAATTCTTGTAATTTGTTTATCCATATGATGTAAGAGTTTTGTCACTAAAATTGACAAAGGGGGAGATTGTTACAGCATAGCTCGGTTGAACCCACCAAGCGTTGGTATGTTAAGTTTGGTTGTCATATTTTAGTGAGCCAAAACTCATTAAATGAGTCGCTTGATTATGTACTAGAGTCAACTTCGTATAGGTTATCTTGAAAGTATTAGGATATGAGACATTACAAGTATTGCGAAGACTTGAAGAAGTGAAGAAGTAAGGAGTTACAACGACAACATCATCCTTCCACTCGAGGTTAGTGATATTTGACTTGAACTGTTTCATTCCCTAACATATCTTTCAAGTCGTGCATATTGAAAACAAAACTGCGAAGCATGAACACTCTAGATAGACATAGTATTAAGGAATACAATACGAGGTTTATTGCTTAACCATTAAACTTTGTATATAAGACATCGACATAATCTTTTGAATGTTATTGTGATTATGTAAGGGTATAAGGTGAAGATTTCATCCTAGGAAACAATGTTTTACATTTGTTTAAAGGAAGTAAATTCATGAACTTGTTTTGTGAATCGAAAGGGAAATCGCTAGGCATTATTGGTATTTTTATTCATTGCATATCTTTTGAACTACCAGTATGTGTGATTAGTATAACTGTTCATGACTTGTTTATGTTCTTGGTAAAACTATTCACAAAGGCCTGACTTTTGTATTGGTATGACTTTTATTAGTGAAACCGATCTTATGTAATCACCCGAGATATATCGATTTAGTGTTATTGGTATGAACGACTATGGGTAAAGGGAAACTGATCCTAGTAAGAGGTGCAACCTATCACAAAGGGGAATCGATCCTTGTATAAGGTGCAACAAGTTATTAGTAGAAAGGGGAACCGATCCTATGGACATGTGCAACATTTAGGCAAAGGGGAACCGATCCTATGGACATGTGCAACAAGTACAAGTTAGATACCATATATATGTGGGGAACCGATCCTAGTACCTAGTCAACCGAATCTTGGTAACTAGCGTGACTATGCAAAGTACTCATATGGAGGTAGAACCGAAACTTGTTTTGGTAGAACCGTGAAACCCATGTTTGGTGATTGAGTGTTCTTGATCAATCACGTAGTTCTTGAAAGTCAGGTGAACCAATTCTAAACTTGTTTGGAAGTGTGGCAAATCGGTTTCAATATTGTAAGTATGAAAGAGGACTTACAAAGTTAAGATATCGACATACTTTGAACATGAGCAGTAACTGATAGACGCATGTATGTGTCTAATTTGTCCTCAATGTTTCGTATTGTTTGTACTCGTTTTCGTCCTTATTATGGTGTTTTGTGTGTTTGTAGGTATTTTTTGGAAAATAAACTTCGGTGGAAAAATCGGCTCGAAAAGTTGTCTAAAGCACCCGGAGGACACATGTTATTCGGACTCACATTGTTGGATAAGGTGCACCCAAATGATAAGAGGTACCCAAAGGATATTTACACCCAAGCAGCTGACCAAAGGCGCCCCTCATGGCATTTGCTATTCGCACCCCAGTTCAGGATAGGGGGCTCCTCTTCCTCTCGGTTTGAAAGATTTGTTTTGGCGGGAATTTTTTCATGCAAACTGCGGGATTTCCTCTGATCAATTCTGAAGAGATTTTGTCAAGATATTGTCAGAAATGTGGTGTAGGAATGAGATGTCCTTCCAAACAGCCTTGGTAATGACGAGTTTTGCGCAAAAAAGAAGAAATTTCCGAGTACAGAGAAATGGCAGAGATTCTCGGGATTTATTTGCGTATATTTGGAAGATTGGCTTGTGGATACAACGAGTCTTGCTCTAATCAAACGAGAAACCAGCATGCAGACGTATAGAGAACGCGTGAAGAATCACCAGCACATACATGCAGAGAAACAAAAGGAAATAATGTACGTATAATGGCAGGGAGTAAATGAGAATTATGCTGGAGATAATGACGAGATTTTGTGATGCGTTGGGTATAAAAAGGGGATCTAGGGATTCATAAAGGGGGATGGAGATTTTGGGAGATTACAGAGCATCACAGAGTCGAAAAATCAAGTTGCAGGAAAATTCTTTTATGCTACTGCATAGCTGAAGAACACGAAGAACAGACTTACCAGGACAGTCGTTTTCCAACAGTGACAATGACTCACAGCCGAGGGTCGTACATCAGAGGCAGACTTATTTGCTACAGCGTTTGCGACACAGAGCCGTGGGTCTTAGAACAACAGTAACAGTGACACTTCCTCTGTATCGTTTTTTTTTTTGGTTTGTAACAAATATAATTGTTACAAACCCGGTTTTGAATTATTTCTCCATTTTCATCATTTGTAAACACCCTTTGAGCAATAACAATGATTTTTGAGCGTGTTTCCAACAACATGATGAGAGGCTAAATTCTCGCGTAACCAAGGCAATGGATGAAGCTATTCACACATGAATAATGGGTAACTATTTCATTTTCTCTAATATTTAATTATAATTCACTCAATCATTGCTTTTGCAGAGTTTTTTAATTGTTTACATAATTTTCTTCATTAGTTGTGATTCAAAGATAGGTTATGCTTTGTTAAGATAATCTATGTTAGGGGATACAATTAATTTTTGAGAATATGTTTGATTATTTTTGAATTAAGAAATAAAGGATTAAAAGGCTAATTAGAGTTATGAAATATTTGACATCATTCATTCATGTGTAGTAGTGGAATCAGTGTCTTGGTTATTCCCAATATCTTGATATCACTTTATTTGAGTTTGCTATATTTTTATTTATAAAAAATAAGTCTAAAGAAAATCTTCCTTCACAAGTCTCAACGAACCTTTTTACTACAACTCAATTGAAAAACACATTATTTGTTTTTTTAGACTTGTGTTTAGGCTAGAGTTTTTAGATTTTTTTAGGTTTTTATTTGTTTTTATTTTATTTGTTTTTCTTTACGTTTTTGGGTTTTTGTCTTTTCCTTACAGATTTTGGAATTTGGAGCGAAATTTTTTTTGCCAAAGCTTTGGTGAATACTTAAAGACTTGGAGTAAAAGACAAAGCGAAAGGAGCGAAAGAAGAAATTTCTTTTTATTAAAAAAGAGAGAAAAAAAAAGAGAGACATTTTATTTATTTTTTAATTTTTTTTAATTTTTTTTTAGACTTTCCTTTTCTTTTGGACTTTGGACTTGGACATTTGGACATTCTTTTATTTTTAAACCCTACGGAAGGGTAGTATTAAATATTAAACTGTTTGGAGAGAAGGACGGTGATTACGATATCACCTCGGCCCCTCGGGTTCGTACACGACATTGGAGTTGTGGCCCGAGTCGACTTCAGCGGTTCATCCCCGTCTGGAACGGGAGGTAAGTTTGTCTAAGCACTCGCGAATCCCCTGTCAGCGAGTTACTGTATTCCTTCGTTTGCATATATGTTGAGTACTTGAAAACGGCTGCTTTAATTTCCTAGTAAAGGGCAAGGACTGGCCATACAAGATAAGGGTTCGGATTTCATCACCGTTCTCTTCTTGCCCGCCTTAGGAAAACAAAACCAAACGCGAACCTAAACCTAAAATTTGGAATAAAACGAGACCTATATGGTAACGAGCTTAATAGGAAAGTCGTTCGAAAAATATTGGTTACTCTTTTGAGCATACTTCGAAGTTCATGATGGTTTCTGTGAGTTGAA
Organism: Papaver somniferum; assembly: GCF_003573695.1. Lineage (NCBI taxonomy): Eukaryota > Viridiplantae > Streptophyta > Magnoliopsida > Ranunculales > Papaveraceae > Papaver > Papaver somniferum. The sequence goes on from NC_039362.1 coordinate 63,162,913, forward strand.
TGTGTGATTGCGCTGCCTTGGAATGCGGTGAGGCCTTGGGTATCAAATCTCTACGCAACTTCCCTCTCCTCTATTCAACTTACTTTGACTCGGATTGATTCCAGAGGGGTTTGCTCAAATTGTAACGAATTCCCATTCGAAGGATTAGAAGCTGGTCTAGAAACAATCTAAGTGGAGACATCATGCTTTTTGTTTGCTAGAAATCAGTAGGTTTGTTGTGGTGGAGTCAGCCTTGTTTGTGTTTGCATAGAACTTCCCTTCCTTTTAGGATTTTTTTTTTCTTTTTTTTTTTCTAGTGTATGCCCGAGGTTATTCGAGAGCGGGCTTGGAAAAGAAACAATCTAGGTCGTTTGATTATTGATAAACCTAGTAGTTCTTCTTGTGAAGGCGGGGATCTCGAAGACTCTTATTTTGAGAGCCCCGTTTTTGGAAACTTCAGTTTTGAGAATCTGTCTCTTTGTGAGGAAAGTACCCCTAGTACTTCAGCTGTGCCAGCGATGACAACTTTGAAAGATTACATGTTCCCAACTAGGACCAACCGAGCTTCGTGCATTAAATTGCCATCCAGTACGGCTAATTTCGAGATAAAACCTAGTATTCTTCAGATGATCCCTATGTTCTTAGGAAAATATGATGAGAACCCTTATTTTCATATTAGGGACTTTGAGGAAATCTGTGGGACAGTTAGAATAAAAGACCTCACTGATGAAGTTTTGAAACTTAAGATGTTTCCCTTTTCCCTGAGAGATAAAGCCAAGACCTGGCTGAACAACCTACCATCTGAATCCATTGAAACATGGAAGGAAATTATTGCTGCTTTCTATATGAAATTCTATCCTAAGCATAAAACTGCAGCTGTTAGGCAGAAAATTAGTGCTAGTGTGCAACAAGAGGGAGAGTCTCTATATAGGTTTTTAGAGAGATTCAATGATCTCCTATCCCAGTGTCCTCACCATGGATTTGATAAGATGAAACTTGTTGAGATTATTTATAATGGTTTAGACTATTCAACCAAAGCCATGGTCGAGTCTATGTGCGCTGGTGAGTTCACCAGTAAAAATGTTGATGATGCTTTTACCTTCTTAGGAGCTATCGCTGAAAAATCCCAACAGTGGGAGTCTTGTGTTGAACCCCCTAAAAGACTCTTGGTCAATAGAAGTACCACCAATGTGGTAGATACAAGCTTCGAGTCAGATGTTAAGTTTGCTGCTTTGTCTAGAAGGTTAGAAGCTTTGGAATTGAATCAGCCTAAATATAGGTCTCTTGTTAAACCTGATGATAGGATTAGAGCCGCTCAAGTCTCTAGTTGTGGAGTAGAGCCCAATAACTCGTTTTGGGAAGGTCATGTTAGTGAAGAACAACCCATGCTGTCTATAACAACGCTAGGTTTGAGAACCGTCAGAAGTTTGACCCATACTCAGAAACCTACAACCCTGGTTGGAGAAACCATCCTAATTTTTCTTGGTCTAAGGGCCAGAATCAAGGTCAGTCTAGTAATTCTCAGCCTCCCCCAGGTTTTGGTTATGCTAAGAACTCTTCAGGTCAACCCCAGTTTCAGAACCCTTCGGATAAAAAGATCACAAGTTTAGAAGACACTCTAGCCTCGTTTATTAAAAACTCTGATAAGATCAACCTAATGGTTGCTCAAGGGATAGAAGAAAGTAAAAATATAGGTTATGCTAACTCCCAAGCTATTTCTGAGTTAAAAGACCAGGTTAGTCAGATAAATGAATCTTTGAGGGAAAAAGGTAAGTTTCCTAGTCAAACTCAACCCAATTCTAAAGCAGAGAAATCGTACAATCATGTGAACTATATTAAAACCCTTAGGAGTGGAAAGAAAGTTGACAATAAGGTTGCCATGCCTGATAGTGAACATGTTGTAGTTCACCCTTCTAAGCCAGAAAATGAGGAGACTGATAGAGTCTCTAAAGAGACCCATGAGGGTCCTGTTGAGCCCGGCTTTGTTCCCAGAGCCCCGTTCCCCCAGCTGCTAGTTCCAACTAAGAGGGAGTCCAACTTTAATGATATATTGGAGGTTTTTAAGGAGGTAACTATCAACCTACCATTGTTGGATGCGATTAAGAAGATTCCCGCTTATGCCAAGTTTCTTAAGGACTTGTGTGCACGAAAGCGTAAGCTTAGTGTCCAAAAGAAAGCCTTCCTAGCTAGTCACGTGAGTTCCATTATTTAGAATACCACTACTCTTAAGTATAAAGACCCAGGGTCCCCTACCATTTCTTGTACAATAGGTAAATACCGTGTTGAGAAAGCTTTTCTTGACTTAGGAGCCAGTGTGAATTTACTTCCATACCATGTGTACCTCAAGCTAGGACTTGGTGATATGAAACCTACCAAGATGACACTTCAGTTAGCTGATAGGTCCGTTAAAATTCCTCGTGGTGTGATCGAGGATGTTCTTATTGAGGTCGACAAGTTTATTTATCCAGTGGATTTTGTTATCCTAGATACCAAACCTGTCCCTGACCCAGAGAACCAGATACCAGTGATTTTAGGTCGCCCATTTTTAGCAACATCCAATGCGATCATTAATTGTCGAACTGGTATTATGAATTTGTCTTTTGGTAACATGACTATTGAGCTGAACGTCTTTCATATTAGTAAGCTACCCTCTGAACTAGATGATTCGAGCATAGAAGAGGTAAACATGATAGGAACATTAGTCGAGGAGTCATTACCAAATACTTTGTTAGAAGATCCGTTAGAGAAATTCCTAGCTCACTTTGGGATTGATTTCGATGATGATAATGTGATTAATGAGGTGAATGATTTGTTAGATTTAACCCCTTTGTTAGACACTAGTAACAGATGGAAACCTAAGTTCGAACCACTACCAGTTTCTAAGTCTACCCTAGTTCCTTCGTTAGAAGAGCCTCCTAAGTTGGACCTAAAACCATTGCCAGATACCCTGAAGTATGTGTTTTTAGGCCCGTCTGAGACTTTACTTGTGATTGTTGCTTCCGACTTGGATAGTGATCAGGAAAGTAGGCTAGTGACCGTCCTTCAAAACAACAAGGAAGCTTTAGGGTGGACCATAGATGACATTAAGGGTATAAGTCCTACTGTTTGTATGCATCAGATCTATTTAGAGGAAGATACCAAACCATCTAGGGAGATGCAACGAAGACTAAACCCTAATATGAAAGAAGTAGTTCGAACCGAGGTTCTTAATCTGTTAGATGCAGGCATTATCTACCCCATTTCAGACAGTAAGTGGGTCAGCCCCGTTCAGGTTGTTCCCAAGAAATCCGGTATTACTGTAGTCCGGAATGATAACAATGAGTTAATCCCGACCCGAGTGACCACGGGTTGGCGTGTTTGTATTGACTATAGGAAATTGAACAAGGTCACTAGGAAGGACCACTTTCCCCTTCCATTTATCGACCAAATGCTAGAGAGATTAGCTTGACATAGTCATTACTGTTTTCTAGGTGTCTACTCAGGCTACAATCAGATCGTTATTGACCCAGAAGACCAAGAAAAAACTACTTTTACCTGTCCCTTTGGTACCTTTGCGTATAGACGCATACCTTTCAGGCTATGTAACGCCCCTGCGACTTTTCAGCGTTGCATGATGAGCATATTTTCCGATATGGTAGAAAAGTTTTTAGAGGTCTTTATGGATGATTTTTCAGTGTTTGGTTCGTCTCTTTGATGAGTGCTTGCATCATTTGTCATTAGTGTTGACTAGGTGTAAGGAAAAGAATCTAGTGCTTAATTGGGAGAAATGTCATTTCATGGTTCGATCAGGAATTGTTTTAGGGCATATCGTATCTTCGAAGGGTATAGAGTAGATAGAGCCAAAGTTGACCTTATTAAAACTTTACGGTCCCAAAAACCGTAAGAGATATTAGGTCATTCTTAGGGCATGGTTTTTATCGTCGATTCATTAAGGATTTTAGCTTGATTTCTAGACCTCTTTGCAATTTGCTTGCAAAAGATGTTAAGTTTGTCTTTGATGATGCTTGTTTAGAGGCTTTTGAGAAGCTTAAGACTTTACTCACCCCCCCATAGTCCAGGCACCCAACTGGAACCTACCCTTTGAGATCATGTGTGATGCTTCAGATTATGCTATTGGTGTTGTGCTAGGTCAGCGAGAAAACAAATTACTTCATGTGATTTACTATGCTAGCAAAACTCTGAATGATGCCCAGTTGAACTATACCACTACCGAGAAGGAACTGTTAGCCATTGTGTTTGCCTTAGACAAGTTTAGACCCTATCTCTTAGGTTCTAAGATCGTCATATATACTGATCATGTGCTTTGAAATATTTTGTCTAAGAAGGATACGAAACCTAGATTGATTAGGTGGATACTTTTGTTGCAAGAGTTTTCTCCAGACATTAGAGACAAAAAGGGTGCCGAAAATGTAGTAGCAGACCACTTGTCTAGGCTAGTTGTTGATTCCCATGATGATCCCTTCCTATAAGGGATAGCTTTCCTGATGAACAACTGTTCTTTGTTACCCAACACCTTGGTATGCGAATATAGTGAATTATCTTGTTACTGGTCGAATGCCCCAACATTGGGGTAAACAAGATCGTTCTAGGTTTTTAGCCGAGGTTAAGCACTTCTTTTGGGATGATCCTTATTTTTAAGTATTGTCCAGACCAGATTATTAGGAGATGTATACCTGAGAGTGACCAGTCCAGTATTATTTCCTTTTGTCATGATCATGCTTGTGGAGGTCACTTTAGTGCTAAGAAGACTGCTGCTAAGATATTGCAGTGTGGATTCTATTGGCCTTCGTTGTTTTAAAGACTCCCACAGTTACTGTGTACTTGTGAACGTTGCCAGAAATTAGGAACCATTCCTGTAGGAACATGATGCCCTTGAACCCTATTTATTGTTGAGGTCTTTGATGTGTGGGGGTATTGACTTTATGGGTCTTTTCCTAATTCTTTTGGTAACTATACATCCTTGTCGGTAGACTATGTCTCTAAGTGGATTGAGGCGGTTGCGTGTAAAACCAATGACCATAGGGTTGTGATTGAGTTCTTGAAAAATAATATACTTACACGTTTTGGTACACGCGAGCTATAATTAGTGATGGAGGGTCGCACTTTTGTAATGGACCTTTTAGCTTTTGATGAAGAAATATGGTATTACACATAAGGTAGCTACCCCATATCATCCACAGACTAGTGGTCAGGTTGAGGTTTCCAATAGGGAGATAAAACGTATATTAGAGAAAACAGTTAATCCTAATCGGAAAGACTGGTCGTCTAGGCTTACTGATGCCTTATGGGCTTACCGTACTGCGTTTAAGACCCCATTGGAATGTCGCCTTATCGGCTTGTGTATGGAAAGGCATGTCATTTACCTGTTGAGTTAGAACATAGAGCTTATTGGGCTGTTAAGCAGCTAAATTTTTCACTTGACAAGGCAGGAGCCCATAGGAAACTCCAGCTCAATGAGTTGGACGAGATTCGTATAGATGCTTACGATAGTGCGAAGGAGTATAAGAACAAAATGAAACTTGTGCATGATAGAAATTTTTACGGAAGTCATTTTCTCCAGGTCAAAAAGTTCTTCTGTATGATACCCGCTTGCATCTTTTCCCTGGGAAGTTACGTTCTCGGTGGACGGGTCCTTTTATTGTTCGCACTGTCTTTCCTCATGGAGCTGTTGAAATGAGCACGGATGGTAGTAGTTCTTCGAAGGTTAACGGTCAGAGATTGAAACCCTTTTTAGAGCCCTTTCCTACAGGTGATGTTGAGGAGGTCCCTCTGGAGGACCCTGTTTACCCTTGATTGACCATCGAGGCGATTGTATGTTGTATATTAGATTTTGATTTCTCTCTTCACCCAGGTACTATCTTTCCGACTTCTCTCTTTACTGATTCCTCGTGTTACTTTACTTTGGTATTGCTCTTTCATTAGAAACATTGAGGACAATGTTAGATTTAAGTTTGGGGGTGGGGAAGAAACTTTTTAGATTTTAGTTGCAATAAATAAACTCCAGAGCCTAGAAATTTATGCTTATTAAGGTTTGCACTAACCAATCTAAGTGGATGGGAACATCTTGGTTGTAGGAGTTGAGGAACCAATCTGATTAGATTGAAACATCTAAAGAGTTTATTCATAAAAGCACAGAGCTCAGGTGTTAGAATTAAAAAAAAAACATGGTAGTTTCGCCATATCTCGTTGAATCCTAATCCTTCTGTTCTTATTTTTTTTAAGTGATTTGGTGGGGCACATGATTCAAGTTGTTACCTTTGCTAGGGTGAAATAGGGTGATTGAGATACCAAAAAAAAAAAAAAATTAAGACCAGACCATCAGACCAACCAGAATAAATTCAATAAAGTCGGCCGCTGGTGACCTTGTATATGCCAGTTGTGTTGACCTAGAGTTAGGATTATCGACCGCTGGTCCCCTTGTATATGCCAGTTGTGTTGATATTAGTCTGACCGGTATCTCAGTCCATTAGGATAGGTTCATCCTGGCAGAGGCCTTCAGACAGATATGGGAAACACCGTTCACTTTAAACCATCTTTTTCTTTATCCATCTTCTTAATATTTCCATGTGATTGGTTGACTCCGGTTATGATGTCCTGAAACTATATGAGTAGAGCTCTGTCACTTTATATGAATTTTAGTATGATTGAGTGCAAACTCGTGTACAACAATTGGAATTTCGCATCAGGGTACTTCCTCCTGTAGTCAGTGATTGTATGCCAACCAAGGAGATTCTTTAGTGCCTTCCAAAGTTCTGCGTAGATAGCTAGGGTCTGGAGTAATAGTTTTGTGGGTACACCTCTGATAAACCCTCCCGAGATTAACTCGGTTTTATTTATTAGTTTTGCTCGAGGACTAGCAAATAATAAGTTTGGAGGTATTTGATAGACGCATTTATGTGTCTAATTTGTCCTCAATGTTTCGTATTGTTAGTACTCGTTTTCGTCCTTATTATGGTGTTTTGTGTGTTTGTAGGTATTTTTTGGAAAATAAACTTCGGTGGAAAAATCGGCTCGAAAAGTTGTCTAAAGCACCCGGAGGACACATGTTATTCGGACTCACATTGTTGGATAAGGTGCACCCAAATGATAAGAGGTACCCAAAGGATATTTACACCCAAGCAGCTGACCAAAGGCGCCCCTCATGGCATTTGCTATTCGCACCCCAGTTCAGGATAGGGGGCTCCTCTTCCTCTCGGTTTGAAAGATTTGTTTTGGCGGGAATTTTTTCATGCAAACTGCGGGATTTCCTCTGATCAATTCTGAAGAGATTTTGTCAAGATATTGTCAGAAATGTGGTGTAGGAATGAGATGTCCTTCCAAACAGCCTTGGTAATGACGAGTTTTGCGCAAAAAAGAAGAAATTTCCGAGTACAGAGAAATGGCAGAGATTCTCGGGATTTATTTGCGTATATTTGGAAGATTGGCTTGTGGATACAACGAGTCTTGCTCTAATCAAACGAGAAACCAGCATGCAGACGTATAGAGAACGCGTGAAGAATCACCAGCACATACATGCAGAGAAACAAAAGGAAATAATGTACGTATAATGGCAGGGAGTAAATGAGAATTATGCTGGAGATAATGACGAGATTTTGTGATGCGTTGGGTATAAAAAGGGGATCTAGGGATTCATAAAGGGGGATGGAGATTTTGGGAGATTACAGAGCATCACAGAGTCGAAAAATCAAGTTGCAGGAAAATTCTTTTATGCTACTGCATAGCTGAAGAACACGAAGAACAGACTTACCAGGACAGTCGTTTTCCAACAGTGACAATGACTCACAACCGAGGGTCGTACATCAGAGGCAGACTTATTTGCTACAGCGTTTGCGACACAGAGCCGTGGGTCTTAGAACAACAGTAACAGTGACACTTCCTCTGTATCGTTTTTTTTTTTGGTTTGTAACAAATATAATTGTTACAAACCCGGTTTTGAATTATTTCTCCATTTTCATCATTTGTAAACACCCTTTGAGCAATAACAATGATTTTTGAGCGTGTTTCCAACAACATGATGAGAGGCTAAATTCTCGCGTAACCAAGGCAATGGATGAAGCTATTCACACATGAATAATGGGTAACTATTTCATTTTCTCTAATATTTAATTATAATTCACTCAATCACTGCTTTTGCAGAGTTTTTTAATTGTTTACATAATTTTCTTCATTAGTTGTGATCCAATTAGGTAAGTTATGCTTTGTTTAGATAATCTATGCTTAGGGGATACAATTAATTTTTGAGAATATGTTTGATTATTTTTGAATTAAGAAATAAAGGATTAAAAGGATAATTAGAGTTATGAAATATTTGACATCATTCATTCATGGGTAATAGTGGATTCTAGTGTCTTGGTTATTCCCAATATCTTGATATCACTTTATTTGAGTTTGCTATATTTTTATTTATAATAATTAAGTCTAAAAAAAATCTTCCTTCACAAGTCTCAACGAACCTTTTTACTATAACTCAATTGAAAAACACATCAGTAACGCTTATTTTTAATTGTTCAAAGATATTCCTTAATAGCTAAAGGAAGAATCTCAAGATCGAAAAATAAGTTGAGAATCTTTTGATTAAGGTTTTTAATTTTATTTTTGGAAAATGAAAATTAGTAATGTGCATTTACTAGTTGGAGATTTTCTAAGAGATTTTCGGTCATTATTTGGACAAAGCATTTCCAGGAATTATGGAAACCGAATTTTGAATATATTGCATATCTTGAGAATATTTTCGGTTTTGGAAATTCCTTGGTGTCCAAACTTCCTTGTCTATAAATATCAAAGTTTGCATTTCTAGCAAACTAATCCTCAAAGCCAGCAAAACTACCTCAGTTTTGTTCTTACTGGTGGAGCCGCCTATTCGGAGAGGGAAGTAACCTAATTAGGCGAAATCCCTTACAGCCGCTTAATTTAAAGTCTTCTTTGGGATTGAGAAGCTCTATTAGAATTGCGGTTTATCTTTTGTTTTCGATTGATTTTATTGACTAACGGTGGTTGAACTTTGATTGCACCTAGTTTGTTTATGCTTGAGAATCTTCTCTTCTGATATAAGATTCACTCAAACTAGATCGAAGTTTCGACGGGGATCTTTAGACTGTTTGTAGATCTAAAGACGTCTTGTGATAATCCATTGTTAACAGACTCCGTTCTGTGCGTGATTGATCACAAGAGATTCAAGTTGATTGTGTGCAGGTGTTTATTGAAGATCTAAGAAGATTTGAAGACAAAGAAGACTTTGAAGATTTCTGATTTGGGTTCATAATCTTTGGTGTGCACAATACTTGTTTCTGTTAAATATGATCCAACTATAATCGGTTTATCCTTGTGGTAGATTGGATTGATTAGTTATGTAGATCGACATCAATACAATTCTTTGTGATTAAAAGTATTGATTGCAAAATCTTTACAATTACTTTGGTAGTTGTTGATAATATAGATCTAAGAACCTGACAAAGGAGTTTACTGAGATAAACAGAAGAGCCTTTTGTCGAACTCACATCACTTGGTTGAAAAGCGTTGATACCAAACAAATTGTTGTTCCTTTACTGTTTGGAATACGAACCAAAGGAATTGTTCCAAGTACGTGACTTATTACAGGTCGGAGGCGTGGGAATACAGACGGAACTAGGTGAACTATAGGTTTAGTTGCTTGGTCTCAACTATACGAAGTTGGTTTGATTTTGTATAGCGGCTTAATCCCGAGAGTATTCAATTATGGACAAGGTCCCGGAGTTTTTCTGCATTTGCGGTTTCCTCGTTAACAAAATCTTGATGTGTCATTTACTTTTATTTTCCGCAATTATAATTGTTATTATTAAAATTTATAGTAAATTACACAAACGTTAATTCCTATTTACTTGATAGTAATCCTATTGTGTTTGGTTAAGTCCGAAACTTTATCAAGTAAACATACTTCATTATTCTATTGTCTCGATCTCGTATCCATAGACGATCACACGAATTGTGAACCGATTTGTTGTATTGTCTCGACTCAGTCCATAGACAATCATTTTCGGAGAAAGGACTTATAGGTGAAAAAGATTTAAATTGAGGTATATTTGGGTACCCTCTTCTTTTCAAGTTGCGACTAGAGTCGATTCTCCTTTAACCTTAGGTTTTTCATGAAACCCTGTAGGTTAACGATTTAAAGACTTCATTGGGATTGTGAAGCCAGATCCAACTATTTTCTCTATAGTTGTGTGATCTGATATTACTGTTTTCTATCGTGGTTGAGTACTATCTTTTTTAAGATTGGCTCGAGATTTATCTCTGGTAGGCAAGATAGAAGAGTAGTCACAAACATCTTCGTCTCATCGTTTGTGATTCCACAATATCTTGTTTCGTTAATCGATTAAGATTATTGTGAGGTGATTGATAATACTAGGTTGTTCTTCTGGAATATAAGCCTGGTTTATCAATTGGTTCCTGTTCACCTTGATTTATCAAAAGACGGAACAAAACTCGTAGGTTTATCTGTGGGAGACAGATTTATCTATTCAATGGACTTTTCTGTGTGATACATATTTGTTTATCAAGTCTTCGACTTTGGTTCGTAGCAACTCTTAGTTGTGGGTGAGATCAGCTAAGGGAATCAAGTGCCTAGAATCCGGCGTGGTTCTTGAGGCGTAAGGAGCGCAACTGTACCTTTATCAGTGTGAGATTGATTAGGGCTCAACTACATTCCAGTCCAAAGTTAACTTGGAGTAGGCTAGTGTCTGTAGCGGCTTAATACAGTGTGGTGTTAATGTGGACTAGGTCCCGGAGTTTTTCTGCATTTGCGGTTTCCTCGTTAACAAAACTTCTAGTGTCTGTGTTATTTCTTTTCCGCATTATATTTTGTTATATAACTGAAATATCACAGGTTGTGCGTTGAATCGATCAATTGGTAAATCCAACCTTTGGTTGTTGATTGAAATTGATTGATCCTTGAACATTGGTATTTGGTACCGTTCAAGTTATTTCTCTTATATTTAACCAGGCTCGCAAATTCCTATTTGTTTGATTGCAGATTGAATTGCGAAATTGAGATATAACTCTTTGATATACTTTTTCTTAAGATTGAGTCTGACTGTCTAGTTGATTCTTTTGAAAGTATATTGGAGTTTTTCCATAAAGATTGTTAAGCGAAATATTGGGTGAGGTTGTTAGACCCCTGCTTTTCACTTTTGCCACACTTTTATTCGATAATTCTTTACGAGATAGTCCTTAGCCTACACTAAACTTGCTCTGGGACAAAAGGCTTTGGTTTTTTGGGCTCGTGACTTCAGTCACTCGTGTTTTTATTTTTCCTACGTCGCGCTTGTATTTTCCGCCTGGGGTTTCTGTATCGTCAGGTGCATATTCGCGCTTTGTGCTAGTGTTTCCTCCTCGCTATCTTCGTTTCCTTCCTCTATTATTACTTCATCAAAATTTATCGGTCGATCGATCGACTGTTTTCCTGACGCGCCCTTGGTGATGCCTTCCTGGTGTGTCATGGTCGACTAGAGAAGAGCCTCCGGGTGTGGTCCTCAAATGTTAATGGCTAAATGTGATATTAGTCCTACACATCCTAGTCACAACAATGACAACACCTTCCTGGAATAGTATGAGAGAGACCTTGCTTTCCATTGTACTATGTCCTTCCTTTTTTATGCCTTTCCCAAAACCCTTATTCTCATGACATCATGCCACATGTCATAGGAGTTCCCTTATTTACAACCATTGACATTCCTCCTAATGTGACCTTCTACTTATACAATAATCCTCTCCCCGTCCTTTCTACTTTATGGATATATTCTATCGGGCTTGGGCTTTAGTCCCCTATGTTTCATGATGGGTTTATCCTCCCTTTACGGGTGTTAGAGCACTGCTCGGTCGAACTCGCAAGTGTTTCTATCTGAAGTTTGTTTGTCAAGTGTAGGTGATCATTATTATAAGTCTTGATTTCTAGTCTACTTATAGCTATGTCTAGGACTAGGATAAAATGTGTAGTTGAGCTTTAGACTTCATGGCGTTCATCGATTGAAGACGAAGATCTACTGAGGAGAGCTTGGAGGAACTTCATCAACAAAAGGTATGTGGAGATTAAAACTTATTTATCATTGTGAAGTCTATTTTATTCTATCTACTATTGAGACTATAGACTTTTACATTATATACATTTGATATTTCGAGATGAGTTTAACTCGCTTATATCTTTTTCGAAATATGTGTTGGAAGTTTTTTGCTTTAGCTACATTCATCATTATTCTTGACGAGTTTAGTTGAAAACAATTTATTTGTTGGAAACTAAATAATGAGTCAAAAGATGATCATGTGAAAATTTTCTTGAAACATCTTACATGATTTGTGTGAGACAGTCATTTGATGTCGACTCGGGATGTTTCGTATTGACCATTCGTTCACTTGAAAATTACTTATAAGCTAATAGTTTGTGTGGGATAGCTATTGTGGTTTTCTAAGGATGTTTCAATGATTGAAATGGGAGTTTAGAACAATTAAACATTGTCTGGATATAGCATAGTATGCATACCAGTATGCAAACTGTTATGGTATGATTCAGGTCCGGGAACCAAGTTTGCATACCAGTATGCGAACGGTTGTACATGAGTTAGGTCAGGAACGACAGTATGCATACCGGTTAGCGAACTATCGGACAAGACCAAAGTCCGGAACTTAAGTTTGCATACCCATTTGAAAACTGAGTTGGTTTATGTTCTAAAATTTTTTAAATATGATTTCATACTCATGAACAAATACATATATAAATTAATCAATGCAATCTTTGCAAACCGTGGCTTAATATTCATGAATTGATTCTCTTGAATCAATCCGATTTTGTTTCAATTGTGTCTTCTATACTTCTATGAGAACATAAACAATTGAGCAATTGTATGAGTAACAAAATTAGATTCATTTGATTATCATTTGATCTAGAAGTGTTAGATGAATGTGGTTAATACGAAAGTGTTTATATGGCTAACTTCTGTTAACTATTATTGAGCGAACTCAATATACACGTATAGGTACGGTTACCTATATCTAAATGAAGGTATATTTCATTTGTGTGTAACAAGCTAAAACTATATAACTGCGGAGAGATATTTCTTTGGTTTTAAGCAAACTTAGCTTAAATCTTAAATCAAGATTTCATCTAACGGCGAATATTGATTGCTTTGTTTCAAAGCTATCAAACCCTGATTTGAAGACTATATAAGGGAGAACTCTAGCAATTGGGAAACCTAATCCCCACACCTCTCTGTGATACTAGTTGCCTACCAGAGTCGATTCTCCTCTAACCTAAGTTTTTCCTAAAACCATTATAGGTTAACGACTTAAAGACTTCATTGGGATTCTAAAGCCAGACCCAACTATTTTCTCTGTAGTTGCGCGTTCTGATCTTACTTATTCTATCGTATAAAGTACTATATTCTCTAAGATTGGCTCGAAATTTATCTCCGATGGGTAAGATATAAAAAGTAATCACAAAAATCTTCGTCTCATTCTTTGTGATTCCACAATAACTTGTTCTACTACCATATAATTAAGTTATTGTGAGGTGATTGATATTTATAGTCTGTTCTTCGGGAATATAAGACCGGATTATCAATTGGTTCATGTTCACCTTGATTTATTAAAAGACGGAAAAAAAACTTCGTAGGTATTTCTGTGGGAGACAAATTTATCTATCAGAATAGACTTTTATGTGGGAGAAAGATTTGTTTATAAAGTCTTCGACTTTTGGTCGTAGCAACTCTTAGTTGTGGGTGAGATCAGCTAAGGGAATCAAGTGCGTAGAGTCCTGCTGGGATTCAGAGGCATAAGGAACGCAACTTTACCTTAATCGGTGTGAGACTTGGTTAGGGCTCAACTACATTCCAGTTCGAAGTTAACTTGTAGTAGGCTAGTATATGTAGCGGCTTAATACAATGTGGTGCTCAAATCTGGACTAGGTCCCGGGGTTTTTCTGCATTTGCGGTTTCCTCGTTAACAAAACTTCTGGTGTCTGTGTTATTTTTTTTCCACATTATATCTGTTTACATAATTGAAATATCACAGGTTGTGCGTTGAATCGATCAATTGGTAACTCCGACCTTTGGTTGTTGATTGAAATTGATTGACACTTGAGCATTGGTCTTTGGTACTGTTCAAGTTATTTCTCATATAAATTAGGCTCACAGTTTTCTATCTATTCGATTGCAGATTGTATTGAGAAATTGAGATATAACTCTTGGATGTTTTTCCTTGATTGAGTCTGACTGTCTAGTTGATTCTCTTGGAATTATATTGGAGTTAGTCCATACAGATTGCCGAACGAAATATTGGGTGTGGTTGTTAGACCCACGTTTTTTCAAGGGGCTCCCCAGCCCTACTAAGGGGTAACTATTTCCATGTATCAACATCATTCACTCTGAAATATAAACTCTTGATGGTCTAGCTGAGGATAACATCATCACTGATGAGGAATTGATTGTGTTGCAGAACAAAGCTGACTTTGAGAAGATTTCGTAAATGGAGGAAACCTCTTGGAGAATCAAATCCAACACTAAATGGTTACATGATTGAGATATGAATACTTCTTTCTTTATCGGCAATGCTTCCGTTAGAAGAAGATACAACAGAACCAGGAAATTCATCACGACACAATGATATCAAGATTGCAAAGAATGGAGCTCAAAAACTTGATACTCTACCAACATTTTTGTAACCTAGTTTATATCATTATACACGGTCGTGAATTAAGAAGAAGAATAACTAACTACTTAGTAGTAAGGGTGAACATTTGGCCTGCAATTCGTGGATTCAGTCGGGACCATCCGTATTTTTACGGGTGGGTGCCCGGACAGTTCACTAGTGGATTGGATGCGGATGGGATTTCTAAAATCCAACGGATTATAGATTGGACCTGGATGCAACCTTGAAAATCCGTTGGACATCCATACACGTTAGTACATTTTTTATCAAACTTTTTCGGTACAAATATGAAGTTAGTATTTATTTTTTATTTTTTTTTGCAAAATTAGGTATTCCTTTCATGTCGTACTTTGATGATCTTACAAGAAAACCAATATATGTTTGGACATACTTGATCCTAAGTACACCAAAAGTATCTTATTACTTATTTGAAAAGGTTCGGGTTTTTCTTTCTCTTCAAATTTTGAGTAACTTCAAAGCATACCACTAAAATCCAATTTTATGTAGTTTTATTGGGTCGACCGACCGAGAGAAGCGAGGGAGGGAGGACCTTCTATATGGTCATTTTTTTGTAAAATGTAAGTGATCAATTGATACAAAAAGATTGGAAATGGTCCGGGCCGAAAAACCAAAAATTCCCCCTGAATCAAAATTTTCTTTTTTTCCTTTAGACATTTTCGTAAATAAACCGAAGAGGAAGGGCAAATAGTTATTATACATTTTCGTAAATAAAACAAAGAGGAAGGTAAATAGGTATAAGAGTCAAATTGTATTATAATTTCTTATGTATCATATTTTTTAGGGGTATAATTGGGAAGAAAACTAGAATATAACATATCTAAAAATTCGTGCTTTGGAATTTTACAAATTTTATCTCGTTGGAAAACTTTTAAAGAGATCTACACAATGAGTATAAACAACAATATCAAATTTAAAGTTTTTACGAAAAATCCGGAGGTATATTTTAGGCACAATTTTCAAAAATTGATTTCATAGCCATTATCCAACCACCACAAAGGATGCATAACACATTATGTAACCATATTTTGGTTTATGCATCGATTAATTTTCCATTACAATTAATAAAACGATGTACTCCCTCCGTTTCAGGAAAAGTGATACTTTCACTTTAGGCACAAATTTTCTTTTACAGTCCAATTGCAGCAGTGTTTCCTTTTTTCTCCGGTCGGCCCTCCCCACCGTGGTCGCGGTGTTCTAGTTTCAAAAACCATCCATAAACTTGTTGTCTTTAATTGTAAAACAAATCAATTGGATTATCCGCATCCAATCCGTCCATCCGTGCATCCATTGGATACAAATCCGTTGGATGCTGGATTGGGTGCGGATGCTAAATTTGAAATCCGTAACGAATTGGATTGGATGCGGATGAGATGAAAATCGGTCCATACCGGCGCATGCTCACCCCTACTTAGTAATTTACGGACCCTTATAAAGAGCTTATTGGGCCTAGAAAAAGAAAGGTTCTACCTAGTAGAAATTGACATTTAGTCCCAAAGTTGTTGGGCTTTAGACATTCTAGTCCTGTCCTTTCAGGCCTAGTACTAGGAGGTCCAAATTTACCAAATCTTGAACGAGTCAGTCCAAATCCTATCGGTTCAGTCCAAATCTAATTTTGATGACGACTAAAATAACCCTCCTATCAAACCCAGTCTAATATTCTTCCCAGATATGTTTTTTCTACTTTTCATCCATCGTGCAAACCTTGTCTTTCTTCCTCTTTTAGATCTGCTGAAGATAGTGATGGTGATTTACAGTTACAGTGGATGCTTAACAAGTGGTGGTGGTTTCGAAAATATATTTTTCAGAAAAAAAATTTAGATCTAAGATTTTTAGGTGAGAAAATAGGGAATTTCGAATCATTCTCATAATCTTATTCTTGCGGATTTTCATTTTATTCTCATATCTTTCGTTCCTCTTCTTAAATATTGTTGTTGTTTCATCATATTTTAACTTTTGAGGTTTGATTTTTTCTTTCATTGGAGGATTATTTGATCGATTCATTTGTTTCAATTGAAGCTTTTGAATCTGTAACGGATTGATTTAATGATCATTACTTCATAAAAGAAATTTCATTGTGATAATAGGGTGAGGTAATTCGTTTGATTGTCGCTTTGACTTTTCATTTGTGGTTCTTTAATTTTGATTGTAATCTTTATTTTAAGAATAGATGTTGATTTTTTTTTGTACGTGATTCAAATCTTAGAATTATCATCCGTGTGAGATGTTTGCTAATCAGGTGTGTTTTCTTTAATAACACACTGAAATTCATCAGTGGAGATGAATTGATAGAGTATTTAACCTTTAGTTTGTATAGCATGTGTATATTATTGTACACTTTTAATTTTGATTCTATGCTAAATTCATAGTAGGTGGAGTTTATTGATGGAGCCAACAAAAGTCAGTATCATTGTCGCCGTAAGTTTGATCTACTGAACTATTTTAGGTTGTCGATCTTGATAAATCTTCCATTTATTTTTTTTATTTTAAGCTTAATTCAAAGAATCCATAGAATTGAGCACAGAGTAACACACTATTCTATCATAGTAGTGGGTAGTGGAAAGATTCATTTTCACCCAAACTCTTTAATATACTCATTCATATGAAGCTTTACTAGGTTTGCGATTGTGGCGCTTTGGTCGTTAAAAGAGAAATGAAAGTATACTCTTTAGTTTGGTATTGATTGGTAGGAATCCGGCCTACAAAAAATAAAAAACGATATGCCAGATCAAAGGGAAATGTTTGACCAAAAAAACATTAAAGAATCACTCTTGGTAAACTATGAAAAAGTACTCTAACATGGTAGTATACCTTTCAGCCGAGCTAGTGTCATCTTGCAGGCCGTAAACATTAAACAGTCACTCTTGACTTGTAGTCTTGCACTCCAACTAATTGATTAATCATTTTCTATATTTAAAGTTTTAGATCGTTTGAGAACCAACTGAAATTTGACATGCAATTTGTGTGCATGTTATTAGGGATTATTAGGGACAAACTGATGTATGTTAATTTCCTATTTTTTGAAGTTTAGCCACATAGTCTGAAAACATGAGTTGACACATAGTAGTTTTCCTTTGCGTTGATTATAAAAACATTGAGATATCTTAAATTAGTCCACCGACTTTCTGTTCCGATATTAAGCATAACAGTCAAAATGTTCTTTGCAGATCATTTCTAACTTTGATCATTTATTCCATGAGCCTGCTCAGAAGTTACCTGCTGCCGTTGCACCTCCACCGGCTGCCAAGTAAGGATTTTGACCTCTAATTTTTCGAATATTTTGTTTCTTATAAGAATACATGGACTTCTGTTTTCTACTTTGGTTTAAGGGAATATTTCTCTGACGAAATATGTTTTGCTAAGTTATGTAGGATACCAAAGAAAGCCAAGATGTGAGACACTATTGTGCTGAACATCTTAGATTTATTTCAGTTTGTGCTCATTTCTCTCCATATCAATAAGATTTTTTTTTTGTTTGAATTTGTATATGAGAATTTAGACTTTTTGTCTTTTCATTTTTCCAGGCATGGTTTGGTTTTGTTTTCTTAATTTGTTTTCCAAGGTTTGCCACTAATGTATATTACTTCTTAAAACACATCAAATTATCTAAATTAGGTATATGGAGCTAGTAGGCAAGTGAAAGGAAATGAGAAAACAATCGGAATGTTGGCTTGATATTTTGTCATGTACATTTTTTATGGATTGGATCATTGGAATGCCGTTTGGAATTTTGGATTTTATGTAATTGATTGGAACTAGGACGGAAAGGATGATATAGAGTTTTTTGCGGTTCTTTTCTTTTACTGCCATGGAAAATGTAGATTACAATTTACAATAGAACAAGTGTGCGGTAGTAAATTTATTTCTACACCAGTTTACAATAGAATAAGTTTACTTCACTATACGAGGTGTAGTTATTTGTACACCATTTTTACGTAGTGTACTCTTTAGTGCACCAGTTTTATCATACTGGTTGTAAGTTGTGCACTTTGTTTATGCATTGATTATGTACCAGAAACTATAAAACTAATATTTGCATTCTGACTTGTCTACTACAGTGACCTTATGACATTCAAGGGGGTTGCTATGGATTTTTTTCTTTTGGATACTTTTAGTCGAATCGGTTGGTATTATCATGAGGAGTCAGGAGTCTGACTCTTTTACATGGAGAGTCTAAACTAGTGTACAAACTGGTGCACCAGTCTATTTCCTATGAGAAGTAGCCTGTTTGTGGTAAGAATGCTTTATTTCATCCATATTTTGTAGGTGTGTACATACTTGTGCACCAGTGTATTTTCCATGAAAAAAGTAAGTCCAAATGTGGGTATGAATGAGCGATTTCATGCATGTTTTACAGGCGTGTACAAAGTGGTACACGTGAAAATAATCGCTCCACAAGCTTATGCTTGATATATACTTGTCATGCTTTTGATCAGATAATCCTATTCTAATCTGTTTCCACTTTTGTTTGACAGCAAACGTGCAAAAGAATTGGTGAGCTTCCACGTCTAACCTGACTTGAATATTTTACCACACTGACAAAGAGAGGTATGTTTTGTAATTCTAATATGCTGGTCTCCTTAGTACGATCTTAGTTCAGTCTTACATAATGCTCAGAAGAATGATAATGTGTAAGCCTAGTGATCTTCGAAATGCAATAAAGGATGCTTTATTCTAGCAGTGCATGGTCTGTAGAGTTGTCGATTTAGCTTGACAGTCTCTCTTAGCAATTAGGTTACCATCATTCTATGGGTGTACATATTGGTGCACCTTTATTGCAAGTGTACATATTAGTGTACCTGGAGTACAAGTGTACATCATGGGATGTTGTTCGGATCACTGATATACCCTAATGAGAAAAGTAGGCCAACTGACATAATCTGGAGGAAATACATGTTGACATAAGCTAGGTTTAGCTGTTTAGACTCACTAGATCATAATGTAAAAGAGATTGATTGGGTTGAGCATGTGGATGTCAACCAAATAGTCGGATTTGTTACCAAAGGGAAGGGTATAATTTGTTAATTGAAAACAGTTGACTTAGCGAATGAAATATCCTAGACAAAGTTCCATGTTATTTAATAAGCCATCATCATGAAATCAGCTTTATACTTTTGTCTGTCTAATATAATTGTTATCTCAATAACATATATGCATGTTTTGGGTATAAATGATGGATTTTTGTAAGTGTATACCTAGTTGTACATCATTGTGCTCTCTCATTATTTTATGGTCTTGTTTTGTTATGTATGCTGGATTTGTTGGGTTTTTGTAGGTGTGTACATAGTTGTACACCATGTACAATCTCAATAACATATATGATTTATTTTGTGGGTATGGATGTTCATTTTTTAGATTTTTTTATAGGTGTACATAGTTGTACACTACTGTATTATCTAACAATATATGTATATCTTGTGGGTACAGATGATGGATTTTCGTAAGCATGTACATAGTTGTACACAATTAAGCTCTCTTGTGATCATATGGCCTTTTATGTAGGTATATATGTTGGCTTTTTATAGGTATGTACACCATTATACAATCTCAATAATATATATGACCTGTGTTGGGTGTATGGATGTTGGATTACTTGGATTTTTAGGTGTGTACATAGTTGTACGCCATTGTGCTATCTCAATAATATATGGTCTGTTTTGTGGGTATGGATGTTAGATTTTTGCATTGTACTCTATCAATAATATAAAAAAACTAATTCTTGATGAAATCCTAAGTTGTTGTTTTTCGATGTTATGAGACGTTTTTAATAACATGCTTGCTATTGTTTAGGTACTTTTCGAGGGTGCTCAAGAAAGTGGAGAAGAACAATGGGAAGGTTTTGTAGATGGAAGATTTTCTGGATTTTCTAATTTTAATAGCGCTATGTGTTTACGTACTTGTTATGTGTTAGATTTTAATAGCATGCTTGTTAGTGGTGTTTAGGTGGACGATTCAAGTTGTATGCGGTGTACAAACTGGTGCTCCTTGTCTTGTCTTTGGATTTTCTGGACTTTTGTAGAGGTATATATGTTTTGTATACAACTAGTGTAAAGTGAGATGTATAAAAAATGAAAATTATATACTCATATGGGTACTCTTTTTCTAGCTCTCAGAAAGAGCTTTCCGAATATATAAAGTTTGTGAATTTTGGACAAACGGTTCGACAGATAAATCGTTTTTAAATTTTCTTTATATTATGTAAAATTGCTGACATCATCATGAGTCACCTTGGACTGAATAGTAAATTTTTGGACTAAATTGTAAATGAGGAAGGTTATATGTGTATTTTCCTTATTTTAAATGACTTTTGGACTAAATTGTACATTGTTAACTCGGGATGGACTAATCTATACTTTTTGATGCGTTTTTGGACTAAACCGTATTTTGCCCTTCTACCTATTTGCCACCCACACTTTTCCTATTTACCACTCCCCTAAATTACCACCCTTATTTATCTTAGTTACCACCCACATATTTTAGAATATATCCTAAATACTACTCCTTGACTTTTTATTTGCAACCAATATTAAATCCACCCAAGAAACAAACTCTAAAAACAACTATTCGTCTTCTCCCACCACGTCACCTTCTACCCACCGTAGAACTGGGATAACTCATTTAATTAAGTGGTAATTGATACATGCCGTAGAATTGGGATAACTCATAGGATTATTCCCATTGATGATGATCGTTGAGGTTGTTCGGTAGATTTTTTTTAATAGATTCATCGTCTTTTTTTTCACAGAGGAAAATGTTGATATTATTGGTAATCAAGCTAACGAGGAAATACACCTAAAGCATCAAGAGAAAATTAATTAATTACTTAACTTTAATCGTGAATTCCGTTTGAAGTATCTTGGATGTACTTCTCGACCGAGCTTGTGATACATCCTTACTTTCCCACTTTT
The DNA here is from genome assembly GCF_003573695.1 of Papaver somniferum. Classification (NCBI taxonomy): domain Eukaryota; kingdom Viridiplantae; phylum Streptophyta; class Magnoliopsida; order Ranunculales; family Papaveraceae; genus Papaver; species Papaver somniferum. Next base: position 63,184,491 of record NC_039362.1, read on the forward strand.
GTAGCCAATATTGTGTGTACTGTTTACAATCGACTATATGCTAACCTGATCGATCATATACGAGAAGGATGATTTATTAAATTTTTACTGGTACCACCTTTTCCTTCTCTAATTAGCTTTAATTTGGGGAGTAAGCTTACTTGTTGGATGATTGATTCTTCTAATTTGCCAAAAATTATTTGCCGATTAACTCGTTTATTTCTCAACGAATTCAATGGTAAAATATCAAAAAAATCATAAACTTTTGGTGAACATCAATGGTTAGACTGAGTTTATTAATCTGTTCTTAAGGGAGATTAGGGAAGAGGAAGAATAAGAGTGACTAAAAGTATTAGTCAAATTATATTTGACTTTTCTACGGGTGGTAAATAGGAAAAATAGAATTGAAAAGTAGAATTGTTTTATAACTTCTATCATAGGTGGCAAATAGGAAAATTGTGGGTGACAAATAGGTGAAACCAAAAGAAATTACAGAACTTGGAGTCGTTTTTGGAAGAATAACTTCCTCATCTTATAATATTCACAAAACAAATAAATAAATCATTTTTACGAGATTTTTTTTTAATTTAATTAATTGGAAAGAAGATACATTAACAACTTAAATTAAACTAGATTTACATAAGAGGAGTATTTCACGAGATCTCCAAACTTGTGAGCGGAGACTCGATCCGCTGACCTCTTACTCGAGAGTCAGGTTCTTGGCCAACTGGACTAACCCCTGATAGTTTACGAGAATTTCCTGATAGATGTTATCACTGAAACTTATAACAGAATAGTGTCTATTTGGTGAGCATTTTTTTTATAGAAAAACTTAGGCTGTCAGAGAAGCACCTAAGACTGATACAGAGAGTTTGCAATGGAAGGACTACTCATCCCGCCAGCATTGTTTTTACAAAAAAGAACAATATTAAAGGAATCTATATTTTGAAGTCGATGGATGAGCTTCAGTTTTAATAAAACAAAAGTTACTGGGTTGATATCAGTATTACTGTCCTCCTCTTCACTATTACTTCTTTCATGGTAATTTAGATGGAATCTTCCTTTGTCAGCTTTATGGTAGAATAACTTGAAACGAACTAGAGTCTCCATGGATTCAGCTTGTATCTCTATATTGGTATCTCTATTTGGTGAGCAATAACCAACAATTTTGTAATAACATTTGGGTAAATAAAATTAATAGAGAAAAGCATTAAACCACATAATTATAATATTCGAAAGCAATCCAAATAACTCATGGTTGAACAATCCAAATTATAAATCATCCATATATTAGGCATCAGACTTTAATCACTTCGTTTGTTGAAGGTAAAACTAAGGAATATTGATTATCGATCAAAAAGAAAAGAAAAACCAAGGAATATTGAGTCACTGATTTTGAATTCCCTGAAACAAAATTTGGTCACAACATTTCTCTAGCCCATTGGTGGTACATTATTGCATCAAATTTCCGCCACACTTCATTCTCTATAAGATAAATATTGAAATAAGTCGTGACAACATCTTTTCTGTATGCTCTTGCTTTGAGTCTCTGGTATATCAAGATTAGAACTTCTGAGCCTAGAATTTCACTTACTCGGATCAAATAAAGAGGGTTGCTAAAAAAAAAAAAACCTAAGTTTAAATAGGAATGTCTTCTAAAAAGCATCTTAGGCACTCGGCCCCCTCTCATGCTTTATCTAACGCAATACTCTCAGATTCTATAATGAATTGAGCGATATGTTTGTTTGGAAATCTTCCAACAACAAACCCACACGTTAGAGTGAAACCATATCCACTCGTAGACTTAGACTCCTCTGAGTCAACTATCCAGTTTGCATCATAAAGTCCCAAGGACAACAAGATACCTTTCATAAATCAAAAGAGTATTTTAGGTACCATAATACTTTACTCAGTGCATCTGAATTCTCTTGCTCTGGACTACAATTATATCCACTTAACTTACTCACAATATAGGCAATGTCTGGAATCTTACAGTTCATTAAATTCATCAGAAATCCTATAACTTTTGAGTATTCAAGTTAAGATACTCCACTACCCTTATTTTTCTTGAGACTACAAGAATAATCGTACGAAGTACAAGCAGGTTTACAATCAGACTGATTGTATCTCTTAAGCACAACTCAACATAATGAGAACGACTAAGACTTATAAATGTTTGATTATCTTCTAATCCTCATCCCTAAGATTACATCAAAAGGGCCCAAGTCTTTCAAGTCAATGTTCTCATTCAGTGCATGTTTTTAGTGGAATTGATCACATCTATGTTTGTATCAAGCATATCATCAACATACAAGAATACAATTACACAGACATCCTTAACAAGTTACTTGTAAACATACTTGTCAGATTCATTAATTTAAATCCACTATCCATTATCACATGATTAAATTTTCCATGTCACTGTTTACGTGCTTATTTGAAAACCATACAAAGATTTTTCAAATTACAAACTTTGTATTCACAACCTTTCACTACAAAGTCTTCAGGTTGATCTATGTAAATTTCTTTACCTAATTCACGGTTTTAGAAAAAGTTGTCTTAACATCCATCTGATGTATCTCTACGTTCTTTATGGCAGCAATAACAATGAGTATCTCAACGGAAGTAATTTCCGTCACAATTGAATTAGAATCAAGGAAATCTACACCTACTTTTAGTTTATATCCTTTAGCTACCAACTTAGCTTCATATTTTTCCACAGTTTCATCTACCTATCGTTTCCTCTTAAAGACTCATTTACATCCCATGGTCTTACAACCTGGAGGTAAACTAGCAAGCTCCCAAGTCTGGTTCAAACGGACTGAGTCCATTTCACTAAATGAAGCTTCTTACCAGAATGGGGTTTCAGTAGATATCAAGGCTTCTTTACAAGTCTGTGGCTCAGACTAAGCTAGGCATGTTATGAAGTCGGTTTCATAAGAAGTCTCAAGTCTAATTATTTTACTTCTCTTAGGCTCAACATCAACTTCATCTTCCTTTAAAATAAGTTCTGACTATTTGAAAATAAATCTAGGGGATCCACAACACATCTCTAATGAGGTACAGGTTTAGAATAAACATGTTCAAAGAACTCAGCATCCCTAGATTCCGTAATAATATTCACACCAATGTCAGAAAAAATCAGAACACACAACCAAAAATATATTTGTAGAAGTATACTCAATATACCCTATACGAAAACACAATCAACATTTTTGGTTTCAATCTAGTTCTTTAGGAAGAGGAATTACAATCTTAGTCAAACGCCCCCACACTTTGACACATTCATAAGAAGGTCATCTACCGTTCCATAAACCATATGGAGTTTCATCTGATTCTTAAAAGGGTACTTTATTCAGGATATACTAGTTAAGAGGACTGCCTCCCCCCACAAGGCCGCAGGTAATCCTGAACTAATCAACATGGAAATTATCATATCCTTAAGGATACGGTTGTGATGTTCAAGGCTTCTAATTGGTTTCCAACTTCAAGTTTATACATCTTAAGGCTTCTAAGGCGTCATCCTTATCCTAAGCAAGTATACAAGATAGTACCTCGTACAATCATCTACGGAAGTTATAACCATCTTTTACCACAGTGGTTTTGGGTTGAACTCATGTCAACTAGGCCTAACTGAATTAATTCTAAAGGCTTAGAATTACTCTGAACATTTGTGCTAAAAGATTTTATAGCATATTTTGATTCTTCACAGATTTCACTTTTGTGTTCAAAATCCAAACTAAATTTGGGTACGAAGCCTATGCTAGCCGGTTAAGCATTGACTTATAAGTTTACGGTTCCAAGTCTACCACGTAAAACAATCAATCACACAAAGATATCACAAGAATCAACTACGTTCACATCATCAGTTTTTCCGTTAAGCTTATATAGACCCAAAGTCCTATAACTCTTGCTTAAAAAATCACTGCCTAGTTACAACAAGTTTTCCAGATTCAATTAAGATCTTAAATATTTTTCCATCTACAACAGAACAAGATACAAGATTTTCGCATATGCTCGGAACATGAAAACTTCATTCAATGTGAGAATATTACAGATATGAGCTTCTGCTCGACCTTTTCCTTGTATGCAACCTCTATTGCATATTAGTTACTCAATAAGAGTTTCTCGAGATCCCCTATGCTATGGTAGGAGGTGAACAGGTCTCTGTTTCAACAAACATTCTTGGTGGCTCCAGAGTCCACCTACTGGTCTCTCACATTGGTTATTAAAATAACTTCCGACATCATGCCACCAAACTCGTTCTAGTTTGTTTCAACTAAATTAGCATTAACTTTCTACTTATTAAGGTTTTTATGTTGTCTACAATTTACTGCCGCGTGGCCAGGAATTTTACAAACATAACACTCACCCTTAACTAAAGTAATTCCGGATTCAGGTTTACGAAATATACCTTTATCATGAAGACCATGCTTAGAGTTGCGTTCGATGTTCTCACCTTTGCCATCTTTGGAAGATTTGTTTCCAACCACATGCGGCTATTAGCCATGTCCCTCGGAGATGACACCTTTATTCACAAATCACAATTCCAAATCAGAAAGTAAAATATGAGTTTTGAAGATAACATCTATATATACAAACTTCGTTTGAATCAGCGTTTCAAAAAACTCATGGTTACCCCACAAAAATTAATTTAGTTAACTACAATTTTCTGCTCGTCAGAATTTTTCAGAAACGTTTTTCTGTTTTGTAAAATATCAGAAAAATACTTTTACAACTCCAAAAATTCTGAAATTTTACGCGGATAACTATCAGGATGTCTACTAGGTTGTGTCAAAAGGGTTCATCGAAATTCCTTCTAGATTAAAAGATAAAATTGAAACTCTACAGCTGACCAGAAATTCGTTTTTGTTTTTTCACTCCACAATTAACATCCATGATTCACAAACCAATCAATCGTTTTCGATTATTACAAATGATAATGTCTTAAGATTGTTGGGTGCAATAATCAAAAACAAAGAAAAATCAAATAAGCAAAAGTTATTGATACTTAGCTCCTTTATAATGGAAGTGATTGCTTTGACGAAACGAACAAGCTCCCCGTATCTCCGCAACAGCAACAAGGCAAAACTTTGGAAAATAGAGTGAGTCACGTGTTCAACACGCTGTCCTTAAGACATTAGCGCCCGGCTACACTCAAGAGTGATGCTATAGCCCTCACAGGACGGATATCTCCAGGATAAAACACCCTAATACACCTACTACTAGCATATGTAGTAGATGCTCAACTTGAGCTTGGCAACTCCGAAAAAACCGTTAAGGAAAATCGCGAATGCTTAAAAACCGCTATAAAATATTTTCCCTTAGGGGTCCCTCTAAAATATAGAGCAACCCCTTTCCCATAGATTTTACAAAAGTAGTGAATTTCTTTATATAATTGACAAATACAACTTAAGAAGAAAAACTCCCCGATGTGGGACTAAAAGGTTTATATAGTTTCTTAAAACTACTAAAAATTGGAAACTCCACGATGTGGGACTAAAAAGTTTCATTCACAAAATAAACAATAAATTATAATTTTTTATTAAAACTTTAAAAAATTATTTTTTTATTATTTTTCCAACAATCCCCCACATGAATGAAAACTCAATAAAACATGAAAACACAGATAGATCTTGGTAAATAAACATCCCAACCTCACGATCCAAACAGACTGATCGTGCAAGTGTTGAAATCATACTAGTCATTTCTACGTCCTCTCCCTCACACAAAAGTGTGTTGACCCCAGGGTCATACTATGGATTGCATAAATCATAATAGTATTGAGAGCTTTCATCTTTAGTTCTCACATGGTGAGACTATAGGTATCTTTCACCAAAGTGAAAAAGCATGAACTAGTGAACCCTTAGTGACCTTTAGGTCCTAAGTTCCAGTAATACCAAAACCATCAAAATGAAAATCACATAAAAAACGCAGGAAATACCATTTTAGGCAGAGGTGTCCATGAGGTCTTGAACCTTTGCTTAGTGAGATATTACCAGAATTACTTGCTAGAGACAGTGAACTATGTCTTGAACTGCTAGCATTTGATGTAATTCGTGATAACAACCACGGGTGATATCTCCAAGATTGCTGCCAAGCTCGTGCCGTTTTGTCCGTTTTGGCCCTGGACGTATCCTGTTTCTCAGAATGCTCTAGAGAATCAGCTCATATTCTCACAGGAAGCGACCCACTTCCTCATTCAGATAGGTGAGTTTCCATAAAGAGTGTTACTGCTACACCCCACTTCAATCTTAAATTGAAACTATAGAACTCATTAAGACTTAAAAAGTCATCCTCCACATGCAGTCACACTATCACGTCTACACCATAGGGAAGGGACAGAGAATGAAAATCTCTGATAGTGTTTACCTTTACCCACCACAAATTAGTTGTCTCATTCGAAACCTTGATCATGGGATCTCCAGTCAGCAAGGTTGAGTATCCTTCATGGCAAGTTTAATATATGAGCTTAAGCCCCAACCCCCTCGATGCATTTTTAACTATCTCTTTGTACAAACCTTTCGTCAAAGTTGCGCGATATTCTCCTTGGACTTTATCCAATCAATGGAAATAACGGATTGAGATTAGTTATTTCTTAGCTTTAACTATTATAGCTTGGCTAACACAATGTATAGATATAGCTGGCACAGGCCTATGCCAAAGAGGAATGTCTTCTAAAAAGCATCTTAGGCACTCGGCCCCCTCTCATGCTTTATCTAACGCAATACTCTCAGATTCCATAATGAATTGAGCGATATGTTTGTTTGGAAATCTTCCAACAACAAACCCACATGTTAGAGTGAAACCATATCCACTCGTAGACTTAGACTCCTCTGAGTCAACTATCCAGTTTGCATCATAAAGTCCCAAGGACAACAAGATACCTTTCATAAATCAAAAGAGTATTTTAGGTACCATAATACTCTACTCAGTGCATCTGAATTCTCTTGCTCTGGACTACAATTATATCCACTTAACTTACTCACAATATAGGCAATGTCTGGACTCTTACAGTTCATTAAATTCATCAGACATCCTATAACTTTTGAGTATTCAAGTTAAGATACTCCACTACCCTTATTTTTCTTGAGACTACAAGAATAATCGTACGAAGTACAAGCAGGTTTACAATCAGACTGATTGTATCTCTTAAGCACAACTCAACATAATGAGAACGACTAAGACTTATAAATGTTTGATTATCTTCTAATCCTCATCCCTAAGATTACATCAAAAGGGCCCAAGTCTTTCAAGTCAATGTTCTCATTCAGTGCATGTTTTTAGTGGAATTGATCACATCTATGTTTGTATCAAGCATATCATCAACATACAAGCATACAATTACACAGACATCCTTAACAAGTTACTTGTAACATACTTGTCAGATTCATTAATTTAAATCCACTATCCATTATCACATGATTAAATTTTCCATGTCACTGTTTACGTGCTTATTTGAAAACCATACAAAGATTTTTCAAATTACAAACTTTGTATTCACAACCTTTCACTACAAAGTCTTCAGGTTGATCTATGTAAATTTCTTTACCTAATTCACGGTTTTAGAAAAAGCTGTCTTAACATCCATCTGATGTATCTCTACGTTCTTTATGGCAGCAATAACAATTAGTATCTCAACGGAAGTAATTTCCGTCACAATTGAATTAGAATCAAGGAAATCTACACCTTCTTTTAGTTTATATTTAGCTACCAACTTAGCTTAATATTTTTCCACAGTTTCATCTACCTATCGTTTCCTCTTAAAGACTCATTTACATCCCATGGTCTTACAACCTGGAGGTAAACTAGCAAGCTCCCAAGTCTGGTTCCAACGGACTGAGTCCATTTCACTAAATGAAGCTTCTTACCAGAATGGGGTTTCAGTAGATATAAGGCTTCTTTACAAGTCTGTGGCTCAGACTAAGCTAGGCATGTTATGAAGTCGGTTTCATAAGAAGTCTCAAGTCTAATTATTTTACTTCTCTTAGGCTCAACATCAACTTCATCTTCCTTTAAAATAAGTTCTGACTATTTGAAATAAATCTAGGGGATCAACAACACATCTCTAATGAGGTACAGGTTTAGAATAAACATGTTCAAAGAACTCAGCATCCCTAGATTCCGTAATAATATTCACACCAATGTCAGAAAAAATCAGAACACACAACCAAAAATCTATTTGTAGAAGTATACTCAATATACCCTATACGAAAACACAATCAACATTTTTGGTTTCAATCTAGTTCTTTTAGGAAGAGGAATTACAATCTTAGTCAAACGCCCCCACACTTTGACACATTCATAAGAAGGTCATCTACCGTTCCATAAACCATATGGAGTTTCATCTGATTCTTAAAAGGGTACTTTATTCAGGATATACTAGTTAAGAGGACTGCCTCCCCCCACAAGGCCGCAGGTAATCCTGAACTAATCAACATGGAAATTATCATCTCCTTAAGGATACGGTTGTTATGTTCAAGGCTTCTAATTGGTTTCCAACTTCAAGTTTATACATCTTAAGGCTTCTAAGGCGTCATCCTTATCCTAAGCAAGTATACAAGATAGTACCTCGTACAATCATCTACGGAAGTTATAACCATCTTTTACCACAGTGGTTTTGGGTTGAACTCATGTCAACTAGGCCTAACTGAATTAATTCTAAAGGCTTAGAATTACTCTGAACATTTGTGCTAAAAGATTTTATAGCATATTTTGATTCTTCACAGATTTCACTTTTGTGTTCAAAATCCAAACTAAATTTGGGTACGAAGCCTATGCTAGCCAGTTAAGCATTGACTTATAAGTTTACGGTTCCAAGTCTACCACGTAAAACAATCAATCACACAAAGATATCACAAGAATCAACTACGTTCACATCATCAGTTTTTCCGTTAAGCTTATATAGACCCAAAGTCCTATAACTCTTGCTTAAAAAATCACTGCCTAGTTACAACAAGTTTTCCAGATTCAATTAAGATCTTAAATATTTTTCCATCTACAACAGAACAAGATACAAGATTTTCACATATGCTCGGAACATGAAAACTTCATTCAATGTGAGAATATTACAGATATGAGCTTCTGCTCGACCTTTTCCTTTTATGCAACCTCTATTGCATATTAGTTACTCAATAAGAGTTTCTCGACATCCCCTATGCTATGATAGGAGGTGAACAGGTCTCTGTTTCAACAAACATTCTTGGTGGCTCCAGAGTCCACCTACTGGTCTCTCACATTGGTTATTAAAATAACTTCCGACATCATGCCACCAAACTCGTTCTAGTTTGTTTCAACTAAATTAGCATTAACTTTCTACTTATTAAGGTTTTTATGTTGTCTACAATTTACTGCCGCGTGGCCAGGAATTTTACAAACATAACACTCACCCTTAACTAAAGTAATTCCGGATTCAGGTTTACGAAATATACCTTTATCATGAAGACCATGCTTAGAGTTGCGTTCGATGTTCTCACCTTTGCCATCTTTGGAAGATTTGTTTCCAACCACATGCGGCTATTAGCCATGTCCCTCGGAGATGACACCTTTATTCACAAATCACAATTCCAAATCAGAAAGTAAAATATGAGTTTTGAAGATAACATCTATATATACAAACTTCGTTTGAATCAGCGTTTCAAAAAACTCATGGTTACCCCACAAAAATTAATTTAGTTAACTACAATTTTCTGCTCGTCAGAATTTTTCAGAAACGTTTTTCTGTTTTGTAAAATATCAGAAAAATACTTTTATAACTCCAAAAATTCTGAAATTTTACGCGGATAACTATCAGGATGTCTACTAGGTTGTGTCAAAAGGGTTCATCGAAATTCCTTCTAGATTAAAAGATAAAATTGAAACTCTACAGCTGACCAGAAATTCGTTTTTGTTTTTCACTCCACAATTAACATCCATGATTCACAAACCAATCAATCGTTTTCGATTATTACAAATGATAATGTCTTAAGATTGTTGGGTGCAATAATCAAAAACAAAGAAAAATCAAATAAGAAAAAGTTATTAATACTTAGCTCCTTTATAATGGAAGTGATTGCTTTGACGAAACGAACAAGCTCCCCATATCTTCGCAACAGCAACAAGGCAAAACTTTGGAAAATAGAGTGAGTCACGTGTTCAACACGCTGTCCTTAAGACATTAGCGTCCGGCTACACTGAAGAGTGATGCTATAGCCCTCACAGGACGGATATCTCCAGGATAAAACACCCTAATACACCTACTACTAGCATATGTAGTAGATGCTCAACTTAAGCTTGGCAACTCCGAAAAAACCGTTAAGAAAAATCGCGAATGCTTAAAAACCGCTATAAAATATTTTCCCTTAGGGGTCCCTCTAAAATATAGAGCAACCCTTTTCCCATAGATTTTACAAAAGTAGTGAATTTCTTTATATAATTGACAAATACAACTTATGTAGAAAAACTCCCCGATGTGGGACTAAAAGGTTTATATAGTTTCTTAAAACTACTAAAAATTGGAAACTCCACGATGTGAGACTAAAAAGTTTCATTCACAAAATAAAACAATAAATTATAATTTTTTTTTATTAAAACTTTAAAAAATTATTTTTTTATTAATAGTTTTCCAACACACATTATTAACAGCTGGTACTTCATTTAACTGATGAGAGAAAGAACTGGAATTGTTAAAGACAACAACTTCACTAGATGTGACCTTAAATGTTCCACAGCTTACTGGCATTTTGTTGTCAACCCATGGAATAACGCCTCTTGGTGGAGCACAAGATTTAAGCCACTTGACAGCAAGTTTAAAAACTGGAAGTGACTCAAAACTCTCCATCTGAGCATAGTTTTTAGGCAACTTATCCAATTTGCTATATAGAGCCCATATCTGGCCAGCCTTAAACTTTTCACAGGATCTCTCTTCTTCAAAGTTGTTGAATTCCGTCTCTGGCATTTCAGAAGTCTTCAAAGAAGAAGGTGAAGAGGGGATGTTCTCGTCCGCACAGCCATGTATGGTATTCACACCATCTGGACTCATTTCCTCAGTGTGAGCAGCACTAGTTGCCTTACTTCTATGCAGAGATTGACCAGAAGCTTCTGCTGCCCGCTTTTCTTCATTTGAGTTCTTATAACATCCGTCTGACATACTAGAAGACTTATTTGCACCTGGGGAACTTCCATCAAACATACTCTCTGCATCAAGATTTTTTCTCTTCCTCAGCGTGCCATGCTTCTCCTTGGATACAGATTTTAACGAACCATTTAATATTACAATCAACAGTTTCAGCTTCCAATTCAAAGACCCCAGACACTTGTAACTGGTAAGCAATATCTGCACAATTTTCCTCCGAATGATCAATGACAAAGCACTTATCACATAGATTATGAGGCTGCATTTGCCAGTGGTATTTGACCCAGACTACCCCTCCAGCAGCAGTTCTCCACCATCCTCCCCTTCTTAGTGGCTTTGTAAGATCCATTTTGATTTGAGCCTGGACTGTATTTCCAGACTTTGGATTACAGTTTTTTGGATTAGTTGATATCTTCTTTCCCAATGAAGCCAAACATTTATCGATGACATTCACATTAAGGTGTTCCGGTTGCAAGTTTCTGAACTTCAGACAAAATTCCTGATGAGTGAACCTCAGATTCTCTGGAGGTACCTCTGTATTGTACTTCTGAAGAGAAAGTAAGTACCCCATGATGGCCCATGGACTCTTTTTCAGAATCTCCTTCTGATCGTTTCCAGTTTCTAGTTTAAAGACATACAAGTTATGTCCCATGACCTTGATTTCTTTGATCTTGTATCTTACCCAAAGAAGGTTGATTTCATCATGCACCTCCTTCACTTCAACCATATCTATAGCAAATATTTTCCCCACTAGACTGTTTGACCATTCGTCAGGAGCTTCATCAATGGCCTTGACAGATCCAACTATGTTCCTTTGAAGTCTTCGAGCAGCAAGACTTGATCTGGTTGATTTTGCTTCAGCAGTGAGGCTATTCTGGTTTGCAGAACTGGAAGCCATGACTCTCATTTTAGGATTGCAGTAATGTGTATAATAGTTGCTGTGAGATTAGGGTTTTGGCTTATAAGATATAAGGGTTCGGTAAGTACTAAAATTAGTTTCAGAAGATATAATCCGAGTCCTATAATTTTGGCAGGAATTTTGGAAATCCAGAAGAATTAAGGGGGATTTGAATTATTGGATTTTCTGGGTCAAACGAGGGATTAGCAAGGTTACAGGAGATCTGCACAAATTACGGAAGATCTGCAGAAATTACGGAATGGATTGATGCCCTGATGTGGCACTTCCAAAAATGGAGGCAGACAAGTTTTTTGAATTTATTGTTGATGAACAAAAAGTTGATCAAAAATGGTTTGAACAAAGAGATTATCTATAGGTTTAGAGGATGCATGGCAACAAGACAATAACTTCACCAAATTATCTAAAGCCAATAACTGCTAAGAAAGATTAAGAAACAAAACCTGCTTCCAAAAGATCCGCAACTGGTTGCACGCAACTGGTAATCATGGATGGTAGCTGCAAATCACAGAGAAAACAAGAATCAAATCCGATTGATTTTCGTTTAAACAAAAGAACAAACAGAGAGAGGGGGAAATAAAATTTCAAAAATTAATCATAAGCAACTAGAGGATCAGAATAAAAAAATGAAGAACAAAATGAGCGTAACAGGAGACAGACAAACAACTACGAAAACAAAGGGATTCAGAGATGAAAGATTAATCAAACTAGAGCAAATCGATCATTTGCAAAATGATTATTTTTCCTGTAGGCTTGGGGTCATTTGTTCAATAGTATACAAAGTGGTCGATGATGGTGAGTTTAATGCTCCAAATATTTTTCATTAGTGGAAGAGCAGTTGACTGAACTTCACTTGGTAAACAACTAGCAACCCCGTTCAGACAAGAACCTAGCAAAAGATTGGTCCAATAGCTTTAAGCAACTTGAGCTTCAGTACCAAACTTCTCATTTGCAGTCTAAAATAATGAGCTCTCTAGATTCATATGTGATCAACTACGAGGAAACCTTAACTTTTACTGCATTCACATTATGCAAAAAAACAAAAACTTCTGGTTGCATACCGGCCTCAACATTAGCATATCAGAACATGAAAACTATATTGGATAAAAGTATCGCCACCAAACAGCTAAGAATAACATGTCAAGCTGTATATGGATTCACACTAGCATTCCTTAAAAACTGTTTGATCATGAACATCAAAGAAGCGCGAGCCAAGAATTTAATTAGTCAGCATATTTCAAGATAGAGATTAAGAATTATAGTATTATACTGCAATTTATGTTAAAGAAGCGCGAGCCAAGAATTTAATTAGTCAGCATATTTCAAGATAGAGATTAAGAATTATAGTATTACACTGCAATTTATGTTATATATGCTTTATGCAAACAGATGCCACAAACTTGGATCATGAAGGGGTCACCTGCAAATTTACATTCATCTAAAAGTTCATAATGTAAAGAACAACTAAATATCAAAAAGATTGTACATTCACCCGTAGAATGATGTTTGGTGTTTCATGGTCTAGCACAGCAGCACTCATAAAAGTGTTTATATAACTACATTCAACATAAGTTAATATCTCTGCAAGCACAAGTATAAATCCACAGGCTAACTGACACGTACTGTGAGAATATAACTCTATTAGAGCATGCACAATCACGAACTGTAAATGGTACCTTGAACTGGTATATATACTATTCCAAAATAGGATTTTTCGTGTTAACCACGATGGTGTCTTCAACTTTATTATACAATACGGAGTTTTAGCACACACCCACATGTTGGGCGGTGTTTTAACACACACAAACATTTTAGGATTTATGTGAGCGGTGTTTAAAACACCTTTTCAAAGTTAGGAGGTGTTTAAAACTGAGCCTAGATATTAAGAGGTGTTTAAAACTGCGCCTGCTACTTTGGTTGGTGGAAAAGCACTGCGCACACTTTTAAACACCGATTGCTAAATTGGAATGGTATATATACCATTCAAATTTAGCATATAATATGCCATTTTACCATATCCGTTGCCGCTCCAATATGGTATATATTATATACCATTTTAACATCATGACTGTGGATGCTCTTAAGCGCCACAAAACACGAATAGTTCAAGGCCTATGCTGACACCACTCCATCCAGAATTTACAACCCAACAAGAAAGCTGATACCAAAAGAGAAACCCAGTTTTCATACCAAAAGAGAATACTTTTTGTGAATGGTTAACCTACACCTAAAAATAGAAGAATGGTTAATCTACACCAACCTGCTCCCCTTTAGTTCGCCGAATATCAATAAACTGCCAATGATCTAGGATCGAGCTCCCAGCAGCCACGCAACTTGCCATACCTTGCGCCTGACAACATGAAAGTAGGAACTTGATGAGAGAATCTATACAATTCAATCCACGGTACAGCAGCAACAGAGTCAAGTCCCTCATCTTTTGCTTTGAACACTGTCATCAAACCAGTAACTCTTTGCAAAACCGAAACAATTATCCAGTGAACATCAACCACCTCTATAACCTCAACAATGTTGTACTCACATTTCTTCAAGTCCGAGCACGTCAAGTCAAAGCGAAATTTACTGTATAGTGCCCACACTTCCCCTGCACTTGGATAGATTGTGTACACGTTATGAACAACTGGTACCTCAGTTAACTGATGAGAAAAAGAAATGAAATTGTTAAAGACAACAGCTTCGTCAGAAGTGACCTTAAATGTTCCACAGCTTACTGGCATTTCCTTGTCAACCCATGGAATAATGCCTCTTGGTGGATCGCAAGATTTAAGCAACTTTACAGCAAGTTTAAAAACAGGACTCAACACTCTCTATCTGAGCATACTTTCTGGGAAACTTATCTAATTTAGAATACAGAGCCCATATCTGGCCAGTCTTAAACTTTTCACAGGATCTCTCTTCGCCAAAGTTGCAGAATCTCGGTACTGGCGTTTCAAAAATCTTTGAAGAAGAAGGCGAAGAGGGGATGTCCTCGCCCACACTGCCACATATGGTATTCACACCATCTGGACTCATTTCCTTGGTGTGAGCAATAGCATTTCTTTTTGCCGTCTGAAACATCGGTAGCCTTGCTCTTATCCAGAGGTGGGCCAAAAGCTTCTGCTGCCCGCTTTTCTTCGTTTGAGTTCTTATAGCATCCGTTTGATATTCTAGAAGACTTATTTCCACCTGCGGAACTGCCACCCAAGGAACTCTCTGCATCAGGATTTTTTCTCTTCTTCGGCACAGGATTCTCTCTAGATACAGATTTTAACGAACCATTAACATTACAATCAACAGTTTCATCCTCTGTATCGATGACCCCAGACACTTCTTCAAGGTTAGTGGGCAGGAAACAAGTATCAAGTTCAAAACAACCTTCAGAGACGTCTTTTCGTTTTTTACCGTTTGTTCTATAGCATCTCTTTGATATTCTAGAAGACTTATTTCCACCTGCGAAGCTCTCATCCAAGGAACTCTCTGCATCAGGATTTTTTCTCTTCTTCGGCCTGGGATTCTCTCTGGATACAGATTTTAGCAAACCATTAATATTACAATCAACAGGTTTATCCTCCGTATCGATGACCCCAGACACTTCCTGAAGGTTAGTGGGAAGGGAACAAGTATCAAGTTCAAAACAACCTTCAGGGACGTCTTTTTGTTCTTTACCGTTTGTTCTGTATGAAGGAACCCTGTGAGAGAATCTTAACATTTCATTGGATGGTATCTGAAAGGAAACCATGCCATTGTTTTCGGCTGGCTTAAACAGGCATACAAAACCTTTTAAGTTAACCAAAGGGTCAACCAAAATGCCTGATATCTTAGTGTAATATGACAGGACTACGACAAATTCATATTCGTACTCTCTGTGGTTGCCAGCATCAGAGCTCCATTTAATGTTCCAGTTCTTGTAGAGGGCCCAAGTTTCCCCTTTCTGGGGGTAGATGTTGTAAATCTTATTAACCCTTCTTGTCCAGAAAATCTTATGCGAGAATGCACATATATTTTCAGTTGTAGCAGTCGCGCTGTGTATGAACTTCCCACAAGCAACAGGTAACACACTTCTCTTCCAAGCAGTCTCATTGATATCCCTAGCAAAAAACTCCAACCATGTAATATCCACCTTGAAAGGTGAATATACTTTATTGATCCGAGCATAACCTCTGGGAATAAGATCTAAATAGTCATAAACGGCCCATATCTGATCAGCTGTGAAGCATTCTTCAGTCTTATCCCTGTCGAAGTCATAAAATTTTGAGTTGGCAACTTTAAGGACCACAGGTTCTGGTTCTTGTTTAGAAGTAGTAATAGATGGTTGGGAACCAGCAGAGGAAGCAGCTTGCAAAGAAAAGAGACCAGGAGCAGGGGAAGCGGGTGTCGTGGTGGTGACTGTTGATGTGAAACCAGTAGCTTCTCCAATACCTGAGAACAAGGGCTTTCTAGGTGCAGGGCTAAAGATTAGGCCAGTCGTTACAGCACTTTTAATAGTACTAGAAGGTGTAGCAGGGGCTGTACTTTCTGGCGGAACTGGACCCCTGGTGGTGACTGTTGATGCAAAACCAGTAGCCCCTCGCTTTGTGAGTGCGGGGCTAGAGAGTGGGTCACTAGCTCCTCCAAATACATATGGAGAAGAGGATGGAGTTCCAAAGGAAAAAGTGGATGAGGTGGTTGTTGACGAAGAGGTTGATGCAGTCCCAGCCGTCTGTGTAAAGCTAGCAGTGGTATTTGACAGTGCTGAACCAGTTCCAAATGGAAATGCAGATGCCATAGTTGTGCTAAAGGGTGACGTAGAAGAAGAAGAGGCTGCAGTTGAAGGAAACATGCTAGAAAAATGACCAACAGCAGTAACAAAGCAGTAACAGTAGTTGACAGTGCAACAGCAGCAGTAGGAGCTCCAAACAAGGGCATAGAGAATGCTGGTGAGGTATTAGACGCAGCGGGCGCTGCACATGTTGAACCAGGCAATGAAGAACCACCATCGCCCGCAGGTGCTGCTGCTGCGAGGGTAGTGGTGGTAGATGCAGATGCGGTTCCGGATGATTGAGTTTGTGATGACGAAGTCATTGATAATTGAGTTTGTGATGACGAAGTCATTGATAGGATTCCTAATACTAACAGACACTTAACAGTTGATTGAAGATGAGACACCTCAAGTAAGCAAAGCTTAATTGTAGCGATAGAAATTGAATGCATAAACAGGAGAATAAACAGGTGAGTGTTTACAGAACGTCCTAAAATTTCCTAGTTCTAAGCAAATACTGAAATCATTAACTTATTTCCTACAGAAACAAAACTCCTAAGGTAAGTAGAATTATTAAAATTTATTACTAATTGGTGTTGGTATCCTAATATAATTTTGTGCCCAACAGAATTAGGGTTCTCAAGCAAAGCAAAAACCCTTGAAATTCCAACAAAAAAAAATGAAAGCGTAATTAATGAAGATAAAACCCTAAACTAAACTTACAGATTGAATCTCCATGTGCGTTTGATAAATTGCTGTTGAGTTAGAAATTTTGAATCGGAATGAACCCTCCCCAAAGAGATTCTATGAGTCAGGGAATTTGCGAGCTGGACATATTTTACGGTTTTAAGCATAGTTTGAAAAGGGGACTTGGATATGAGTAACGGGCCAAGGTCGTCTGTGACGGGTTTTCGAACTACGGTAACAAGGGTACCCATTTACCCGGCACCGGACCGGACCGGACCCGCATATAACGGGTCCGGTTCCGGGTACTAATATGAGACCCATTAGTAGATTTAAGACCCGACGGGTAGACCCGTTAGGGAACCGATTAATATCGGGTCCTAACCGGTATACCCGACGGGTACTCGATTAAATTTTGCCCTAACTGTAGAATATGCGTTAATAATCTATAAGAAATCATTATATCTCGCCTCACAAGCTTCCTCTTCATGTTTATTTCTCTCCTCGGCTTAGTTTTTTAATTTTTTGATTTTTTTTTAGTTTGATTTAAGAATAACAGGAGATGTTGTTGCTTATACCGTAACACCATTTTAATCAAACAATTAATGGATCCTCTTCAATACTTCAAATGTGGAATGTGGATGTTGTTATCTCTACTACTAATTGGAGTAATACTACTGTTGTCAATCGCGAAAGCCACATTTGGTGATACAAGATTCGTAAACAACTAATCCTTTTGTAGTTTCTGACCAATGTAATGGACTAACTAATCCTTTTGTTAATTACTTCTCTGTCTACGCTTTACTTTCAACTTCTCTCTATAACTCAAGATTCTACAAGATTCCTTGTAGCAGATTCTTTTTGTGGTTGTATATTTTAATTTTCTTCTTGCACACTATCTCTTTTGGTTTTAATCTTCTTGCACACTATCTCTGTTGGTTTTAAAATGTAGACTCCAACTTGATTCCAGATTTCACGGAAGAGAAATTTAGATTTTGAAGTCTAAGAACTTGGTTTCAAAATATTTAAGTAAATAACCGTTAATTACCCGGAACCGGTGGGTACCCCGGTTGTTTAATAGGGTCCGATTCTGGGTCCATAAATTTAGGAACCGGACCTGGAACCGGTAAAAATAATCGGGTCCGGTTCCGGGTAGTATGGTACCCGGGAGGACCCGAACTCATTGACAGCCCTAAGTAACATGAAAGTTTTCTACTCCATTCAGATAGTTGTTGCGCCCGTGCTTGTATATTTTGTTTTGTTTTTTTTTATAGAAAAAACTTAGGCCTGGGAAGGCAACTAAGTTCACTGTAGAACAAGAGGGTTGTCAGTGGCATGGAGAGTATGTCTCATCCTGCCATCATTGTTTTTACAATACGAAGCTAAATTAAAAGCATCCAAATTTTCTGAACGATGGATGATATTAAGATTCAAAAGAACAAAAGAGACATGACTAATTCATTTGTCTAAACTGTTTTCATGACTGTTGATTCTTTCATGGTAGCTGAGTTGAAATCTTCTCTTTACTACTTCATGGTAGAGAGTCTTGAAACGAGCTAAAACCTCCATTGATTCAACAGAAATTTGCACATTTGTTTGTTGCCATTCTTTTGCCCACTGGAAAGCTACGTCTGCTCCCCTTGTTGCTCCCCAAGTTCCTGCGTATCCTGGATATTCTCTGGTTCTAATGGTTCTTCCTGCAAAATTTGTCATAATCAGTGCAACATAGAAAAGTTGGTTCTCAGGATCTTTTAGGGTACATATTTTTAATATGTTCCCAAAGTCTGAGGAGATATTCTTATTATAAGGAATATTATCCTGAGTCAAGGCTGAATCAGCTTCCTCAGGTAGAAGAGTAAAATCATTTATGATATGAGTCTGCATATTATGCAGTCTATGATGATTGCATAAGTGTTGCTTAATGCGCATGGTTGTAGCTTTCGCATTTGGCTGAATCTGTCTTAATATCAGATCACATCTAGCTTTCCAGATGTACCAACAACTGGTTGCAAGAATGTTTTTTTCATTACTTGGTATTCCATGTAGAAACCAGGAATTTAGCCATTCAATGAAGATAGTATTATGATTAAACTGAGTGTGATTAATGCCAATGATTTCCTGCCAAACTTGAGTAGCAGCAGGGCAACTCAAGAACATGTGTGTCATGGTCTCCTCTTCACCACTATTGCGGACAGTGCATCTGGAATTGATGTAGTGTAGGATGCTAGCTGTTTTTGCATTAGTGGGAAGATTCCATGAGCATACTTCCAGATGAAGATTTTGATAATTGGTGCCACCTTCATTCTCCATATAGCTTCCCAGTTGCCTGTAGTGTTGTCATTTCTGTATAAATGCTCAATCTGTATAAGTTGCCTGTATATTTTGTAGAGTATATGTTTTGGTGCTAGTGAATTTAAGGATTCAATACTTGAAGCATGAATTCAAAGTTTTCTTTCGTCCGCCCTTTTTAGTGTGTTCATATTTACATAGTCAATTTGAAGTTTGGTCAAATCCCAAGGAAAAGAAGTTGGGCTGGAAAATGTTGGAAACTAATATTCCTGCTCCCATATATATGAACCATTGGTGTGAAAGAAATACAGTATAATCCCTATAACATAATAACGTCGGGACTGATAAAATTTATCAATTTATCGCGATATTAAATAATCGCATAAATTAATAATCTCATAAATTATATATTAATTAGTTTATCAAAATATTGTTTAATTCTAAAAAAAAAATATAATCAACAGCAAAATGAAGCAATACACCTTATTCCATTGCAAATTGTTTTCGTCATTGTAAGATTCGTTCAATGGATGACACCATATCAAAGTGAAGCGTTAAATAATAAAGGAACTAGAGAATTGCAAAATTTAATCAATTAATTGAATTACCACAGTGGAATAAATGTTGAATTTCTTTTAAACTGCCGTCAAAAGGATATTTTTTCAGATTTGTTGACTGACGAAGAAATAATTGAGAGTGTCATGAGAAAAGACGAAAGTGATGATGTGGATGTCGAAGATGAAAGTGTAGTTACAAAGCCACCTTCCCGTAAAGAAGCTATCAAAGCTGTAAAAATATTGAACAGGTTTTTATTGCATCAGGAAATGACAACACTAAAAACTCTTCTAATATTAAGAAAAATTCAAGATGAAATTCAATGTGACATCAATTTTAAGGAAAAACAAGTCACAGTTGAGTCATTCTTTATCAAATTAGCATAAATGTAAAACTAAATTTATATAAATTAGAGAGTTATTAATTTATATATTCGAATGGACCTATAGAAAGCTAAAAAAAATTATTATTTTATAAATTTAGCGAATTATTAATTTAGCACGTTAATCCCGACTCGGGACCGACGAAATTTATTAATTTATCGTGATTATTAATTTATCGTGGATTAAATTATAGGGGTTCTACTATATAGTTTTTTTCTTTTTATAGACGAAGGCCTTCAACAAGGCTAATGGTCCTCCTCGACTGTTGGTAGGAGCCAGTCAGGAGGGGTAGACCAGTACATGGTAGAATTGTTGTTTTTAGCCCACTGAGCAACCTCATGAGCTACAGAATTACAATAACGAGGTTGGAATGTAAAGATACATGCAACTAGCTTAGAAGAGAAAAACTGAATGTCTTTAAAAATAGCATCCGTGCGCGAGTTCCCCTCAAAATTCCTTGCTGAAAATTGGTCGATAAGGGACTTTACATCGCTTTCTATGATGATGTGAGTTAGACGTTGGACTAAAGCTTTCTTCAGTACCGCCCAGGTGAATCTTGCTTCAGCTTCTTCAGCAGAAAATACTTCAAAGACTAAGGACGCACAAAAGGTTGCTTTTCTTGAGAAATCTCGCATCACATACCCTGCACCATTTGCTTCAGAGATAATATCAAAAGCACCATCAGTATTGCATTTAGTCCAACCAATAGAGGGAGGCATCCATTTATCACAAATACTGACAGAGATAGAAGTAGAGACAGGCAAACTAGTCTTCCTAGTGAGGAGCATAGCTCTGGCTCTAGCAAGGACAGTAGTATGGTTTTCCCTAATGTTTTGGAAGATGAAATTGTTTCTACTAGTCCAAAGAGACCATAAAATAGCCACAAAAAGACATTGATCATCCTCAGGGAGTTTAGATTGAGGATCAATTAACCAAAAAAGAAGTCAATCAATAAAAGACTTATTTTGAAAAAATTGAGTGTTTATGTTGAAATCAGAGATGAACCATACTCTACTAGCAAAGGGACAAGTGATCAGAGCGTGCATAATAGTTTCCTGAGGATCAGAACACCTAGGACAATCCACACTATGCATAGGCATTCTAGTGTGAAGGATAGTTCTGGAGGGCAAAGCATTTCTACCTGCTCTCCATAAAAAAACTTGAATTCTGTAAGGAACTCTAACTTTCCAAATACGCTTCCAAAGGCTTTTACAAGGGGAAGGCCTAAGGCCTCTAAGACCCAAGTAGGCAGATTTAGAAGAAAACTTATCATTATTTGAAAGATCCCAAGCCCTCCTATCAGGATTGCAAAGCTGGATTAAGGGAACAGTGATAATCTTCTGTACAGAAGCATTATCAAAGTGGGTGTTAAGTCTAGACACATCCCAACTTCTATATTGAGGATCAACAAAATAAGACACTTTAATACTAGGATCAGGAGAAACTAGAGGGTTGGGTGTAGCAAAACACAAAGTAGGTATCCGTTTATCACACCATGGGTCAATAAATTGACCATCCCCAACAATCCAAGAGATGAAAGTCTTGATTAGTTCCTTTATGGAATGAAGACACTTCCAAGTCCAAGAGAACTTACCAGTACACTTGGCATTCAAGAAATCAGTTTTAGGAAAGTATCTAGCCTTAAGAACAGTGGCCAGTAAGCAATTAGGATTTTCCAGGCATTCCTAGCGAGCATAGCCAGATTATTTAATTCAGCCTTCCCAAAACCCAAACCACCTTCAGCTTTAGGGGAGCATAAAATGTCCCAACCAAACAGATGCAACTTTCAATCTTTTGGATCTAAGGTTTCCCCCCACAAGAATTTGCAGAGCTGAGAGTCCATTTGTTTAAAAAGATGCTTAGGAATAAGAAAGGCTCCCATTTGAAAAAGGGGGATATCCTGGTCAATGTGCTTAATTAGAGTAGTCCTAGCATCTTGGGATATGAGCTTATGAAGCCATATCGAGATTCTGGCATCAACATCTTGGAGAATACCCGTGTGAGTTTGGATTTTAGAAGCTTGAAACACAGTAGGAGTACCAAGATATTTCTCTCCTAAATCCCTGCTGGAAATTTCTAGAATATTGGCCAAAAGAGCTTTCCTATGTTCAGGAATCTTCCTGCTAAACAAAATGCCAGATTTTTCAAAATTTATTTCTTGCCCAGAGGCTAGACAGTACTTTTGAAGATAGTCTTTAATGACTTGGAAATTCTGAGTAGTAGCTTTAGAAAATAAGAGAGAATCGGGCATCTTTACAAACTTTGATGCCTTCTAAAATACCTTTTTTTTGAAGACTATCAATGTAGGAAGATAGATATTCAGAGAAAATGATGTAAAGATAGGAAGATAGGGGGTATCCCTGTCTGAGACCTCTTTCAGGCTGGAAAAAACCAGTTGGGCTCCCATTAAGAAGGACAGAGTAGGAGACAGTAGACATACACTGGTTTATGAGCTTGACCCAGTGGTTAGACAGACCCATTTTAGTTAAAAACTTTTCTAGAAAATCCCATTAAAGCTTATCATAAGCTTTAGACATATCAAGTTTGATGGCAGCTATGCCTTCAACTTTGTCATTATGGTTGACAGCATATATGGCCTCATTGGCAAGCAGAATATTATCAGAAATACTCCTCTTAGGAATAATGGCACTTTGATTTTGGGAAATTATATTGTTCCTAAAAGGTTTGAGTCTATTAGCCAGAGTTTTTGAAAGAATTGTATAGATAAAATTACAGAGCCTTATTAGTCTGTATTGAGTAACAAGTCCAGCAAGAGGGAATTTAGGAATGAGAGAAATATTGGTATGGTTAAAGACCTTAGCAATATGCCCTGTTCTGAAGCAGGTTTGTGTCATATCAATGACAATATCCCCCACAATATCCCAATGTTTTTGATAAAAAAGACCAGTAAAACCATCTGGTTCAGGAGCCTTCCCACCCCCACCCCCCTTTTGGAAAACATCATTCTTAATTTCCTCTGGAGTAAGAGGCATATTTAACAATGCATTATCCTCAGGAGAAAATTTAATTGGAAGATCAGCAAGGATTTCATCCTAAAACTGTTGAGGGTGGGAAGAATAAAGGCTTTTGAAATAGTCTATGAAAGAATTTCCAATACTATCTCTATCAGTTAGAATAGTACTCAAGGAGTTCTTAATCCAACTGATGGCATTTCTTTTTCTCCTAAAGAGAGTGTTAGAGCATTGCTCGGTCGAACTCGCATGCGTTGCTATCTCAAGCACGTTTGTCAATATTAGTGATCAAAACTATAAGTCTTGATTTCTATCCTATATAGCTAAAGGTCTCGGAGTAGGATAGAAAGTATAGTTGAGATCAAGACTCCATGGCAATCATCATACAAGACGAAGGACTACTCAAGGAACTGGTGGATCTTCATCGACTAAAAGGTATGTGGAGACTTGAACTTGTCTATCACTCAAAAGTCTATTTACTCTATCTCCTACTCTTGAGACAAAAGTCGTTTTGGTATAATCGTGACTCACATATGGGATTAATTGTCATCATCCTTTTATGATTATTTGATTAAGCAACCCAACAAGTTAGATATGAAATCCGCTAAATCAAAAATCACAAAATCATAAAAAGGTAACCGATTATGAGACCTATCTCATATAACGATGACAACACGGAGATACATTCATTTGTTCAAGAACGTTTAACACAATATTCTGAATGTCATGAGTATTGAAACTTATCATTCGAGTGTCATCGTTGTGACTATCTTTTGATACCATCCTGGTTGTCTTTAAAGAAGACTTTGGACTCCATTCATAAATGGGTTTTGCAGAAGCAGCTTTGTTCTTCCTATTATTTCTTCCTGAAATCCAAGATGAATCTCTTGAGGAAACATTAGGGTAACTGAAATGTTGAAAACTCTGAGAGTTAGCCTTTCTCCAATTTGGAACATCAGATCTGGTCTTGACAAGGTTATCTCTCCTTTTGTAGTTTGAGCGATTCTGAGAAAACTTTGTAGAAGACTGATAAGTAAACTTTGAACTATCATTAAAATATTTCTTTTGTTCATTTTTAGGACAATGATGTCCTGATTTAGCATTATTGAGTTCAGCCAATTTTTCGGAAACACGTGCATCTATGGCTTTTTCATTCCTTTTACGGAAGTTGTATCCTCTTTCCAAGTGTCCTTTATTTCCACAATAAGAGCAATGGTTAGTAACATACGGACCATGGGGTTTAGTGTTACCTTGTTGTGGATTTTCTTTCATTGGAATTTGACGGATTTTACGTTTTCCGTCTTTTGCTGAAGATGAAGGTGCTATAGATTTTTCTTTTATGGAAGAGAAATCTTTTGTGGCAACTTTTGAAGCAATTTCTCCCGCAGAGTCTTTGGGTTTTACAAACTTTGTTTCCCATTTAGTATTCAAAGTTTGTTTTACCTTTGTAGCCCAATCCTCGCATGTCACGAGGAACTCTATTTGACTTCAACATTGAGTCAAGTTGTTTTGTGCTACTATCGAACTTTTTCAAGTCCGCTTTTAGACCCATATTCTCTTTTTCCAATGTTTTTATTTTTTCAAGAGCATTATCTAGATCAACCTTAAATTTATCAATTTGAACTTTATAATTTATTTCAGATTCAGTAGAATTACTTACCTTAGTGTTCTTCAGGTTCTCCAACTCTATGTATAGCTTCACTTCTCGATCATGACTTTCTTCGATTTTCTCTCTGTAACATTTCACGCATTCAAGATAATGACCACCACCAATAATCTCTATATCGTTATACAGATCATCAAGTTCCTTTTTCAATCTTCCATTCTCTTCACGAAGATCACAGTTGAGTGTCTTTGGCTCTGGAGCTGCTTGATCATCACCTTTTTCAATTTGTTTTCTGTAATCTTCCAAGAATTCAAGATAAGTTTGACCATTGCTTACACGTTCTATATCCTTATATAGAATATCAAGTTCCCTTTTAAGACTTTCATTCTCTTTGAAAAGTTTATCACATTCAAGTGTCTTTGATTCTAAAGTTACTTCAGAATCCTTTTCAGGTGTGCATTCAACAGTTGCATGAAAAGCTTTGTTCTCTTGATCCTCGGAACAATTAGAGCTATCAAAATTATTTTGTTCTTTATTCTCTACACACTTATGTGATTTTTGAGAAGGAGAAGAATTCCTTTTCTTTTGTCTTAATAACTTTCTAAATTCTCGTGAAGTCGTATCAACATTGCAATTCTCAGCTTTTGTATCTGAAGAACAAGTCTTAGTTACAGCTTTAAGGGTAATACCCTTTTCATTCTTGAATTGGTATTCAAGGTCAAGGATCTTTAATTTACCAACTAGAGCACTTCTAGATAGTGTGGAAAGATCATTAACTTCCATGATGGCATGCTATTTAGATTCATATCTTGGTGGTAAAGACCTTACAATTTTACACACAATATCTTTATCTGAAATAGTTTTTCCTAAAGCATAAGAGGCATTCACTATTTCAGAAAGTTTTTTTATCAAACTCATCAAAGGTATCGTCTTCATCCATACGAAGATTTTCCCATCTAGAAGATAGGGTTTGAAGCCTAGCTTCTTTTTCAGAGAATATCCCAAGCCTCCTTTGATGTTTTACACTTGGTTAAATGATGATGGAGGTCTCGAGTTACAGCATGTATAATGGCGTTTAATCCATAAGAATTTTGTTTCGAAAGAAATTTTTCTTCATTAGTGAATTCTTTCAATTCCTTTAGTCTAAACTCAGTGGTTGAGTTGTTGACCAGTACTTTTGGGTGTACATACCCATCAATAACTAAAACCCAAGTGTTAAAGTCATGAGCTTGAAGAAAAGACTGCATAGCCATTTTCCACCATAGATAGTTTGAGTCATCAAACCCTGGAGGTACGTTAACCGAATCAATTATCATTTGATTCACAACTTTATAGGTTGGATCACACCAAACACAGATTGTTAGATCTCTTCGTGTTTGCCTGCTCTGATACCAATTGAAAAGACGAGGCTACCCAAATACACCACAATCTTTTATTTTGATCACAACCTATACAAGACCCACTGTGTATAAACCTCTTGGAGCAACAATCACTCAAGGAATATTTCAACACAATGTCCACTTGAAATAGGGTTAGTCCGAACTGGCCTAACACGTGAATAATTATATCAGACAAGTGGAGAAATCCAATACACTTTGTCTGATCGTCTATGGATATGAAATCGAGACAATACAACAACAAAGTGTTCACTTGATAATAGTAAAACCTTATAAGATAAATATCAAGTGCCTAGTTAACATACAAGTGTAATTACTTTAATTATAATATAAAAATAATTATAATGCGGAAATAAAGTAACGCACACACCAGAATTTTGTTAACGAGGAAAACTACAATCTTGTAGAAAAACCCCGGGACCTAGTCCAGATTTGAATACTTAATGAATTAAGACACTACAAAAAGTAAACCTGCAACTTCATTTAGACTATACTAAGTAAACTAAAATCCTAGTTACTCAGCTTCAACAGTATTCTTGTTTTGATAATATCTAGCAGAACCGAAGTTCTCAATAGATATTTGAAACCCAGTATCCTAGCAGAACAGACGTTCTCTTTAGGACTAGATCTAGTATATCTTCTTAATGATTCACAACGACTTCTTATTCAAATCTTCAAAGTCTTCAATCTTCGATTTAATCTTCAAAGTAACAACCTGCAAAAACAAACTTGATTCCTTATTGATTTGTCGCACAGAGCGGAGTCTGTTAAGAATGGAAAATCAATGAATCTATCTTACGGATCTAGAAAGACTTAGATCGGTAGAAATGTTGATCTTTGATCTAGTTTGAATGAGCCTTATATCAGAAGAGAAGGTTCTCAAGAATAAACAAACTAGGTGCAATCAAAGATTCAACAACCGTTAGTCAATCAAATCAATCGAAAACAAAAGATAGACCGCAATTATCTAGTTTCCCACCAACGGTACTAATAGGGATTCTCAATCCCAAAGAAGACTTTAAACTGAGCGGTCGTGAGAGATTTCGCCTAATTAGGTTACTCTCCACTCCGAATAGGCGACTTCACCAGTAACAATAGAACAGAGGAAGTTTACTGTCACGAAGGATTAGTTTGCCCGAAATGCAAACTTCAAGTATTTATAGACAAGGAAGTTTGGAAACCAAGGAATTTCCAAAACCGAAAATATTCTCAAGATATTCAATATATTCCAAATTCGGTTTCCATAATTCCTGAGAATGTTTTGTCCAAAATATTGATCTAAAATCTCCTTGGAAAATCTTTAACTAGTAAATGCACATTACTAATTCTTATTTTCCATATATATAATTAAAAACCTTAATTAAATGATTCTTAACTTATTTAATTTTGATCCTGAGATTTTCTTCCTTTTAGCTGTTAAGGAATATCTTTGAACAATAAAAGATACGCATTAATGTACGTGTTCAAAGTGTGTCGCCATCCTTACACATTAACCAAATATATTTTCGGTATCTCTAATATTTCTAAAATAATAGAAAATTCGAAAAGATATTTTTGGATAATTTTTTGTGTTAAAAACACAAAACGTGCTCGGATTTGATTGAGACTTTTTGTGGCCGACTACACATGTTCAAAGGATCGGTTCCCCCTTGTTGCACATGTTCATAGGATCGGTTCCCCACATATTTATGGTATCTAACTTATATGTGTTGCACATGTCCATAGGATCGGTTCCCCTTTGCCTAAAAACGTGTTGCACATGTTCATAGGATCGGTTCTCCTTTACTGCACCTCATACAAGGATCGATTCCCCTTTGTGATGTGTTGCACCTCTTACTAGGATCGGTTCCCCTTTACCCAGAGTCGGTCATACACAAATCACAAACTCGATCATACCATCTCAGGTGATTACTTAAGATCGGTTTCACTAATAGTCATACCAATACATAAGTCAGGACTTTGTGAATAGTTTTACCAAGAACACAAACAAGTCGTGAGCGGTTATACTAAATCACACATATTGGATGTTCACAAGATATGCAATGAATAACAATCCCAATAACGCCTGGCGATTTCCTTTTCGATTCATAAACAAGTTTATGAACTTACTTCCTTAAAACACATGTAGAATATTGTTTCCTAGGATGAAATCCTCACCTTATACTCATATATAATCACAGTAGCATTCAACCGATTATGTCGATACCTTATATACAAAGTTTAATGGTTAAGCAATAAACCTCGTATTGTATTCCTTAATACTATGTCTAACTAGAGTGTAATCATGCTTTGTAGTTTTTTTTCAATATACACGACTTGAAAGATACAAGATAGATATGGAACAAGTCAAGTCATAGTTACTAACCTCAAGCTGAAGGATAATGTTTTTGTTATCTTCAATCCGTCTTCAGATCTCCGTGAGTAACTGGAGCACAAAACTTCTATCATGTATAGTCTAACGTATCGAAGTTTACTGGAGTTTACATAATAGCGACTCGAGTTTTGGAACTAAATATGACAACCAATCTTGACATACCAACGCTTGGTGGGTTCAACCGAGAAGTGCTCTAACATTACCAAAAGAAGACTTATTCCAATATCTTAGACCTTTCTTAGTACTTAACAGTTTAACTTTGAGCTTGTATGCATGGGAGCCTACCACATTGACAGACCAAGAGTTAGCAATAATGTCTCTGCAGGTAGGATCCTCAATCAACATAGCCATAAAATGAAAAGGTCTAGGCATACAAATATCCTCATAAATTAAACTTATATGCATTGGGCAATGATCAGAAGAGTCCCTGGGGAGATTGTTGACACAAAGTTTAGGACAAAGATCTTCAGCAGTTTGGTTTATTAGACATCTATCTAATCTTTCAAGATTTAAATCAGGACCTTGTTGCATATGGGACCAAGTAAACCTAAGTCCAGAGAAACCAGGATCATGCAAATTAAATAGAACAAAAATTTCTAAGGTTTTCAAAATCAGGATCATCAACTTCTACGCCACCATTTTTTATCTTTAGTGCCTAAGAGGGCATTAACGTCTCTTATGAAGAAAACAGGTTCATCTAAGGGAGCATTAGGTTGCTGACATTGTTGTTCCCAAAAGGCTTTTCTAAGACTACTATTAGGTTCACCATACATTAAATGAATATGATAGGTCTTAGAGTGAATGATGTCAGTAGATGTAACATAGATACCCCTCATACTGGATGAAACAATGTTGAGATAAATTTCCTTCTTCCAAGCAAGAGCAAGACCGCCACTTCTACCAACACTAGGGATGTTAAAGGTACATGGGAAACCCATATTTTTAAGTTTTCTGGCTGCCATATATTTGTTCATTTTTGTTTCAGAGAGAAAAATAATGTTTGGGTTGACATTCCTACATAGTAGACTAAGTTCCTTATCAACAGATTTCTTTCCAAATCCTCTAATGTTCCAAGCAATCAGGTTGATGTTATTAACAGGGAAAGGGTTTATAGTATTATTTGAAGTATCAATTAAAGGGGTTGGTTGAGGTTGATTTACCTTAGTGGTAGAGTCAGATCCACCACCAAGAGAAGCACGGTATCATCACCACTTTGGGAAGAATTGAGACTAGAAGTAGTAGCATTGAGAAGAGAATTATTGTGGACACCATTGTTGTTTGTGGAACTGTCAGCAGGTACATTGTAGCTCCCAAAGGAATTAAACACTGGTTGGGTATTGAGAGAACAGGTAGAAAGGTCAATGGCAGGTAAATCCCCCAATTTGGCAATTGGAGGACACAATTGAGCATAATCAAGTTCAGTAGTGTCATGTTCTTCAGGGATAACCACTATGCTTTCCAAACTAGAATTATCTCTTGTACATTTCCTCAAATCAACCCTGGATTTAATATTTCTTTTGAGACTTGATAGAGCATCATGTTCAGTTGAGTGAAGTGCTCCTCTAGTGATGATTGGGTTGGTATTTGGGACAGCGGTAGTCTTGAACCTTCTTGATGAGTTGGTAATACTAATCGGACCACTAGGGGTTGGCTCAGAACCAGAAATAGAAGCTTCAACAGTAACATTTTGAGTGGTAACCTGTTTGAGAAGGATTGGTAAACCATTCTCCAGTTGATTCGAGTGTTGCTGAACAGGACCAACATCAAAGATCTTCATAGTAGTGGATCTGTTTACAAAAGGACCCATCTGAAAAGTGTTTGATAAGCCCTTTTGAGTAGTATTTTCCATTCTATGATCAATATCCTTTGTTTTTCATTTGTTGCACATTTCAAGTGCAGGAGATTCAATTCGAGTTTCTGGTACTGTTTCAGTTTGTTGCATAATGGTATCTGTAATGGCAGCAGAGGAAGAGTCTACTTGCTTGGTTACCGTTGGAGGAGGCATCATTATCCTTGAGACAGCTGGGAGAACATACTTGCTGCTAGAAGCATCAAGTTCTTTGATTTTTTTTTCTGCTTTAACTTCCAAGCATGACGGATTTGATCTTTATGATCAAGAACACGACATGAAGTACAAAAATACCTTGTGTTAGAGCATTGCTCGGTCGAACTCGCATGTGTTGTTATCTCAAGCATGTTTTTCAATGTTAGTGATCAAAACTATAAGTCTTGATTTCTAGTCTACTATAGCTAAGTCTCGGACTAGGATAGAAAATGTAGTTGAGCTCAAAGACTTCATGGCGATTCATCATACAAGAAGAAGAACCGGTGGAAATTCTCGACAAAAAGGTATGTGAAGACTTGAACTTATCTATCACTCAAAAGTCTATATATTCTATCTCCTACTTCTTGAGACAAAAGGTCGTATGCTATATATAGACTTTGATTATACACAGTTGGTATTTCGAGCCGAGTATACCTCGCCTATCTATATCTCGAAATATGGGTTGGTAAGCTTTTCGCTTCGACCAAGTTTATATTTACCTAGTGACGAAAGTCATGATATGTTTCAATCACTTTGAAAATTGCTTTGACAAAAAATGTTTCAATGATTGGAATGAGAGTTTAGATTTACATAACCAATGGTGGACATAAGCATTGTTGTGGAAACACATTTATGTATAAGTCCTATTCCTTGAACCAAAGTTTGCGAACTTTGTTGATCAAGAGAACCGGAAGAATGGCGTGAGCCAACTCCGCGAACTCAGTCCGCGAACTTCCGAAGTTCTCAAACCCGATAATTTCTGCTGGAGTTGAAAAACTAGTGCGTGAAGCTAAGTCCGAGAACTCAGTTCGCGAACCGGCGAAGTTCTCATCCCGAGAATTTCTGCAGGAGTTTGTAAACTTTGCCCGGTAACTTAAGTCCGCGAACCAAGTATGCGAACTTAAGAAGGTTATATATCTGAAGATGATTTCTGAACTTAAACTTAAAAAGACTAAGGAATGTAGTTTGCAAACCGTGGCTATAAAAGTTCATGAACCGATTCGAGTGAATCAAATCATCTTTTCTTCAATTGTGTCTTGTGTAGTTACATAAGAATTCGTTATAATTGAACAATTCTCTAACTAGTTCATTTGAGTCATCTAAACTAGTTATGGTGAAGAAGAACATGGTTGATATGAAATTCTCATATGGCTAACCTTTTGGTTAACTATTATTGAACCAACAAGTGCATACGTTTGGGTACGGTTAACAAACCTAGAAGTGTGCGTTTCAATTGTGTGTAACAATCTAAGTTTTCGATCTAACGGTTGAGAAATATTAGCTTGAATATAAATCATGTTTTCATCTAACGGTGGATATTTATTGCTTTGTTACCAAGGTAACTTAATGGCAAACCCTGATTTGAAAGACTATATAAGGGGACATCTAACATCAATGCAAAACTAATACCCACACCTTACGTGTGATACTAGTTTGCGTGCTAGAGTCGTTTCTCCTTTAACCTTTGGTTTTCTTCTTCTAAAACCAGGTTAACGACTTAAAGACTTCATTGGGATTGTGAAGCCAGACCGACAGTACTTTATCGTAGTTGTGTGATCTGATCTTGCATCTTCTATCGTATGAGTACAATCATATTGATTGGCTTGAGATTGATATCTCCGATAGGCAAGATATAAAAAGTAATCACAAACATCTTCGTCTCATCGTTTGTGATTCCGCAACATCTTGTTTCGCTATCATACGATTAAGATTGTTGTGAGGTGATTTATAACTCTCGGCTGTTCTTCGGGAATATAAGACCGGATTATCAATTGGTTCCTGTTCATCTTGATTATATCAAAAAACGGAACAAAACCTTTTAAGGTTTGTCTGTGGGAGACAGATTAATCCTTTGATAGACTTGTCTGTGTGAGACAGATTTGTTTGTCATCAAGTCTTCGACTTTGGGTCGTAGAAACTCTTAGTTGTGGGTGAGATCAGCTAAGGGAATCAAGTGCGCAGTATCCTGCTGGAATCAGAGGCGTAGGGAGAACAACTGTACCTTGGATCAGTGGGAGACTGAATGGGGTTCAACTACAGTCCAGTCTGAAGTTAGCTTGGAGTAGGCTAGTGTTTGTAGCGGCTTAATACAGTGTGTGTTCAATCTGGACTAGGTCTCGTGGGTTTTCTGCATTTGCGGTTTCCTCGTTAACAAAATTTCTGGTGTCTGTGTTATTTCAGTTTCAGCATTATATTGTTTTATCTTTATAATTGAAATAATACAGGTTGTGCGTTAGATCATCAATTAGAGTAATCCAACCTTTGGTTGTTGATTGCCATTGATTGATCCTCGGATATTGGTCTTTGGTACCATCCGAGTTATTTCTTGTATTTGATTAGGACTCGCTGATTTCTATTAGCTTGAGTAAATCAAAACAAGAGAGAGATATTAACTCCTTGAGATACTTTTACCTAGATTGAGTCTGATTGTCTAGTTGATTCTCTAGAAAGTATTTCGGAGTTAGTCCATACAGATTGCTAAGCGAAATATTGGGTGGTGTTGTTAGACCCCCGCCTTTTCAATTGGTATCAGAGCAGGCAAACACCTTCAAGACCTTACAAGTTTGTGTTTGTAGCAATCTGAGTCTGAGGACAGAATCTCTTACGCATACCAAAATTCCTCCTAAAGATTTCAACTATGTCAAGTGTCTCGGAAATACCTCAAAGGATTATTCCTTAGTTGATTCTTCCGAATCCCGAGGTAGGAAGACTATCTCATCTTGTGTTGACCACTCTTCCTCCAATAAGACATTGGACACAATGGCAAAAGCTGAAATGGAGCTCACCAGAATTTCAAAAAATTCTACTGAGTTTGTTGATCTTCAGAATCATGATCAATTCATCGACGAATTTGAAAAGTCTATTGATCGAGAACGTGTACTCTATAACATCATAGAGTCATTCTCTAAGGATATTGAGAAACTTCTTCAAGAAAATAATCTACAGCGTGAAAAGATTTGTGATCTTGAAAAGATTATCAAAGAAGGCTCAATTAGATAAAAACGTTTGATCAAGACGCATTCATCTTATCTTGACAGATTTAGTGTTGAGAAAGAGAAGCTAGAAGCATCACTCTCACTAGCCTATGAACAGTGTATGGCCTTGGAAAAGGAAAACTCTGTCTTAAGGAAAAATTCTTCTGTTCCAACTGTTCCTCTTGACATACAGTACATGAAGAAATATCCTCCAAAAGAAGATTGTGTCGAGAAAAGTTTATATAACTTGCAATCTTCTCACAAGGCTGAAAAGTTAAAACAGATGCCAACTGCTGCGTCTTCTCCACAAACCTGTACTTTCTGTGGAAAAGGAAATCACTATGTTATCCGTTGTTTTGCCAGGAAGAAAATTTTTTCTAAACTTCACAATTTGCTTCTTTTCACCGTCAATGGAGTAAATAGTCAAACGACTAATGCAGTGAACCTCTTGCTCACAAGAAACTAGGCATCTTATAAAAATGATCTCTTTCCTAGAATCATTACAGGACTTTGGTGTATTCTAGTGGTATAAATTCTTGTGCTACTAATAAAAGCATGTCCTGTGCTTATAAGAGCAACTCTGGTAAATCTAAGTCTAGAATAGGGAGCCCCATTTTGGGAAATCCCCTAGAACCAATCTCTAGAGGTCCTAGACTTTGTAATCAGAAAGGTTCTTCTCCTGTGCTTCCAGGGAGGGATGTGAAATATTTCCCTAAATTTGGAAACTGCCAAGGAAAGACAAGAAATGCTGAGATCAGATATCCTGGTGGAAATCGCAACTATTCTCTCAGAACCTATGGTGAGACTATGTCTCCCTCTGCTACCTAGTAGCAGAAAGTTCCATTTTTGTATCTAACTTGAGAGATATAAGGATGATGTTTGAGAGATGCTCAAGTACTTAGATAACTTTCATTAGTTTGTATGTTGATATCTTATGTAAGTTTCTAGTATTTCTTTATTTCATCACTGTGATTTCTTGGGGATGGAGACTTTTTGAAATCAACATAGTGTACAGTGTTCCTGGTTGGGTCCATTTATTTTGGTGTTGGTTTTGTCCACGAGCGTCCATATCTCCTCAAGTAACTCTAGGGTTTCTCTCTAGGGTATACACGTGTACATATATATATATATATATATATATCTTATGTATGGGTTCATTGTTCTTCAGAAAGTAACTCGATGGAAACTGTTCCCAAAGAAGAAGTTAACCCTATTGTAGAGGATGACCTAAAAGGAAGTGATTCTGGTCAAGAGTTTATTCTAAAGAAGATGATTTAAAGGAAAGAGTACAACTCTTGGATTGGAGAATCTGTCAAGGATTTAATTCTCGTTCATAATGAATTAAAGAACGAACTTGCTAACCTTCAACTGCAGATAAACCAGCTTATTGATGGACATGCAAAGATCCTTGGTACTCAGAAATACTTGATCAGGAATCAGAAGAAAGTTATTCTTGACTGCGCTAAAGCTCGACATTTTGCTCGCATTGTTGATCGAAAAACTAACGTTCTAACTCATGAACATGGTGTCTCTACGGTCAACAAGATCACGGATATCAGTGATTCCTATTTCGATGGACCATTCCAAAGGTATGAGATCATCAAGGAAAACTGAGGTTTTTTTTGTTTTGCCTAGTATGTCTTCTTTTTGGTTTAGTTGGAAGAATAACTAGTGCTTGAATAGCAATGATTGTGGCTACACATAGCTATTATTTTTCATCTTCTTATTCTTTTTTAGGTTTTTGGTTTAAAAAATTCTAAAAATATTTGGAGGATGATGTTTTTGCAGTATTTAATCTTTATGATTTGTTATATTGCAACTTGTTATGGGATATTGGTGTTTACGTCCGTGAACTATGTTTGTCCCATACTTTGTCAAAAGTAAAGTCGTTTATGATCGATATTCATGTATTGGTTAAAGAATGAATGGACTTTTGATAATTACAAAAGTTAATCCTATATTGTCAATCTTTGACGGAAGATAGGTTAAAATATTTTATTTGCAAGGATTATGTTTATTGAATGTCGTTATGCAAATAGTGATGGAAGATAGAATGAATCCTTGTGTATTCCATAATATTGATCTTTACTGATCCATATTTTATATAATACTGTGAGGCTCCGTAATGTGTCTTATGTTGAGCACTAAATAACCAAGTTGATTATTTTTGATTGGCTTCGTTGTTGCTCCGCAAGTTACTATATGTCGAGCATTATGAACTAAATTAATCATCTTGTTTGGTTATTTAGTTATTACTCTATAAGTTTTTTTTTGTGTTGAGTGTATAAACGGCTAAGCTAATCATTTCTTATGGTTAAACTTGGTCGTAGCTCCGTAAGTTTACTTATGTTGAGCATAATCAATTAAATTGATCATTTTTTGTGTTTAATTTGGTTGCGTATTCCGATTAAATTAATCATGGGTTTACTTGTGATTAATTTAATTGAGTTTTTGGATATAAAATCATTCTTATGGTTTTAGTGTCCAATAAAAATCCTTCTTTTCTTTTGAAATTAAGGTCGCTCGTTGTTGTTCTCTCGGGAATGACATCAAATGGGGGAGAGTTCTTTTGAACTTGTGCTTAATGGTCATATCTTGAAGGATGTGCGGCTGTGGAATTTTAGAGGGGTTATCTTTTATCTTTAAACTCCTTGATGAATGTATTTAGCTTCGGCTTTATGATTGCATCTAAATTAGTTGGTATGTATTTTTTCTTTTAGTCATGAAATGTCTCTTACGGAAATTTCATTATGATCCCCTTCTTGTACATTTGCCAATTTATTGACAATAAGGGGGAGAATTAATATGTAGTTCACACTACAAATACATATGGTTTTCGGATCATTGTGTAAGGGGGAGTGGTTTCCATGTGAGATGGAGTATTGACTAAGGGGGGTGATACATATCACCATAGTATTATTGTTGAAGTTGTGATACAATTGAACTTTGACACTGTGTAATAATACTATAACACTGTATAACAATGATTGAGAATTATGTTTGCTCATTGTTATAGCTACGGATCTTCAACAACGGTGATGCTAAACTTACAACCTTTGGGATCATTAGAGTACTTGGAAATGACGAAGATTTCGAGGAACGTTGAAGATTAGACTTGTGGAATAGGAGATACTAAAGTTTTCATTATCTTTTTGGTATTCCATATGTATTGATAGTTTTGTCACTAAAATTGACAAAGGGGGAGATTGTTAGAGCATTGCTCGGTCGAACTCGCATGCGTTGCTATCTCAAGCATGTTTGTCAATGTTAGTGATCAAAACTATAAGTCTTGATTTCTAATCTGCTATAGCTAAGTCTCGGATTAGGATAGAAAGTGTAGTTGAGCTCAAGGACTTCATGGCGATTCATCATACAAGAAGAAGAACCGGTGGAACTTCTCGACAAAAAGGTATGTGAAGACTTGAACTTATCTATCACTCAAAAGTCTATCTATTCTATCTCCTACTTCTTGAGACAAAAGGTCGTATGCTATATATAGACTTTGATTATACACAATTGGTATTTCGAGCCGAGTATACCTCGCCTATCTATATCTCGAAATATGTGTTGGTAAGCTTTTCGCTTCGACCAAGTTTATCTTTACCTAGTGACGAAAGTCATGATATGTTTCAATCACTTTGAAAATTGCTTTGAAAAAGAATGTTTCAATGATTGGAATGAGTTTAGATTACATATCATCGTTGTGGAAACACATTTATGTATAAATCCTATTCCTTGAACCAAAGTTTGCGAACTTTGTTGATCAAGAGAACCGGAAGAATAGCGTGAGCCAAGTCCGCGAACTGTCGAAGTTCTCAAACCCAAGAATTTCTGCTGGAGTTAAAAAACTAGTGCGTGAAGCTAAGTCCGCGAACCGGCGAAGTTCTCATCCCGAGAATTTCTGATGGAGTTTGTAAACTCTGCCCGGTAACTTAAGTCCGCGAACCAAGTCTGCGAACTTAAGAAGGTTATATATCTGAAGATGATTTCTGAACTTAAACTTAAAAAGACTAAGGAATGTAGTTTGCAAACCGTGGCTATAAAAGTTCATGAACCGATTCGAGTGAATCAAATCATCTT
The DNA here is from genome assembly GCF_003573695.1 of Papaver somniferum. Classification (NCBI taxonomy): domain Eukaryota; kingdom Viridiplantae; phylum Streptophyta; class Magnoliopsida; order Ranunculales; family Papaveraceae; genus Papaver; species Papaver somniferum. Next base: position 63,222,593 of record NC_039362.1, read on the forward strand.
TGCTTCAATTGTGTCTTGTGTAGTTACATAAGAATTCGTTATAATTGAACAATTCTCTAACTAGTTCATTTGAGTCATGTGAACTAGTTATGGTGAAGAAGAACATGGTTGATATGAAATGCTCATATGGCTAACCTTTTGGTTAACTATTATTGAACCAACAAGTGCATACGTTTGGGTACGGTTAACAAACCTAGAAGCGTGCGTTTCAATTGTGTGTAACAAGCTAAGTTTTCGATCTAACGGTTGAGAAATATTAGCTTGAATATAAATCATGTTTTCATCTAACGGTGGATATTTATTGCTTTGTTACCAAGGTAACTTAATGGCAAACCCTGATTTGAAAGACTATATAAGGGGACATCTAACATCAATGCAAAACTAATCCCCACACCTTACGTGTGATACTAGTTTGCGTGCTAGAGTCTTTTCTCCTTTAAACTTTGGATTTCTTCTTCTAAAACCAGGTTAACGACTTAAAGACTTCATTGGGATTGTGAAGCCAGACCGATACTACTTTATCGTAGTTGTGTGGTCTGATCTTGCATCTTCTATCGTATGAGTACAATCATATTGATTGGCTTGAGATTGATATCTCCGATAGGCAAGATATAAAAAGTAATCACAAACATCTTCGTCTCATCGTTTGTGATTCCGCAACATCTTGTTTCGCTACCATACGATTAAGATTGTTGTGAGGTGATTGATAACTCTCGGATGTTCTTCGGGAATATAAGACCGGATTATCAATTGGTTCCTGTTTATCTTGATTACTTTCAAAAAACAGAACAAAACCTTTTAAGGTTTATCTGTGGGAGACAGATTAATCCTTTGATAGACTTGTCTGTGTGAGACAGATTTGTTTGTCATCAAGTCTTCGACTTTGGGTCGTAGCAACTCTTAGTTGTGGGTGAGATCAGCTAAGGGAATCAAGTGCGCAGTATCCTTCTGGAATCAGAGGCGTAGGGAGAACAATTGTACCTTGGATCAGTGGGAGACTGATTGGGGTTCAACTACAGTTCAGTCTGAAGTTAGCTTGGAGTAGGCTAGTGTTTGTAGCGGCTCAATACAGTGTGTGTTCAATCTGGACTAGGTGCCGGGGTTTTTCTGCATTTGCGGTTTCCTCGTTAACAAAATTTCTGGTGTCTGTGTTATTTCAGTTTCCGCATTATATTGTTTTATCGTTATAATTGAAATAATACAGGTTGTGCGTTAGATCATCAATTAGAGTAATCCAACCTTTGGTTGTTGATTGTCATTGATTGATCCTCGGATATTGGTCTTTGGTACCATCCGAGTTATTCCTTGTATTTGATTAGGACTCGCTGATTTCTATTAGCTTGAGTAAATCAAAACAAGAGAGAGATATTAACTCCTTGAGATACTTTTACCTAGATTGAGTATGACTGTCTAGTTGATTCTCTAGAAAGTATTTCGGAGTTAGTCCATACAGATTGCTAAGCGAAATGTTGGGTAGTGTTGTTAGACCCCCGGTTTTTCACCTTGGAACCTTGATGTATCTACATTCAATCAGAAATGGTTGAGTTCTACCGCTGGTAAATAGGGGAACGCCCACTAGCAAAACTATCTGCACAGAAATTCTGAGACATACCTTGACGTTCTTCTTTAGGGGATGTTTTCCAAAGGGAGCTTGAGCATCAATGAGTTCACCCATTCTGAAAGTAAGTTTCTGGAGATCTTCAAACTCAGTACACTCGTTTGGAATATTGTATAGAATAGACCACATTATTTCTTTATCGAAATAGAGTTGATGATTTTCTGGCCATCCTTCAGTTGGAACCACTTTCAATACCATTAGATAATCACAAATGAACCAAGGTCTCTGAGAGTTAATTCTGTTGAAATCATCTTCAGCTAAGAAACAAATAAGAACTTTGTTGCGCAAGCCACTGAATGTGGTGACAGTAGGGCGTTGAGATATAGGCCAGTTATTTCATATGTAGAATCGGATAGAAGAAGTAGGAACCAGCGTTTCGCAGCATAAGTATCCGCCATACGCCATTTACAGTTACTATCAGATTCAGCTAGAACAACTTTCTTGTCTATGAAGACTGGTTCAGCAAGAGAAGATGGTAGTGTTAGTTTCTCAGCCATTTGAGTAGAAAGGGTTTGAATATCAGTATTCAAATTTTGAGTGTTCTCTGTAGAGTTTGGGAGTTCCATCAGGTAAGAGAATTGGGTATATATGAATTTAGTTTGATTGAGATCAGTGTTATAGGTAACTAATATAAAATACAGTTGTAGAGAAAGGAATCTCTTGGTGGTACTGTACTAATATTGATCACAGAAAATATGGATAGAGAGAAGGTAAGAGGGGTTTATTTGTTTATATGTTTGAACCTTAAAAAAGGAATGAGAAAATTGTTGACTATTAACAGGAAAGATTTCAGGAGAAATTTGGTGTAATGTAGCTGTAGTTGTACTGCAAAGACTGTGTTGTGGGAGGGGTTTATCATACGAAGTGTCACTTTCGTATCCATTCTTTATGGGCACCCTTACATTTGAGATATTCACCTGAGTTTGATGATAATAGAACCATGTAGGGACAAACGCAATAATACATTGTTGGTTTTCCTGAAATAGAAGAAGGTGGTATGTAAGCCTGATGTTATTTGGGGTTGGTGGATATTTAATGAGTTTGTCTTTTTTTTTTTATAGACATAGATATAGTAGAGCAAACTTCCAAGAGTAATAATGGTAGCATAGATGTAGGATGGGTAGTAAAGATGGGTATGGCGGGAAAGATCTGTTGTAGTTGATGGATTAGGGGGGGTTGTTGGGGTTCGATAGGTGACATGGGTTTGGTTTTAGAGCTAGTAATCCATCCGGAAGACATGCCACAGACCGCAATGGTGCCTCTCGACTGATGCTGCATTCTTCTAGTCTGCAAAAAACACAAAATTTTATTAGACCCCAAAATGCTTTGTGGAAGTTAGATGACCTACCAATGCATCACTTCAAGGCAGTTCCAAGGGAAGTTATGGCTAATGAAGAGGTTAGGTGTTGAAAATAGGGGTTGGTAGGGTAATTATGATGAGGAAGTTGGATGGAGTACACATGGCTTTGAAGGGGCGTGAGTAACCAAGCGACGGGACTGATTACCAAAGGCCATAAATGGCAGTTAATGAGAGCATTTGTGCCTTTAAAAGGGTGGTTTTGGATGAGATTATCATAGCCATTTGCAAATTTACCAGAAGGAGAAAAAATTAGATAAAGAATATCCAACTATGGAAAGTTCCAGTAACCCCATTCCGGCCGTTGTTGTCGCTTCTGATCAATACCAAGTAGCCAAAATTCAAGCCTTATCACTCTCCATTGATGATCTAATGAGATTGAGAGATGAAATTCAGAGTGAGATAAATAGGTGTGCAAGTGAAGAAGCACAACGGTTGAGAGAGGAAAAGGAAAGCAAGAAGAGAGAATTGAGTCCCTTTATGATGCATGGGTACCAAAACATTTTGAAAGATCTGATCGGAAGGGTGAAGAGAGGGCTGAGAGGCATCAGAAAGGACCGAGCTATGGTAGCCACTGAGAGCGATTCCGAAACAGATTCTGGTGCTGGTTTTGAATATCTAGTAGAAGAGGTGAACACCAGTGACGAAGGGTCAGATGCTGTTGAAGAGAAGAGGAAGATGGAGAGGTATTTGGAGGGTAAAACTGCGCAGGCGATTTGAGTTCGAATTAGAGCCCAAAATCTTTGCTCGAACCATGCAGAAGGGTGAGCCCAGAATCGAGAAGAAGCCTCTTGTGAGGATATATCCCAGAGTATCTCCTGAGGAAGATACTAGTGCTTCTGACGAAGATTTGCCTGATGTTGCCAAAAATGATGATGAAGAGAGCAGTGATGAGGAAAGTTCGTCTTCTGGAAGCAGTGATACTTCTCCTGCATCGTCAGGCAGCAGCTGTAGCGAGAGGTATGAAGAGGATGAATATTGGGGTTATGATGATGAAGAGGACTACTAAGGTCCTCTTTTAGGGCGTCGAAAACAACCGAATTTTCAGGGTTTGAAATTATTTTGAAAATGATAAGCAAAGTTTTAACAAATTGGCTTTTTCGATGTTTAACTCCAATCCTCTTGAATTTCTTGTTGGTGATGATGGGTCTTGTTTTTTGGTGTCTCTGGCTTTGGTAAGTTTGTTTTAAGTTGTTTCTGTGGTTGACAGTTGGTGTTGAAGTAGTGGTGGTGTTGATGGTGACAAAGAGCTCTTGTTCTAGGGATATGGTAATTTTAGTAGGTTTTTTTTCTCGGTAATTTTGTTGTTTAAAGGTCTGCTTTTCTTGGTTTGTAATTATGGCAGATGAACTGATAGTATGTTTCATGATTTGGTAGTTGGTTTGAATGTAATGGTACTTCTTTTCACTACTATGAATGTTTCTGGTAGTTGAACTAGTAAGATAAGTATACAGATTGTTGAGCGAAGTAGCAAATTGAATTAGTAATCTCAAGAATAAGGAACTGTAGATGTTGTAGATGTTGTTGAGCTTGGAAGGATGAACATAAAACTGCATTTGTGAGGAAAAAATCAGGCTGATGTCATAGTGACGGAGCAGAGCTCAAGAGAGAGAAACTTTTTCCCCATTGTTTCTTTCTTGAAAAGAAATATAGTTGAACGACGAACAGAAGTCCAAGGATTTATAGCTTGTTTGGAAAGCCAAAATGTCCGAAGTCAGTTTGTGTACACAATTTCGGAATAACTTCTAGAACAAAAATATTTTGTTTCTGACTTTTGCTTCTGGTATCCAAACAGACTATAATATTCTCAGATAATAAAATTCAAAAAGTTTGTTGTGTGTGGGGATCCACTTCAAACTGTTTTAGGTACATTTATTATTTATAACATGTTAGGATACCAGAAGCAGAAGTCAAAAGAAATATCGTAAAATATTAATTTTCTACCTTCTAGAAGTCATTCTGAAATTCTATACCAAAACTAATTTCTAACTTTTCGACTTTCAGAAGTCGAAATTTCAAGAGGCCATGGAAATTTTCTCATAAGCTGAGATGTTATCACGAGGTATTGAAAGCGTGAAGTGGAGCGTGACTCGTTTTTTATTTTAAAGAAGCAATGCGTAGGTTGAAGCGTGAAGCGACAATTCATGGTTGGCGGTAAATCGTAAAATATAAAATTTGTTATATTATAAATAAATATGAAAATATTTATAAATATAAAATATAGTCAAATATTATCCTAAATAACCATGTCAACAGTGGTTGAGTATTCACATACCATACACGAGGAGGCAGGTTTTTGAATCCCACCATTTTTTTTATTTAGAACATTATTTCTTGAAGTTTGACCATTTTGCGCTTCTGACTTTGGTCAAAATCATTGACTACACGCTTCACAGTCAGAACGCTTCATAGGTACGCTTCAGAGCGTTTCTGGAAAAAAAATTGAAGCGAAGCGTGGAGCGTGCGCTCTTAAATATCTCCTATAAATTTTCTTGTATTTTTGGACCAGGATGATTATATTTCGGATACATTAATACAAATTTGACCTATACATATATAAAAAAAATCCTCCTTCCTCCCGGAACCTTTCCTTTGATCTTTGTCTAAGAGCTGAAAGAGTGAGAGTTTAGCTGAAAGAGTGACTTTGTGACCATGGGCAAGCAAATTTATAGACTAGGAGGCTGAACATGTGCCTCTTAGGTATTTTCCTTCCATAAAACTCCAATGGGCCCCGCATAAAAGAGTTAAAAAAAAAACTAGAAAATCTCCGGCAAAACTTCAGCCGTTTTGTGTGAGTTTTGGGAAAGCGGCAGATCTTTAGCCTCCTAATGAAGACTGTCGGACACTCATTCATCTGAATGAGTATATGAATGATTTTGGGTGTATGGGTGAGAGCTCTCATCCCACAGTAGCACCTAATTTGATATATTATTTGGATCAAACTCTTTCAAATCCAATGAGGGCTCTAGCTCCATAGCCTTCGTTGGGGAGTGACCTTAGATTATAATTGTAACGGCCCATATAAACATCTCTGCTTAAGGCTGGGTTTGGTAATGCTTTTATTTTTCCAAAAGCACTTTCAAAATCTATATATGTCAATAATTTTTGGTAATGCTTTTATTTTTCCAAAAGCACTTTCAAAACCTATATATGTCAATAATTTTTGAAATTAGTGTTTCGTAAAAAAAAAAATCAAAGTGCTTTTTACCCAAAGCAATTCTCAAATTCCTCAATTTCAAAAGCTGAGGAGGAGGAGCTTTTAAAAGCTACAAAAACATAAGCTTTGGTCCCACCAAAATTTAATGTTTGATTTATCCTTTTTGTCCCTATTTTATTTTATAAATGACCAAATTACTCTTAAATATAAACGATCAATTTTTTATTTCTTATATTTTATTCTTTAAATATTATTATATTTTATTTTCAAACTATTTTATAATACCATTTCATTTAATTTGTCAAAAATAAAATAAAAATAAAAATTAAATAATTACTTAATTTTAGTTTAATTTTTTGTTTAAAAATTATATATATATATATATATATATATATGTTAAAAAGTGGTAAAATATCTTTTTTTAACAATTATAATAATAGTATAATTAGTAAATTTAATATTTAATAGTAAGAAAAATATTTTTAAACTCAATAAAATTGAATAAATCTATTTTCAGAAATATGTCTATTTTTGTCATTTGACTATGGTTTAATTTAATAATTTACCAAATGCACTTTGATTGTTTTTTTAATCGGCTTTAATTTTAATTAATATTTTACCAAACGTCTAACTGCTTTTTTTTTCTCACAGCACATCATCGCACAACAGAAAAGTGCTTTTATAAAAGCCGCAGCAATACCAAACTAAGATACCAGCACAGCATCGCCTAAGATTAAACGTGTGTTTAGACAGTAATCACAAAATTTTCATTTCTTGTACATTTTGTTTTAAAATAAATATTAAACAAAAATTACATTAACCAAAAAAGAATAACTGTGAAGCTAGACCTCCATTTTTAAGATCTCTCAAATACAGTATATTACTGTGCTAATTATGATTATAATCTTCCAATCTTTAAGAGAGTATTATAAAGTAATTCATTCCATATATCAGGAATACCAGGCAAACACCAATGGTTACAATCCTGTATGGAGTTTTCAGCCGCATCCTTCTCTTCGTCATTGGTTTTGTAGACTTTCCGATAAATCGAAGGGTGAGCATCCGCTCGATAATAAGTAAGTCTAGTTATATTCAGATATAAAACAGGAGTCTTCATTCGTTGTATAGCGTCTTCTAGTATTTTCAGTTTTGCAGGATACTTCTCTATGTAGTTAGGTTCGTCCAAAATCGGTTCTTTTACTCTGTTGCATTTTCCACCCGTATTCCATTTTCCTCCGCTGCACATTTTTCCGTTCATAAGCATACAACAGAAAAAACCATTCTGCACAATGTGCACTGGAGCTAAGCATTTTTACCTGAAATGGGTAACCGAATAGCTTCTGAAAATAACTTGAGTTTTGTTAGAATCAATGTTCTTGTCGATCCATTTTCTCCAGGTAGCAAGTGCTTTCTCGTATGCTTCAAGTACTCCAAGTTTGGGGTACACATGTCTACCCACTTGAAAATAGTTCTCCCTGCATATAAGAAAACCAAAAATGCATCATGCTACAGACCCTTCATCTTGGATATGGATGAAATTTTTTTTTTGATCGGTTGGATATGGATGAAATTGATGGGGATACACAGATGTTAACTCACCCTTGTCCAGTTTTGAAATGATTCCACCAATGCCATGAATTGAAGATCATAAAATCAGCATCACGAGATAATGTTGCTAGCTTGTTCATCCAATCCAGTCTTAAAGTCTCTATTGTTTGATTATTTGTAGTATTGAAATATTTCGATTCACTGACCAGAAATGGAGCATGAATAAACTCTATGTAACAATTATAATCCTACAAAATAAAAATAAAAAAAACTCAGTGTTTTTACAAGCAAAATCGGTCAAATTTTATACAAGATTGTGATTGTGAAAACTAACCTCGTATTTGATTGAAGCAACTCCTTTTTTCTTGAATTCCATTCTTCCTGAAATCTCATAAACTTTCTTCTTATTCCTAACACTATTCCTAAGTATACAATTTAAAGATTCCCACATGTTTCTATTCAATGAATCTCCAATGAATAGCATTCTTTTTCCTCTCATCCTCTCCAGAAAATCAGTTGCATTTAATCTGAAAAAGAAAAAGAAAAACACCATTAAACTCAAAATTTTAAAACAAACCAACCCATCACAGTAAAAAGAGAGGAATCAACGCACCTTAAGACATTGCAATTCTTGGGTTGCCATTGCCATTTCAAGAAATCGTTATTCGGTCTCTTATTAAGATAACAATCAAAATCCTTATCAATATATGGACATGAACCTTCAGGATAATATGGTTTTATATCTTCCCTCAATACCCATTGCCCATCAAAAATATCACATTCTTGTTCCTCATTAGCAGTGGTAATGGCAGCAGTATCCGTAACATTCTCAGTACTATCAATCGCAGTAGTGTTGGTGTAATTTCCGAGTTGCGGATCAGAAGAGCTAGCCGTTACGTTGTTAACGAGTTCTTCTTCATGAACTCCAAGTACAGGAACCGAAATACCAGTATCATTGTTAGTGGTTGTATCGACGGATTCTCCATCTCGAACCAACGAGTTATCTCCGGCTTCCGGTGCTGGAGCTGGAGCCGGAAAAGTTGAGTTATTGTCCAATTCCTCATTAAAAACAGTTTCATTGGTAAATGCTGTTTTTGTAACATTTGTTTCTTTGTCTTGCAACAAAGAATCATCACTACTAGTAGCAGTAGAATTCGGATAACAGAAATGCCACGAAATGGAAAATACATTTTGAGAAGATTTAGAGAAACATATATGATTCTGAAAACTAGAACGATAGGTTAATAATGAAGTTGATTTGAACGGAGAATAGTAACTAAAAAGAAGTGTAAAAACAAGAAACGAAATTCCAACTCCATAACCAACACTTGAAATCACATCTCTTTTACGCTTTGAAATGAATATATCAACATACCCAGCAAGCTTAACATTATTATGATTATTATTCTTCATTAAAATCTTCTTCTATCCAATCAAATCTTGATCACTACTAATTTGGATTTGATCAAAAAAACTTCAAGTTAAACAAGGAATCATAAAGAAAACAGGAACTAAACTCAAAACTTAGAATAAGGATTATATTCAGATCTCTGTACAATGTTTTTATGTTTTATATGTTAAAACAGAAAGCAAAGTGGTGGTTCCCAAGAAGAAACATACTGTATGTATAATCTTAATGGAAGTCTTTCCAAAGTACTGATAGTTTGATAAACAATGTGGAGAATTACTAACTTTAGTGGTGTAATAACCCGTGAAGCTCTTCCCACTTGAGACTTTTTTTTTAATAACAGCTTCAAGGTAATGGAGAAATTTAGAGCATTTGCAACATTCCATGTGGCGTGTGACTGGGTGAGGCTTATTTTATTTTTTTCTAAGAAATCATCTTTTTTAAGTAACTTTTTGTGTGAAAATGCTAATTTTAGTAACTTTTTTTTTGTGTAAAAATGTTAATTTTGAGTACAACAGAGTACTAAAATCAATATTTAGTCCTAGAATGCAATCCGGGATTACTGATTATCAGAGCTGTCGTCTTAGGGTAGAAATGCCTGTGAATCTGTGATAGATAAAGATTTATGGTCACTCATTCCTGCTAGTATTCTGTGGGGTTACACATTGCTGGAGGAAAAAAAATTCACGATGATTTGAAGATAAGTGTAAGAATATATGGCCTGTGTGTAACCGATACATAAAGTTTTTTGTTACTTTGTTGAGGCAGTTAGCACATCGGGACCTTGATTTTATGTAATGTGAGTGTCTCTGTTCTTCTCTTTTATCTCTCCCTCTCCTTTTTTCTAGCTGTCATTTACCTCTTGTAGATCTTCTGCTTGTATTTTTTTTTTTCTTCTAGCTAACTCTTTCTTTCATCAAAATACCCTTATAAGGCCGGTGCACATCCGAGTGGAATCATTATAAGGCTATATGCGTATGTTCTACTCTAAGTCTCAAGGTTGTTACGTGCGGCTACAGGGATAACCAAATTCAACGAGGTTACCAAATTATATGTGATTGAAGAGTGGTTGAAAATCGGGACCATAGTTAACTTCCTGGAATTTGGTAAATTGTAGCCCCTGTAATAGCCTTCTAAAGTTTCAACATCATCTATTTCTTCTATTTTCTTTTGAGTGTGGCCTTGGCCTTGTCACTGATAGAATTAGATATCAGAGTAATGTACAAGATAATATGAGAGTATTGCATAATTTGTGTGACGAAGAGCTCAAATGAGGGGAAAAAAATAATCAGTAGAGTAGACTACAAGATTAGATGCATTAAGAATCTTATACTACAAAAAACTTCTTGCAGAGCAGGTATATATGTTCAAGAAAAAACTCCCATTATTAAGCACACTCAAACAATATAATAGGATTAAATAAAGACATTGGTTTTTCCTTGTATTAGGTTAGACTAAAAAGGATTAGGCAACCTACTCCAAGCTGTTAAAGCTTTAATAATTATTTTGGGTACTCATGGCGCATTACAGGGGCAATATTCTGACTAAGATTCTCAACGAGGATCAAGTGTTCCAATAATATTACATTAATCAAAAGTAAATCCGCTCCAACATTGGACTCATTAGTGTCATCTTTATACCTAGAACCATTATTCTTATTCTGTTCGATCGGTGTCAACTTTTTGCCACCGGTTAATCGCATAATTTCATATCTTGTATATACAATGAGGTTATAAAACAAGTACTCATGAACAAAAGCTAAAAACAGCTATGAAAATTAAAAGTTCAAAGGCACACTACGCTAAAGTACTCTATTATATGTTTTTCTTGGTAATTAAAATCATAATTTACCCATCTTTAATAGAGAAGTATAAAGTAATTCGTTCCACACATCAGGAATACCAGGCACGCACCAATGGTTACAATCCTGTACAGCCTTCTCGGCCGCATTCTTCTCTTCTTCAGCTGTGTTGTACTTTCTACCATAAATTGAGACGTGCCCATCGGCTCGATAATAAGTAAGTTTAGTTACATTTAGATACAAAACAGGTGTCTTCATTCGTTTCAGAGCGTTTTCGAGTATTTCCACCTTCAAAGGATACTTTTCTACGAAATTCGTTTCGTTTGAAATTGGCCCTGTTTCTCTGTTGCATTTTCCACCAGTATTCCATTTACCCCCGCTGCATATGTAGTCATCCATAGTTAATATTTAGGATAACGTAGTAGGGCGCAGTTTTAAGTTTTAGACTGACTATTTATGCATCTACGTCGTCGTAGAAATAGATCAGATTGGTATTATGAGGTTTACCTGAAATGGGTATCGGAATATCCTCGGAAAATTACTTGGGTTTTGTTAGAGTCGATATTCTTGTCAATCCATCTTCTCCAAGTAGCAAGTGCTTTTTCGAATGCTTTAAGTACATCTAGTTCCGGATATACTTTATTACCTTCTTGGAAATAATTTTGCCTGCATATCAACAAACCAATCATTAGATGCTAGCCAACGGACACCCTATGGCCTATAGTGACTCCTATATCTGCAGTGGCGGTGGAGCCAGGATAACCGTTATGGATGGAGGGCCAAAAAAAGTTGTCTTTGTTAAGGCCCAGCAAACCAGGCGCGGAGGAAACACAAAGAACTTTGTTTCTTGGGCGCAAACTTGGCCAGCAGATAAGGGGGCTATCGCTCCTGCGGCCTATGTTGGCTCCACTAAAAAACAATTGTCATTGTAGAATGATATATATGATTGATAGATCACTGTTAACTTACCCAGTTTTATGATGATTCCACCAGTGCCATGAATTAAAGATCATAATATCAGCATCTCGAGATAATGTTACTAGTTTTTCCATCTTATCCAATCTTAAAGTGTCCATTTTTTTCTTAGTTGTCGTGTTGAAATATGTTGATGTACTCACCAAAAATGGAGCACACACCCACTCAATAGAACAGTTGTAATCCTAAAAATAATCAAAAACCGGAAGTTAAAACCAAATTGGCTAAATTAAAATCTCAAGATAAGATAGAGATAATTAAATTGTTAATGTAATTTTATAGCAGCTTATCTTAATTACCTCAAATCTGACTGAATACATTCCTGTCTTCTTGACTTTCATGTCAACATTCCAAAGCATACAAACTAGAGATTCCCACATATTCCTATTCAATGAATCCCCCACAAATACCATTTTCTTTCCTCTCATTCTCTCCAAGAAATCACTTGTGTTTAATCTGCAAAACATCAAACAAAATTCAGATAAATTCAAGCTTGTTTACTGCACTGTTTGACAATCGCTGGGCCAGATATACATTTACCTTGAGATATTGCAACCATTGGGCTGCCATTGCCATTTCAAGTAATCATTATCTGGTCTCCTATTACGGATACAATCATGACGACTGTCAACAAATGGACAAGAACCAACTGGGTAATATGGTTCCCTAGCTTCCTCCCTTAATACCCATTGACCATCAAATATATCACATTCTTGCTCTTCTTCAGTCGTCCTACTACTGTCCTTTCCAGGCTGCAGATCAGAAGCGCCAGTTGTTATGTTTTCCGGGTTTCCTTCTAGTACTTCTTCTTCTTTAACCAGTGATTTATCTCCAGCTTCTTGAACCAAAATACTAGAATTTTTGTTCACATTCCTATCATCATAATCTTGGGTCTTATTATCATTCTGACCAATAAAGATAGTTTCATTTTTCACTCCCACATTTGGGATTTCTGTTTCTTTGTCGTGCAACAAAGAAACATTTCCAGACGTGTTTTGCAACTCTGACGTAGCATTATAAGAAGGTGTAGAACTAGTAGAATTTGAATGACAAAGAAACCAAGGAGATATGTAAATTCCATTTTGAAATGATTTAGAGAAACAGATTCTTTTATGAAAACTAGAATGATTCAGTAATGATGATGGTTTTAATGGAGAGTAGTAATTGAAAAGAAGTGTAACAATAAGAAGTGAAATTCCAACTCCATAGCCAATACCTGATATCACATTTCTTCTACTTTTTGAATGTAATGCTTTCGCGAAAAAGAAATTATCGAAAAACTCAAGCTTAGAATTCTGCAACATCATCGACAACTACTTCCTAATTCTCAACTTCTTCTACCTAGTATATATCGACAGAAACGAAAGAAAGCGAGCAAAGAACTAAGAAAAGTGTTTAATTGGTCACATCCATAGTTGCATTGCTGTTGAAATGTTATTATGTAAATTATGAGTAGTAGTTAGACAAAACAACTTAACATAATTGGAGAGACAATAAACTAATGACGGAGTTCTTCAAACATGCATGTCAAAACAATGGATGGAAGCCCAACCAACTTAATAATAGAGAAAGCCACCATTCTTCTATGGTTCGATTAGCAGTCGCACTCTCATAATTAGTTACTGCCAGATCGAGCCAACATTCATGATCATCGGACTTTGTCGAATCAGTTGAATTAAACTGCAAGTGGAATTTATTTATTTATGTATGTTGAATGTAAACGAATATTTAACCATGAACTATACGTTGTACTATATACGATGGGATGAGAGAGTTACGGCTAAGAAATGTCTTTTTAGGAATCGGATATAAGATTCCTAATATCTACCGGCATGTGATGAACTAATTAAAGAACACAACAAATAATGCATTAGATAAGCTAATCCAACTATCAATTAGTATCAAGGCATTTCTTTCATCATGTTTCTCGGGGCTCCGACCTTTTCTTAAAAAAACATAAGCGGGATAAGAAGACCAGCCAAAAGAAAGAAAACAATGAGAAAACAAAACAAAAAGTTATACTTCTCGAAATTCAGCTCCGACTTTTCAACCGCTCAGCGTCGACTATATCAATTAAGGGCCCAAATTCAGGCTTCTAGGTATATCTTATTTCAACCTCATTTCAACTTACATTTTCTTTGCGCCTCTCACCCATTTCTTCTAATCCTTACCAAATCTCTTATAATTGTCGGTAATATGAATTCTGGTTTTAACTCGGAGGGACGAGTCGTGCAGATCTTATTATATAGATGTTCACTTTAGTGTGGAATCTTGTTACTTGGGAATCAAGTATGTAATTCTATAAATAGAGTCTTAAACCCTTTGTATTTCACACATCTAATAAGATTTTCTCCCGTTTTTCGTCTCTACTTTGTGTCTTTCCTTCTCTATTTTCTAGTTCCACAACACGTAATCAGCACGCTCTACACTGAGTGTTTCTCTAAACTTAAAGAAGAAAAAGTGTTTTGAAATTTTTGATTTTTTTTTCTCTAAGCCGCATAAGATAACACCATAAAACAGGGAAGCTTTCGGTCTAATCTCTAGTTTGTTTTACATATTCAATCATAACGTGATATGATTTGTTTAGTTCAAACATCGACTGTTGTTCATGTTTTGCATGTACCCACTCATCTCGATTGGATAGTTGAAGCAATAAATCATCTGATGTTTGTGCTTACAGAAGTGGATTGGTGCTTCCGTCAGCATTAACGGAGCCTTTTTAGAGGCAGCCATGGCGGTACATGCACAAACACATGTTTGAGCATGAGATGTCACAACTTACACGGTCTTATAAAGTAAAGTTAATTTATTATATTTAATTTTTCTTTCTTGATTTTGTCAACACACAGCAGGATATATTTCCTTCCAATGGATTTTATATATCTTCGTAACCCTAACACGAGAATCTAATTATAATTTTTCTCCGTGTTATTTTTGGGTGCAATTAAATTCCATTGTCTAATCTTAAAATGGCATGGCCTATTTTTATTTCTTTATGGGGTGTGTTGACCAACTTTTGTTAACAAGTTCCAAATCCTTTCTTCTCTCATCTTTTACATAGAGAAAAGAAAAAGAAAAATATCAATAGTTTATAGTTTCTTTCCCTGTAATGAAACTATAATCACCAAAAATTGGTGTTGGTTTGGAACCACATGCATGGTTGAAAAACCTACGCCCAATTAATTTTGGTATCTTTATCATATAGACAAAGATCATGTGATTTACTCACATGGTTTCTATTTTTTTATAAGAAACCATTAATCAACCACAACGAGGATTTTCTCTTTGGGATGACTAGAACGACAAAAAAAAAAAAATTCTTTTGTCAATACAATTTTGGTAAGTCGTACAAACTAATCAATGTTTATTTTATCCATCGCTTCTTTAAGAGGAGAAAAAATATGTTGGCATATTTTCTAAATTTTACCAATATGGTGTGATTTCGGAAACGAACTTGCACCATCAAATATGATTTTATTAAATAATAAATCATTGACTTCTATTTCTCTTAGAAAATCATTCAACAACCACAAAATAGATTTTCTCTAAAAATCATAACGATAATGATTTCTATATTTTCTCAAAGAAACAAATTAGCTAATTAAGTTCGGTTTTTCCCTATCGATTTTAAAGGGATGTAGCCATAAAATATCGTTATTATTACAAATACCAATAAAAGGAGGAATTGCTACATTCCTTAGGGATATTGAGCAATTATTGTTTCCTCATGATAATCTCCAAAATTCGGATTATTCCACTTGTTGGAACACCGAAAGACACATAAGATCAAAGGGTGCACCCGGTTTGTAAGCCTATATATCATTAGTCCTTGTAGTGACTAAATTTATCTTAAAATTTAGTTTCTTTTGGAAAATAAAGTGTCCACAATCTCAATCCAAATCTTTATCTCGTTGGATCGTTGGCCTTAGAGTTCACGCAATTATATGGAGATTTATTTACATATTTTATATGTTTTTGGTTGTAGCCAATAAAATCCTTGGTTGATGATTAATTTTGTATGTCAAGAAGACTACAATTTTATTTTATTTTTAGGACAATTTCTTTTATGACTCTTTAAATCAGAATCTACTGCCCAATCTGGAGTTGTTTATAATCCAGAAATTATTATGAGTATATGTCCTCGAATTAATAGGATAATACTCTACGAAACTTGTTTTCGTTTTATGAGGTAAAAATACTTTCGCCATAATCAGGGGGAGACTATACACTACCAGCAAAAGTTGGTGTTAATTAACTTCAATGTTATATCAGTTTCTCTCCCATCATGACCAAATCGAAAAAGACTGCTATTAACTAGGCGTAAAATATCTCATTTAATTTTATATAAGCGTTTGCCTCTTTAAGAGTCCAGTCACATCTTGTAAACTAAGTAGTGTTCCATGAGAGCCTACTGGTAGTGCTCCAATTGAGTATACCAAAATACCATTCACATTCTCAAAATTAATATCTCATCCCTTGATGATGATGAGATCAAAACGCCCGTGGGCGCTGGTACCAGTAAATTTTGAATTTTTCAAAATATGCATATACTTGAGAATTGTGTGGGATCGTGGTAAACAAAAATGATTGTCGAATATTCGTTTAAAGTAGCTACTGAAATAAATGATGGTGGTTTTGAACCCCTCTACAGAGGAATATCGACATATGTGATTGGTTGGCATATAATCCAAATTTTGTTGGATTAATTTCTCGATTGATGCAATTTTGGATCCAAAACTTAACACCTTAAAAATGCCAAGCCTATTAATTACAGGTTGGTGTAGTCATATTGCATCGTTATACGAGAAATGTATTCGTTGTAAAAATCATTTGAGGGTTTTATTTTTATTAGACCCTAGAATTGGTTCAATAATTGAGCTCCTTATATAATTGGCATGGTAGTCCTTTAAGGACTCATATATGATCGGAGAACATTTTCGAATTTGTGAATTTACATATATGATCGGAGGATCAAATTACATTCATGCAGCCACTTGACTCGACTATGTCAGGTTTAACAATCCTTTATAAATTTGGTACAAAACCAAAAATCCAGATTAATTAGTTGATGAATTCAACGTTGTAGGTCTCTTGAGGAGTCCTTAAAAACACAAAAATCCATGCTTTAGCAGCATAAAAATTATTTTTCTTAAATCTGCAGTTTAAATATTGTGCTTGCATAAAAATTGTCTATCTTATATAGACTAGAGTTATGATGCTTATTTTTATAATACTCATATAGTTGAGTTAGCATTCATAAATCGTCAAAAATTGTACTCTTTTCCCTTCGTTTCAGGTTTTACCCCATGTGGTTTTCCTGACAAGGTTTTAACGAGGCAACATCTCACTGACATTTAATGTTCTTTCAAAAATGTTGATATTTGTGCTCTTTTTCCTTCGTCCAATATTTTTCCCATTGGGTTTTACTGGCAAAGTTTTAGTGAGGCAATTTATTCAACATGGTGGCCATCCAAGGGGGAGTTATATCAATTTCGGTTATCTGGTGGATTCCCACCATTAACTAGGTCATTTTGTTAGACTAAACAACATAACAATCTCCTGGAAATTTGGATATTCTTCTGAACCATAGAAAGCTATGACCACAAATATTATTTGGTTCACTTATAATAACGTATCTGCATCTTGGCTCTTTTATCGAAGAAACTCCATCAACGACTTCATCAAATCATCACGAGCAATTAACATTAATGCATCACACAAGTTCTCAATGAGTTGAAGAAGAACATAGACTCTGGAAAAGTATTAATAGAAGAAAATACTGCTTGTGCAACATAAAAGAAGACTTCATCAACTAGAAGAATTCTACACGCAAGCGTGGCTATCTCTAGCATTCAAGAAATTTGTTCATCGAAATTGGGAAGTCTCGACTCAAACATTTTAAAGACTATATTTAACTGAAGTACTTATCAGGGGGAGCATCATAGTGAAAGGTATTTTTACTGGACTATCACGTTGTACTCTTTTTCATTCGTCAAGGTTTTGTCCCATTGGGTTTTTCCTTGTTAAGGTTTTAATGAAGAAACATATGCATGTCACTTTGTTCTAAGTTCTTCATAATTGTACTCTTTTTCCTTCGATCAGGTTTTGTCCCTTCGTATTTTCCTGACAAGGTTTTAACGAGACAATTAGCTTAGATACAGTGGTCATCTAGGGGGAGTGTTATAAACGGCAGTTTATTATATAGATGCCCACTTTAGTGGAATCCTGTTACTTGGGAACCAAGTATGTAAACTCTATAAATAGAGTCTTAAACCCTTTGTATTTCACACATCTAATAAGATTTTCTCCCGTTTTTCGTCTCTACTTTATGTCTTTCCTTATCTATTTTCTAGTTCCACAACAAAATTCTTATTGTAGACACCGAAACAATAAATAAGCAACAAGTTAAAGAAATCAATGAAAGATATAATAGTTACACCTCGTTTAACTGGGGGTTGCACAAATTAGGCTACCGAATTTAACCTCATCCATGGGAGGTGGATATGTGGTGTTTAAATATGATAAAAGTACTAGATTTTCCTAATCGGATAAATAACGACATGCATGTGTCGCCTTTTTTTTTGAAACCGAAAGAACATGCCTAAATTGCTATTACACATGGGTATCTTGTACCCACATAATCATTCAATAGAATTCGATTGACAAAATGTGGGATTGCATGGTCCCGTATTGTTATTGATAAGTTTCATTTTTGGCTTCCGTTGGCTACATAGTTTGCCAGACCATCTGCTGCTTGATTCCCTTCCTTGTAGTTGTGTTGTCTAAGGCAATGAAAAATTTGTCACATTGTCTGTTTTATTTCGATAATCATTTCTGTGATATACCATGCAGCTTCTGCCTTCGTTTTTATAAATCGTATCAGATTTTCTGAATCTGTCTTAGAGATAACTTTTGGCCATTGTCTCTCAGTTGTTGTCCTTATTTCCAGCAGAGTTGTCCACGTTTCCGCTATTAGCGTTGTAGTTATTCTTAGGCTGCGCGAGAGCCATCACAATTTGAGCACTCGAATCCCTGCAAATAAAACCTGGTCCCACCATTCCCGGATGTCCCCTAGCATCCCCATTCGCGTTGATCTTTATCCAATCCGGATTCGAATTAGCCCAGCCTGCTAATATCGTTGGTGTTGCTCTGATATTGTGTCAGAGCATTGCTCGGTCGAACTCGCATGCGTTGCTATCTCAAGCATGTTTGTCAATGTTAGTGATCAAAACTATAAGTCTTGATTTCTAGTCTACTATAGATAAGTCTCGGACTAGGATAGTAAGTGTAGTTGAGCTCAAGGACTCCATGGTGATTCATCATACAAGACGAAGATCTACTCAAGGAACCGGTGGAACTTCTCGACAAAAAGGTATGTGGAGACTTGAACTTATCTGTCACTCAAAAGTATATCTATTCTATCTCCTACTCTTTGAGACAAAAAGTCGTATGTTATATATATAGACTATGATTATACACATTTGGTATTTCGAGCCGAGTATATCTCGCTTATATACATCTCAAAATATGTGTTAGTAAGCTTTTCGCTTCGAACAAGTTTATCTTCACCTAGTGACGAAAGTCATGATATGTTTCAATCACTTTGAAAATCGCTTTGACGAGAAATGGTGTAACAACTGTATAACGTCCTCTAAGAATGTTTCAATGATTGGAATGAGAGTTTAGATTACATAACCAATGGTGGACATAAGCATTGTTATGGAAACACAGTTATGTATAAGTCTTATTCCTTGAACCAAAGTTTTCGAACTTTGTTGATCAAGAGAACCGGAAGAATGGCAAGTGCCAAGTCCGCGAACTTCCGAAGTTCTCAAACCCGAGAATTTCTGCTGGAGTTGACAAACTACTTGCGTGAAGCTAAGTCCGCGAACCCAGTCCGCGAACTGGCGAAGTTCTCATCCCGAGAATTTCTGCTGGAGTTTGTAAAATCTGTCCGGTATCTTAAGTCCGCGAACCTAGTCTGCAAACTTGAGAAGGTTATATATCTAAAGATGATTTCTGAACTTAACTTAAAAAGACTAAGGAATGCTTTTTGCAAACCGTGGCTATAAAAGTTCATGAACCGATTCGAGTGAATCAAATCATCTTTGCTTCAATTGTGTCTTGCGTAGTTACATAAGATTTCCTTGCAATTGAACAACTCTCTAACTAGTTCAATTGAGTCATTTGAACTAGTTATGGTGAAGAAGAACATGGTTGATATGAAATGCTCATATAGCTAACCTTTTGGTTGACTATTATTGAACCAACAATGTACACGTTTGGGTACGGTTAACAAACCTAGAAGCGTGCAGTTCATTTGTGTATAACAAGCTAAGTTTTCGATCTAACGGTTGAGAAATATTAGCTTGAATCTAAATCACGTTTTCATCTAACGGTGGATATTGATTGCTTTGTTACCAAGGCAAAACCCTGATTTGAAAGACTATATAAGGGGACATCTAGCAACTCTGCAAAACTAGTGCCCACACCTTACGTGTGATACTAGTTTGCGTGCTAGAGTCGATCCTCCTTTAACCTTTGTTTTCTTCTTCTAAAACCAGGTTAAACGACTTGAAGAATTCATTGGGATTGTGAATCCAGACCGATACTACTTTTATCGTAGTTGTGTGATCTGATCTTGCATCTTCTATCGTACGAGTACAATCATATTGATTGGCTTGAGATTGATATCTCCGATAGGCAAGATATATAAAGTAATCACAAACATCTTTGTCTCATCGTTTTTGATTCCGCAACATCTTGTTTCGCTACCATACGATTAAGATTGTTGTGAGGTGATTGATTAATCTAGGCTGTTCTTCGGGAATATAAGACCGGATTATCAATTGGTTCCTGTTCACCTTGATTATTATCAAAAGACGGAACAAAAACTTTAGGGTTTTTCTGTGGGAGACAGATTGATCCTTTGATAGACTTGTCTGTGTGAGACAGATTTGTTTATTGTTAAAGCCTGCGATTTTGGGTCGTAGCAACTCTTAGTTGTGGGTGAGATCAGCTAAGGGAATCAAGTGCGCAGTATCGTACTGGGATCAGAGGCATAGGGAGTACAACTATACCTTGGATCAGTGGGAGACTGATTGGGGTTCAACTACAGTCCAGTCCGAAGTTAGCTTGGAGTAGGCTAGTGTCTGTAGCGGCTTAATACAGTGTGTGTTCAATCTGGACTAGGTCCCGGGGTTTTTTTGCATTTGCGGTTTCCTCGTTAACAAAATTTCTGGTGTCTGTGTTATTTCAATTTCCGCATTATATTGTTTTATCTTTATAATTAAAATAATACAGGTTGTGCGTTAGATTATCAATTAGAGTAATCCAACCTTTGGTTGTTGATTATCATTGATTGATCCTCGGATATTGGTCTTTGGTACCATCCGAGTTATTCCTTGTATTTTATTAGAACTCGCAGTTCCTGCTTGAGTAAATCAAATCAAGGGAGAGATATAAACTCGTTGATATACTTTTAATTGATTGAGTCTTTTTGATTCTCTTAAGAGTATATTCGAGTTTGTCCATACAGATTTCTAAGCGAAATATTGGGTGGTGTTGTTAGACCCCCGCTTTTTCAATTGGTATCAGAGCAGGCAAACACGTTTAAGACCTTACAAGTCTGTGTTTGTAGCGATCTGACTCTATGGACAGTAGTGCTATCTCAATAAATGCACCACCAGATCCAGGGATTTCAAAATTCTCTTCCATGACTGATTCAATAAAATCTGTAGAAGAAATTCTATCTAAACCTCCACCAGGTTTAAAATCCCTTGAAGTGTTTTCAGGTCTTGAAAAGAAGCTTGAGAGCTTATCTCTTGATGTTGAGTTATACCTCCAGAAAGAGCAAGAATCTCTTGACAGGCTAAATCAAGTTATGATGAATAATATTCATGTTGAGGTTGATATTGATTTACTAATCAGTGAGAGCAATGCTCCTCCTCTACGTAATCCAATTAGTTGTGATAAACTAAACGAATTACAAGAGGAGTTTAAATCTCAGTTATCTTAGTGTATCACCTCAAAGCACGAATTGATTCGTTTCTCAATTCCTGATACTTCCTATCAAGATAGTAGTATTATCTTCTTTTATGAAGAATCTAGGACGTCTCTTTTTATCAAAAGAGTTTCCCTTCGCAGTACTAAAAACTATCTGCAGAAACTGTTTTTTATAAGTTGGAAAACAAGAAATCATAAACACAAATCTTTTTGGGTTCTCTTGAAGTTCTTTGATAGACTTATAAAAACAGTTCCTTGGGTGTTTCTCAACACTACAAGATTTAATAGTAGTTGGAAAGAAACTCTTTCTTGGTGCAATGGTGAGCAAGACATTGTTCACCTCAACACAACTTGTTTGTGTTGAAAGTGCATCCTCACCAAGAAATGCCCTGCTGTGTATACGGTAAGGGAAGCACAACAACTGGGGCGCACAGATTTTATTCGGTAAAGCTGAAGAATTCAATTGGACTTTTATAAAAAGGTATGTCTATAAACTTGAACAAGTTTTATGTTTTTATTACTTGTTTGAGTACTTATAATGATCCATGTACCTTGCTTATCGTTCATTTCTACCTAACTTGATTTGTGTTTAAGGTTCTTAAATGTTTAGGTTTGAAAACATTAGTTCGGGATGTTTGGACTTCATGGTACACATACCAAGTATGCATAACATCATTTAAAACCAAAATCCAGGGGTTTAAGTTCGCAAACCCCGTCTGCATACTGCTCCAGGATACGAAAAATTCGTTTGCAAACCCGTATGCATACCTGATGTCGATATTCGGTAAATTTGTTTAGGCCGTAACTTCTTCATACGAACTCGGATTGACCTCATTCTTCTTGCACTCTCTTCCTCTTTGAATTCTCTTAAAAATGGAGATGCGAAACCTTGAATTTGGATGAGTTAAGATTGGTATTTGTCCTGTCTCTTGTTTTTGAGTATTTTGCTCCGTTTCGTTGCACTTGTTCCACTTCTGCTGAACTTGGGCACTTGGATTCTTGGAGTACTACTCTTCTAAGATAATTTTTAGATTTTACAAGAATGTTGTTTATGAATCACAAATAAGGAAGTTCAAGAATGGAAAGTAGTACGCAGTGCTATGGAATTCTTGAATGTTCACAATCATCCCTTGTGAACTAGGGTGCATAGTCATTATTGACTTTGTATGTTCTTCTTTGTTAAGAAAAACTTTTTATACGCCTTTGGTATCTATTATTGGTGTAAATCCATGCGAAAAAAATTGATTCTACCCTATAAGGACAAATCATCTTGTATGTGCATTACGAGTTTGTCTTGTTGCCTAGAAAACTTCTTATGAGAATTTATTCTTATTTTTGAGAAGGATTACTAGAGTTTGCAATAGCCATTATTGTGATTACACATAGATATTTCCAGCGTTTTCATCTTCATGTTTTTAGATTTATTGGTTTAAATTCTAAATTTGTTTGGAAGATGATTTTTGCAATATTTATTTTTATGGTTTTATATATTGCAATATTGTTATGGGATTTGTGTGTTTACGTCCGTGAACTTGACTGTCTCATATCTTGTCAAAAGTAAAGTCTTTTGTATGTCGATATGCATGTATTGATAAAAGAATGAATGGACTTTTGACAAATAAAAAAGTTAAGCCTATATTCTCAATCTTTGATGGAAGATAGGTTAAAATCTTTTGTTTGCAAGGATTATGTCTATTGAATGTCGTTATGCGAATAGTGATGGAAGATAGAATGAATCCTTGTATATTCCGCAGTATTGATCTTTACTGATCCATATTTTATGTAATACTGTGAGGCTCCGTAATGTGTCTTATGTTGAGCACTAAACAACCAAGTTGATTATTTTTGATTGGCTTTGTTGTTGCTCCGTAAGGTACTATATGTCGAGCGTTATGAACTAAATTAATCATCTTTTGGTTATTTAGTTATTACTCCATAAGTTTTTCTTGTGTTGAGTATATGAACGCTTAAGCTAATCATTCCTTATGGTTAAACTTAGTCGTAGCTCCGTAAGTTTACTTATGTTGAGCACAATCAATTAAATTGATCACTTTTTGTGTTTAATTTGATTGCGTATTCCGATTAAATTAATCATGGGTTTACTTGTGACTAATTTGATTGAGTTTTTGGATATAAAAATCATTCTTATGGTTTTGGTGTCCAATAAAAATCCTTCTTTTCTTTTGAAACAAAGGTCGCTCGTTGTTGTACTTTTGGGAATGACATTAAATGGGGGAGAGTTCTTTTGAACTTGTGCTTAATGGTCATATCTTGAGGGGTGTGCGGTTGTGGAATTTTGGAGGGGTTATCTTGTATCTTTAAACTCCTTGATGAATGCTGTTAGCTTCGGCTATATGATTGCATCTAAATAAGATGATGTGTGTTTCTTTCTCTCAGTCATGAAATGTCTCTTACGGTAATTTCATTATGATCCCGTTCTTGTACCTTTGCCAATTTTATTGACAAAAAGGGGGAGAATTAATATGTAGTTCACACTACAAATACATATGGTTTTCGGATCATTGTGTAAGGGGGAGTGGTTTCCATGTGAGGTGGAGTATTGACTAAGGGGGAGTGATACATATCACCATAGTATTATTGTTGAAGTTGTGATACAATTGAACTTTGACACTGTATAATAATACTATGACACCGTATAAAAATGATCGAGACCGATGCTTTCTCATTGTTATAGCTACGGATCTTCAACAACGGTGATGCTAAACTTACAACCTTTGGGATCATTGGAGTACTTGGAAGTGACGAAGATTTCGATGAATGTTGAAGATTAGACATGTGGAATAGGAGCTACTAAAGTTTCGTTATCCTTTTTGTATTCCATAAGTATTGGTAGTTTTGTCACTAAAATTGACAAAGGGGGATATTGTTAGAGCATTGCTCGGTCGAACTCGCATGCGTTGCTATCTCAAGCATGTTTGTCAATGTTAGTGATCAAAACTATAAGTCTTGATTTCTAGTCTACTATACCTAAGTCTCGGACTAGGATAGTAAGTGTAGTTGAGCTCAAGGACTCCATGGTGATTCATCATACAAGACGAAGATATACTCAAGGAACCGGTGGAACTTGTCGACAAAAAGGTATGTGGATACTTGAACTTATCTTTCACTCAAAAGTCAATCTATTATATCTCCTACTCTTTGATACAAAAATTCGTATTCTATATATATAGACTATGATTATACACATTTTTTATTTTGAGCCGAGTATACCTCGCCTATCTATATCTCGAAATATGTGTTGGTAAGCTTTTCGCTTCGACCAAGTTTATCTTTACCTAGTGACGAAAGTCATGATATGTGTCAATCACTTTGAAAATTGCTTTGACGAGAAATGGTGTAACAACTGTATAACGTCCTCTAAGAATGTTTCAATTATTGGAATGAGAGTTTAGATTACATACCCAATGGTGGACATAAGCATTGTTGTGGAAACACATTTATGCATAAGTCCTATTCCTTGAACCAAAGTTTTCGAAATTTGGTGATCAAGAGAACCGGAAGAATGGCAAGTGCCAAGTCCGCGAACTGCCGAAGTCCTCAAACCCGAGAATTTCTGCTGGAGTTGAAAAACTACTTGCGTGAAGCTAAGTCCGCGAAATCAGTCCATGAACCCAGTCCGCGAACCGGCGAAGTTCTCATCCCAAGAATTTCTGCTGGAGTTTGTAAACTTTGTCCGGTATCTTAAGTCCGCGAACCTAGTCTGCGAACTTGAGAAGGTTATATATCTTAAGATGATTTCTGAACTTAAACTTAAAAATACTAAGGAATGCTATTTGCAAACCGTGGCTATAAAAGTTCATGAACCGATTCGAGTGAATCAAATCATCTTTGCTTCAATTGTGTCTTGCGTAGTTACATAAGATTTCCTTGCAATTGAACAACTCTCTAACTAGTTCAATTGAGTCATTTGAACTAGTTATGGTGAAGAAGAACATGGTTGATATGAAATGCTCATATAGCTAACCTTTTTGTTGACTAGTGTTGAACCAACAATGTACACGTTTGGGTACGGTTAACAAACCTAGAAGCGTGCAGTTCATTTGTGTATAACAAGCTAAGTTTTCGATCTAACGGTTGAGAAATATTAACTTGAATCTAAATCAGGTTTTCATCTAACGGTGGATATTGATTGCTTTGTTACCAAGCAAAACCCTGATTTGAAAGACTATTAAGGGGACATCTAGCAACTCTGCAAAACTAATGCCCACACCTTACGTGTGATACTAGTTTGCGTGCTAGAGTCGATCCTCCTTTAACCTTTGTTTTCTTCTTCTAAAACCAGGTTAAACTACTTGAAGACTTCATTGGGATTGTGAAGCCAGACCGATACTACTTTTATCGTAGTTGTGTGATCTGATCTTGCATCTTCTATCGTACGAGTACAACCATATTGATTGGCTTGAGATTGATATCTCCGATAGGCAAGATATATAAAGTAATCACAAACATCTTCGTCTCATCGTTTGTGATTCCGCAACATCTTGTTTCGCTACCATACGATTAAGATTGTTGTGAGGTGATTGATTAATCTAGGCTGTTCTTCGGGAATATAAGACCGGATTATCAATTGGTTCATGTTCACCTTGATTATTCTGAAAATACGGAACAAAAACGTTAGGGTTTTTCTGTGGGAGACAGATTGATCCTTTGATAGACTTGTCTATGTGAGACATATTTTTTTATTTTCAAAGCCTGCGATTTTGGGTCGTAGCAACTCTTAGTTGTGGGTTAGATCAGCTAAGGGAATCAAGTGCGTAGTATCCTGCTGGGATCAGAGGCGTAGGGAGTACAACTGTACCTTGGATCAGTTGGAGACTGATTGGGGTTCAAATATAGTCCAGTCCGAAGTTAGATTGGAGTAGGATAGTGTCTGTAGCGTCTTAATACAGTGTGTGTTCAATCTGGACTAGGTCCCGGGGTTTTTCTGCATTTGCGGTTTCCTCGTTAACAAAATTTCTGGTGTCTGTGTTATTTCAATTTCCGCATTATACTGTTTTATCTTTATAATTGAAATAATACAGGTTGTGCGTTAGATCATCAATTAGAGTAATCCAACCTCTGGTTGTTGATTGTCATTGATTGATCCTCAGATATTGGTCTTTGGTACCATCCGAGTTATCCCTTGTATTTGATTAGAACTCGCAGTTCCTGCTTGAGTAAATCAAATCAAGAGAGAGATATAAACTCGTTGATATACTTTTAATTGGTTGAGTCTTGTTGATTCTCTTAAAAGTATATTCGAGTTTGTCCATACAGATTGTTAAGCGAAATACTGGGTGGTGTTGTGAAACGTTGTTTGATTGTTTATAATGATATGAGAGTTGAGGTTCTTTATTTTGTTTGTTGATAGACGAGATAACATGTTATTTCAGGTAGATAATGCTATTGAGCAGTGAATAAGCATGTGCTCCATTGTTTCTGGTTCGGTATTGCACCTGGGCATTGGTTGGAGTTGGTGAGGTTGATGCGGTGTAAAATAGAAAAGGTAGGAAGACATTCATCTGTAGCTTTCCACAAGAAAAGTTGCATTTTTGGTGGACATGGTAAGTTCCACAAGAATTTGGCAGGTGGTAATGGTTGTCTTGTTGTATTAGACAATTGTAGCCGCTGGCAGTGGGGTATTTTCCGGACTTTGAATGCGGGCATACGATTTCATCCAGAGGCCTGTATAGAGGAAGGTGTATGTTTATGATGTGCTGGACAATAGAAGGTGGGAGGTTATTCAGGTGTTCATAATTCCATTGCGGTCTAGAGGATGAAGGAATGGGTGTGCTTTTTTGGAAGATCGGTTGATTTTGTATATACTTCTCATTGTATAATCTGAAGCAGATAGAATTAGGTTAGTCGTGAATGTTCCAGATTCTTTTCATGATCAAGGCTTTATTGTGATGATTATTTTTCTTTATGCCGAGGCCCCCTTTTTCTATCTTTTTTTTAGCTTGATCCATCCTAAAGGTTAGAATTTTTTAACTGATGAGTCATGGCCTCAGAGAAAATTCCTAGCGATTCGATCTATCTGATTGTGTACATGGGTGGGGAACAATTGTGTTTGCATAAGGTGGTTTGAGGTAGGTATTAAGGAGGTTTTAATGGGTACAAACCTTCCAACTTTATGAGTAAGACATTTGGTCAACCATCCTTGAGCCTTTCACGCCAAACGTTGAAGTAATGGGTCTAATATGTGACTAGAGCTTCTCCCGTATTTGAAATGTACTCCCAGGTATAATGGTGGGGTTGTCGATGTTGGCATGTCAAAGAATTGTTGAATAACGTCCAACTTATGTTGTTGCAGTCTTGGATAGTGAATTATTATTGATTTTGATGTGTTGATTACCTGACCTGCTGAAGAGATTTTGACGTGTTGATTACCTGGCCCGCTAAAGAGCTGTAGGACCGAAATAGTCTCTTGAGGTGATCACTTCTTTCCTGAGATGCCTTGTAAGTGATTAGGAGGTCGTCTGCATATATTAAATGCAATATAGGCGGAACCTTTTGAGAGATGTTTAGCCTATTACAAGATTTTGTGCTTCCAGATTGCCCAGGTTTGTCGAAAGGATTTCTGCACATATTATGAAAATATAGGAAGATATAGGACCTCCCTGTCCAACGCCTCTCGTAGGGATGATGTATCCTTGAGGAGTACCATTGGTGTTAATTGAATATGTAACTATAGTGGTACATAGCATAATGTGATCTACAAATATGGTTGGAAATCCCATTTTGGTAAATGTTGTTTTGATGAAGCCCCAATCTAAGCTATTATAAGCTTTATTTATATCCAGTTTAAGGGATACTTTTGGATCTTTGGTAAGTGCGGAATTTTAATATGATGAAATAGTTCTCTAGCAATTGTTATGTCTTCACGTATTGATCATTGTGGTACAACAGTCTTTAATATGGACTTATGGGAGGATAGGGCGTATTACTACTCATTTTTTCAACCAAAAACGAATCACAAATAACAGGTTTGTGGAATTTTCTTTGAATCGACGGCGACAAGGAAGAGGGAAGATGAGAAGAAGATGAGCCCTCTAAAAGTTATGAGTTTGTGAAAAATTAAATGTAATGAGTTTGTTATAATTTTAATTTGTTTTTGATTTTGTTTTGTTAAGGATTTAATTAGGTTATATATATATATATATACTATAAAAAGAAGTGGTGTGTGTGTAGCCTTACAAATCCGACCATTGATTTCGTCATCCCACGATGGAGATTGATCGGTTATATGCCCTATATAGACGTCCGTCCGATCCCTTGGCTTCCTAATAAAAATATGATTCTAAAGATTATTTAACGTCGTCGGATCCTTGGATTTCTTAATTTGACTGCAGCGTCGGATTTCCTAATTTGACTAAGTTTCCGTTAATATAGGCTAACACTAAGTAGATGTATTTATAGAACAGAAGAGCGTCATTCTTTAACGGTTTCACCAACAGATGGTCTTCTATCTATAGTTCTTCCTCTCCATTAACGACTTTTAATTCTTAACTTCGTCTCTCTATGTCATAATAATACTGAGTTATTAATACTAAGTTATTATTATGGATGATTTAAAGTATGGATACGGTGAAATAAAAGAAAACATAGCTGATGATTTAAAAAAAAAATTGGTCTAAAGAGGAAAGGAGAAGAAAGAAATCCTAATAGAGGAAGAGGAGTGAATTGGGTAAGAGGTTTTATGTTTAATGCAACCAAATATCTCCTTATTAATACATCTTCATGGAAAACATATGACTAAGGGTCTGTTTGGCTTATGTTTGGTGGATGACCCTCCATGAAGATTATTTGTATACACCAGATATAATCTGGTCCATCGAACGTTCAATCATCCAATAAGCATAATGATTTGTACCATAATTTTCTCAAGAAAATTTAAGTTAGCCTCAACTAACTTAAAAGCTATTTTTAAAAAACAAATAAAATAAAAAACATGGTAAAGATTTATGTGCGAGATTTAAGTGTCACAACCCCGAATAATAAAACATTAGGGAATGTTTAAGGGTCACGGTCGGGGCTGTAAGCCCCGGATAATTTAACCTGACCAACAAAATACTATAGTATTCTCAAGGGACCACGGCCCCGGATAATTTGACCCGATCAACAAAATACTATGGTATCCTCAAGGGACCACGGTCGGGGCTGTAAGCCCCGGCTAATTTGACACAACCACAAATACTAGGGACGCAAGTCCGAACTGACTTATAAGCTCGGTGTTTGACCGTTATAATCTAATTAGTTTTGCGAATGACTAAAAAAGATTTTGGTAGAATACGGACCAGCCGATCAAACAACAAAACGAAAACGAAAAAGGTTGATCCCCGGCCGTAGGCCGGGGTGATACCTAGTATATATATATATATAAGTGGTTATTAGTGTTAGAGCACCACTCGGTCGAACTCGCAGGCGTTGCTATCTATAGCTTATTTGTCAAGTTTAGTTGATCAAAACTATATACTTGATTTCTATTCTACTTATAGCTAAGTCTCGGATTAGGATAGAATGTATAGTTGAACTTTAGACTTCACGACGTTCACCAATTAAAGAAGAATATCTACTGAGGAGCTTGGACGAACTTAATCATCAAAAGGTATGTGGAGACTAAAACTTTTTTATCACTCAGAAGTCTATTATATTCCATCTTCTAATGAGACTAAGTCGTATAGCTATATAGACTTTTACATTATACACATTTGATATTTCGAGCTGAGTTTATCTCACTTATCTATTTCTCGAAATATGTGTTGGAAGCTTTTTGCTTTAGCTATGTTCATCATATTCTTGACGAGTTTAGTTGGAAACAATCTATTTGTTGGAAACTAAATATTAAGTCAAAAGATGATCATGTGAAAATTACCTTGAACATCTTATATGATTTGTGTGAGACAGTCATTTGATGGTAGCTTGGGAAGTTTTGTAATGATCATTCGATCACTCGAAAATTAATTGAAGCTAACGGTATGTGTGAGATTACCATTGTCGTCTTCCAAGGATGTTTCAACGATTTAAATAAAAGTTTAAAACAATTGCCCATGTCTGGATACAACACGTTATGCATACCTAGTATGTGAACTGTATTGTGATGATTCAGGTCCGGAATTCTTGTTTGCGTACCTAGTATGCGAACGTATTTACCTGAGAAGGTCTGGAACTCTTGTTTGCATACCTAGTATGCGAACAGGTTTACCTGAGTTGGGTCCGGAACAGTTTTTCGTGAACCGGGTTTGCGAATGGCTTGACTAGGCCAAGGTCCGGAGCTGCTTTTCGCGTACCAAGTTTGCGAACACAGTGGTAAAGTTCTAAAATCGTTTTTGTATGATTCTCATACTCATGAACTAAAACATTTATGATTTAAGGAATGCAATCTTTGCAAATAGTGGCTTAATATACATGAAATGATTCTTGTATAAGTACTTTGTACGATTAAGAATCAAACCGATTTCGATTCAATTTGTTCATATATTTCCCAATGAGATAGTGAACAATTGAACAACTCTATTTGAAACACAATTAGATTCATTTGATTATCTTTCATGTTTGATTGATCTTCATATTTGATATAGAAGTGTTAGATGAATACGGCTAAGACAAAAGTATTCATATGGCTAACTTCGGTTAACTGTTATTGAGCCAACTCAATATACACGTTTAGGTACGGTAAACCATATCTAAATATAAGTATAATTCATTTGTGTGTAACAAGCTAAGACCATCTAACAGTGGAGATTGATTGCTTAATTTTTAAGCAGACTTAGCTTGAATCTTAAATCAGGAGTTCATCTAACTGTGAATATTGGATGCATTATTACTAAGCTATCTTATCTTTGATTGTAAGCAACCCTTATTTGAAAGAATATATAAGGGAGAACTCTAACAACTGGAAAACCTAACCCCGACACTTTCCTGTGTCCTAGTTGCAAACTAGAGTCGATTCTCCTTTAACCTAGGTTTTTCCAAAACCATTAATAGGTTAACGACTTGAAGACTTCATTTGGGATTCGAAGCCAGATCCAACTATTTTCTATGTAGTTGCGTATTCTGATCTTACTTGTTCTATCGTATTGAGTTTTATCTCCTCTAATATTTACTCGAGATTTATCTCTGATAGGTAAGATATAAAAAGTAATCACAACAGTTCTTCATCTCAGACTCTTGTGATTCCGCAATAACGTTTCCTGTTAATAAGTTGGGTTATTGTGAGGTGACTAATATTTCTAGGCTGCTATTCGAGAGTATAAGACTGGATTATTAGTTGGTTCATGTTCACCTTGGTTTTCATATCAAAAGACGGAACAAACAGAATAAAGGATAGACATATATGTGGGTGACAGATTTGTTTATAAGTCTGCGACTTTGGGTCGTAGCAACTCTTAGTTGTGGGCGAAATCAGCTAAGGGAATCAAGTGCGCAGAATTCGGCGTGGTTTTAGAGGTGTATGGAACGCGACTGTATCTTAATCGGCGTGAGACTTGGTTAGGGCTCAACTATATTCCAGTCCGAAGTTAACTTGTAGTAGGCTAGAGTCTGTAGCGGCTTAATATAGTGTAGTGTTCAAATCTGGACTAGGTCCCTGGGTTTTTCTGCATTTGCGGTTTCCTCGTTAATAAAATTTCTGGTGTCTGTGTTATTTCTTTTCCGCATTATATTTGTTTATATAATTGAAATATCACAGGTTGTGCGTAGTTCAATCAGTTGATAAATCCGACCTTGTTTGTTGGATAGAACTTGATTGACACTTGGGGCATTGATCTTTGGTACTGTCCAAGTTATTTCTCATATCAATTAGGCTCGCGGATTTCTATCTGTTTGATTTGATGATTGTATTGAGAAAGAGATAAATACTCTTTGATATAATTCTTTATTGAGTCTCACTTTTAAGTTGGTGCTCTCATAATTAAATTGGAGTTTAGTCCATACAAATTGCCGAACGAATTATTGGGTGTGCTTGTTATACCCCCGCTTTTTCAATTGGTATCAGAGCATGCAAACACGCTAAGACCTCATAGGTCCGTGTTTGTAGCAATCTGACTCTAAGGACAGAAGTGTTATCTCTAGTAAACGCATCACCAGGAATAAAAATATTGTTTCTATGGAATCTATTAAAGAGAAAGATTTTTCCGACTCAAATATAGATGAACATCTTGTTCCCATGAAACATGCAAATATTGATAAGTGTTATTCCTTTTACCTTACTGATGAGTCTTGACTTTGAAAGTGCAACAATTCTAAGACAAGCTGGAATTCAATCCAGTGAAGTTGATAGGCTGAAACACAAAGTCAATATGCTTATTGGTAGGGTTAATGACCATGACTCTCAATTAAAGATTCTCCGTGAAGAAAAGACCGAAGTAAGCTTGTCTAGAAATTTACTAGAGGCCAAACTGGAGGAAAATGTTTTAGAGATTAAACAGGTATTGAGTAAACTCTCTATCCAATGCAAGGTTTTTCCTGAAGAGTCCACCATACCTATTGCTTCTGAAAAAACTGGGGTGTTAGAAAACATGACTTCTTTTAATCGTGGTTCTATAACAAAATCAGTTTTTGAAAGCCGAGTTGCAATCCCTTCGTATCACTAAAGACGTGCTTACAACTTCCTCTAATCAAGGAACTACTACATCTCACGGGAGGAAGAAAACTTTTAACGATTTTGTTAAACCTACTCTCTTTAATCACTCCGGTGATCAGAAAGCATGTTTCTTTTGTGACACAAAGCGACATGTTTGACGGAAGTGCAAATTAAGGTTGGATGATAATCATATTGATCGACTCCAACACACCATAGATTTAATACTCAAAGGTGTAACTGAAATTCATATGTCTAAACCAATTGGTTTTAGAGCTCACCCTGTGAGAACTTCCAGGAAAATCAGTTTAGTTTGCTCTTCTAATGTTCGAACTTGTAATAGTAGATTACACGAATCGGTCAAACAGGTTTCAAGAAAAACCTTCTCAAACTAGTGTTGGGGATGTTTTTCAAGGTGTGAAATAAAACCACAATGGAGCTATGAAGGATAACCTAAATCTGATAATTGAAGGGTACAAAGATTTTATCAACAGGTTGTCAAAATCCTCCAAACAAACTTCTTCATGTAAGGATTCAAACTTAGTCTCATATTTTGATGATAGTAAGTTTTATGATGATTTTCCACATCAAAAAAGGTTTCCTCAAAAAAGTAGAAGGAAAAGGAGGTTTATCCATGAATAGTATTCATTTGGTGAGCATAAAGCTCATACTTGTGTTAATTAATCACAAGGTTAAAATATTACTCATGAAAAATCCTGTTGAGTAAGATTTGCTAATAATCAGGTATACTTGATGGCAAAATTGTCTCTGTTTAGTCAAGCTATTTTCTTTTTGTTCATGGCTTGACTAATGTCTATAGACAAGCTTGCATGAGTATTTTGTTTTGGATAAAGTTTACTCCAAAGTTTTTTTTGTATATCTTAAGTTGATTACAAATAGGTTTTTTGCGAATCTTGTGCTCTAAATTTTTCTCTTGTGAGAACATAAATTTATGGAGCTAAGATTCGTGAAACGAAATTTTCACTTAGCAAAAATTCTGTGTAAACTTTCGAAGTTACAAATGGATTGTTACAATATCTTTAAAAGTTATTTTTTGGTTTGGGTTAAGTTAGGATGTTCTTACGGGTACCCAAATAAGAAAGTGACGAACCGACTCTAAAATCCTAAAAATATATTCCCTAAAACCGTTTATATATCTATCCTATTGAGTTGGGTTATCTCACTCTAGGTTATTTTTTTAATCAAGAATGTCTTCTCCTTCTCGTACTTGTGATTTTACAAAAGGATTTCTTGATAAGGGTATTAGTTATGGATCCAAAGGGAAGAAGAAAAGAACACTAGTAGAAGATGACCTTGTCAAATCTCATAACTCTGAAGACTATCCTAATGCCTCATGCTACAATGCATATACTCATCAAGACGTAGAGCATGATGAAATGGTTTCTGCTGAAGTTGTTCATGATTTTCTTAAATACTTTGATGAAGAAAAATTACAGCTCGTTGATACTATGAAAGCTCTCGATTGTTACAAACTGAGTTGAAAAAGGTTACTTATGACCTTCTTCTCATGAAGACACATGTTAAAGATCTTCTCAATGGGGATATCTTCTCTGAAGAAGCAGTAAATGTTTTCAGTCACAAGCTCAAAGATCTTAAAACCCATGAGGGTTCTGAAAGTGTACTTTGATTTTAGTACGTTTTTGTTTTGGTTCTTAGGGTTGTATTATGTCTAGAAAACTTCTTATGAGAATTTATTCTTATGTTTAAGAAGGAGAACTAGGGTTTGGAATAGCATTAATTGTGATTACACATAACTATTTCAATGATTTTCATCTTGTAATGTTTTAAGATTTATTTAGTTGAATTCTAAAGTTATTTGGAAGATGCTTTTTGCAGTATTTAATCTTTTTGATTTCATATATTACAAATGCTTATGATATATATATATGTGTGTGTTTACGTTCGTGAAACATGTTTATCTCATATATGCTCAAAAGTTAAGTTTATTATGTCATTATGCAAATATTGATAAAAGATATAATGAACTTTTGAATATTCCGCAGTATTGATCTTTCCCTGATCCACTTTTATGTGAAATTACTATACGGCTCCGTAATTTTTCTCATGTTGAGCAGTTTAGATTAAATTAATCATTAAGATCCTCTTGTGGTTAATTTGTTCGAGTTCACTAGATACAAATCCATGTGGTTTGTTAATGTCCAAAGAAATCCTTCTTTTTCTTGTAAAAGTAAGGTCGCTCATGTTGTTCTCTTGGGAATGACATAAAATTGGGGAGAGATCTTAATTGAACTTGTGCTTAATTGTCATATCTTTGTGGGGAGTGCGGCTGTGGAATATTGTAGGAGTTAACTTGTATCTTTATAAAATCCTTGATGAATACACTAAGTTTCGACTATGTGAAATCATCGAAACAAAGTTGATATGTTCTCATTTAGTCATGAAGTATCTTTTTGAAAATTTCATTATGATCCCTTAGTTTTCATACGTTTGCCAATTTATATTGACAAAAAGGGGGAGAATTATTTGGTAGTTTACACTACGTACATATGGTTTACAGATCATTATGTAAGGGGGAGTGGTTTTCATTGTAAGATGAAGTATTTACTGGGGGGAGGGGGGGTGATACATATCACCATAGTATTATTTCAAAGTTGTGATACAATTGGACTTTGATTATCTATAATAATACTATGACAATGTATAACAATGATTAAGAACATCTATTTTCTTAATGTCATGGCTACGGATCTTCAACAACAATGATGCTGAGTTGAACACGTTCAAAATCGCTGGAGTACTTGGAGTAACGAAGAATTCAAGGAATGTTTAAGAGCCAAGGAAATCAAGCATGATGGATGAAAATCTACAAAGTTTATTTATTTTGTAATCCATATGTATTGATAGTTTTGTCACGAAAATTGACAAAGGGGGAGATTGTTAGAGCACTGCTCGGTCGAACTCGCAAGCGTTGCTATCTCAAGCTTGTTTGTCAAGTTTAGTTGATCAAAACTATATACTTGATTTTTAGTCTACTTATAGATATGTCTCGCATTAGGATAGAATGTGTAGTTGAGCTTTAGACTTCACGATGTTCACCAATTGAAGAAGAAGATCCACTGAGGAGCTTGGAAGAACTTCATCATCAAAAGGTATGTGGAGAGTAAAACTTTTCTATCGCTCAGAAGTTTATTCTATTCTATCTAATGAGACTAAGTCGTATATCTATATAGACTTTACATTATACACATTTGATATTTCGAGCTGAGTTTATCTCGCTTATCTATTTCTCGAAATATGTGTTGGAAGCTTTTTTCTTTAGCTATGTTCATCATATTAATGACGAGTTTAGTTGGAAACAATCTATTTGTTGGAAACTAGGTATTAAGTCAAAATATGATCATATGAAAATTACCTTGAACATCTTATATGATTTATGTGAGACAGTCATTTGATGTTAGCTTGGGAAGTTTCGTATTGATCATTCGATCACTTGAAAATTACTTGAAGCTAATGGTATGTGTGAGATTACCATTGTCGTCTTCCAATGATGTTTCAATGATTGAAATGAGAGTTTAAAACAATTACTCATGTATGGATACAACACGGCATGCATACCTAGTATGTGAGCTGTATTGTGATGATTCAGGACTGCAACTCTTGTTTGCGTACCTAGTATGTGAACGGATTTACATGAGAAGGTCCGAAACTCTTGTTTTCGAGCCTAGTATGCGAACGGGTTTACCTGAGTTGGGTCCGGAACAGTTGTTCGCCAACTGGGATTGTGAACGGCTTGACTAGGCCAAGGTCCGGAGCTGTTGTTCGCGTACCAAGTTTGCGGACACAATGGTAAAGTTCTAAAATCGATTTTGTATGATTCTTATACTCATGAACTAAAACATTTATGATTTAAGGAATGCAATCTTTGTGAATCGTAGCTCAATGTTCATGAATTTATTCTTGTATAAGCACTTTGTACGATTACGAATCAAACCTGTTAGAGCACTGCTCGGTCGATCTCGCAAGCGTTGTTATCTCAAGCTTGTTTGTCAAGTTTAATTGATCAAAACTATATACTTGATTTGTAGTCTACTTATAGCTATGTCTTGGATTACAAAGGTATGTGGAGACTAAAACTTATCTATCACTCAGAAGTCTATTCTATTTTATCTTCTAATAATACTAAGTCGTATAGCTATATAGACTTTTACATTATACACATTTGATATTTCGATCTGAGCTTAACTCGCTTATATATTTCTCGAAATATGTGTTGGAAACTTTTTGCTTTAGCTATGTTCATCATATTATTGACGAGTTTAGTTGGAAACAATTTATTGGTTGAAAACTAAATTTTATGTCAAAAGATGATCATGTCAAAATTACCTTGAACATCTTATATGATTTGTGTGAGACATTCATTTGATGTTAGCTTGGGAAGTTTCGTATTGATCATTTTCACTTGAAAATTACTTGAAGCTAATAGTTTGTGTGAGACAACCATTGTTGTCTTCCAAAGATGTTTCAATGATTGAAATGAGAGTTTAAAACGATTACCCATGTCTGGATACAACACAGTATGCATACCTAGTATGCAAACTGTATTGTGATGATTCAGGTCCGAAACTCTTCTTTACGTACCTAGTATGTGAACGGATTTACTTGAGAAGGTCCGGAACTCTTGTTTGCGTACCTAGTATGCGAACGGGTTTACCTGAGTTGGGTCCGGAACGGTTTTTCGTGAACCGGGTTTGCGAACGGCTTGACTAGGCCAACGTCCGGAGCTGCTGTTCGCGTACCTGGTTGGCGAACACAGTGGTAAAGTTCTAGAATCGGTCATGTATGATTCTTATACTCTTAAACTAAAAAATTATGATTTAAGGAATGCAGTCTTTGCAAACCTTGGCTTAATGTTCATGAATTGATTCTTGTATAAGTACTTTGTACGTTTACGAATCAAACCGATTATGATTCAATTTGTTCATATATTTTTCTATCAGATACTGAACAACTCTATTTGAGACACAATTAGATTCATTTAATTATCTTTTATGATTGATTGATCTTCATATTTGATCCATAAGTGTTAGATAAATACAACTAAGACAAAAGTGTTCATATGGCTAACTTCAGTTAACTATTATTGAGCCAACTCAATATACACGTTTAGGTACGGTAACCCATATATAAATGAATATATATTTCATTTGTGTGTAACTGATAGGGTGTAGAATACATCCTATTTATTATCTATTTTTTATGCTTTCTCTGCTATTTTTCTTGTAAATTATGTATTTTACGCGTGTTTTGAGTTTTATAGCTATTTTGGAGTCATGCGGAAGAAAAGAAGAAGAATTCGCTCAATTTGAGCCGAAACGGCAAAAAGGTCGTCTCACAAGTGATCGTTGTTGGGAGCCTAGCCACGGTTAAAGGGTGGCCAGTTTTGTTTTAAATGGAAATATTAAAGGCACACATAAAGTTACTTAGGGCACCATATTGGGTGGATCGTATGCAGCAGTGGGGTGTACCCATTTAACCCCAAAACCAACTTAACCCTAAAATCGAGAGAGCTGTTTTCTCTCGTTCATCTCATTCATCTGAAATTGAGAAAGAAAAGCAGCAGAGCTGCTGTTGGTTGTTCCGAGAGTTGAGAGATTTAGGGGATTAAGAAGATGATTGAGGTGGTGAAGAAGGATTAAATACAGTAGGAGCAGTTGAGGCCGTTTCTGAATCGATGAGGAGGAGGATGTTGTTGGGTTTGAATTTGATTTGGAAGATGAGCAAGAAAGGGGATCTGATGAAGATGATGGAATTTAGGTCATGAATTAAATGGGTTCGATCTGTGAGACTTGAAGATGATGTTGTTTTTCTTGAGATGAAATTCGAGACAACAGAGATGGGTTAATGGCAGAAATTGAATATAAGGGTTTGTGTTGGTGATGAAGACACAGACAAGAAATTGATGCTGCTGTGGAGATAGAGGTGTAATTCGAGATGGGTTCGACTGGAAGACCTGCTACTGCTCAAATTATAGATATTGAGTTGTTTCTATGGGTTTTGTGTGAGAGAAGATGGTGAAGAACAAGGCCAATTGGGTTTTATGGGGTTTGAAGTTATGAAGATGAGAATACAAGGAAGGAGAAGGTAATGCTGTTGAATCGACAAAAGAAGAAGCTGAATCAATGGTTGCTAAATGAACACACAGAGATGAGAGAAATGAAGGGGGTCTCGCTATTGCAGATATAGGAGATGAACGATTCAATTGAAATGAACTAGATGTATGTTAGGAAATTGTTGAAGGGAAAGAAGAATCGGACTGAAAGTGGCATGAGAATACATTGAAAACAGAGGAAACTCTGTCTAAATCTTCCCTCTGATGAGCCAACTCAGTGACCGATCCAGCTCACTTGTCTCAGACTAGTCATCCGAGTTAGAGGCTGACTCGATAACTGACTCGACTGACATCCCTTCCGTTGACCCGATTGACTGACGATGATCGTTAGTTTGACGATTAACTTAACGGAATCTTGACAGAATATGATGTCGACGGCTACAGAACTCAGATGACGGCAGGGAGTTTTCAGGCGCAATTCCGGTGATGCCGAGAACTTTTCAAGCGGCCAAAAATACAGGTATTTGTGAAGAATTCTCTAGACTCATCTAGACTCATGGGTTTGAAGAATTGGGCTTGGATTAGGAAGAGAAGGTGGAATAATTTTACAAAGACAAGGATATGGAATGTGGAATTGCTTAAGGAAAGGGAGTCTATTCCTAAGAGGATTGCTAGGAAATTGAAGCCTATAAATAAAGAAGTTCTCTACACACTTTTGACATCTTTTACACACACAACACTTGTGTTTTTGCTTGCTTTTCAAAGTTCTTCTTTTAATTATTTGTGTGAACTTCAAAAATTCTCCTTTTAATAATTTGTGTGAATTTCAAAAACATGAGTAGCTAATTTTCTTATTGATTGAGGATGAATTCCTAGTTCTTAACATATGATTTGAGTTTTGTTTTGAATTCTATCTTGAAGTTTTTCACATGATTATCGTTTGTTTTTACTATTAGGAATGTTTATACATTCATGATTGATTGATAGGTCATTTAGGTGCGCAACTAAATTGATTTGTTAATTGATCTAAAGCTAGTGAAAGTTATGGGATAAGTAATCGTTTCTTGACTCTTTACATAAGTAGCAAACACGAGACCTTGCGGAGGGATTCTGTGGAGCAATTGTGTGTGAAAACAACGTTAGCAAGTAGACCTTGATCTAAGAGTCTAACTACTAATATCAACCTAATAAGTTCATAAATATTAATGCATTTATTTAATTACATCTTGAGTGATCTACTACTAGTTGGTTTGGTAAATAGAATCCGGTAGTCGAGAACTTTTGTATCCAGTGATTCAAGGGATTTAGGGGTTTAACACTGATCTAGCTACGGTTGGTGATAATCTGTGATAATCTGTGACTAATACAAAGTGGAAAAGAACATAACTTGATTCATTGTTTTGCAACGAAGAAGGATTCCTTGATCTAGCTTCTCTATTGATTTCAACTTATACTTTTAATTGCTTTATTTACTTTCTTTTGCTTTTAAAATCTAAAACCAACCCATCCCCCCTCCCTTTTGTGACAATTTAACAACTAAAACCTCTTGCTCCTCGTGGGAACGATCCTTACTATCACTGTATTACTTGTTAATTAGTGAGAAAAATATTAATTAATTTGTTGTGGTTACGACACGCATCAAATTTTGGCGCCGCTGCCGGGGAGCAGCGGAGCAGCTTTAGTTGTTTTTTCTTTTCTTTTTCTTTTTTAGATTTTATTTCTATTTTCTAAATTTTTTTTCTAGAGTTTTTATTTCAGGTACCAGTTTTCCATGTATGGTGGACAAGAGCAAGCATATTTCAACAATCAATACGGTTTTCAACCTCAACATTATGGCAACTTCCAACCATCCTTAGGATACAATCAAAACCAATATTTTGACTATGATCAATTTCCTACAGAACCTAATGGATATTCTCATACATATCAACAATCCTATGACGGGTATGTAAGTGGACAATCACAAGGATGGGAGGATAGTTATGCTCTTGATCAGAAAATTTCTAGTTTAGCAGATTCGTGTCTTCAACTGGTACAACAGGGGCTCCAGGCCATGGAACAAAAAACACATGAGCAATTGCAACAAATTCAAGAGGGCGTGAACAATTTACGAAGAGACATTGATCAATACAAGGAGGCGAGGGATAAAGAAAAAATTTGATTTCAAAGTAATAACTATACTAATGTGCCTGTGGTGTGTAATGAATATTTGATCGGTGATTATGTTGGAAAAGGCCAACCTTTGGAGACTTTTGATGACGCTAGTGTAGCTTACTCGAGCCTTGATCTTAATAATGATCAAACACCTATTCAAAAGGTAGAGCTTGAGGAAGATACATTTAGTGCTTGGAAAAAATTCCTTAGGGAAAGAAATGAGTCTGCGGAAGTGTATGGGCGTTGCAACAATGAGGAAGTTATTCAAACTCCATATCATAATAACGATCATTCGCCTATTCAAAAGAAGGAGATTGGGTGTGACTTGCCTATTGTTATAAACGGTGTAACACCCTCACAAGAAGATCTTACAATGTATACCGACGAGAATCATTTTAGTGAATGGCCCGATTCTGATGACGAGGATGTTGAAGAGATGATGCTAGAGGATGAAACCAAATTGATTGATTTTGTGGAAGACTCAATTGAACTTGCCAATGATTTTAATGATGCCGAGACTTTGGTTAAGGTAGAAAATAACGACGAATGGTTGCAAGATTTGATAGAGGACCACGATATACAAGAGGTAAGTAATTCACATGAATTCTCTAAGGATGAAGAGAATTCCGCAAAATAAGAGATTGTGAAAGGTTTGTCTAACCCTTTGCATATTGATTCTTCTCCTTTACCTCTTATTGGTTTGAATGTATGTGCTTCGAAAGTATTTTTGGATGATTTTGTTTCTAGATATCCACCATTGGAAACACTTGATTCTAACACTATGCAGGTTTGCCAAGAGGAAACCATAAAAGTTCCCAAATTCTATGTTCTTTATACACTTCCGAGTGTGGACAAGAATAAGTGTGGGGAAATTTCTATCGAGCGATAACATTATTATTATTTTCTTGTGCTAACATTTGTATGAAGCTATTGTTTGCAAAACAGGTATTATGGGTGGATCCCCAAATTTTCCGATTGTTAGTATATAGGGAGTGAACGTTACAAGAAGCTAAGTCGGGTCGTCGACATTAAAACAAGCACTTCATGGGAGGCAACCCATAGGTTTTGTATTTCTTATCCTTTTGATTTTTATTTTTGTTTATTTATTTTTCTTGTTCCATATCATGTTAGGATTTCCCATCTTGACTTTACTAGGACGATTCAATTAAATTGAGGACAATGTAAGGTTTAAGTGTGGGGAAGTGGTTGAGCATATTAAAAAAAATAAAATTGCATAAAACCTCCAACTCGTAGAGATTTTAGAGTCACTAACATACTTCTAGGTATGTTTACATAGAGAATTCTGACCGACATAACTGAACTTGCAAGTGTTAGGGAACTACGTTCGGATTTCTTGCTTGTTAGAGTGTTAAATAATGGATTTAATCAATGCCGGTGATGCAAATAAGGAGCAGAGGGAAATGCATTATTGGAGTTGCTGATAATTCATTAGTGGAGACTACCCTATTTATATCATGTGAGGCACCGACCAGAAATTTTTCCATCTAACTAAAGAGCTTTCTTTTGAGTGTGTGTCACCGTACGTTAATTCCTGTTAGAATGGTAAGCTACCCAACTTCACACCAATTTTCAGCACTATTTTTGATCTCTTGAGTGCTAATTTTTGTCAATCATAAGGGTGACATCTATACATGAAAGCCTCCTTCTTTTAGTTCGATTTGCAGTTAGCATCATTCTCTCGACAACAACGGGTTCATAGAAACACCATCATCATCAACAAGGGAGCAACATCAAAATCTACAAGGAAAGTTGAAAATGTTTAAGGTTAACAAGCAACAAAACAAGAAAATAGCAAATTCCATATTCAAGTAAAGCAACATACAATGAGCAGATTTTTACATATATGTTGAAGACTTACAATACAATGAGGTAATTCTATATCCAAGTATGAAAACTTATTTACAAGAGCAAAGAAAATCAAAAGGTAAGAGTTATTGAAATTTATGATATCGAGACAATACAAGTTGTGAAGAATCAAGCGGTAAAGTACTTTTCCCACGGCCACAGGTTGTTTTATTTTCATTTTGTTTTGTATTTTATTTCTCTTATCAATAAAAAAAATAATAAATTTAAAAAAAAATTGAAAAAAAAGGTAAAAAAAAATGATGATAAGAAATTTTTTTGGGTTTTTATTTATTTAATAAGCCGTGGGGGAAGGAAAATATATAAAGAAGTTTCAAGCGACAAGGATTTAACGTAAAGAGTTACAAATTGTCAAGGATTTACGAAGTTCGAGAGTTTATCATCAATAGTTGAAACCGAAGACGAGGATTGAGACCGAGAAGATAAGGAGCCGAAGACGTTTCTATTGGATGCCGTGAGAGTGGTGTTACCATCATTGCAATCGGATGTGAAGGTGAGTAAGTAATCTCATCCTCGATAATAGTGGTTGATTTCCTTTCTTAGAGATCGTCAGAAAAATGGTTTTTCAAAATGTTAAAAGATGTGGGTTTTTAAAATATTTCGGAAGTTGTCCTTCCTACCATTCAACGTGTTGCAGGATTTCTCTCTTCATTCCTACCTGCACACATGTGAGACCCATAAAAAAAAAACCGTCTTTTTGAGTGCAATTATCATAAAATCCTTTTTGGTGAGGTAGAGGTCAAGGCGAAATGCTTATTGATCGCTTCTCAAACACGCGTTCTCTCATTATGGTGTGGTTATTTCTCACTCAACACTTAAGAATGAGAATATGTTCTTTAGTATCTCTAACTTCTTGTTACTAGCACGCAGAAACTCTATGTCCTCATAGCTCTTTGGATGTTTGGGACGCTGGAACGCTTTGAAGTTGTAAGTTTTAGTTTGATTTGCTCGAGGACTAGCAAAGTCTAAGTGTGGGGGAATTTGATAGGGTGTAGAATACATCCTATTTATTATATATTGTTTATGCTTTCTCTGCTATTTTTCTTGTAAATTATGTATTTTACGCGTGTTTTGAGTTTTATACCTATTTTGGAGTCATGCGGAAGAAAAGAAGAAGAATTCGCTCAATTTGAGCCGAAAGGGCAAAAAGGTCATCTC
The DNA here is from genome assembly GCF_003573695.1 of Papaver somniferum. NCBI lineage: Eukaryota > Viridiplantae > Streptophyta > Magnoliopsida > Ranunculales > Papaveraceae > Papaver > Papaver somniferum. Next base: position 63,267,330 of record NC_039362.1, read on the forward strand.
ACAAGTGATCGATGTTGGGAGCCTAGCCACGGTTAAAGGGTGGCCAGTTTTGTTTTAAATGGAAATATTAAAGGCACCCATAAAGTTACTTAGGGCACCGTATTGGGTGGATCGTATGCAGCAGTGGGGTGTACCCATTTAACCCCAAATCCAACTTAACCCTAAAATCGAGAGAGTTGTTTTCTCTCGTTCATCTCATTCACCTGAAATTGAGAAAGAAAAGCAGCAGAGCTGCTGTTGGTTGTTCCGAGAGTTGAGAGATTCAGGGGATTAAGAAGATGATTGAGGTGGTGAAGAAGGATTAAATACAGCAGGAGCAGCTGAGGTCGTTTCTGAATCGATGAGGAGGAGGATGTTGTTGGGTTTGAATTTGATTTGGAAGATGAGAAAGAAAGGGGATCTGATGAAGATGATGGAATTTAGGTCATGAATTAAATGGGTTCGATATGTGAGACTTGAAGATGATGTTGCTGTTCTTGAGATGAAATTCGAGACAGCAGAGATGGGTTAATGGCAGAAATTGAATATAAGGGTTTGTGTTGGTGATGAAGACACATACAAGAAATTGATGCTGCTGTGGAGATAGAGGTGTAATTCGAGATGGGTTCGACTGGAAGACCTGCTACTGCTCAAATTATAGATATTGAGTTGTTTCTATGGGTTTTGTGTGAGAGCAGATGATGAAGAACAAGGCCAATTGGGTGTTATGGGGTTTGATGTTATGAAGATGAGAATACAAGGAAGGAGAAGGTAATGCTGTTGAATCGAGAAAAGAAGAAGCTGAATCAATGGTTGCTAAATGAACACACAGATATGAGAGAAATGAAGGGGGTCTCGCTATTGCATATGTAGGAGATGAACGATTCAATTGAAATGAACTAGATGTGTGTTAGGAAATTGTTGAAGGGAAAGAAGAATCGACCTGAAAGTGGCATGAGAATACATTGAAAACAGAGGAAACTTTGTCTAAATCTTCCCTCTGATGAGCCAACTCAGTGACCGATCCAGCTCACTTGTCTCAGACTAGTCAGCCGAGTTAGAGGCTGACTCGATAACTGACTCGGCTGACATCCCTTCCTTTGACCCGATTGACTGACGATGACCGTTAGTTTGACGATTAACTTAACGGAATCTTGACAGAATATGCTGTCGACGGCTACAGAACTCAGATGACGGCAGATAGTTTTCAGGCGCAATTCCGGTGATGCCGAGAACTTTTCAGGCGGCCAAAAATACAGGTATTTGTGAAGAATTCTCTAGACTCATCTAGACTCATGGGTTTGAATAATTGGGCTTGGATTAGGAAGAGAAGGTGGAAGAATTTTACAAAGACAAGGATATGGAATGTGGATATGCTTAAGGAAAGGGAGTCTATTCCTAAGAGGATTGCTAGGAAATTGAAGCCTATAAATAAAGAAGTTCTCTACACACTTTTGACATCTTTTACACACACAACACTTGTGTTTTTGCTTGCTTTTCAAAATTCTCCTTTTAATTATTTGTGTGAACTTCAAAAATTCTCCTTTTAATTATTTGTGTGAATTTCAAAAACATGAGTAGCTAATTTTCTTATTGATTGAGGATGAATTCCTAGTTCTTAACATATGATTTGAGTTTTGTTTTGAATTCTATCTTGAAGTTTTTCACATGATTATCGTTTGTTTTTACTATTAGGAATGTTTATACATTCATGATTGATTGATAGGTCATTTAGGTGCGCAAATAAATTGATTTGTTAATTGATCTAAAGCTAGTGAAAGTTAGGGGATAAGTAATCGTTTTTTGACTCTTTACATAAGTAGCAAACACGAGACCTTGCGGAGGGATTCCGTGGAGCAATTGTGTGTGAAAACAACGTTAGCAAGTAGACCTTGATCTAAGAGTCTAACTACTAACATCAACCTAATAAGTTCATAAATCTTAATGCATTTATTTAAATTACATCCTGAGTGATCTACTACTAGGTGGTTTGGTAAATAGAATCTGGTAGTCGAGAACTTCCATATCCGGTGATACAAGGGATTTAGGGGTTTAACACTGATCTAGCTGCTTTACCTACGGTTGGTAATAATTTGTGACTAATAAAAAGTGGAAAAGAACATAACTTGATTCATTGTTTTGCAACGAAGAAGGATTCCTTGATCTAACATCTCTTATTGATTTCAACTTATACTTTTAATCGCTTTATTTACTTTCTTTTGCTTTTAAAATCTAAAACCAACCCCCCCCCCCTTTTTTGTGACAAATTTACAACTAAAACCTCTTGCTCCTCGTGGGAACGATCCTTACTATCACTATATTACTTGTTAATTAGTGAGAAAAATATTAATTAAATTTGTTGTGGTTACGACACGCATCAGTAACAAGCTAAGATCATCTAACGTTGGAGATTAATTGCTTTATTTCTAAGCATACTTAGCTTGAATCTTAAATCAGGTTTTCATCTAACGGTGAATATTGAATGCTTTGTTACTGAGCTATCTTAGCTTTGATTGTAAGCAACCCTGATTTGAAATACTATACAAGTAAGAACTCTAGCAAGGAACGCGACTGCACCTTAATCGGTGTGAGACTTGGTTAGGGCTCAAATACATTCCAGTCTGAAGTTAACTTGTAGTGGACTAGAGTCTGTAGCGGCTTAATACAGTGTGGTGTTCAATCTGGACTAGGTCCCGGGGTTTTTCTATATTTTCGGTTTCTTCGTTAACAAAATTTCTGGTGTCTGTGTTATTTCTTTCCGCATTATATTCTTATATAACTAAAATATCACAGATTGTGCGTAGTTCAATCAGTTGATAAATCTGACCTTGTTTGTTGGATAGAACTTGATTGACACTTGGGCATTAGTGTTTGCTACCGTCCAAGTTAATTCTCATACTGAACAACTCTATTTGAAACACAATTAGATTCATTTGATTATCTTTCATGTTTGATTGATCTGGGATTTGATCTAGAAGTGTTAGATGAATACGGCTAAGACAAAAGTGTTCATATGGCTAACTTCGGTTAACTGTTATTGAGGCAACTCAATATACACGTTTAGGTACGCTAATCCATATCTAAATAAAAGTATATTTCATTTGTGTGTAACAAGCTAAGACAATCTAACGGTGGAGATTGATTGCTTAATTTCTAAGCAGACTTCGCTTGAATCTTAAATCTGGAGTTCATCTAACGGTGAATATTGAATGCTTTATTACTAAGATATCTTAGCTTTAATTGTAAGCAACCCTGATTTGAAAGACTATATAAGGGAGAACTCTAGCAACTGGAAAACCTAATCACGACATTTTCCTGTGTCCTAGTTGCAAACTAGAGTCGATTCTCCTTTAACCTAGGTTTTTCCAAAATCATTACTAGGTTAATGACTTGAAGACTTTATTTGGGATTCGTGAATCCAGATCCAACTATTCTGTAGTTGCGTATTATGATATTACTTGTTATATCGTATAGAGTTTTATCTTCTCTAAGATTTACTCGAGATTTACCTCCGATAGGTAAGATATAAAAAGTAATCACAACAGTTCTTCCTCTCGGACTCTTGTGATTCCACAATAACTTTTCATGTTAATCAGTTGGGTTATTGTGAGATGACTAATATTATTAGGTTGCTCTTCGGGAGTATAAGATCAGATTATTAATTGGTTCCTGCTCACCTTGATTTTCGTATCAAAAGACGGAACAAACAGAATAAAGGATAGACATATCGGTGGGACACAGGTTTGTTTATAAGTCTTCGACTTTGGGTCGTAGCAACTCTTAGTTGTGGGTTAGATCATCTAATGGAATCAAGTGCGCAGAATCCGGCGTGGTTCTGGAGACGTAAGGAACTCGACTGTACCTTAATCAGTGTGAGACTTGGTTAGGGATCAACTACATTCCAGTCCGAAATTAACTTGTAGTATGCTAGAGTCTGTAGCGGCTTAATACAATGTGGTGTTCAAATCTGGACTAGGTCCCGTGGTTTTTCTGCATTTGCGGTTTCCTCGTTAACAAAATTTCTGGTTTCTGTGTTTTTTTTTCCTCATTATATTTGTTTATATAATTGAAATATCACAGGTTGTGCGTAGTTCAATCAGTTGATAAATCCGACCTTGTTTGTTGGATAGAACTTGATTGACACTTGGGCGTTGGTCTTTGGTACCGTCCAAGTTATTTCTCATATCAATCGGGCTCGCAGATTTCTATCTGTTTGATTTACTGATTGTATTGAGAAAGAGATAAAAACTCTTTGATATAATTCTTGATTGAGTCTCACTTTGAAGTTGGTGCTCTCAGAATTAAATTGGAGTTTATTCCATACAGATTGTCAAACGAATTATTGGGTATGGTTGTTATACCCCCGCTTTTTCAATTAGGTTAAAAAATAGGTTAAAGGTGGATTAGTCATTTCCGCTCTTTAAGACTCCTCTTAGAGCGTCTCCAATGCTAGGGGTGAAGGTAATCCTAGGTGGAGGTCCTATTAATACCTTTTTGTTGTGGGTCATTCCTATGTGGCTAAAAAAATGAAAGTTATACTTTCTACCTTACATTTCATCTCCGATGCCAAGATATTGCTACCCTAGAAGTTAGAGACAAATTAATTTTGGAATAAAGAATTGATTATGTGTCAAAAGACCTTGGGTCATGGAGAAGGTAAAGATATGACTTTCTCCTTTACCCTTTCTTATGAGATGTCATCCATTTCATGCTTTTACCTTTACCTTGACCTTGGCATTAGAGATAAATTCTTAGTTAGAAAGGTGCTAAATCCTAAATGTCATGTATTTTTAAGACATTCACCCCTAACATTGGAGATGCTCTTATAACTGTGGGATATATATTCTTATCACATAATGGTCCCACCAAAAATGGTTGGTGCCCAAAAAACAAAACGGTTCAATTAGAGACTGTCTTTCCATGCTGGACGAGCCAGTTAGCCCATCTGAGCTAGGCAAGTTGGCATTTTAGCCATGTCTCTAGGAGGCCTGAGGGTCACCTTCACTTCATAGTGACCTATATTCCGTTTTATTCATCGTTAGGCCCAAGCTAAATCCCCGAATCAGGTCTCAAGACTCTCAACTCAAAACAAAAGTTCCCCAAGTGTCGTATCCTCCCAAAGTAACTGTTGCTTCTACTTCTTCCTCTCTAGCCCTAAGATTTTCGGGAGAAACTTGGAATGGTTTTTATGAGCTAAAGGTTAGTGACTTCGTTAATCACTGAATTTAGTTTTTTCTTTCTTTCTTTCTTTCCTTTTTTTTTTTTTTATTGTCCCGTGAAATTTTAATGGTGTTCTAATTAATGCGTTGATCTCGTCTTTTTCCTTAGTGAAATTAATTGGATGTTGTTGGCTGCTTGTTGCCTCTGTATTCTGTAACCGGTGTCTAGCAACCCTAAAAAGTTCTAATTTTTCACAGTCCTGTAACCAATGTTTATAACTTTAGCTGATTCTGGAATAAGTTTTAATTCATGTTTTCTGGATTCCTATAAGATAATAGAAATAAAGATGATAATTCTTATGAAAATGTGAAACAATTTTACAGAGATTTTGGTAGAAATGGTTAGGAGAGGTAGTGGGGTTTTCATGTTAATTGCATTTACTATACATCTCTGATTAGCAAGTAATACTGCCATTAGGACATATGCCCGAACTAGGCTCTCTTCAATCACTGACTTCCTCATAAATGCTGCTAGTTAGACACTCTTACATTCTATATTTCTATTTTTCTATTTTTCTGTTAATTGCCCTATAACTTGTTTTGATGATTGATATTAGTGTTATCGTGCACAAGACACACTTTCAGCCTACTCGCTTAGATCAGTTGCCATGTGACCATGTTTCCTGTTGTAATGACGTGGGTTCTGCTTAAAAGAACTATTCATGTTAGTTTGGAGTAGTATAACAGTGATAGCATATGAGTTTTCATGGTGTGGTGGTTGCAATTTTTTCTTTTGTGTCAGTTGTATGGAAGTTTTGAAGGTGTACATAGCAGCCAATCTAAGTAGTTGTTTTTAGTCTGGTTGGTTGATGAAAATAGCTGTAACTCAGTAGGGAAATGATGATAAAGGGTTTTGACATTTAAGTATAGAAGAAAGATGTTTAACGATGCGAATGGATGTTCAACCAATCAGGGCTTATATGCTTCTCTTGTTTATGTATGCAGAAAAAGGAAATGGAGGTCTCCGATGATGAAGCAAATATTCTGTTGTTAGACCAAATAGAGAAAGAATCATCTCAGCCTTTAGCACCGAATGGTAGGAAATTTGTGGAAGAAGTATTGAGTGGTCACGACAACACAAATTTTTGCGAGAACTTTCGTATGACCAAAGAACACTTTTCCAATTTATGTGTCATTTTACAAACTAAAGGACTATTGCGACACACAAATAGGATCAAGGTTGAGGAACAATTAGCTATTCTCTTGTATACAATTGGCCACAACCAACGTATTCGAACAGTGCAGAAGCGGTTTAGTTATTCCGGTGAAACCATTAGTCGCCATTTCAACAATGTGCTAAATGCAATTATGTCACTTTCTTCAGATTATTTTGATACTCAAGATCCTGAGTGCCCTCAAGAAATTGTAGAAGATACCCGATTCTATCCCTATTTCAAGGTATCTGGTACATGCCAATTTTTTTGTCAAGGCCATCCATTTTGTAGCTTAATTGAGTCTCACTTCACACTATCTTTTCTTAGAATTGTGTAGGCGTGGTAGATGGGATGCATATTCCAGTTATGGTCGGTGTCGATGAGCAAGGTCCTTTTCGTAATAGGCATGGAGTTCTTTCACAGAATGTTATGGCAGCTTGTTCCTTTGGTTCCCAGTTTCAGTATGTTCTCGCTGGCTGGGAAGGCTCAGCAACAGATTCATGTGTACTTAATGCTGCACTTACAAGGCATAGCAAGCTTCGTGTTCCTGAAGGTATGTCTAGTCATATATCTCTTACATGCTACTGCAGTTTATTTTCTCTACCAGATATCATCTTATTTATTTGTTTTTGTGTAGGCAAATTTTATCTGGTTGATGAGGACTATAGAAACACGCCTGGTCTTATCGCTCCATATCCTGGTGTTCGTTACCAACTGAGTGAATTTTCAGGTGCTGATGATCTCCAAAATGCTCAAGAGTTATTTAATTTTCGGCACTCATTATTGCGAAGCACCATAGAAAGCACATTTAAGATATGGAAAGCACGATTCCCTATTTTAACTGCGGCACCACTTTATCCATTACAAACTCAGGTGAAGCTAGTAATAGCAACATGCATTTTACATAATTATATTCGGAAGGAGAAAGGCGAAGATTGGCTTTTCAATATGTGCGAAGATGCACTATGGCAGCACACCGAGCCTACAGCAACACTTGCTGAGAAAGAATCTGTAGCACATGTTTCTGACAGCTATTTATCAGACTTCCCTTGCAGTGAGGTGGAGTTAGAGATGGCTTCAGAGTTGCGGGATTCTATTGCTGCTGAAATGTGGAATGATCACATACGAGATTCATTGAATTTAAGGTTCGATCATTAAAATTGGGTGTTTGAGTGGTCCACAAACAAGGAAGGTTGTGCCAGGTCTATAATCTTTTGAAACCTGTTTGAGTGAATTCATATTGGGAACACAGGAAACCTCAAGAAATACTATCATAGGCAGCGTATTTCTATTGCTATGGCAATATCAAGGTGGCCTGTTTCCTCCTCTTCTCAACTTGCACTCCTGCAGATTTGACATCAAAGATTGGTCAGACTTTACTCAGTAGATCTCGGGAAAAACAATCCCAATTGAAAGAAACAGGGTTGCTAATCTTATTTTGTTCGTTCATGTTTCTCGTAGAAGTGAGGATTAGGTTACATATGGGGATGGTGTGTTTTTTGTGTATCAGTAGGAAATAACTAGTATAAAACTTGCCTATGACAGTAATGAGACGATTGTTGTAATATATTAGGAGCTGAAGCTTAAATTCAAATTGATCAACTGATGAATGACAATGCATCTAAGGACAGTGAAGAGGATAATCATTTTCAGTATATTGGGTTACAAGTATATACCAAGCGCCATTCCTAGAGACAAATGAAGAAATGTAAGTAGAACATTCTAATGCTGTGGTATATACATAGGTTCCAGCCATTGAATTGAGGTAAATAAGTTGCCGGAAAGTTTAACATGGCAGAATGTTTAACAGAGTTGTCATCTCTTAGGCTTGCAACTTGCATATGGCAGTTGTGGATCATCTGAATGCGACAGCTGACCGGTTGATCACTTTCCTTGACGGCCAACAGGTTGATCACTTCTCTTGACCTTGCCTTGACACTGGAAAACCATGTTAATGGCCTGATACTAGTGGGTCCTTTTGTGTGGTGTGATCCTCGTAATGCCTGCTCTTTTTGGATCAAGCTATTGAGGGTGCAAGACATCTGGTGGTCTTGTTTTCTCTGTTAGGAAGGAGCTGTACAACATCTCTAAACTTCATTAAGGCTCAAAGCTTCCAGATGTGTATCAAACTAAAATAGTTAAAAAGACAACAAGGCAGAAAACAATGAATCAAACCGGTTATTTATTCGTAGTTTATTATTAATCTTGGGCGAAGACCCAAAACTTTGTCAAGGTTTGCAAAATGGCTAGATATACAACGGGTTTGGTACAAACTTAAAAAGTGGTACTGGTACAAACACTTGATCTTCTGCCCTGTCGCTACTTCCCAAGCTTGTAAAACGTGGTTCACAATTTGCTCAACACCAACACCATGCTTCACCTGTATTAAATATCACTTCAAACCTTAAATGTGGATTTCTAACCAGTAGCAAAGCGCAATAAGATATCACAAGGCAGCTTATGAATTTCAGTTAATGCTCATTTATGGTGTAGAATGACCTGCGGTAACTATGGATCATCCTCTCTGTATGGCGTTAGAGATGAAATAAACTTCTAGCTAGGGATTAGAGGTTCCAACTATTGGATTTGAATGATCTTAGCAAGTTCTGTGGGAAAAGCAATAGAACCTCGTGCGGATATTCTATCAAATATGTAGTTTATGAAAGAGAGTCACCATATCCATCACACATATACTCATCATTAGGTTTTTCATGAATTTTACAGCTGGAAGAGACGTGTACAATATAGCTAGTACTAAATTAATAGACACCCCACGGGAAGAATAAATGTATATACCTGAGAAAATACGAAGGGACCTCCATCCCTCATCCGAAGAGCATCACGTTCCATGACTGCCAGGTCAGCTCCAACTGCTGCAGCCAGATCAGTCTTGTTTATGACCTAATACACAGACACAACATTACAGTTAAACCATAATAAAAGACGATGTAAGACTTTTAAAGGTCTCATACTAATATGAATTGATTGAAGACTATGAATCATGAATTCAGCAACAATAACCAAAAAGTAGTAAGCATAGATTTAACAGAGGCCATACTAGGAGGTCTGCTTGAGTAATTCCTGGGCCACCTTTTCTAGGAATCTTATCACCTCCAGACACGTCAATTATGTAAATGATAAAGTCAGCCAACTCCCTGCTGAAATTAGCAGCTAAATTATCTGCATTCGCACAAATCAAAGATATTAATACTAGAATTAGAAACCAGCTTACCAAGGTTGGTTGTAAAAACACAATTACTGATAGGCGATAGCTCTAAACAATTCAGCTGTGTTTTCTATTTGCAGTCCAGAAAAATCTACATTGCTCATAAGTTTATACAAATTCAGTATTCAATTTCGACTTCCTGTCAAGTTGTGGGTTTTTCCCTATCTAAAATACTACATTAGAAGTCATACAGATTCTAGTGTTCAGCGCCTCCTGTTTGCTAAAGCTTTTTATCATACAACAAAATTGAATCTCGAACATACAAGATTAACAGTCATCAATTTCTAACTCATTTGACATTTATAGCAAACTATTCATCTCTACACAAAAGTAAAGAACCGAAAAATACCTCCACCAGATTCACAAAGAAGAATATCAGCTTTGTATAAGTTGGATAGCTCTTCCAGAGGACCTAAATTGATACTAATATCTTCCCGGATTGCGGCATGTGGACAGCCTCCGGTTTCCACAGCACGTATTCTTTCCTCTGGAAGTACTCCATGCTTCACGAGGAACTCACCATCCTCTTTCGTAAATATATCGTTTGTCACCTGAAAAGATAAAACGAAAAAAAAGATGACGCAAGGCCCTTAAAAACAAAAAATGATGCAGTGTTAAAAGAGTCCAGTAGAGTTCTGAATTAATAGGCGAAAACCCAAAATAAGATAGAGATAGACATATAAAGAGTACAAAAGCCGTGTGTCAATCACCAGACGGCAATAAGGTGTTGCCTCTTGTCTTATAAAGTTCATTTGTTAGCATAAATTACACATAAATGAATTAACAGGGAAACTATGGATTTCATCTCACTAATTAAGAATTTATCTGATTGGTAAATTTGGAAGTCCGAATGTACCAAAGTAAAACACGAAACTTTGAAATTCATAGAGATTTTTTCAAATGAAATGAGTGGCGGTGAGAGGAAGAGAAGGTTCAAACTGTCTAATTGATATGTTCAAGGGAGACATACGAATGTTTATAACCTACGCAACCATGGTGATAGAATGTAGTCTACATCAAAGTACATAAACGGTGAAAAGACTCATGACTCATCTTTCTTCTTCTTTTCTTTTTGCTCGAGAAACTCATAACTCTTGTATGCTCAGCTGAATGTACTTACTCCTTACGTGTGGACTTATAGTGAAATGAAGAATGAAGCCACTTAATGATCGAAACTACTATTTTCTACTTCAATATACAATAAAATCGAGAATCCTGAATTCTACCCTAAGTCTTCCCTGTCAACGCGATAATGCCTCAGTTTTGGATACGGTGACCTAAGAATTCGCCAATTTGGCACGATATCCAACTTTCCAGAACCATATACATGAAAATGAACATGCACTATTTTAGAACTTAGAAATAGAGCCTATCCGGCAATGCTCATGAGAACAACACAAAAAAGATCATGGCAGAGGAAATGAAATCACAATATCCAGTATGGTTTGCGTCTTCTAAACCCCCTCATACTTCCAAAGAAAACAGAAACTACGCTATCCATAGACATTGGACTGATAAAAGAGAAATTTTAAAATCCCAACATACTTACCGCTGCAAGACTGTACTTGTCACGTAGGAATTGACACAATGCCAGCATCAAAGCAGTTTTCCTGTTTAAATCGAGATTTGAATTAATCCATGTATACAGATTCCTATGACTTTATAGTAGAAGCTAATAAACTACCAGAAAACTACGAAAAGATTTGAGATCAGAAGCTTGTTAATCAAAGTGGAATCACAATGTCTGAGTCAAAAATCAAAAGGTAGCAATCCAATTGCAAAAAGATGTGGTTTCACATTATTACCATATTTAGTTTACACTTAACAACTCTGGTAGCTAAAGCATGATGAAGAAAAACCTTTTCAAGTAAAATGATGATCAAGTTCAAATTGAACAAAGAAATGAACTTGTGAACATGGAGTAGAGTGTATCAAAGTAAAACTATCAGATAAGAAACACTTAACACACAAAGGGTTCTTACAATTTCTTCAGTAACCCTAGTAATCAGGACTACACAAAATCAACTTATAAATGGATATGAAAACTCACTGATCTACACATCGAACATAATAATAAAATAAAACAAAGTTTCTGTTCAATTCTGCTAATTTAAGTTCACGAACCTCCAAATTAAAGAAGAAGAAAATCAAGAAGAAGAAAAAAAAAATGCGATTTTCTCTAAATTACTCACTTACCCAGTACCAACAGGACCACCAATACCTATAGTAAAAGCTCTTTCTCTGAAATCTCTAGAGGAAAGAAGAGGAGCTCTTCTACTGAAAAAGCCTGGTGAGTATATGGGTTCATGTGAGTGTGGTGCCAATCCATCATGGCTATGGTAAACTTTTCCATCATTACCCATAAAGGAATCACCAGCATGATGATGGTCATGATCATGGTGATGGTGGTCATGGGTATGTTGATGATCTTCAGATGCCATTGGAGACTTTTCTTCGCCTTCAGAGAGTTTTTAACTGGTCAGTTTGATGTGTGGGAGAAAGTGGTGATCTCACTGATCTGTGATACTCGCTGATAAGTACCATATTCGTTCTTTGTCTCCCTAAGGCCAAGCATTATGGAGAGGGTATCTCTTCCCTGTCCCTCACATGTAGCGAAGGGATAGAAGGCGAAGGCAACCTCACTATTGTGCTCTCTTTTCCCTTCCCTACATGATGCGGCTACTCACTAGCACTATGAATGGTGTCAAACAACTACTGAGTAGCCGTATCAGTCAATCAGTTGACTTGACCAATACGGCTACTCAGTAGTCGTATCATAGGTTTAAGCAGAGATGCACAAGACCCGGTCCATTTTACCTGTACCTGTCAGGAACCGAAAAACTCGGACTTGTACCGTACCGGACTCGGAGTTGCCGGTACATGTATCGGTTCTGAAAGTAGAGACTCGGAGTAGCGCGGTACAGGTATTGGTTCTGGGGGGAGTCCCGGCCTGTACCGGACCAAATGTCCCGGTAAATTAGAGCCGTTGATATCTTTTAAGATATTACATCCTAGTCGTCCCTCCTAGGTCTAATCTATCTATCATTCTATCTCCGAGACTCGAGAGACCATTTCATTTTTCTTTTCTTTTTTCTTTCTCTGTCTGAACTCTGAAGAGAAGAGCAGCAGTCTCACTTAGGGTTTAAAATTAGGGCTTCCGAATCTCCGTTCGTCAAATCTCTTTGTTCATAGGTATCAATCTTCACTCCCCCACAGATTCAAGATTAGTCCTGGCTTGAATCTCAATTTTGGTTCTCTTTGTTTACATAATATGGTCATTAGAGATGTTCTTTCCTTGTTTTTCTACTGAATCTTGGATTATTTTTTACTGATTTCTTTTTAAAGTGATAGATCTTTTCTGGGTTTCTTATGGTTTCTGCAATTACGTAGTTTGAATGAAAGAATTAACAAGGATGATGAAACCCTAACTGAATTTGAATCATGTGACTGTGATTGATTAGTTCGTAGAAGTTAATAACGTTAAAATTTTTGAGAATTAGAAATCCTTTAATACAGAATTTTGAATCACATTATGTTATTTCTTTGGTTTTGATATATTTGAATCCTTTGATTTATATGTTTAATTTACTGTGTTGTATTTTTGATTTAGAAAGAGAGAGACATATTTGATCTTTAGAAGAAGTTATAGTGATTTACAAAAAGCCTGTGCTAGTTCTTTCATACCCACTCCTGATATGCTGCATATGTTCTCTTGCAGGCCTTTGAGGTGCTAAATGGGGAAACGCAAAGCACCAGATGATTCCAATAATAGCATTAGTATAAGACCAAAAGAAACTGTTCTAATCTGTTGATACTTGATATCATATCCCTCTTTTAGTGTTGAGCATCACTCTCTTTGTCTTACATTGTGTTTCTGTGTAATGTTTGTTACATGACTACACCAGCAAGTTCAACTCCAACTACAACTACAACTCAACAAACAAAAGTTAGATCATCCTCTCAAGATGCATCTCACACAAATGGAGTTGAACCCACACCAACAAGTACAACTGAAAGGTGAAATTAGAATTTCAGGAACTCTTTCAAGATTATAAGTCCTTGTATTCAGTTCATGAAGAGGGGTCAAGTAGTGATGCCCATACTGTTGCCAATCCAGTTAGTGTGCAATCTCAAGGTATGTTTGCTAGAATTCAATCAAGGAGGAAACGGTATTGGGACAGCCCAAGTTGTGTTGAAGAGGCAAGAACAACTGAGCTCTATAGGTATTTGACAGATGTGATTGATGGTGGAATGCGTGAAATAGGTCAACCTGACCAGTTTGACATATTGGCTTGGTGGCAGACTAATGCAAGCAGGTATAAAATACTTGCATACATGGCAAGAGATATATTAGCCATGCATGTGTCTTCAGTGGCCTCTGAATCATCTTTTAGCACCGGGAAGCGCGTCCTGACTCCATGGACATCTTCTTTGTCTACAAGGACAGTTGAGGCATTGCTCTGTACACAAAGCTTTCTTCAAAAGCCAATTGCTCTTGATCTTCTATGTGATTATATACCTGATGATGATGTTGAAGATGAGGAAGGTAATGTATTAGTTTTTCTTGTATTTAAGAGTACTTACTTTTCAAGTTTTCTTGTATTGGTAATTTGATACTTACTTTTTTGTTGCATGTTGCAGCCATATGAGATTCTCTGTTAAAATCTTGAAGTAAAATCCATGTCAGTGCAGCCAGTGCCATTGTTTGAGAAGTCCCCAATCCTTTTTTGTTGCCTGTTGTAGTTATATTGGATGCTTTGCAAGATGATTGCATTTCATTTCTTGTCGCAGACTTATGGAAAAATTATTTTTAGTACTATTTTATAATGTTGAACTTTGAACTTAAGTGTGTGATGTTGTTTTAAACCTTTGTTTATTTTGAACTTAAGTTGTAATGTTAAACTTTGAACAGTCAGTTTTTAATATGTTGAGTTTGATGTTAGTCTGGCTGTTAGCCTGTTACCGTGTGTTTCAAAATTCAGGTAAAAAACCGGTACAGGACTGGAACCGGACCGGTCTTACAGGTACAGGTACAAGTCCAGGTACAGGTTCTCAAAATGAGGAACCAGTCAACTCCAGGTACAGGTACCGGTTCCAATAGAAAATCGGACTGTACCGGCTCATGTGCAACTCTAGGTTTAAGGCATCAGAAACCGGCTCGGGCTCCCCCATTTCTTCTTCTTCCCTAGTTTTTCGTCCTCTCAAAACCCATTCAAACCCCTTTTATCCCCTTTCAAATTTCTATTGATTCATTGCGATTCGTTGGCTTAAACTAAAAGGGTTTCATCGTTACTTCAAGGTGAAACAAATCCATTCTTCAATTTCGAATTTCATCCAAAAAATCATATAAGTGAGTGATTCTAATTTTAGGGTTTGAATGGAATTTGATTTTGATTTTGATTTTGATGAAATTGTTGTTTGTAGGTTGGTTAGGTTTGTAGTATGCAATTCAATAATATAATTAGAACACATATTTAGTGAAAAAACATGATTAATTTGTTGTATGTCTTGATTTATGTTGAATGAAATGTTGGTAAACTACTATGGTATACACAAATTGATACCGTGTTTGTTGTTTGCAAAGGTACATAATGAGTCTAATATGTGCTTATGTGAGAGTTAAATATGAAATTTATTTGGATAGCTCTAGTGATGAAGAAGAGAAAGCTTTGCTAATGTTTACACAACTATGTTTGGATGAACGATTGCGTATTATTAGACAACCGGTACCTAGGGAGGTACAGACACGTAGTGTAATAACGCGTGATCGATTGTGGCATGATGCCAAAATGATGAATGATTATTTTACGCCTGGAACTGCTTATACCTCAAGACAATTCAAACAACGTCTAAGCATGAGGGAAGACTTATTCGAGAAATTGTTAGGAAAATTGCTTGAAGTTGATCCAGAATGACACCAACGTCCAGATGCAACCGGTACTATGGGGCATTCTCCGTATATGAAACTAGTTGTCGTGATGAAATGTTTATGCAAAAGTACGGCTGCTGATAGTGT
This sequence comes from Papaver somniferum, assembly GCF_003573695.1. NCBI lineage: Eukaryota > Viridiplantae > Streptophyta > Magnoliopsida > Ranunculales > Papaveraceae > Papaver > Papaver somniferum. Next base: position 63,282,924 of record NC_039362.1, read on the forward strand.
TGATAATTACACTCGTATGAGTGCAACTATAATATACATGTATCTAAAAATATTTTGCCACGCCATTTGCATGACTTTTGAAGAAAGATATTTGCGTGAACTCACTCCTAAAGATGTTCAGAGGTTGCTAGCTGAGAATGCGAAACGAGGTTTTCCTGAAATGCTTGGTAATGTTGATTGTATGCAATGGCCATCGAAGAATTGTTCGGTAGCTTGGCAAGGAACTTACCGGGGTAAAGAAAAACATAGTAGTTTGGTATTAGAGGCGGTGGAATCATATGATTTGTGGTTTTCGCATGCTTTTTTCGGAATGCCCGTATCAAACAACGATTTGAATGTGTTGGCACACTCACCCCTTTTTGATAACATGTTAAAGGGTGTAGCACCTCCATGCAATTATGTCATCAATGGTCACTGATACCATATAGGTTATTTCTTAGCCGATGGTATCTATCCAAAGTTGACTACAATTGTACAAGCTTTTAGTCAGACATTGGAAATTCCCGAGTATGTGAGATTTAACAAGTATCAAATGGCTAAAAGAAAGGATGTCGAGCGTGCTTTTGGAGTGCTTCAGGGTAAATTCAGAATTGTCGGATACCCATATAAGTATTGGCACCAATCTGACTTGAACCTAATTATGAAATGTTGTCTTATTTTACACAACATGATTATTGAGCATGAATGTCGGGATACGGATCGGGGTAGAGTTGTTCCTGTTCCGCTTCCGGAACCTACCAATAATGGTCGTGTATTTATGTCATCTCTGAAAAACCTAGAAATGCACCTACAACTGAGAAATGATCTTGTGAAGCACATTGCTATGCGTCCTGGTAGAGGAGGCCAGGCAGGAGACTTGTCTAGTTTGGAGGGTTCAGATATGGAATACGTGGTATTTCCATCATTAGAAGGATATTATGAAGATACAGACTTAGAAGAAGAAGTAGTTCCTGGTCAAAACGACGATGGAGCATTTGATTATTATGGAGATTACAATGATCAAATCCTGAATGACTTTAAACATGTAGTTGAACGTGTATATGGATATGGACATGTGCGAGACGAATATGAACATGATGGAGATGACGATGATGATTCTGGCGATGAGGAGGATTATGACGATGATGAGGACGATAATGATGAGGAGGACTATGATGATGAGGATTCAGACGGTGGCGATGATGTTGCGTACGATGATGCGGGTATGTATGATGATGATGATGTTGAGGCATGGGATGTATCTCACTGTTGTGTTTTAAGATTTCGAATGTTACATGCATATGTAATATCAAACTTTAAATGTTTTTTGGGCTTCATCTATGTATGCAAATGAATACGTTTATATTTGATGGCATATGGTTTAAATCATCCAAATCTCCTTGTATAGTATATGGATATGTATACATATCCGTGAAATCTTTTTGTACTGTATATAGATTAGTATACTTATCCGTGAAATCTCTTTGTACAGTGTATGGATATGTATACTGACCATGTATAAAGGATTCACATATTGTTTACCAATGAACACATTAGTTCGACCAACTCTCTTCTCTTCTCCATCTTAAAAAATAAACACTTATTTTCGTCTAAGTTATTATCTACAACACTCTTCTTTCTTAATTATGGTGAGTTTAACTCCGGAGGATGACGAATTGATAGTTAGTTTATGGGATGATGTTCATCTAGAGAATGAACAAGAAGATGAACAACTAAATAACACAAATCTTTTAGAGCAGTTGCTGCAAAGGTTGACTATACATAACGGGAATCCTAATGAAAGAACAGTTAAGTATCTGAAAAGAAGGTTAAACGTTATCACTTCAGACGTGAAAGTATATGTATCGACACAGAGATCCTTATATTTATGGAGGGCAGCAGTACCTTCAGAAATTGTAATAAACTTACATGTTACCTATCCAACAATTTTTTGTGTATGTGTACTGAATTGTTGAATAATTTAATTGTAAATTGATATTGTTTATTTTTTTGTAGGAGCATTTTGCTTTGGAGAGTTACGAAAAAAAGAAGGGGAAACCTTTTACATTTTTTAACTGCTATGCGATTTTGAAAAACGGTTTCTCAGAGTATAACCCTTCCCCTTTGAAGATTCATCCTCTGAATCATCAGATGAAGAGTAAAGACTTTAAATAATTATAGGTTTTGTGGGTATATGTCTCTGTAAACCCTCACGAGACATAACTCGTCCAATAGGGTCGCCTATTGGTTTAAATGATGGTTGCACGTGCTGAATGTAATCGTTAATCATATGAATACGAAAAGAACTATTATTATTTATTGTAGAGGCACATTACATCATGTTCATCACATTTAAACTCTTACAACAACACATACTAATTATAAAAAAAGCAATTGATATTCAAACTCTTGATCAAACTAAAACATAACAACATTTATTCAGCCCATGCCACCGTTTCACATACAAGGCATTCCCAATAACGTTTTCTATATGTTTTCTTTGCACTTGACCGGTGTATTTCCATAAAGAAATTACAACCCTCAGTTTTACAAGGAATCCCCTTGCTGCATTGAAACTCCATCTTTCCTTTTAGTTTGAAGTTCTTGCAGAGGTCGTCAATTTTTTCTTGTTTTATTGCATCTTTCATTGCATCCTCCAAACATTGTGCTTCTCCCGGACATTTAGCATACTCATATTCCAAATACCCTATCTTCTCCGGTATCGACTCTTTTAGTTTCCTTGTGCCAGTGCAACCACGTTGGGGACATTTTGTATATAGCCATGGGCATTGAAGCAGACTATGATTATACATGAAACAACATGGACAAACCTCTTTTGCTTCCACACATACTATTTGTTTTCCATTTCTACTCGAACTGTTAGAATACATGATTGAGGTTTATATTTGAGAATGAATTAAGATTTATGTTGGTTAGAAAAAATGTTCTATATTTATAGAAAGAAATATATAGTTGTTGGACACGAGTTCTAAGAAATAGAGCCGTTGGGAACGATTCCTATATAAGGAAGATAACCCATTCTTCTTTCCAGCATCAATCTACCCATTCTTCTCTGCAGTAACAATCTTTCAGGTGTAAATCAAACCTAAACATCTATTCAATGGCAAATCAATCAGCAACTACCAACTCAGTCGAAGAAATTCTTAGAAGATGCAAGCGAACCACCCAATCAATTGCTGCAATGGAAAAAGAAATATGCAAAAGAGGAGATCATGCTACTACGAAAGTAACAACGTCATCATCACCTACCAAATTTATTAATGCGGTTGATGAAGTGTTAAGCAAACGAAATTCCACAAAAAAAACCCAAAGATTCATCATCGGCTGTGACAAAATACGAAGAAAAGCACAAGGCACATAAACGAGGTCAAGAACAAATGCAACTGAGAGAAAGGTTAAAGGATGTTGAAGAAGAGACGAAATGGATTAAAAACTTTTACCTTCTCAAGGATAATTTTCCAGAAAATCCTAATGATCAAACTGTATTTTGGGTTAATGTTGGTTGGGGTCCTTTCGTTAAACCGACGGGCAAACAACCACACTTTGATTATGAACCATCCCACATTTGTTCAAGGAAAAATCATGTTAGGAAATTATGCATCAAGTACAATGAGTTTCTCCATAAGTACAAAAGGGACAGGTCCGATGCACAATAAGCATATAAAGCCCGGAGAGGAGAACAATTTTTAAATCCTAGGTGTCATGTATTTTTAAGACCTTCACCCCTAGCATTGGAGATGCTCTTATAACTGTGGGATATATATTCTTATCACATAATGGTCCCATCAAAAATGGTTGGTGCCCAAAAAAAAAACGGTTCAATTAGAGACTGTCTTTCCATGCTGGACGAGCCAGTTAGCCCATCGGAGCTAGGCAAGTTGGCATTTTAGCCATGTCTCAAGGAGGCCTGAGGGTCACCTTCACTTCATAGTGACCTATATTCCGTTTTATTCATCGTTAGGCTCAAGCTAAATCCCCGAATCAGGTCTCAAGACTCTCAACTCAAAACAAAAGTTCCCCAAGTGTCATATCCTCCCAAAGTAACTGTTGCTTCTACTTCTTCCTCTCTAGCCCTAAGATTTTCGGGAGAAACTTGGAATGGTTTTTATGAGCTAAAGGTTAGTTACTTCGTTAATCACTGAATTTAGTTTTTTCTTTCTTTCTTTCTTTCCTTTTTTTTTTTTATTGTCCCGTGAAATTTTAATGGTGTTCTAATTAATGCGTTGATCTCGTCTTTTTCCTTAGTGAAATTAATTGGATGTTGTTGGCTGCTTGTTGCCTCTGTATTCTGTAACCGGTGTCTAGCAACCCTAAAAAGTTCTAATTTTTCACAGTCCTGTAACCAATGTTTATAACTTTAGCTGATTCTGGAATAAGTTTTAATTCATGTTTTCTGGATTCCTATAAGATAAATAGAAATAAAGATGATAATTCTTATGAAAATGTGAAACAATTTTACAGAGATTTTGGTAGAAATGGTTAGGAGAGGTAGTGGGGTTTTCATGTTAATTGCATTTACTATACATCTCTGATTAGCAAGTAATACTGCCATTAGGACATATGCCCGAACTAGGCTCTCTTCAATCACTGACTTCCTCATAAATGCTGCTAGTTAGACACTCTTACATTCTATATTTCTATTTTTCTGTTAATTGCCCTATAACTTGTTTTGATGATTGATATTAGTGTTATCGTGCACAAGACACACTTTCAGCCTACTCGCTTAGATCAGTTGCCATGTGACCATGTTTCCTGTTGTAATGACGTGGGTTCTGCTTAAAAGAACTATTCATGTTAGTTTGGAGTAGTATAACAGTGATAGCATATGAGTTTTCATGGTGTGGTGGTTGCAATTTTTTCTTTTGTGTCAGTTGTATGGAAGTTTTGAAGGTGTACATAGCAGCCAATCTAAGTAGTTGTTTTTAGTCTGGTTGGTTGATGAAAATAGCTGTAACTCAGTAGGGAAATGATGATAAAGGGTTTTGACATTTAAGTATAGAAGAAAGATGTTTAACGATGCGAATGGATGTTCAACCAATCAGGGCTTATATGCTTCTCTTGTTTATGTATGCAGAAAAAGGAAATGGAGGTCTCCGATGATGAAGCAAATATTCTGTTGTTAGACCAAATAGAGAAAGAATCATCTCAGCCTTTAGCACCGAATGGTAGGAAATTTGTGGAAGAAGTATTGAGTGGTCACGACAACACAAATTTTTGCGAGAACTTTCGTATGACCAAAGAACACTTTTCCAATTTATGTGTCATTTTACAAACTAAAGGACTATTGCGACACACAAATAGGATCAAGGTTGAGGAAAAATTAGCTATTCTCTTGTATACAATTGGCCACAACCAACGTATTCGAACAGTGCAGAAGCGGTTTAGTTATTCCGGTGAAACCATTAGTCGCCATTTCAACAATGTGCTAAATGCAATTATGTCACTTTCTTCAGATTATTTTGATACTCAAGATCCTGAGTGCCCTCAAGAAATTGTAGAAGATACCCGATTCTATCCCTATTTCAAGGTATCTGGTACATGCCAATTTTTTTGTCAAGGCCATCCATTTTGTAGCTTAATTGAGTCTCACTTCACACTATCTTTTCTTAGAATTGTGTAGGCGTGGTAGATGGGATGCATATTCCAGTTATGGTCGGTGTCGATGAGCAAGGTCCTTTTCGTAATAGGCATGGAGTTCTTTCACAGAATGTTATGGCAGCTTGTTCCTTTGGTTCCCAGTTTCAGTATGTTCTCGCTGGCTGGGAAGGCTCAGCAACAGATTCATGTGTACTTAATGCTGCACTTACAAGGCATAGCAAGCTTCGTGTTCCTGAAGGTATGTCTAGTCATATATCTCTTACATGCTACTGCAGTTTATTTTCTCTACCAGATATCATCTTATTTATTTGTTTTGTGTAGGCAAATTTTATCTGGTTGATGAGGACTATAGAAACACGCCTGGTCTTATCGCTCCATATCCTGGTGTTCGTTACCAACTGAGTGAATTTTCAGGTGCTGATGATCTCCAAAATGCTCAAGAGTTATTTAATTTTCGGCACTCATTATTGCGAAGCACCATAGAAAGCACATTTAAGATATGGAAAGCACGATTCCCTATTTTAACTGCGGCACCACTTTATCCATTACAAACTCAGGTGAAGCTAGTAATAGCAACATGCATTTTACATAATTATATTCGGAAGGAGAAAGGCGAAGATTGGCTTTTCAATATGTGCGAAGATGCACTATGGCAGCACACCGAGCCTACAGCAACACTTGCTGAGAAAGAATCTGTAGCACATGTTTCTGACAGCTATTTATCAGACTTCCCTTGCAGTGAGGTGGAGTTAGAGATGGCTTCAGAGTTGCGGGATTCTATTGCTGCTGAAATGTGGAATGATCACATACGAGATTCATTGAATTTAAGGTTCGATCATTAAAATTGGGTGTTTGAGTGGTCCACAAACAAGGAAGGTTGTGCCAGGTCTATAATCTTTTGAAACCTGTTTGAGTGAATTCATATTGGGAACACAGGAAACCTCAAGAAATACTATCATAGGCAGCGTATTTCTATTGCTATGGCAATATCAAGGTGGCCTGTTTCCTCCTCTTCTCAACTTGCACTCCTGCAGATTTGACATCAAAGATTGGTCAGACTTTACTCAGTAGATCTCGGGAAAAACAATCCCAATTGAAAGAAACAGGGTTGCTAATCTTATTTTGTTCGTTCATGTTTCTCGTAGAAGTGAGGATTAGGTTACATATGGGGATGGTGTGTTTTTGTGTATCAGTAGGAAATAACTAGTATAAAACTTGCCTATGACAGTAATGAGACGATTGTTGTAATATATTAGGAGCTGAAGCTTAAATTCAAATTGATCAACTGATGAATGACAATGCATCTAAGGACAGTGAAGAGGATAATCATTTTCAGTATATTGGGTTACAAGTATATACCAAGCGCCATTCCTAGAGACAAATGAAGAAATGTAAGTAGAACATTCTAATGCTGTGGTATATACATAGGTTCCAGCCATTGAATTGAGGTAAATAAGTTGCCGGAAAGTTTAACATGGCAGAATGTTTAACAGAGTTGTCATCTCTTAGGCTTGCAACTTGCATATGGCAGTTGTGGATCATCTGAATGCGACAGCTGACCGGTTGATCACTTTCCTTGACGGCCAACAGGTTGATCACTTCTCTTGACCTTGCCTTGACACTGGAAAACCATGTTAATGGCCTGATACTAGTGGGTCCTTTTGTGTGGTGTGATCCTCGTAATGCCTGCTCTTTTTGGATCAAGCTATTGAGGGTGCAAGACATCTGGTGGTCTTGTTTTCTCTGTTAGGAAGGAGCTGTACAACATCTCTAAACTTCATTAAGGCTCAAAGCTTCCAGATGTGTATCAAACTAAAATAGTTAAAAAGACAACAAGGCAGAAAACAATGAATCAAACCGGTTATTTATTCGTAGTTTATTATTAATCTTGGGCGAAGACCCAAAACTTTGTCAAGGTTTGCAAAATGGCTAGATATACAACGGGTTTGGTACAAACTTAAAAAGTGGTACTGGTACAAACACTTGATCTTCTGCCCTGTCGCTACTTCCCAAGCTTGTAAAACGTGGTTCACAATTTGCTCAACACCAACACCATGCTTCACCTGTATTAAATATCACTTCAAACCTTAAATGTGGATTTCTAACCAGTAGCAAAGCGCAATAAGATATCACAAGGCAGCTTATGAATTTCAGTTAATGCTCATTTATGGTGTAGAATGACCTGCGGTAACTATGGATCATCCTCTCTGTATGGCGTTAGAGATGAAATAAACTTCTAGCTAGGGATTAGAGGTTCCAACTATTGGATTTGAATGATCTTAGCAAGTTCTGTGGGAAAAGCAATAGAACCTCGTGCGGATATTCTATCAAATATGTAGTTTATGAAAGAGAGTCACCATATCCATCACACATATACTCATCATTAGGTTTTTGTCATGAATTTTACAGCTGGAAGAGACGTGTACAATATAGCTAGTACTAAATTAATAGACACCCCACGGGAAGAATAAATGTATATACCTGAGAAAATACGAAGGGACCTCCATCCCTCATCCGAAGAGCATCACGTTCCATGACTGCCAGGTCAGCTCCAACTGCTGCAGCCAGATCAGTCTTGTTTATGACCTAATACACAGACACAACATTACAGTTAAACCATAATAAAAGACGATGTAAGACTTTTAAAGGTCTCATACTAATATGAATTGATTGAAGACTATGAATCATGAATTCAGCAACAATAACCAAAAAGTAGTAAGCATAAGATTTAACAGAGGCCATACTAGGAGGTCTGCTTGAGTAATTCCTGGGCCACCTTTTCTAGGAATCTTATCACCTCCAGACACGTCAATTATGTAAATGATAAAGTCAGCCAACTCCCTGCTGAAATTAGCAGCTAAATTATCTGCATTCGCACAAATCAAAGATATTAATACTAGAATTAGAAACCAGCTTACCAAGGTTGGTTGTAAAAACACAATTACTGATAGGCGATAGCTCTAAACAATTCAGCTGTGTTTTCTATTTGCAGTCCAGAAAAATCTACATTGCTCATAAGTTTATACAAATTCAGTATTCAATTTCGACTTCCTGTCAAGTTGTGGGTTTTTCCCTATCTAAAATACTACATTAGAAGTCATACAGATTCTAGTGTTCAGCGCCTCCTGTTTGCTAAAGCTTTTTATCATACAACAAAATTGAATCTCGAACATACAAGATTAACAGTCATCAATTTCTAACTCATTTGACATTTATAGCAAACTATTCATCTCTACACAAAAGTAAAGAACCGAAAATACCTCCACCAGATTCACAAAGAAGAATATCAGCTTTGTATAAGTTGGATAGCTCTTCCAGAGGACCTAAATTGATACTAATATCTTCCCGGATTGCGGCATGTGGACAGCCTCCGGTTTCCACAGCTATTCTTTCCTCTGGAAGTGCTCCATGCTTCACGAGGAACTCACCATCCTCTTTCGTAAATATATCGTTTGTCACCTGAAAAGATAAAACGAAAAAAAAGATGACGCAAGGCCCTTAAAAACAAAAAATGATGCAGTGTTAAAAGAGTCCAGTAGAGTTCTGAATTAATAGGCGAAAACCCAAAATAAGATAGAGATAGACATATAAAGTACAAAGCCGTGTGTCAATCACCAGACGGCAATAAGGTGTTGCCTCTTGTCTTATAAAGTTCATTTGTTAGCATAAATTACACATAAATGAATTAACAGGGAAACTATGGATTTCATCTCACTAATTAAGAATTTATCTGATTGGTAAATTTGGAAGTCCGAATGTACCAAAGTAAAACACGAAACTTTGAAATTCATAGAGATTTTTTCAAATGAAATGAGTGGCGGTGAGAGGAAGAGAAGGTTCAAACTGTCTAATTGATATGTTCAAGGGAGACATACGAATGTTTTATAACCTACGCAACCATGGTGATAGAATGTAGTCTACATCAAGTACATAAACGGTGAAAAGACTCATGACTCATCTTTCTTCTTCTTTTCTTTTTGCTCGAGAAACTCATAACTCTTGTATGCTCAGCTGAATGTACTTACTCCTTACGTGTGGACTTATAGTGAAATGAAGAATGAAGCCACTTAATGATCGAAACTACTATTTTCTACTTCAATATAAAAATGCGATTTTCTCTAAATTACTCACTTACCCAGTACCAACAGGACCACCAATACCTATAGTAAAAGCTCTTTCTCTGAAATCTCTAGAGGAAAGAAGAGGAGCTCTTCTACTGAAAAAGCCTGGTGAGTATATGGGTTCATGTGAGTGTGGTGCCAATCCATCATGGCTATGGTAAACTTTTCCATCATTACCCATAAAGGAATCACCAGCATGATGATGGTCATGATCATGGTGATGGTGGTCATGGGTATGTTGATGATCTTCAGATGCCATTGGAGACTTTTCTTCGCCTTCAGAGAGTTTTTAACTGGTCAGTTTGATGTGTGGGAGAAAGTGGTGATCTCACTGATCTGTGATACTCGCTGATAAGTACCATATTCGTTCTTTGTCTCCCTAAGGCCAAGCATTATGGAGAGGGTATCTCTTCCCTATCCCTCCCATGTAGTGAAGGGATAGAAGGCGAAGGCAACCTCACTATTGTGCCCTCTTTTTCCTTCCCTACATGATGCGGCTACTCACTAGCACTATGAATAGTGTCAAACGGCTACTGAGTAGCCGTATCAGTCAATCAGTTGACTTGACCAATACGGCTACTCAGTAGTCGTATTATAGGTTTAAGCAGAGCTACACAAGACCCGGTCCATTTTACTTGTACCTGTCAGGAACCGAAAAACTCGGACTTGTACCGTACCAGACTCGGAGTTGCCGGTACATGTACCGGTTCTGAAAGTAGAGACTCGGAGTAGCGCGGTACAGGTATTGGTTCTGGGGGAGTCCCGGCCTGTACCGGACCAAATGTCCCGGTAAATTAGAGCCGTTGATATCTTTTAAGATATTACATCCTAGCCGTCCCTCCTAGGTCTAATCTATCTATCATTCTATCTTCGAGACTCGAGAGACCATTTCATTTTTCTTTTCTTTTTTCTTTCTCTGTCTGAACTCTGAAGAGAAGAGCAGCAGTCTCACTTAGGGTTTAAAATTAGGGCTTCCGAATCTCCGTTCGTCAAATCTCTTTGTTCATAGGTATCAATCTTCACTCCCCCACAGATTCAAGATTAGTCCTGGCTTGAATCTCAATTTTGGTTCTCTTTGTTTACATAATATGGTCATTAGAAATGTTCTTTCCATGTTTTTCTACTGAATCTTGGATTATTTTTTACTGATTTCTTTTTAAAGTGATAGATCTTTTCTGGGTTTCTTATGGTTTCGGCAATTACGTAGTTTGAATGAAAGAATTAACAAGGATGATGAAACCCTAACTGAATTTGAATCTTGTGACTGTGATTGATTAGTTCGTAGAAGTTAATAACGTTAAATTTTTTGAGAATTAGAAATCCTTTAATACAGAATTTTGAATCACATTCTGTTATTTCTTTGGTTTTGATATATTTGAATCCTTTGATTTATATGTTTAATTTACTGTGTTGTATTTTTGATTTAGAAAGAGAGAGACATATTTGATCTTTAGAAGAAGTTATAGTGATTTACAAAAAGCCTGTGCTAGTTCTTTCATACCCACTCCTGATATGCTGCATATGTTCTCTTGCAGGCCTTTGAGGTGCTAAATGGGGAAGCGCAAAGCACCAGATGATTCCAATAATAGCATTAGTATAAGACCAAAAGAAATTGTTCTAATCTGTTGATACTTGATAGCATATCCCTCTTTTAGTGTTGAGCATCACTCTCTTTGTCTTACATTGTGTTTCTGTGTAATATTTGTTAGATGACTACACCAGCAAGTTCAACTCCAACTCCAACTACAACTCAACAAACAAAAGTTGGATCATCCTCTCAAGCTGCATCTCACACAAATGGAGCTGAACCCACACCAACAAGTACAACTGAAAGGTGAAATTAGAATTTCAGGAACTCTTTGAAGATTATAAGTCCTTGTATTCAGTTCATGAAGAGGGGTCAAGTAGTGATGCCCATACTGTTGCCAATCCAGTTAGTGTGCAATCTCAAGGTATGTTTGCTAGAATTCAATCAAGGAGGAAACGGTATTGGGACAACCCAAGTTGTGTTGAAGAGGCAAGAACAACTGAGCTCTATAGGTATTTGACAGATGTGATTGATGGTGGAATGCGTGAAATAGGTCAACCTGACCAGTTTGACATATTGACTTGGTGGCAGGCTAATGCAAGCAGGTATAAAATACTTTCATACATGGCAAGAGATATATTAGCCATGCATGTGTCTTCAGTGGCCTCTGAATCATCTTTTAGCACCGGGAAGCGCGTGCTGACTCCATGGACAACTTCTTTGTCTACAAGGACAGTTGAGGCATTGCTCTGTACACAAAGCTTTCTTCAAAAGCCAATTGCTCTTGATCTTCTATGTGATTATATATATGATGATGATGTTGAAGATGAGGAAGGTAATATATTAGTTTTTCTTGTATTTATGAGTACTTACTTTTCAAGTTTTCTTGTATTGGTAATTTGATACTTACTTTTTTGTTTTACTTTTTTGTTGCATGTTGCATCCATATGGGATTCTCTGTTAAAAGCTTGAAGTAAACTCCATGTCAGTGCAGCCAGTGCCATTGTTTGAGAAGTCCCCCATCCTTTTTTGTTGCCTGTTGTAGTTATATTGGATGCTTTGCAAGATGATTGCATTTCATTTCTTATCGCAGACTTATGGACAAATTATTTTTAGTACTATTTTATAATGTTGAACTTTGAACTTAAGTGTGTGATGTTGTTTTAAACCTTTGTTTATTTTGAACTTAAGTTGTAATGTTAAACTTTGAACAGTCAATTTTTAATATGTTGAGTTTGATGTTAGTCTGGCTGTTAGCCTGTTACTGTGTGTTTCAAAATTCAGGAAAAAAACCGGTACCGGACTGGAACCGGACGGGTCTTACAGGTACAAGTCCAGGTACAAGTACAGGTTCTCAAAATGAGGAACCAGTCAACTCCAGGTACAGGTACCGGTTCCAATAGAAAACCGGACTGTACCGGCTCATGTGCAACTCTAGGTTTAAGGCATCAGAAACCGGCTCGGGCTCTCCCATTTCTTCTTCTTCCCTAGTTTTTCGTCCTCTCTAAACCCATTCAAACCCCTTTTATCCCCTTTCATATTTCTATTGATTCATTGCGATTCGTTGGCTTAAACTAAAAGGGTTTCATCATTACTTCAAGGTGAAACAAATCCATTCTTCAATTTCGAATTTTATCCAAAAAATCATATAAGTGAGTGATTCTAATTTTAGGGTTTGAATGGAATTTAATTTTGATTTTGATGAAATTGTTGTTTGTAGGTTGGTTAGGTTTGTAGTATGCAATTCAATAATATATAGAACACATATTTAGTGAAAAAACATGATTAATTGTTGTGTGTCTTGATTTATGTTGAATGAAATGTTGGTAAACTACTATGGTATACACAAATTGATACCGTGTTTGTTGTTTGCAAAGGTATATAATGAATCTAATGTGTGCTTATATGAGAGCTAAATATGGAATTTATTTGGATAGATCTAGTGATGAAGAAGATAAAGCTTTGCTAATGTTTACACAACTATGTTTGGATGAACGATTGCGTATTATTAGACAACCGGTACCTAGGGAGGTACAGACACGTAGTGTAATAACGCGTGATCGATTGTGGCATGATGCCAAAATGATGAATGATTATTTTACGCCTGGAACTGCTTATACCTCAAGACAATTCAAACAACGTCTAAGCATGAGGGAAGACTTATTCGAGAAATTGTTAGGAAAATTGCTTGAAGTTGATCCAGAATGGCACCAACGTCCAGATGCAACCGGTACTATGGGTCATTCTCCGTATATGAAACTAGTTGTCGTGATGAAATGTTTATGCAAAAGTACGGCTGCTGATAGTGTTGATGATTACACTCGTATGAGTGCAACTATAATCTACATGTATCTAAAAAGATTTTGCCACACCATTTGCATGAATTTTGGAGAAAGATATTTGCGTGAACCCACTCCTGAAGATGTTCAGAGGTTGCTAGCTGAGAATGCGAAACGAGGCTTTCCTGAAATGCTTGGTAATGTTGATTGTATGCAATGGCCATGGAAGAATTGTCCGGTAGCTTGGCAAGGAACTTACCGGGGTAAAGAAAAACATAGTAGTTTGGTATTAGAGGCGATGGAATCATATGATTTGTGGTTTTCGCATGCTTTTTTCGGAATGCCCGGATCAAACAACGATTTGAATGTGTTGGCACACTCACCCCTTTTTGATAACATGTTAAAGGGTGTAGCACCTCCATGCAATTATGTCATCAATGGTCACTGATACCATATAGGTTATTTCTTAGCCGATGGTATCTATCCAAAGTTGACTACAATTGTACAAGCTTTTAGTCAGACATTGGAAATTCCCGAGTATGTGAGATTTAACAAGTATCAAATGGCTAAAAGAAAGGATGTCGAGCGTGCTTTTGGAGTGCTTCAGGGTAAATTCAGAATTGTCGGATCCCCATGTAAGTATTGGCACTAATCTGACTTGAACCTAATTATGAAATGTTGTCTTATTTTACAGAACATGATTATCGAGCATGAACGTCGGGATACGGATCGGGGTAGAGTTGTTCCTGTTCCGCTTCCAGAACCTACCAATAATGGTCGTGTATTTATGTCATCTCTGAAAAACCTAGAAATACATCTACAACTAAGAAATGATCTTGTGAAGCACATTACTACGCGTCCTGGTAGAGGAGGCCAGGCAGGGCACTTGTCTAGTTTGGAGGGTTCATATATGGGGTACTTTCATCATTAGAAGGAGATTATGAAGATACAAACTTAGAAGAAGAAGTAGTTCCTGGTCAAAACGAAGATGAAGCGTTTGATTATTATGGAGATTACAATGATCAAATACCGGATGACTTTAAACATGTAGCTGAACATGTATATGGATATGGACATGTGGGAGACGAATATGAACATGATGGAGATAACGATGATGATTCTGGCGATGAGGAGGATTATGACGATGATGAGGACGATAATGATGAGGAGGACTATGATGATGAGGATTCAGACGGTGACGATGATGTTGCGTACGATGATGCGGATATGTATGATGATGCTGATGTTGAGGCATGGGATGTATTTCACTGTTGTGTTTTAAGATTTCGAATGTTACATGCATATGTAATATCAGACTTTAAATGTTTTTTGGGCTTCATTTATGTATGCAAATGAATACGTTTATATTTGATGGCATATGGTTTAAATCATCCAAATCTCCTTGTATAGTATATGGATATGTATACATATCCGTGAAATCTTTTTGTACAGTATATAGATTAGTATACTTATCCGTGAAATCTCTTTGTACAGTGTATGGATATGTATACTGACCATGTATAAAGGATTCACATATTGTTTACCAATGAACACATTAGTTCGACCAACTCTCTTCTCTTCTCCATCTTCAAAAATAAACACTTATTTTCGTCTAAGTTATTATCTACAACACTCTTCCTTCTTAATTATGGTGGGTTTAACTCCGGAGGATGACGAATTGATAGTTAGTTTATGGGATGATGTTCATCTAGAGAATGAACAAGAAGATGAACAACTAAATAACACAAATCTTTTAGAGTAGTTGCTGCAAAGGTTGACTATACATAACGGGAATCCTAATGAAAGAAAAGTTAAGTATCTGAAAAGAAGGTTAAACGTTATCACTTCAAACGTGAAAGTATATGTATCGACACAGAGATCCTTATATTTATGGAGGGCAGCAGTACCTTCAGAAATTGTAAGAAACTTACATGTTACCTATCCAACAATTTTTTGTGTATGTGTACTGAATTGTTGAATAATTTAATTGTAAATTGATATTGTTTATTTTTTTGTAGGAGCATTTTGCTTTGGAGAGTTACGAAAAAAAGAAGGGGGAAACCTTTTACATTTTTTAACTGCTATGCGATTTTGAAAAACGGTTTCTCAGAGTATAACCCTTCCCCTTTGAAGATTCATCCTCTGAATCATCAGATGAAGAGTAAAGACTTTAAATAATTATAGGTTTTGTGGGTATATCTCTCTGTAAACCCTCACGAGACATAATTCGTCCAATAGGGTCGCCTATTGGTTTAAATGATGGTTGCACGTGCTGAATGTAATCGTTAATCATATGAATACGAAAAGAACTATTATTATTTATTGTAGAAGCACATTACATCATGTTCATCACATTTAAACTTTTACAACAACACATACTAATTATAAAAAAAAACAATTGATATTCAAACTCTTGATCAAACTAAAAAATAACAACATTTATTCAGCCCATGCCACCGTTTCACATACAAGGCATTTCCAATAACGTTTTCTATATGTTTTCTTTGCACTTGACCGGTGTATTTCCATAAAGAAATTACAACCCTCAGTTTTACAAGGAATCCCCTTGTTGCGTTCAAACTCCACCTTTCTTTTTAGTTTGAAGTTCTTGCAGAGGTCGTCAATTTTTTCTTGTTTTATTGCATCTTTCGTTGCATCCTCCAAACATTGTGCTTCTCCCGGACATTTAGCATACTCATATTCCAAATACCCTATCTTCTCCGGTATCGACTCTTTTACCTTCCTTGTTCCAGTGCAACCACGTTGGGGACATTTTGTATATAGCCATGGGCATTGAAGCAGACTATGATTATACATGAAACAACATGGACAAACCTCTTTCGATTTCACACATACTATTTGTTTTCAATTTCTACTCGAACTGTTAGAATACATGATTGACGTTTATATTTGTGAATGAATTAAGATTTATGTTGGTTAGAAAAAATGTTCTATATTTATAGAAAGAAATATATAGCTGTTGTACACGAGTTCTAAGAAATAGAGTCGTTGGACACGAGTTCTAAGAAATAAAGCCGTTGGGAACGATTCCTATATAAGGAAGATAACCCATTCTTCTTTCCAGCATCAATCTACCCATTCTTCTCTGCAGTAAAAATCTTTCAGGTGTAAACCAAACCTAAACATCTATTCAATGGCAAATCAATCAGCAACTACCAACTCAGTCGAAGAAATCTTAGAAGATGCAAGCGAACCACCCAATCAATTGCTGCAATGGAAAAAGAGATATGCAAAAGAGGAGATCATGCTACTACAAAAGCAACAACGTCATCATCACCTACCAAATTTATTAATGCGGTTGATGAAGTGTTAAGCAAACGAAATTCCACAAAAAAAAACAAAGATTCATCATCGGCTGCGACAAAATACGAAGAAAAGCTCAAGGCACAGAAACGAGGTCAAGAACAAATGCAACTGAGGGAAAGGTTAAAGGATGTTGAAGAAGAGACGAAATGGATTAGAAACTTTTACCTTCTCAAGGATAATTTTCCAGAAGTTCCTAATGATTAAACTGTATTTTGGGTTAATGTTGGTTGGGGTCCTTTCGTTAAACCGACGGGAAAACAACCACGCTTTGATTATGAACCATCCCATATTTGTTCAAGGAAAAATCATGTTAGGAAATTATGCATCAAGTACAATGAGTTTCTCCATAAGTACAAAAGGGACAGGTCCGCTGCACAAGAGGAATATAAAGCCTGGAGAGGAGAACAATTTTATCATATCGAAACGGCATTGATCGTTGAATCTCACACCAAAAAAAATAATAACATGTAATGTTATCAGACCTATCGTACACTATGTTAAGAAAGGATGGCAGAGCGATAAACGCTTTTGATCGAATGATCTATTTCAATTTATTTTTTTACGTTATTAATGAACATTAGTTTAATGAAGTGATAATGAAGTTATTTATTTGAATATGAAACCGTTTTGTTACAACACATTCAAAAATTGTTTCATTACAATATATTCAAACCTTATATTAATTCAAACAACAATTTAAATTAATTTAGACAACACTTTTTAAATTGAGATAACAACAATACTAACTACAAATTTAGGACAATACTTTTAATTTAAACCTAGATTAGAAATTTAAAACTAAACTCAATAAAAGATAAAACAACTAGAGATGGATTACATCGTCATCTTCTGAATCTTCAAAGTTGATTATATTCATCCCCTTCAAGATCTCCTTTTGCTTGCGTCGATAATATCTTTTTTGGTTGGGAGGTAACCGACTAAGGTCCATAGACATTATTGCATTGTCTTGATCTAAATTCTTTTGTTGTTGATGCATTTGATTAGTCTGTTGTTGAATCTTTTGCAAATTAAGTTGTTCTTCCATTTCATAACTCGGTTGTTGAGTATAGTTCCAAATTGTTTGGTATTGGGATTCTTTTTCCACTCTCATTTTTTCCTTCATTGATCTTGTTTCCTTAAGATACTCCAAAATACTAGCACTTTGTTGATAGATCATATCTTCTTCCATCTTAACCGAAGATGTTCCCTCATTACCTTCTCTAAATATACCTTGCTCACGATCCTTCTCTAGCTTGCATTTTGGCCTTTTTTGTTCCTATAGGACGTGCATTATACTTGTAATTCCAACGAGTCTATCCATTAGGAAGAACTTCATTACCATCTTCGACTGACACAAAGTCACGATGATTATTAAACAAGTCACTGTTTTGGCTCACAATGAGTTCATAATTAAATCCAGGGACCTTTTCTCTAAAAATTTCATAATATGCATCATACTTGAATGGTTGTCCTGTTTGAAACTGAAATTGCTCCCGACCTTCTTTTGTCTGAAAAGTTTTGTTTATTAAAAACATCACCAAGTATATGGAAATCTTAACAACAATAATAGAACTTACCAAATCTTCGTGGCTCGCACCGCTTTTGGTTTGCCGATATATAACGTTAAGAATGGAAACGAATTCTCTGACATCTTTTTTTATACCTTTCATCTTGGTTTTTAAGGCTGACCAATCTCTTCCATTAGGATTGCCGTTGCGTTGGACAAATATTTGGTGAATACGTATCCAAAACATAGAGGTTTTTTGTGCCGAACCCACAATTTCATCCATACTAACATAAATAAAGGCAGCAGTAAGATCAATCTCTTCCCTTAGAACAAAATTATTAACCATTTTGAATCAAACTAAAATATAAATTCTTGGGTACTAGAAGATAAATATAAAAATCAAAGAAGTGTAGTAAGAAGAAGAGAAATAAGAGATCAATTTATGTAAAGAAGAAGATATAAAAAATCAATTGATTTGGTGTGATTTGAGTGGAGATTTAGAGTGGTATTTATAGAGGATTTTGAAACAATAACCGTTGGGACCCGACGGTGGAGAAGATAGAGCCGTTATTAACGACGGATGGCTAGGTTCGGGTGTGAGAGAGGTGTAAACCAAAAACCGTCAAACAAATGTTTTTACTGATACGGCTACTCAGTAGCCGTATCAACGGTAATACGGCTACTGAGTAGCCGTAAAGCGTAAATAAATACGGGTACTGAGTAGCCGTATGATTTCCCTTTCCTACAAGGCGGATCATATGTGATCCTCTATGTAGGGAAAGTGAGGGATATCCCTACATGAGTAGGGATATGGGAGACCATAACACTTGGGTTTTCTGTTTTTTGAGGGAAATTGAGGGATAGGGAAGGTATGAGGCCTCCCATAGTGCTTGGTCTAACGAATTTTTATATTTGAACTTAGCTCCTCAGTCAGAGAGTGATTCTGTGATTTCCTTTAGGGTGAATCCAATGGAACAAGCAAATAACTTAATTTAATTTAATTTGATAGAATATGCGGATAAACAAAATGTTGGCCCTAATGTCGGGAGACACTTTTTTTTTATAGAAAAACTTAGACCAGAAGAAGCCTAAGGCAAGTACAAATTAGTTGGAGGACTGTTGACACTAGTCCTGCCAACATTGTTCTTACAAACAAGAGAAACATCAAAAGTTTCCAGGTTCTGGGTTCTATCAATAGTTTTCATACTAATCAAAATGAAATTAACATGCCTAATTTTGGAAATGTTATCATCCTCTCTAGCATACATAGTGTATTAAATCTTCCTTTAACAGCATTGTGGTATAACAATTTGAAGCGGACCAAGATCTCCATAGAATCAGCTTGTATTTCTACGTTGGTGTGCTGCATTTCTGTGGCCCATCTGAAAGCTAGGTATGCTCCTCATGTTGCCCCTCCAACACCTGAGTGTCCTAGATGTCCTGTCGTCCCAATGAGGTTACCTGCAAGATCTGTCATAGTTAGAGCAGTGAAAAATATTTAGATATCAGGGTCTTGTAATGTGCATATCTTGATGATAATGCCAAAGACCCCTCTAGTATAATGGCTTGTATCATATGGAGTAATGTTATTATCCCCAGAGGGAGCATTCTCCTCAGAAATTAGAGAGAAGGTATTCATGATATGATCAGGAAGCTTGTGAATTCTGTGATAATTGCATAGATATTTCCTAATGCAACTTGAGGTTTTACTGGTATTTGGTTGGATGTTTCTGAAAATCAGATCACATCTTGCCTTCCAGATAAACCAGCAAGTAGTAGCATATAGGCTGTTATTCTTATTTGCATCACCTGGTAGAAACCAAGTATCCAGCCAATCAATAAAATTTGTTGCATTATCAAATATAGTGTGATAGTGACCACCTGCCAAACAGAAGTGGCTGCAGGGCAATTGAGGAACATGTGTTTCATTGATTCTTCCCCGCTATTGCAGATCTGGCAGATGGGATCAATGTAATGCAGAATGCTAGCATATTTAGCATTGTTGGGGAGAATTTCATGTGCACACTTCCAGACAAAGATTTTGATAACTGGAGCAATATCCATATTCCATATTTCCCCCCAATTTCTAGAGGTAGTGTCAAATCTGTAGAGATTATCTATCTTGGCCTTATATAGGCTTTTGACAGAGAATTTTCATGTGACATCTAGATTCCACTGAATCTTATTCCCCAGGGTGAGTGACAAGAGTTAGAATGGCTTGAGCAATGGTAGGATTGAAGATATTTTGAATCGGGGTGTTATCCCATTGGCTACTTGGAAGGAGAATATCAGGAACAGTTTCAATGAAGTGTGGGCAGTTTAATGGTTTAGTAACTCTAGATGAGATACTTGGGATCCATATATCCTCCCAAATTTTGATCTTTCTCCCATTGCCTATTCTCCAAGAACTGTGATGTTGAATATTTTAAATGCCTTCTAGAACCCCTTTCCATATCCAGGAGTCACCATCATTTGGTTTAAGTTCCATATTGATCATATTTCTGCCAAGCAGGTACTTAGCATCCATTAGTTGGAACCAAAGAGAATCTCTGTCTTGCTCTAGTATCCAGCCAATTTTGGTGATCATTGAACTGTTGAAGAGTTCCACATTCATGAAGCCTAATCCTCCCAGTTCCTTATGCTTGCAAACTGCTGTCCAAGCTTTTGGGTAGTAACCTTTTGGATTCTCAAAGATTTTGCCCCAGAAGAAGTCTCTTTGAAGTTTGTTTAGATCTTGGAAGATTTGCTTTGGAATTCTGAAGCAGTTCATTTGATATATACTAGCAGTTGATATAACTGATTTGATGAGAACTTCTCTTCCAGCTGGATTTAGTGGAAGATTTTTCCAGCTTGAGAGCCTGGCTTTTAACTTGTCAACTCCAGGTTTGAATGAGTTAACTTTTCTTCTGTGAGTGAAGAGAGGAGATCCTAGATATTTGTCATCCAGCTGTAGAACTTGATCACCCATAATATTACTTGAGGTAGGTATGAGTTCAGGGTTTGTGTCTTTACTAAAGAAGACTCCAGATTTGTTGAAGTTGATGAGTTGTCCTGAGTTTTGCCTAAAAATGTTTAGAATATCCAAGATATTTTGGGCTTCAATCTTGTTGGCTTTACAAAAGACCATGCAATCATCAGCAAAGAGAAGGTGGTTGATGGAGGGAGCATTTTTTGCAAATCTTGATTCCAGTGATGAGACCCAAATCTTCAGCATAAATAAGAATTCTAGAAAGTGACTCCAGGCAGAAGAGAAAGAGATAAGTGACCTAAATCTTGTCTGAGACCTCTAGAAGGTTGGAAGAATTTATCTGGAGAGCCATTTATCAAAACTGCATATGAGGTGGTGGATATGCATTGCTGAATTTTATTGCACCACTGTTCATTGAAACCCATCTTCTTCATTATAGTGATGAGGAATTTCCAATCCACTCTGTCAAAAGCTTTAGCCATATCAATTTTGATTCCCATACTTCCCTTATCACTTTTTGTACCTCTCTTGGATCTCATGGTATGTATTATTTCATGAGCAATGGCTATGTTGTCAGAGATTTGTCTTCCAGGTATGAAAGCAGATTGATATGGGGATATAATTTTGTTGAGGTATGGTTTCATTCTTTGATCTAAAAGCTTGGAGATGATTTTGTAGGTTGTGGTACAGAGGCTTATGGGTCTGAAATGACTTGGTGAAGAGGGGTTTTCAGTTTTAGGGATGAGGGAGATGAAGGTAGAGTTCATCCCTTTGAGCATGTGACCAAAAATGAAGAAATGCTGCACCATTGATACAATGTCATTTCCCAGGATCTCCCAATTTGCTTGAAAGAAGTTTGGAGGGAAGCCATCAGGGCCTGAGGCTTTGTCACCTGCCATGCTAAATAGAATTGATTTAATATAATTATAGTCAGGAGTCCTATTTAGCATGTTATTGTCAGTGGTGGTGATGGAAGTGGGTATGAGGTTGATTATTTTTGGGTTCATGTTTGTGGTTTCAGCAGTGGCCATTTTTGAGAAGTGACAGGTGAAACACTTTCTTACTTCTTGATAATATGTTATCCATTCCCCTTTCTCATCTTGGATTGTATCAATCTTGTTTCTCCTGGTTCTACTTTTAGTTGCTCTGTGAAAATAACTAGTGTTTTGATCTTCCAACTTGATGATTTGATCTCTGCTCTTAGTCTTCCAAAAATTTTCTTCAATATCCTGCCAATTTTTAAGGTTTTGTCTTGCATTAGCTAGAGCTTGACCTTTATCCATCCTGAAGTAATTGTTATGCAGCCAGTGAAGGTGTTGTTTGCATTCTTCTATGTTTTTTTTGATGTTACCATAACCTCCTTATTCCACACTCTTATCTGAAGTTTGATATCTTTTAATCTTCTAGCAATGATATAAGCACTTGACCCAGAGAGAGATTTACTCCAACAATCAGCTATTATTTTCCTGCAGTCCTCCTGATCCAACCAAGGACCAAAGAACTTGAAGGGAATACTTCTATTCTTCCAGTTTGGATTGGAATTGAGCATGATGGGATGATGATCTGACCCAATGGCCAGCATATTAGAAATAGTAGTGTTTGGGTATAGCAGAAGCCAACTTTCAGTTTCTAAACCTCTATCAAGTCTTTATTCAGTGAGAGCAAATCCTTTTCTCTTGTTTGACCAAGTAAAATGGCGGCCAGTAAATCCAAGATCCACCGAATCAAGATCAAGAATTTTATTTTTGAACAAAGCAGCTTCAGAAGTGTCAATGGGATGAGAACTGAATTTTTCAATGTCATGAAGAATAAAGTTAAAATCACCAAGAATCAACCAACGAAGATGGTTGGTAGTTGTTGTTTTATCCAACATTTTCCAAGAAACAGATTTACTGGCAGTATCATAAGGGTTGCCATAATAACCAGTGAAAAGCCAAGGGGGTCTATTGACAGGGCTGACTATAGCATTAATATGGTTTAGTGAGAGATCAATGATGTCAATAGTGAGACTACTTTTCCATATCAATGCCAATCCACCAGCATTGCCACTTACCCCTCCTGGATTGACATACCAGTAGTTGTTGACATTAATCTGATGCATAATTTTCTTTAAGTTTTCCTGCTTTTGCTTAGTTTCAGAGATAAATATGATATCAGGATTTAATTTGTTAAGCATGTAATTTAGGTACTTTTTGGCATACCTTGTGCCTAATACTTGACAATTCCAAGCCAGGGTAGTAAAGAATTGCCAAAAATATGACACATAAGGATACTTAGATGTTGGTCTTCTAGTGATTTGATCATAGAAAAACATTGAGGAATGGTGAAAATAAAACATAAAGAGGAGTACGATGAAATGAGAAGGAGAAGATAAGAGTGTACCATGTTGTCAGATGTGGGAGTGTCCAAGGTACCATTATCCAGAGAGATGCTCCCATTGTTGTTGTTGAAATCTTCATCCAGGTCCTTGAATCTCTTGAGTTTTTCAGTGTCACTGCAGTTGGAGTTCTTGTTGTCATCATTGCAGGAAGGGTTCTTTCTCTTGCCTTCTGGAAGAGTGAGCATTAAAGTATTTGGACTAGGATCCTCAAAGGTATGAGCATTTTTTTTAGCTTTCCAAGCCTCCTTATTTTTCAAGGCTATTTCAGTTTCCATTCTAGCTTTGATTTGGGCCAGGGTGGGGAGGGTGTTGAAAGGAAACACTTTTATTGGAGGGGAAGCTGGGAAGTAGTTATTGGCTGCAATATGTTGTTGAGGATTATCAGTATTTTTGGTATTGTTGGCTCTTGCAGCATCTTTCATTTTTGGAATCTTTTTCTTGTAGGCTCCTAGGATCTTCTTTATCAAATGTAGTCTTTTGTTTCTGATTTGACAAGCAATAACATCAGGATGAGGAGAGGTAGGATCATCAGCAGAGTTGTGTTGGGATCTAAAAGTGAGAGGACTGCTAGAGGATGAGTCAATGTTGGCTATTGCTTTTTCTAATTCTAGTTGTTTAGCCTTCTTCATTTTTGTTTCAAACTCAGCTGCAACATCAACATCAGAATAAGTTCTGTAGATAACATCTTTTCCAGCTTGGACAATTTTTAGTCTTTGAGTTCTTGGTTGAGGAGCTGGTTGAGGGGTTGGAAAGGTTTGATGTAGGGGATGGTGTTGGTTTTATGTAGTGTCACAAAGGGGGGCAGGATGATCAAGGATTCTACACACCTTGCAGAATTTTATGTCATTTAGAGCATAAGCATAGTCAAGCAAGTGGGAAAGAGTAGGTGTTTCAAAGGCTTCAATTCCAAATTTGAGAGATTTGGTAACATTGATGGTGAGTTTAACTTCCAGATTTTTCTCAAATCTATCTCTTACATAAAGTTTCTTTGCATCTTGATAAACACCAATTGGTCTGACAATGTTTCTGATATCATGAATGATATGTGTTGGGATTCTTTTGGTGAGAAGCCAGATCATGACCTTTGAGAAGAGTTCTTCATCAATCGATTCATGTCCACCAGTAGGGACACCACCTAGTACCATTAGCTTATCAAAGACCCCTCTAGTGCCTCCTTTCCTCAAAGTATGATAATCTTCTTCATGATTAGTCCTGATTATGTAGAAATTCCTCCTTCTGTTCCAATTATCAACTTCAGTTCTGCTTTGCATTTCCCAGTTAGCATTAACAAAGCTACTCACTCTAGAAGTTTGGAAACAGATATTGCTGCAAAGTTTTCCAATAAAATAACATTTCCAATCTTGAGGTTGCTTGGTTTTGATATTCTCAGCATTAATGAAGACTTTTGGAAATAAATCCTCAGGAATATTTAGGGCTGACTTCATTTTGTGAACAAGATTATCTATATTTTCAGAATTGGAGTTAGAGGTAGAATCCATTAAAATGAAGGAAGTAAGGGTGAAGAGGTATAAGGGATGTAAGTAATGTTCACTGTGAAAGAATTAGGTAATGGTAAAGATTTTAAGAGAGATGGAGCTAGGACATGCTTTAATTTGAAAAAGAGTCATTGGTGTAGTTTGGAGATCTATGTACTTGGGATAGGTCACTAGTTGTTTGTAGTTTATGGACAAAAACCAGTAGTTACTTTGACGCGAGTACTGATGATGTAACCATTTGCCACTGAGATTAGCTGTGTTGCAGATATCATGAGCTTTGTTGGCTAATGGCACCTTGGATAAAAACCTGTCATGCAAGACCAAACTATATGTTGTATTTTTAGTAATTTTGCAGTTTGAAATAAGGGATGTTGATATTACCAATTTGTAGTTAATGTTGTACTTGTCAGGATTTGACGAATAGTACTGCGAAGCAAAGATTTTTCCGGGTCTAGGTGTCGGGTCGAGGTGATGATCCATCATCCAAAATCCAGCAAAGATGTTGTAGTGGTACTTTTTCCACTCAGATTTCCAGTCAGATTTCCAATCAGCGTTCTTTAGGCTTTCAGTTAGATTTGCTGAAATCTGGTAAGCAAACACTTTAATAGCACGCGTGCTGAGCACCGAACTGGTTCGTTCGCCAGGTGTAATAAGACTGAAGGTCCAATTGCCATCTGTCAAAAGAAAAGAGAAGATAGCGGTTAAGAGATGGTTAGGGACAATGCTAGCTAGCCTGGTTAGGCTATTAGCATCAATTAGCAAGGTAATTGAAACGACAAGGCAAGTTGAGAAGGGTTGAGTGATGGAATAAGTTTCTCTTCGGGAACCGCTGCCCATTAGTTGTAAATCGTTCCACAGCCAATCCACAGGACCCTTTAAAAGTATCCAATTAATCATTGGAGCGGTTTTCCAATTCAAGAGCTCCTGTTCATCTTCTCTTAATCTCAGAGAAAGGTAAACCAAATCCAAATCATCTTCATCATGGCTAACAGAGAGACTAATGATGCAGCAGATTGAAAGGATAAGCACAAGATGCAGGAGGTGGATATAGAGCCTCGCATTCACTGATATCCCTACGAGTACAGTGTTGATTGTTTGCATTATGGGATTTCCTTCCCTCAAGGATGTGAATCTCCTGGCTTTGAAGAGAGTTCTGCATGGTACTTGGATGATTTGCAACACAACGTTTATATGAAGGTGGAGGAATGTTTGGATCAAGATAGGCCTCCTGGTGTAGTTCATGAATTGTTGATTGATTCTCATGTCGAGAGGTTGAAGAAGTTTTTCAAACAGCCAAGGCCTACACCAATTAATCAGGATACCAACAATCCATTTTGAGTATCAGAGTAAAGGTAATATTCCAAACAAGAGCATCCCCCAAGGTAAGAATGTTGAGAGCGTCCCTAGTCATCCTCCAGAAGAGCATGAGTAAAATAAATAAGATATGCATGACATTGGTGAGATTGGGTCTTAATCCTCCACTGCTAAGCCTCGAAGACCTGGCTCTGATGATGATAGTTGGGTTTTGTATGTATATCATCCCAAATATGGTTCTTTCCAAGTGCATGAGGGAGTGGATATTGTTGTTGATCGATTCCTTGTGTCTGGTTTGAGTAGGATTGGTTTTCAATCCATAACCCTTGCAGCTGATGAGAGATATAAGGTTCGTCAGTTGGTTGCTAGGCCTTGGCGATATGATAAACCCCATGCATTTCCCTGTAATGGATGCTCTCTGTCCTGAACTGGTTTGATCGGCCGAGCCATCTTTACTGGTGGTGTGCAACCCGCCACCGATCTGGTTCCCGATCCAAATTATCCCACCATTGTTCCTGCTGAGAGTGAGCCAAAGACCCCTGCGCCAGATCCCTATGATGAAGAAGATGAAGTTGATACTGGTCCAAGTGAGGTTGTTGGTTCTTCCCAAAGATCTAATGTAGCGCCCCCAAAGCTAGTAGCTGACTAATCCAAGAGATTAGAGGCACTAAGTATCTAAACCATATACTTAGACATTCAATTAAGAAATCTGCTACAAAATTTAACCCAAAAACTAGCCCCGCTCTAATATATATATATACAAGAACTTCTCTCAAATGATACATAAATAATAGTCATTTAGTTTACAAATAGAATATACAACATAATAAACATAGCCGAAGTTAACCAACTAACGAACTCGACTCCTCGAAGCTTCCGCTGCGCAAATCTGATTTGTCTCTGAAACTGAAAGTGGGAATGGGTGAGCACATCATCCCTAAAAGGGGTGCCCCGTAGGAATAACATTTAGCTTTCAAGTAATCACTGGAATGATTTGGAAAACAATTCATGTTTTCCCTAACACTAGAACACAACCAATTCACAGAGGTAAACAATCATGTATATGAAACTAACTCATTCCAAACAATATATAATATGGTGACTCGTCCCGCACCTAGATAATAATATTGTGGTGTATCGCGCTAGCAATTGCATAAAAGCTCGAAAGTACGTAGGTACAAATGAAGGAGCAGTATCCTATATACCACAGATGGAAATTCTCAGTTTCCAAACAATCAAATGGAAATTCTTATTTCCCGAACAATTCATGAAGACAAACAAAGCATTATAATTCCTTTCCAAACAATGGAAAGATTTAAAAAAATAACATAACTTTCATAATTCAAAGTTAAACAATGCACTGAAAGCACAACTAGACAATGCATGAATTTGTTAAACATAAACTCTTGTAAAAGAAAACAACAATAATCACAAAAGAGCTAAATGTAAATTCCTACCTCGAGATCCACGATCCACTGGTTCATCCTTTGAATCTGTTAGAGCATTGCTTGGCCGAACTCGCATGCGTTGCTATCTCAAGCATGTTTGTCAATGTTAGTGATCAAAACAATAAGTCTTGATTTCTACCCTACATATCTAAAGGTCTCGGACTAGGATAGAAAGTGTAGTTGATCTCAAGACTCCATGGCAATCATCATACAAGACGAAGGACTACTCAAGGAACTGGTGGATCTTCATCGACTAAAAAGTATGTGGAGACTTGAACTTATATGTCACTCAAAAGTCTATCTATTCTATCTCCTACGAGACAAAAGTCGCGCTGATGTATAGACTTTCATTATACACATTTGCTATTTCGAGCCGAGTTTAACTCGCCTATCTATTTCTCGAAATATGTGTTGGTAAGCTTTCGCTTTAGCCAAATTCATCTTTACCTAGTGACGAATGTCATGTTATGTTTCAATCACTTTGGAAATTGCTCTGACGAAAAATGGTCTGTGAATAACGACTATATATCGTCCTCTGAGAATGTTTCAATGATTGAAATGAGAGGTTAGATTACATAACCATTGGTAGGATATAAGCATTATTGTGGAAACACATATATGTATAAGTCCTTATTCCTTGAACCAAAGTTTGTGAACTTTGTTGATCAAGAGAAACGGAATGTGGCGTGAGCCAAGTCCGCGAACTGGCGGAAGTTCTCGACCCGAGAATTTCTGCTGGAGTTTGTGAACTCCTTCCGTGAGCTTAAGTCCGCGAACTTGAGAAGGTTATATCTAAAACCAGTTGTTCTTGAACTCATGTTTATATAAACTAAGGAATGATTTTGCAAATCGTGGCTATAAAGTTCATGAACCGATTCGAGTGAATCAAACCGTTTTTGCTTCGATTGTGTCTTGTGTAGTTACATAAGATCTAAGCAATTGAACAACTCTCTAACTAGTTCATTTGAGTCGTTTGAACTAGTTATGGTGAAGAAGAATATGGTGGATATGAAAGTGATCATATGGCTAACCATTTGGTTAACTATTGTTGAACCAACAAATGTTAATGTTTGGGAACGGTTCGTAAACCCAAAATTGGACATTCAATTTGTGTGTAACAAGCTAAGTTTCGATCCAACGGTTGAGAAATATTAGCTTGAATCTATCAGGTTTTCATCTAATGGTGAATATCGAATGCTTTGTTACCAAGCTTGAAAAAGCGGGGGTCTAACAATACCATCCAATATTTCGCTTAGCAATCTGTATGGACAAACTCCAGTATACTTTTTATGAGAATCAACTAGACAGTTAGACTCAATCAATAAAAAGATATATCAAAGAGTTTATATCTCAATCTCTCGATTTGATCTTTACTCAAGCAAATGGAAATCTATGAGTCTTTATCAAAGAGAGATAACTTGGACGGTACCAAAGACCAATGTCCAAGGATCAATCAATATCAATCAAAAACCAAAGGTTGGATTTCCAATTGATGATCTTTAACGCACCACCTGTATTATTTCAATTATATAAAAAATATAATGCGGAAAATAAATAACACAGACACCAGAAGTTTTGTTAACGAGGAAACTGCAAATGCAGAAAAACCCCGGGACCTAGTCCAGATAGAATACACACTGTATTAAGCCGCTACAGACACTAGCCTACTCCAAGCTAACTTTGGACTGGACTATAGTTGAACCCCAATCAGTCTCCCACCGATCCAAGGTACAGTTGTACTCCTACGCCTCTGATCCCAGCAGGATACTACGCACTTGATTCCATTAGTTGATCTCACCCACGACCAAAAGTTGCTGCAACCCAAAATCACATACTTGATAATAAACAGATCTGTCTCACACAGAAAAGTCTATCAAAGGAGAAATCTGTCTCCTACAGATAAACCCTAGGTTTTGATCCGTCTTAAAATATAAAATCAAGGTGAATAGGAACCAATTGATAATCCGGTCTTATATTCCCGAAGAACAACCTAGATTAATCAATCACCTCCCTACAATCCTTCCTGACTACACAAGCGGATTGTCGAGGAATCACAAACAGTGAGACGAAGATGTTTGTGACTCTTTATCTTGCCTATCGGAGAACTCTCACGATCTCAAGTCAACCAATCGATTGTACTCGTATGATAGAAGATGCAAGATAAGATCACACAACTACGATAAAAGTAGTAACGGTCTGGATTCACAATCCCAATGAAGTCTTTAAGTCATTAACCTGGTTTTAGAGAAGAAAACCAAAGGTTAAAGGAGAATTGACTCTAGAGAGCGCACTAGTATCACACAGACGTGTGGGGATTAGTTTTTCACAATGCTAGATGTCTCCTTTATATAGCCTTCAAATTAGGGTTTTGCCTTAGGTACAAAGCAATCCTTATTCACCGTTAGATGAAAACCTGATTTAGATTCAAGATAATATTTCTCAACCGTTAGATCGAAAACTTAGCTTGTCACACACACTTGGGTAGACGTTTACTGGGTTTGTGAAAACCATGCCCAAACGTGTACGTGTATGTTGGTTCAACATAGTAACCCAAAAGGTTAACCATATGAGCATTTCATATTAACCTTGTTCTTCTTCACCATAACTAGTTCAATTGACTCAAATGAACTAGTTAAAGGGTTGTTCAATTGCTATGAGATCTTATGTAACTACACAAGACACAATTGAAAGAAAGATGATTCGATTCGATTGAATCGGCTCATGAACATTATAGCCACGGTTTGCATAAAGCATTCCTTAGTAATTTAATGTTTCATGTTTAGAGCACATCTTTAGATCATAACCTCTTAAGTTCACAAACAAGTTCACGGACTTAAGTTAATCGGTTGAGTTTTCCAAACTCAGCAGAAATTCTCGGAAAGAGAACTTCCGCCAGTTCGCGGACTTAGCACACAAACGAGTTTTGGAAAATCCAGCAGAAATTCTAGGTCGAGAACTTCCGACAATTCGCGGACTGAGTCTGCGGACTGGGTTCGCGGGCTTGGCAAGCCAATTCCACAATCCTCCCGATTTCTCTTGATCAACAAAGTTCGAAAACTTCGGTTCAAGGAATACATGGTTATGTAATCTAAACTCTCATTTCAATCATTGATACATTCTCAGAGGACGCTATATAGTCGTTATTCACAGACCGATTCACATCAGAGCAATTCTCAAAGTGATTGAAACTTTTCATGACTTTCGTCACTAGGTGAAGATAAACTTGATCAAGGCGAAACGCTTTACCAACACACGATTTCGAGATAAAATATAAGCAATGAATGCTCGGCTTGAAATGTCAAATGTGTATGATCTAGTCTATATAGCATACGACTTTTGTCTCATAATAAGTAGGAGATAAAATAGATAGACTTTTGAGTGATAGATAAGTTCAAGTCTCCACATACCTTTTTGTTGATGAAGTTCCACGGTTCCTTGTATAGATCTTTGTCGTTGTATGATGAATCGCCATGAAGTACTTGAGCTCAACTACACTTTTCTATTCTAGTCCGAGACTTAGCTATGCAGGCTAGAAATCAAGACTCATAGTTTTCATCACTAACATTGACAAACATGCTTGAGATAGCAACGCATGCGAGTTTGACCGAGCAGTGCTCTAACAATCTCCCCCTTTGTCAATTTTAGTGACAAAACTATCAATACATATGGAATACAAAAAAGATAATCTTGAACATTCCTCGAAATCTTCGTCACTTCCAAGTACTCCAATGATCCCAAAGGTTGTAAGTTTAGCATCACCGTTGTTGAAGATCCGTAGCTATAACAATGAGAGAAATCGAGATTCTCAATCATTATTATACAGTGTCATAGTATTATTACGTAATATCAAAGTCCAATTGTATTACAACTTTAACAATAATACTACGGCGATATGTATCACTCCCCCTTAGTCAATACTCCATCTCGATCATGGAAACCACTCCCCCTTACACAATGATCCGAAAACCATATGTATTTATAGTGTGAACTACATTATTTCTCCCCCTTTTTGTCAATAAAATTGGCAAAGGTACAAGAACGGGATCATAATGAAATTTCCACAAGAGACATTTCATAGACTAAAAGAAAAATACATACCAACTTAATTTAGATGAAATCATAAAGTCGGAGCTAAATACATTCATCAAGGAGTTTTAAGATACAAGATAACCCCTATAAAATTCCACAGCCGCACACCCCGCAAGATATTACCATTAAACACAAGTTCAAAAGAACTCTCCCCCATTAGATGTCATTCCCGAAAGAACAACAAGAGCGACCTTGATTTCGAAAGAAAAGAAGGATTTTTTAATTGGACACCAAAAACCATAGGAATGATTTTCTATATCCAAATCTCAACCAAATTAATCACAAGTAAACCCATGATTAATTCAATTGAAAACGCAACTAAATCAAACCACAAAAGTGATCAATTTAATTTAAAGTGCTCAACATAAGTAAACTTACGGAGCTACGACCAAGGTAATCATACGGAGATGACTAACTTAATCATTCACATACTCAACATAAGGAAAACCTTACGGAATATACGACTACATTAACCAATAGAACATGATTAGTATAGCCGTTCATATACTCAACACAAGAATTTGTGGAATATATGGAAACTCAACTATATTAATTACAAGAGAACCTATAATTAATCTAATTGGAATACAAATAACCAAACTAATCACCTAAGTAATCAATTTAATTATTTTAGGCTCAACATAAAAGAACTTATGGAACCCCGACTAAGTTCATCATAGAATATGACAACCTTAATTGTACATGTACTCGACATAAGAAAGAAAACTTATGGAGTACAAACTAAATAACCAAACTGGTTGATTAATTTAGTTCCTAATGCTCGACATATAACATCTTATGGAACAACCAACAATCCAATAAGAATAATCGACTTAGTTGTATTGTGCTCAACATAAGACACTTAATGGAGCCTTCACGGTAAAACATAACAAGATGGATCAATGAAGATCAATATCGTGGATAACATACAAGGATCTATTATATTTTCCATCATAACGATATAATAGACTTTATCCTTGTCAAACAAAATATATCATCCTATTTTCCATCAAATAAATGACTGCATAGGCATAACTTTTGTATTTGTCAAAAGTCCATTTGTCCTTTCATCAATACGAATATCAATATATGAACGACTTTACTTTTGACAACATATGAGACCTTCAAGTTCACGGATGCAAACAATACATATCTCATAAAATATTGCAATACTTCAGAATCAAACAGATTAATACTACAATAACATCATTCTTCAAATATTTTTATAATTTAGAAACCAATAAACCTAAAAAAACATGAAGATGAAAAAGTTGGACATAACTATGTGTAATCACAATAATGGCTATTCCAAACTCTAGTAATCCTTCTCAAAAACAAGAATAAATTCTCATAAGAAGTTTCCTAGGCATCAAGACAAACTCGTAATGCACATATAAGATGATTTGTCCTTAGAGGGTAGAATCAATCTTTTCCGCCTGGATTTACACCAAGAATAACTACCAAAGGCGTATAAAAAGATTTTCACAAAGAAGAACATACAAAGTCACGAACTACCATGCACCATAGTTCACAAAGGATAATTGTGAACATTCAAGAATCCCATAGCAATGCGTACTAATTTCCATTCTTGAATTTTCTTCTTTGTGATTCACCAACAATATTCTAGTAAAAGCTAAAAATTATCTTAGAATAGTATTACTCCAAGAATCCAAGTGCCCAAGTCCAAGAGAAGTGGAACAAGTGCGACGAAATGGAGCAAAACACTCAAAAACAAGAGACAGGACAAATACCAATCTTAACTCATCCAAAGTCAATAATTCTCATCTCCATTTTTAAGAGAATTCAAAGAGTAAGATAATGCAAAAAGAATGAGTTCATTCCGAGTTCGGACGAAGAAGTTACGGCCAAGACAAGTTTACCGAATATCGACGTCAAGTATGCATACGGGTTTGCAAACCAATTTTCATGACAAAAAAAAGTTTGCAGACTGGTTTTGCGAACTTAAACCCCTGGATTTTGATTTTAAATGATGGTATGCATCCCTAGAATGTGTACCATGAAGTCCAAACATCCCGAACAACTATTTTCAAACCTAAACATATAAGAACCTTAAACACGGATCAAGGTAGAAATGAACGATAAGCAAGGTACATGGATCATAATAAGTACTTAAGCAAGTAAAAACACAAATATTGCTCAAGTTTATAGACATACCTTTTTATAAGAATTCAATCGAATTCTACAGCCTTACTGAACACAATTGTGCCCCAGTTCTCGTGCTTCCTTTACCATAACAAGGCATTCCTTGGTGAGGATGCACTTTCAACACAAATAAGTTGTGTTGAGACGAACATTGTCTTGCTCACCATGGCACCAAGAGAGAGTTTATTTCCAGCAACTCTTACATCTTGTAGTGTTGAGAAACACCCAAGGAACTGTTTTTATAAATCTATAAAAGAACTTCAAGAGAACCCAAAAGGATTTGTGTCCCTGATTTCTTGTTTTCCAACTTATAAAAAACAGTTTCTGCAGATAGTTCTTAGTACTACGAGGGGAAACTCTTTTGATAAACAGAGACATCCTAGCTTCTTCATAAAAGAAGGAAATACTACTATCTTGATATGAAGTATCAGTAATTGAGTAACGAATCAATTCATGCTTTGAGGTGATACACTCAGATGACTGAGATTTAAACTCCTCTTGTAATTCGTTTAGTTTGTTACAACTAATTGGATTACGCAGATGAGGAGCATTGCTCTCACTGGTTAGTAAATCAATATCAACCTCAACATAAATATTATTCATCATAACTTGATTTAGCCTGTCAAGAGATTCTTGCTCTTTCTGGAGGTATAACTCAACATCAAGAGATAAGCTCTCACGCTTCTTTTCAAGCCCTGAAAACACTTCAAGGGATTTTAAACCTGGTGGAGGTTTAGATAAAATTTCTTTTAAAGATTTAATTAAATCATTCATGGAAGAGAATTCTGAAATCCCAGGATCTGGTGGTGCATTTATTGAGATAGCACTACTGTCCATAGAGTCATATCGCTTACAAACGCAGACTTATAAGGTCTTTAATGTGTTTGCCTGCTCTGATACCAATTGAAAAAGCGGGGGTCTAACAACACCACCCAATATTTTGCTTAGAAATATGTATGGACAAACTCGAATATACTTTTTATGAGAATCAACTAGACAGTTAGACTCAATCAAGAAAAAGATATATCAAAGAGTTTATATCTCAATCTCTCGATTTGATCTTTACTCAAGCAAATGGAAATCTGCGAGTCTTTATCAAAGAGAGATAACTTGGACGGTACCAATGACCAATGTCCAAGGATCAATCAATATCAATCAACAACCAAAGGTTGGATTTCCAATTGATGATACTTAACGCACAACCTGTATTATTTCAATTATATATAAAAATACAATGCGGAAAAGAAATAACACAGACACCATAATTTTTGTTAACGAGGAAACCACAAATGCAGAAAAACCCCGGGACCTAGTCCAGATTGAATACACACTGTATTAAGCCGCTACAGACACTAGCCTACTCCAAGCTAACTTCGGAATGGACTATAGTTGAAACCCAATCAGTCTCCCACCGATCCAAGGTACAGTTGTACTCTTACGCCTCTGATCCCAGCAGGATACTACGCACTTGATTCCTTTAGCTGATGTCACCCACAACCAAGAGTTGTTGCAACCCAAAATCACAGACTTGATAATAAACAGATCTGTCTCACACAGAAAAGTCTATCAAAGGATAAATCTGTCTCCCACAGATAAACCCTAGGTTTTGTTCCATCTTAAGATATAAAATCAAGGTGAACAGGAACCAATTAATAATCCGGTCTTATATTCCCGAAGAACAACCTAGATTAATCAATCACCTCTATACAATCCTTCCTGACTACACAAGCGGATTGTCGAGGAATCACAAACAATGATACGAAGATGTTTGTGACTTTTTATCTTTCCTATCGGAGAACTCTCACGATCTCAAGCCAATCAATCGATTGTACTCGTACGATAGAAGATGCAAGATCAGATCACACAACTACGATAAAAGTAGTATTGGTCTGGCTTCACAATCCCAATGAAATCTTTAAGTCGTTAACCTGGTTTTAGAGAAGAAAACCAAAGGTTAAAGGAGAATCGACTCTAGCGAGCGCACTAGTATCACAAAGACGTGTGGGGATTAGTTTTGCACAATGCTAGATGTCTCCTTTATATAGCCTTCAAATCAAGGTTTTTCCTTAGGTACAAAGCAATCCTTATTCACCGTTAGATGAAAACCTGATTTAGATTCAAGCTAATATTTCTCAACCGTTAGATCGAAAACTTAGCTTGTCACAGACACTTGGGTAGACGTTTACTGGGTTTGTGAAAACCATGCCCAAACGTGTACGTGTATGTTGGTTCAACATAGTAACCTAAAAGGTTAACCATATAAGCATTTCACATTAACCTTGTTCTTCTTCACCATAACTAGTTCAATTGACTCAAATGAACTAGTTAAAGAGTTGTTCTATTTCTATGAGATCTTATGTAACTACACAAGACACAATTGAAACAAAGATGACTCGATTCAATTGAATCATCTCATGAACATTATAGCCACGGTTTGCATAAAGCATTCCTTAGTAATTTAATGTTTCATGTTCAGAGCACATCTTTAGATCATAACCTCTTAAGTTCACAAACAAGTTCGCGGACTCAAGTTAATCGGTTGAGTTTTCCAAACTCATCAGAAATTCTCTGAAAGAGAACTTCCGCCAGTTCGCGGACTGGGTTCACAAACTTAGCACACAAACGAGTTTTGGAAAATCCAGCAGAAATTCTCGGTCGAGAACTTCTGACAGTTCGCGGACTGGGTTCGCGCTCCCGATTTCTCTTGATCAACAAAGTTCGAAAACTTTGGTTCAAGGAATACATGGTTATGTAATCTAAACTCTCATTTCAATCATTGAGATATTCTCAGAGGACGCTATGTAGCCGTTATTCACAGACCGATTCACGTTAGAGCAATTCTCAAAGTGATTGAAACTTTTCATGACTTTCGTCACTAGGTGAAGATAAACTTGATCAAAGCGAAACGCTTTACCAACACACGATTTCGAGATAAAAGATAAGCAATGAATGCTCAGCTCAAAATGTCAAATGCGTATGATTTAGTCTATATAGCATACGACTTTCGTCTCATAAGAAGTAGGAGATAGAATAGATAGACTTTTGAGTGATAGATGAGTTCAAGTCTCCACATACCTTTTTGTTGATGAAGTTCCAAGGTTCCTTGTATAGATCTTCGTCGTTGTATGATGAATCGCCATGAAGTCCTTGAGCTTAACTACACTTTTTTATCCTAGTCCGAGACTTAGCTATCTAGGATAGAAACCAAGACTCATAGTTTTGATCACTAACATTGACAAACACGCTTGAGATAGCAATGCATGCGAGGTCGACCGAGCTATGCTCTAACAAAGCTAACATTGATTGCAAACCCTGATTTGAAAAACTATATAAAGGAGAACTCTAGCAACTGGGAAACCTAATCCCCACACCTTACGTGTGATACTAGTTGCATAGCTAGAGGTGATTCTCCTTTAACCTTTGGTTTCTTCTTCTAAAACCGGGTTAACGACTTAAAGACTTCATAGGGATTTTGAAGCCAGACCGATACTACTTTTCTTGTAATTGTGTGATCTAATCTTTCATCTTCTATCGTTACGAGTACGATTGTAATAATTGGCTCGAGATTTATATCTCTGATAGGCAAGATAGAAAAGTAATCACAAACACTTCGTCTCATTGTTTGTGATTCCACAATATCTTTTTTCGCTGGGTCGATTAGGATTATTATGAGGTGATTTATAATACTAGGCTTTTCTTCGGGAATATAAGTCTGGTTTATCAATTGGTTCCTGTTCACCTTGATTTATCAAAAGACGGACAAAAAATCGTAGGTATATTCGTGGGAGACAGATTTATCTATTGCCGTAGACTTTTCTGTGTGATACAGATTTTTTTATTAAAGTCTTCGAATTTGGTTCGTAGCAACTCTTAGTTGTGGGTGAGATCAGCTAAGGGAATCAAGTACGTAGCATCCTGTTGGGATCAACTACGTAGGAGCATAACTGTACCTTGAATTAGAGTGAGGTTGATTGGGGTTCAACTACAGTCCAAACCGAAGTTAATTTGGAGTAGGCTAGTGTCTGTAGCGGCTTAATACAATGTGTGTTCAATCTGGACTAGGTCCCGGGGTTTTTCTGCATTTGCGGTTTCCTCGTTAACAAAATTCTGGTGTTTGTGTTATTTCTTTTCTGCATTATATTTTGTTATATAATTGAAATATCCCAGCTTGTGCGTTGTTCAATCAATTAGAATATCCGACCTTTTGGTTGTTGATTTAAATTGATTGATACTTGGATATTGGTCTTTGGTACCATCCAAGTTATCTCTCTAGTATTTGACAAAGACTCACATGTTTCTATTTGCTTTAGTATATGTCAAATTGAGAGATTGAGATATAAACTCTTTGATATACATTTTATCTAGATTGAGTCTGACTGTCTAGTTGATTATCTATAAAGTATATTGGAGTTTGTCCATACAGATTGCTAAGCGAAATATTGGATGTGGTTGTTGTCCGCCGCTTTTTCAGAATCGATCGTTGTTAATAAATACTAACTGTTAATCACACAAGAACTCTAAGAATCTAACCAAAATGGCTCACACAAGAATCATACAAATCTATCTAATGATTTTGAGTCCATTTGTGGTTCAATATCTTTTATTATCTATCTTTAGCATATATAAAAGTTACTAATTCAATTGAGTTGTTTCTATAGTCCATTAAATAAGTATTATGACTATCTACAACTTCATAAAATAAGCCAAAGGCTAATTCGGACCATAAGGGTCCAAAATATCAAAATAGGAAAAATAGGGTCCATCCTAGTCAACTAACGGTCGGCAACAGTTAACGGGTTCAACTAACAGTCAACTTCCAGTCAAAGTCAAGTCCAAAGTCCACTGGCCAACTTGCGGTCAACGATAACGGTCAAGGGGTCAACTAACGGTAAATGTCAGTCAAAGGTCAAGGTCATGTCAAACTAATCAAAGGATTCAACTCACTCAAGATTCACTGAGTCAGGTCTGGCCAAGTCTGGTCACTGAGCTAACTCAGTTAGATACACTAAGTCAGATGAGAAATAAATTAGTCAAATATCTAACTCACAAAACAATACAGGGCTTAAGCCATAGCAGCTTCAATTCCTACAACATAACCTTCTTATTTATCATACAATTCTACAATGATTATTGACATCAATTTCACCAAATTACATCTATACTTTTCTTCATCACAGAGATACAATCAATTCAGGTAAACTTCATAACCAATTAACAAACTAAGCTTACCTGCAACTGTAATAGCAAGCCTCCACTGGAGCCGAAAAGGCGAGGGTACCCAAATATACCTCAAGCTAAAAAATTTCCTACCTGTAAGTCCTTTCTCCGAAAGTGATTGGACTGAGTCGAGACAATGCAACTAATCGGTTCACACATCATGTGATCGTCTATGGATACGAGATCGAGACAATACAACAACGAAGTATGTTTACTTGATAAAAAGGTTCGGACTTAACCAAACACAATAGGATTGCTTATCAATTAAATATGAATTAACTTTTGTGTAATTTACTTTAATTATAATAAAACAATTATAATGCAGAAAATAAAAGTAAATGACACAACAAGATTTTGTTAACGAGGAAACCGCAAATGCATAAAAATTCCCGGGACCTTGTCCAGAATTGAATACTCTCATGATTAAGCCGCTACACAAAATTAAACCAACTTCGTATAGTTGAGACCAAGCAACTAAATATATAGTTCACTTAGTTCTGTCTGTATTCCCACGCCTCCAATTTATGAATAAGTCACGTACTTGGAACAATTCATTTGGTTCGTATTCTAAACAGTAAAGGAACAACAAATCTGTTTGGTATCAACTCTCTTCAACCAAGTGATGTGAGTTCGAAAAAGGCTCTTCTGTTTATCTCAATAAACTCCTTCGTCAGGTTCTTAGATCTATCTTATTCTCAACTACCGAAGTAATTGTTAAGATTTTGCAATCAATACTTTTAATCACAAAGAATTTTATTGATGCCGATCTACACAACTAATCAATCCAATCTACCACAAGGATAAACTGATTATAGTTGGATCCTCTTACACCGAAACAAGTATTGTTCACACCAAAGATTATGAACCCCAAATCAGAAATCTTCAATATCTTCTTTGTCTTCAAATCTTCTTAGATCTCCAATAAACACCTGCACACAACAACTTGAATATCTTGTAATCAATCACGCACAGAACGGAGTCTGTTAACAATGGATTATCACAAAATCGTCTTTAGAACTAAAAACAGTCTAAAAATCCTTGTCGAAACTTCGATCTAGTTTGAGTGAATCTTATATCAGAAGATAAGATTCTCAAGCATAAACAAACTAGGTGCAATCAAAGTTCAACCACCGTCAGTCAATCAAATCAATCGAAAACACAAGATAAACCGCAATTATCTAGTTTCCCACCGACGGTACTAATAGAGCTTCTCAATCCCAAAGTAGACTTTAAACTGAGCGAATGTAAGAGATTTCGCCTAATTAGGTTACTCTCCTCTCCAAATAGGCGGCTACACCAGTAACAACACAACCGAGGAAGTTTGCTGTCATGAAGGATTAGTTTGCTAGAAATGCAAACTTCAAGGATTTATAGACAAGGAAGTTTGGCCACCAAGGAATTTCCGAAACCGAAAATTTTCTCAAGATATGAAATATATTCCAAATTCGGTTTCCATAATTCCTGGAAATGCTTTGTCCAAAATAATGACCGAAAATCTCTTTGGAAAATCTTTAACTAGTAAATGCACATTACTAATTCTCATTTTCCTAAAATAAAATTAAAAACCTTAAATAAAATATTTTTAACTTATTTATATTTCGATCCTGGGATTTTCTTCCTTTAGCTATTAAGGAGTAACTTTGAACAATAAAAGATAAACATTACAGCACATGTCCAAAGTATGTCGACATCCTTACTTTGTAAATCCTCTTTCATACTTACAACCTTGAAACCAATTTGCCACACTTCCAAACAAGTTTAAAACTGGTTCATCTGACTTTCAAGAACTATGTGATTGATCAAGAACACTCAATCACAAATCATGGGTTTAACGGTTCTACCAAAACAAGTTTCGGTTCTACCTCCATGTGAGTACTGTGTATATCACACTAGCTTTCAAAATTTGGTTGACTAGGTACTAGGAATGGTTCCCCACATATATATGGTATCTAACTTATATATGTTGCACATGTCCATAGGATCGGTTCCCCTTTGCCTAAAAACGTGTTGCACATGTCCAGAGGATCGGTTCCCCTTTCTGCTAAAAGCTTGTTGCACCTCATACAAGGATCGATTCCCCTTTGTGATGTGTTGCACCTCTTACTAGGATCGGTTCCCCTTTACCCAGATTCGGTCATACACAAATCACAAACTCGATCATACCATCTCAGGTGATTACTTAAGATCGGTTTCACTAATAAAAGTCATACCAATACATAAGTCAGGCCTTTGTGAATAGTTTTACCAAGAACACAAACAAGTCATGGGCGGTTATACTAAATCACACATATTGGTTTTTCACAAGATATGCAATGAATAACAATACCAATAACGCTTGGCGATTTCCTTTTCGATTCATAAACAAGTTTATGAACTTACTTCCTTAAAACACATGTAAAACATTGTTTCCTAGGATGAAATCCTCACCTTATACCCATACATAATCACAATAGCATTTAAAAAATTATGTCGATGTCTTATCTACAAAGTTTAATGGTTAAGCAATAAACTTCATATTGTATTCCTTAATACTATGTCTATCTAGAGTGTTCATGCTTCGCAGTTTTGTTTTCAATATGCACGACTTGAAAGATATGTTAGGGAATGAAACAGTTCAAGTCAAATATCACTAACCTCAAGTGGAAGGATGATGTTGTCGTTGTAGCTTCTTACTTCTTCACTTCTTCAAGTCTTCGCAATACTTGTAATGTCTTATATCCTAATACTTTCAAGCTAACCTATACGAAGTTGACTCTAGTACATAATCAAGCGACTCTTAAAATGAGTTTTGATTCACTAAAATATGACCACCAAACTTGACATACCAACGCTTGGTGGGTTCAACCGAGCTATGCTCTAACAATCTGCCCCTTTGTCAATTTTAGTGACAAAACTCTTAAAATCATATGGATAAACAAATTACAAGAATTCATTACACATACGATTGATTCCCGAATTCAACGGCACGATAACCTGTATACATTCAATCCTTAAATGTTGTTGTTGACATTATAATAACAAAGCTAATACTCCCCCTAAAGGTGAGATAGGTAGTATCAATCCGCACGTCTTTGTTATACCAATTAATATGATATGCTACTCCCCCTTAGTCTATGCTTTCACTCTTTCGTTAGATAAACGTTTAAGCACAATTGTCCTTTCCCTTAATGATACCAATCAATATGAATGCCAGTATCACTTGTTTACTCCATATATTTCTCCCCCTTTTTGTCACAAAATGACAAAGAAACGAAAAATAAAGGACAAACCGAAAAGAATCTTACAAATCTCAAAATAGACTTGCAAACTTATAGAGTTAAGCACGAGGGTTCCACACACCAATTTTGGTAACCAATATCAAAACCGAAACTAAAAAGTAATTTGTTTTGATATGTTATCAAAGAAATAATTGCCCGAAGCAATTTTTCCAATTTAGTTTAGAAAACCAAAAATCAACTAAGCACCTTAGTCCCTTAACTAAACCGGTTGTACAAATACAACCGCTTCGTTCGATAAGACTAAAATAAAGATAACTCTATTTTTCTCATCAGGTTCTAATTATCCATATAACTTAGACCTTTAAATTTTAAACAAGACAAGTACTAGGTTAGTTAACTAGCATTTCTTGTTAAGGCATTCGATTATACTTGAATAACAGAAACCTCCACTTTGATAATTCTAACTAAGATAAACTTAGTTTCTCTTATCCGGAATCGAATTGGACTAAACAATCCATCCCGTAAACATTTTCTTTCGTTAAGCCATAAACAATTCATACAAACCAAATAAATCAACTTGCATAATTATTTACCTCAACCGGAAGCAATTGAAACAACATAGACATTATAGCACCGCAATTGCACCGAAATTTTGTAAGCCTAAACAATTGATACCACACAATAAAGCAAGATAACAATAGTTTTTCTTAACCAGAAAAAATTGAATCACATACACATCATGGAATAAAACACCAATTGTACCGAAATTTTGTTAAGCAAAAGCAATACATATACGCAATAAAATCAGGCTTTTCTTAAATAGGAAAACGATTAACTAACAAGATTGTTACCTCAAATTTCGCATCCACTTCTCCAATATGTTTGCATCTTCTTCCAGGGAGAATTGATATTGAAATATCATTATGTTTTCATCCTTATGCAAAATAAAAGAATAAAAACAACCAATCTTTACCAGAGAAAGGTTGAAAACCGGTTTTTAACTATTGCAAGCAAAAGTTGAAAACCACTGAAACACATATGCTTTTATGCTAAACCAAAACCGATTCAACATATTGTGACTTTTTCACATATTGTTTCTACCAGAACCCCTCATGATCCTTTGATAAATCCTACCAACATGGGCTAGAACTTAATCCTGCTAAATCAAAAAGTTACCCAAACCATAAGGGTTCACAATATTATGAGATCGAATATTAAGGTAGTAAAACCGAAATCAAACATCCCATAAACAAAAATGCAATACACCATAAATATTCAATATAGAATCAAGTATTGGAATTACCTTTATCTTGTAGGGAATTCAATTGCGAAAACAGCGCAAAAAGAATGAGGTCATTCCGAGTTCGGACGAAGAAGTTATGGGCAAAACAGTTTTACACTTCTTCGTACAGCAACCTCTCACTAGGATCGGTTCCCCATATTGCACCTATCACTA
This sequence comes from Papaver somniferum, assembly GCF_003573695.1. Lineage (NCBI taxonomy): Eukaryota > Viridiplantae > Streptophyta > Magnoliopsida > Ranunculales > Papaveraceae > Papaver > Papaver somniferum. Next base: position 63,327,033 of record NC_039362.1, read on the forward strand.
GGATCGGTACCCCAAGTGTTACTTGTGACGGATCACAACAATAAACTTATTTTGGCATAACTTTTGCATACGATGTCTAAATTCAGTGATTTTTGGATCGTTTTAACCGTAAGAACAAGAGCTACACATATATGATCAGTAGATATCAACATCATAAACTCACAATTACCGTTTCTATCAAAACCTCAAATATAGATAGAGAAAGTATGAGCATAGAAGAAAAGAAATCTTCTATAGATGTTAGTTAGTCATATAATAACCGAGAGATCATGTGCTCAGTTTCATGTGCTTCCTCACCTTGCAAAAAATGAGCACCAAGGTGAGTATGCACATTCTAACACAACTAGGTTGTTTTGAGTTGATCCTTGTCTTGTTTGTCACAAGTGACTAAGACAGAATCATCATTCTTTACCTCTTGCTTGGTTTGTTTTCTCTTGTTTTTCTTCTTTGACTTGTGATGAAGAGTGTCATTATCACAACCTTTACTAGTACAAGAGATTTCAGACATAATGTCTTTCTTTAGCCTTTCAAGAAGACTCTTGTAATTATTGTCACCAACAATTAACAGCTGAGAGTCATTCTGGTGACTAACTTTTGGTCCCTTCTTGGCTATGGAGGACTTAGGGACCCATTTAGAGTTGGGTTTCGCAAGAGTAGCTTTATCCTTCATACCTTTAGGATCATTGTCCTTTTGAACATTTTTCGAAACACCCTTTCTCCAATTTGGAACATCAGATCTTGTCTTTGCATTTACAAAGTTATCTCTCTTTCGATATTCGGGTCTTCTATGAGATGACCTTGTCGAGCGATACGCAAAATTTGAACTATCATTATAATAATTCTTTTGCCTAAACTTAGGATAATATCGATCTGAGTTCTTATGAGGAGCAAACTTAGCCAATTCGTTTGATACAAAAGAAAGTGCATCTTGCATCTTACGAACTTTTCATCCCCATTGCAAGTGTCCTTTATTACCACAATAATAATAATGCTTAGTATAAATATACGAAGTACGAGTTTTGATGTTACCTTTTTGTGGATCCTCTTGCATTGGAGCTCGACGAGTTTTCTTCTTCTTCTTGTTGCCTTTGTTCAATGTTGTTTCTTTCTTGACAGTGGCAGAAATGCCTTCTTTGATTACTGCTGGTTGAACACTATTCTTAGGTTTGACAGACTTTTCTTCTTTACAAGAAATATGAGCATCTTTGTCATCATTGGAAGCCTCTGGTTTAGAAGAATTTTTAGCTTTAACAAATTTTACCTCTTTGCTAATATTTGAAGCATCTATTCCCTTATAGCCCAATCCTCGTGTATCACGGTGATTTCTACTTGCTTCTAACATTGAGGTTAAATTGTTTGAGATAACATTGAACTTTTTAAGGTCCAAAATTTTTTCTTCCAACGTCTTGATTTTATCAAGAGCACCAACTAGATCAGCCTTAATTAATGTGTTTTTCTCGTGAGAGATATACACCTTCTTTCTCTTCAAAACTCTCTGGTTGAGAATTAAGCCTTGCTTCATATTCAGCAAGTTTCTTTTTCGACAAAAAGAGATCTCTTCAAAGATTTTCACATTCTAATTTCTTAGAATTTAGCTCGTCTGTACGATATTTAAGAAGATAATCATTGGTGCAGTAACCAATATAATATCCTTGAAAAACCTTCCTCAATTTCTTGTTCTCACGAAAAAGAGGAGTCATAAAACCAATAAAATCCGAAGTTCTCAGTTTTTCATTTTTCAAAGGTTCCAGCAGTTTAGAGTATCTTGAGATATCCTCTTCTACTTCTTGTTCAAAATCTGAGTCATCATCATCGGAAATTTCATCTAACCCTTCTTGTAGACATATTTTCCAGTCGTCATCGGTTTCTACATTATTAACAAGATTAACTTGTCTCATAGAATCTCTAGAGATGATTTCTTCAGATATTGAACCGTAGATGCCATCATCAAGTGTTAATTCAAAACTCTTGATGTCTTGCTTTATGTTAACTGAATCATTCATTAGATTCAATTCTTATAGGTTGGACCGCACCAAACACAAATTGTTAGATCTTTTTGTATTTTTCTGCTCTGATACCAATTGAAAAGGCGAGGGTACCCAAATATACCTCAAGCTAAAACTTTTCCTACCTATAAGTCCTTTCTCCGAAAGTGATTGTCTATGGACTGAGTCGAGACAATGCAACTAATCGGTTCACACTTCGTGTGATCGTCTATGAATACGAGATCGAGACAATACAACAACGGAATATGTTTACTTGATAAAAAGGTTTGGACTTAACCAAACACAATAGGATTGCTTATCAAGTAAATAGGAATTAACGTTTGTATAATTTACGTTAATTATAATAAAATAATTATAATGCGGAAAATAAAAGTAAATGACACAACAAGATTTTGTTAACGAGGAAACCGCAAATGCAGAAAAACCCTGGGACCTTGTCCAGAATTGACTACTCTCAGAATTAAGCCGCTACACAAAATTAAACCAACTTCGTATAGTTGAGACCAAGCAACTAAATTTATAGTTCACCTAGTTCTGTTTGTATTCCCACGCCTCCAACTTATGAATAAGCCACGTTGTTGATGGTGAATTTTCATTTAAGGCTAAAATTGTAAAAGCCAAAACTATGCGCTAACATCCTGCAAAGGATAAAGCCGCTGATAAAGTGGAGAATACTTCTTCACTATAAACTTATAGCATTACCAATTAATGCATGACCAGTCTTGTATTTCCTGTACTACTCCATTCTCATTATTGGTGCGGCATAACGACTGAGTGATCGCTCTCAGCAGAGCAACACGAATCTCCAAGCATTAAATAAGGAGGCATGTACGAAATACCCGTACAGGCTATAACTCTCGGAGTGTTATACTAGCCCGATCGAGCATCTGAACTGTCCGTATCAGTCTCAGAAACGATCACGACCATCCAACTTCACCAGCATGCTTGGATGGCTTAGATCAGATCCATAACCCCCAGGAAGGTATTGGAGTATTCACTACCAAACCAATGCGGACCCCGCATGGTCGGCCTCCCCAAAAGGGTAGCATGGCTTGCAAATTCATCCAGTCAAAGCAGCGTGGACGAGAATTCCTAAATTAGGGTTTGCAGCACATTACATGTGTCGCAAATCAGTCTCAACCATCCATCTTCGCAGGCATGGATGGAGGGTGTAGATGTAGATTCAAAGGGCCCAGATAATGTCAACACAAACATCGTGGGCCCGCCTACATACATGACCGATCGGTCAAGACCAAACACGGATGGTCGTCCCAATTCGTGCGCCCAAACAAGGCATGACGCACGACTGGCAAAACCCTAATTAGGGTTTTCGATCACGAGCGTCCATTTTCACCTGATCGAACGAAGGGTCTAGGAGTCGATTAAGCAGGTCCAGTGAGTATCAACACAATCACTGTGGGACCACATATCTCCACACCTGATCGGCCAAGGCACATCATGCCTGGTCGTCTCGATTCGCACGCCCAAACTAGGCGTGGTCACACCTCCCAATTGCAAACTAATCTCGACCACTCAACGTTGCCGGAAAAATTGAGTGGCTCAGATCACGTTTCTATGGGGTATTAAGGTATGGACGTGTACACCAGCCCGCCGTCTGTATACCAGACTAATCGGCCAAGACCGACCAAGCTTGGTCGTCTCGAAACGCCCGCCCGAAGTTGGCATGACGCGCGGCTTTTGCGGCACCAGATTTCTGTCGCAAATTGATCTCAACCACTCAACTTCGCCGGAAAAAATGAGTGGCTTAGATCAAACTTTCACGAGACAATGAGGTATGGGCGCCTACACCGGCATGCCGTCTACACGCATGCATGATCGGCCCGGCCAAAATTGCGTCCCAAGCTTGGTTTCGACCAAGCTGAAGAGTGATGCTTGCGCACCTCTTCATAAACCCCAATTCCACTAACGGTCGCAGCTGAGTGTCTCAAAGATCATCTCGTCCGTTCAACTTCACCTGCTTGGTTATACAACCCTGGTCAGGAGTTAACTGGTCAATGAGGTGTTGTGGTGATTACCATCCGCCACTCTACCACACCAAGTGATCAGTCAAGTCAGGACTTACCTGTACAACCCCAAACGATCACTTGAAGATGGCTAGACACACATCTATTTTAAGACGCTTAATCGTGACTTACTCCATTAAGCCTTAAAACAGCAATGCTTCATACATGCTGAATATATTCGATGCATTACATGCATAGAATTCACATGATATTTTACAAGTATCAAATTCCAAATAACTTAGTTATTTAACCTAGCATTACATGCTACCTTCTGTGGGTCCCACGATCCACACACTCGAGACATCAATCATGTCACAAACTGGGGGATACATACTAGGGTATTGGTCTGGCGGTTTACAGCGTGCAGCGCACAACGCACCATCACAAGAACGTGTCAGGAAGTCATGGACGGTTAGTGATGATGGGAGAAGTGGGAAAGACTGATCGTGTAACACTAACACCCGCAACTCCACTACTCCATCACTCCACTTCCCACGAGATACGTGAGTAAGGATCAATGACTTGTATAAATAGGTTTTCCTCCCTATTTAGACAAGACAACAAAAGCAAGTGTTGATACAACCGTATTCAAACACCGGAACTGATAGCTTACATTTTGCAAGCCAGTTCAGCTTTCTGATACAAGTCATACATAGCCAACACCTTCACAATCTCAACACCTTCTTCGCTTCCCTCCCTAAGATCAACCCCATCTCCTTCATTTTGTGACCGAAGCAAGTCTGGAACGGCCATTTCTTGGTTTAGGCCAGAATTGTACAGATTGATTTCTCGAAACACAAAGCACTCCCGTGCAGTGCATTTGTTTAGGGTTTAGATTCATTCCTCATCCACACACCCCAAATTATCAAATTCGGCAGGAATAGTTTTCACCCATAAACAATTGGCGACCACAGTGGGAGATTAGTCTCTCGGTTGCAAAATTGAATTCTCAATATTCATTCCAATCTTCTCGTTTCTATGATAGATCTTGGGTCTGATTCAATCATTAACCTGTTCAATTTCGGTTTTCGGTCTTCATCTCATGATGTACCCTCGCCCGGAAACCACAGATGGTTCAGATATCATGGGAAGTGTGGCTAGAATGCTGGAGGATGTCTAGGCAAATCAAGTTGGTATCGCTAGAAGGCAGAGCGAGACATTCCGCCTTTTGAATGATATAACAACGCAATTACAAGAGGGATCGGCGGGCATTTACCCAGACAATGCAAGAAACGCTGAATCCTTATCCAGAAGTCATACCTTTACCAATGGAGATGCATAAAGAACGCGTGGCCACAGGGGACTCAGAAGAAACGAACAACATGGTCCGTCCGGCGATAAAGACTCGAGGCAACTCCAGAAGAAAAAACATGTCCGGTATGCCGCGTCTGCCAGATAAAGAAAAAGAGCCTGCAACTTACGGAGCCCTGCTGGAAGATTTATATCTCAAGACTCTTGTCGAAGCTCAGAAGACTGCCCAATCCGCATCGACCTTTCAACCAAGTGAAGAAATGCTCGAGGAAGGAGAGATCAATCAAGAAACACGTGAGTACGGAGGATGGGAGCGTTCAATTCGTTCACTCAGCAGTGATATTACGACACCTTCCACTTTCTGTCACCCAGTCAAACGACCCGCAGATATGATGGCACTCACTAGTCTTCCAACTCCGTATCCGAAGCGTGTGTCACACCAAAGCCATATAGAGACGTCACAACGTCCACTAATGCAGGAAAAGCTAAACTCAAGGTATCTACATTTCCCGTTCCCAATGGAAAAGATCTTGGAGATGTTGGAGACGTGGGTACGAAACGGAGAAGTGGAGCTACCTCCTGTATGGCGTCCACCCACTGATCAAGAAGTAATGGATCCGAGGTATTGTCATTTCCACTGGTTCCTTCACCACCCTACCAGTGAATGCAATGTTTTGAAGCGCGTTTTTCAGAAGAATAGCTTTCCTTCTCTGAAAGTTAGTGCGGACGATTTCCTTGGAGAGGTTTCTCGGGAAGATTCAGTTTCGTGCAAATGAGGCTCCAAAGAGGAAGTAAGTTCTATCAAACAATTTTACGACAAAGATAATTTTAGAATTTACTGGGGACTTGACATCCCACACACAGAGAAAGAGATTCGATGATCAAACATCATGTTTGTTTCCTTTTCACACGATGTTTACAATTTCATGTGACATGTATAATCATTCGTAACCAAGATGCAAATTCTATTTAGAATAATCTCTTTCAGAAAATAAATTGTTCACAAAACTATCTCAAAAACCAATTCAGAATTAAACCACCTATTAGTTCAAAACCTGAAATAAAATTGTGAAAGGAAATCCTCACAATCACTCAAAAACATCTAAATAAAGAACACAAGTAGGGGGCACGAATCCTTCAAGGAAAGTCCTTCAACATCAATTCATCCTTCTGAGCAAGAGCAGCTTTCATCCTTTGGAGTGTGGCCTGTTTCAGCTTCAACTCCTTAGACAACTTTTCAACCTCTTCTTCCTGGCGAGCAATACAATTTGCAGAAGGAGCTTCGTCTTGCAATTTCTGAAGCTCCTGGATTTCAGAGAACCCTTTGAAGAACCAAGGAGCGTTGAAGTCGTATTACACAAACACGTCCCGATGGCACTTCCAGTCTTCAATCACCTCCTTAGAAACATTACGACCAGTCGTGACGCTCATCCCGTGAATGGAGAATAAAGCTTCTTGGACGCGATTGACCAATGCAAGGCGACTTTTGAGATTCGTAGTGGTAGCAATGTGGTCGTGCTTCTTCCATGTCACCGTGTATAACTCCTCGAACTGATCCGGCACACTGAATCCCCCAACCAACACATGACCTGAATGAGGGGTATCAAAGGGAGGATCGAAGATAGCCCCAGGAACAACAGGATGCCTTGCCAATACTTCATCAGGAACCTTGTCAGCTGCAAGAGGTCTTTCAGAAGAAGTCACCATGACTGCCTTATCAATGGGAACCTGCTCAGTTTATCTTTAAGGGGAGCCTCCTCAGCATTAACATATGTTGACTCTCCTGCATTCCTCCGGATGTCCACTTCACTCTGAATGCTGATTTCCGTCACGACCTCGTCTACAAGCTCACTAAGGTTACCACTTGGGGAGGCATTCCGTTCAGTCGAGCTTGCACCATCTTTGTCATTATATTGAAGAGGATCAGTATCACCAGACCTATCCTTAAAAGCATCGCCAGACTTCTCATGAAGACCAGCATCGCCAGACTTCTCATGAAGACCAGCATCGCCAGACTTCTCATGAAGACCAATATCGCCAGACCTCTCGTTATGACTACGAGCCAGTCTTGCGAAATCATTTTCTTTTGAGATTCCCTGATCGCCAACAAAGGATTACCTTTAGTGAAAGTTTCTCAGGAACAACGAAACCAAGGGATCAAACAGAAAGAAATTTAAAATACCTGCATATTGAAGGAATTGAGGATCACCGAACCACATGCCTGCATCTTAGACCCCACTCCTGCTTGGGGACTGCAGTCATCAGCTCTGGTTCGTTTACCTGGGAGTGATTTCAACCGAAAATGCTCCTTCAAAACGTCAGAAGATGGTTCGCCGTGGGATTCTGTCACAACCTCCTCCGAGAATTTCTGAAAGGTTAACAATTGCTCCCTCCAAAATTCCGTATACCTGTCGGTTACCGCTGGTTTTCTTCCGATAGGCCAGAAAGGAAGACTCTGCACTGACGAAAATGTGTCAGCATTAAGAATGTCTGGAAAAAGTTCTTTTGGAGCCATCAACAGACGAAGAAATGAAACACCCTGGTCAAATCCCATTTTTCGAGCAGCCCTGTCAATATTGTACGGAGTCACAGTAAATTCTTCGTCAAATAAAGACGGGACATATCCCGGAGTGCAGCTTCGCACGAAAATGAGTTCTCCTAGACTTGCGGTTTCAGCATCAGTACGCAACACGGCATCAGGAAGAGTAGCAAAAGTCTTTGGCTGAACAATGGAAGGGTGGATCGGCCCCCATGGACGAAAATATATGGAGGACACATTGTCGAAGACATCCACGAGCTTCACACCGGTTTTAGGACGTCTCTTCTGCCAACGGAGTATTCTCGAACCACCATACAAACTGCTGAGTGAAGTTGCGGGAACAGGAGCATAGCTTTTGAAATGTTCCCATAAAAACGCCTGAAGAAAAGCAATGTGGATATGCGACTCCACCTTCTTATACCCATTGGAAGCATGCATGTCCGTCGCTAAGGCATCCAAATGAGAATACAGTGATCCAAGAAACAAGGCACCTAGGGGAAGGAACTCACCTTTTGCCGGCCTTATAGCAAACATAACAAGGTCGCCTCTTATGGTCTTTCTTCCAGAACCGTCGTCAAATATGTCTTTGGATAACCACAAAGACAGGAGTGCAATCACGCTGAGCTCGTCTTCCAACTTCTGACCGGGTTTCGGGTCTGCAGGAGACCACTCCGACACCCACCAAGTGTAAAAGCATTTCGTGTCTTTTTTCTCCTTCTCCAGATCATCGAATTCTCCCGCCTTTCAAAGTATAGCATTATAAGACCGACGTTCTGCATCAGTAAGTTTGTAAAAGAATCTTCCAGCAACAGGCAGGTTCATCAACACAGCCACACTTTCCAGAGAAATGGTCATTTCTCCCCATCTGCATATATATGTATGAGTAGAAGGACGCCACCGAGAAATGAAAGTGATCAAGCCTGCAACATCTTTCTTAATCTGAAGAGTGGCGGACTCCATGACCGCATCAAGGATTTGCACCTTAACTAAATTAGCCTTAATCTTTTTATTACTAAGCATGCGTCTCATCCATCCTTCGTAAGAGCCCAGCGGAGTGTGACAAATCTTGAAGTCAATAGGTGAAGGAGGATATTCATTTCTCCGAACACAAAACCTCATCACAAGTGCTGAAGAAGAGGATGGATCAGCTTCCATATTTTCTGAACTAGAGAGCAGGACTATCTTGTGACTAGGATGTTTCCTAATGTTCGGAAAAGGCACAGTGAACAACTCATCATCTATGTTCGGCATATCTTTGAAGCTGTTAACACTCCCTGACTTGGCACCAACATTATCTTCAGAAGGCATTTCAACAGGAGTCTTTTTGTTCATCCTACAAAAGACGAGAGAGTCAATGCTTGTATAAAAACGCATGAGATGTGTAGTCACACACGACAGAACACACATTCACGTTGGAGTACACAAGGCTGGTATTGGGTCCAAACACCGGTATTGAGCCACGTCAACAAATGAATCCGTTGGTCAATTCTACAAATCCAGGGCTAATACCCCCAAATGAGGTTGATATCACATAGTCGAGCAGGTATCGGGCCACGCAAGAAAGATCTATATCATGTTAATAGGCTGGTACTGGGTCATGTCAAATCCGTATTAGTCAGGACCGTTCAAGGTCACCAGTCTGGTATTGGTCCACGTCCGCAAAGGACGAAGTCACAAGGTTGGTATTGATCAAGTTTCAAGTCTGGTATTGATAAAGTCACAAGGCTGGTATTGCTCAAGTTTCAAGTCCGGTATTGATCAAGTCACAAAGGCCGGTATTAATCAGGACATAAGGCATGTATAATATAATAGGTGCAAGATCGGTTTTCAGTCAAAGCACATCGTCCACGTTCAATCGAGCGCATATGGTGGGTCCACACTCATTCGCACACATCATAACACGGTTTTACTTTGTTCGTGGGGGTCGTGTCTACGAAATTCAAGGGAAAGGTTTTTCAAGCCATAACCTAAAAGCTAGGCTTTGCATGCAACAATGGAAGAAAAGAAGCAAAAACAATATATTCATGGATTCACGACTCGTTAAGCAATCCTAGCAAATATCGGCGGTTTTTGCTATCAATTTCGGTGGAAGAACTAATCATGATACATCTTGCCAAAGGGTTTTTACCTAAGAAATTAGGGTTTTCCTATAAAAAAAACAAAAAACAAAACAAAAAACTTACCTTGCTGCGGACGGACGGCGGCGACCACGACAAGCTCCGGCGGCAACGTTGGCGGCGGCGTGAAGATCACGTACGGGAGCTGGACACAAAAAAAAAAGAAATTCGTGAGAAAAGAAAAAAGGGGTCGGTCCCTTTTATAGACGAAAATTGGAAGAATCCCAATAGAAAAGGATTACTCTTTTTGGATTCTTCTTTTGATTCAAACACCCAAGGAAGGAAACCGGTCCCACCAAAGGATTCCATGCTTGCACAGCGGTTTTTACATGAACAATTACTAGCTATCGGTCAAAATTCTTCCGGGTAAGCTTCATTTATCCTGTCTTTCTCACATATGTATGTCACCATCTCATGCCTACCCCACAATAGTGTAACCATTATGTGCTAGGCAGGGGACTTAATGTTGATGGTGGATTTTCATTTAAGGCTAAAATTGTAAAATCCAAAACTATGCTCTAACATCCTGCAAAGGATAAAGCCGCTGATAAAGTGGAGAATACTTCTTCACTATAAACTTATAGCATTACCAATTAATGCATGACCAGCCTTGTATTTCCTGTACTACTCCATTCTCATTATTGGTGCGGCATGACGACTGAGTGATCGCTCTCAGCAGAGCAACATGAATCTCCAAGCATTAAATAAGGAGGTATGTACGAAATACCCGTACATGCTATAACTCTCGAAGTGTTATACTAGCCCGATCGAGCATCTGGACTGTTCGTATCAGTCTCAGAAACGATCACGACCATCCAACTTCACCAGCATGATTGGATGGCTTAGATCGGTTTCATAACCCCCAGGAAGGTATTGGAGTATTCATCACCGAACCAATGCGGACCCCGCATGGTCGGCCTCCCCAAAAGGGTAGCATGGCTTGCCAATTCTTCCATCCAAAGCAGCGTGGACGAGAAACCCTAAATTAGGGTTTGCAGCACATTACATGTGTCGCAAATCAGTCTCAACCATCCATCTTCGCAGGCATAGATGGAGGGTGTAGATATAGATTCAAAGGGCCCAGAGCATGTCAACACAAATACCATGGGCCCGCCTACATACATGACCGATCGGTCAGGACCAAAAATGGATGGTCGTCTCAATTCGTGCGCCCAAACAAGGCATGATGCACGGCTGGCAAAACCCTAATTAGGGTTTTCGATCACGAGCGTCCATTTTCACCTGATCGAACGAAGGGTCTAGGAGTCGATTAAGCGGGTCCAGCGAGTATCAACAAGATTAGTGTGGGCCCAGATATCTCCACACCCGATCGGCCAAGGCATATCATGCCTGGTCGTCTCGATTCGCACGCCCAAACTAGGCGTGGTCACACCTCCCAATTGCAAACTAATCTCGACCACTCAACTTTGCCGGAAAAATTGAGTGGCTCAGATCACGTTTCTATGGGGTATTAAGGTATGGACGTGTACACCAGCCCGTTGTCTGTATACCAGACTAATCGTCCAAGACCGACCAAGTTGGTCGTCTCGAAACGCGCGCCCGAAGTTGGTATGACGCGCGGCTTTTGCGGCACCGGATTTCTGTCGCAAATTGATCTCAACCACTCAACTTCGCCGGACAAATTGAGTGGCTTAGATCACACTTTCACGAGAAAATGAGGTATGGGCGCCTACACCGGCATGCCGTCAACACGCATGCACGATCGGCCCGGCCAAAATTGGGTCCCAAGCTTGGTTTCGACCAAGCTGAAGAGTGATGCTTGCGCACCTCTTCATAAACCCCAATTCCACTAACGGTCGCAGATGAGTGTCTCAAAGATCATCTCGTCCGTTCAACTTCACCTGCTTGGTTATACAACCCTGGTCAGGAGTTAACTGGTCAATGAGGTGTTGTGGTGATTACCATCCACCACTCTACCACACCAAGTGATCGGTCAAGTCAGGACTTACCTGTACATCCCCAAACGATCACTTGAAGATGGCTAGACACGCATCTATTTTAAGATTCTTAATCGTGACTTACTCCAGTAAGCCTTAAAACAACAATGCTTCATACATGCTGAATATATTCGATGCATTACATGCATAGAATTCACGTGATATTTTACAAGTATCAAATTCCAAATAATTTAGTTATTTAACCTAGCATTACATGCTACCTTCTGTGGGTCCCACGATCCGCACACTCGAGACTTCAATCATGTCACAAACTGGGGGATACCTACTGGGGTATTGGTCTGGCGGTTTACAGCGTGCAGCGCACAACGCACCATCACAAGAACGCGTCAGGAAGTCATGGACGGTTACTGATGATGGGAGAAGTGGGCAAGACTGATCGTGTAACAATAACACCCGCAACTCCACTACTCCATCACTCCACTTTCTCCACTTCCCACGAGATACGTGAGTAAGGCTCAATGACTTGTATGAATAGGTTCTCCTACCTATTTAGACAAGACAACAGAAGCAAGTGTTGACACAACCGCATTCAAACACTGGAACTGATAGCTTACATTTTGCAAGCCAGTTCAGCTTTCTGATACAAGTTATACATAGCCAACACCTTCACAATCTCAACAACTTCTTCGCTTCCCTCCCTAAGATCAACCCCATCTCCTTCACTTTGTGACCGAAGCAAGTCTGGAACGACCATTTCTTGGTTTAGGCCAGAATTGTACAGATTAATTTCTCGAATCACAAAGCACTCCCGTGCAGTGCATTTGTTTAGGGTTTAGATTCATTCCTCATCCACACACCCCAAATTACCAAATTCGGCAGGAATAGTTTTCACCCATAAACACACGTACTTGGAACAATTCCTTTGGTTCGTATTCCAAACAGTAAAGGAACAAAAAATTTGTTTGGTATCAACTCTCTTCAACCAAGTGATGTGAGTTCGACAAAGGCTCTTCTGTTTATCTCAATAAACTCCTTCGCCAGGTTCTTAGATCTATCTTATTCTCAACTACCGAAGTAATTGTTAAGATTTTGCAATCAATACTTTTAATCACAAAGAATTGTATTGATGCCGATATACACAACTAATCAATCCAATCTACCACACGAATAAACCGATTATAGTTGGATCCTCTTATACCGAAACAAGTATTGTGCACACCAAAGATTATGAACCCCAAATCAGAAATCTTCAAAATCTTCTTTGTCTTCAAATCTTCTTAGATCTTCAATAAACACCTGCACACAACAACTTGAATCTCTTGTGATCAATCACGCACAGAACGGAGCCTGTTAACAATGGATTATCATAAGGTCGTCTTTAGAACTAAAAACAGTCTAAAGATCCATGTCGAAACCTCGATCTAGTTTGAGTGAATCTTATATCAGAAGAGAAGATTCTCAAGCATAAACAAACTAGGTGCAATCAAAGTTCAACCACCGTTAGTCAATCAAATCAATCGAAAACACAAGATAAACCGTAATTATCTAGTTTCCCACCAACGGTACTAATAGAGCCTCTCAATCCCAAAGAAGACTTTAAACTGAGCGGCCGTAAGAGATTTCTCCTAATTAGGTTACTCTCATCTCCGAATAGGCGGCTACACTAGTAACAACACAACCGAGGAAGTTTGCTGTCACGAAGGATTAGTTTTTTAGAAATGCAAACTTCAAGTATTTATATACAAGGAAGTTTGGACACCAAGGAATTTCCAAAATCGAAAATATTCTCAAGATATGCAATATATTCCAAATTCGGTTTCCATAATTCCTGGAAATGATTTGTCCAAAATAATGACCGAAAATCTCTTTGGAAAATATTTAACTAGTAAATGCACATTACTAATTCTCATTTTCCAAAAATAAAATTAAAAACCTTAAATAAAAGATTCTTAACTTATTTATATTTCGATCCTGGGATTTTCTTCCTTTAGCTATTAAGGAATAACTTTGAACAATAAAAGATAAACATTACAACACGTGTTCAAAGTATGTCGACATCCTTACTTTGTAAGTCCTCTTTCATACTTACAACCTTGAAACCAATTTTCCACACTTCCAAACAAGTTTAAAATTGGTTCATATGACTTTCAAGAACTATGTGATTGATCAAGAATACTCAATCACAAATCATGGGTTTAACGGTCCTACCAAAATAAGTTTCGGTTCTACCTCCATGTGAGTATTGTGCATAGTCACACTAGCTTTACAAAATTTGGTTGAATATGTACTAGGATCGGTTCCCCACATATATATGGTATCTAACTTATATGTGTTGCACATGTCTATAGGATCGTTTCCCATTTGCCTAAAAACGTGTTGCACATGTCCATAGGATCGGTTCCCATTTCTGCTAAAAACTTGTTGCACCCCATACAAGGATTGATTCCCCTTTGTGATGTGTTGCACCTATTACTAAGATCGGTTCCCCTTTACCTAGATTCGGTCATACACAAATCATAAACTCTCATACCATCTCAGGTGATTACTTAAGATCGGTTTCACTAATAAAAGTCATACCAATATATAAGTCAGGCCTTTGTGAATATTTTTACCAAGAACACAAACAAGTAATGAGCGGTTATACTAAATCACACATATTGGTTGTTCACAGGATATGCAATGAATGACAATACCAATAACGCCTGGCGATTTCCTTTTCGATTCATAAACAAGTTTATGAACTTACTTCCTTAAAACACATGTAAGGCATTGTTTCCTATGATGATATCCTCACCTTATGCCCATACATAATCACGATAGCATTTAAACTATTATGTCGATGTCTTATCTACAAAGTTTAATAATTAAGCAATAAACTTCATATTGTATTCCTTAATACTATGTCTATCTAGAGTGTTCATGCTTCGCAGTTTTGTTTTCAATATGCACGACTTGAAAGATATGTTAGGGAATGAAACAGTTCAAGTCAAATATCACTAACCTCAAGTAGAAGGATGATGTTATCGTTGTAGCTTCTTACTTCTTCACTTCTTCAAGTCTTTGCAATACTTGTAATGTCTCATATCCTAATACTTTCAAGCTAACCTATACGAAGTTGACTCTAGTACATAATCAAGCGACTCTTAAAATGAGTTTTTATTCACTAAAATATGACAACCAAACTTGACATACCAACGCTTGGTGGGTTCAACCGAGCTATGCTCTAACAGGAGCTATTATCCATTCTCTGCAACCATCATTACTAACTACACATCTCAGTCCTGGATCACCACCAGACTTCATTTGAGAGTCACATTCAAACTTCAGTTCTAACACAACTGCAACACTCAATACCACCAGGACCCCAACTACACTGTAATTTCATATACCTGCCAACCAAACCCCAGCATTCTACTTCACCTCCACCTTCATTCTTTCAACAACCTAACCACCAACATTACATAACCACCACTACATAACTCAACTCCACCTGCAACTTCATCATTCCATACACTGCCTGCATCTTTATCTCTACCACCATCCACAGTCTTAGACTTAATCATTTCAACACCACCAGTTCATACAACCCCATACAACTCTTCCATCTACAAACCATGCATTCAAATACCAAACACCAACATCATTTCAACTGAGATAACCCATTTTTACTTGCAATTCAATATAACACCACCAGCCAGACAATTATATCATTCCTCAACACCAAAGAGCCAAAATCCCAAATTAATATCCTTAACAGTTCAAATACTGCCTACAATTCAGTCTAATTCAACATCTTAAAACTATCAGCATCACAGTTCTACCTAATCCATAACTTCAATTCAGAACTAACTCAATACACACTTCAATTTTAATAACAGAACTTAATGAAAGACTAAATCCAATTATTTCAAGAAAGATTACCTTAAACACAAGTCATAATCCTCTACAGTTGTTCAACCTTCACCTGAATCATATTTACTCACCACTAAACCCATTTATGCTCCATATAGTTCTCCTTAATCTTTAAACCAAACCTTAGTTTCATTAACCGTATCAAAACCAAAACCTTAACTACTTATTTCTCAATTAATGTTCTTCATTGAGTCAAATCCTCAAATTGATACTACAACCTTCATATTCACATCATAATCCTCAATACCCATCATTTAGTTTCTTCTTAAAAATCACCAATCATGACTTCAAAAAATCTTGATTCAACTACACAACAACTTCACTTCACCAATTCGATAAAAACCCCTCAATTCTTCATCCATTAACAACTCAATCAACATATTAATTCCACACGAATCTGAAGATCAATCAACAAACCCTAACTTGGTTCCCCTGATTCAATTTCTCAATCCCTAATTGTTTTTCTTTCTTGATTTACAATCACCTCAACTTCTTCATCTTCTACAATACTTCTCAACTGATTTACATCGATAAAATCACACACAAATCCTACGAGAATTCAGCAAAAGAATAAGAAGAAGAAGAGAGAAAAATGAATTTCGCTTCCTCGGTTGGTGAAGATAAGGCCGACCATAATTTACTGAGACACCCAATAAATTGGATAAGGGCTGCCAAGTCGGTTGAACTACAAAATGACTATTTTGCCCTTCGTACAAATCTGATGATATCTTCTTCATCCGGTATCCGAATGACACGTTCGAGTAGTCCATTTCGCATAACTTTTCGAGATATATCTATTCATGCTAGTTTCGTATCTAAATCGTTATTAGATTAATTTCTATTAATTAAAATCTATATTAACTAATCGAGTCATTAGCGGCTAAATCGTATCTTGACTGGTGTAATAGCGTTGACGATCTTGAGGGTCTTTACATCTAAGCAGAAGCGTCGAGTTGCTGAGTTTTATGTTCACATGACTCGTAGCCGGTCTCGGAGCGTCAGCCAAGGCACTCGGAGAAGGTTGGGCAGCAGCAGCAGTAAGTAGCATTTGTGTTCTTCCAAATCAAGCATCTGCAAATTAAAGTTTGTTTTTTTTTGGGTTTTATAAATATACTTGAGTTGAGAGGGAGAGGGAGAGGATTTAAGATTTGGTTTATTTTCTGGAAGAAACATTGATTTCTGTTTAAACTCTTTTGATTGGCACTGATTCTTTTGGGTCTGTAGGAACAAATAGATTTGTACTTTGGTGGTTTGAAAATAGTTGTTGGGTTAAATTTGTTTTGACAGTATTGATAATGTGGTTGATTATACAGGTCATAGTTTAGGCTAGATTGAGGTTCATTCTGATTTAGCAGGTAGACTATAAAGCCATGATGAAACATAGATAGAGGATGGGGGGTATGAGAGAAATTGATCTTGATGGAGGAGAGACTGAGTTTTGGTGTAAAGATTTCATTTGAAGGGGGATTTAGGAATTCAAAGGTACTGGGATTACTATCAGAGACAATAATTATGCATGTGATTTCAGAGCTTCTTGCAATACTTATGGAGCCTTTGATTTTTGTAATTTCGGTGATTTCTATTTGATCAGTGAACTTTGTGATAGATGTGATTGTTGTGAGATTCCTGCTTTCTGTATTGTCTGTGAATGTTGTGATTCCTGCGATTTTTGTGTTCTCTGTGATTGCTTTGTTGTTCATGCGTCCAGTGACTTGAGAGATATCGTGATTGATGCAATTATATAGACATTGGTGATTTTGCTTAGATTTTTCCATTGAAAGTTTGAAAAGAATTGACAGGAAACATATAAATTTTCACTGATTAGGTTAATGTGTTGATATTCATTGAGAAGAGAAGCAACTGAAGAAAGTCCGGCGAAAAATCTGCTGGAAACTAGCCGTTAGATCAGGTTAGGACAAGCATAACGGCTATTTCGAGCCGGAGAGAGAAGGAAAACAGGGAAGAAAGAAAGAAAATCCGGCGGAGAAGAGAGAGAGAGTGAGTCGTACAAGAGAGAGAAGAGTATTATCTTTTGATGTCAGCGCGAATAGAGCCAGATAGAGTAGTCATCTTGGAATTGGAAATATGATGAGAGCAATGTCGGGAGACATAACAACAATAATTTGGCTGCACTTTCTCTTCATTCTCTACTCGTCTCCGCTACTCTAAACTTTATTTGAGCCATGTTGCCTCACTATCTTTTTTTTTTTTTGAGAGTAAAGATGAAATGCCTAGCTAAAATGAAGACAAAAATAAAGAGAAAAAAAAATGTTGTCATACTATCGTATCAGGACAGGCCATGTTACGAGCTTTTGACAATGAACTGGCACTGTTACTATCTTCAAGTTGATTATTAATTTTATCTATCATAATAAATATATTTCAGAAGCAGGTAAATCTTCCTTCCAACCGGTAAAAATTGAAGATTTTTTTGCCTCCACCGCCAGTTTATCAGCCACAAAGTTGTCAGTTCTATGAATGAATTTTATTAGAATATATACGCCGAGATGAATATCGAGGTGGTCAAGCTCAAGATGAGATGGTCAAGACTCAAGATTCAATCTAGTTATTGGAACAACGGAGATATATTCAAGTTTCCAAGATTAGAGATTAGAAAATCTTGTGTTAGGTAATTTTCTAGATAAGTTAAATATTTAGCTAATTTTCTATTATTCATATATTCTAGTTAATTAGGATATATTCCAAAGAATAATATAACATCTTAGTTATTCTTGTATTCACTCTATAAATATAGAGTGTTAAAAGATTGTCATTATCCCAGCGACATCAAAATTGGTGATCAATAATAAATCACCCTTCGGGGGTTTTTCCGTGGACGTAGATATATCAACTCATGAGATACTATTACATTATCAGATACTTGTCTGTTAGATAAGAAAGGCTACTAAAATGGAGAAATCAGTTCATTATGCAAACATTTCATTCTATTAGCCATTAATGTTGAGATTACTTTATGAGGGATCTTACATAAGCCAATTGGTCTAAAATCAAATAGGGATTTTGGTTCTTTACGTATTGGAATTAAAAAAAAAAAAGGTCTTGTTGAGTTCAGGATTAAGTTTTTTTGTTAACAAAAAATCTTGGATTAGACCCACCAGTTGGTTTCTTACTTGGACCAGTTATGATTAAGTCTATTTCTATTCTATCTCCTATTGAGACAAAAGTCGTATAGCTATATAGACTTTATTTTATACACATTTGATATTTCGAGTTGAGTTTAACTCGCTTATATATTTCTCGAAATATGTGTTGGTAAGCTTTCGCTTTAACCAAGTTCATCTTTATTCTTGACGAAAGTCAAAAGATGATCATGTGAAAATCGCATGGTAACATCTTACATGATTTGTGTGAGACAGTCATTTGATGTAGACTCAGAATGTTTCGTATTGATCTATTAATCACTTGAAAATTGCTTTGAAGCTAATAGTTTATGTGAGACAGCTATTCCCGTCTTACAAGAATGTTTCAATGATTAACATGGAGTTTAGAATGATTAACTATTGATTGGATATAGCACAGTATGCGTACTTGTATGCTAACCGTTACAAGTTATTCCAAGTCTGGGAACCATAGTATGCATACCCGTATGCGTACTGGTTTGATAGATGAAGTCCGGGAACTTAGTATGCATACACGTATGCATACCGGCTTAAAAGTTCAAGTCCGAGAATTCAACTTAGTTTGGTCATGTACGCCAGTATGCGTACCCGTTCGCATACTGGCGAACCCAGACCAAGTCCGGCTACTTAGGTATGCGTACCCATTTGCATACTTGAGTGTGTTAGAGCATTGCTCGGTCGAATTCGCAAGCATTGCTATCTCAAGCTTGTTTGTCAAGTTTATTTTCCAAAACTATAAGTTTTGATTTCTAGTCTACTTATAGCTAAGTCTCGGATTAGGATAGTAAGTGTAATTGAGCCTCAGACTCCACGACGTTCATCGATTGAAGACGAAGAACTACTCAAGGGAACTTGTGGAACTTCATCAACAAAAGGTATGTGGAGACTTGAACTTATCTATCACTCAAAAGTCTATCTACTCTATCTCCTATTTGAGACAAAAGTCGTATTACTATATAGACTTCAATTATACGCATTTGCTATTTCGAGCCGAGTTTATCTCGCCTATCTATTTCTCGAAATATGTGTTGGTAAGATTTCGCTTTATCCAAGTTCATCTTTACTCGTGACGAAAGTCATGTTGATTATTTCAATAACTTGAAAATCACTTTGATGAAAATAGTTTGTGAATAACAACTATTTTAACATCCTCTAAGAAAGTTTCAATGATTGAAATGAGAGTTTAGAACAAGTAACCATCTTTGGATATAAACATGGTGTGTTCTCACATTGGTGTAAAATTCCAAAACCGGGAACCCAAAGTATGCGTACTCGTACGCGTACTGGTGGTTGTTGGAAATCCGGGTAAGTATGCGTACCCGTACGCATACTGGCGGAAAGTTCACGTCCGTGAATTTCTGCTGGAGTTTGAAAGTGAAAAACAAACTCAATCCGGTTACTTAAGTATGTGTAACCGTTTGCATACTTAGGTAGGTTACTTTCTAAAATCGGTTTTTTCATGAACTAAAACATTTATATAATAAGGAATGCAATCTTTGCAAACCGTGGCTATAATGTTCATGAATCGATTCGAGCGAATCAAAACTTATTTTGCTTCGATTGTGTCTTGTATACTTCTATAATATCTAAGAAATTGAACAACTCCCTAAGTAGTTCATTTGAGTCATTTGAACTAGTGAAGATGAATAAGGTTGATATGTAAGTGATCATATGGATAATCATTGGTTAACTATTGTTGAACCAACTAAGTGTACATGTTTAGGTACCGTTACTCAAAACTAAATGAAGTTACATTTCATTTGTGTATAACAAGATAAGTTCGATATAACGGTTGAAAGATATTACCTTGAATCTAATCAGGTTTTCATCTAACGGTGAATATTGAATGTTTTGTTACCAAGGTAACTTAGATTGCAAACCCTGATTTGAAATCTATATAAAGGAGAACTCTAGCAACTGGGAAACCTAATCCCCACACCTCTTGTGTGATACTAGTTGTATAAGCTAGAGTCGATTCTCTTTTAACCTTAGGTTTTCACGAAACCCTATAGGTTAACGACTTAAAGACTTCATCGGGATTGTGAAGCTATACCGAACTATTTTCTTTGTAGTTGCGTGATCTGATCTTGTTGTTTCTATCGTGTTTGAGTATAATCATAAGATTGGCTTGAGATTTATATCTCCGATAGGAAAGATAGAAAAGTAGTCACAAACACCTTCGTCTCGTCGTTTGTGATTCCACAATATCTTGTTTTCTTAATCGATTAAGATTATTGTGAGGTGATTGATAATACTAGGTTGTTCTTCGGGAATATAAGTCATGGTTATCAATTGGTTCTTGTTCACCTTGATTTATCAAAAGACGGAACAAAAACTCGTAGGTAAATCTGTGGGAGATAGATTTATCTATTCAACTGACTTTTCTGTGTGATACAGATTTGTTTATCAAGTCTTCGACTTTGGGTCGTAGCAACTCTTAGTTGTGGGTGAGATCAGCTAAGGGAATCAAGTGCGTAGTATCCTGCTGGGATCATAGACGTAAGGAGCACAACTGTACCTTGAATCAGTGTGAGAGTGATTAGGGTTCAACTACATTCCAATCCGAAGTTCATTGGTAGTAGGCTAATGTTTGTAGCGGCTTAATACAGTGTGGTGTTCAAATCTGTACTAGGTCCCGGGGTTTTTCTGCATTTGCGGTTTCCTCATTAACAAAATTTCTGGTTTCTGTGTTATTTCTTTTCCGCATTATATTTTTTTATATAATTGAAATATCACAGATTGTGCATTTAATCGATCAATTGGTAAATCCAACCATTGTTTGTTGATTTAAATTGATTGATTCTTGAACATTGGTCTTTGATACCGTTCAAGTTACCTCTCTTATATTCAATCGGGCTCGCAAATTATTATTTGTTTGATTGCGGAATTAATTGAGAGATTGAGATATAACTCCTTGATATACTTTTCTTAAGATTGAGTCTGACTGTCTAGTTGATTCTCTTGAAAGTATATTGGAGTTAGTCCATACAAATTGCTAAGCGAAATATTGGGTGAGGTTGTTAGACCTCCGCTTTTTCAGAGTGGGTTAAGTTCTGAAATCGGTTTGTTCATGAACAAATACATTTATATAATAAGGAATGCAATCTTTTGCAAACCGTGGACATTATATTCATGAATTGATTCAAGTGAATCAAAATCGATTTTGCTTCAATTGTGTCTTGTATATTTCTATGAGAATACAAACAACTAAACAACTCTAGATTTAGTTTCATTTGAGTCATTTGAACTAGTTGTGATTAAGATGAACAAGGTTGATATGAAAGTGTTCATATGGCTAACTTCGGTTAAATATTGTTGAGCCAACTAAGTGTACATGTTTAGGTATGGTTACCCATATATAAATGAATTCACATTTCATTTGTATGTAACAAGCTAAGTTCGATTTAACGGTTGAAAGATATTAGCTTGACTCTAATCAGGTTTTCATCTAACGGTGAATATTGGATGCTTTGTTACCAAAGTAGCATTGATTGCAAACCCTGATTTGAAAACTATATAAGGGAGAACTCTAGCAACTGGGAAACCTAATCCCCACACCTCTTGTGTGATACTAGTTGCGACTAGAGTCGATTCTCCTTTAACCTAAGTTTTTCCTAAAACCATTATAGGTTAACGAATTAAAGGCTTCATTGGGATTCTGAAGCCAGACCCAACTATTTTCTCTGTAGTTGCGTGTTCTGATCTTACTTTGTTTTATCGTATTGAGTACTATCTTCTCTAAGATTTGCTCGAGATTTAATCTCTGATAGGTAAGATAAAAAGTAGTCACAAACATTTTCGTCTCATCGTTTGTGATTCCACAATATCTTGTTTCGCTACCATACGATTAATATTATTGTGAGGTGATTGATAATACTAGGTTGTTCTTCGGGAATATAAGTCTGATGTATCAATTGGTTCATGTTCACCTTGATTTATCAAAAGACGGAACAAAAACTCGTAGGTATTTATCTATTCAATAGACTTTTCTGTGTGAGACAGATTTGTTTATCAAGTCTTCGACTTTGGGTCGTAGAAACTCTTAGTTGTGGTTGAGATCAACTAAGGGTGTTAGAGCATAGCTCGGTCGACCTCGCATGCGTTGCTATATCAAGCATGTCTGTCAATGTTAGTGATCAAAACTATGAGTCTTGATTTCTAGTCTATTATAGCTAAGTCTCGGACTAGGATAGAAAAGTGTAGTTGAGCTCAAGGACTTCATGGCGATTCATCATACAACAACGAAGATCTACTCAAGGAACCGTGGAACTTCATCAACAAAAAGGTATGTGGAGACTTGAACTTATCTATCACTGAAAAGTTTATCTATTCTATCTCCTACTTCTTATAAGATAAAAAGTCGTATGCTATATAGACTAGATCATACACGTTTGACATTTCGAGCTGAGTATTCACTACTTATCTTTTTCTCGAAATCGTGTGTTGGTAAAGCATTTCGCTTTGATCAAGTTTATCTTCACCTAGTGACGAAAGTCATGAAAAGTTTCAATTACTTTGAGAATTTCTCTGACGTGAAACGGTCTGTGAATAACGACTATATAACGTCCTCTGAGAATGTCTCAATGATTGGAATGAGAGTTTAGATTACATAACCATGTATTCTTTGATCCAAGTTTTCGAACTTTGTTGATTGAGAGAAACCGGAGGAATTTGCTTTGCCAAGTCCGCGAACTCAGTTTGCGAACTCAGTCCGCGAACTGACGGAAGTTCTCTTGCCGAGAATTTCTGCTGGGATTTTCCAAAAACTCGTTTGCGTGTTTAGTCCGTGAACCTAGTCCGCAAACTGGCGGAAGTCTTTTTGCCGAGATTTTCTGCTGAGTTTGGAAAACTCTGCCGGTTTCCTTAAGTCCGCGAACTTGTTTGTGAGCTTAAGTGGTTATGATCTAAAGATGTGCTCTGAACATGAAACTTAAATTACTAGGGAATGCTTTATGCAAACCGTGGCTATAAAGTTCATGAGTCGATTCAATCGAATCGAATCATCTTTGTTTCAATTGTGTCTTGTGTAGTTACATAAGATCTCATAGTAGTTGAACAACTCTCTAACTAGTTCATTTGAGTCAATTGAACTAGTTATGGTGAAGAAGAACTAGGTTAATATGAAATGCTCATATGGTTAACCTTTTGGGTTTCTATGTTGAACCAACATACACGTACACGTTTGGGCATGATTTTCACAAAACCAGTAAACGTCTACCCAAGTGTGTGTGACAAGCTAAGTTTTCGATCTAACGGTTGAGAAATATTAGCTTGAATCTAAATCAGGTTTTCATCTAACGGTGAATATGGATTGCTTTGTAACTAAGGAAACCCTGATTTGAAGGCTATATAAAGGAGACATCTAGCATTGTGCAAAAATAATCCCCACACGTCTGTGTGATACTAGTGCGCTCGCTAGAGTCGATTCTCCTTTAATCTTTGGTTTTCTTCTCTAAAACCATGTTAACGACTTAAAGACTTCATTGGGATTGTGAAGCCATACCGATACTAATTTTATCGTAGTTGTGTGATATGATCTTGCATCTTTTATCGTACGAGTACAATATATTGATTAGCTTGAGATCGCGAGAGTTCTCCGATAGGCAAGATAAAGAAGTCACAAACATCTTCATCTCACTGTTTGTGATTCCTCTACAAACCGCTTGTGTAGTCAAGAAGGATTGTTGAGAGGTGATTGATTAATCTAGGCTGTTCTTCGGGAATATAAGACCGGATTATCAATTGGTTCCTGTTCACCTTGACTTTATATCTTAAGACGGAACAAAAACCTAGGGTTTTTCTGTGGGAGACAGATTTATCCTTTGATAGACTTTTTTGTGTTAGACAGATTTGTTTATTATCAAGTCTGCGAGTTTGGGTTTCAGCAACTCTTAGTTGTGAGTGAGATCAGCTAAGGGAATCAAGTGCGCAGTATCCTGCTGGGATCAGAGGCGTATGAGTACGACTGTACCTTGGATCGGTGGGAGACTGATTGGGGTTCAACTATAGTCCATCCCGAAGTTAGCTTGTAGTAGGATAGTGTCTTTAGCGGATTAATACAGTGTGTATTCAATCTGGACTAGGTCCCGGGGGTTTTCTACATTTGCGGTTTCCTCATTAACAAAATTTCTGGTGTCTGTGTTATTTCATTTTCCGCATTATATTGTTTATCTTTATAATTGAAATAATACAGGTTGTGCGTTAAAGTTTAATCGATTAGAGATCTGACCTTGTGGTCGTTGATTTCACTGATT
The DNA here is from genome assembly GCF_003573695.1 of Papaver somniferum. NCBI lineage: Eukaryota > Viridiplantae > Streptophyta > Magnoliopsida > Ranunculales > Papaveraceae > Papaver > Papaver somniferum. The sequence goes on from NC_039362.1 coordinate 63,352,195, forward strand.
AACACTTGGACATTGGTCTTTGGTACCTTCCAAGTTATTCATTGTATTTGATAAAGACTCGCTATTGTTTTTAGCTTGAGTAAAAATCAAATCAAGAGAGAGATATTAACTCCTTGAGATACTTTTATCTAGATTGAGTCTGACTGTCTAGTTGATTCTCTAGCAAAGTATTTCGGAGTTAGTCCATACAGATTGCTAAGCGAAATATTGGGTGGTGTTGTTAGACCCCCACTTTTCAAAGGGAATCAAGTGCAAAGAATCCAGCTTGGTTCAAGAGGCATAAGGAACGCGACTGTACCTTAATCAGTGTGACATTGTTTAGGGCTCAACTACATTCCAGTCCGAAGTTAACTTGTAGTAAGCTAGAGTCTGTAGCGGCTTAATGCAGTGTGGTGTTCAAATCTGGACTAGGTTCCGGGGTTTTTCTACATTTGCGGATTCCTCGTTAACAAATTTTTTGGTGTATGTGTTATTTTTTTTCCGCATTATATTTTTATATAATTGAAATATCACAGGTTGTGCGTAGTTCAATCAATCGGTGAATCCAACCTTTGGTTGTTGATTGAAATTGATTGACACTTGGATATTGGTCTTTGGTACCATCCAAGTTATTTCTCATATTAATCCGGCTCACAGATTTCTATATGTTCGATTGCAGATTGAATTGAGAAATTGAGATACTACTCTTGGATGTATTTTCCTTGATTGAGTCTGACTGTCTAGTTGATTCTCTTGGAAATATATTGGAATTAGTCCATACAGATTGCCTAAACGAAATATTGGGTGTGGTTGTTAGATCCCCGCTTTTTCACATACTAAGTTCTCGGACTTCAACTATTAAACCAGTACGCATACGGGTATCAATATTATGGTTCCCAGACTTGGAGTAACTTGCAACTGTTAACATACAAGTATGCATACTGTGTTATATCCAATCAATGGTTAATTGTTCTAAACTCCATCTTAATCATTGAAACATTCTTAGAAGACGGGAATAGCTGTCTCACAAAAACTATTAGCCTCAAAGCAATTTTCAAGTGATCAATAGATCAATACGAAACATTCCGAGTCTCCATCAAATGACTGTCTCACACAAATCATGTAAGATGTTACCATGTGATTTTCACATGATCATTTTTTGACTTTTGTCAAGACTAAAAGATGAAATTGGTTAAAGCAAAAGTGTACCAACACATATTTCGAGAAATATGTAAGCAAGTTAAACTCAGCTAGAAATATCAAATGTGTATAAAGCAAAGTATATATAGCTATACGACTTTTGTCTCAATACGAGATAGAATATAAAAAGACATCTAAGTGATAGATGAGTTCAAGTCTCCACATACCTTTTGTCTATGAAGTTCCACAAGCTCCCCTTAGTAGTCCTTCGTCTTTAATCGATGAACGCCGTGAAGTCTAAAGCTCAACAACACATTCTATCCTAATCCGATACATATCTATAAGTAGACTAGAAATCAAGACTTATAGTTTTGACAACTAAACTTGACAAACAAGCTTGAGATACCATGGCTTGCGAGTTCGACCGAGCAGTGCTCAAACAATCTCCCCCTTTGTCAATTTTAGTGACAAAACTATCAATACATATGGATTAAAAAATAAATAAACTTTGTAGTTTCTCATCCAAATGCTTGATTTCCTTGGTTCTTCAACATTACTCGAAATCTTCGTCACTTCCAAGTACTCTAGTGATTCTGAACGTGTTCAACTCAGCATCATAGTTGTTGAAGATCCATAGCCATAACAATAAGAAAACAATTGTTCTCAATTATTGTTATCCAGTGTCATAGTATTATTACACAACATAGTTCAATTGTATCACAACTTTGACAATAATACTGCGTTGATACGTATCACCCCTCCTTAGTCAATACTTTATCTCACAATGAAAACCACTACCCCTTACATAATGATCCGTAAACCATATGTATTTGTAGTGTGAACTACACAATATTTCTCCCCCTTTTTGTCAATATAAATTGGCAAAGGTACGAAAACTAGCAGGATCATAATGAAATTCTCATAGAGATACTTCATGACTAAAAGAGAACGTATCAACTTTGTTTCGATGATTTCACATAGTCGAAACTTAGTGTATTCATCAAGGAGTTTATAAAGATACTAGAAAACTCCTACAATATTACACAGACGCACCCCCCACAAAGATTTGGCAATTAAGCACAAGTTCAATTAAGAAATCTCCCCCGTAAAATGTCATTCCCGAAAGAACAACAAGAGCGGCCTTACTTTTACCAGAAAAGAATGATTTCTTTGGACATTAACAAATTACATGAAACATGAATTTCTATCCAGAAAACTCAATTAAATAACCACAAGAGATCCCATGATTAATTTAATCGTAAATGCTCAACATAAAAGAACTTACGGAGCCATGTAGTACTTTCACATAAAAGTGGATCTGGTAAAGATCAATACTTCGGAATATTCAAAGATTCATTCTATTTTTCATCAATATTTGCATAATGACACGATAAACATAATCTTTGACATCAAAAGTTCATTCTATTTTCCATTAATATTTGCATAATGACATAATAGAGTTTAACTTTTGATATATATATGGGACAATCATAGTTCACGAACGCAAACACACATATCCCATTATTTGCAATATATAAAACCAATAAAGATTAATACTGCAAAATCATCTTCCAAATAAACTTTAGAATTTATATAAATAAATCAAAAAACATTGCAAGATGAAAATCGTTGGCAATAGAAATGTGTAATCACGGTATAGGCTATTCCAAATCCTAGTTATCCTTCTTAAAATACAAGAATAAATCCTCGTAAGAAGTTTCCTAGACATTAAGACCTCTGAAAAATTCTTTATCATCCCCGAACTCCTTGTCGTCAACAGTCATTGGAACATAAGGTTCATGAATAAATGAGTCAATTCCAACAAACCTTATTGACTAATATCGAGCCAGGGCCTTCTGAATTTCAAGAGTCCTTAAAACAATAGCCTTTATTTGTTGAATCTCCTTCCATGTTTCCTTCAACTCTTCAAGAACACCAGAAAACTTCTGGAGATTAGAGAGGATAGCCCTTGGTTTCTTCATATTCTTCTTTTTTCTCTTCAAAGTTGTAGACGAAGGAGACTTATCTTTTTCCTTCATGATTGATGACTTAACAATCATATTCACATATTTTCTATCAGAAGACATGATGCTTGGAGTCTCCATACAAGTATGGAATTGTGAAATAAATACACAAATAAAGCTCAACAAGCAATCTTGTCATAAAAAGAGTTTCTTAGGAAAGGAAAAAGGAATATTGGGTTACGGAACCTATATACAGAGTGGGATTCATGTACGTCCAATTCATAATCCTAAAGAAGGTAGAACTGTTGATTCTAACCCTTTTTTAATGAAAAGGGAAATTCTTTTCAATACCAAATTATGATATGAAAACATCAACAGAATTCCAGAAAACAACAACCAAAGAAAAAAAATCTTTTCCTAAAGCCTGAACTGTGCAAACTCTTGTCTCTTTGAGGTCAGGCACATGAGATAAGACGCACTTTCAACACAATTAAGCTGTGTTGGGGTGAACAATAATCTGTCCACCGTACAGTGCTTGTACGAAATTCTTAATACCTTTTTTCACAGAATGTTTAGACCTTGTTCTTTTCCGGAGAGGTCTAATTAATTCTTTAGAAATTAACTTTTTCGGAGAGGAATTGAGTTTTTTACTTACCTCAGGTGAGTTAGACTGTTGAACAAGTTTGAGCTTGTTTGCTAATCGATTTGCTCTCCGTTGAAGTTTATTGACATATCTTATTTTATGTTTGTACTTGTAACACTTAGAGAGTTCATGACCCGTAAAAGTACAGTAAGAACATGTTAATGTGGAGGATGGTTCAGACAGCATAGTTGAGCATGCTGCTAAACAAATTGAGGTACCTGAAACATGTGAAATAGAAGTTTCAGTAAACAGGGAAAATCCAATTTATCCTCCATAGTGGTTGATGAAGTTTCTCCAGGAAGAATATCAAGATTGATGTACGTATTGTTACAATTATCAAAGTCAATATTTTCACCAAGGAGTGCAACACTTGACTTTTCATCTTCATCTGAATCATACTGATCATACATCTCATCAAGAGTTGCATCAAGACCTTTGTTCCCAGTGTATTTTCTACGATTTGGACACTCATTAGCAAAATGACGAAAACCTTTACACTTGAAGCACTGTGGCATATCCTCATCATAAGTATCGATGGTGTCCCTGTTTTTAGGAGGAGCAAGGTCATGAGGTTTGACTTATGACCTGGGTTTATCTCTGACGAACCGTTTACTTCTCTTAAAAAGAAGATCTCTAAACTGTCTTGTGATCAGTGAAACTGAGTTGTCAAGATCTTCATCTGATGAATCAGTCTCAATAGGATCAACAACAGAGTTGCCAACACTTTTACTTTTGTCAAGTAATTTAGTTTTCTTTTGTGCTTTAAAAGCAATATCCTTCCCATATTTGGATATGTGCTCATGATCAAAGATCTTTAACTTCCCAACAAGAGTATTTCTGGATAAAGTATTAAGGTTATTTCCTTCAACGATGACACGCTTCTTAGAATCGTATTTGGCTGGCAACGATTTGAGAATTTTCATCATAATGTCCTTTTTAGGAATAGTCTTACCCAATGCAAAAGATGCATTAACAATTTCAGACACTTTGTGATTAAACTCATCAAATGAATCTTCATCAGCCATACGAAGGTTTTCCTAATCAAAATTTAGGTTTTGAAGCCTAGCTTCTTTCTCATAGGAATTTCCTTCGAATACAGTTTCTAAGATATCCCAAGATTCTTTAGACTTAGTGCACGTAGTCACATGGTGCTGAAGATCTGGGGTAATGGCAAGGATGATTGCATTTAATCCATCAGAATTTTTCTTTGCAACAAGAATCTCGGCAGGATCATAAACACCAATATCCTTCGGAATAGTTACATCCCCTTCTGTAACAACCGGAGGATCATAGCCATTAACTACACGAACCCATGATTGAAAATCACGCGCTTGAAGAAAGGCACGCATAACAATTTTCCACCATAGATAATTCAATTCATCGAAGACTGGTGGTACGTTTATATAGATAATGTTTCTGTCCATAGAGTCAGATTGCTACAAACACAGACTTATGAGGTCTTAAACGTGTTTGCCTGCTCTGATACCAATTGAAAAAGCGAGGGTCTAACAACCACACCCAATATTTCGTTTAGAAAATTTATATGGACCAACTCCAATATATTTCCAAGAGAATCAACTAGACAGTCAGACTCAATCAAATAAAATACATCCAAGAGTTATATCTCAATTTCTCAAATCAATCTGCAATCGAACAGATAGAAATCTGTGAGCCGGATTAATATGAGAAATAACTTGGATGGTACCAAAGACCAATATCCAAGCGTCAATAAATTTCAATCAACAACCAAAGGTTGGATTCACCAATGGATTGAACTACGCACAACCTATGATGTTTCAATTATATATAAAATATAATGCGGAAAAGAAATAAAACAACTCTAGAAATTTTGTTAACAAGGAAACCGCAAATGTAGAAAACCCCCGGGACCTAGTCCATATTTGAACACCACACAGTATTAAGCGGCTACAGACTCTATCCTACTACAAGTTAACTTCGGACTGGAATGCAGTTGAGCCCCAACCAATCTCACACTAATTAAGGTACAGTTGCGTTCCTTACGCCTCTGAATCCCAGCAGGACTCTACGCACTTGATTCCCTTAGCTGATCTCACCCACAACTAATAGTTGCTACGACCCAAAGTCGAAGACTTGATAAACAAATCTGTCTCACACAGAAAAGTCTATTGAATAGATAAATCTATCTCCCACAGAAATACCTATGAGTTTTTGTTCCGTCTTTTGATAAATCAAGGTGAACAGGAACCAATTGGTACACCATACTTATATTTCCGAAGAACATCCTAGTAATATCAATCACCTCACAATGATCTTAACCGTATTGTATCAGAACAAAATATTGTGGAATCACAAACGATGAAACGAAGATGTTTGTGACTACTTTTTTATCTTACCTATTGGAGATTGAATCTTGAGAAAATCTTAGAGAAGATAGTACTTAATACGTAGAACAAAGTAAGATCATAACACGCAACTACAGAGAAAATAGTTGGGTCTGGCTTCAGAATCCTAATGAAGTCTTTAAGTCGTTAACCTATAATGGTTTTAGAAAAACCTAGGTTAAAGGAGAATCGAATCTAGTCGCAACTAGTGTCACACATGAGGTGTAGGGATTAGGTTTCCCAGTTGCTAGAGTTATCCCTTATATAGTCTTCAAATCAGGGTTCGCAATCAATGCTACCTTGGTAACAAAGCATTCAATCTTCACTGTCAGATGAAAATCTGATTAGATTCAAGCCAATATCTTTCAACCTTTAGATTGAACTTAGCTTGTTATACACAAATGGAATGTGCCTTCATTTAGATATAGGTAACCGTACCTAAACGTGTACATTTGGTTGGATCAACAATAGTTAACCGAAGTTAGCCATATGAACACTTTCATATCAACCTTGTTCATCTTTATCACAACTAGTTCAAATGACTCAAATGAAACTAGTTATAGAGTTGTTCAATTGTTTATATTCACATAGAAGTATACAAGACACAATTGAAGCAAAATCGATTTTGATTCTCTCGAATCAATTCATGAACATTATAGCCACGATTTGCAAAAGATTGCATTCCTTATTATTTATAAATGTATTTATTCATGAACAAACCGATTTTGGAACTTAACCCACTCAAGTATGCAAACGGGCACTCATACTTAGAGTTCCGAACTTGGTCTGTCCGCCAATATGCGAACGGTTAGCATATTGTCGTTCACGAACGAACTCAGTTGATTTAGTATGCAAACGGGTACGCATACTAAATTCCCGGACTTGAACTGTTAATCCGGTACGCATACGGGTATGCACACTAAGTTCCCAGACTTCAACTGTTAAACCAGTACGCATGCGGGTATGCATACTTTGGTTCCCGGACTTGGAGTAACTTGCAACAGTTAGCATACAAGTACGCATACTGTGCTATATCCAATTAATGGTTAATTGTTCTAGACTACATTTTAATCATTGAAACATTCTTAGAAGACGGAAATAGCTGTCTCACATAAACTATTAGCTTCAAAGCAATTTTCAAGTGATCAATAGATCAATACGAAACATTCCGAGTCTACATCAAATGACTGTCTCACACAAATCATGTAAGATGTTACCAGGCGATTTTCACTTGGTCATCTTTTGACTTTCGTCAAGAATAAAAGATGAACTTGGTTAAAGCAAAAACTTACCAAGACATATTTCGAGAAATATGTAAGCGAGTTAAACTCAGCTCGAAATATCAAATTTGTATAAAGTAAAGTCTATATACTTATGCGACTTTTGTCTCAATAGGAGATAGAATATAAAAAGACTTCTGAGTGATAGATGAGTTCAAGTCTCCACATACCTTTTGTTGATGAAGTTCCACAAGATCCCCTTAGTAGTTCTTCGTCTTCAATCGATGAACGATGTGATGTCTAAATCTCAACTACACATTCTATCCTAATTCGAGACATAGCTATAAGTAGACTAGAAATCAAGACTTATATTTTTGACAACTAAAATTGGAAAACAAGCTTGAGATAGCAACGCTTGCGAGTTTGACCAAGCAATGCTCTAAGAGTTATTGTGCAGGTACAGAAGACTACTGAAGATTCAAGACAAGAAGACTTTGCTTACAGGTTTTGTATCTTCGTGGTTTGCTTCATACACAAACTTGATCGGCTGGGATCCGACTAGATCTGGTTTATCTTTTGAAAGATTTATTATTGACTAGTCGTATTTATATCGACAAGCTATCATTTGGTGGTACTCTTCAGTATCCGAATCTAGTAGTTTTATTTGACTTGATATGTTTAACGTGTTTAATCCAGATCTTGGAAGATCTAACCGACAAAGGAGGTTTAATTTATTTTAAAGAAGAAAATCCTTTGTCACACTCAACATATATACATATCTTTGATTTACATCTTGAGATAGAAGAGTAGTTACCAAACAGATTAATCACTTACTATTTGGAAGACGATCCAAAGGGTTGGGTGATTCAAGTCTTCAGACAGACTAGAACAACTTAAGATAGTGGACATTATCTTAGGAATGACGTGGATTAGCCAGATTTGTTGTAGGCGCTGGCATACTGATGAAACTAGGTAACTAGGGGTATTTTACTTGGTCTCGACTATACGAAGTTGGTAGTGTCTTTGTATAACGGTTTAACTCTGAAAGTATTCAAAACTGGACTAGGTCCCGGGGGTTTTCTGCATTTGCGATTTCCTCGTTAAAAAAATCTTGTTTTGTCTTTACTTTTACTTTCTGCAGTTATAATTATTGGTTTAGTTTTAATTAAAAGTAAATACACTGTAGGTTAATCCAAAAGCACTTGATCCTATAGTATATCGGTCTTGTAACGTAACTATTATCAAGTGATTACCTTGGTGTTGTATTGTCTCGACTTTTTGTTCATAGACGATCACTTAAGGTATCAGACTTATAGGTTGATATCTAAAAGATTGTGGTGTACTTGGTACCCTCGTCATTTCACAATTTAGATACAGTCATGCTCCTTACGTCTCTTGAACCTCACAAGGCTCTACACAATGGATTCCCTTAGCTGACATCCTTTACAACCTAAGAGTTTCTTCAGCATAAGTGAAGACTTTTGATACCAATTTTCCTCTAACAAATAAGCCTATCTGGTTTCCCTTTAGATCGAATAGATCAAGTCTTTGAAATCTGTTTGCAACGGACAAAGCTAACAAACCTCACAAATCTGTAACACTTACATCAGTTAGCTGAGAAGCCTGGATTCTTAACCACATCTTAAGAACACCCTTAGTATTTTTAACTTAAGAATATTTTTTCAGATATCTATCTTGAGGATTCACAAAATCTGAGATGAAGAGAACTTTGTGATTTATATCCATCTCGTTCATGTAAGAGATTATTAAAACCCCAATAACAGAACGAAGAAGATCTGGATACACGAACTATCAGGGGAAAGATAGTCGGACATGACTTCATGAATCCCTGAGTGAAGTCTTTCAGTCGTAGACCTAATTATATTTCTCTAGAAAACCTAGGTCAATAGAGGAACACTCTAGCAAACAAATAGTGAATAGAAGTGTCATGGATTGAATTTCCCAGTTGATTGAGTCCCAATTTATAGGTTTTGAAAACTAGGGTTGCTAAGAATCCAAGCTAAGTTAACATGAGATTCAAGCAAACACTTTGTTTGTTTAGACGAAACAAGGAGATTTTCTAGGTATGTGCTCAAGAAACATTACTAATTCATCTATGATTCCTGGAAGAAAGAAAGATTACATAAAGACGAAAAAGTGCAAGTAGAAAATGATCTTTTCAAACACCAATAATGAGCAAAAACTTGCTCGCTTTAACATTCTATAAATGTCATATATAGCGCTCTCACCTTTTTATTTACCATGGATGAGAACAACACAATGCTAAGGGTTTTTGCCTTTTTGAATTGGATTATTTTTATGTTTCACTAAAATGGTTTGTGAGATCCTGGTATGTCGATAATATAGAATAGCTTCTTCAATTAAAACCTTTTATTTTCTTAGAACACTTTAATCTTCATTTCCTTCTTGTTCAGCCTTTTGCTCCGAAAAGATGAGTCCACTATCAAGATATTAGTGGTATTTTGTAAAATGGTTTATGACTTTAAAACCCAACAAGAATGTGGTTTTCATAATAGTCTTCTGCCCACCTATAAAAAGGATAAAAATCACAATAATGAAAACTCTGACTCAAGGTATAATCACATGTTAATAATGAGTCCAAAATATAATAATTTACCGTGGCTATCAACACTTTTTATGTTATACGTCACATTGTCCCTACCTCTGGATCCTAAAGAAACAGTCGAGAACATGATCTAAGGAAACAATCACATAATATGATAATTAAGATGTTCATGCGCTTAAATTTTTTTATCTAATCATGATGTCAAAATTCAAACTCATGATTCTCTTAGAAATTGAAGATTGAATACATTATCCTGGTGAATTGTCCAATATATTTTGGGTAACATCATCTTTTTATATTGAAAAAGCGGGGATACAACAACCTCACCCAATATTTCGATTAGCAATCTGTATGGACAAACTCCAATATACTTTCAAGAGAATCAACTAGACTCAATCTTAATAAAGTATATAAAAGAGTTATATCTCTCTTTCTTGATTCAATTCTTTCTCAAGCAAATAGAAATCTGCGAGTCTAATTGAATACAAGAGAAATCACTTGAACGGTACCAAAGACCAATGTTCAAGTGTCAATCAATTTCAATCAACAACCAAAGGTCGGAATTCCAATTGATTGATTCTAACGCACAACATGTGACATTTCAGTTATATAACAAAATATAAAGCGGAATAGAAATAACACAGACACCAGAATTTTGTTAACGAGGAAACCGCAAATGCAGAAAAACCCCGGGACCTAGTCCAGATTGAACACCACATTGTATTAAGCCGCTACAGACACTAGCCTACTACAAACTAACTTCGGTCAGGACTGTAGTTGAACCTCAATTAATCTCACACTAATTCAAGGTACAATTGCGCTCCTTACGTCTCTGATCCCAGCAGGATACTACGCACTTGATTCCCTTAGCTGATCTCACCCACAACTAAGAGTTGCTACGACCCAAAGTCGAAGACTTTAATAAACAAATCTGTATCACACATAAAAGTCTACAGGAATAGATAAATCTGTCTCCCACAGAAATACCTACAAGTTTTGTTCCGTATTTTGATAAATCAAGGTGAACAGGAACCAATTGATAACCCTTGCCTATCGGAGATATAAATCTCAAGCCAATCGTTACGATTGTACTCAAAACGATAGAATCAACAAGATCAGATCACACAACTATGAGAAAGTAGTATCGGCCTGGCTTCACAATCCCAATGAAGTCTTCAAGTCGTTAACCTGGTTTTCAAGAAGAAACCTAAGGTTAAAGGAGAATCGACTCTAGCTAATACAACTAGTATCACACAGGAGGTGCGGGGATTAGGTTTCCCAGTTACTAGAGTTCTCCCTTATATAGTCTTTCAAATCAGGGTTTGGAATCAATGTTAGCTTGGTAACAAAGCATTCAATATTCACCGTTAGATGAAAACCTGATTAGATTCAAGCTAATATCTTTCAACCGTTGGATCGAAAACTTAGCTTGTTACACACAAATGAAATGCACGATTTTAGGTTTGTGTAACCATACCCAAACATGTACATTTGTTGGTTCAACAATAGTTAACCAAATGGTTAGCCATATGAGCACTTTCGTATAAACCATATTCTTCTTCACCATAACTAGTTCAAATTACTCAAATGAACTAGTTAGAGAGTTGTTCAATTGCAAGGAAATCTTATGTAACTACACAAGACACAGTCGAAGAAAAAATGATTTGATTCACTCGAATCGGTTCATGAACTTTATAGCCACGGTTTGCATTTTGCATTCCTTAGTTAATATAAATAAGTTCACAAACAATCGTCTTTAGATATAACCTACTTAAGTTCGCAGACTTAGTTCACGGACTTAAGTTCCCGGAAGGAGTTCTCAAACTCCAGCAGATTTTCTCGGGTCGAGAACTTCCGCCAGTTCGCGGACTGGGTTCGCGGACTGAGTTCACGGCTCTTGTTCCGGTTCTCTTGATCAACAAAGTTCGCAAACTTCGGTTCAAGGAAAAAGGACTTATACATATATGTGTTGCCACACAATGCTTATATCCATCATTGGTTATATAATCTAAACTCTCATTTCAATCATTGAAACATTCATAGAGGACGTTATTATATAGTTGTTATTCACAAACCATTTTTCGTCAAAGTAAGCAATTTTCAAAGTGACTGAAACGTATCATGACTTCCGTCACTAGGTAAAGATGAACTTGGCCAAAGCAAAAGCTTACCAACACATATATCGAGATAGGCGAGATAAACTCGGCTCGAAATAGCAAATGTGTATAATCAAATTCTATATAGCAAAACGACTTTTGTCTCAAAGATATGAGATAGAGTAGATAGACTTTTGAGTGATAGATAAGTTCAAGTCTCCACATACCTTTCAGTCGATGAAGTTCCACCAGTTCCTTGAGTAGTCCTTCGTCTTGTATGATGATTGCCATGGAGTTCTTGAGCTCAACTACACTTTTTATCCTAGTCCGAGACTTATCTATAGTAGACTAGAAATCAAGACTTATAGTTTTGATCACTAACATTGACAAACATGCTTGAGATAGCAACGCATGCGAGTTCGACCGAGCAATGCTCTAACAATATCCCCCTTGTCAATTTTAGTGACAAAACTATCAACACATATGGAGTACAAAAATAAATGAATTAACTTTTGTAGCTCCTATTCCACATGCCTAATCTTCAACATTACTCGAAATCTTCGTCACTTCCAAGTACTCCAATGATCCCAAAGGTTGTAAGTTCAGCATCATCGTTGTTGAAAATCTGTAGCTATAACAATGAGAAAACAAGAGTTCTCAATCATTGTTATACAATGTCATAGTATCATTCTATAGTATCAAAGTTCAATTGCATCACAACTTCGACAACAATACTATGGTGATATGTATCACTCCCCCTTAGTCAATACTCCATCTCACATGGAAACCACTCCCCCTTACATAATGATCCGAAAACCATATGTATTTGTAGTGTGAACTACATATTAATTCTCCCCCTTTTTGTCAATAAAATTGGCAAAGGTACGAAAACGGGATCCTAATGAAATTTACAAAAGAGACATTTCATGACCAAAAGAAAAGCACATATCATCTTATTTAGATGCAATCAAATAGCCGAAGCTAAATGCATTCATCAAGGAGTTTATAAAGATACAAGATAACCCCTATAATATTCCACAGCCGCACTCCCCACAAAGATTTAGCAATTAAGCACAAGTTCAATTAAGAACTCTCCCCCATAATATGTCATTCCCGAAAGAACAACAAGAGCGACCTTAATTTCAAAAGAAAAGAAGGATTTCTTTGGACATAACAAATCACATACAAGTATGAATTTGAATCCAAAATACTCAATTAAATTAACCACAAAAGAACCCATGATTAATTTAATCCGAAATACTCAACATAAGTGAACTTATGGAGACTCAAAGATACTCAATTAGATTAATCACAAGAGAACCCATAATTAATCTAATCGGAATACACAACCAAATTAACCACAAAAAGTAATCAATTTAATTGGTCATGATCGACATAAGAGAACTTACGGAGCAACAACTAAATAACCAAACGAGGATGATTAATTTAGTTGATCATGCTCGACATAAAGTACCTCACGGAGCAACAACTAAGCTAATCATAAGCGAATGAATAACTCAGTCGTTTGGGCTCAACATAAGACACCTTATGGAACAACACAGTATATGCACAAAAATTGTAGACCGGAGGTCAATCAAACATTGTGGAATAAGCAAGGATTCATTCTATTTTCCATCACCATTTGCACAATGACATACAATAGACATAATCCTTGAAACAAAAGATTTTGACCTATCTTCCATCAATAATTGACATAATAGGCTTAAATTTTGTATTTGTCAAAAGTTTATTCCTTCTTTTATCCACAAATGCATATCGACATATAAAGGACTTAATCTTTTGACAAGGTATGGGACAATCACAGTTCACGGACGCAAACACACATATCCCATAACAAGTTGCAATATATAAAACCATAAAGATTAATACTGCAAAAATCATCTTCCAAACAATTTTAGAATTTAAACCAATAAATCTAAAAACATGAAGATGAAAATGTTGGACATAGCTAGGTGTAATCACAATAATGGCTATTCCAAACTCTAGTTATTCTTCTTAAACAAAACAAGAAATAGAAGATTTACTAGGCAAATGAAAGAAAATCAGAGTTCATTGAGAACCTCATATATTTCAATGAATCCATCAAAGAAGGTGTCAATGATTTCCTTTACCTTCTTGACCGTAGATACACCATGTTCGTGAGTTAGAACACCAACTTTACGATCAACAACCCGAGCAAGCTGTCTAGCCTTGATGCATTCCATGATGAGCTTCTTTTCATTATGTATCAGAACATTCTGATTAGCAAGGATTCTGGACTGACCATCTAAGAGTTGGTTTATCTGCAGTTGAAGATTTGCAAACTCGACCTTTGAATCGTTCTGAAAACGAGTTAAATCCTTGACGGAGTCATCAATCCAGGAGTTGTGATCCTTTCTTTCAAGCATCTTCTTAAGAACCAGCTCTTGAATTGATTCACGTCCTTGAGTGTCTTCCTCCATATCAAGATGCACAATCTCTTGAGATTTTGCAGAGTTCTCCATATAATTTTTTGTTAGGTATGGAAGTACACAATATAGAGTAATATATATGTGTATGTAAACAAGAGAAGGAAACTCTTGTTTTTGGAAACCCTATGAACTCACAAGAGGAAGACGCGAACGTTCGTGGACCGGTAGCACATAAAACACAGAAAATAATATACAACATACTTGAGCATTTCTCAACCATTATCCTTGCACCTCTCAAGCTAGACACAAGGAAAATAGTACCTGACATCAGGTGGTAGAGTGAGAGATAATCTCACTATTGAGAAAGGAGTTGTACATATCATCTGACAGCTTGATCTTTGTGTTCTTTGCCTTTCTTCGGTTGACACTCATCCCAGAAGGGTAAGACACAGCTTGTTCAACATATCCGTCACAAGGCTTTCTCTGAGGACTAAATCTAGGGCCTCTTGCAATTGGTTCAAGAGGATCAGAATAGATAGGGATCCATTTTCTAGACTTAGATTTACCAGACTCATTATTATAAACACAAGGAATGTGTTCATTAGTGGCACAAGAGTTTATACCATTGAGATGAACTTGTTCCCTGTGATAATTTCTAGATTGGAGATCATTTTTATAAGGTTTCTGGTGTTCTATGGGTACAAGATTCACTGCAGAAGTCGACAGACTATTTACTCCATTAACAGTAGAAAGAAGCAAATTATGAAGATTCTAGATTTGTTTCCTCCTGGCAAGGCAATGGATAACATAGTGATTCTTTTTCCCACAGAAAGTACAGGTTCGTGGAGGAGAAACAAAAACTGGCACTTGTTTTAACTTCATAGCCATATGAGAGGATAGTAAATCACACAAACCCTTCTTGACACAACCTTCTTCTGGAGAGCATTTTTTCACGTGCGGTAATTCATGAGAATTAGTTGGTACAGAAGAATTTCTCCTTAAGACAGAGTTTTCCTTTTCCCAGGATCTGCACTGTTCATGGGCTAGAACAAGAGATGCACCTAGTTTCTCTTTTTCGACACGAAGTCTGTTTAGATCTGATGAATGTGTCTCCATTATTCGTTTTTCTCTAATTGAGTCTTCCTTGACAATATCCTCAAGAACATTAATCTTTTCACGTTGTAGAGTAGTTTCTTGGAGAAGTTTTTCAATATTGTTAGAGAAAGACTCAATGATATTATAGAGTTCACGTTCTCGATCAAGAGACTTTTCAAATTCATCAATAAGCTGAGCATGATCCTGAAAGTCAATAGCCTCAGTAGAATTTTTTGAGATTCTGGTGAGCTCCATTTCAGATTTTGCATAGTGTCACATGCCTCATCGGAGGGAGAGATGTCAACATCTGATGGAACAACCTTTCTACCTCGGGATTCGGAAGAATCAACTAAGGAGTAATCCTTTGAGGTATTTCCAAGACACTTGGTATAATTCAAAGCTTTTGGATACATCTTGGTATGCGTAAATGCTAGAGAAGAGATTCTGTCTTCAGACTCAGATTGCAACTAACACAGACTTGTAAGGTCTTTAAACGTGTTTGCCTGCTCTAATACCAATTGAAAAAGCGGGGGTACAACAACCTCACCAAATATTTCGATTAACAATCTGTATGGACAAACTCCAATATACTTTCAAGAGAATCAACTAGACTCAATCTTAATAAAGTATATCAAAGAGTCATATCTCTCTTTCTTGATTCAATTCTTTCTCAAGCAAATAGAAATTTGCGTGTCTAATTGAATACAAGAGAAATCACTTGAATGGTACCAAAGACCAATGTTCAAGTATCAATCAATTTCAATCAACAACCAAAGGTCGGATTTACAATTGATTGATTCTAACGCACAACCTGTGATATTTCAATTATATAACAAAATATAATGCGGAATAGAAATAACACAGACACCAGATTTTGTTAATGAGGAAGCCGCAAATGCAGAGAAACCCCTGGACCTAGTCCAGATTGAACACCACACTATATTAAACCACTACAGACACTAGCCTACTACAAACTAACTTCGGTCTGGATTGTAGTTGAACCCCAATCAATCTCACACTGATTCAAGGTACAGTTGCGCTCCTTGCGTCTCTGATCCCAGCAGGATATTACGCACTTGATTCCCTTAGCTGATCTCACCCACAACTAAGAGTTGCTACGACCCAAAGTCGAAGACTTTAATAAACAAATCTGTATCACACATAAAAGTCTACATGAATAGATAAATTTGTCTCCCACAGAAATACCTACAAGTTTTGTTCCGTCTTTTGATAAATCAAGGTGAACAGGAACCAATTGATAACCCGGACTTATATTCCCGAAGAACAACCTAGTATTATCAATCACCTCACAATAATCTTAATCGACGCGGCGAAAGAAGATATTGTGGAATCACAAACGATGAGACGAAGATGTTTGTGACTAGTTTCTACCTTGCCTATCAGAGATATAAATCTCAAGTCAATCGTTACGATTGTACTCAAAACGATAGAATCAACAAGATCAGATCACACAACTACGAGAAAGTAGTATCGGCCTGGCTTCACAATCCCAATGAAGTCTTCAAGTCGTTAACCTGGTTTTCAAGAAGAAACCTAAGGTTAAAGGAGAATCGACTCTAGCTAATACAACTAGTATCACACAGGAGGTGTGAGGATTAGGTTTCCCAGTTGATAGAGTTCTCCCTTATGTCTTTCAAATCAGGGTTTGCAATCAATGTTAGCTTGGTAACAAAGCATTCAATATTCACCGTTAGATGAAAACCTGATTAGATTCAAGCTAATATCTTTCAACCGTTTGATCGAAAACTTAGCTTGTTACACACAAATGAAATGCACGATTTTAGGTTTGTGTAACTGTACCCAAACATGTACATTTGTTGGTTCAACAATAGTTAACCAAATGGTTAGCCATATGAGCACTTTCATATCAACCATATTCTTCTTCACCATAACTAGTTCAAATGACTCAAATGAACTAGTTAGAGAGTTGTTCAATTGCAAGGAAATCTTATGTAACTACACAAGACACAATCGAAACAAAAACGATTTGATTCACTCGAATCGGTTCATGAATTTTATACCCACGGTTTGCATTTTGCATTCCTTAGTTAATATAAATAAGTTCACAAACAATCATCTTTAGATATAGCCTACTTAAGTTCGCAGATTCGCGGACTTAAGTTCCCGGAAGGATTTCTCAAACTCCAGCAGATTTTCTCGGGTCGAGAACTTCCGTCAGTTCGCGGACTGAGTTCACGACTCTTGTTCCGGTTATCTTGATCAACAAAGTTCGCAAACTTCGGTTTAAGGAAAAAGGACTTATACATATATGTGTTGCCACACAATGCTTATATCCATCATTGGTTATATAATCTAAACTCTCATTTCAATCATTGAAACATTCTTAGAGGACATTATTATATAGTTGTTATTCACAAACTATTTTTCGTCAAAGTAAGCAATTTTCAAAGTGATTGAAACGTATCATGACTTTCGTCACTAGGTAAAGATGAACTTGGCCAAAGCAAAACCTTACCGACACATATTCCGAGAAATAGATAGGCGAGATAAACTCGGCTCAAAATAGCAAATGTGTATAATCAAAGTCTATATAGCAAAACGACTTTTGTCTCAAAGATAGGAGATAGAGTAGATACACTTTTGAGTGATTGATAAGTTCAAGTCTCCACATACCTTTTAGTCGATGAAGTTCCACCAGTTCCTTGAGTAATCTTTCGTCTTGTATGATGCTTGCCATGGAGTTCTTGAGCTCAACTACACTTCATATCCTAGTCCGAGACTTAGCTATAGTAGACTAAAAATCAAGACTTATAATTTTGATCACTAACATTGACAAACATGCTTGAGATAGAAACACATGCGAGTTCGACCGAGCAATGCTCTAACATATATTATATATACTCATCTCATCTTGTGAGTTGATGGATTCAAACCAGTCCATGTAATTTATCTACCTTTTTCTAAATATGTCATCTTATTCTCCAAGGATTATAAGAAAATTGTTCTGGAAAGTACCTAAAATATAACGTAGTTTTGAAACCTAGCCATTTTGGTTTCATAGCTAAATTAAGGGACTCAAGCCTCTTTTAGCTAATTTCTTTTTACAATTGATTTATTTTTTGAAACAATTTGAAAAGAGGTTTGTATTAGTCGTGTCCTCCATGACTCGATCAGTAAGGTTGGATAAATCATGTCTTCTTCGTCAAGCTAGCTTAAACTCTTATCGAAAACATGGTGTTTAGATAGTACTTCTTCCTAATAAGAAAATTTGTATCAACTCTTCTAATAGCGATTCAAGCTTGTGCTAATGTTGTTCAAGAAATTTCTTCTACAATTATCGGTGTCAGTATAATACAATTGTAAAGTCATTGGGTGATGTAACAGTGACCTGAGTCCAAAACACGCCAACACCAAATTCTTTACCGGTAAAAAAAGAATAATCTTATACAATTATGTCAAGAAACTTTCATCAAATTTATATTTGGTTCTTAATCAGGTTCAATTTTCGGCAATAACTCAATGAACCTGTCAAAGAGTCTCAACAACATGGAATCCAAGATTAATGTTACTGAAGCAGAAAAAAAACTAACAGAACCTGCTCTTTCTCATCACAGATTAGCTTTACGTGTAAATGTATAATGATGTTCAATGATAAGTTTCTTTTTTACCACTTTTTGAAACTAGAATCAAGTATAATCGAAACTAGAATCAATTAATTATTTTCTCATGAGTTTTGAATGTATAGGTTTCGCAAACCTACTGTGCAATGACTCGTTCCTCCACCGATACTATCCCCACTTATCCACTGCGGTTATCCGACAATGTGGGGTTTTCAATGGGCATCGTTGCGGTAATCCAACAGTATCTTCCCGGATGGTCACCCATCCCTGGATTACTCACGCCCAAGCACGCATAACTGCAGAGTTTTCTGCCAACTTTGGAACCAACTCCCTGGATTACTCCCGCCCGAGCACGCTTAACTGCAGAGTTTTCTACCAACTTTGTAGCCAACTGTGCTGAAAAGGTCTCGGTGTTAGGGAAAGACAAATCATTACTCATATTCCATTCGGCCAACCATTACCGAATATGGAGTATTACATGCTGGTTAAGTTTTCAAACCTTTCAATTTTACACTCGTTGAGTTGCGAACCCACAAGAGAAAAAAAACTTCGTACGCCCCGATTTTGACTTGTTCGCGAACCTAAGTTTTGAGTTCTTGAATTCATGAAAAACAAGGGGAAAGGAAAAAAAGTAACTAAACCCAAAATGTTGTACTTTGCTTCCGGATTTTTTTTTTATTCGCCAACCTAGCTGAGAGATAATGGTTCCTAGACAAAGCTTAACCGAGTTCGCGAACCTAAATGTGCCAACTGCCAACTCGACTCTTTGTTATTAAAGGCAAACCTTTCACATACTCGACGTTATACTTCTGACTTTTCACTAAAACCTTTTGACTTCGGCAATTTTAGAAAAAAGGGAAACAAACAGCAGAGAGAAGACCAGAGAGAAAAAAAGGTTTTTAGGGTTTAATAAATCCTCCTCTTTTTAATCATCTCCAATCTCACCAAAATTCTTCACAGCTTAACAAAACCCTAGGCATGGTTACGGCTGCTTCCGCCCTAGAAATCAAAGTTGAACAAAACAACGAAAAATCCTCACTTTCTGAATCGACCCCTTCCACGTCAAATGCTGAAATTAAAGAAATTTCAGATCAAGCCTCGGAACATTCAGATCATACAGAAAAAGTAGAAGAAAAAAGTGAAGGAGTAGAAGGAGAAGAGGGGGAATGTGGGTTTTGTTTGTTTATGAAAGGAGGTGGATGTAAAGATAGTTTTACTGCTTGGGAAGTATGTGTTGAAGAAGGAGAAAGGAATAAAGAAGATATTGTTGAGAAATGTTCTGAGATTACTTCATTACTTAAGAAATGTATGGATGAACATGCTGATTACTATGCACCAATACTGAGAGCAGAAAAGGCAATGGAAGAAGAAGTAAACAACCAATTGGACCAAGAAAAGGCGGAGGAGACTCAATTGGAGCGAAAGGCAGAACTGGAACAGGAAAAGGAGAAACAACAAGAAAATTAGAGGTTTTCCCCCCAATTTTGGTTTTATTTATTTATTTTTTAGTTTCAGTCCATTGATTTTGTTAAAATTTTATGGATGAGGAAATTAATAGGATTTGGGTTTTTCTATTGGAAATATGGGATGTTTAGCAATAATTAAGAGATCCCTCTGAGCTGTTTAACTATGTTATCGGAAATTTTGTTTATTGTTGGTATTGTTGGAGATAAAATATTATACTGTGTGTGGCATTACGGATATAGTCTTTGTGAAGGTTGGAGTTTACATGAGCAATTTGAGCACTTTGTTTAATTTTAGCTTTTATTGGATAACAACTCATATCATCACAATCATTTTCTTGGTTTTCATATCGGAATACATGTGACTAACTACCCTAAGAAAATGAAGAAGAAAAAACAACATTCTACTTGAGTAGGAATAATCAGGTGATATAACAATTCAACTATTGATATTACACTATTGACAAAATTTCTGTTTGCAATAAGGACATGGCTTGATCTGTGGATTTTGAATATGTCTGATAGAATGATAAGTTGTTGTCCCAAAAGGTAGAAACCCGTATGGCCGTATTATATAGTGTCTTCAAGAGTGACCGAGTGTGTTTTTTAGATTTACCAAGTATGTATCCTGTATTACGTCTATACTGTTTCTACTCATCCTTGTCATCGTCTTCGTTATAGTTGAAAGGTAGTGGCACTGACTTGAATGCACGGTAGTTTCCTACATTGTTTAAGTGCTCGTTCTCCAACCTGATCAGTTGAAATCTAATGTTAGCGAAAACTTCTCAATAAATGTCGTACTTTACCAAATATAG
This sequence comes from Papaver somniferum, assembly GCF_003573695.1. Lineage (NCBI taxonomy): Eukaryota > Viridiplantae > Streptophyta > Magnoliopsida > Ranunculales > Papaveraceae > Papaver > Papaver somniferum. The sequence goes on from NC_039362.1 coordinate 63,373,573, forward strand.
GTTGCTGATGAGATATGTGAGTTAGAAACATATGTACCTGAAGAAATTCCATATTCCACGGCGTAGGATTTCTAGGCAGGCAAATATTGCTGTTACAGCTGTTCTATGGAAGAAAAAGAACTCACGGAAACCTAGAATTGACTGCAACCAAGCGAATCTGAGTAGAACATCTAAGATCTGCAGTAGGAAAACAAACCTCAGATTTGATCAAATTGAAATTTGAACACTTCTTTCTGATCAACTCTCATGCTCAAACATACCATGGCTATAAAATAGACGCTTTTGTGAGGAACAAGGATTTTGTCCCTCAAACAAAAGTTTTTCGAGTGCCACTGTAGAAGACCCCAATCTATGACAAGGTCCCAGTATGTATTAGCAACTGCTGCTATCATTGAACTTGCTCCTGCCATGATTTTCAAAGTTGTTCCCATCTTTTGTTCGTATATCGTTCTTATTACAACAGCAACTATTGTGGACAGGTATTTTAACCCATTATACCCTTGCATTTTATCTTTCTCTTCAACAAAGCGCCGGATACACTGAAAACACTGTACATTCAATACCATAGTGATTTGTGTTTAATCATGAAAAGAATTTGAGACTGGAGTTACCTGAATGAAGCGAAACCAATATGGAATTACTGCTACAATTAAATAGAATATCTGAAAGATTTGGCTTTTGTTGCAACTGTTCTTTCTTTGTCTGAAATCTCCCCCTATATAGTAGCAAATGTAAAACTCCAGGCATCTCAACGCTTGAACCTGTTTTGATGGCACCGAAAGCTTTTAGTTAAGAAAATCATAGCATGTTAGGGTATCTTTTAGTTAACCTGTTTTGTATTAAAATTATTTATGTATGATTGGACTGAGTGCAGATGATTGAAAACTAGAACATAAATAAAATAGAACATAAACTAGAACATAAATTATTTTCTATTTATGATTGAACATAAATAGTCAAGAAAATTATAGCATGTTAGAGTATCCTTTCTTGAATTATTGTATTGAAATTATTTTCTATTTATGTGTGATTGGACTGAGTGCAGATGATTGAAAACTAGACTAGAACAAGAATTTATGTACGCTTTTCACACCAAATACTTCATAGGTAGATCTAAGCTGTTAGACTTACAAGTTGCAGCTTACAAGAACTAAGAGAAGGCCTATGACAGTTCTGAGTTGTCTAGAAATTTACTTGGCATAGTATCTTACCTGGCTAGTAAGCTGATCTGCCAAGAAAAAATCGGGGAGAGTAACCTGCAAGGGAAACAAATGGAACATTGTAAAGACAGAAAAGGAGGAATCTGTTTTGGTATGATTTTCAACCTCGAAGTATTTTGGAAATATCATCATCCCAATTTCTAATTACCTTGTAAAGAGGAGCGAAAACACAGTGTAGTAAACAACGAAGAAGGAAGAAGCGACTTGAACGATACATGATATTGAAAGGGCAGAATGTAATAAGAAGTAGAACCTGCCATGGAATTGATAAATATTATTTCAAAGAAATGGTAATAGGTGAGGTTACGATTTCTACAACTACATGTTCGCGTTGGCTAGTAAACTAAACTTACAGAGACTAGACCCAGAGGAACCAATTCGGTTAACGCTTGAAAACTCTTGGTTCTTGGATCCAAATCCATGTCCAAGTTTGAGAGGACACCAGCTAATGCTAGTACAGCAAGTCCTGCACCCACAAGAAAAACTTGTCTATAACCCAAATCTGTCCCTGGTTTGAAGCCGAATATGAAAGGATGATTCACACGATATCGCCTCCAAAAGAATACATTTGCGGAGTACATGACAAGATGTAGCACAATGAATCCGAACAAGCTGAAAAAAAGTGGAATTGATGTCAGAGAAAGAAACAATTGTATTCAGAAAGTTGAGGATTGCAGGACATAAAGAGAACTTCAGAAATACCTATACAGTGGAAACATATTTTCCATGTATTGACCACGCCTGTCATGGTTAAAGATATTTCTTGCATGTATGATAACACCAATACCCACTGCAAGAGCTACTGAACAACCAGAGAAGAAACCTGTGCAGTACAACCACGTCTGTCAGTATACTCATCGAGTTGTTAATAGCAATTTTCTGCAAACCATTGTTCTTCTTAACAAAAATTATAATACTAAGCGAGATTCTCAAAATGAGCTCTGCGTGACATTCTTGGATTTTCTTACCTAAGCAAAATGTTGTTCGATGTCTTTCTGGTCTTGCTTTTGGCCTTAAAGCGATAATGCCCTTGCTGCGATTGGCGTTTGAGAAATGCTTGATATAGGTGGCTTCCACCCTTTCCATTAGCTTAGTAACCTGTCAAGAATAACTCATATGTGAAAATGCTCAGCAGCAACAGTGTCTTTGCCGTGTGTGCAGTCAATAGAAAAATGAAGAAACAAAAACAGTAAATCCCAGGTATAAAGCTGACCTCGTCGGAGCTTCCAATATATGAATTATCTACCATCTTTAAGTATGCTTTAGACGCACTTCTCGAAGTGATCTGTGTTGGTTTTAACACATAGAAATATTACTCTTTCAGTTAAAAAAATCTGGTCTTAGTATTTGTGAAGTTCAGGTAAGAAACTTGGTACATGGGATTATGCGTTTTGGTCTAACCTTATCATACTTCTTCACGATCTTTGAAACTGCCAGGAGATTTAAGAAGCTGTTTGTAAGAATCGGCAAAAGAAATGATTAAGAACTGTGAAGAGGAAACCATTCGGAACACTGACACAGCAACATAAAAGAAATCTCTTATTCCGATCTCTTCCCAGAGATGAAATGGAAGTCTTGCAGTACCATTGATGAAGGAAAATCTCTCTTACCTGTAGCTTTTTAGAAGTCTTAGTTTTTGGTAGAATTCGAAAAAGGCGCGTTTAAGTTGTTCCTCTACTTCTCTTAGCTCTTGAATACTGAAAGTCAAGTCTCTATATTTTGAATCTGTGAAAATGCCTTTTATGGTCGACCTTGGAGTTTCAAGTTTGACATTGATCTTGACATGATTCAAGACATCTAAACTAGCAAGTGTAGAATCCGCTTCAGGCTTGTGATCAGTACCTCTTTGACTCTTCTCAATTTCTTCTATGACTTCCATATGCGCCATTTCTTTACATACTGGTGATCGATTCCCTTTTGAATCCCACGAAGGGATAACATCTTCAAACGGAACAGTTGGTTTATGCACCTTAAGCCGTAGAGCAATCAAAGCATCCATCTGTTTATTAAGCTCCTGAGCTTCATTCAAAACTAATCCAACTTTCATCTTATAAAACTGGCTTACTTTGTTAAATTCATCATCTAATCTTCTAAAGAATACAAGCTCATACTCTCCTCCTCTTTCAGATGACTTGAGAAACTGGGTATGGTAACAACATTCAGATCCTACTTGTTGAACTGCATTCACCAGTATGACTTGATCTTCTACATCTTCCTCTGTGATATTACTCGGTCGTCGTGTTAACCCACTGAAAGCGCGGTATAAAGATACACGCCTATTTAAACCGCCATTAGGCAATGTGGGCATCTGCTGTGGAGGTTTGTTTTTCTGTTTGAAGTGCAAAATATCTTTCAGTAATGACTTTAGATTAGTATAATCTATGTATGCTTCTTGCCATTCCTGCACCATCTGCAAGGACAATTCCTTCCCAAACTTCATGTTTCCTGTGATTCTTTCGATCAATCACTCTTCCAGAAAGACAATGAATGAAGCTAAGAAAGGAGAACAAAGTTAAGAGTCTTATTCAATCTTGCATTAATACAGAGTGAGATTTGTTTGTGAAACATAAAAAATGATGAAGTGTACTGATTTGAAAAGACAAGACAAGACTCAATTATGTCTTTGTTTCATTATTTGGTTTAACAATTATTTGTTTATATATGTTCAACTTTGCATGATAGCGTGAATACTTTTCCTACTAATAAAAGTTTTTATTATGCAATTCTTGTTGTAATTGTCATGCCATCTGGTGTACTCTGTCAATCACCGCTTAATGGATCTGATTTTGCAAACGCCATATTAAAATTTAATCAAATCCATTTTTATTTCAATATGTTGACAAAATCACTGCACCACCTTCCTAGAAATGATTATAAAAACGATGAAATTCATTGAAAGAATGACCGAGATTGACTGGATTTTTCTAAATGCATTAGCCAGTATCCTCTCCATTTTCAGTAATTGCGCGTAACAATGGGTGGCCTATAGCTGTCAGATATGAATGCACGGAGGAGTTTCTCTTCTTTTGTCAAAAAGGATTAGGTGTTGTGATGCAAAAAATCTGACAAGATAGTTGAACGTTAGATGTTAGGTCCACCCCAACCAAATATTATGACCCCCCAGAGTTATTAGTCTGGATGAGGATATACTCCCAGCATCAAGAATGTTTTATTGATCCGCTGATGCAGGTAAAACTTATGTAGTACTACTATAAACAACTTACAAGGTAAGCTCGGAGATACTTTTAGGATACATTCAGTGATAGAAATTTGCAGCTAATTACATTTAGTTTTTGTTTTGATACACCATGTTTTCTTACACCCAATAGCTGATTTTCTCGGAATCAGCTAAACCTTACAAAAACACACTATTTACGCTATGAATTTGACATAAAAATGGGTGTGTGTTTTTTTTTTGTTGTTGAAAGAATGGAGCAAATAAATTTGAAATGAAAATGAAGAGGAACGCTGGGATTACTTGGTCCCGACGCTACGCTGCTTCATAGTGGGCGGGAGTATGATGTGCAGTTCAGATTATCAAGGATTGGTTCTCAGTCTCATTGGTTAACCAACACTTGAGTTTCCAAGGTTTCCTGTCAACCCATCACAGTTCACTCTTTCACAAACACATTCATGAGGGTTTGGGTAGAAGTAGTCTTCTTCCTTCGGCTTGTCCACGATAGCCTTCCGACGACTTGGCTGTCCCAATCTTTTCTCATGCATCAACCGAACATCACTTGAGAACCTTCCCAAAGGAATTGTTCCATTTTGATAAAGGTCTAGCAACTCTACAAGTTTTCTTCTGTCTAGCAGTATAGATTTGCGAAACCCAAGATATCTGCAGAACAAGAAGCAAAAATTTCTTTTTTAATACAACAAGCTGCATTAGCTTTGGTTTTACTTTAAGCTATAATAAAAGGTTTCATGGGTAATAAGCAATAATAATAACATAAAACGTACCTGCGGTGACCTTCAACAAGTTTAGCCATGTTCCCATCGTAAGTGGGAATAAATGTATCACTGGCAACTGAGACCATAAAATCTAGGGCTGCCATTTGAGATGAGTGGTTCTGAAACTGCTGAAGATCCAAAGGATCTAGTAACATCTCCTTCTTCACCTGAATTGATGAGTTCAAATGTCAGACTAATTTAAATCGTCCACTTGACAATACTACTTCTGGTGCCAACTAACACGCATAATCTGCAAAATGAAGTCTATTTAGGAAAGTCTCAAGGAGGTGAGGTTGTCATGGGATGATTCTACCTACTTGACGGAAAGAACATAGATTCTTGATAAGGTAAAGTTAAGTGGCTTTGATGGGTAGGATCTTACTGCTGACCAACTAGTTCTCTAAATACAAAAGGCAAAAGGTTGAGAGGCCACATCACACATTGTTGATAGATTTACTCAACAAGATAACCACCAATTTATAATTTTATACCAAACTATAGCCAGTAGGTATAGTAGTATAAACGCATCACAAGAAATGGAGATAAAGAAGCTTAAGGGAACTCACAATCCTTGGAAATGCCGCACGCAACGTTGCGAGCCTCCGTTCATTGCCATAGATCTCACCAGAGGCAATATAAATCTGGGTGTCTCTATGGAAGCCCAAGGCTTGTAATACTAATGCAGCCTCCTCGGGAGTAAGAGGACATAACCCCTGCGATCTCCTCTCTTCTGAAACTATCTCTTTCTCTCTCCACCACGGATATGCATACCTGATTTAACCCAGACAAAAATAGTTATTGCAATTGGTACTAAACAAGGTTTCGTTTGATAAAATGGTGGTTGCCAACAGGGTTAAAAGTTTAATCCAGACTTCTGTTTTATCACCCATGAGATGCCCAAGTTACTATAAGACTAACTCATTAATTTGAAACTGAGGAAGCAACAAACCTCATTCTTTTGAGCTCTTCCGCTTCTGCCTCGGTGCATCCGTGAGTACAGCCAGAAAAAGCCAGCATGTCCATCTCATATCTCAAATGCAATGCCACAAAAGTTCCCTTCTCTTTTAGAAGGCGAACCAATTTATTCCCCAATGCGTTAATTCGTGGGGTAAACTTCAGGGCTTGATAATTGACACGGCATCTGAGTTTTTGAAAGTCAACTGGTAACCCATTGTTGGCCACACGTGCATCAGTTTTGTTAAAATGAATCACTTTATACTTGCTAAAAAGTGGCAGAACCTGTGGGAAGCAAGACATGGTGTAAGACAAAGGGAAACTTGCTTCAACCCGTCACCAAGGTTCAAGAACAGAAAAATCACAAACTGTTTGTCCCATATAGCTAAGCCTTTGGTCCCCGGTTTCTTCTTTACTAGTTAAGATTTCAGGTAGGTTTATCAAGGAGACCGACAAGGAAGCAAGCATTGTGGAACTCAAGGTCCACATGATGTCCCTATCTATGTTTTTCCAAGCAAGTTATTGAGATGATTTTCCACTTGCGCCTATGTGCGGGTGAACAGGTGAAGGCACAAATAAGCCATCCCTCTGTATGAATGCCCAAAAAAGTGTTGCTGTTTCTTTTCTGTCAAATAACCTAGGGCTTGCAGACAACTAACTACGTAATAGTGAAAACCAACCTGTTCTAAATAGTACTTCTCAGTTGACCAGCTTACAGGTGACATCTCAAGCAGTTGATTTGCAACTTTCCTGTTCAGTCTCTTTGGCAACCTCTTAATGATATGTACCTCATCTCTTAATGAATCAATGAAATGCTTCATATCAAAAATATCATCGAAGTTACTGCAACAATCCGACAAAAGTTGGAGTTAACTCAACCCCCAAAGGAAAATCAAGTCATAAATGGTGCACGCAATAAAAATACCTGGGATCAGCCCAAAACGATGTTTTATCAAGCTCTGGAACAACTAATGTGAGGTTCAAAAATCGAGCAACTGTCACCATGTCACAAATCTGAAAAGCCATACTGGCACTGTTAAAAGATTAAGCATAAAACGCCAAAGCTCATCAAACATAATAACAAAATATAGAATACATACTGCAGCTCGCATTTGGTTCAAGCCGCCATTGCAAGACACTTTAAGATAACCATTGCTTTTGTAGACTCCTGCAGCATGTCAAATAAGGTGGTATTTACCATGGAGTACACCCAATTGTCTAAAACAAGAAATGGAATTATCACCCCCCACATTATAACCATACAAGACCTAAACTGAAGATTTTTACTGAAAAGAGTTTCCTAAAGTTAACTTGAACCTTTAATTTGACCCATCAGCCATGCCCCGTCGTCTAGGCAATTACACACTCAACCCTATAGGAAAATGATAGAACACATTGCTGCTTGATCGCTACTTACACACGGCTGCAGACGTGGCATTCACCCCAAACAAAGGCTTCATGATTCTAATAATCAGGGCCTCAGAGTGAGCGCCACATTAAATCATGCGCAAATACTATTCAAGGAATGAGTAGCCTGGCACGGCCAATAACTATATCGAGCAGCTAAAAACCATTTCAAACAATTCAGATCAACAGCAATGTGAACTACATTGTGGTTTTAGTTGCCTTGCATGACTAGCTATTTCCTTACCCTCAAACTCCACGAATGCTACATGCTTCAATCCAGCATTTTATCCTCAGAAACCGTTACTCAATTGACTAGACTATCTCTCTGGCACTAAAGTTCACTTGCTTGCATGATTAGCTCAAACCCACCACTAAATGTCCCAAATTTTTCCAGTCACCCAGTACATTACCAGTAATACAAATCAAACCAAATATAAAAAATCCAAAGATTACCAAACAAAGACTCACTTTGAGGAAGAAGAGGGGCAGGAGGAGGAGCAACTTCTTCAAGCCGAACGGCCTTAAAGTGATTAGACAAACCCTTTAACAAATGAGGTTGCCAGAGCTCACCTACAGCAACTAACTGAATGAACAATGTCCAAACCAAAATACTTGAACATACACGAATAAACCATACTTGTAATCTAGTTCTTGGTAACGACGATGTTGATGATGATGAAGAAGGTATCTTATTATTATTATTGTTGTTATCATTTCTCAAGTGATGAACAACATCAGATCTAACTTCCATAATCTCAGCTCAACCTCAACTCAGAAGCAATTCCACCTCCATAGAATCTCTTAATTACACCAATCTAACTCCCCGTTTCACATACATTTCATCGAATAGTCAACATTCACAAACCAAAATCAAAATCGAATCAAAACCCATTACTTCAAATTCACTCCTACACCATAAATGATATTCCTTTCTTGTTATAAAACTTATCAAACCAAAAACCCCCCAATTCGTCAAAATCACTTACAAGTTACAATCCAGAACAAAAATGAAAAAGAGATAAAACCCTAGACGAAGTGAAACCCTAGATAAGATGGTGTGATCTGTCACGGGGTAACAGCAACAAGAGTTTAATAAACAGGAGGAGATCTCATTAACACGACACACTTCTCTGTTTCTCTTTCTTCTTATTTGATTTTTACAGAATTCAATTTTTGTTTTCTTAATGGTAAAGCGGAGATTACCAAACATAAAAGTGACTACCCTAGGTGTACAATAATAATACATCATTACTTAGGTAAATTCTAGACATTTACACTGGTAATCATCTGACGGTGTTCAGTTGAGGATGATGTGATCATGTCATCGTCCTTAGGATTTGAAATAGGGAATGTACGGAGTGTTACAAATTTGGGACACGAAAATTGAAGCGTATCGGTGATGGTGAAGACGGTAAAAGGTTCGTTAAAAGGTTTGGTCGGGTGAAATTACGAGATTAGGCTTCAAATTATTCACCGTCAGGTTAGGCTTTATGATTACAACGTGGGTCTAGCATTCAAAAAAAAGTCAATGTGAACTATCACGAAAGAGCATTGTTTAAGGTTCGTAAAGATCTTTGTCTCTTTTGTCGTAGCATCCTTTTATTGTGTTTACTTATTCATTAGTACCGGAATAAATCTTATTCAGATTTCAAATTTGCTTTTATGGGCAATGCCGGTGGTTGGCCAAGATTCTATGCGTTTAATGTTTCAGTTTTTCACTACTGGACCATGTGAAACCAGAGGTGATGCTGCACGGAAGAGCCACCGGCAGTTCTTCTCATTTATTTATGTTGTCTGTAGTACACAAAAAGAGTGTCCATTTAGCACCATTCCAGTTTACTTATCTGCTGATTAATCATCCAACCCTTTTTAATATTTTCTTTTAAGATTTTTTTAAAGGATAAAATGGAGAAAACTGCTACATTTCCTGATTTCTTAATCCTTGTGTGAAAACCAAACAAATTTCTCTTGCAAAGTGGAGTGAGTGAATACTTTCTTCTTCCTTCCTTTTGGCGAAATTAGCAAAAAGGATGCTCACCGTGATGTTTTTCTTCTAAGCAGAAGAGGATAACGTGACATTGTCGTGAAGTAATAAAAAAATAAACTGGCGGTTTTGGAGAAACGTATTCCCCAGCAAATTGATTACCCCTATGTTTTATAACCACCATGGCATCCAAGCCAAGAGTATCATTAAAACAGCTATCCAAACATCAATGTGCATAATAATTGTATCTCATCATGAAGTAATCAAAATCCTAATACCAAGAACACCTAAATATTGATTTCAGAGAGAAATTAAAACTGCAGCTATCACTTTCTCTCCCCCTACCTATCACTGTATTCTACTCTCGCGATAATACCAATGAACATCTATTTATGACAACTAAAAGCCCAGAAACAGAACACTGGTGATGAAAACTGAGTAGTCCTGCTAAGTAAATACGGTTTGAGGCAATATTTCAGTTGCCCTGCAAAAATAAGCATTTGGTTTTAGGTTAAGAAATCATTCACCTTTGATTTTCATAAAATATCAGACAACAAGTATTTGTTATGGTTCTAGTACAAAATAAGTGTACACAAAGGCGTCGCTATACTTTCTATCTATTGAATTTACAACACAAACTTCACTGATATAGACGTATACAGATTACACGAGAATATATACATTTTGCATGTGGCGATACATACTAGTAAAACATGTAGCAGTGGAAGAGATACCATACCATAAGAATAAAACAGAATAATTACCCGCACACATGTCCCGCTCCGTATTCAACTACACAAAAAATGGAGATTACAAAGTTACATCTTGTCTGCACACTGGACATGAGCCATGGCCAAGGAACCATCTATCCACACATGCCAAATGAAACGTGTGCCGGCATCGCTGTAGACATCTCACAGTATCTCCCACTTCAATTTCCTGCAAATAAGATAGATGCCAAACCTAGATATAAAAAGAGCACTAAAAATAGAAAAAACCCTAAGAATCAATAATAACAAAAGGAGTTAAAGGAGATATTCGTTTTAACACATAAGAACTGTTTTTCTCGAACCATGTAACTCTAATTTTATTCTACCTGCAAGCAAATCGCGCAGCAGACACTATCACTAGTGCCTCTCTTTTCATCTTTTACCACGTGGTACGAGAGCTTTTTCATAGAATCGGCAGACAAACCCTTTGATGCAACTTCATTAGGAACATCATACATCTGATCATATCTTACGTTGCCAATGCTTACCTGATCATTTCATCAAAATTCAGGTAAAACGTGAGCATATTCCGGCTACAGAGGGAGACAATCATCCATTCAAAAGTTTAATTGGGCAAGAAAATACAACCTGCAAGCGGTAGGCTGTGAACATTGGTGCAAACTGTTGGTGTGCAAAACGGCCATGGAGTAGTTCCTCTATGAAATCTGCCTGAAAAAGATAGCAGAGAATTTGATCTTTATATCAACACCTATAACATTTGACATTAGGAAGAAGTCTAAACGGCTATTGTTAACCAATATGTATGTGTACAAAGATACACAAAAGTTTGTGAGAAGTGCCAGGACACTGGTAATGTATTTCAGCTTTGTCTACTAACCATGGATGATGAGGTCCGGGAACCAGATCGTTCTGAACACCAGTATGCACGTGATGCTTCTAAAACCTCAACAGAGAGGATGGCTCCAGCAACAGCTCCTAGACCAGCTCCACGAAGAACACCACTATCAGAAGCACGACCTGCTAATGCACCAGTAATTGCACCTGTGAAAGCTCCAGCTGATGAACCATACAAAGAGATTACAATAAGAAGCTGAAAAAAGAGAAACACACACACACATCTTCGCTGAGTAAAACCTCCTAAATAGCTTAATGAAACAGCAACAAATTCATTAATCTCTATATTGGCTTCAGTGAATACATAAATGATGAGTAATGCGCCCCAATAACACATGAACAGGAGGTAAGCAGTCTCTAAAACCCTTGCTTCCCTGCATGCTGCTAATTAACTATATAACTTCATTTTCTTCTTTATATAGGAAACTACACTGGTCCTCTACAAGTTTAAGCTGAAGGGTTCCTAAGATGTATATCAATTTGAAAATTAGGAACACATTGAGGATAAATGCAAGCAAACAATAAGCCTCAAAAAAGGACAAGTAATAACTCAACTAGTCCACACTGCATTCAACCAAAATGGGTGAAATGATAACAAATAACGACAATTGACAACAAAATTGTCAAATTCCTTGTTTAGGTCCTAAACTTAGCAACATATATGAAAAAACATCGTATCAACCTTCTCATTTTCACACTTAGGAAAGTGCAGCCATATGATGTATAATCTTCTACCATTAAAGCAATTGGTTCACTAGTTCCAATGAATCAGTTCAAAGTTACCCAATCCATTCTTCTAAGTGATAAATAAAACTAAGAGATTCCAAATTCCAGTCAATCAGGAACAAATGGATGCTCATGACAAAAAAAAAGATAGGAGTAAACAAGAGGTTAAAATCTGTAAGGTTAATTTACCAAGAGCAAATAAGCCAGTAAGAGCTCCAGAAAGTGCAGCAACAATCAATCTTGGTATATAATAATAAATCCAACTTTCTCTACTTTCATATCTTCTTTCATCTCCACCACCAGTCATTCCTCCAACATACGAACGCGATGACGACGATCCTCTGCTCGAAACCATTCCAAGATTTCCACATAATCCACAAATTCCAGATCCGTTCTGGTTTCTTCCATTACAAGTACAAGGACGAATAATTTCCATCAAAAAAATCAAATAAAAAACCCAAAACCCCTAATTTCAATTTCTCCGATCAATTGATCAAAGTTAGTCTGTGTTCATCAACGGCAAAGGTCCTTCGAATGAGGACCAATTTGCCCTAATTTTGAAACCAACCATGAATTTGAGAAATTAATTATTAGGGTTTGTGTGTGAATTCTGAAATTTAGAATCGAAAAATGAAAGGTTGGAGTTACGGCGGGGAAGGGGAGAAAAAAAAGCGACAACTTTGAAAGGTACGTGAAGGAAGGAGAAGACTTTATTTTGTTTTGTTTAATGGATGCATGTTGTTGAAAATATCTTACTACTCATTCTCTCTCTTCTCTGAGGATCGGGCGGCCTCATTGAGTCAACTCAGTAGAAAACTTTAGTATGATTTTTACACTCTTAAATCGGCTTCTAATCATGTTTTTCATTTTATACACATTCTTACTGGATATCATTTTGTTCTTTTGTTGTTATCTTTCTATTTCTTTGATTTAACACTTTGAAAATTGGTTTTACTTGTTTTTTCATCTTTTCTTTATGATTTCAAATTATGTGTAACTAATTTTGTTTGATTCTCCATTATCTGTATGCAGTTTGTTTCATTTTAAATGGTGTTTGCGTGTTTATTTGTTGTGATCACAGCGTTTGCTGAGTATGTTTACAAGTGTTCACTAGAAAGCATTGTCAGTAAATTTCAACTTTTAGGGGTGAGAAGAGTTGGTCCAGGTTCAATTCGTTGAGTTACGGTCTTGATGTATCCCGCCTTCCAATCAATTCAATAAATTTCAAATTTTGAAAAATTAGTTATAAACAGAAAGGCTGCTTCCTCTTTTTACTGGGTTGGTCAATAGATAGATGTAGTACTTTCCTTTCTACTTAGCCTGAATATTTGCAAACATTCATATCATATATTTTTCCTCACGCCTAATCATAGTATATCCTTTGTTAATAACTCTTATCTCTGTCATTGAAACATCATAAACCCTAATTCCTTCGGTAACATGGAAGCTGAAAATCCAAGCTCAAGCCAAGTGGAAGATTTGGTTAACAAGTTTAAGAAGGCAACATTTGAGTTAGGTGATATGAATGAAGTCGTAGTTGTTCAGCAATACGACAACAATGCAGAAGAAGAATACTCGAACTTGGAAGCTAGGGCTATAGGAAAATTCATCATTGAATGAAGAATAAGTCACCAAACTGTTGAGAGGTTAACGTTTATCAATTTCACTTGGCCTTTCATATCTCCTGAGGATATCAAAATAGTTGAAATAGATCTAAATATTATGATATTCAAGTTCAGTAACTGGTCCTTATTACACAAAGTAGTATAGGAAATACCACATAACAGAAACGCGCAGTAAGAGCAAATAAGCCAGTAAGAGCTCCATAAAGTGCATCAACAATCAATCTTGGTATATCTTTTGACAATTGTCATTTCCATGCTGTTGAGGGTATCATTTTCTTCATTGGGAATGGACTTCTTTCTCTTGGTATCCATGATAGGGGTAGATGTAGTGTTGAGAGAAATATTATCAAGATTCTCAAAAGTATGGTCATTTTTCTTTGCTTTCCATGCAGCTTTTTTCTTCTTATTTGCTTTAACTTCCATGTTAGCTTTGATTTGAGCCAAAGTAGGTAGAATATTAAAAGGGAAGTGTTTTGGGGTATTGGTGACTGGGAAAATTTGTTCAGCAGCAGCAGTTTCCTCATCATTCTTACTTGGATTGTTGTTGTTGTTGGGGTTAGTTCTTGCAACGGATTTCCACTTTGGGAGTTTTTTCTTGTAATAATAAAGCAAACTTTCTCTACTTTCATATCTTCTTTCATCTCCACCACCAGTCATTCCTCCAACTTACGAACGCGATGACGATGATCCTCTGCTCGAAACCATTCCAAGATTTCCACATAATCCACAAATTCCCGACCCGTTCTGGTTTCTTCCATTACAAGTACAAGGACGAATAATTTCCATCAAAAATATCAGATAAAAAACCCAAAACCCCTAATTTCAATTTCTCCGATCAATTGATCAAAGTTAGTCTGTGTTCATCAACGGCAAAGGTCCTTCAAATAAGGACCAATTTGCCCTAATTTTGAAACCAACCATGAACTTGAGAAATTAATTATTAGAATCGAAATTTTGAATCGAAATTTAGATGAGAGGGCAGAGCTTTTGGTGTTTGTGTGTGAATTCTGGAATTTAGAATCGAAAAATGAAAGGTTGGAGTTACGGCGGGGAAGGGGAGAAAAAAAACGACAACTTTGAAAGGTACGTGAAGGAAGGAGAAGACTTTTTTTTGTTTTGTTTAATGGAAGTATGTTGTTGTAAATATCTTACCATTCATTCTCTCTTCTCTGAGAATCGGGCGGCCTCATTGAGTCAACTCAGTATAAAACTTTTAAGACTTTTACACTCTTAAATCCGCTTCTAATCATGTTTTTTTGCAGTAGAATCATAAAGAAGAATACAAAGAGACGGAGAAAGAGAAGGATATATATTCAATAGAATAATTAGGTTACATGGATATCATATCCTTTATATACATGTAAAGGTAAACCCAGGGTATCTAGTTGGACCGCACATCTATGGGTCGTATGCCCTACAACACTCCCCCTTGTGCGGTTCAATAGAACTTCATATGCAGTGCTTCACATATAGTGCTTCGAATGTAGTTCTTCAAATGTCGTTCTCTCATTGATGACTTGTGCCGAAATCAATTGCCTCACTAAAATTTTGACAAGGAAAAATCCAGTGGGACAAAACCTTGGTAGAACTCTTCACATGTAGTACTTCACATGTAGTTCATCACATGCAATACGATCTTCAAAGATCGACGAGTCTAAGTTAATTGCTTCGCTAAAACCTTGACAAGGAAAACCCAGTGGGACAAAATCTTGACGAAGGAAAAAGAGTACAACGTGGCAGATGCAAGTAAAGGTGATTCATTGCATATGATAACTTTGCTCCGTTGAAGTTGATTAGTTGCTTCACAACTCTTAAAGTAGAAAATCCTCGTGGGACAGATATAGCCTTAGTTGGGAAATTACTTCCCGGTGTTTGTTGTTGTCTCATTAAAAACCTTGCCGAGTAACAAAACCCTGTGGCAAAAAGGAACCTCGATGAAGGAAAAAAGTACAACACAACTTCAATTCTGAAGTAAAATATGTCGCCATCATATCCTTGGATCCTCCCTCTGATGTCGGCATCTCCCCTTGATTACTTTCAGAGTTGTTCCAGATAGTTCCTTTAGTCATGTACTTTTCGGAATTGAATATCAGTGATGACTTAGAAAACAGTCCACCATATCTCCCCCTGATTACTTTCATTGGAGAAGAGATTATTGTTCCTTTATAATCAACAACCTTTGGATTGCAGTACATTTAGCATTCCCTTTTTATGTCTTTGCTGGGATAAAAATAAACTCATGTCAGTGGTTATTTTTAAGTATATGATTATGTTCATTATACCATTCCAATAATGTTGCGTTGGCGCGAGTTATATGTAGTTAACAAGTTCCCCGAGGATGTAAAATTTAATCGAGTACATTATTATACTAAGTACAACAATGTGTCTATTGTACTTAGATATGGGAATTTCATCTCCCAACATATTTTTGTCATCTTCCTTTAGACGAAATGGTCAGTTACTTACATTTGAACCTCGACTAATCATGGGAGTGCTATCAGGATGCATGTATTTATTAAATTTCCTGGCAACTTTAGACATATGCAAAATGGTGGAATAATATACCACAAGCTCAGTATTCGGTCGAGCTTCCCAGATTTTTCATCTGAAACTCGGATTTCAAATAGCTTTTAAGGTCTCTTGTTACATCAAGAGTACCCATCATGTATGTACCATCGAAATAGATAGCTACAAAGGAATTTTCTTGTGAATACGCAAGGAAAAATAACTTACTTGTCTATCCCCTACAAATAAAATAACCACTTAGATGGGTATACCACATCCCCTGATTGCTTCAATCTATAAGTGAACGTTTTATCTAACTGTAAACGCACTCCATGGTTTATGATCACTTGACTTGGGCAACAAAAGGCTATCAAGTACTTTTGTAAATATCTGTTATCTCTTGATTCTTTCAGAGATACGTAACAACCACATACATATGTTGCATTTCAAGTCCTTTTGAAATTACCAAGCTAACTAAGTAGCGGAATGCTATAACGTTCATTATAAGAGAACAATTCTAGGGTTTTGTGAGAAACCTCGTGCCACAAGGAGAGTCTTTATACTTTAAGACTGCTTTCTTCTCATTATGCTTTGTGAAAAGTTAATCATGTATGTCCAATAGGCTTTACACTTGGTTGGTTAGCACTACCGCACCAAATACTTTGTCAAAGAAACAAGTTCTACATGGATTGTATAGGCTGAATATGCTCTTCGTTGACATTAAGAAACAAGAAGCTTGGTTCGATCTCATCTTGCTCTATTTCCTTAAGCAAGTGTATATGAAGTTAATCATCAATATGCTCGCATGATCTTTTCATTGACTTGTGCGCATTCTAATAATCCACTTGGGATATCATACTTCTCTGGAATCATTAAACTTTGTAGCGTCCTCCAGTTTGATTCATAGACATATTCAGAGACAATCTTATGAGATGATTTTTGATGATATAAATAAGTTATGCCTTATTCATCCACTTTCTTCCTAGGTGAGGATTGATCGAACCAAGTGGTGTCTCCAACTTCCTTTATGGAGCCACGGCCTCAACCACACTTCCACTAAGTGTAGTTGAAACACCTTAGTCTATGGTGTATATTCCTTGTTGAGGATTTGTAACTTTGCATGTAGGTTTGCAGCTGGTATGTGTGATCTCATCACTTTAGCGACATCAGTGTACATTATGAAAATCGGTTATACCATGTCACTTCACATTTACATTTGTGGAGTACAAGAATCAATATGAGACACATTGGGAACACACCACAACAATTCATGTCGTTCCCTCATAAAATATTTTTTCTTATCTCCCCCTAACGACGGGAAGACTATCTCATTAAAATGACAACCCACAAATCTAGTGATAAGAGATCTCCTTCCAAAAGTTTTAAAATGCGGATAATTGTTGGGTACTCATTTCCAACATAACTACTTAACAGTTTTGAAGACCCATCGTAGTATGATGTGGAGTCGTAATGACACATATATAGTGCAACCAAAAAAGCATAAGAACATGAATGTCAGGCTTAAATCCAGTTACCAACTGGTACACAGAAAAGGTTGACTAATATTGGGTTCTAAAATGAATTAAGTAAATATTCGTGTAATATTGCATATCCCCAAAGCAATAAAAAGTAGATTGGTACGCATAACCTATCCCTTGACATCATCTGTAACATTTGATGGTAGTCTGTGCGAGACTATTGGGTATAAGATGCTTTACATTGATCCTATTAAACATGCAATATTCATCAAATCCTTTTGATGTACACTCGCTAGCATTTACAAGTGGTGGTGAGGCCTTACATGTATAATATGTGCTAGTAGTTTTCCAAACGCAAAATTTATTGGGAACTATAACTAGTCTAAAATGTCAAAACATCCAGAGCCATAAGTCACTTTAATGATCCGCATTCTGTATGGATATTTTTTTAAATATCACCTTGTTTTCTTTGTAATATGGATTTTTGACCATTTGCATCTTAGGATTGTCTCGATCCTGTTTTACTGAAGGCTTTGTAAAATGAGCGATATGCTTTCTTATTTAAAAGCATCATGAGAACGGGGTTGTGCATCTAGTACTTTAGAAAACACTTATTGATAGATATGTCGTCACTTCGCATTCTATCAATCTTTTTTTCGTTGTATCGTTCACTCAAATAAAGTGATGTACGTATGAGCGCTTTTAAAACGATCACCATGTCACAACCAAAATGGCTTTATGGTTATGCCAAACCTGTATGAGTCAATACCCAATATTTCACTGTCGGGGTCAATATGGATTCAATAATCCAAATATTAATGATTTACATTTCACCAAATTCACTCGTAAAATTTCTCTAAGAATATGCTTCCTTTCATATTCATTAAAGACAATAAAAGATGCAATTAATTTTATTTTCATTACTGTGAGTTTCCATGTGATATCCACTTGCATGGGTTTATTTGGAATTTAATAATGTGTGATTATCTCTTGGTACATGTAGAAATTTTGTGACGTCTATGTTCTATCTTGAAAACAAATTTTGAGCAGTGGTTCGCTCGATGATCTAATCATCGTAGTCACATTATAAGGAATTAGGTCAACAACTGGTGTATATTCCTTAATTAGTGGGAGAAAAAACCACTATCAGTTTGACATTAAGTCTTGATAGATTTAATAAGTGGTGTGATCTTATTGCGTAACAAAAGTGGGATTCAACTTAAGTACTTTAGAGTGAGTATATGTTATATTTTTCATCCAGATATATCTCAAGTGCATGCTTTAGAGAATTTATGTCTCGTGGGAATGATGTACTTTTCATTCCATAAGCGCAGATATTGGATCTAGTTCAAGTAAATAGTCAATTGGCCAGAGAAAGTCCTTCTTGTCATTAAAGTTGATGTCTAAAGCATGATCTCCTCTAGAAATTGGTTGCTACTATGGTACACGCATTACATTGCATATACCAACACCTATAACGAAGTTCATTTCCAACTCTTTCACTTGTTCTAGAATACCAATATTGGTATGATTTAGCACGTCTAACCCTCTGTTGTTCGAGGTTCTTTCCATATTTATCCTTGGCACGGTTACCTCAAGTTGAGAAATTTCTTTATCCCAATGTAAACATTGTTGTTTAATAGAATCTCACATGCCTCCCAACCACTTACATCGGGTTGAATAGCTTACCAAAGACCGTGAATCTCTTGTTAACATACTTCAGAATCTATTGTTACTTTAGCATAACAGATGAAGTTGAAAAGATAAAAATGGAAATATTTTTCTGACTCATGTCACCTTTTGTAAAGTCCTTGTAGACACAAATGACTTCTGTATCAGAGGATCCTTAATGGCGCTCAAGTACTTCTGAGTCCAAAAGGTCAAATTCTAATCGAGTTGGTTTAGTCAAACCCAATAAACGGTTTGGTCAAGGCCCAATCCATTGGGTTGACTAGGTCATGGTTAACAAAATACACATATATGGTCCATTATATATGAATTATTTAGGCCCATTGATAATAAACTTGAAATATTATCACAGAGGCTCAAATATATTGTTAACCCTAAAATTAGAAATTTCATCATCCAACTGTGGTGATCAGAAACCAATTGTAAACATATCCGATGATGATGAAATTTCTACAGTAGATTAATAATAATGTTGTGACATACTAAAATTTCAAAGACATCCAACGGCTAGATAAAAATATATTCAGAACGCCGTATGACTTTTTCAATTAGTTTTCGTGGACACAACAGGAAATATATTTGTGGACACAACAGGAAATATCACGTACTTTGGAGTACCTCCCATGGTTGAATATTTATGAAATTTTTACAGTGTGTCAATAAGGACAATATGTAAAGCATACTAGAAATACAGAATAATCCAACGGTTGTAATTCTGAAAAATTAAGTATTATTACACTGTTATAAACTAGGGTTTTTCTAAACATAGATAGTTTCATTAAAATTAGATTATGGAGATTGCATCGTATTCCGATTTGATTGAAATATATATAGAGTATGTAACACCTAATTAATTTGAACATATACAAATTTCGTGAAAATCTAACGGTGAAATAACTATGTTTGATAATCATATATTCGTTGAACCCTAGAAAATACTATGAAAACAAAATTCTTTTGTTAAAAAGAAGTACCTGGTAACGCATCCATAAAATTATAACAATAAGATCATAACCACGCTAATCTTCAAGAAGTAATCCATCACATTTCTCGAACGATTAAAAAATTTCCACAGTTGAAAGAGTCGTGCTGATAACGTGTGTAGATGGGGAAAAACGATTTGCTGGTTTTTAAGGAATTGAGGAGACGACCGTACAGAGGAGACTCCTCGAACCGAGCGAAATGTTAAACCTCACACAGATGCACCGCTGCAACGGGGGTGCTTTAGATTCGAGAGATCAATCTGTAGTACTCCGGCCTAAATCAAGACAATGACCGTTCCAGAGTAAATTCGGTCACAAGAGAGAATGGGTTGATCTGTAGGAGGGAAGCTGAAAAATGTGTGGAATCAATGGTAATCAAAGATTGTCGGTGTGTTGTGAATTCTGAATGTGATAAGTTCTGAATGATTGAAATTGCTCAGTTGAGAGTAATTGCTCAATTGACGAGTTGATGATCTCGTGTTGTTGATGAGACGTGAGATTGATGATACTGTTGATACTGATGATTCAATCATGATTCAGAGACTTATTTATATTGCTGGAATTTTATACACCATGATTCCGTGAAGTGTGACAGTTGATGGGATGAAAGAGTGGGGAAATGGAAATCGTGTTTGAGACCAGTTGCTTATCGTGTGATGACTTGGTCGATTTTCCATCCACTACTTTGTGAACTCCTTCAACTGATTGCACGACTTGCTCACATTCCAACGTGTGTATGAACACACGTGCCATAGACCGCCAGACCAAAACCCTAGTTTATATCCCCCCAAGTGACATGATTGATGTCTCGTGTGATCGTGGAGTCTGTAGGGCAGACGTGATTTTAGTTAGTCAGTTGTTGACTTCATGGGACGATGAGTCCATGTATTTGATGAGTTGAACATGAAATGTTCTGAGATTCATGACCTTAAACGTGTCTGTTGAGACAGAGGTATAATTCTCATGATGAGGTGAGCAAGTATTGCTCGTTCGATGAATTTTCGAATATTGGTTGATTGTTGAACCAATATTCCTTGGTTTGAGCAAATATTGATCATTCGAGCAAGTGTTGCTCATCTGATGATGACCAAAAATATTAATTAAAGTACTCGTGTAGAACCGAGCATAATTTAATAATATTAATGACCATGAGGTCGTCATAGAATTATTAAGGTTGGAGTCTGGAAGCATGGTCCTTGGACTCAGAAACCCTAATTTGTTCGATTGATGATCAATTCATGATTTGTTAGAAATTTAACCATGAAACAAAGGAAGGATCGGCTACATGGGACCGTGAATCAACCATGTAGTGTCCATATGCTCACGTGAGCAAATACGAAGAACTCCTGAAGAGTTGACGATTTGCTGGTGAAAGAATGATTAAATGCTGGTTTAATCATTTATTCGAAAATGCTCGTCTGAGCCTTAAGTGAGAAAACCTAATTAATTATGACGGAGTGAGGGACCGACCATGGGGTCATGAAACCGGCCCTGGGTAGTCACGCGACCGCCTGATGATCACTTCATGAAAATCCAAAGTGTTTGGAATAGTCTTGGACCTAATACGTGCAATTGTGCAAATTAGGTCAAAACTGTGAAACTTGATGGGACTAGCCTCTGTAATCCAAATAGCCAATCTTGGTCGGTCAAGATAGCGCGCTCGTGTCCCCAAGGCGTCCGCGTCTCAGTCCTGAGAATTTTGATATTTTCTGGCGTGCAATTGAGCATCCATTCGAGAAAATATGCCAAAATTAGGGTTTCGACGAAACTGAGGAAAACACCATGAGATGATGGAAAATAATTATAAAATAAGGAATAAGGAGGCGTGGGACCACCAACGCCAAGGCATGGTCGGCCGGTCGTGGCCACGGTCCCGTGGTGCCTTTTCCTTAATTTTATAATATTTTGATGATTTTATGAAAAATTCATGAATTTTGAGAAATTTGATGAATTTAAGGAGTTTCCATGAATTGAAGGAGTTTTCATGAGTTCAGGGAAGCAAAAAAAAATTAAAATAATAAAAACAAGGGCGTGTGGGACCATGGAGGCGCGGCCGGCCGGCTAGGGCCCGGTCCCACGAGTTTTCATAATTTTTAATATTTTTTTAGGTATTTTTTCATGATTTGAGGGAATTTTTCCTAATTTGAGAGAAATACCATGAAATCAAGGTATTTGATGAATTCAAGGAAAATAAAAATAATAATAAAACAAAGGGGCGTGTGGGACCGGCTAGGGCATGGCCAGCCGGCCAGGTCCCGGTCCCACAAGTTTTCATAATTTATTTTATTTTATTATTATTTGGTGATTTGTGCAAAATACCATGAAATCAAGCAGTTTTTTCATGAAATTAGAGAAATAATAATAATAATAAAATAATGAGGAACCGTGAGGTGTGGGGCCGGCTGGGACCAAGGCACGGCCGGTTGGCCCATGGTCACGCCCCACACTCCTTTCTTTAATATTATATTATTATTTATGGACTTATGACAATACCATGAAACCGAGGAGTTTTCTCGAGACGAAGGAGATTTGATCAAATGAGAGAATTTTCATCAAATCATGGAAAATAATGTATTAAAAATATAAAAACTGGCGTAGGACTGACCACGACACGGTCGTGTGTCCGTGTTCCCAGCACCTTGGTCAATATTTTTAATTATTTATTATTTTCTTCCCTATTTTGCATAGGTCCATCGTTTCGTTGTATTTTGAAATACTCGTTCGTGCGGTGACTGTTAGTGCATCGTCGTTGAACACACTTTCACCATTTGGATCGGGGCTTACTTAGAGGTAGCTCAGACTCCCGGTTGTTGATTATTTATTACTAATTGTGGAATTCAGTGGAGAATAATTCACAAAACTGAGTAATAAGATGTTTATTATTAATTCATAGGATCAGCTGAGGATTCGACTACGAATTCATAATAATAAAGTGAGCATTACCATTCCATGGGATCGTAGATTCGACCATATAATCGAAGTAATTAAGATTTCTCTATTACCATTTATGAGACCAGTTGTGGATTCGATCTATATTCTATGGGATCAAGCCGTGGATTCGATCATAGAATCAGAACAATTGTTTATTGCCATTCCATGGGACCAGTCGTGGATTTGACCATGGAATAGGAGTAATTGTTATTGCCATTCCATGGGACCAGTTGTGGATTCGACCATGGAATAGGAGCAATAATAGATTATTCTGGGAATTCAGTAGTGAATGTCACGGCAGAATTAATCTTAATTAGGAATAATTAACTTTGTGGTTCTATACTAGCAGAGCAAGCTATCTAGGAGCATTAATTATCCCGAGATGAGCTTGTCGGTAAGTCATATCCTTTATATAGTCAGGGTAAACTCGTTGTTTGTTCCTGAAGACGTTATCGCTCTATACTAGCAGAGCAAGCTGTCTAGGAGCCGTCCATCTCGTGATACTATATACAAATAATCACTGAAAGTGTTCATTATTCATGAGATATGCCGTTGTCCAGTCGTGAGACTACATATCTACATGTACTCCGAGAGAAAGTACTCTCCGTTGAGAATTCGATGAGAGAATCATGTCTCAATACTCACGTCTGATTGCTAGATCAGAGCTTCGTATAATTATGAGTTTATGATTTTAGCCCTTGTCGAAAATCCACCATCTACATTAAGTCCCCTGCTTACTGAGGAAAGCTGTGTTCCTCGGTCAGCATTAAATGGTGATTTTCCGGCCATAAATAACAATACCAGTAATTGAACTTAGTCGTAAGTTGAGACGTTACCGGATTTAGAGAGCATGATCAAACCACGACTTGATGAAGGCTTTAATGTCATGATTGGAGTGTCGCTTGATGAGCATAAATTGGTGTTGAACCGCTGGTTTGGACGACGAGTCCGTGGTTGGTCAGGATTGGCGGGACGGCCCAATAAGGAAATCCTTGGAAAATTAGGTTTTGGAAATAAAAAATTGTATAAAAGGAGTTAATCCTTTTTTAATTTTTCCATGTCCAGCTCTCCATCACATCTCCTCTTTCACGCCAGCAGGAGAAGCTTGAAGTTCTGCCGCCACCTGATCGTCGTCGTCGTCGCCGCCAGTCGCCGTTGCCGCCGGCCAAATTTTGGCCGACCAGGTGCGTGCATTTTTTTTTGATGTTTGCTGATGTTGTGACCTTCATGAGTTGTTCATGTTCATGATGAAATCATATACATGTGTGTATATATTGGTGTGAGTTTTATGAAAACCCTCGTTTTTTGAAAATGTATGTTTGTTCGATCGTTAGTTTTGAAAACTAACTATAATCCCTGATTTAGGAGAGATTTTTTTTTAATATATGAACTTAGGTCCAGTGATAAAACTTAGTGTATGAGCTTTCATGTGGAGTAAATTTTCACGAAATCGAAATAATCCTTCGTTTTAAAGGAAAATTACGACGACTCGAAGGAAAATTCATATGATGAACTTGTGTCTAGTGATAAAATTTTGCTTATGAGCTTTCATGTAAAATACAAAACTTTATCATATGTATGAGATGTGAGCTTTCACAGTATTTTGAAATAAACCTTCGTTTTAAAGACAAATAACGATGATACAAAGGAAAAATAGTTTTTTTTTTATATATATATGCAGACGTTACATATATTATGCAAAATATGATGATATATTTTATTTTCATGAGTTTGTTTTCATTAATTAAAATCCTTGAGAGTTTATGTATGCAAGTTGCATTAATTGCTGCTTTTTTCGAAAAATCAAAGCGTGTGTTTTGAGGAACCTTCGAAGATAGACAATATATTTATGATGAAATATTTTATTGTTATAAACTTCATAAGTCAGTTGTGTGAATGTTCACATTATGAAAATTGTGTTCGTGATTTCATGAAAAATCAGTTTCGGAAATTAAATAAAGTTTCGTTCGTTTTTTCAGTTTTCGAAGAGACGAACGATTTTGAGGTGTTAACTCTAGCATTACCATCACTATTGTTAGTGGAAGTATAAAAGGTAAGAGTTAAGAGTTACCATTTTCGCTTGTATTTCCTTGATTTATATCTAGACGGCATACTGAAGTAGAATGTAGTGTGAACCTTTTCAGCTACTCAGCAAAGATGACCAATTCCCAAGCTGACGACGCCTCGAGGGAAGAGATGTGCGTTGATGATGGTATCTCTAGAGATGAGACATGCATGGATGAAACTTCCGTTGGGGGAGACGAAGACGAAATCCCTGGGATTAAGAATGTCCCGAACATAGATGATGCATTCTTTGAAAAAGATATTCCAGGAGATGAGCAACATTTGAAATCCCCAGTGTATCGTCTTTTGATAAATCTCAGAACTGTTACTCAGAAGAAATTGGTGACTCCTAAGATAGTGATTCGATTTTGTCTTGAACGAGGGATCTTCACCTCATCAATCATAGAGTTTAAGCTTTGGAGAAATTTGCCGGTTGGGCGAGGCATATGTTGGGTTTTCCTCATGTGAGGACTATGCTCGACCAGGCGCAGGTGACGAGAGCTATTCAAGCTTCTGGAGAGTTGTTCATTTATCATGACGCAAGTGGTATTGTGGCTCTGTTTGCTCGCTGGTGCATTCCCACTCACACTTTCATATGTAGATGGGGAGAGTTTACCATTACCTTGGAAGACATGGCAGCTCTGATGCATCTCCCAATCACGGGCAATCTTCCTGGGGATCTTTCAGATGAGGAGACCGTCATTTCTCATGTCTTGACATCTGCAATGGAGAAAGCGAATAAGGCTGGTAGTAAAGGATGCTATGCTTCCTGGTTGACACACTGGTGGCCTAAAGACGAGGTTTCTGATAAACCCATCGACTGTATGTTACCTTTTCTTATGTTTATGGTTGTCCAGAGACGTTTTTGAAGACAGTGGAAACTTGTTGAAGCCTTTTGTGATCCCCTTTGCTATTAATATGGCTCAAGGTGAGCAACTTCCGATAGGTAGTTTATTCTTAGGCTCCTTGTATTACAACCTGGACTCCTTGATTATAGACTCCAGTGTGTCGAACGTCTCTATGAAGATTGAGTGTTATGCCAACACGATGTTTCTTCAAGATTTGATGTGGGAGAACTTTAATAATTATGCACCTATTCCACGTAATGTTCTGCAAGGACCGCATACTGATGCGCGCCATACTTTCCTTGAGAAAGATAATGCTAGGATCATGCGTTGGTCCACAAAGCAGCCTCGTTCTAAAATACGCTTCATTGATGTGTTATATGAAGAATCTGAGTTCAATTTTCGCCCGTGGGTGTCAGTCCCTGATTATGTTTCTCAACCGATGACTTTCAATACTGGAGAAAGCACGAGTTTGACGTCTGGTGCACATCTGAGTGATGGCGAAAGATCTTTCATGTTGAGTTGCACCCCTGGTCATTTGCTATCAGCCACGTTTGGAGAGCTTTCAGTGGAGGAGTATAATATTGATAGAGCAACTCGACAAATGGGTATGAATCAGTGTGTTCCAACCATACGGAGAAGGAAGCCATCAGTTGAGCAACTCAGGACTCATTTGGATCATACTTATGTGGAAGGGAGTAGCTACTGGTTTCCTGGTTCTGATAGATTCGCCTATGTAACCCCAGGTTATGTAGAATTCTGGGATCACCAACTTGGGCGTTTGCGTGGCTTTGTAATATTTCCCAGACCTCCATTCAAGGATCTTCCTTCGGCTGAGATGATTTCCAGTAGACCAAGATTGAAGTATCTTTCTGGTGATAAACGAAAGTCGTCTCCAGGATGCTCTCAGGTATGTTTCTTCATATAATCTTCACGAAATTATAAGAACTGTATTCTGATTATATTACTGGATTTCACCACAGGACGGTCGTAATATTGATGAGTGCCAAATATTGTATATATTTTATCCCTTTTTGTTGGCATTTATTCATCTTTTGTGCATTAATTCTACATTTTATCCCATATTCTGTATTTTCATTGTTTTCAAGAATAAATATTTTTCTTACTTAATTTTGCATTTTTAGGTAATAAATAAAGTCTGGATGACTTGCGGAGCGGAAAAGAGCTGAAGAGTGGTGAAAAGCCGGAAGAAATTACGCAAGGAAGCCGCAAAGAATGGTGCGCACAAGTCCAAAAAGCTAGGAATGGGCTCAAGAAGGAAGAATTGTTCTTAAAGAAGATATGGGCTTGGCATACCCAAGGTCCAAAACCCTTACCCAAACCCATTTTCTATATCCATACCCGCCTCCATTCTCAGCCGTTAGATTGGATCCATCTCATCATCCAATGGTCGCTTCTTTGCCTTCTCATCAAATCTCGATACTTCCGCTTAACACTACAGCACCTAACCTCGATCTTCGCCGTTAACTTTGTTGTATTTCACAATCCAACGGTTGAAGTGATTCATCTCTCATACCACCGTTAGATCTACCAACCATCTTCACATCCAACGCGTCTCCTCGCTAGACATCAAAGTTTGATGAACCCGCTCAACACCTTAGCCATCGAACCCATCGACCTCAAGCCAAACACCCTCTTCTTCCCAAATCATTTTCTTTCTTTCTTCTTCTCCTCCACCCGACAGTTGCAGAGCTGCAACTGCAACACCATGTACGCCACCACCATCTCTTCCATCACCACCTCGAGCTTCACCATCATCCAGCTCCCTAGTATTTCCCTTTCTTGTTCTTAGCATCAACCCTAGGTGCTACAGATAAGAAAGAGAAAAGCTAGGGCATCAGTAGACGCAATTGGGAGCTGTGGAGCTGAGGAGGAGCAGAGGGAACATCAACAGGGCATGGGTCGAGCTTAATTCAGAAAATTGGTGAGAGAATTTGATTTTCCCCAAAATTTTAGGGTTTCGAATTAGGGTTTGTATTTTTTGTTGTAAACTATAAATAGGAACTGATGTGTAGAGAGAAAACTGTTCTTGGACTAGCCAAGTTTCCACCCAATTTGGGTTAGGTTAATTCCAATGTTAAATTGCACTGTTAGTTTTTAATGTGTGATGCTCCTGTTAACTTTCATTGCTCCTGTTAGTTGCATTTTTACCCTTAATTGCATTTGTTCTTGTTCTTGATTTTAATTCTCTGTTTATATGAATGTTGTCATGTTAGTTCACCATGTTACTCACTGTTATGCTCACTGCCCTGTAATGATAGTGTAATGTTTGTCATGTTCTAAACCACCATGCTAGGGACTTGATGAATCCCTAATTTCTTATTGTGTAGTACATTGATCATATTGCTTTAGAAGGCTAAACAAGTTTAGGAAAAACTTGAACTTAGTTCATCATCACCTCACTTTCACAATGTATGCCAAGTATACTTTGTAGTTAGGTTCATGAGCTGTTGATAAGCTGCAACTCAAGCTGAATTCATAATCCTTTGACTAGTTGTGCTGTAGAAAGACAATTAGTGCTTTGGAAATAATAGAACATAGTTGAGTTTAACTTTCTATAGGAGAATACATAGTAGAAGTTAGAGTGAATTCAAACCCTAGTTCCCATCCATAATCTACTTCATTCTCATCCACAATTCCATCTTCAACTGTTTAGCTTTGTTTTCTTGTTTTGTATTGCTTTTGCCTTGTTGTTTCTTCCCTGCCCTGCAACTCTGTTGCTTTTCTGTTTTGCATTTTCTTCACTGCTTGAGCAGCTGCAGTACTGCTGCTGTAACCCTTGCTGCATTGCTGCCTTTTTCTTCTACTGCTGCAATTGCTGCTGCAGCACTTGTGCTGCTTTGCTTCCCCCTGCTGCTGCCTCCTGCCTCAGCTGCTGTTGTTGCTGCCAAACTGCTGCAGCTCTTGCTCCTGCTGCTGCCTTCCTTTTCCTGCCTGCTGCTGCTGAGCCCAAAGCTCAGTTCACTTCCAAAAGCCTCTGAAGCCCAGTTAAGGCCAAAGCCTAGTTCACTACCAAACCCAAGTCACAAGTGAACTGTTAAGCCCAATTCACAGTTGAACTGTTGAGCCCAAAGCTCAAATCAGTTCACTGAAACCAAAGCCCATAGTCCACATTTCTGAGCCCAAGCTCAGTTCAATCCAATTCAAAATCATTCAAAGGCCCAAAGCACAATCATAACCCATTGGTTACCAAAATCCATTGGTACCCAAAGCCCAACAATAGCAAATTTAGGACCCCAATTAGCTAGAAAACTCCAAACACACCCGATCTCTGTGGATCGACCCGTACTTGCACGAGCTACAACCGACGACCGTGCACTTGCGGTATTACTGTAGGCCCCCGTTTTTATTGCGCTTAATTTGATACATATCTCCGGGCCCACCAAGTTTTTGGCCGGGGATAATTTCTATACCCTTTTTGAGGCCTGCCAAGTTTTTGGCGCCGCTGCCGGGGATTGGCGCCGCTGTTTTTCGTGTGTTTTATTAGCTATTTTTGCATTTCACTGCATAGCATTTGCATCTGCATCTGTTTCACTTCATTTGCTGTTGGACCTGCCGTTCTGAACCTGTTTTTCCTCTGCTGGGACGCCACCAAGGAAAAGAACCAAAACCCAACTGGGTTTTTGCAACAATATCAGAGCAGCTGGGCTGTGCTAAAAAGGTAAGCCTAAACCCATTCATTGAGAGAACCCAACCTGTGGGCTTCCAAATTTTTTAATTGTGGGCTTGTAATAATTAACCCAATTTTTTTGGGCTTTTTATTTTTCTATTTTGGGTTTGTAATAATTTATTTTTGGGCTTGTTGTTTAATTTGTGGGCTTGTATTTATTTTGTGTGGGCTTGTTTAAATTTTTCCATTGGACTTGTATTTTGGACTCTGGGTTTAAACCCAGCTGATAACCGATTGTGGGCCGCAGCCTTCCTTCCATTTCATTAGAGGCTTGCACAGTGGGCTTGCTCCCATTCAAAAACCAAATTTTATTTTTTTTAATTTTATTTTTCTTTAAAAAAAAAAAAAAAAAAAATATTTCTACTTTGCTCCCAATTTTAAAACCAAATTTTTACTTGCTCCCATCTTAAACCAAATTTTTATTTTTACTCCCATTTTAAACCAAATTTTCAAATGTCTCCCACCAAAACCAAATTTTTCCCAAAAATCCAAACCCTTTAAAAACCAAATTCTGAGCTTTGTAACATAGTTACTTAGCTTTTGAGCCAATCATGTCTGGATATTGGTCTGCTCCTGGGGATGGAAATAAAACTCTTAGAGAACTTGCTTATGGGCATATGCCACGTTATGAACCTTCCACGGACCATGATGTCAATAGTCATAGGAATTATTATGGACATTTTCAAAGTCCCGAGCCGCAATACATGAACCCTAATGACTATTCATACATGCATCATTTATCGCAACGTGAAAATGAACATTTTGCTAGTGCCTCACTCACCCAATCATCACTTATGGATCAAATAGAAGCTCGAATCACAGCTTTAGAAATGCAATCACATGAGGAATCTGTCACATCTAATTTTCTTAGGCAACCTGAAATCTATGCATGTCCCGCATGTGGTAGTTTAGACCACCCTGTTGAGCATTGTCATATTTTGCATAATTTTAGGCAATCTAGAGAAAATCCAATGTATGAAACGCCCATAAATTGTGAGAATGGTAGTCATTGGGACCGTAATCAATCCTTTGAGGGTTGCGATCAATCTTTTATAAACCATAATGACCATGCACACATGTACCAATCACCACAATTTGAACATGAAGAATTTTGTACTCCCATGAATTTAGACTCCACTACAGAAGCTTTCAGACTCAGTGAGCAAAACTTCGATAGATCTACATCACGAATTCAGGCATATTTAGATCAGATTTTGCTTCACCTACAAAAGGAGGAAATTCATGAGGAAATGTATGTTGTCCCTAATGAAGTGTCTAGTCCCATTCATGTAAATGATGTTGAATATGAACCTAATTTAGAGGAACATGAATCGACTAACGACACCACCACTTTTAATGAGGACCAATATGCATGCTACCATGATGATGATTATGATGATTATGTGTTAGAAGAACATGAAAATATTGTGGAACCTGTTGGTTCAATAACATATGGCTTCTCGCCCTCGACCTGCATGAATGTTGTTCTTTCTAATACTCATTGTAATTCATATGATTTTGATATTGACAGGGGATTCGTACAATTATTCTGTGAAGATGAACATGACATAGGAATAGTTGAATCTTCTGTAGACACTAATATGCATGAAAATATATTTGATGTGTCTGATTCTCTACCTAGGTCACATTGTGATATTTCTCCTGATTTGCCAATGCATGAGAAAGAATTTGTTGATGATGTTGATGATTCTGAGTGTGAACTTGCTAAACTGATTGATGATTGTGAGCATGATGTGACATGTGTGGATGACTTAGGAGATTTTGATTTGATTAATAATGACGCACCTATTCTCCTACATGAGTCACAATCTGTTGGCCTTCCACCCAACCTAGATTTGGTTTGTACCAATATTGTAAAACCAGTTTTTCTGAAAATTCCCAACCTAGGTTTGGAACTGTGTGCTTCCCAAGTCCTCTTGGACTATTTTGCTTCTAAGTATAATACATTTGAGGAACCACAGTTGGAATTAGCATGTTTGCCCGTCCCTAGCACAGTTCATTTCGAGCTAGACCTTGTACATGATGAACCCCCAAAACTGCGCGATTTTGTTTTCAAAACTATATCTTCTGTAAAACCCAGGTTTGGGGGTAGCTCATTTTGTTTCGCAGTTTCACTCGCGTTTCTTTCCTGTTATATATGTGTGAAGCTGTTGAAACCGCTACACTTTTTCTTTTGGGTTGATCCTCAACTCTTTAGACTTTTGGTATATGGTGAATTTTTTGTATATAATCAAGTAGATAAATTTTAAAAAAAAACTTTTGTTCCTTTTGTATATATTTTGCTAATCCAATATGATCTCGGCTGAAATATGTTGGATTTTTTGCCTTGAAAAACGGAGTTTTAATTCTGCTTTCGCCGAAATCGGGTATTCTCTCTCCTTTTACTCTACTCAGCATGTCCCTTTCCATATGTTACATTTTAATTCTTTCCATATTTTGAAACATTGAGGACAATGTTTAGTTTAGGTTTGGGGGTATAGAGTAGATACCGTGATAATATGCTATAATTGAAAACGAACTCCTTCTTCTTTTTGAAAAAATTGAAAAATTGAAAAATTCAAAAAAAAAAAAAAAAAAAAAAAAAAAAAATTAAAAAAAAAATGAAAAATCAAAAATGGAGCTCATTTACCTTGAAATGTTGACTCTTGTGCAAATATGTATTTTTATTAGGAGTCTTAGTCTAGATATTTAGGCACCCTGATTCTAGCACAATTCACATAGTGATAAGAAATTTGCACGCGCACGATCTACCAATACATGTATGGCCTCGATCTTCAAGGTGTTTGATAGGAAGTTACGATTGCCAATCACTTTAGAATACTGAACGAAACTTGACTAGCTTGTTCTTTGGTTGGTTGGGATAGAAGGTGGAGGTTACATTAAGAAAGACAACCATCGAATTTAACTGGGTGCATCAAAAAGGGCTACCTCTTGCAAAGTGTCATGTAATTTTTGTTTCCTTTTGTATTTGTATCAAAAGTGTATCAGTTCAAAAAAAAAAAAAAAAAAAAAAAAAAAAAAAAAAAAAAAAATCGATGTATATATTCAGAAAGAGAAAAAAATATCAGAAAATACAAAAAAAAAAAAATTCAAGTATTTATCAATTCCATCATCTCTTGTTCCAAAAATAAAAAGAGAATAGTCAATGTAAATAAGAGTCATGTAATTTGTCATCTTTGTTGTTTCATTGTAATAAGCAAGGAGGGTGTATGCCATTGATGTACAACGCGAGCAATTGTGAAATACCTCCAACTCATTCACAATTCTCGTAAAGTCCGGACAGCTAGCTAGATTTCGACCTTGGTTCTTAGCCTGAGAAACTATCTCTTGGTGATTAGTAGTCATAACTTCAGATCTTTCTTTACACATGTGTAGATACACTTTACATCTTATCACATGTCTTTTTTTGTTATCAGTGCTAGGATTGTGCCTTTGATAGCTAGATTGACATCTCCATTTTTTGCTGTGAGCTTAACTGTTTTGCACATGTCACATTTGATGGAATCTGAGCTTTATTTTGTCCTTAGGTTTTGTAGGCACACCTCTGGTAAACCTTCACGAGACTTCAACTCGTCCACTAGGGACACTTAGTGGTTTAAAAGGCTTAGTGCATATGCTAAATGCATTCGAGAGACCAGCGACAGTGGTATAGTTAGGATTTCCTTAGTTTGTTTTACTTGAGGACAAGTAAAATTCAGGTTTGGGGGTATTTGATGAGTGCCAAATATTGTATATATTTTATCCCTTTTTGTTGGCATTTATTCATCTTTTGTGCATTAATTCTACATTTTATCCCATATTCTGTATTTTCATTGTTTTCAAGAATAAATATTTTTCTTACTTAATTTTGCATTTTTAGGTAATAAATAAAGTATGGATGACTTGCGGAGCGGAAAAGAGCTGAAGAGTGGTGAAAAGCCGGAAGAATTACGCAAGGAAGCGCAAAGAATGGTGCGCACAAGTCCAAAAAGCTAGGAATGGGCTCAAGAAGGAAGAATTGTTCTTAAAGAAGATATGGGCTTGGCATACCCAAGGTCCAAAACCCTACCCAAACCCATTTTCTATATCCATACCCGCCTCCATTCTCAGCCGTTAGATTGGATCTCATCATCCAATGGTCGCTTCTTTGCCTTCTCATCAAATCTCGATACTTCCGCTTAACACTACATCACCTAACCTCGATCTTCGCCGTTAACTTTGTTGTATTTCACAATCCAACGGTTGAAGTGATTCATCTCTCATACCACCGTTAGATCTACCAACCATCTTCACATCCAACGCGTCTCCTCGCTAGACATCAAAGTTTGATGAACCCGCTCAACACCTTAGCCATCGAACCCATCGACCTCAAGCCAAACACCCTCTCCCCAAATCATTTCTTTCTTCTTCTTCTCCTCCACCCGACAGTTGCAGAGCTGCAACTGCAACACCATGTACGCCACCACCATCTCTTCATCACCACCTCGAGCTTCACCATCATCCAGCTCCCTAGTATTTCCCTTTCTGTTCTTAGCATCAACCCTAGGTGCTACAGATAAGAAAGAGAAAGCTAGGGCATCAGTAGACGCAATTGGGAGCTGTGGAGCTGAGGAGGAGCAGAGGGAACATCAACAGGGCATGGGTCGAGCTTAATTCAGAAAATTGGTGAGAGAATTTGATTTTCCCCAAAATTTTAGGGTTTCGAATTAGGGTTTGTTTTTTGTTGTAAACTATAAATAGGAACTGATGTGTAGAGAAAACTGTTCTTGGACTAGCCAAGTTTCCACCCAATTTGGGTTAGGTTAATTCCAATGTTAAATTGCACTGTTAGTTTTTAATGTGTGTGCTCCTGTTAATTCATTGCTCCTGTTAGTTGCATTTTTACCCTTAATTGCATTTGTTCTTGTTCTTGATTTTAATTCTCTGTTTATATGAATGTTGTCATGTTAGTTCACCATGTTACTCACTGTTATGCTCACTGCCCTGTAATGATAGTGTAATGTTTGTCATGTTCTAAACCACCATGCTAGGGACTTGATGATGAATCCCTAATTTCTTATTGTGTAGTACATTGATCATATTGCTTTAGAAGGCTAAACAAGTTTAGGAAAAACTTGAACTTAGTTCATCATCACCTCACTTTCACAATGTATGCCAAGTATACTTTGTAGTTAGGTTCATGAGCTGTTGATAAGCTGCAACTCAGCTGAATTCATAATCCTTTGACTAGTTGTGCTGTAGAAAGACAATTAGTGCTTTGGAAATAATAGAACATAGTTGAGTTTAACTTTCTATAGGAGAATACATAGTAGAAGTTAGAGTGAATTCAAACCCTAGTTCCCATCCATAATCTACTTCATTCTCATCCACAATTCCATCTTCAACTGTTTAGCTTTGTTTTCTTGTTTTGTATTGCTTTTGCCTTGTTGTTTCTTCCCTGCCCTGCAACTCTGTTGCTTTTCTGTTTTGCATTTTCTTCACTGCTTGAGCAGCTGCAGTACTGCTGCTGTAACCCTTGCTGCATTGCTGCCTTTTTCTTCTACTGCTGCAATTGCTGCTGCAGCACTTGTGCTGCTTTGCTTCCCCCTGCTGCTGCCTCCTGCCTCAGCTGCTGTTGTTGCTGCCAAACTGCTGCAGCTCTTGCTCCTGCTGCTGCCTTCCTTTTCCTGCCTGCTGCTGCTGAGCCCAAAGCTCAGTTCACTTCCAAAAGCCTCTGAAGCCCAGTTAAGGCCAAAGCCTAGTTCACTACCAAACCCAAGTCACAAGTGAACTGTTAAGCCCAATTCACAGTTGAACTGTTGAGCCCAAAGCTCAAATCAGTTCACTGAAACCAAAGCCCATAGTCCACATTTCTGAGCCCAAGCTCAGTTCAATCCAATTCAAAATCATTCAAAGGCCCAAAGCACAATCATAACCCATTGGTTACCAAAATCCATTGGTACCCAAAGCCCAACAATAGCAAATTTAGGACCCCAATTAGCTAGAAAACTCCAAACACACCCGATCTCTGTGGATCGACCCGTACTTGCACGAGCTACAACCGACGACCGTGCACTTGCGGTATTACTGTAGGCCCCCGTTTTTATTGCGCTTAATTTTATACATATCTCCGGGCCCACCAAGTTTTTGGCCGGGGATAATTTCTATACCCTTTTTGAGGCCTGCCAAATATACGACCTCGAATCGGTGTAGATTTCTCAGAGACTGAGGCGGTTATTCATGGCGGAGAAGGCAGGCATAAAGGTTATAAGTTGTTACCCAATACCGTAAAGTCCCCAGTTGGTCTTTGGTGAGTTTCCAGTATTTTATTTGTTGTGACTCTTTCTCGCCCATATTATTAGGATCCTAAAACCGATATTATTATTCCATTGCAGAGTTTTTCTCCATCAAGTATTGATTGTCTTCGGTTCTCCGCCTTTGAGCAAGCAATTCTTGACTTGAGCGATGAAGAAGAAGCTGTAAGTATCTCTTCACATGTTCGATTATGATGCTTTATTGATGAAACGCTAATTGTTTGAGAATATGTCCAAGAGGATGTCGTTATGGAAATGGAGAGTGTTGCTACTCGACCGTATGATGAGAATAGAGACACAGGCGGTGCCAAGGATTTGGAGCCGAATGAAAGTAATGATCCTCCCACCGTTGACACGGACAATCCCAACTCCTTGAACGCGTTGGATACCTCTCAAGTAAGCATATACCCTGTACATTCTTCATAGAAGTATAAAAGTGCTGATTTTTGAATGAATGAATGTGAATCCATGTGCGTATATGAAAACTTAGTCAAATTTCGTCGTCAGAAAATTCGGAACCCAGCTTTTTAGTAGAAATGCCGTAGAATCTTCGTCCGGAATTGGATTTTGATGGTCTGGATGTGTAAATTCAAACCCGGAAAATTTCCAAGATTATTTAAAGAAGATTTTTAAGTTTTGAGCACGTTTAGAGCCTGAAAAAGGCGAAACAGTAAACTTCCAGGAGACTTTCAGGACTTTTTCAGATTGCGCATCACTTGATATTTTGGCCACATCTACTTCCTCGTTCATCGGATTGTCATGAAATTTTGACACGTCGTAGAGTACATCCATACAAATAGAATGGTATATGACGCATCCTAAAATTACTTGTAGATTGCTCCCAGTTCGTCTCTTAGTACATAGCAGAGTTCAGTTTCTTCAGACGGATTCATCGTAAAACGTGTTTTCATGACTTTTATGTTATTTGCTCGTGCCTTGAATGTATTATGATGAACCTTGATGATGTTGCCTTGTTTTTATAAT
The DNA here is from genome assembly GCF_003573695.1 of Papaver somniferum. NCBI lineage: Eukaryota > Viridiplantae > Streptophyta > Magnoliopsida > Ranunculales > Papaveraceae > Papaver > Papaver somniferum. The sequence goes on from NC_039362.1 coordinate 63,410,528, forward strand.
GTGTTTCATAATATCCTTTGGATTCGTGACTCTAACCTCATGTAATCTTCGTATTAGGTGCTAAATACCGAAGTTGAGGATACTGGAGCCAACGATGATAACTCTAACCATTCTGGAGTTATTGATGAAGATACAACCATCCCTGAAATTCAAGGCCATGAGAAGGTCGCTACTGATGTTACGGAAATCCAGATGGTTGTTGCCTCAGTGATAGAAGAAACCGAGACAGCAGCGGAGAATACCGAAGGAATTATTGCTTTGGTTGTGGAAGCCTCTCCAGTGACTGAGAACCGTATAATAGTGTATGAATATCCAACTACAGGAGTTGCTTTTGATCCTCCATTTGAAACTTCACTCCCATATCATGAACTGATCGGTGGATTCAACGTTCCCATTGGATATGCACGCTTGTACGAGACAATATGGAAGAAGTTTGGCCACATGATCGTTGACATGAATCCTGGGCGTGCTTATGCTTTAACCATGCAAGTAGGCGTTATCTTGCGTGTCGTGAGTGATATGTGTGCCAGACCTAGGAATACTGTGACTCCAGATATACTCTTTGATTGGGAGTTTAACTTGGAGAATTCAGAGAAACTTGGCCTCAACGTGAAATGGCTTCGCAAGCAAATAAACGTTATCAAGGATTCATGTGAGAAGAACATACCCTTTCCCAATGATGCTGTGAAGGAGAAGGAGGACAAGATTTCCAAGCTGACCGAGGAGTTGAACAAGGAGAGGACGGCTTTGCAAATCTTGAAGGATGCTGATGAGCGAAAGCCTTTTCTTGCTGATTTCATTTGATTATCTCTTGAACTTCTGAACTTCTGAGAGATGTGAGGTTTATACTTGGGTTTTGATATTTAGATGGTTTTGGATTGACTGATGGTTAAGGATTTTCTTGTAGATTTGATAGAGATTTTCTTTTACGAAATATGAACTGAATTTTGATAAATTGTTGAATTCAAATACTAATTGCAAGTATTGAAAACGTTTTGGAGGAATTGAAATACAAATGAAAGAAAATCCTAAATGTTAAATCCAAACGCCATGAATGCTTCGAACGCCCAATACCTCAAATGTCCAATAATTTCATATAAACGCCTTGAGCCAATTTTCGTGAATTACTGGCAGGGTTCTGTCATCTGTGTTGATCAATTTGTAGTATCCTCCGGCCACGGACTTAGCGACCATGAATGGTCCTTCCCAATTGGAGTTCCTTGTAGAATGAAGACCGCGCTGAACTGCTTTGAGAACCAGGTCCCTTCATGAAACTTGTTAGGCTTGGTCGATCGTGCCTTGAATATCTTCCGCTGATTCGGAATTCCCTGTTTGACGGAATTCCACGATTGTGGCACATATGGACACTCGCGCGGAAGAGAGTATCCAGCATAGTGTTGATCATGCTTAGCCAGGTCTTCAACAATAAACCTCTCGATGGAGTGACCGATTTGAAGAAGTTCTGAACCCAACCATTGGGTGTAATATTGCTGAGGTGAAGTTACCCACTCGTAGCTTTTGATGACTGCTAAATTTTTCATGGGGAGAAGTCCCTGGACCATAGTAGCGTATCTGAACATTGGTAATATTGGAGCATGAGGAGGAATAAGACTTGCCTGAGCTCGAAACCTTCTGACAAAGGTGTGCGGATTTTCTCCAAGTTCCTGCGTAAGTCCCATCAGAGTTTTTACTTCTTCCAGATGCTCAAACGGTGGTGCGTCCTCTGCTTCGTCTTCTGACTCGGAATCCTTGTCGATGACAGGATGTGTTGAAGGCATCGTTATCCTTCCAGCATGAATCCAAGTTCTTCCAAGGACCATGTCGTATCCAGGGTCTTCCGGATTATGAAAAACTTGGCCTAGTGCAGATCAATCTTTCCGTAACTTTGAGAGTGATGAAGCCGTATGCGTCTCTGGAGATTCCTTCGTGGTCCCTGATTGCTATGGGAGCGTGGGTGGCTTCCTGTCGAGTAATACCAGCAGCTCTGAGAGTTTTCAAAGGGATGATGTTGACAGCGGTACCAACATCGACGAACGCCCTCTTGAACTCATTTCCTTTAATGTGCACTGTGGTGAGCAGTCCCCAGTCATACATTTCTTTGTCGGTGGCTGAAGGTTCGGTGGTGGTCTCTTGGATCAGCAGACGTTTTCCGGACACGATGTGGTTCAGTGCAGCAAACATGTCTTTCCTTTGAGCTTTCGAAAGATACAACAACTCGCAGACATGTTCGATCAGAGATTGGACCGCTTCCTTGACAGGAGGTTCAGAGATGGTAAAAGTTCTGACTGGGAGGGGTTTTTTGTACTCCCTCAGTCCCCAGGTTGAGCTCTCCTGATTCGACCTTTTCTTTGAATATGCGCTTCAAAATTTTGCAATCACTTGTGGGATGGCTGACGTATCTATGGAAGCGGACATACCGAGGATTTTCCATGGCTTCTTCAGTTGGTTCCTTCTTGACATAAGGCAATTTGATTGCACCATCTTGGATCCAGGCATCGAGTAGTTCATTAACTTCTTCCATTGAACAGGGAAAATCAGGTGCTTCTGGATCTTCCGTATGCTGAGGAGGGACTTTCGAATTCTCCTTCTTGTGTGCCTTTGAAGGGGTGGAGGAAGTGCTTGTGCTGTGTGTGGTTCTGCTTTTCGCTTACTCCCTTCTGCGAACATTTTTGAAGGTTGCAGGTTGTACTGCTTGTTGATCAAACGCCTGCTTCCTCGAGTGTCTTTTGAATCCTCATCTTTGTAGACTTTGCTCTTTCCAAAAGAGCGGGTGCAGTGGTTGCCGACCTCTTCGCAGCTTCGTGAAGCTCTGAGAAAGTCTGGAATCGAAGGTTCTCCAGCAAGGCCCTGTAGACCGGGAGCATGCCATTGATGCACAAGTCCACCAGTTTGCTCCGTGACGTTTGGGTCATGACAATCCAGGGCTTGGACTCTGAACCTTTTCACATAATCATTGGGATTTTCACTGACCCTCTGAAACATTTTTCCAAGGTCGGAGAGGGTGACTTGTTCTGACACGAAGAAGTATTTCATGTAGAATGCGTTAACCATTTCTCCCCAATTGTTGATAGTCCCTGGTGCGATGTTGTTATACCAGGTGTATGCTCTGCCTTTCAGAGACTTTGAGAATTCCTTGAGACGAACGACATGATTATGTTCATGTTCTCACAGGGCTTCGAGAAAACGAGAGACATGTTCCCGAGCATTACCAGTTCCATCATATAAGGTGAAGGTTGGAGAAACGTAACCTTTATGGAGTGGAATCCTCTGCGTAGCGGCATGATAAGGAGGTTGATGACGATGGACATGCGATGTTTTGTCTTTTCCACGGTTCTCCAAGAGGTGCTCCAGATCCTCGCGAGTGATGAAATTCGATGATCCCTTCGCTGATGAGTTGTCTGCAGCAGTTTTGCGGACTTCGTCGTCTTCTACTGTATGGATTGGAATTACTTCAGGATCGTCGTATGAGGATTTCTCCTTCTCCTTTCCCTTCTCTTGAGTTTTCTCTGACATCTTGTCAGTAAGAGTTTTGAGATAATTACACAGCTCCTTCTGTGTAGCAGCCATGTCAGTCTGATTCTTTGCAAGAGTCTCTTGCGCTTTGATAAGATCAGCAATGGTAGGTGGTGGATCTCCTCTGAATTCTTCAGGGTATCGTCCGGACAGTGGATGACCTTCGATGTGAGGAAGATTAATGTCACCACCATCAGTGTTGGAGGTCGGAATTATCTCCAGGATATTCTGATTGTTGTTGTTGCTAGTGCTAGCACGGTTTGTGTTAGGATTCGGAACTGAACAAAACCTGAGATCAACCATCTTGTGAAATTGTGAGATTGCAACCGAGAGAATGATCTCCCACTGTGGTCGCCAATCTGTAGATGGGTAAAAACGATTTGCTGGTTTCTAAGGAATTGAGGAGACGACCGTATGGAGGAGACTCCTCGAACCGAGCGAAATGTTAAACCTCACACAGATGCACCGTTGCAAAGGGGGTGCTTTAGATTCGAGAGATCAATCTGTAGTAATCCGGCCTAAATCAAGACAATGACCGTTCCAGAGTAAATTCGGTCACAAAAGAGAATGGGTTGATCTGTAGGAGGGAAGCTGAGAAATGTGTGGAATCAATGGTAATCAAAGATTATCGGTGTGTTGTGAATTCTGAATGTGATAAGTTCTGAATGATTGAAATTTCTCAGTTGAGAGTAATTGCTCAATTGATGAGTTGATGATCTCGTGTTGTCGATGAGACGTGAGATTTATGATACTGTTGATACTGATGATTCAATCATGATTCAAAGAATTATTTATATTGCTGGAATTTTAGACACCATGATTCCGTGAAGTGTGACAGTTGATGGGATGAAAGAGTGCGGAAATGGAAATCTTGTTTGAGACCAGTTGCTTATCGTATGATGACTTGGTCGATTTTCCATCCACTACTTTGTGAACTCCTTCAACTGATTGCACGACTTGCTCACGTTCCAACATGTGTATGAACACACGTGCCATAGACCGCCAGACCAAAACCCTAGTTGATATCCCCCCAAGTGACACGATTGATGTCTCGTGTGATCGTGAAGTCTGTAGGGCAGACGTGATTTTAGTTAGTCAGTTGTTGACTTCATGGGATGATGAGTCCATGTATTTGATGAGTTGAATATGAAATATTCTGAGATTCATGACCTTAAACGTGTCTGTTGAGACAGAGGTATAATTCTCATGATGAGGTGAGCAAGTATTGCTCGTTCGATGAATTTTCGAATATTGGTTGATTGTTGAACCAATATTCCTTGGTTTGAGCAAATATTGATCATTAGAGCTAGTGTTGCTCATCTAATGATGATCAAAAATATTAATTAAAGTACTGGTGTAGAATCGAGCATAATTTAATAATATTAATGACCATGGGGTCGTCATAGAATTATTAAGGTTGGAGTCTGGAAGCATGGTCCTTGGACTCAGAAACCCTAATTTGGTCGATTGATGATCAATTCATGATTTGTTAGAAATTTAATCATGAAACAAAGGAAGGAGCGGCTACATGGGACCGTGGATCAACCATGTAGTGTCCATATGCTCACGTGAGAAAATACGAAGAACTCCTGAAGAGTTGACGATTTGTTGGTGAAAGAATGATTAAATGTTGGTTTAATCATTTATTCGAAAATGCTCGTCTGATCCTTAGGTGAGAAAACCTAATTAATTATGACGAAGTGAGGGACCGACCATGGGGTCAAGAAACCGGCCCTGGGTAGTCACGTGACCACCTGATGATCACTTCATGAAAATCCAAAGTGTTTGGAAGAGTCTTGGACCTAATACGTGCAATTGTGCAAATTAGGTCAAAACTGTGAAACTTGATGGGACTGGCTTCTGTAAGCCAAATATCCAATCTTGGTCGATCAGGATAGCGCGCTCGTGTCCCCAAGGCGTCCGCGTCTCAGTCCTGAGAATTTTGATATTTTCTGGCGTGCAATTGAGCATCCATTCGAGAAAATATGCCAAAATTGGGGTTTCGACGAAACTGAGGAAAACACCATGAGATGATGGAAAATAATTATAAAATAAGGAATAAGAAGGCGTGGGACTTCCGAGGCCAAGGCATGGTCGGCCGGTTGTGGCCACGGTCACGTGGTGCCTTTTCCTTAATTTTATAATATTTTGATGATTTTATGAAAAATTCATGAATTTTGAGAAATTTGATGAATTTAAGGAGTTTCCATGAATTGAAGGAGTTTTCATGAGTTCAGGGAAGCAAAAAAAAAATTAAAATAATAAAAACAAGGGCGTGTGGGACCATGGAGGCGCGGCCGGCCGGCTAGGGCCCGGTCCCACGAGTTTTCATAATTTTTAATATTTTTTTAGGTATTTTTTCATGATTTGAGGGAATTTTTCCTAATTTGAGAGAAATACCATGAAATCAAGGAATTTGATGAATTCAAGGAAAATAAAAATAATAATAAAACAAAGGGGCGTGTGGGACGGCTAGGGCATGGCCGGCCGGCCAGGTCCCGGTCCCACAAGTTTTCATAATTTATTTTATTTTATTATTATTTGGTGATTTGTGCAAAATACCATGAAATCAAGCAGTTTTTTCATGAAATTAGAGAAATAATAATAATAATAAAATAATGAGGAACCGTGAGGTGTGGGGCCGGATGGGACCAAGGCACGGCCGGTTGGCCCATGGTCACGCCCCACACTCCTTTCCTTAATTTTATATTATTTTTTATGGATTTATGACAATACCATGAAACCGAGGAGTTTCCTCGAGACGAAGGAGATTTGATCAAATGAGAGAATTTTCATCAAATCATGGAAAATAATGTATTAAAAATATAAAAACTGGCGTAGGACTGACCACGACACGGTCGTGTGTCCGTGTTCCCAGCACTTTGGTCAATATTTTTAATTATTTATTATTTTCTTCCCTATTTTGCATAGGTTCATCGTTTCGTTGTATTTTGAAATACTCGATCGAGCGGTGACTGTTAGTGCATCGTCGTTGAACACACTTTCACCATTTGGATCGGGGTTTACTTAGAGGTAGCTCAGACGCCCGGTTGTTGATTATTTATTACTAATTGTGGAATTCAGTGGAGAATAATTCACAAAACTGAGTAATAAGATGTTTATTATTAATTCATAGGATCAGCTGAGGATTCGACTATGAATTCAGAATAATAAAGTGAGCATTACCATTCCATGGGATCGTAGATTCGACCATAGAATCAGAGTAATTAAGATTTCTCTATTACCATTTATGAGACCAGTTGTGGATTCGATCATGAAATCGGAGTAATGAGATAATATAGTTATTGCTATTCTATGAGATCAAGTCGTGGATTCGATCATAGAATCAAAACAATTGTTTATTGCCATTCCATGGGACCAGTCGTGGATTCGACCTTGGAATAGGAGCAATTGTTATTGCCATTCCATGGGACCAATCGTGGATTCGACCATGGAATAGGAGCAATAATAGATTATTCTGGGAATTCAGTAGTGAATGTCACGACAGAATTAATCTTAATTAGGAATAATTAACTTTGTGGCTCTATACTAGCAGAGCAAACTATCTAGGAGCATTAATTATCCCGATATGAGCTTGTCGGCAAGTAATATCCTTTATATAGTCAGGGTAAACTCGTTGTTTGTTCCTGAAGACGTTATCGCTCTATACTAGCAAAGCAAGCTATCTAGGATCCGTCCATCTCGTGATACTATATAGAAATAATCACTGAAAGTGTTCATTATTCATGAGATATGTCGTTGTCCAGTCGTGAGACTACATATCTAAATGTACTCCGAGAGAAAGTACTCTCCATTGAGAATTTGATGAGAGACCCGTGTCTCAATACTCACGTCTGATTGTTGGATCATAGCTTCGTACAATTACGAGTTTACGATTTTAGCCCTTGTCGAAAATCCACCATCTACAACGTGTTGCAGTATAGAGAAGAAGACAAAGAGGCAGAGAAAGAGAGGGAATTCTATTCAGTAGAATAATCAGGTTACATGCATATGGATATCATATTCTTTATATACATGTAAAGGTAAACCCTTGGTTCTAGTTAGACCGCACATCTATGGGCCGTAGGCCCTACAATATGTTTTTCATTTTATACACATTCTTACTGGATATCATCTTGTTCTTTTGTTGTTATCTTTCTATTTCTTTGATTTAACACTTTGAAAATTTGTTTTACTTGTTTTTTCACCTGTTCTTTATGATTTCTCATTTTGTGTAACTAACTTTGTTTAATTCTCCAATATGTGTATGCAGTTTGCTTCATTTTAAATGGTGCTTGCCTGTTTATTCGTTGTGATCACGGCATTTGCTGAGTATGTTTACAAGTGTTTGCTAGAAAGTATCAATGGTGTTAGGGGTGATAAGAGTTGCTCCAGGTTCAACTCGTTGAGTTACGGTCTTGATGTATCCCGTGTTCCAATCAATTCAATAAATTTCAAATTTCGAAAAATTAGTTATAAACAGAATGTATGTTTTCTCTTTTTACTGGGTTGGTCAATAGATAGATTTAGTACTTTCCTCTTTAGGGCAGACATGATATCAATCTGTTTTCTTCTAGTTAGCCTGAATATTTGCAAACATTCATATCGTATCTTTTTCCTCGCGCCTAATCATAGTATATCCTTTGTTAATAACTCTTATCTCTGTCATTGCAACATCATAAACCCTAATTCCTTCGATAACATGGAAGCTGAAAATCCAAGCTCAAGCCAAGTGGATGATTTGTTTAACAAGTTTATGAAGGCAACATTTGAGTTAGGTGATACGAATGAAGTCGTAGTAGTTCGGCAATACGACAACAATGAAGAAGAAGAAGACTCGAACTGGGAAGCTAGAGTAATTGGAAAATTCATCATTTAATGGAGAATAAGTCACCAAAATGTTGAGAGGTTAACGTTTATCAATTTCACTTGTCCTTTCATGTCTCCTGAGGATATCAAAATAGTTGAAATATATCCAAATATAATGATATTCAAGTTCAGTAACTGGTCCTTATTAAACAAAGTAGTAGAGGAAAGACCATGGAGTGTCAATGAATATATGCTTGTTGTACATGACTATATATTAGATATGGTTTATACTGAGAAACATTGGGGCTTTCATCAATTTTGGAATCAACTCAAGTATCTACTACCAGAACATATGAACGTAGTTGTTGTAACTAAGATGGGAGAAGTTTTAGGAGAAGTGACTGACATTGAACCAAAAGATGCCATTCTAGTTGGAAGTGATCCTGTTAAGGTCTGTGTAAACTTTGATCTCTCGTTCCCATTGCAAAGAGGAGTCAAAGCCATCACTAATGCGGGGGTTTCTCGATGGATCAAATTCTTCTATGAAAGACAACCAAGTAGCATATGTACCGACCATTATGTCATCAACCACTCGAAGGGTGCCCGTAGAGGTGCTTCTAATTACCTAGCTAAAGCGCTTGAGAAGCCATATTTCTTTGGCAAAGTTAGCAATATCCAGGAAAAAAATCTCTACTTTGACTGCTCCTGTTGCAAAGAAGACTCAATGAAATTTGTCAAGATAATGGTTTTCGTCCCACCTAATAAACATGGTGTTGCCATTAATTTGGATTTCTTTCTCAAAAAGGATGGTTCTGAAAATGTTGAAGATGTTAGACTTGGTAAAATACTCAGAGCTGATGATGAACCTCCTCTTGTACTTTTTGAGAATGTGTTCTCTCCTCCTAATACCATTCTCTGGTAACAACACATCCTCTTAAACAACTCACATGGTCTCATGGAGATGAGTAAGCTTCCATCACATAAAAGGGGTTTCAAGTAACTACTACATTCATCTTTTCAATCTCATAAAAGTAATATTTTTTCTTTACATATACCGCTTAAATAATTTTCTCATCTTACTTATTTCCTTTATAATCATTGCATTATTCATTAAGCTTAAACTCCACTATGCACTCATTCACACTACATGTACTCCATTGCATTGTCGTTATCTCTTATTTTACACATCATACATTTGTTTTTTCGACCTCGAATCCATGAAAATCATATCTTGGAACGTATAAGTACGTAAATCCTCTTATACCATAAATCACTTAAGCGACTTAATCGAGCTCAAAACCCTGACATTGTTTTTTTTTTGTGTATGTGAAACTAAAATAAGTCAAGTGATAAGCAAAGCTTCTCCGGAATCAGTATGAAAACCCGAATCATGTCTTTATTGAATCCAGAAGGACTATCTGGTGGTTTAGTGCTTCTGTGGAAAAATGGTTATTTATGTGATTGTAAATGGTGATTTTCGGACCAAGGGTAAAACAATCATTTTATAACCCAAGGGTAAATTCGAAATTTTTGTAATCCAAGCAAAATCATAACTCTATCAAAATGTCGAACCTAGTCGAGGTACTCAGGCCCATAAATGCGGTCATCCATTAAGATATGCATAGGATCTTGCGAACTTAAACAGTATGAAGCCTAAGAAAGGATGACGAAGTTCAACTCCTGAAGAAACAAATGTTAATTCAAGAAGAATCATGGGTAGGCCCGGAGAGCCTGCATCACTCCGATCCGAAGAGCTTCCACCACTCCGAGGCAAAGAGCTTTCATCACTCAGAGAAGAAAAGCCTCCATTGCTGGCAGAGAGTCTTCATTGCTTAAAAGGGAAGAACCTTCGTCGTGCCAAGGCGGGGAACCTTCAACACTTAAAGGAGAAAATTCTTATTAGAGCATTTCTAGGTAAACCCACCAAGCATTGGTATGTCAAGGTTTGTTATCATATTTTAATATCAAAACTCATAAGTCGTTTGATTAGATTACTAAACTCAACTTCATTAGACTAGAAAGTATAGAAATGTTGAGACATACAAGTATTACTCTAAAGACCTGAAGAATCTGAATACGTGTCGTCATCAATGAAGACATCATCCTTCCGCTTGAGGTTGCTAATACATGACTTGACTTTGTTAGAGTATTGCTCGGTCGAACTACAAGTATTGCTATCTCAAACATGTTATCAAATTTAGTTGATCAAAACTATATCTTGATTTCTAGTCTACATTTAGTCAAGTCTCGGATTAGGATAAAAGTGTGTAGTTGAGTACCAGACATCACTATGTTTTACCGTTTGAAGGCTAAAATCAACCGAAGCTTTTGAAGAGCTTCATGAACAAAAGGTAAGTGTACACTGAACCACCTATTACTAAAGTTTCGAGTAATAGCAGAAATTTCGAGTCAAGTTTATTTTGTTAATTATTCTCAAAATATGTTGACTAAGCTTAAGAACATTTGTTCATACTTTATGAATTTGGTTAAGAACAATTTATTGTTTATGACCTTAATTATGATTCAAGATTATCATTTGAAAATAGCCTTGAACAGTAATATGTGTCATTGATGCTATTCAGGAATATTTCAAATTGATTATTAGAGAGAAATATATAACTATTGTAAATCTGGATACAGGACGGTGATGGTATTTTTCAATGATGTTGTAGTAAGATGATTCATTCACTCAGATTTGTTGAGAATTTGTTTTAAGACTTAATAAAGAAAATAAGGAAAAATATATATACACAATTTGTCACAAGATGAAGAGAGGCTGAGACGCGGGATTCCACTACTTTTCATATTGTTATGGTTCAGTCATTAACTCTAGACAATATAGCTCAAACAAAAGAAGTTGTGACTCTAGTTCTTTGCAAAAAATAGATTTCGTAAAATATTATTTGTAAGTTAAAAGCATGACGCATCTGAAGTATTTAGAACTAAGCATGCGACATCTAACAAAATAACAAATAATTAATATAAATCATAAAACAATTAAATCTATGCAAAAAGTCAATAAAAGAATTAATTCATTTACCACAATCATGAAAAGTTGCTTCCTCCGTTGTCCCAGTGATGGGGTCTAGCTCCGCATGGTGAAAACACACTCAAAGGAATTTTCCATTGCTCAAAAAGGTGTTTACAAGGAGAAAAGGTATAAAACAGAGCCTTTGTAACAGTTATAATTGTTACAGATACAACAATAAACTGTTACTGACGCTGTAGCTTCTACGACTGTCACTATGTGTCGCAACCACTGTAGCTCTACGACCCACGGCTAAGCGTCGTTGTCACTGTTGGAAAACGACTGTCTTTGGCAGTCTGTTCTTCGTTTTCTACAGCAGCAGAAAAATATTCTCTGCAACTCGTCCAATATCTTCTCTGTAGCTCTCTATTCTCTTCCCCAACTCTCCATCCTCTGTCTAAGCCTCCAATTTATACTCAACAGGTACAAGAATATCGCCTCATTACTTCCTATAATCTTCCATTACTCGGCAGTAAAGAAGATATATTTTCTTTCCTTTCTTCTCTCCTGCACGCGTCTACAGCTGCTGAACTCTCCTTATTTATCTTTGTCACGATCCTGTCTGTTGTTCGAGTCACCTAACATGTGTATAACACGCTCGAATTCTCCAAAACTCAAGCAAACCCGTGAACTACTCCTCCGGTGAACGTGTTGCTCTGTTTCACTCCATGACACGATTGAGCCAATTCTGATTCAAACGAACACCCATACCAGCTTTCTATTGTCATATCACGTCCACCCATGAAGTTTCAGCGATTGAGTTAACCTCTAACCCCTCCAAATTCCGATCGAAAAATCCACAATTTGAGAATGAAAATTTCCCGCCAAAACAAATTTAAACGAAGAAGAAAGGGTTGTCCCTTATCCAACAGCTGGGGTGCGAATAGAAAAGAAGGTGCCCCTTAACCAACGGTGAGAGTCCGAATAACACGTGTCCTCCAAGGGTGCCCCGGGCAACTTTTCGAGCCGAAATTTCTAAAAATATTTATTTCCAAAAAATACCTACAAACACACAAAACACCATAATAAGGACGAAAACGAGTACTAACAATATGAAACATTGAGGACAAATTAGACACATAAATGCGTCTATCAAATACCCCCAAACTTATTATTTGCTAGTCCTCGAGCAAAACTAATAAAAAATAAAACCGAGTTAATTTCGGGAGGGTTTACCAGAGGTGTACCCACAAAACCATTACTCTAGACCCTAGCTATCTACGCAGAACCTTGGAAGGCACTAAAGAATCTCATTGGTTGGCATACAATCACTGACTACAGGAGGAAGTACCCTGATGCGAAATTCCAATTGTTGTACACGAGTTTGCACTCAAGCATACTAAAATTCATATAAAGTGACAGAGCTCTACTCAGATAGTTTCTGGACATCATAACCGGAGTCAACCAATCACATGGAAAGATTAAGAAGATGGATAAAGAAAAAGATGGTTTAAAGTGAACGGTGTTTCCCATATCTGTCTGAAGGCCTCTGCCAGGATGAACCTATCCTAATGGACTGAGATACCCGTCAGACTAATATCAACACAACTGGCATATACAAAGGGACCAGCGGTCGATAATCCTAACTCTAGGTCAACACAACTGGCATATACAAGGGCACCAGCGGTCGACTTTATTGAATTTATTCCGATTGGTCTGATGGTCTAGTCTTTTTTTTTTATGGTATCTCAATCACCCTATTTCACCCTAGCAAAGGTAACAACTTGAATCGTGTGCCCCACCAAATCACTTAAAAAATAAAAACAGAAGGATTGGGATTCAACGAGATATGGCGAAACTACCATGTTTTTTTTTTTTATTCTAACACCTGAGCTCTGTGCTTTTATGAATAGACTTTTTAGATGTTTCCATCTAATCAGATTGGTTCCTCAACTCCTACAACCAAGATGTTTCCATCCACTTAGATAGGTTAGTGCTATCCTTAATAGGCATAAATTTCTAGGCTCTGGAGTTTATTTATACTGCAACTAAAAAGTTTCTCCCATACCCCCAAACTTAAATCTAACATTGTCCTCAATGTTCTAAAGATAAAATTAAAAGCATGAACAAGGAGAAACTGTTACCACTTGAAGCAAAAGAGTTAAGGAAAGATATTATCGTGTTGCTTGAGCATGGATTACCTCCCAAGAAGTGCTAAGTTTAAAGTCTTCATCCAGACATCGGAAGGAATTAGTCACCTCATAGAATCATATAGAAGTAGTCGGAATAACTGTGGGTCATCTGGATCAAAAATTATTACCCACAAGAAGAGGAAACTGCAACAGACCAAAAAGATACCGAACATACCCTTGTTTAAGACAACTACATCTAGTTGTGGCTCAGGTTCAGGTTCTATAACTGGGTCTAGATAACAGGTTTTCATCGGTTGGATTTCCTCAAAGCTAAGATCCGGTTCAGGTATTAGAGTCTGGAAAAACTCAACTAAGAACTTAGAAGCACATAACAACAACCTGAATAATTGGGGATCCTCTAAGTCAATTAGATTTGACTCACACAGCTGACCACAATGAAAGAGGTGGTCTTCCTTAAGAAAATGTGTCGACCCTAATATCCTAAAGTGATTAGGTTTAGTCTCAAAACTTAATAACCGACACATCTTAAAATCAAAAGTTCCCATAATTGGAAGAAAAGTTTTTGGTGGGAAAAAAAAGTCAATCTTGGTATCATAGCCTGGGTTAACCACATCAACCAGAGGATGGGTTTCTAACAACTGAGCTTCTTTCTGTACATCATTAGGTTCGGGAAAACGTGTATGAAGATAATCTTGTAAGATGGTTGAGGCACAAATGTCAAGTCCTACAGGAAGGTACTTTCTAAGAGTTAAAGCACACGGAGAATGATAATCACCCCCAATCTTAGAGTTTTCTGTGTCTCTAGAAAGACTAGTCACAACTTCCCTAATTTCTAGATCATCATATTCCTGGAAATGGTCAATAGATTCTTCTAAGTTGGGTTCATCCTCACTCATTTCTACGAGTTTATCATCTTCTAAGACTAGTGTTTCTAAATCGCTAGATTCTAAAACAGTATTCTCAGGGTAAACTCTTTCCTCTAAACCATCATCACAATCATATAAAGGATTATCAGAGAAAGTTTCAACTTGAGCATATTGTCGCTGGAATAATTGAAAATCTTTGCTTGGATATAGGTCGATGATCGAGTTTTTACAGTGGTAAGAAATAGTGGTTCGTTAAGACTTGTAGAGATTATGTTCTAATTTAATTTTAAATACTAAAAATAAAGAAAATTAAACAAAGATTATAACAAAATAATTTAGAGTACCGAGGCTAAGGATTCCACCATTCACCAGTATTTATGTGATTCAATATTAATATTTATCATGCAATTCTAGACAATATAGCTCCAACAAAAGAAATTGTGAATCTAAATTATTTCCTATAATAGATTTTCAAAACATCAATTGTTAATCGCAAGCACGATGCATCAAAATCCCTAGACTAAACACGCATCATCAAAAGAAAACACAACTAATTAATAAAAATCATTTAATCAATTTTAACTTAGTGCAAATAATCATAAAATAATTGCAGAAAATTAATTAAATTGAAATTACCACATAATTTTCGGAAAAATGGCTTCCTCCGTCGCCCCAGTGATGGAGTTTAGCTCCTCATGCGTGAAACACGCTCAAAATTCATATTCATTGCTCAAAAGTGTTTACAAGAGGTGAAAATATACTAAACAGAGAAATGCAACGTAAATTATCATTGCAAAACAACTGTTACAAAGAACGATAAAGACAAAATGTCGTTGTAACTGTTAAACATTCACTGAAATGACCATTACATCTATAGGAAAAGACGACAATTTTTAAAAGATTGTCTTGAACAATACAATGTTCCTCGTTCTTCTTCTTCTTCTTCAATGGCAGCAGCATAGAGATTTTGTAACTCTCGATTATCTACTCCCTAGCCTCTCCTAACTCTCCACAATCCATTTGTGACCTCTCCCAACTCGATTTATAACCTCCAGGATAGATATCTCTCGAGTAAATGCCCAAATCTTCTCACAGTCAGGAAAAATATCTGCCAGATTATTTTGTTCCTTTTCACGCGTCTTTGAGTTGTCCAAACACTCCAAATCTTCCAGAATAAAATCTCAGGAAAGAATATTGTTTTTTAGTCAATACGTATCTTCCAAATATATCCAAAGAAAATCAAACAAAATCTGAGAATGTTTTCTTTCCTGGTTTAATCGATAATCACTGGAAACCTTTCTCTTTCATATGCAAGAATTGATTACCCTGTTTGTTTAGTTGCGACAAGCTTCAATCTATCCAGACTCCAACAGACTCCGACTAAATCTCGTGAAAACAATCTCCAACAAATTACGCAGAAAAGATAATTGTTTTCCCGCAAGATAATTGGTGCCCTTAACCAAATAATGGGTGCCTTTAGTAATTTTCATTGGGTGCTTTTAGTAAAAATATTTGGGCGCCTTTAACACATATCCAGGGTGCCTTTAGTAGTTTTCTATGGAGGGGGGTGGGGGTAGGGGTTGCAAACATCACTTTTCAAGGCAGTTTTTCCACAAGAGGTATTATTTTCCAAAAACACCTACATACACATAAAATACAAAATACGTACAAAATCGAGCACTATCAACATAGAGAATTGAGAACAAATTAGACACAAAAATGTTTGTATACCAGTCGAGTAATTCCAAGTGAATGAAACTCATATTACTATGTTAGAGGAAAGGTATAAATGCAAAAGTTGAAGTAGACATCAAGAAGCAAATGAAAATGGGGAGCTGGTTATATACAACTGCAAAGCAAAAAGTTTAGGTTAAATACCCATTTGAGAAGCATCCTAGGATTATCTGCCTGAAATACTATGTTTTGGAGCATGATGAATCAAGATGTGAAGAAATTGCTTTTGATCTATGGATCTTTAGAATGTCGGAGGATGGTTTTCAAGACATATATGCTGCAAATGCACACAAGGTGGAGGAATTGCTAATAAACAATGGTGGGACTGATTACTTAGATGGGCCGAGTGATACTGAACTAGATGGGCTCGATCCGAGAAGAACAAAAAGACATAGAGAGGATGCTAGAGAAGATAATCTCATTCTTCTCGACCACAACTACCAAAATCTCATCTAAATTCAAAATGATGAACTGATAAAAGAAATCCTAGCTTCTGAAATTGACTGGTAGGTCTCTAAACAGTACCTGCAATGACTGCAAGTGCACAGTGCCAATTGTGTAAGGTGCAAATACAGGTCGATCCTCAAGGACAAGGTAGGTATAAAGTTGAAACTACGGTCTTATTGATTTCGAACAAAGAGTAACCAAAAGGGGTTTGTTGTGTCGATACGACAAGATTATTGCAGATATTAAATCAGAAAGTAAATAACAAAGATGTAAACACTGAGAATGAAGGTACTGGGATTGTCAAATCCACCCCTAACCCGCTCTATGTATTCAACTAATTATACTATTCTTGTCCTTGTAACAGATAAGGGTGAAGATATTTCATTCACAACTAAGGTATCTTTCCAAAGCATTAACTGTCTAGTTAAAGCACAACTAATCTAAGGATCAATAACAATCGGATTAAGCTTGAGTTGTAGTACAACCAACACAATGTTATTCCAACTACAATGGATGCATGACATACACTATGAGAGCAAATGTTGACATACTATGATTAAATCTATCCTAAAACAGTTTAAGCATTCAAGAGTAACACAAATAGTATGAATAACATAGCAGAAATCTAGGGCTTCATCTAAACCCTAGTAAATGAAATTAAAACATGATGAAGATGATTAAAACACGATTTATATTAAAACTAGATGATCCAACCAATCTTAGATTATTACACAAATTGCAGTAACCCCTATTCATACACAAATTTCTTCTCAATCCCTTAAATTTGATAATTAGAGAATACACACTCACCAAAACGCATTTTCTGACAAGTCCCTCCTTCAATTCATCTCTGCAAGCCTAGTATTACAGCTGTTAAGGCTAACCCTAATCTTACCTCTCTCAATCCTACAGTCTAGGGTTACTGTTCTTGATAAGAAAAGAAGAAAAGATGGAGAGAGATAGAGATTAAGATTTTTATTAATGGCCAGTTGAGAGGGAGGCTGGACTCAGAGATGGTCGGGGATGGAAGTGATGGAAGGATGTGAAATGATGGTTTTGCAGAGTCTGTAGGGAAGAAGAAAACAAAGTGAATGAGATGTTTGGCTTCTGCTCGACTAGGAGAGGAATAAAAGGTGCTCTGGTGATAGGCAGATACACCAAGATTTGATTAATCCATTGGAGATGTCGTTAGATGTTGTGTAGCTTCAATCAAATGGTTGGTAGATTTTGGGTCTTCTTGAGGAATCTTCTTTCAGGCCCATGTCTTCTTCAAAGCTAATATCTCAAGCCCACTCCTAGTTTTAGGTCGTGCAAGCGACATTCTTCACCCATGGATGAGGTGCAAACAACATTCTTCACTGCTTTTTAGTGGGAGCTTTGTTGTCTCTCTTCTATTGTCACCAATTCTCTGCTCTTTTGGCTTCTTCATTCATCCAAGATTAATTTAGTACCTAAAAACACAAAGTAAATTAGTAAAAGTATTTATTCTAGAAAACAATGAAAATACAGAATTTGGGATAATATATGATTTTAAAAGCGCAAAAGATGAGTTAATTGCCAATAAAAAGGTGTAGAAATATGCAATATTTGGCACTCATCATTGGCTGAGAAAATCACATGAAAAATCAACCCAACAATATCAGTGATGAAGATATGAGGATGATAGATTCAGGTTTGGATGAACGGGAACATCTTGCACATAATACTCTTCTCCCGGATACTCTTGCATAAAGGAACATTGCGAATCAGATTTTTATTCTGATTCGGCTAGTATGGTTACAGGCTCCATACTCAGAGTATGAAACCTTTCTATAAAGATGACACCTAGCATTATTTAAAGTCTCCTTTTATTAAAAAGGGTTAATGAATAATTAGTTTTAACGAATTTCTAATTTTTTTGTCTTACCTTTTTAAACGTAATTCCCATTTATTAAGATTAACCAGATTTATTTTTAAATTTTTTCAAGGACTTTTAGGATGATGGTTAAGTAGCCAAGAAACTCAGCAACAAAGAGCAAACCAAAAAATAAAAACAAACGCATGTCGTTCAGCTCAGCTGGCAGGATTTACAACAAATAGAGTTTTTGCCCAGTTTTTTATACACCGAAGGTAACTACGGATGTTTAAAATACATCCTCAAACAACCAACACAATTGAGTATACGTAATAAATATTAGTAAATGAAATACATAAGAAAGAAACATGCCATATCTCCAGCATTAGCCCTTGAAATCATTAGTATGCATAAACCATATTCGGGAAGAGAATGAATGGAATTTTGTAAAGTGAAAACATAAGAGATACAGAGAAGTTTCATACAAAGTATAATGATTGAGATCCATTACAGCAGTAACAGAAAATAATGTATCATTCCAATCGAATCTGAAACTACCTCTCTAAATGTAAACTAACAAAGTAAATTCAAAGGCTTAGGAACAAAAGGTATTAAAAATGAATCCAAATGGAAGACATTATAAATCAACTTATCCCTTGTTTCCATTAGCAGCAGCAGAGGCGCCAACACCAGTACTAGAGTTTGGTTGCGGAATATCGATACCCTGTTTGACGAACAAAAAGTAAATGAAAATATATTTATTGTTTAGCAAAAACCAACAAAGCACATAAGAAAGAAAATATATACTACCTGAATGTCTTTTTGGGGTACCCTCTTGGGAGTTTTTTTCTTGAAAGCTATATCCAATGCCGACTTGTACTTACCATCATGGTCACCTTTCTTCTTCTTTATCGGCGGATCCCTAATTTTAGTTTGTTCATCAACATTCCTTCTTTTGGCTTTGGGACCTTTGACATTACCAGCTTGTTTACTTTCCTGTTGTTGGAACTTTTTTGCCTCCGTTTCAAAGTTTTCTGGTAGTCGTTTAATTCTTCTGTACAAGCATCCAAATGGCGTCTTACAATGGAACTAGACTCTTCATCTATGGACCCCTTCATTGCAACAACAAGAGCTGTATTTGCTAGGTCACTATAACGCACACTTGAGGATTCATTGTAATCTGCTACTATTGGAGCCCCAAAACTGTCAACAATAATACCGTCTCTTGCTTTCATAGTCCATCTCTTAAGAAAGTAATTCATAGGAATCTCTGATATTTTTCTCGAAAGAAGTACTCGCAATGCATGAACACATAATATGCCTGTAAATTGAAAACCATTGCAACGACACTCTACTTTCTTTTTTTTTTTTTAATCAAAATGCACTTTGCGGTCTTTGTCATTCTTGAAGGGAACTAGCATCTCCACCTTATG
Organism: Papaver somniferum; assembly: GCF_003573695.1. Classification (NCBI taxonomy): domain Eukaryota; kingdom Viridiplantae; phylum Streptophyta; class Magnoliopsida; order Ranunculales; family Papaveraceae; genus Papaver; species Papaver somniferum. The sequence goes on from NC_039362.1 coordinate 63,430,285, forward strand.
AATATAAATCAAATCATTTTCACTTTCAATATGTTCCAAATAACAACCAATTTTTTTAAGCTTGTCTCGAAACATTTTGAAAATTTTAGAAGTATATATAGTAAAAACTCTCCGGAGGAATACTCCATATAAGAATAAACTCCATAAAAGAATAAAAATTTATGGTCCCGACTTGGGCCAGTTATATTTAAGAATAAGCTTCCTATTGAAATAAGTCATAATTTTTTCTGGTCCCGTCTTAAGGAAACTACCTCCATATAAGAATAATTGACAACATACTATAAATATATAATACTTGTCGTACATCAAATTAAGATGAAGAGATTCTTGTAACCATATTACAAGTTCGTTTTGCTTCAAAATGAATTTTTTAATTTTTTATGCACAACTTAATACGAATGTCTTCAAACTCATTTGATTTCATTTGCTAATTTTCGATGTGATAATTGTGATATATGTGAATTGTTTTATTACAAATTTTGCATATACATAAGTATGATAAAAATCCTCATTTAAATAGTGTTTGTATATATTTAGATACATTTTCGTGTTTCCTATGTATATGCATGAATATGCCCAAATATACATATGAATTTTTTTTTTGGTCTATTCAAGTTAGACCTCCATATAAGAATATTTCTTTTGTGGTCCCTATGATATTCTTATATAGAGGTTTTACCGTACCTTGAATGCTTGCCTTTCGAAAGATACTGCAGATACTAAAATATGTTTAGTAATTTGCTTACAGCGATAATCTGCTTGAAGCTCTTTCTCCCTCCAATTCATAGTCGCTTTCTCATATTGCGTTATAAAAACATTTATGCGGAGGCTGGAGTTCACATAACCCTTAACAAAACTATAAACACTTTCACTTCTTTGTGTTGATGTCATTCCTGCACAAAAATTCGCTTCCATACACAGGAGCCCGTTTCGTAAAGAATACAAGTTGGTTAACCATTCGTTTTCAGACAAAGAGTACTTTGTAATCATAGAAACCCAAAGTGTCTCAAACTCTTCTTCAGTCTCAGCATTGTACATGCAACTTTGAAAATCTTTTTCGAAATCTGTATTAGCTGCATAAACGTGAGAGAGATGCTTCGTTGCATTCTGATATATGTGCCACAAACACAAACGATGATGTGTATCTGGCATAACTTGCTCTATAGCATTACTAATTGCTTGGGCTTGGTCTGAAAAAATATTTTTTGGATGTTTTTCGGACATTGCACTAAGAAATGATTGGAACGCCCAAACAAATGATTCTGTTGTTTCATCTACAAGTAAGGCCATCCCAAATAACATAGACATTCCATGATAATTAACACCTACAAATTGTGCACATGGCATGCCGTATCTATTAGTCATAAATGTGGTATCAAAACAAACAACATTTCCGAAAAATTCATAATCTATTCTTGCCTTTGCATCTTTCCAAAATAAGTTGCATGCTTGGTCGTTTTCATCCACTTGTACTTCATACATAAAATCTGGATTTTCTTTCTTCATACGCCTTAAATAATTTAATTGTGGGTTTGGATATAGAATTTTAAAGGTGGAATTCATGGGTCTAGGGGATTTGGTAGAATTATGTTTTCCTCTATATGTTTGGTTGTCCGAATCCTTGGAATCACGTTTCCTACAGGATTCAATTTTCCAGCAAATCTTCTATATGGAGTCCGACCCCTCCCTCTAAGATTTGTTGGGAAACTTATCAAGGAATTTATGGACCCACTTTTTTTTAACTCTAAATCCCATATATATGCAATTTTAAGATTAGAACTGTCAACGGGGCAAGCTAGGGTCAACTCGGCCCTAGCTTGACAAGCCACGGACGGGTTAGAGTCAGCCTTAGCCCTAGTACTGTTAATGTACAAGCCCAAAACCCCAACCCTAGTCCTAGACGGGTTGGCTCTGACGGGTTGCGGGTTGGCTTGTCAAATGGGGTGGCTGAAACGTAAAATTACTTGAACGTATAAAAAACTCAGTGGGCAGAGGTATTCGAACTCATCCCATCTTGGTTCGTATCTGAAAACTATAACCACTCTTCGATTTCGTGGTTGTTGATTAGTTTTGCTTGTTATTTTATATATAATGTTATATTTATGTTGGTCGGTGCTTTACAAAACGCTAAGAAAGCACTAAGTACTCTGTAACCCTAAATCAAATAAAATTTAGATTGTATTAAATCATTTAAGGAATATTTTAACTTTGATTTCTAGCACAAAACCCTAAAATCATCCTAAAATTCCTAAATTAGTAACTTAAAATTCTTAAATTAGTAACTTAAAGGAAATGGACGGGTTGGCTGGTAACCCGCGGGTTAGACCTAGCCCGGCTTGTTTTCTATTAGGGTCGGATATAACAGACCTAGCCCGGCTTGTTTAGGAAACAAGCCCAACCGGCCGGGTTGAAACAAGCCAAGTTAGGGCTAACCTGCGGGTCGGGTTACTAATTGACAGCTCTATTTAAGATTTGAGGATAATGTCAAACGGTACAAAGACTTTAATACAAGAAAACTCTATAAATCCTAGGAATTTATATTGAATTACCAAACACAAAGAAATTTACATGATTTCCAGAATTTATAATCCCATGAAATTATAAATTCTTAAAAACGGTGAATTATGCAAACAAACCCACCATAAATCAACTTGAGCATCCCCTTCTTTGTATATCTCCCTTAGTCTTTTCTGAAACTCGTTCTTGCAATCAATTTGGGTAAAGTTCAAATATTGGGAACCACCAAGTTCACCACTCATAATACCAAATATCTGAGTTGGTCCACAACCTCCGGAATGAAGTGATTCCATAAATGTAGTTTGTTGCGGCAATATCTTCCTTTGGGACCTTAGAAGATGTCCCTCTGTTGAATCTACAAGTTTGTGATTATGTTCTTGGATGAATTTCGTTACAACAAATTGATCACCCTTAGCAATACACTGAATGCGTGCCATACATCCTGTATGCATATCTGGGCGTGCCTTTGGTGGTGTCCCTTTATTGTGTCTCTCTTTAAAACCTTGTTTTGAGCAAAGAATGACCCTTTTCCGAATTTTATCATCTTTTGTACGTTTAACAGCACCTCTACAAATACTAAAACCAACTCTTCTGGCATACTGATTGTAGAACTCGTACATTTTCTCCTCTGACTGAAACACAGTTCCTTTTACTGGTATATCATAAGCTAATTTGTTATGTGAAATTTTTTCTAAAACTTCTTCAGATAATAAGTTATGTTCATCAATTACATCTATTTTATCTGAACCAACGTTAGAGAAATCACTATCAGAATAAGTTTTAAAGTCATTATCATCATAAAGTAAAATAGTTAGGGTTTTGATTACCTTCATCATCGTCACTGCCTTCCGACTCTAGTTCCCATTGACCATCATTGCATCGATCTAAATTATTGCAATTTTGATCAACTACTTCATTTGGTATTAGATTAAGATCCCATTGATTATTACATTCTCTTCCCGACATCGATTTCACAGGCATTGCTGTTTTTAACAAAGAAGACGAGTAAGATTTTTATAAAGAGCAATGTATTTCTCTAGGGTTAAAACTGATCACGTTTAGAAAGATTTTCTAAATTTTTTCTTATCATTAAATATCTTTTATTTTTTTCTTTTTAGGAAATCTGGTTAATCTTAATAAATGAGAATCACGTTTAAAAAGGTAAGATCAAAAAATTAGGAATTTGTTAAAACTAATTATTCATTAACGGTTTTTAATAAAAGGAGACTTTGAATAGTGCTAGGTGTCATCTTTATAGAAGGGTTTCATACTCTGAGTATGGAGCCCGTGACCATACTAGCCGAATCGTTTTTATACCTTCCTATAATCAATCTGTGTATTTTATTATCTCCTCTAGCTTCAATTCTTCTCGTCATTGCTTAATTATTTTCAAACTTCATTCTTTAGATTTTATGATTGTTGATTTACCTAATTTTCATGTTTTGCCTTGTCATAGAAAACCAAATTTTCTCTGAATCAATTCTAGTTGTCCTTTAAATTTTTTTAGTTGTTTCCTCCAAAAAGATTACTTGGGTGAATCTGATTCTTAGAGTTTGGAATTTTAAGGCTTCCAATTCCCTTAGTGTAGACTTAAGGTTTGTATCTTATAATCACGTTTGTTGTTCTGTTATTAATTTTGTTGTCCCAAATAAAGAGATTACCCAAGTGAATTTGAATCTTAGAATCTGAAATCTTAGGGATTTCAAATTATCTATTGTAGACTTGGGATTTGTAGCTCATAACCATAATTACTACTCCATTAATCCCACTGAGTATTGTTTTCATTTTAAGGTTAAGAAAAAAAATTCTAGCAGAACCTACTCCTCATTTGTTAGATACTTTTCTTAATCATATAGACATGAAAATTATTTCATGCAACGTTCAAGGGTTTGGAAACAATACCACCAGAAATCATCTTAAAGACCTAACTAGATCAAATAATCTTGATTTGATCTTCCTTTGTGTGACCAAAAATAAAATAAATAAAATTAAAAGATTCATTGCTAGATGTGGTTATATGAGTGCAGTCTTTATTGAGCCAATTGGTCTTTCTAGCGGGCTTTGCCTTATGTGGAATGATGGCATTGACATGCAATTTAATATGATAAATTGCACTGTAACTTTGGATGCTAGAGTCCCTCCATACCTATTAACCTGTTTGTATGGTGTTGTCAATCTAATTGATAGAGGTCACCAATGGTCTCACCTGAGTAGTATCAATTAAAATTGCATAAATTCTTGGGGTCATGATAGGTGATTTAAATTTTATCTTGTCAAATGATGAGAAAGAAGGTAATTTTCCTCTAACTCAAAACCAACTAGATGGAAATAACCTTTTTCTCTAAAATTCGGCTTGCATAGTACGGACTATATAGGTATTGTTAGAGCACTGCTCGGTTGAACTCGCATGCGTTTCTATCTCAAGTATGTTTGTCAATGTTAGTGATCAAAACTATAAGTCTTGATTTCTAGCCTATTTATAGATGTCTCGGACTACGACATAGATAGTGTAGTTGAGCTTAGATTTCACAAAGTTCATCATTTGAAGACGAAGAACTACTAAGGGGAGCTAGTGGAACTTCTTCAACAAAAGGTATGTGGAGACTTGAACTCATATATAACTTGGAAAGTCTATTTCTACTATCTCCTATATTGAGACATAAGTCGTGTTAAGATATAGTTTTCTCTATACACAATTGAGATTTCGAGCTGAGTATATCTCGCTTACATATTTCTCGAAATATGTCTTGGTAAGCTTTCGCTTCGACCAAGTTCATCTTATATCATGAGAAAATTTCCGAGTAACATCTTACATGGTTTGTGTGATACAATCATTTGATGTAGGCTTGGAATGTTTCGATAATGATTATTTCAATATCTTGAAAATTGCTTTGATGCTAATAGTGTGTGAAAACTGTTATAGCATAGCTCGGTTGAACCCACTAGCGTTGGTATGTCAAGTTAGTTGTCAATTTTAGTTTCCAAAATGCATTCTTGATTTAGCATACTAAAGATAGTTTCAGACTAGATTAGGTCTAAGAAGTTGAATCGAAGCTATTCTTAAAGGATGAAGATTGAAGACTACAAGAAGACATCAACAAAGGTATGTGATTGATTTCATTTGGATTCTTGTTCAATTCTACCTTTCTAATCTATCGAGATAAATGCTCACTCTATGGAACAATTCCTATGACGGTAAATGTACATTTATGTATATATACTTGAGGTTTTTTTATTCATGACTTTAGTGACAATAACCTTTATCCCTATAAAGGATCTCATGTTATAGTGAATGAGCTTGCGAATCCAACGAGCCAAGAATCACTCAATTCCGAGTTATAACGATAAAGTTATGAGTGATTTAAGTTCATTAGTAGGAAACATTCCATGGGCTTTGGAGTGGTCCGCGAACTTGGGCCCAATACGTGACTAAAAGGGATTTTTGGTCAAGTTGGTGATGTTTCCTTATCTAGGCAAGTTAGCTATTGGTCCAAACATTTTTGGTTACCATATTAAAGTGTTTGTGATTCCTGCCTAAGTTAAAATGTGATTTATTCACATAAATATAATTTTTGCTAAATAAGTTATTTGTTTAATTATTTTGCAAGAGTTTTAACTTAGGAAAGACTCCCATATTTAGGAGAGTCTTGTAAAAGGAAAATAGCTTTGAATAGCTTCCAAGCTATTGTTCATTATAAATAAGGAGTTCGCGAGTTTACACGTTTTTCATCCCTTTGGAAAATTGGCGTAAGCTCTGCAGGTTGTTTTCCACGTCTTCTGTTCTTCGTGAACAAGAGTGAGATAAAAGTCTTTGTATTAGGGATCACAAAGCCAAGTTGGATTTAATCTTCGTGATTGATCATACAACTTGTAATCTAGGTTTTTCACCTCTTGTCTATTCTAAGGTTTTCTCTTCTGATATAAAACTATTCAAGAGTTGTTGATCATAAACCCTAGGTTTTGATAGATTTCAGTTTCCGATCGTATACCAACACTTGTTAGTCGAAATCGGAGACTAGAAAGAAAAACTTCTATTGAGGCATCTCGTAAAAATCCTTGAGAAGTTTTAAACAAGATATCTCTAGATTTATTCTAGTTGTTCTTGTTGTAGAGTTATTAGGTTTCTCTTCCTTTTATTGAAGAGTATAATAATCCCTAATCTACAGGTTTGTTTTAATATTACTTTTACCTAGTAATTGTTTTTATCAAAATAAACACAAGATTTCCAAAACCTTGATTTACATCTAAAGGGAAATCAAACCGGTGTTTTGTGCAAACAAAATATCGAATCGTATCAATCGTGTGGTGGTATCATCTAAAGAGAGCCTCGAGTTCTGCTAGAAGATTTGTGTGAAGAATTTCTAAAGAGAATCGGTATTCTGCTAGGAGTTCTACAAGTGCTGAAGAAGGTATTACATCTAGTCCGAATAGGCAGTAGGAAATTGGTGTAACAACTTATAATCAGCGTGTGTTTATTCTGGACTAGGTCCCGGGGTTTTTCTGCATTTGCGGTTTCCTCGTTAACAAAATCTGGTGTCTATGTTATTTCTTTTCCGCATTATATTTTATTTATATAATAGAAATATCACAGGTTGTACGTTAAGAAATATCAGTTCTTGTATCCGTCCTTAGGGTTGTTGAGTGAAATGATTGACACTTGAACATTGGTCTTTGGTACCGTTCAAGTTAATCCTCTTATATTCAATTGGGCTCGCAAATCCCTATTTGCTGATTGCATATTAAATCAAGAGATAGAGATACAAAACTCTTTGATATACTTTTTATAGATTGAGTCTAACTGTCTAGTTGATTCTCTTGAAAGTATATTGGAGTTTGTCTATTCAGATTGCCAAACGAAATATTGGGTGGTGTTGTTAGACCCCCACTTTTTCAAAAACGGCTATTGTCATTATAAAAGAATGTTTCAATGATTGAAATAAAGAGTTGAGAATGTAACCATGTTTCGATATAAGCATATATAGTGTGTTCGCACATTAGTGTATAAATCCATAAACCGGGAGCCAAGTGTATGCATATGTGTGTATATGAAATTGGTGGAGGAGACAGGTTAAGTATGCGTACCCGTACGCATACTGGCGGAAGTTTTCGAACCGAAAATTTCTCTTGAGTTTGGTTTTGACAAACTCTTAACTAGTCACCTTAAGTATGCTTACCCATACGCATACTGGCAGAAGTTTTCAAACCGAAAATTTCTGCTGAGTTTGGAAACTAAACAAACTCAAATCCGGTTACTTAGGTACGCATACCCGTACGCATACTTAAGCTGGTTACTTTGTCAAACCGGTCAGTTCATGGACTTGAACATTTAAATCATAAGGAATGCAATCTTTGCAAACCGTGGCTATAATGTTCATGATTGATTCAAGTGAATCAAACCGATTTGGTTTCAATTGTGTTTTCCATAGCAATTGAACAACTCTATAACTAGTTTCATTTGAGTCATTTGAACAAGTTATGGTTGAGATGAATAAGGTTGATATGAGAGTCATCATATGGCTAACCTCGATTAACTATTTGTGAACCAACAATGTGTACACGTTTAGGTACGTTTACATAAACCTAAATGAGGGTACATTTCATTTGTGTGTAACAAGCTAAGTTCGATCTAACGGTTGAAAGATATTAGCTTGGTTGAATCAGGTTTTTCATCTAACAGTGAATATTGAATGCTTTGTTACCAAGGTAACTTGGATTGCAAACCGTGATTTGAAAACTATATAAAGGAGAACTCTAGCAACTGGGAAACCTAATCCCTAGACCTCCTGTGTGTTATTAGTTGCCTAACTAGAGTCGATTCTCCTTTAACCTTAGGTTTCTTCTCGAGACCCTGTAGGTTAACGACTTGAAGACTTCATTGGGATTGTGAAGCCAGACCCAACTATTATCTTTGTAGTTGCGTGATCTGATCTTGTTGTTTCTATCGTGTTGAGTACAATTGAAATAATTGGCTCGAGATTTTATATCTCCGATAGGCAAGATAGAAAATTAATCACAAACAACTTCGTCTCATCGTTTGTGATTCTACAATATCTTCTTTCGCTAGTCGATTAAGATTATTGCGAGGTGATTGATAATTCTAGGTTGTTCTTCGGGAATACAAGTCCGGGTTATCAATTGGTTCTTGTTCACCTTGATTTATCAAAAGACAGAAAAAAACTCTTGGGTATTTCTGTTAGAGACAGATTTATTCAATCCTATAGACTTTTCTGTGTGAGACAGATTCGTCTATCAAGTCTTCGACTTTGGGTCGTAAAAACTCTTGGTTGTGGGTGAGATCAACTAAGGGAATCAAGTCCGTAGTATCCTGCTGGGATCAGAGACTTAAGGAGCGTAACTGTACCTTGAATCAGTGTGAGATTGATTAGGGTTCAACTACAGTCCAGTCCGAAGTTAATTGGTAGTATGCTAGTTTCTGTAGCGGCTTAATACAATGTGGTGTTCAATCTGTACTAGGTCCCGGGGTTATCTGTATTTGCGGTTTCCTCGTTAACAAAATTTTGGTGTTTGTGTTATTCTTTTCCGCATTATATTTTGTTATATAATTGAAATATCATAGGTTGTGCGTTAAGATCAATCAATTAGAATATCCAACCTTGGGTTGTTGATTTACATTGATTGACACTTGAACATTGGTCTTTGGTACCGTTTAAGTTACTCCTATTATTCAATCGGGCTCGCATATTTCTATTTGCTGATTGCGGATTAAATTAAGAGTTAGAGATATTAAACTCTTTGATATACTGTACTCTGGATTGAGTCTGACTGTCTAGTTGATTCTCTAGAAATTATATTGGAGTAAGTCCTCTCAGATTGCCAAACGAATTGTTGGGTGTGGTTGTTAGACCCCCGCATTTTCAATTGGTATCAGAGCAGGCAAACACATTAAAGACCTAATAAGTCTGTGTTTGTAGCGATCTGATATGGACAAAGGTGTTATCTCTATAAACGTACCACCAGTCTTCTATGGCTCAAATTACTTGTGGTGGAAAATTTCTATGCGTGCCTTTCTTCAAGCGCATGATTTTCAATGATGGGTTTATGTAGTTAATGGCTATGATGCTCCCGTTGTGGCAGTAGGGAATGTAACTGTTCCAAAGAACAATGGTGAATACAATGTTGCCGAGATACTTGCTGCAAAGCAAAACTCCGACGGATTGAATGCCATCATACATGCCATTACCCCAGATCTTCAGCACCATGTGATAATGTGCACTAGGTCTAAAGATGCTTGGGATATCTTAGAAACCGTATTCGAAGGAAATACCAGTGAAAAGGAAGCTAGGCTTCATTTGATGAGTTTAATCACAAAGTGTCTGAAATTGTTAATGCATCTTTTGCATTGGGTAAGACTATTCCTGAAAAGGACATTGTGATGAAAATTCTCAGAGCGCTGCCATCTAGATACGATTCTAAGAAGCATGCCATCGTTGAAGGAAATAACCTTGATACACTTTCCAGAAATATTCTTGTTGGAAAGCTTAAGATTTTCGATCTTGAACTCTGTCAAAGAGAAAAACGTCACTTGTTAAGCAACCATGTTACTACATCTGATAAAAGGTCTCGACGTCCTAAATTGATTGATACAAGGGATGAGAATTGATTTAATTCAACTCTGTCACTATTTATACAACAACTTAAGAAAACTCTTAGACAGAATAAAAGAAAGTCTCAAAAGAAAGCCCAGTCAGTCAGAAAAAGGGATAAAAAAATTCAGAAAAACTATGATCATGAGACTTGTTCTTAGTGCTATAAAAGTATTCATGATACTTCCAAAAATTCTGATGAAAAGTTAAGTGAGTTAACTAAAGCATGGATGGCTACTCTCGACTACTGTCCTGAGGACGATATCTGTGATAGTTCTCTTAACCTCTTTGTTGATAATCACACTTGTCCTCCTAACAGTCCTGATTATTCCATGATGCACAATCTTACTTCTCCAGAAGTGTTTCAATTGGAAAAGAAAATCTTGATTAAAAGGATTGAAGATCTGGAATGTCAACTGTTTAACTTAAGACATGAAGTTTCCATCACTCATAGTTGTGATACTTATAGGAAATATCGAACTTCTTCGATTATTATCAGCAAATTTCTCCTGATTCTATACCATTCTCAAATCATTCTGAAAAGTATGATGCGGAGAACTACAAGGGCTTACCAAATAGTTTGGTCTCCTTGTGTGAAAATCAGGGTCATTTAGAAATTGTATGCACTAAAGATCAAGAATATTTCTCCTTTGTTAAACCTTGTTTTCAAAAGATGAAAAGGAAATTGTCCAGGAAATCTTCATCTGCTTCAAAAAGGATTTCCAAAGATATTCATAGTTTGCGAAAATCAACACACAAGGTATTCAAAATTGTGCTACAAAGGGAAAAGAATGATGTTGTTTATGGGTGAAAACTGTTTCTACTGGTTTTGGTAAATTTGGGTGTGTGGATGAGAAACGAATCTAAACCCTAAACAAATGCACTGCACGGGAGTACTTTTGATTCGAGAGATCAATCTATACAATTCTGGCCTAAACCAATAAATGGTCGTTCCAGACTTGCTTCGGTCACACAGTGAAGGAGATTGGGTTGATCTTAGGGAGGGAAGCGAAGAAGGTGTTGAGATTGTGAAGGTGTTGGCTGTTTATGACTTGTATCAGAATGATGAACTGGCTTGCACAATGAAAGCAATCAGTTCGGGTGTTTTCTGGATACTGTGACAACACTTGGTTTTTCTGTGTTTGTTCGTGTCTTTTTGGAAATAGGCAAAGGACCTATTTATACAAGTCATTGAGCGCAAACCCTCATCTCGTAGGAAGTGGAGGAAGTTGAGTGATGGAGTAGTGGGGTCGTGTAGGTGATTGCACGATCACGTCTTAGCCCACTTCTTCCATCACCGCTAACCGTCCATGCCTCCTGACACGTTATTGTAATGGCGTGTTGCACGCTGCACGCTGTAAACCTCCAGACCAATACCCCAGTAAATATCCCCCAGTTTGTGACATGCTTGATGTCTCGAATAGGTGGATCGTGGGACCCATTGCAGGAAATAGCATACGATGCTAAGTTACTTAAAGAATTGATATTCATGCAATATCGTGTATGTTTGATGCATGTTATGCATCGCAAACAATCAACATGTATGAAGCATCGATGTTTTAAAGCTTGACCGAATAAGTCGCGGATTAAGCGTCTTAAAATAGCATCACGTCCAACCATCTTCGAGTGATCGTTTGGAGGCTGCATGGGCGAGCCATACTTTGGTCGATTACTCCTTGTGGAAGAGTGGCGGACGGTGATCATCGGGATGCTTCATTGGTCGTCTAGCTTTTAACCTAGGCTGTCCGACCAAGCTAGCAAAGTTGGACGGACGAGATGGTTCATGACGCTTATTTGCGACCATTGATGGAACTTTAGGGTTTTTAAGAGGTGCGCAAGCATCACTCTTTTGCTTGACCGAATTCAAGCATGGCATCATTTTTGGTGGGACCGACAGGGCATGCGTGTAGACGGCCTTCCGGTGTACATGTCTGTACCACTTTGTCCCACGAAGGTGTGATCTAGGCCACTCAATTTGACCGGAAAAGATGAGTGGCTGTGATCGATTTGCGACAGAAATATGTTGCCGCAAAGGATTTTAGGGGCCCACGGCATGCCACCTTTGGGCGCGCGTTTCGAGGCGCCTGGCCATGGTCAACTTCGACCGGCCGGTCACACGCACAGGTGGGACCGCAGTGATCATGTTGACGCTCTCTGGACCTCTTTAATCTATATCCACACCCTCCATCCAAGCTTGCAAAAATGGATGGTCGTGATCGAACTACGGCAGTTATGCAACGCCGCAAACCCTAATTAGGGTTTTGATACAGTCATGTATACATGACTTTGACCAAACGGTTTGGCAAGTCACGCTCCCCCTTTGACTTTGTGGGGCCCACGTTGGGCTGGCGGTGAACATATGTGCACCTCCCTGATGATCCTAGACGCGATCAAAGCCATCCAAACATGTTGTCTAAGTTGGATGGTTGTGATCGTTCTAAGACAATAGTGGAATTTCCGCGACCTTTAAAGCATAAAGCCAGCCATGTTTCGAGCAAAAGTTCAATGCTCCATGGCTTTGTCGTGAGAAAACCGATCGGGCAGGGATAGAATGGGCCCGCCAATGTACGTGTTGGTGCCTCCTCCATCTTTCATGGTGCGATCTAAGCCGTCCAATCAGGCTAGTGAAGTTGGACGGTCACGATCGTTTTGATACTGTCTTAAGCAGTCTTGCTCGTTCGATCTTCTTCCAAAGCAGCACGGCCACCCTACTTTAGGGTCGGCGTTTTGGCACGCTGGGAAGTAAAGTGTAATGTTCGACCAGCTAGGGCATAAATAGGCTTGCTGATGGTCATCACGTTGATAGTATGCTCCTGCTAGGGTTCGTCTAGGCTGGTTAAATTATGCGGCCAACTTGCGTGGCCGTGATCGTTTCTGAGACTGACATGGACAGTCCAGATTTCCTTTAGGGAATTAAACATGCTCAATCGGGATAATATAAGCACACCGACACAGGGTTCTCTTGGTTAGAGAATGGTATGGCCCGCGGATATTTCGTGCATACCTCACTATTGACACTTGGAGATTCGTGTTACTCCGCTGAGAGTAAACACTCAGTCGTCATGCCGCACCAATAATGAGAGTCCTGTTGAGAACATCACAGGAAATACAAGGAAACTCATGCATTAATTAATAATGTTATAAATACACAGAATATTTGGGATTGTTGCTACATGCACCATTCTGAGTGAATTTTGTATATCTATTGAATTGCTTCAAATAAATAAAACGAGAGGATTTCTGCGCTCATCTTTTGTCAAATGAACTTACCCTTTGCAAGATGTCGGCACACTAAATCTAGTTTTAAAATTTTATCCCTGAACTAAAAATCCACAATCAACAGATGTGTGTAACTCCTCTTTCCTGAAGTCAAAACAGAAACAAGGAAAAACAAATTTGTCTTCCCATCGTAAGAAGTCACCCAGTCCTCATTGGGATAGGAAGGATTACAAGCTGTAATTCTATTTTAAGATGGTTCTTGTCTTTCTCTCTTAGACAAGAATCATAAACTTCAAGAGGGCTGTGATATTTCTGTTAAGTACCTTGTTTGACTCTGTTTCTCTTCAATTTTTAGCCAAGACCCGTTTTGGTACATAAACGGTTTTTCCTGTAAAGCCTTTTTCTTAGGGATAAGCAAACTCTGTTGGGGTTTGGTCAAAGGTATTTTTGGAAATTTTATCCCTATCTTCACTCTTTTTAAGATGAAGACTTCTCCTTGATATGAGCATTTCATTTTCTCTTCTTCCATCATGTCCTCATCAAGTCTCTCAAGCAAAGAAAGTGATGTTTGGACTATTCTATTTCCTTCCAAGAAGGTTCGTTTTGATTCCTCTGATAGTGAGATGTGCTCTAACAAGCATGATTCCTCTTCTGATGGGAATCCCTCTGCCTCTCATTATGACAAGCTCTCTTTAACCATGAATCTCATCTTGGAACAAATTCATGCTATGAAAAATGACCTTGAATCCTCGTCCAAAAGACTAGAAGAAAAGATGGATAATCTTGAATCTAGGGTTGATCTGATTGAAGACGAGCTCGATGATTATAGGGAATATGAGAAGAGTATCCAAAGTAAGTGAAATGCTTCATAAGGGTTTTTTTTTATTATTTTGTCTAGTAAATATTCTTTTAGAGAATTTATTTCTTGTTTTTAGAAGAATAACTAGGGTTTGGAATAGCCATTATTGTGAGTACACATAGCTATTGAAAAAGCGGGGGGGGGGGGGTCTAACAACACCACCCAATATTTCACTTAGCAATCTGTATGGACAAACTCGAATATACTTTTAAGAGAATCAACAAGACTCAATAAATTAAAAGTATATCAACGAGTTTATATCTATCTCTTGATTTGATTTCCTCAAACAGAAATTGCGCGTACTAATCAAATACAAGGAATAACTTGGATGGTACCAAAGACCAATATCCAAGTGTCAATCGATATCAATCAACAACCGTTAGGTCGGATTCTCCAATTGATTGATCTAACGCACAACCTGTATTATTTCAATTATAGAGATAAATAATATAATGCGGAAATTGAAATAACACAGACACCGAAAATTTTGTTAACGAGGAAGCCGCAAATGCAGAAAAACCCCGTGACCTAGTCCAGATTGAACACACATTGTATTAAGCCGCTACAGACACTAGCCTACTCCAAGCTAACTTCGGATTAGACTGTAGTTGAACCCCAATCAGTCTCCCACTGATCCAAGGTACAGTTGTACTCCCTACGCCTCTTATCCCAGCAGGATACTGCGCACTTGATTCCATTAGCTGATCTCACCCACAACTAAGAGTTGCTACGACCCAAAATCGCAGGCTTTGACAATAAACAAATCTGTTTCACACAGACAAGTCTATCAAAGGATCAATCTGTCTCCCACTGAAAAACCCTAAAGTTTTTGTTCCGTCTTTTGATAATAATCAAGGTCAACAGGAACCAATTGATAATCCGGTCTTATATTCCCGAAGAACAGACTAGATTACTCAATCACCTCACAACAATCTTAATCGTATGGTAGCGAAACAAGATGTTGTGGAATCACAAACAATGAGACGAAGATGTTTGTGATTACTTTTTATATCTTGCCTATCAGAGATATCAAATATCAAGCCAATCAATCTGATTGTACTCGTACGATAGAAGATGCAATATCAGATCACACAACTACGATAAAACTAGTATCGGCCTGGCTTCACAATCCCAATGAAGTCTTTAAGTCGTTAACCTGGTTTTAGAAGAAGAAAACCAAAGGTTAAAGGAGAATCGACTCTAGTACGCAAACTAGTATCACAAGTAAGTTGTGGGGATTAGTTTTGCACAATACTAGATGTCTCCTTTATATAGTCTTTCAAATCAGGGTTTTGCCTTGATAACAAAGCAATCAATATTCACCGTTAGATGAAAACCTGATTTAGATTCAAGCTAATATTTCTCAATCGTTAGATCGAAAACTTAGCTTGTTACACACAAACGAACTGCACGCTTCTAGGTTTGTTAACCGTACCAAAACGTGTACATTGTTGGTTCAACAATAGTTAACCAAAAGGTTAGCCATATGAGCATTTCATATCAACCATGTTCTTCTTCACCATAACTAGTTCAAATGACTCAAATGAACTAGTTAGAGAGTTGTTCAATTGCAAGGAAATCTTATGTAACTACACAAGACACAATTGAAGCAAAGATGATTTGATTCACTTGAATCGGTTCATGAACTTTTATAGCCACGGTTTGCAAACTGCATACCTTAGTCTTTTTAAAGTTTAAGTTCAGAAATCATCTTCAGATATATAACCTTCTTAAGTTCGCACACTAGGTTCGCGGACTTGTAGATGGGGCAAAACGATTTGCTGGTTTTTACGGAATTAAGGAGACGACCGTACGGAGGAGACTCCTTGAACCGAGCGAAATGTTCAACCTCACACAGATGCACTGCAAGAAGGGAGTGCTTTGAATTCGAGAGATCAATCTGTAGTATTCCGGCCTAAACCAAGACAATGGTCGTTCCAGAGTAAATTCGGTCACAAGAGAGGATGGGTTGCTCTGTAGGAGGGAAGCTGAGAAATGTGTGGAATCAATGATAATCAAAGATTGTGGGTGTGTTGTGTATTCTGAATAAGATAAGTTCTGAATGATTGAAGTTTCTCAGTTGAGAGTAATTGCTCAATTGATGAGGTGTTGATCTCGTGTTTTCTGTGAGACGTGAGATTCTTGTATATCCAATCATGATTTTTGAGACTTATTTATATTGTTGGAATTGTAGACACCATGATCCCATGAAGTGTGACAGTTGATGGAATCAAAGAGTGGGGAAATGGAAATCGTGTTTGAAACCAGTTGCTCATCGTGCAGAGACTTGGTCGATTTTCCATCCACTACTTTGTTAACTCCTTCAACTGATTGCACGACTTTCTCACATTCCATCGTGTGTATGAACACACGTGCCGTAGACCGCCATACCAAAACCCTAGTTTATATCCCCCCAAGTGACACGATTGATGTCTCGTGGTTAATCAGTCAGTTGTTGACTTCATGACTTTATGGGACGATGAGTCCATGTATTTGCTAAGTTGAACATGATTTTGCAAAATGTTCTGAGACTCATGAATTGAACGTGTCTGTTGAGACAGAGGTATAATTCTCACGTTGAGGTGAGTAAGTATTGCTCATTTGATAAATTGTTGAATATTGATAGTTGAACCAATATTCCTTGGTTTGAGCGAATATTGCTCATCTGAGCAAGTGTTGCTCGTCTGATGAATTATTGGCAGCGTGACCGAAATAAAACATTAATTAGAATACTGGTAGTTGAACCGAGTATAATAAAATGGTGATCATGATATCGTCGTAAAATTATTAGCGTTCGAATCTGGAATTATGATCCTTGGACTCAGAAACCCTAATTTGATCAATTGATGACCGAGTGATAGTTTATTGAAAATTTAACCATGGAATGAAGGAGGACCGGCTACATGAGACCGTGGGTCGACCATGTAGCGTCCATATGCTCGTGTGAGAAAATACCAAGACCCCTTGAAGAGTTGGTGAAAAGATGATCAAATGCTGGTTCAATCATTTTTCATATAATGCTCGTCTAAGCCTTAGGTGATAAAACCTAATTAATTATGGAGAGGTGAGAGACCAGCGAAGGGGTCATGAAACCAACCTTGGATGGTCGTGGGATCGAATGATGATTACTTCATGAAATTCCAAAATTATTTGGAAGAGTCTTGGACCTAATACGTGCAATTGCGCAAATTAGGTCAAACCATGAAAATACGTGGGATCGGATCATTGCGAACCAAAGATCCAACCTTGGTCAGTCAAGGTAACATGCTCACGCTGTCAACACGTCCGCGTCTCAGTCCTAAGAATTTTGATATTTTCTGGCGTGCGTTTGAGCAACCATTTGAGAAAATACAATAAAATCAGGGTTTTGCTGAAACTGAGGAAACTTCATGAGATGAAGGAAAATAATTCTAAAATGAAGGAATATGAGGCGTGGGACCGCTGGAGCCAAGGCATGGCTGGCCGGCCAGTAACCACGGTCCCATGGTGCCTTTTCCTAATTTTATAATATTTTTCATGATTTTATGAAAATATCATGAAATCAAGGAATTTTGTTGAAATTAAGGAGTTTCCTTAAAGTGAAAGAGTTTCCATGGGATCAAGGAAGCAAATAATATTAAAATAATAAAATAAGGGCGTGTGGGGTTGGCTAGAGCATGTCCGACCGGCTTGGGCCCAGTCCCACAAGTTTCCCTAATTTTATGTAATTTTTGTGTATTATTTTCCATGATTTGAAGGAATTTTCATAATTTGAAAGAAATACCATGAAATCAAGGAATTTCATGGGATCAAGGAAACCTTAAAATAATAATAATAAAATAAGGGGCGTGTGGGACCGGCTAAGGCATGGCCGGCCGACTGGGGCCCGATCCCACGAGTTTCCCTAATTTTATATTATATTTTCATGGTTTTGTGAAAATACCATGAGATTAAGGAGTTTTCATGAGATTAGGGAAATAATAATAAAATAATGAGGAACCATGAGGTGTGGGGCCGACCGGGATCAAGGCATGGCCGGTTGGCCAATAATCACGGCCCCACAATGTTTTTCCCAATTTTATATTATTTCCTTGGTGCGAAGGAATTACCATGAAACTGAGGAGTTTCCTCAAAACGAAGGATATTTGTTCAAATGAAAGGATTTTCATAAGATCAAGGAAAATAACAAAAAATATGATAAAATATAAAACTGGCGTGGGATTGGACACGACACGGCCGGTCGATGATCCCAATCCCTTGGCGCGTTGGTCAATATTTTAATTATTTATTATTTTCTTTCCTATTTTGCATAGATTCATCATTTCGTCGGATTTTGAAATACTCGTTCGTGCGGTGATTGTTAGTGTATCATCCTTGAGTACACTTGCACCTTTTGAGCCGGGGCTTACTTAGAGGTAGCTCAGATGTACGTGCGTTAAATATTTATTACTAACCCATGGGAAGAACCATAGATTGAAGTAACGAAAAACTGCGAAAATATTTGAATATTATCGGAAATTCAGTGGATGAATCCAAGAATTTAGGAATAATTAACTTATGGATCTATACTAGCAGAGAAAGCTGTCTAGGAGCATTAATTATTCTGACATGAGCTTGTTGGAGCTTCATATCCTTTATATAGTCAGGAAAACTCGTTGTTTGCATCCTGAAGACGTTATCGATCTATACTAGCAGAGCAAGCTGTCTAGGAGCCGTCAATCTCGTGATTCTATATAGAAATAATTACTGAAGTGTTCAGTATTCATGAGATATGTCGTTGTCCAGCCGAGAGACTACATATATGCATGTACTATGAGAGAAAGTATTGTCAGTCAGAGGATTCGATGAGAGACTCGTGTCTCAATACTCACATTTGATTGCTGGATCAGGAGTTCGTATAATTATGGGTTTACGATTTTAGCCTTTGTCGAAAATCCACCATCTACATTAAGTCCCCTGCTTAGTGAGGAAAGCCGTGTTCCTCAGTCAGCATTGAATGGTGATTTTTCGGTCATAAACAATATAAGTAATTGAACTTAGTCGTAAGTTAAGACGTTACCGGATTTTGATAGTGCGAGCATACCATGAATTGAATGAAGATCTCAGTGGCATGATAGAGCATCGTTTGATGAGAATAAAGTGGCGTTGAACCTCTGGTTTGGACGATGGAACCTTGGTCATTTAGGATTCGCGGGTCGGGCCCAAATAAGGAAATCCTTGTAAAATTAGGTTTTGGAAATAAAAATTGATATAAAAGGGAATTAATCACTTTCTTTTTTTTCTTTTTTTCCACGACCAACAACTTCATCACCTCTCCACCACCTTCACGCCAGCAACAGGAGGAGAAAGATTTCACGCCGGAGCACCGACCGCCGCCGCCGCCGTCCGACCAACTTCCGGCCGGCGCCGACCAGGTGTGGATCTTTTTTTTTTTTTTTTTTTGCTGATGTTTATATGAGTTTCATGAAGTGATCATGTTGAAATCATATATGTGTGTAGGTGAGTAGGATTTTTGTTGAAAAACCCTTGTTTTTTGAAAACGTATGTTCGTTTGATCGTTAGTTTTGAAAACTAACAATAATCCCTGATTTAGGAGAGATTTTTAATATATGTAGACCTAGGCCCAGTGATAAAGTTTAGTTTATGAGCTTTCATGTGAACCAAAGTTTTATCATAAAAGAAGTGAGTTTTCACAAAACCGAAATAAACCTTCGTTTTAGAGGATGGCGATAGTACGAAGGAATTTTTTTTTTTATACATGAACTTGTGTCCAGTGATAAAATTTTGTTTATGAGCTTTCATGTAAATCAAAACTTTATCTTATAAGGTGTGAGCTCTCACAAAATTGAAATAAACCTTCGTTTTAAAGACGAACGATGATACGAAGGAAAAGAGTTTTTTTTTTTTGCGTGAGTTGTTACTCACTAAAAATAAAACGTGAGTTATTATTTCATGTTTTGTAAACATATATTTTCAAAACTGATTTTTGAATAATGTTCAACGTAAACAATTATTTATGATGAGATATTGTTTTAGTTTTTCATAATTCCATGGTGAATGTTCACGCGGTAGAAATGTTCATGATTTTATGAAAATCTAAGTTTCGTTCGTCTTTTGCAGGTTTCAAAGAAACGAACGAGTTTTGAGGTGTTTAACTCTTGGATTACACTATCACTGTCGTTAGTGGAATCGTAAAGAGGTAAGAGTTAAGAATTACCATTTTTGCAGATGGATTCACTTGCATGTTGATAATTTTATGCTCCTGGTTTCACAAAATGTCAACTTCCAGCGGCAACAATTACGATTATTATTACTCCTCTTCCTCCTCCATCTCCTCTGATGAGGATTCTAAAGCTTCTGTAGCCAAATCAAAAGCTAAGACAACTCATGATCAGGGATCGAAGTCTAGCATACCCTTGAATGATCGCAGGGTCACTTATGCTGAACTTATGAAGAGGAAGGCTAAAGATGATGAAGCCGAGAATCGTCAGCGCAGAAGGGATCGAATCCGGCGCCGAGTACAAGCGGCTGAGGAGAGACGTCAATTCCTTGATGGTGCACCCTCTGACTCTGATGCTGATGTTTCTTAAGAGGAGACTGCGTGGGTATTTACAGAGTGCAAGATCAAGCCTGACCGATACGAAAGAGAGTTTCGGAGGACTATGAAGCAAATTGAAGCCGAAGCTGAAGCAGAAGAAGACTTGGACTCAGATGATGATCCCGAAGCTCGTCCAGACTTCATCCTTGACGCTGATTCCGACGAAGAGGAAGATAGCGATGACAAATCTGATGACTCGGATGACGAGAAGGACAGTGATGATGAATCTGACAATTCGGATGAGTCTGACGAGTAGCTTTACTTGTATCTTATTTAAACATTTGAATGTTCTTTATCCTTCGTAGTAGACATTTCTTTGATGATTTGGATGACTTTGCTTTAGAGCTGGGGCTTTCTTCTGAACAATAAATATTTTATTAATGTTGATTCCTTCTGATCAAATGAAACGGACCAATGTCCATGCGCCTGAATCCATCATACTCTCTTTTGATGATTTCCATCTTGGGAGAAGTACCAAAATACGGTTAAGAGACACGGGACGTGTAGAGAGCTGCGTGGCCATTCTCTGACTATGCCGTTGTCAGTCCCCGGTGTGTTATTTTCCTCCGCGTCTTCAGTATTGATCTCGTTTGAAGCTTAGGGTTTCCGCGAAGCCCGTAACTGAACTGACTGTTCGTAGAAGATAAACATCCATCGTGTCGAATATATATCTTCGAGACTTTGAGTCTATCATCTACGTGAATATTTCCTCCATTCCTGAGTCAGTTTCATCGTGCAGAGAAATTCCGATCATCCCTTGTTATCGCTATGTCGAGCAGCAGTATTTCTTCTCGAGATGATCCTCAGCCGAAACGTGAAATAGAAGCGTCCATCCCAGTAAGTTGTATACCTTTTTCGTCTATGTCTGATCGAGATTATCTGATCATAAAAAAATGATTTGTTGCAGGATAACCAGAAAAATTCTTCATCTCATAACTCGAGGCCCAAGCGGACTGTTAGAGCTCCTGCCCGGAACAGGTCGGCTTATGCTGAGGCTGGATCATCTGTAAGCACCCTTACAACCCTTGCAGTTCCACTATGCTCAATTTCGGTAAAATTAAGTACTTCTCAGTTTCGTCGCAGGCGGATGTTCGTGTCGTCGTTGATGCCAGAAGGAGAAGGAGTGGAAAGTCCGTGACCGTGGTTGAGGTTGAAGACAGCAGCACCCGAGTTGGTGAAGACTCTGCAGAATCCGTAGAGATTGAACACAGGGTTCACGCTCGTGAATATCCAACAGCTAGACTATCGTTTGAAGCTCCCATGATCAATAATTTCCCGGACAATGAGGTGGTTGGTGGATTCGTCATCCCCAAGTGTCACACGCCTCTTTGCACCAAGATCTGGAAAAGATATGGACATATTGCTTCGACCGAGGTGTGGAAGGGTTTTCTACCAACCTTCCTAACTATAGTTGCAGGACCGTTACCGATCATTGAGGAGATGGACCAGATGCGCCTGCGAGATGTCAAGAATCAGGAATTACACAGCTGGGATGAGATGATTTCGAACTGCGAGACATTGCGGTTCAATTTAGGATGGCTTCGTCATCGGCTCGAGATAATCAAGATTCATAAGGCGGCGGAGGCTGCTGATGCGATTTCTCTGAACACTGCTTTACTGGAGGAGGAGAAGATGCTCGCTTTGGAGTCGGCCCTTCTTGATAAGGCAGTGCAGTAATTGAGGACGAAAACCAAAAGTTTTCAGAAGAAGCTTGACAGGGTTGCTTACAGAGATTACCCATTGTTGGATGGTTTTCTCTGAGTGAGCATTTATGATTGTTGTTTTTGAATAGGTTTAAGCTTCTGGTTAGGTGGAATAATTGATCATGATATGAAGGAATTTTGCTCATTTATGAAATGTTTAATGAACAAAGGAGCATTTGCACGCTCTTTGGAGGAATGAAAATTACATTTTTGAAAATGCTTGAAATGATGAAAAGGTAATTGCTTTCATGAATCAGGCATAATAGGCTTTGAGCCATTTGTCATTGATTATATTCCCTTCCACTCCTCCATCCACTGCTAAGATCCTGTAGTACCCACTGGATACTTCCTTGATGACTACATATGGTCCCTCCCATTTCGGAGAGAACTTGTGAGCGGACATATCTTGTTGAATGTGCTTTGCTGTCTTTAATACCAGATCTCCCACTTGAAATGTTCGAGTTCTTACCATTTTATTGTAGGCCCTGGAGATCCTTTGTTTGTAGGTTTCTATGTATTTTTCCACCTTAGCCCTCCTTGACTCGACAATGTCTAGTTCAACGATTCTTGACTTGGATACTTCGGCCTCATCCTATTGTACTCCACTGGATGTTGCAATCCTTGCTGAAGGAATTTTGATTTCTGCTGGAAGTATGGCATCTGCTCCGTAGACGAGGGAATATGGCGAAGTTCCGATTGAGCTCCTTGGTGCGGTTCGATATTCCCGTAGAGCCATAGGCAGCTGTTCATGCCACGTTCGAGGATTGTCATGAATTGTCCGAATAAGAATTCGAATCAAACTTTTGTTGGTGCTCTCCGCTTTTCCGTTTCCTTGGGGATAATATGGTGTGGAGAAGACTTGTTTGATGCCGTATTCCTCGACCAGTTCAGTCACATGTTTATTGGCGAAAGGAGTTCCATTATCAGTAACAATGTGTTTAGGAACACCGAATCTACATATTATGTGCTCTTTGATGAAGGCTGCAATCGTGACTCCGGTGGTGCTTCGAAGAGGAATCGCTTCAACCCACTTAGTGAAATACTTAGTTGCAGTGATGATGTATTCATGCTGCTTTGAAGATGCTGGATTGATCTTCCCGATGATATCCAGTTCCCAGCTGTAGAAGGGTCATGGACTATTCACAGAATTCAACGGGAGACAAGGAGTGTGGATAATATTACCATGGATTTGGCATTGGTGGCACCTCTGAACGTATGCAGCTGCATCGTCTTCCATGGTCGGCCAGTAATATTTTTCATGGACTTGAAGAAATAATTTTCTCTTTCCTTGATGTTCTCCATCGTGCATTTCCTTCAGAATTGTTGGGATTTCACGTTCAGCTAAACATCTCAGTAAATTCCCACCAAAGATTTTTCGGTATAAGATCCCGTCAAGAAAGACAAATCTCTTAGCTCTCTGAATGAGTTTGACTGCTTGCTTCTTTTCTGTTGGTAGTTCATTGTCCCAGAGATGTTGTGTTGTGGACTGTCAAACCCTCTAAATGATGGGGAGGTGTCTGAAAATTGGGGCAAGATCCTTGTAGAGCCCTTGCTTGAGCTTCCATGGAAGGCCAATAGTATCCTGCCCTCTGAAGCCTTCTGTAAAGTGTTACTACTAGTGTTTGTCCGCAGATTTATTCATGTATGCGCTTGAGTTGTTCTTCCACTTCGTCGTTTCCAAGGCACCGTGATAGGGATCCATCAGGGTTTCGGTAATACAACCCCACGTGAAGCAAGAAATAATTCTTCAATTCTTTGAGGATGATTTTTCCTTCTGAAATAGAGCTGCTCAATTCATGAATGATCGCTAATCGTTTGTTGAAATGTCTTCGACTTGAGTGAGCCAGGTAGAGGACACAGTACGCCTCTATACAGTGATTGTTTTCTCTGCCCCTTCGAACTGCATATTAGAAGTGAGAGTTGCTAGGCAGTCGACATGCCTGTTGTTGGTCTGTCCAGTATGGACGATCTTGGCATCAGCAAAATGAGTTAATAGTCGCTGAGCTTTGGTTCGGAATTGAGCGAGCGTGATTTCCTTGAGAGATTATGCTCCATTCATCTGATTGACCAGTAACTTTGAATCTCCTCTTATTTAAAGGTGTGTCGCTCCTGCTTGCTTGTCCAGGGACAACCTTAATAAGAAGGCTTCATATTCTGCTGAATTGTTGGTGCAGTGGAAATCCAACTTGAACGAATGTGAGAAAACTTCACCAGATGGGGGCACCGGCACTATGCCCGCTCCTCCGGTGTCATTGCTAGGGATGGCGGATCCATCAAAGTATAGGAGCCATGTTTCTTCTTTGATAGCTAAGATATCTGGAAATTCACCGGGTACATCCTCGTGTAATGTTGTCGTATCTTCTCCTGGAAAAGTAGCGAGCAAGTCTGCAACTGCTTGGCCTTTGATAGCTTTAGGCGGCGTGAAAGCTATGTCAAATTCGGGCATCAGGATTAGCCATTTCGCTGGTCTCCCTATCAAGGATGGCTTTGATAGCAGGAACTTTATAGGATCAACTTTGGAGACGAGTACGACCCTGTTGGACAGTAAATAGTGCCTGAACTTCTGGATTGCATGTACTAATGCTAGACATGCCCTTTCAGCCTTTGGATATCGGAGTTGAGCGTCTCTCATTGTGCGGCTGAAGTAGTAGATTGGTCATTCGATGCCTTCGTCGTCTTCCTGAGCAAGGAGTGCTCCGATAGCAACGTCACTGGAGGCTGTGTAAAGAATCAGGGGTCTTCCCTGTACCGGAGACTTCATGACAACATGTGACAATAGTATCTGCTGTATCTTATGGAAGGCTTCTTGTTGAACGGCTGTCCAGGTGAAACTTGCTCCTTTCTTCAGTAGAGGGGTGAATGAGGCAATGAGTTGAGCCAATCCAGGAATAAAGCGTCGAATATAATTTACCTTGCCCATAAAACTTTGTAGTTCCTTCACGGTGCGTGGATGAGGCATGGTGGTGATAGCTTTCGTCTTTTCCGGATCGACTTTGATTCCTTCGGCTGTGACTAGGAATCCTAAAAACTTTCCAGAGGAAACACCAAAAGCGCACTTCAAAGGATTCATCTTTAATTTGTATTCTCTGCATCTCTCGAATACTTGTCTCAAGACTTTGAAGTGAGACGTTCGAGTCTTCGATTTTACCACCACATCATCGACGTAGTCTTCCACTTGTTTGTGCATCATGTCGTGGAATATGGCAGTCATGGCTCTTTGATAAGTGGCACCTGCATTCTTTAATCCAAAGGGCATCACAGTGTAGTGGAAGTTCCCAATGGGAGTACAGAATGCAGTCTTGTTGGCGTCATGCTCATACATCTTGATCTGGTTGTATCCGATGTAACCATCCATGAATGAGAACATACCGTGGCCACTAGTTGCGTCGACGAGCATATCAATGTTGGGTAGAGGAAAATCATCCTTTGGAAAACATTTATTCAGGTTTCTGAAATCGACGCAACATCTGATTTGACCATTTTTCTTCTTGACATGAACAACATTTGCCAGCCATGTTGGATGTTGAATAGGCTTGATGAATCCTGCTGCTAGTAGTTTCTGGATCTGGACTTTTATTTTCTCATCGACTTCGTGTCTAAATTGCCTAGGTGGTTGTTTGACAGCTTTGGAGCCAGGAACAATGTGCGGGTGGTGGGTGACCAGTTTGTCGTCTAGACCGGGCATTTCCTCATACGTCTAGGCAAAAACATCTTGATATTCTTTCAACAGCTTTATCAACTCCGCCCGCTCCTCTGATGACAGTGCTGAACTAATCAGGATCGGCCTTGGATCATCCTCAGTCCCAATATTGATTGTCTCGAGATCATCGGTGGTAAAGTCAGTACCGTCTTGTAATTATCGTGGGGCGTCTTGAACCTCTTCTTCGAGTGACGGTTTGTTCTGACATGATTCTTCAGGGTGAGGAGACTTTTCATCATTCTCCCCGATTAATTATTAATCTTCCCATCGGCGATAAACGATCCTCCCCTCCGCATCACGACTGGTTATGAAGTTTGATCCTGAAGTTGGAACCTGATCATTACGGCGTTTAACCGGTGTAGTAGATGACTTAATTGCCTTAACATCTGAGGATGATGGCTTGTCAGCGACCTTTTCAATAGCCTTCCAACATGGAAGTGGGATGCTGCAAACCTTGCTTGGAGGCTCCGGGATGCTCTTTTGAGATTCAAGGAAGTCAACATTGTAGACAGGAGGATAAGGAGATGACGAAGTTGGGATGCGAACGATCTTGTTGTTGAGTAGTGCCTTCATGCATTGATGGTACGTGGAAGGGACCACCTTGTTATCATGGATCCATGGGCGCCCAAGTATCATGTGATAGTCGGGCTCTTGTTCGATCACATGGAACTTGACTTTTGACTGAATAGGCCCTACCTTCAAATCGATGTATGCATACCCATATGTATGGATCTGACTTCCTTCAAAGCCTGTCATCAGGATAGGGTGTCGGACAATCTTGTGTTGTGGGAATCTGGTCGTCTTGAGAGTCTTCATAGTGACAATATTTGTAGAAGCACCTGTATCAACGAGGGCTCTCTTGAATTCGTAGTCTCTGATGAAGCCAGTCACGTACAGGGCTCGATTGTGTCCTTCGTCTGCCATGCGGTCTTCTTCTCCAAAAGTGATGTTATTGATTGAATGGTCATACATCACGGGTGTTTCCTCAGCTGTTAGGCACGACGGAGTCAGAGGTATATCTGACGATACAGGACATAAGCAACCGGCAGAGTTTACAAAATCCAGGAGAAAATCTCGGCAAGAGACCTTCCGCCGGTTCGCGGACTGGGTTCGCGGACTGGGTTCGCGGACTGGTACTCACGCAACTAGTTTTTCAACTCCAGCAGAATTTCTCGGGATGAGAAGTTCGGCAGTTCGCGGACTGAGTTTGCTGACTTGGCAACATGCCATTCTTCCGGTTTCTCTTGATCAACAAAGTTCGCAAACTTTGGTTCAAGGAATAGGACTTATACATAAATGTGTTTCCACAACAATGCTTATGTCCATCATTGGTTGTGTAATCTAAACTCTCATTCCAATCATTGAAACATTATTAGAGGACGTTATATAGTTGTTACACCATTTCTCGTCAAAGCAATTTTCAAGACGATTGAAACATGTCATGACTTTCGTGACTAGGTAAAGATAAACTTGGTCGAAGCGAAAAGCTTACCAACACATATTTCGAGATATAGATAGGTGAGGTATACTCGGCTCGAAATACCGAATGTGTATAATCTAAGTCTATATATATAGCATACGACTTATTGTCTCAAGAAGTAGGAGATATAGTAGATAGAATTTTGAGTAACAAATAAGTTCAAGTCTTCACATACCTTTTTTTCGAGAAGTTCCACCGGTTCCTTGAGTAGTTCTTCTACTTGTATGATGAATCGCCATGAAGTCCTTGAGCTCAACTACACTTTCTATCCTAGTCCGAGACTAAGCTATAATAGACTAGAAATCAAGACTTATAGTTTTGATCACTAACATTGACAAACATGCTTGAGATAGCAACGCATACGAGTTCGACCGAGCAATGCTCTAACAATCTCCACCTTTGTCAATTTTATTGACAAAACTATCAATATATATGGAATACAAAAAAGATAAAGAAACTTCAGTAGCTCCTATTCCACATGTCTAATCTTCAACATTCCTCGAAATCTTCGTCACTTCCAAGTACTCCAATGATCCCAAAGGTTGTAAGTTTAGCATCACCGCTGTTGAAGATCCGTAGCTATAACAATGAGAAAGCATCGGTCTCGATCATTGTTATACAGTGTCATAGTATTATTACACAGCGTCAAAGTTCAATTGTATCACAACTTCAGCAATAATACTATGGTGATATGTATCACTCCCCCTTAGTCAATACTCCATCTCACATGGAAACCACTCCCCCTTATATAATGACCCGAAGACCATATGTATTTGTAGTGTGAACTACATATTAATTCTCCCCTTTTTGTCAATAAAATTGGCAAAGGTACAAGAACGGGATCATAATGAAATTTCCGTAAGAGATATTTCATGACTAAAAATAAAAAACACACATCATCTTATTTAGATGCAATCATATAGCCGAAGCTAATAGCATTCATCAAGGAGTTTAAAGATACAAGACAACCCTTAAAATTCCACAGCCGCACACCCCTCAAGATATGACCATTAAGCACAAGTTCAAAAGAACTCTCCCCCATTTGATGTCATTCCCGAAAGAACAACAAGAGCGACCTTAATTTCTAAAGAAAAGAAGGATTTTATTGGACACCAAAAACCATAAGAATGATTTTTTTATATCCAAAAACTCAATCAAATTAATCACAAGTAAAACCCTTGATTAATTTAATCGGTATACTCAATCAAATCAAACACAAAAAGTGATCAATTCAATTGTTTGTGCTCAACATAAGAAAACTCATGGAGACACAAAAATACTCAACTAGATTAATTACAAGAGAACCCATAATTAATCTAATTGGAGTACACAACCAAACTAAATATGAAAGTAATCAATTTAATTGTCAATAGTTTTTCTCGACATAAGAAAACTTACGGAGCAATAACTAAATAACCAAACAAGATGATTAATTTAGTTCAAAATTCTCAACATAAAGTACCTTACGGATCAACCAACAAATCTAATCAGAAATAATCAACTTGGTTGTATCGTGCTCAACATAAGACACATTACGGAGCCTCACAGTAATAGATACGAATATGGATCAGGGATGATCAGTACTGCGGAATACACAAGGATTCATTCTATCTTCAATCATTATTTGCATAACAACAATAATAGACATAATCCTTGAAAACAAAAGATTTTAACATATCTTCCATCAAAATCATTGACAATATAGGCTTAACTTTTGTATTTGTCAAAAGTCCATTCATCCTTTTACCTGTACGTGAATACCGAACACGAACGACTTTACTTTTGACAAAGTATGGGACCTTCAAGTTCACGGACGCAAACATACATATCCCATATAAAGTTTCAATATAACAAATCATAAAGATTAATACTGCAAAAACCATCTTCCAAACAAATTTAGAATTTAAACCAATAAATCTAAAAACATGAAGATGAAAACGTTGGACATAGCTATGTGTAATCACAATAATGGCTATTCCAAACTCTAGTTATCCTTCTCAAAAATAAGAATAATTTCTCATAAGAAGTTTCCTAGGCAACAAGACAAACTCGTAATGCACATACAAGATGATTTGTCCTTATAGGGTAGAATCAATCTTTTTCGCATGGATTTACACCAATAATAGCTACCAAAGGCGTATAAAAAGATTTTCTTAACAAATAAGAACATACAAAGTCAATAACAAGTATGCACCATAGTTCACAAAGGATGATTGTGAACATTCAAGAATTCCATAGCACTGCGTACTACTTTCCATTCTTGAACTTCCTTCTTTGTGATTCACCAACAACATTCTTGTAAAAGCTACAAATTAGCTTATAAGAGTAGTACTCCAGGAATCCATGTTCCCAAGTTCAAGAGAATTGGAACAAGTGCAACGAAACGGAGCAAAATACTCAAAAATAAGAGACAGGACAAATACCAATATTAACTCATCCAAATTCAAGGTTCATCTCCATTTTTAAGAGAATCCAAATAGGAAGAGAGTGCAAAAATAATGATGTCAATACGAGTTCGTACGAAGAAGTTACGTCCAAAACAAGTTTACCGAATATCAACGTCAAGTATGCATACGGGTTTGCAAACGAATTTTCGTAACCTGGAGCAGTATGCAGACGGGGTTTGCGAACTTAAACCCCTGGATTTTGGTTTTAAAAGATGTTACCATGAAGTCCAAACATCCCGAACTAATGTTTTCAAACCTAAACATTTAAGAACCTTAAACACAGATCAAGTTAGGTAGAATGAACGATAAGCAAGGTACATGGATCATTATAAGTACTCAAACAAGTAATAAAAACATAAAACTTGCTCAAGTTTATATACATACCTAGAAAAGTCCAATTGAATTTTACAGCCTTACCGAATATAATATGTGCGCCCCAGTTGTTGTGCTTCCCTCACCGTATACATAACAGGGCATTTCTTGGTGAGGATGCACTTTCAACACAAACAAGTTTGTGTTGAGGTGAACAATGTCTTGCTCACCATGGCACCAAGAAAGAGTTTATTTCCAACAACTCTTAAATCTTTTAGTGTTGAGAAACACCCAAGGAACTGTTTTTATAAGTCTATCGAAGAACTTCAAGAGAACCCAAAAAGATTTGTGTTTCTGATTTCTTGTTTTCCAACTTATAAAAAACAGTTTCTGCAGATAGTTTTTAGTACTGCGAAGGGAAACTCTTTTGATAAAAAGAGACGTCCTAGATTCTTCATAAAAGAAGACAATACCACTATTTTGATAGGAAGTATCAGGAATTGAGCAACGAATCAATTCATGCTTTGAGGTGATACACTCAGATAACTGAGATTTAAACTCCTCTTGTAATTCGTTTAGTTTATCACAACTAATTGGATTACGCAGAGGAGGAGCATTGCTTTCACTGATTAGTAAATCAATATCAACCTCAACATGAATATTATTCATCATAACTTGATTTAGCATGTCAAGAGATTCTTGCTCTTTCTGGAGGTATAACTCAACATCAAGAGATAAGCTCTCAAAACACTTCAAGGGATTTTAAACCTGGTGGAGGTTTAGATAGAAGTTCTTCTACAAATTTTATTAAATCATTCATGGAAGAGAATTCTGAAATCCCTGGATCTGGTGGTGCATTTTTTGAGATAGCACTATTGTCCATAGAGTCAGATCGCTACAAACACAGACTTGTAAGGTCTTGAACGTGTTTGCCCGCTCTGATACCAATTGAAAAAGCGGGGGTCTAACAACACCACCCAATATTTCTCTTAGAAATATGTATGGAAAAACTCAAATATACTTTTAAGAGAATCAACAAGACTCAATCAATTAAAATTATATCAACGAGTTTATATCTCTCTCTTGATTTGATTTCCTCAAACAAAAACTGCAAGTACTAATCAAATACAAGGAAGAACTTGGATGGTACCAAAGACCAATATCCAAGTGTCAATCAATATCAATCAACAACCGTTAGGTCGAATTCTCCAATTGATTGATCTAACGCACAACCTGTATTATTTCAATTATAAAGATAAAACAATATAATGCGGAAATTGAAATAACACAGACACCAGAAATTTTGTTAACGAGGAAACCGCAAATGCAGAAAAACCACGGGACCTAGTCCGGATTGAACACACACTGTATTAAGACGCTACAGACACTAGCCTACTCCAAGCTAACTTCGGACTGGAATGTAGTTGAACCCCAATCAGTCTCCCACTGATCCAAGGTACATTTGTACTCCCTACGCCTATGATCCCAGCAGGATACTGCGTACTTGATTCCCTTAGCTGATCTCACCCATAACTAAGAGTTGCTACGACCCAAAATCGCAGGCTTTGACAATAAACAAATCTGTCTCACACAGACAAGTCTATCAAAGGATTAATCTGTTTCCCACATAAAAATCCTAAAGTTTTTGTTCCGTCTTTTGATAATAATCAAGGTGAACAGGAACCAACTGATAATCCGCTCTTATATTCCCGAAGAACAGCGTAGATTAATCAATCACCTCACAAAAATCTTAATCGTATGGTAGCGAAACAAGATATCGTGGAATCACAAACAATGAGACGAAGATGTTTGTGATTACTTTTTATATCTTGCCTATCGGAGATATCAAATCTCAAGCCAATCAATCTGATTGTACTCGTATGATAGAAGATGCAAGATCAGATCACATAACTACGATAAAAGTAGTATCGGTCTGGCTTCACAATCCCAATGAAGTCTTTAAGTCGTTAACCTGGTTTTAGAAGAAGAAAACCAAAGGTTAAAGGAGAATCGACTCTAGTACGCAAACTAGTATCACACGTAAGGTGTGGGGATTAGTTTTGCACAATACTAGATGTCTCCTTTATATAATCTTTCAAATCAGGGTTTTTCCTTGGTAAAAAAACAATCAATATTCACCGTTATATGAAAACCTGATTTAGATTCAAGCTAATATTTCTCAACCGTTAGATCGAAAACTTAGCTTGTTATACACAAATGAACTGCACGCTTCTAGGTTTGTTAACCATACCCAAACGTGTACATTGTTGGTTCAACAATAGTTAACCAAAAGGTTAGCCATATGAGCATTTCATATCAACATGTTCTTCTTCACCATAACTAGTTCAAATGACTCAAATGAACTAGTTAGAGAGTTGTCCAATTGCAAGGAAATCTTATGTAACTACACAAGACACAATTGAAGCAAAGATGATTTGATTCACTTGAATCGGTTCATGAACTTTTATAGCCACGGTTTGCAAACTGCATTCCTTAGTCTTTTTAAAGTTTAAGTTCAGAAATCATCTTCAGATATATAACCTTGTTAAGTTCGCACACTAGGTTCGCGGACTTAAGCAACCGGCAGAGTTTACAAACTTCAGCAGAAAATCTCGGCAAGAGACCTTCCGCCAGTTCGCGGACTGGTACTCACGCAACTAGTTTGTCAACTCCAGCAGAATTTCTCGGGATGAGAAGTTCGGTAGTTCGCGGACTGAGTTCGCGGACTTGGAAACAAACCGTTCTTCCGGTTTCTCTTGATCAACAAAGTTCGCAAACTTTTGTTCAAGGAATAAGACTTATACATAAATGTGTTTCCACAACAATTCTTATATCCATCATTGGTTATGTAATCTAAACTCTCATTCCAATCATTGAAACATTCTTAGAGGACGTTATATAGTTGTTACTCCATTTCTCGTCAAAGCAATTTTCAAGACGATTGAAACATATCATGACTTTCGTCACTATATGTATAGCATACGACTTTTTGTCTCAAGAAGTAGGAGTTAGATTAGATAGACTTTTGAGTGACAGATAAGTTCAAGTCTTCACATACCTTTTTGTCGAGAAGTTCCATCGGTTCCTTGAGTAGTTCTTCTACTTGTATGATGAATCTCCATGAAGTCCTTGAGCTCAACTACACTTTCTATCCTAGTCCGAGACTTAGCTATAATAGACTAGAAATCAAGACTTATAGTTTTGATCACTAACATTGACAAACATGCTTGAGACAGCAAAGCATGCGAGTTCGACCGAGCAATGCTCTAACAACTATGTCCAACGATTTTCATCTTCATTGTTTTTAGATTTATTTATCTAAATTATAAGTTTTTGGAAGATGATTTTTGCAATTTTAATTTTTATGATTTTGTATATTGCAAATTGTTATGGGATAGGTTGTTTACGTCCGTAAACCTGTGACTGTCCCATACTTGCTCAAAAGTTATCTCTATTATGTCGGTATGAATGTATTGATAGAAGATAGAATGAACTTTTGACATTACAAAAGTTAAAGCCTTTTATGTCATTGTTTTGATGGAAGAAAGGATAAAACTTTTGTTTACAAGGATTAAGTCTATTATATGTCATTGTGCAAATAATGATGGAAAATAGAATGAAGCCTTGTTTATTCTGCAGTATTGGTCGATCTTCGATCCACATCTTTGTGCATATACTGTGTTGCTCCGTAAGGTTCCTTATGTTTGAGCATGACCAACTAAATTGGTTATTCTATTCTGGTTATTTAGTTGTTGCTCTATAAGTTCTCTTATGTCGAGCATGACCAATTGAATTGATCACGTTGTGGTTAATTTGGTTGTGTATTCCAATTAAATTAATTGTGGGTTTTCTTGTGATTAATTTGGTTGTATTTTTTCGATTGCATTAATCACGGGTTCTCTTGTGGTTAATTCAACTGAATATTTTGGATACAAATTCATGTTTTCATGTGATTTGAGTTATCCAAAAGAAATCATTTTTTTGTAAAAGCAAGGTCGCCTTTGTTGTTCTTTCAGGTTTGACATTTTTTGGGGGAGAGTTCATTTTGAACTTGTGCTTAATTGCAAAATCTTTGTGGGGAGTGCGACTGTGGAATATTAGGGGTTATCTTGGATCTTTATAAACTCCTTGATGAATGCATTTAGCTTCGGCTTTATGATGACATATAAATAAGTTGATATGGTATTCTATTTTGGTCATGAAGTATCTCTGTGAAAATTTCATGAGGATCCCACTAGTTTTCGTACCTTTGCAAATTTATATTGACAAAAAGGGGGATAATTAATGTGTAGTGTGATACTACAAATACATATGGTTTACAGATCATTATGTAAGGGGGAGTGGTTTTCATGTTGAGATGTAGTATTGACTAAGGGGGAGTAATACATATCACCATATACAATTGAAATTTTATGCTGTGTAATAATACTATGACACCGTATAACAATGATCGAGAGAATTTTGTTTTCTCATTGTTATCGCTACGGATATTCAACAACTGTGATGCTGAACTTATAACCTTTAGGATCATGGAGTACTTGGAAGTGATGAATATTTCTAGTCGCGTTGAAGATGCCAAGGAGATCAAGCATTTGGATGAGAAGCTACAATTTCTATCCATTTTGTAATCCATATGTATTGATAGTTTTGTCACTAAAATTGACAAATGGGGAGATTGTTAGAGCATTGATCGGTCGAACTCGCGTGTGTTGCTATCGCAAGCATGTTTGTCAATGTTAGTGATCAAAACTATAAGTCTTGATTTCTATCCTATTTATAGATGTCTCGGACCAGGACATAGATAGTGTAGTTGAGCCTAGATTTCACAGAGTTCATCATTTGAAGACGAAGAACTACTAAGGGGAGCTTGTGGAACTTCTTCGACAAAAGGTATGTGGATACTTGAACTCATATATCACTTGGAAAGTCTATTTCTAATATCTCCTATATTGAGACATAAGTCGTGTTAAGATATAGTTTTCTCTATACACATTTGAGATTTCGAGCTGAGCATATCTCGCTTACATATTTCTCGAAATATATGTTGGTAAGCTTTCGCTTCTACCAAGTTCATCTTATATCATGAGAAAATTGCCGAGTAACATCTTACATGGTTTGTGTGATACAATCATTTGATGTAGGATTGGAATGTTTCGATAATGATTATTTCAATATCTTGAAAATTGCTTTGATGCTAATAGTGTGTGAAAACGGCTAGTGTCACTATAGAAGAATGTTTCAACGATTTAAATAAAGAGTTGAGAATGTAAGCATGTTTGGATATAAGCATATATAGTGTGTTCGCACATTAGTGTATAAATCCATAAACCGGGAGCCAAGTGTATGCATATGTGTGTATATGAAATTGGTGGAGGAGACAGGGTAAGTATGCGTACCCGTACGCATAGTGGCGGAAGTTTTCGAACCGAAAATTTCTGCTGAGTTTGGTTTTGACAAACTCTTAACTAGTCACCTTAAGTATGCGTACCCGTATGCATACTGTCGGAAGTTTTCGAACCGAAAATTTCTGCTGAGTTTGGAAACTAAACAAACTCAAATCCGGTTGCTTAGGTACGCATACCCGTACGCATACTTAAGCTGGTTACTTTGTCAAATCGG
This sequence comes from Papaver somniferum, assembly GCF_003573695.1. NCBI lineage: Eukaryota > Viridiplantae > Streptophyta > Magnoliopsida > Ranunculales > Papaveraceae > Papaver > Papaver somniferum. The sequence goes on from NC_039362.1 coordinate 63,466,322, forward strand.
TCAGTTCATGGACTTAAACATTTAAATCATAAGGAATACAATCTTTGCAAGCCGTGGCTATAATGTTCATGATTGATTCAAGTGAATCAAACCGATTTGGTTTCAATTGTGTTTTCCATAGCAATTGAACAACTCTTTAACTAGTTTCATTTGAGTCATTTGAACTAGTTATGGTTGAGATGAATAAAGTTGATATGAGAGTAATCATATGGCTAACCTCGGTTAACTATTTGTGAACCAACAATGTGTACACGTTTAGGTACGGTTACATAAACCTAAATGAGGGTACATTTCATTTGTGTGTAAAAAGCTAAGTTCGATCTAACGGTTGAAAGATATTAGCTTGGTTGAATCATGTTTTTCATCTAGCGGTGAATATTGAATGCTTTGTTACCAAGGTAACTTGGATTGCAAACCATGATTTGAAAAATATATAAAGGAGAACTCTAGCAACTGGGAAACCTAATACCCAGACCTCATGTGTGTTACTAATTGCATAACTAAAGTTGATTCTCCTTTAACCTTAGGTTTCTTCTCCAGACCCTGTAAGTTAACGACTTGAAGACTTCATTGGGATTGTGAAGCCAGACCCAACTATTATCTTTGTAGTTGCGTGATCTGATCTTGCTGTTTCTATCATGTTGAGTACAATTAAAATAATTGGCTCGAGATTTTATATCTCCGATAGGCAAGATAGAAATGTAATCACAAACAACTTCGTCTCATCGTTTGTGATTCCATAATATCTTCTTTCGCTAGTCGATTAAGATTATTATGAGGTGATTAATAATTCTAGGCTGTTCTTAGGGAATATAAGTTTGGGTTATCAATTGGTTCCTGTTCACCTTGATTTATCAAAAGACGGAACAAAAACTCTTGGTTATTTCTGTGGGAGACAGATTTATTCAATCCTATAGACTTTTCCGTGTAAGACAGATTTGTCTATCAAGTCTTCGACTTTGGGTTGTAACAACTCTTGGTTGTGGGTGAGATCAACTAAGGGAATCAAGTGCATAGTATCCTGCTGGGATCAGAGACGTAAGGAGCGCAACTGTACCCTGAATAAGTGTGAGATTGATTCGGGTTGAACTATAGTCCAGTCCGAAGTTAATTGGTAGTAGGCTAGTGTCTGTAGCGGCTTAATACAGTGTGGTGTTCAATATGGACTAGGTCCCGGGGTTTTTCTGCATTTGCGGTTTCCTCGTTAACAAAATTCTGGTGTCTGTGTTATTTCTTTTCCCCATTATATTTTGTTATATAATTAAAATATCACAGGTTGTGCGTTAAGATCAATCAATTAGAATATCCAAACTTGGGTTGTTGATTTACATTGATTGACACTTGAACATTGGTCTTTGATACCGTTCAAGTTACTCCTCTTATTCAATCGGGCTCGCAGATTTCTATTTGTTGATTGCGGATTGAATTAAGAGTTAGAGATATTAAACTCTTTGATATACTGTATTCTAGATTGAGTCTGACTGTCTAGTTGATTCTCTAGAAATTATATTGGAGTAAGTCCTCTCAGATTGCCAAATAAATTATTGGGTGTGGTTGTTAGACTCCCGCATTTTCAAATTGGTATCAGAGCAGGCAAACACATTAAAGACCTAATAAGTCTGTGTTTGTAGCGATCTGATATGGACAAAGGTGTTATCTCTATAAACGTACCACCAGTCTTCGATGACTCAAATTACTTGTGGTGGAAAATTGCTATGCGTGCCTTTCTTCAAGCGCGTGATTTTCAATCATGGGTTTATGTAGTTAATGGCTATGATGCTCCCGTTGTGGCAGTAGGGAATGCAACCGTTCCAAAGAACAGTGATGAATACAATGGTTCCGAGATACTTGTTGCAAAGTAAAACTCCGACGGTTTGAATTCCATCATACATGCCTTTACCCCAGATCTTCAGCACCATGTGACAACGTGCACTAGGTCTAAAGATGCTTGGGATATCTTAGAAACCGTATTCGAAGGAATTACCAGTGAAAAGGAAGATATGTTTAAAAACCTTAATTCTGATTGGGAAAATCTTCGTATGGCAGATGAAGATTCATTTAATGAGTTTAATCACAAAGTGTCTGAAATTGTTAATGTATATTTTGCATTGGGTAAGACTATTCCTGAAAAGGACATTGTGATGAAAATTCTCAGATCGCTGCCATCTAGATACGATTCTAAGAAGCATGCCATAATTGAAGGAAATAACCTTGATACACTTTCCAGAAATACTCTTGTTGGAAATCTTAAGATTTTCGATCTTGAACTCTGTCAAAGAGAAAAACGTCACTTTTTAAGCAACCATGTTGCTACATCTGATAAAAGGTCTCGACGTCCTAAATTGATTGATACAAGGGATGAGAATTTCTTTAATTCAACTCCGTCACTGTTTATACAACAACTTAAGAAAACTCTTCGACATAATAAAATAAAGTCTCAAAAGAAAGCCCAGTCAGTCAGAAAAAGGGATAGAAAAGTTCAGAAAAACTATGATCATGAAACTTGTTCTAAGTGCTATAGAAGTATTCATGATACTTCCAAAAATTCGGATGAAAAGTTAAGTGAGTTAACTAAAGCATGGATGTCTACTCTCGACTACTGTCCTGAGGACGATATCTATGATAGTTTTCTTAACCTCTTTGCTGATAATCACACTTGTCCTCCTAACAGTCCTGATTATTCCATGATGCACAATCTTACTTCTCCAGAAGTGTTTCAACTGGAAAAGAAAATCTTTATTAAAATGATTGAACATCTGGAATGTCAACTGTTTAACTTAAGACAGAAGTTTCCATCACTCATAATTGTGATACTTATAGGAAATATTGAACTTCTTCGATTATTATCAGCAGATTTCTTCTGATTCTATACCATTCTCAAATCACTCTGAAAAGTATGATGTGGAGAACTACAAGGGCTTACCAAATAGTTTGGTCTCCTTGTGTGAAAATCAGGGTCATCTAGAAATTGTATGCACTAAAGATCAAGAATATTTCTCCTATGTTAAACCTTGTTTTCAAAAGATGAAAAGGAATATTTGTCCAGGAAATCTTCATCTGCTTCAAAAATGATTTCCAAAGCTATTCATAGTTTGCGAAAATCAACAAACAAGGTATTCAAAACTGTGCTAAAAATGGAAAAGAATGATGTGAGTAACTCTTCTTTCCTGAAGGCAAAACAGAAACAAGGAAAAACAAATTTGTCTCCCCGTCGTAAGAAGTCACCCAGTCCTCTTTGGGATTGGAAGGATTACAAGTTGTAATTCTATTTTAAGATGGTTCTTGTTTTTCTATCTTAGACAAGAATCATAAACTTCAAGAGGGTTGTGATATTTTTGTTAAATACCTTGTTTGACTTTGTTTCTCTTCAATTTTTATCCAAGAACCGTTTTGGTACATAAACGGTTTTTCCTGTAAAGACTTTTTCTTAGGGATAAGCATACTCTGTTAGGGTTTGGTCAAATGTCTTTTTGGAAATTTTATCATATATCTTTGCCCTTTGTAAGATGAAGACTTCTCCTTGATATGAGCATTTCATTTTCTCTTCTTCCATCATGTCCTCATCAAGTATCTCAAGCAAAGAAAGTGATGATTGGACTGTTTTATTTCCTTCCAAGAAGGTTCGTTTTGATTCCTCTGATAGTGAGATGTGCTCTAACAAGCATGATTCCTCTTATGATGGGAATCCCTCTGCCTCTCATTATGACAAGATCTCTTTAACCATGAATCTCATCTTGGAACAAATTCATGCTCTGAAAAATGACCATGAATCCTCGTCCAAAAGACTAGAAGAAAAGATGGATAAACTTGAATCTAAGATTGATCTGATTGAAGACAATCTTGATGATTATAGGGAATATGAGAAGAGTATCCAAAGTAAGTGAAATGCTTCATAAGGGTTGTTTTTTTATTATTATGTCTAGTAAATCTTCTTTTATAGAATTTATTTCTTGTTTTTAGAAGAATAACTAGGGTTTGGAATAGCCATTATTGTGAGTACACATAGCTATGTCCAACGATTTTCATCTTCATTGTTTTTAGATTTATTTATCTAAATTCTAAGTTTTTGGAAGATGATTTTTACAATTTTAATCTTTATGATTTTATATATTGCAAATTGTTATGGGATATGTTGTTTACGTCGGTAAACCTGTGACTGTCCCGTACTTGCTCAAAAGTTATCTCTATTATGTCGGTATGAATGTATTAATAGAAGATAGAATGAACTTTTGACATTACAAAAGTTAAAGCCTTTTATGTCATTGTTTTGATGGAAGAAAGGATAAAACTTTTGTTTACAAGGATTAAGTCTATTATATGTCATTGTGCAAATAATGATGGAAAATAGAATGAAGCCTTGTTTATTCCGCAGTATTGGTAGATCTCCGATCCACATCTTTGTGCATATACAGTATTGCTCCATAAGGTTCCTTATGTTTGAGCATGACCAACTAAATTGATCATTCTCTTGTGGTTATTTTATTTGTTGCTCTATAAGTTCTCTTATGTCGAGCATGACCAATTGAATTGATCACATTGTGGTTAATTTGGTTGTATATTCCAATTAAATTAATCGTGGGTTTTCTTGTGATTAATTTGGTTGTTATATAATTGAAATATCACAGGTTGTGCGTTAAAATCAATCAATTAGAATATCCAACCTTGGGTTGTTGATTTACATTGATTGACACTTGAAAACATTGGTCTTTGGTACCGTTCAAGTTACTCCTCTTATTCAATCGGGCTCGCAGATTTCTATTTGCTGATTGCGGATTGAATTAAGAGTTAGAGATATTAAACTCTTTGATATACTTTACTCTAGATTGAGTCTGACTGTCTAGTTGATTCTCTATAAAGTATATTGGATTAAGTCTTCTCAGATTGCCAAACGAATGGTTGGGTGTGGTTGTTAGACCCCCGCATTTTCAGGTATTATGTATACTTGGTCTAATAAGAGGGATAATAATGAGCTAATCCTTGTTAAACTAGATAGGGACGCAACTAGTTTATATTTTATCTCTGAATTTCCTAATGCTTCCCTGTACCACTTAATTCCCATAGGTAGTGATCACTGCCCTATCATTTCGGTTATTTCTAAGGGTGGAAATCATATTGAAAAACCATTTAGGGTCAATAACTCTTGGTTCGGGGATAATTCTTGCTATGGTATCATTAAAAAAATTGCTTGTTGGTTGTAATGGGTCCAGAGATTTTAGATTAACTAAAAGTTTTCATGGCACCAAAATATCTCTTAGGGAATGGATTACCTGCACTTCGGTAAGATTAAAGACCAAATTAGTGTCATCTCGGTCTTTGGAAATCAAGATAGTAGACATAGGCTTCAAGAATTGAATGCTATCCTTAGTCATTGGTAAAATATTGAAGAAGATTTCTAGAAACAAATAGGGAAATAGGTTACCCATTTGATTTCGAGATAGAAATGTTAGAGCACTGCTCGGCCGAACTCGTAAGCATTGTTATCTCAAGCTTGTTTGTCAATGTTAGTGATCAAAACTATAAGTATTGATTTCTAGTCTACTTATAGTGATGTCTCGGACTAGGATGGATTATGCAGTTGAGCATTAAACTTCACGACGTTCATCAATTGAAGACGAAGAACTACTAAGGAGAGCTTGTTGGACTTCATCAAAAAAAGGTATGTGGAGACTAAAACTCATCTATCACTTGGAAAGTCTATTTCTACTCTATCTCCTATATTGAGACAAAAGTCGTATTACTATATAGTATTCAATTATGTACATTTGAGATTTCGAGCTGAGTTTAACTCGCTTACATATTTCTCGAAATATATGTTGGTAAGCTTTCGCTTCAACCAAGTTCATCTTATATTCTTGACGAAAGTCAAAAGATGATCATGTGAAAATTTCCGAGTAACATCTTACATGATTTGTGTGATACAATCATTTGGTGTAGACTTGGAATGTTTCGCTATGATTATTTCAATAACATGAAAATTGCTATGATGCTAATAGTGTGTAAAAACGGCTATTATTATCCTCTAAGAAAGTTTCAATGAATGAAATAGAGTTTAGAACTATTGGATTATGAACATAGTATGCATTCTTGCATGTATGTGATCCATGATCGGAACTATAGTATGCATACCCGTATGCGTACTTATAGTTGTGCAATTCCGTGTACCAAGTACACATACCGTTATGCATACTTGCGTAAGGTATAGGTCCGGGAATTTCTGCTGGGTTTTGGAATTGTACTAAGGTATGCATACCCGTTCGCATACTGGCGACCCAAACTCAGACCGGCTACTTAGGTATGCGTACCCGTATGCATACTTGTGTGGTTAAAGTTATAAAATCGGTTTTCTCATGAACTAATACATTTATATATTAAGGAATGCATTCTTTGCAAACCGTGGCTATAATGTTCATGAATTGATTTGAGCGAATCAAACCGATTTTGTTTCAATTGTGTTCTTGTATACTTCTATGAGAATATAGCAATTGAACAACTCTATAACTAGTTTCATTTGAGTCATTTGAACTAGTTGTGATTAAGATGAATAAGGTTGATATGAGAGTGTTCATATAGCTAACCTCGGTTAACTACTGTTGGGCCAACATGGTGTACACATTTAGGTACGGTTACTCAAACTAAATGAGGGTACATTTCATTTGTGTATAACAAGCTAAGTTCGATCTAACGGTTGAAAGATATTAGCTTGAGTCTAATCAGGTTTTCATCTAACGGTGAATATTGAATGCTTTGTTACCAAGGTAACTTAGATTGCAAACCCTGATTTGAAAAATATATAAGGGAGAACTCTAGCAACTGGGAAACCTAATCCCACACCTTCTGTGTGATAGTAGTTGCGACTAGAGTCAATTCTCCCTTAGCCTTAGGTTTTTCACGAAACCCTGTAGGTTAACGACTTAAAGAATTCATTGGGATTGTGAAGCCAAACCCAACTATTTTCTCTGTAGTTGCATGTTCTGATCTTACTTCTACTGTCGTGATTGAGTATTATCTTTGCTAGGATTTTCTTGAGATTTATCTCCGATAGGTAAGATTAAAAGTAGTCACAAACATCTTCGTCTCATCGTTTGTGATTCCAAAATATCTTGTTTCGCTAGTCGATTAAGATTATTGTGAGGTGATTGATAATTCTAGGCTATTATTCGGGAATATAAGTCCGGGTTATCAATTGGTTCATGTTCACCTTGATTTATCAAAAGACGGAATAAAACTCGTAGGTATTTCTGTGGGAGACAGATTTATCTATTCCTGTAGACTTTTCTGTGTGATACATATTTGTTTATTAAATTCTTCGACTTTGGGTCGTAGCAACTCTTAGTTGTGGGTGAGATCAGCTAAGGGAATCAAGTGCATAGAATCCTGCTGGTGTTCAGAGACGTAATGAGCGCAACTGTACCTTGATCAGTGTGAGATTGATTAAGGCTCACATTCCAGTCCGAAGTTCATTGGTAGTATGCTGGTGTTTGTAGCGGCTTAATACAGTGTGGTGTCCAAAGCCGGACTAGGTCCCGGGGTTTTTATGCATTTACGGTTTTCCTCGTTAACAAAATTCTGGTATTTGTGTTATTTCTTTTCCGCATTATATTTTGTTATATAATAGAAATATGACAGGTTGTGCGTTGAATCTATCAATTGGTAAATCCAACCTTTGGTTGTTGATTGAAATTGATTGATCCTTGAACATTGGTCTTTGGTACCGTTCAAGTTATTTCTCTTATATTCGATCAGGCTCCCAAATCCCTATTTGATGATTGCAGATTGAATTTAGAGATAAAGATATAAAAATCTTTGATATACTTTTCTCTAGATTGAGTCTGACTGTCTAGTTGATTCTCTTAGTATATTGGAGTTTGTCTATTCAGATTGTAGAACGAAATATTGGGTGTGGTTGCTAGACCCCCATTTTTTCAATTGGTATCAGAGCAAGCATACACATTAAAGAACTCATAAGTCTGTGTTCGTAGAGATATGAATATGGACAGAAGTACTATCGCTATAAAAGTACCACCATTCTTCGATGGCTCAAATTACTTATGGTGGAAAATTGCTATGCGTGCCTTTCTTCAAGCGCGTGATTTTCAATCATGGGTTTATGTGGTTATTGGCTATGATCCTCCTGAAGTTACAGAAGGCGATGTAATAGTTCCAAAGGATATCGGTAAATATGATGTTGCTGAGATTCTTGCTGCAAAGCAAAATTCTGACGGATTAAATGCTATCATCCATGCCATTACCCCAGAGCTCCAGCATCATGTGACTACTTGCACAAAGTCTAAAGATGCTTGGGATATCTTAGAAATTGTATTTGAAGTGAATACCTGTGAAAAGGAAGCTAGGCTTCAAAACCTAAATTCTGAATGGGAAAACCTTCGTATGACAGATGAAGATTCATTTGATGAGTTTAATCACAAAGTGTCTGAAATTGTTAACGCATCTTTTGCATTGGTTAAGACTATTCCTGAAAAGGACATTGTGATGAAAATTCTCAGATCGTTGTCATCCAGATACGATTTTAAGAAGCATGCCATCGTTGAGGGAAATAACCTTGCAACTCTTTTCAGAAATACTCTGGTTGAGAAGTTAAAGATCTTTGATCATGAGCATACATCCAAATCCGGAAAGGATGTTGTTTTCAAAGCACAAAGAACACTAAATTACTTGAAAAAAGTAAAAGTGTTTGCATATCTGAAGATGATTCATTAGATGAAGATCTTGACAAGTCAGTCTCCTTAATCACAAGACAGTTTAGGGATCTTCTTTTGAAGAGAAGTAAACGGTTCTCCAGAGATAAACCTAGGTCATCAGTTAAACCTTATAATCGTGTTCCTCCTAAAAACAGGGATATTGATGAAACTGATGACGAGGATATTCCACAGTGCTTTAAGTGTAAAGGTTTTGGTCATTTTGCAAATGAGTGTCCAAATCGTAAAAAATACACTAGGAACAAAGGTCTTGCTGCAACTCTTGATGAAATGTCTGACAACTATGATTCTAATGAAGACGAAAAGTCAAGTGACTTCTTTGTGAAAATGTTGATTTTGATAATTGCAGCAATACATACATGAATTTTGATATTCTTTTAGAAGAAATCTCAACCGGCCTAGAAGAAAAAATGGATCTATCTGTTTCTACTGGAAACTCTTTTTCTGATTTTTCAGGTTCCACTATGTGTCTAGCTGCTTACACATCTAGGGGGTTCTGAATAATCTCCCATGTTGACATGCTCTTATTGTTCTCTCAAAGGTCATGAACTATCAAAGTATTTCAAGTACAAACACAAAGTAAGATACGTCAACAAACTTCAACGAAGAGCGAATCGATTAGCAAACAAGCTCAAACTTGTTCAAAAATCATCAGAGGTATGTAAACTCATCTCTTCTTCGAAGAAGTTAGTTTTTAAAGGAAATATTAGATCACTAGAGAGAAAATTATGGTATGCACATTCTGTGAAACGGGTTTCTATGAATTCCTTTCAAAAAGGCTACGGTGGACAGATTATTGTTCACCCCAGCACAACTTAATTGTGTTGGTTGGTGCATCTTGTCTCATGTGCTTGATCAAAAGATACAAGATTATGCACACCTTAGGCTTTAGGAAAAACAGAAGTGTTTTATTTTGTTTTGTTTTTTTTCTCTTGTTAGTTTTGCTTTGCAAGATTGGAATTCGTCCTTCTTTTCATATCTAATTGATATTGGAAAGGACTCCCCTGTTTAATAAATAAAAGAGGGTTATTCTCGACAATTCTATCCTATTTAGGGTTGAGAGTTGTGCGTGCGTGAACTTGTGTGTTTAAAAGTTCTGTAACCCTACATTCTTTCCTCCTCTTGAAACTCTTTTTATCATAAGATTGCTTGTTGAGATTATCTTGTGATTTCCTCTCACAATTCCGTACGTATGGATACTCCAAGCATTATGTCTTCTGATGGAAAAGATGTTAATATCAGTTCTATATCACGTAAATTGGTTGACTCGGCGCTCTGCAAATCGGCGATCGACTCAGGCGAATTTTTTCAACTTTTCTTCTTTTATCGAGAAAACACACCATTAATCATCCTTTCTTACCATCAAAAATCAATGATTGGTGTTTATTTCTTGCTAAATATTGCCATTTATGATGTCTGAACATACCATAATCTCTGGTAATCATTCAACATCAAATATGTTACGAAATAAATTTAGGGTTCCATCATCTGCTGATGAAAATTCAGTTGAAAATCATTTACCTGCTCTTTTCATTTCAGATGAAGATATAGATGAAAGTCTCCATGAATGGAAGTTTAGTCTAATTGGTAGATTGGATCTCGTCAAATTGAAGTTTGAAACAACAGTAACATCTTTGAGAAATCAATGGAAGCTTACAGGTAATTACCATTTGATTCCTATTGGTATAGGTTTTTTCATTATTAAACTAGAAAATGAGATTGATAAGGGTTATACTTTGAATCGTTTCTGGGTAGTTGAATCTCAAATCCTTAGCTTAAGGAAATGGGAACCAAATTTTAAACCAGCAAATTAAAAAGTAACAATAGCTTTTGTGTAGGCTCATTTTCCTGGTTTGAGTATGGAATATTGGAAAGAAAAAATTATCATGGATTTGGGTGATAAAATTGGCAGAGCTATTAAGATAGATGAAACAACTTTGCAGAGGAAAATTGGGTATTATGCTAGTGTGTTAGTGGAAGTAGACTTATCTCAGCACATCCCTAACCACATTCAGATCAAAACTAAGTATGGTACATTTGAGCAAGAAATTCAAATTCCTAGAATTCCTAAATTCTGCAATCACTGCAAAATAGTTGGTCACTTAGTTACAGAGTGCAGATCAAATCAAAAGGAAGTTAATGTGGAGAAGAATAATCATTTATTCCAGTTCAGCCTAAAAATGTTTGGAGAATTAAACAGAAGAAAATAAATCCTGTTGGTTTTGATATCTGTCAAACACCTACCAAACAAGATAATTCTAATGCCACTGAAGATAATATAACTATATCTAGCATTAATACAAATCCTGTTTTAGTTTCATCTTCAGTCACAATTAAAAAAACACCTGAAGGACCTTGTTCAGTAAATGAAGTTGGAAAACAAAGTGGAGTTATAAAAGAAATTCACCAGGTTGGTAGTTCATCATCAATTCTAATGCCAATCATTTCTGCTAATAAGTTTGATCTTATTGTTGAGGCCGAGGAGAATGGAGACTATTCAAGCTCTAAGGATGGAGAAATAAAAGAGATTAATACTTCAACTCTTCTTCATTTTGGTTCTGTTACACAACCAGTCACTATTTTGAAGCATATATCACCTGAAAATTCTAGTATCCCTGAACCTCCTATTATTGAAAACAAAAAAAACTCAGGCTAAAGTTACAAAACCTATCATTCCAGTTACAAGGAAAATTAGAAGAGAACTTTTGAAATATGTGCCTAATGAGAGGAGTTCCACAACGCCTCACCACTCCTCTTAACATGAGATTGATATTTTGGAATATTAGAGGCCTTAAGAGACAAAAGGCCAAAGATAAACTAAGATCTGTAGTTTTACATTTTATTCCTACTTTAGTTTTTATAGATGAACCAAAAATTCACTTTAACTCTCCAAATAGAATAAGGCTACCTGGTATGAATCATAAAATAACTCACAATACATGTAACAGTAGCAAAGCCAATTTATGGATGTTTTGGAATAATTCAATAAGCTTTCCAGTGGTGAAACAAATTTCAAGACAAAGTATTACTGTGGAGGTAGGGATGTCCTTATTACTGGAATTCATGCTGATGTCTTAACAATAAATAGAAGAGAATTATGGGATGATTTAGCTCCTTTTAGAGACTTAACAACCCATGGCTGATTTTAGGTGATTTTAACATTATCACTGCTTTAGATGAAAAAAAAGGTGGCAGAAGTCCTAATACTTCTTCAGTAGCAGAATTTAATGACTGGATTGATTATTGTCATCTATTTCAAGCTCCAAAAACAGGACTGCAATTTTCTTGGTCAAATGGAAGATGTAGTAAGAAGAGAATTTTATGTAATTTAGACAGGGCATTATTCAATTCTCAATGGTTGGTGAGATATCCTGGTTGGAAATATGAAGTTACAGCAAGAGGAATTTCTGATCACAACATGCTTTTAGGCTTTAATTCAGATATTCAGAAACCTTTAAATTGCCCTTTTAAGTTCCAAAAGATGTGGATTTCTCATCCTATATTATTGCAAGTTGTTATTGATGCTTGGAAAGAAAAGTTTGTAGGTAATCCAATTTTTATTTTCATGAATAAACTAAAATTCTTGAAGAATATTCTAAAAAATGGAGTTGGGAGGTTTTTGGGAATGTGCAAGTCAAATTAAAAGAAGCTGAGGAGAAGGTTCTTGAAACTAATATTCTTTCTGATGCTGATCCTCAAAATTTAGTTCTATTGAATGATTATATCACTGCAAGGGGTGTAAGAGATATAGCTGCACATAACTATCATATTATGCTAAGTCAGAAGGCTAGAATTAATTGGATTAAATATGGTGATGCCAATACTTCTTTTTTCCATACTTCAATCAAGTTAAGACAAGCAAGAAATTCCATAACAGAACTGGAGAATGATGCAGGTGCTATTGTTACAGATCAAAATGAGATTGCTTCAATACTTATTAATCACTTTTCAAGTAAGTTCTATGAACAAACTGTGGAAATATCTGACACTATATTAAATGTGATACCTCAGATCATCTCAGATGATGAGAATTCTCTACTGGAGAGTATACCTTCAAAAGAGGAAATTAAAAATGTAGTTTTTGAGTTAAACCAAGATGGCTTTCCTGGACCAGATGGTTTTACTGGCATTTTTTATAGAACAGCTTGGGAAATCATTGAAGAAGACTTATGTGAAGCTATCAGATACAGTTGGCAACATCAAGTAATTCCTCCTGGAGTTAACTCTAATTTTCTTGTTCTATTACCAAAAGTCAATGGTGCAAAAAAGTAAACCAATTTAGACCCAGTGGATTAAGTAATTTCTTCTTCAAAATACTCACCAAGATTGTTACAACAAGAATGAGTACTTTATTACACAAACTGGTATCACCTCAACAATGTGCTTTTATTAAGGGGAGAAATATCCATGAAAAATTCCTTCTAGCTTCTGAACTAGTTAATGAAATGAATATAAAAAGAAGAGGAGGCAATGCATGCTTTAAATTAGACATCTCTCAGGCATATGATACTCTGAGCTGGGATTATCTCATTTTGGTTTTAAAGAAATATGGTTTCTCTACTATCTTCTGCAACTGGATTTTAGTGCTTCTCAAGACTACAAAGATATTTATCATGATTAATGGTAGACATGTGGGTTATTTTGGTGTTGGAAGGGGCCTCAAACAAGGAGATCCATTATCTCCAATTCTGTATGTGATTGCAGCTGATATTCTTAGTAGAAATATTCTTCAATCAATCCAGGAAAATAAGATACAACCAATGATTATCAGAAAAGGTATTCATCCTTCTCATCTCTTTTTTGCAGATGACATTTTTATTTTTTGCAATGGTGGAAAATCTAGTTTACTTCATTTGAAAAAGCTTCTCATCGATTATCAAAGAGCTTCAGGGCAAACAGTGAGCGCCACTAAAAGCAAGTGCTTTGTAGGAGGTACTTATTTGGTCAGAGGTAATCAAATTGCTGATATTATGAACATGAAGTTGTCTTCTTTTCCTGATAAGTATTTAGGTGTCACTCTTGTGCAAGGAAAAGTTAAAACTGAACATTTATGGTCATTTGTTGAATTACTTAAGAGAAGACTTGCTTCATGGATTGGGAATCTACTAGCATTTCAGGCAAGAATTACAATCATTAAATTTGTTCTCAGTAGTATTCCTCTATACAATATGTCTACGTGTAAATGGCCAAGAAAAGTGATTGATGCTTGTGAAAGGATTATTAGGAATTTCCTTTGGAGTGGTAATGCTGAAGATAGAAAATGTGTCACAATATCTTGGGATCAAGTTTGTTCTCCTATAGAAGAAGGGGGTCTTGGTATAAGGAAATTTGAAGACATAAACAAAGCCTTACTTATGAAACTCTTATAGAGAATACTAAATTCAGATGAAGAATGGGATAGGTTTTTTCTTGCTAAGTATAAAGATAAATATGATTGTTGGATCACATATTATAAACAATCTTCTATATGGCCTGGAATCAAATGGGTATTACAGGATTTCAATGATCATACTAGATGGATAGTGGGCAATGGAGACAAAATATCATTTTCGATGGACACTTGGATCTTGAAGCAAAGCATAATCAAATCATTCCCAGATAATGCTTACATTAAACAACATATCAACATGAAGGTGAGTAGTTTAATTGTTAATCAACAATGGGTGATTCTTGAGGAAATGCTGCAATTTTTTTTCTGTTTCTGATCTACCAAATATATCAACTGGTGAAGATAAATTGATATGAACTCCTTCACAGAATGGTACTTTTACTGTGGCTAGTGTTGTCTCAATAATCAAAACAAAATTACCTAAAGTAAGATGGTATAAACATATTTGGCATAAGAGTGTTCATCCTTCAACCTGTAGAAATATTTGGAAGATTACAAGGGGAGCCTGTGCTACTGATGAAAATCTAAATAAAAGAGGATTTCAAAATGTTTCAAGATGTTATATTTGCCATGAATACCAGGATTCTACATCACATCTTTTATGGGTATGTAAATATGGTCAGATTCTTTGGAGCTGGCTTGGAGACATTTTTGCTTTCAAGAATCCCAAATCTTTTGAAAACATATTATACTGTGGAAAATCCAGGAGTTCAGTGGTGCAAGAAATTTGGATGATTCTTGCTTTTAATGTGATGGTGGATATTTGGTTCACCAAAAATAAGGCTTTCTTTGAGAATATGGCTCAGATGTGCTAAGTGCAAAAAAGAAGATAATCAGAATTGTCAAAGACTGCGAAACAAGGCTTAGAGGATATACAAATAATTCTGACTATGACATTCTCATTCTGCAATTCTTTGATATTAAATACAGAAAGATGAAAATCCCCAAAATCATTGAATGCCAATTTCAGCTACCTGATGAAAATACTATATTGTTTTGCTGTGATGGAGCATCAAGAGGTAATCCTGGAATCTCTGGTTATGGTTTTATTGTTAGAAATTTTTCTGGACAGTTCATAGCTGCTGAAAGTGGTGGTCTTGGTATTACAACAAACTTTGTTGCTGAAGTCATGGGAACATTGTGTGCTCTGGAATGGACAATCCAACATAAAAAACTCCAGGTGATTGTTAATTCTGATTCAAAGGAAGCCTTATCTGTCTTCTGCACCAAAAATTTACCATGGTTTGTTTTGGTTAGATGGAAATTGGTGTGCTCTGTTTTAAGGAACATTAACTTCAATCATGTTTATAGGGAGATAAACTTTTTTGTAGACTTCTTTGCAAAGAAAGGTTGCCATTTACAAAGAGGACAAGTCTTAAAATTCTATGACAGACCTCCTAATATGCAGAGAATGAAATTTACTGGAATTCCATATTACAGATTTGAATGAGATCATGAGCTGGGTCTGTTCTAGTCTCTATTTTTGATAATTTTATGTCTTTTAGTTTTGGGCTTTAGGACATGTTGTTCATTTTTCTTTGTTTTTATTCTATTTAGGTTTCATCCCTTTTTTGTAATCTTTTGGTTATATAATTAATAAAAGATCTTTTTGTTAAAAAAAAATGTTAATATGATTGTTAAGCCATCAATCATGAAGGAAAAAGATAAATCTCTGTTACCTCCAACTTTGAAAAGAAAAAGAAGGAATGTGAGGAAGCCAAGAGTTGTTCCTTCAAATTCTCAGAAGTTTTCTGGTGTTATTGAAGAGTTGAAGGAAACAAGGAAGGATATTCAGCAAATAAAGGCTATTGTTTTGAGAACTCTTGAAATTCAGAAGGCCCTGGTTCTGCATCAGTTCCAAAGGTTTGTTGGAATTGACTCATTTCTTCATGAACCTTATGTTCCCATGGCTGTTGACCACAAGGAGTTCGGGGACGATAAAGAATTTTTCAGAGGTCTCAATGTCTAGGAAACTTCTTATGAGAATTTATTCTCGTGTTTTTAAGAAGGATAACTAGGGTTTGGAATAGCCATTATTGTGAGTACACATAGCTATTTCCAACGTTTTCATCTTGCAATGTTTTTAGATTTTTTCTATTTAAATTCTAAGTTATTTGGAAGATGATTTTTGTAGTATTAATTTTTATGGTTTTATATATTGCAAATGGTTATGGGATATGTTGTTTATGTCAGTGAACCTTGACTGTCCCATATTTGTTCAAAAGTTAACTCTATTATATGTCGATATGAAAGCATTGATAAAAGATATAATGAACTTTTGACTTCAAAAGTTAAGCCTATTATGCCATTATGCAAATATTGATGGAACCTAGGATGAACTTTTGTTTACAAAGATTAAGTCTATTATATGTCATTGTGCAAATAATGATGAAAAATAGAATGAATCTTTAATTATTCCGCAGTATTGGTCTTTCCCTGATCCACACCTTTGTGTATATACTGTGCGGCTCCGTAAGTTATCTTATGTTGAGCATGGCCAGTTGAATTGACCATTTTCCCTGTGGTTAATTCAATTGAGATTTTTGGATACAAATTCATGTTTCATGTGATTTGTTAATGTCCAAAGAAATCCTTATTTTCTTGTAAAAATAAGGTCGCTCTTGTTGTTCTTTCGGGAATGACATTTAATGAGGGAGACTTCTTAATTGAACTTGTGCATAATTTCCAAATCTTTGTGGGGAGTGCGGGTGTGGAATATTGTAGGAGTTATCTTGTATCTATATAAACTCCTTCAACAATACACTAAGTTTTGACTATGTGAAATCATCGAAACAAGTTGGTATGTTTTTTCTCTTTTGGTCATGAAGTATCTCTATGAAAATTTCATGAGGATCCCACTAGTTTTCTTACCTTTGCCAATTTACATTGACAAAAAGGGGGAGAATTGATGTGTAGTTCACACTACAAATACATATGGTTTACAGATCACTATGTAAGGGGGAGTGGTTTTCATTGTGAGATGAAGTATTGACTAAGGGGGAGTGATACATATCACCATAGTATTGTTGTCAAAGTTGTGATACAATTGAACTTTGATGCTGTGTAATAATACTATGACACTGTATAACAATGATTGAGAGCAACTGTTTTCTCATTGTTATAGATACGGATCTTCAACAACTATGATAATGAGTTGAACACATTTAGAATCATTGGAGTACTTGGAAGTGACGAAGATTTTGAGTAATGTTGAAGAACCGAGGAGATCAAGCATTTGGATGAGAAGCTACAAAGTTTATGTATTTTGTAATCCATATGTATTGATAGTTTTGTCACTAAAATTGACAAAGGGGGAGATTGTTAGAGCACTGCTCGGTCGAACTCGCAAGCGTTGCTATCTCAAGCTTGTTTGTCAATGTTAGTGATCAAAACTATAAGTCTTGATTTCTAGTCTACTTATAGTGATGTCTCGGACTAGGATAGATTGTGTAGTTGAGCATTATACTTCACGGCGTTCATCAATTGAAGACGAAGAACTACTAAGAAGAGCTTGTGGAACTTCATCAACAAAAGGTATGTGGAGACTAAAACTCATCTATCACTTGGAAAGTCTATTTCTACTCTACCCCTATATTGAGACAAAAGTCGTATTACCATGTAGTATTCAATTATGCACATTTGAGATTTCGAGCTGAGTTTATCTCGCTTACATATTTCTCGAAATATGTGTTGCTAAGATTTCGCTTCAACCAAGTTCATCTTATATCCTTGATGAAAGTCAAAAGATGATTATGTGAAAATTACCGAGCAACATCTTACATGGTTTGTGTGATACAATCATTTGGTGTAGACTTGGAATGTTTCGTTATGATTATTTCAATAACTTGAAAATTGCTTTGATGCTAATAGTGTGTGAAAATGGCTATTGTCATCCTCTAAGAAAGCTTCAATTATTGAAATAGAGTTTAGAATTATTGGATTATGAACATAGTATGCATTCTTGCATGTATGTGATCCATGACCGGAACTATAGTATGCATACCCGTATGCGTACTTGTAATTGTGAAATTTCGTGTACCAAGTACACATACCGGTACACATACTTGCGTAAGGTATAGGTCCGGGAATTTCTGCTGGATTTTGGAAGTGTACTAAGGTATGCGTACCCGTTCGCATACTAACGAACCCAAACTCAGACCGGCTACTTAGGTATGCGTACCCGTATGCATACTTGAGTGGTTAAAGTTCTAAAATAAGTTTTCTCATGAACTAATACATTTATATATTAAGGAATACCTTCTTTGCAAACCGTGGCTATAATGTTCATGATTTGATTTGAGCGAATCAAACCGACTTTGCTTCAAATGTGTTCTTGTATACTTCTATGAGAATATAGCAATTGAACAACTCTATAACTAGTTTCATTTAAGTCATTTGAACTAAAATTGTGATTAATATGAATAAGATTAATATGAGAGTGTTCATATAGCTAACCTCGGTTAACTACTATTGAGCCAACATGGTATAGGTACGTTACTCAAACCTAAATGAGGGTACATTTCATTTTTGTATAACAAGCTAAGTTCGATCTAACGGTTGAAAATATTAGCTTGAGTCTAATCAGGTTTCATCTAACGGTGAATATTGAATGCTTTGTTACCAAGGTAACTTAGATTGCAAACCCTGATTTGAAAGCTATATAAGGGAGAACTCTAGCAACTGAGAAACCTAATCCCCATACCTCCTGTGTGATACTAGTTGCGACTAGAGTCGATTCTCCTTTAACCTTAGGTTTTTCACGAAACCCTATAGGTTAACGACTTAAAGACTTCATTAGGATTGTGAAGCCAGACCCAACTATTTTCTCTATAGTTTCGTATTCTGATCTTTCTTCTACTATCGTAATTGAGTATTATCTTTGCTAAGATTTTCTTGAGATTTATCTCCGACAGGTAAGATTAAAAGTAGTCACGAACATCTTCCTCTCATCGTTTGTGATTCTACAATATATTGTTTCGCTACCATACGATTAAGATTATTGTGAGGTGATTGATAATACTAGGCTGTTCTTCGGGAATATAAGTCCGGTTTATCAATTGGTTCCTGTACACCTTGATTTATCAAAAGACGGAACAAAACTCGTAGGTATTTCTGCGGTAGACAGATTTATCTATTACAATAGATTTTTTTTGTGTGAGACAGATTTGTTTATCAAGTCTTCACCTTTGGGTCGTAGCAACTCTTGGTTGTGGGTGAGATCAGCTAAGGGAATCAAGTGTGTAGAATCCTGCTGGGGTTCAGAGACGTAAGGAGCTCAACTGTACCTTGATCAGTGTGAGATTGATTAGGGATCTACATTCCATTCCGAAGTTCGTTGGTAGTAGGCTAGTGTCTGTAGCGGATTAATACAGTGTGGTGTTCAAAGCTGGATTAGGACCTGGGGTTTTCCTGTATTTGCGGTTTTCCTCGTTAACAAAATTCTAGTATCTGTGTTATTTCTTTTCCGCATTATATTTTGTTATATGATAGAAATATGACAGGTTGTGCGTTGAGTCGATCAATTGGTAAATCCAACCTTTGGTTGTTGATTGAAATTGATTGATCCTTGAACATTGGTCATTGGTACCGTTCAAGTTATTTCTCTTATATTCAATCGGGCTCGCAAATCCTATTTGCTGATTGCAGATTGAATTGAGAGATAGAGATATAAAACTCTTTGATATACTTTTATCTAGATTGAGTCTGACTGTATAGTTGATTCTCTTGAAAGTGTATTGGAGTTTGTCTATTCAGATTGCCGAACGAAATATTGGGTGTGGTTGTTAGACCCCCACTTTTTTAAGAAACACAACTTATTTTCACAATAAAGCTAAATTCAGGAAAAGAAGAACTCATATCATCTTTTTATAAAATAGTTTAAGCATTTGGCTTAATGATAGGAATGACGTAGTTAAGGAATTGCTTCAACACTTTTCACATATGAGTAAATCCTCTAAACCTGCTTCTCCTGACCTATATTTGCATTGCATTCATCCTTGTGTTACTCATGAGGATAACTTGATGTTAATTGCTAGACCTGCTCCTGAAGAGGTTAGAAACACTGTCTTTTATATGCAACCATGGACAATACAAGGTTCAGACGGTTTCCCACCAAGTTTTTACCAAAAAATGTGGTCTACTGTCTGCACTGATGTTGTCACCATGGTCCATGCCTTTTTCCATTCTAAATTTTTAGTTAAGAAATTGAATCATAATTCCACGACGTTTATCCCTAAAACCAATTGTCCAAAACGTCTGATTGATTTTAGGCCAATTAGTCTCTGTAATGCAGTTTATACAATTATTTCAAAACAACTTGCTAGTATACTTAAAATTGTTTTGGACTAAATTATTGCTCCTTCTCAAACATCTTTTATTAAAGGTAGATTTATAATGGACAATATTGTTATCCTTCATGAAATGATTGATTCTATGAAAAATGTAAAGCTAAAGATGATAGTATGACTATTAAGCTCGACATGTCTAAGGCATTCGATAGAATAGATTGGACTTTCTTACTGCATGTTTTATCTCAGCTTGGTTTTTCTAACGATTGTTGTAAACTAATAGAACAGTGTGTTACTAAGGGGACTACGTCCATTATCTTAAATGGTTCTCCGGGATAGACTTACACTTCTCAAAGAGGTCTGAGACAGGGTGTCCCCTGTCTCCATACTTATCCATTCTTTGTACGGAGGCCTTGTCTAGTTCATACCCGCTGCTGAAATGAAAAATGAAATCTATGACGTTAAGGTAACCAACTCTAGCCTTTCTATCTCCCATTTACTCTTCGCCGACGACTGTCTCATATTCATTAAAGCTAGACCTAAAGAAACAAGGAAGTATGATAGTATCATAGAACAATTTAGCAAATTTTCAGGGCAAACTGTTAACTTTGAAAAATCAACCTTTTCTTATAGTCCTAAAGTTCCAAGTAACATAATAAAGAAATATCTAATATACATTCGATTAGGATAATGGCACTGCAAAAAAAAAAGTATTTAGGTATTCCATTACTGCTTCAAACTAGAAAAATAGAACCTTTTATACCCCTTATATGTAAATTTAAGGATAGGCTAGCTATTTGTAAACGAAAATTTGTGAACACACCTAGTAGGAATATAATGAATCAGAGTGTTCTAGGAGCTATCACAACTCATCATATGCCTGTCTTTTTCATGCCAAAGGATTTGACAGATAAGATGGATGGTATCCAGAGTGATTTTTGGTAGGGTAAACAGGAAAACATGGGTGTCTACCTAAAGGGTCGGAGTGATATTAATCTTCCTAAAAACTTAGGTAGGTTTAAAATTAAAAGAATAAATATTTTCAGTCAAGATCTCCTCGTTAAACTAATGTGGAGAATGATAAATCAACCTTCCAACTCTTGGGTTAAAAGTCTTGAATCGAAATATTTTGTTACTGCTAATTCTATTCATGATATTGTTAGTAAACAAGGATCTTGGATTCGGAATGGGATATGCTAAGGGTTTGACACCATAAGAAAACACTCTATCTAGGAAATAGGTAACAGTAAGTCTATATCTATCTGGAAAAATATCCGGATTCCAAGTAGAAATAGTCCTACCTCTTCTCAGTACTATTCCTCTAACTGCAAAACAATTGATCAATTTACCGACCATGTTTGAAAAACTTGGAAAACTAAAATTCTGGTCTTTCCATTTGATTTTGATATAGTTAGGAAAATCAATAGTATTAGAATCCATCTATTTGGCGAAGATAAACTTGGATGGAAACATACAAAGAATGGTGAATTTAGTGTTGAGAGTGCCTATAGAGATATTCTAGATGACCAACTAGCAACTCAACCTTCCAAAAAGTTTGACCAATGTAAATTGGAAATATTTTTGGAAGTCTAGTCTTCCTCCTAGGATCACACATTTTGTTTGGAAATGTATCGGCAGGTGTCTGGCCACTATGGACAGACTATCCAGATTTACGAAACACAAAAACAATATGTGTCCTCTTTGTGGTAACTATTCTAAGACTTTGGAGCATCTCATGGTTGATTGTGTGATATCTAAAAGAATTTGGTAGGTGATTTTCCCTTATAGTCCATCTCTTCACTCTGATTTTAAATTTCATAATTGGCTTCTTGGTTTTTTTTAGAAATACAAATACTATTCATGATACATCTTTATTGGAAAGTATAAGTTTTTCTTGCTTGACACATTTGGAAGTCTAGATGCAACAAAGTTTTTGAAAACTCGCAGGTTAATGAAGATGCTGTGGCTAGACAGATTACTAACCATGTCAATGATTGGCATCTTTCTTTGCAGATTGCTAATAACAACGGACATGTGACAGTGCAATCAAACGCTAATCAATTTTGGACACCTCCCACTCAATATTTTGTGAAAATTAACTTTGATGTTTCCTTTGTTAATAGCTTTTCACCATTTGGAATTGGACTAATTGCTAGGAACAATGCTGGTACTTGCACTATAGCCAAAGGATGCACAAGGACAAAAATTGAATCGGAACAAGCAGAAGCTGCAACGTTTCTAGAAGCGGGCTACTACAAGTAACTTTTGAAGGAAACAGTCTAAATGTTATCAACACGGTGAACAAAAACTTCTCGACTGTCAAATGGACAAACCTAAATTACATTTCAGATTCTTTAATATTACTTAAACAATTTAGTTTTTGGTCTTGTGTCTGCTCTCATAGAGACACCAATAATGTAGCTGATGAAATCAGCAAATTTGCTAGAAATTCACATATTAGTCGTGAATGAGATTCAACTCTACCAGACTGGCTGAGAATTTCCATTCAACTAGACATAAACAATTTGTAACTTCATTCTTAATTTATGATATCTTTCCTATTAAAAATAATAATCTATTACTGGGAAAAATTTAGAAATGAAGAGGTCGTCTATTGCGAGACAGATGGAATATTTATTTGGTTATGTCATATAGATCGAATCTCCACAAAATCAAATACTTTTTGGGTTATACTTTACATATCTACATTACACGTACACATGCCATGGTAGGATGGCCTGAGCAGGCTTATACGGTCTCATGTTAAAGCAAGTCAGGCCATGCCAGGCCCGGTCTAGCCTAACCTTTTTGACACCTCTACTGGTAAGTGATGAACGATTTTTTGGAGACTACTCAAAAAAGGTGGGGGACTACTTTGTGATAGAAATGTCCACCCTACAATGATAAGGGATGTCCTAAAATGTGGAAATGACTAACATACCCTTAACCTATATATATATATATATATTACCACCTCCTCCCATCACCTCCATCTATATATATATAACCACCTCCTCCCATCACCACCGCCGCTCACCACCACCACCACCGACCACCTTGAACCACCACCACATCCACCTCTATATATAACTTAATTTAAATCATTAACAAAACAAAATCAAAATCAAAATCAAAATTATAACAAACCCATTACTTGTCATTCGATTTTGGTTGCAAAAATGAGAAGTAATCATCAAAATGAGTTGAAAATGTAAGTTGCAGAGAGAAGTTCGGTTAGGAATTATGTGAAAAAATTTGTCGAACTAGCCGAACTCAACTTTTAATGGAGGTTTTTCCTTCAGAGAAAAGTTCGGTTACGTCGCAACTTTTATTTTCCTAACCGAACTAAAGTTCGGTTACGTCGCAATTTTTTTCTCCTAACCGAACTTTTCTTTGAAAACCTATATATTGAGTTCGGTTACGTTGCACAATTTTTTCATTTTTTTCCCAGCCGAACTTTTAGTTCGGTTACGTCGTATTTTTTTCCTAACCGGACTTTTCTCTGAAAGAAAAAACTCCATTAAAACTGAGTTCGGCTACCTGTGTTTTTAGAAATATTAACCGAACTACATTTGCAGATGAGTTCGGCTACCTGTTCTTCAAATGTTGTGGCCGAACTTTGTTAACCAAACGGAAATCAATTTGTAAATTGTTCATTTTTAGGAATGTTTTGGCCAATTCAAGCACCATTAACTAAGTTTGAAGTATCCATGAGTACCCAAAACATCATACTCTTGTTGTGGCTCTTAAAGAAAAAGATCTAACTTTTTTTCTTCCAAAACCCTCATCTTCATTATCATCTTCATCTTCTCCCTCTCAATAATTCTTCTTTAGTAAAAAAATCAAATTATTAATTTAATCTCACTAATCGTTAATTAACTCACTAATTAATACACTAACCAATTTTATTACCAAGGACAAGTTTGATATTAGAAAAAGAATTAGATAAGGGTGACTCAAAATTACTTTAAATATCCACCCAAAAAATGAAGAGTAGTCCCCCTCCATTTTTGAGCAGTCCCCAAAAAATCATTCTAAGTGATTTGTGAGGTTTAAATGAGCGGATTTCGTTACCTAAGAAGGCCCATATAGCCAGATAATGTACAACCTCCATAGCTAAGAGGAAGGTAACCGAAGGGATGCCCATTTTCATCTCTTCAATTTTGACTAAAATATTATAGAGGGATTTACACTCCTATTTTCACGCTATCTCACACTTTGGACATATTTTTTGTGAATAAAAACCAAACGATAACATATTCAAAGTTAGTATTTTGAAGATATGTTCGTCCTACAAAGCTCCACGTACCCACAAAAAATGAGGACATTCTGAAATGTATAACTCCACCATCTACTACGTTGATAATCAGCCGTCAAAAATCAACGAATTTACAACGTTCAAATTAAAATTGGTAGATGATGACATTTCAGAATGTGCTCATTTTTTGGGATATGTAGATCTTTGCAAAATGAACATATCCCCAAAATCTTAGTTTCAAATATGTTATTTTTTTATTTGTATTCATAAAAAAAAGACGTCAAAAGTGTGAGATAGTTTGAATATAGGAGTGCGAGGGCTCGTCCATCGACGTTATATTATCAAGTTTTATTTATAAGATTTTTTTTTTAATATAAAAAAAAGTTATATTGTTTTACTGTTTTTTTGCAAGTTTTATTCCAAATGGCCTCTTCAACCTTTAAATCCCAGCCTTGCCACTAATTGGCAGTGTACTAAAAAATATTAGACAAAGTGCGACATTGACAGTGCACTCAAATATTAGACACAGTGCACTCAGATACTATTAGACAAAATGCCACATATCACTACCGCGCAGCAGATACATTTGCGAAAGAAGGAAGAACACAAAGGATATGGACTCGCTCACCATCTACCATCTCGTTTTCAGTTTTTAATACTTAATGTATGACTAGCTTTATTACCAAACAAAATACTTCTTATGGTGGTCACCACCGTCGCAATCAGTGAGGGCGATGGGCGATGGTGGCTATCTAGCTTTACCCGAGTAACCAAACTATGGTTTTAATTTATTGTCACTTTGCTCAAAAAGCAAATCTAACGGTTTTCTCATAGAAAAAGACTGGATGCCAAAACCAACAAAGCAAGACTCTAGAGCAACCTGCAAGGCAGGAGCTGGAGCTCCATTCATACACACCCAGTTTTTGATACACATAGAATTAGGGTTACAAAGAAAAACAGTCAAGAAAATAATAAAAGAATTCATTAAGAAGTGAAGATCATTTCTGATCAGTCCAAGTTTTATTTGGTTACAATAACGGGTTTTACACACAAATACACTCAGAAATAAAAGCGGGGATTGCCCGACGTATCACTTGTACAAAAGACGAAAATATACAAGTAATTTCTTTACTGATTTCGCCCAGTTAATATGTCAAAAGATTGACTAGTGAAAGGTTCAGCTTCAGCCTTGAAATAGAGCAATCGAACAGGAATGCCTTCATCTGTTAGATTTTTTGCTTGACAGTTCAGTTTGAGAGAGTTCAGGAACGGCGTTCATCAATCAGAATTTTCTTGGAAAAATGGAGCAACTCACGAAATACTTGCAGGCAGACAATGTGGAATGTGGATATAACATAACTGCGAGTCAGAAAGTAACCTGTTAGTTCTGAGCACATTCACCAGCCTATATTGCCAAGTCATTCCCCAACCTCTTATGTACCCTAATGAATTTGAGCCTTTATTAAAAAGTTAAGATAATATAGCTACTTGATCATGTCTATCTTTAGACTGAACATTTCATTGATGTTCAATTCAATGTGAGAACCAAAAAGGCAAAGATAAATCACAAAACCACAAGCTGCTAATGCCTAACGTAATTGGCAATTTAGTGACTAGCTGCTAGTCCCACTATTGGTGGTGTCGCTTGAAATAAATAAATCATCTAGTGACATAATTGGCAAGCCAATGCCTCAGAATAACAATAGTTAATGCAGTCTAAAGGGCATTTCACTTTAACTGTAATTAAACTGAACCTAAGGGCAGTTCTTGGAGTGGCAAACAAACTCGTTTAATCAACTATTTCATTTTTTTCTGATTGAACTACCTGGAGATAGATGGCCTTAAATGTGCATCTGAATGTGCAGAATGACACCATTACAACTAGAGCAGCATGCAAAGTTGGGTTTTATTTTTCATTCCCTCCGAGAATACAAAAATCTAAATTGATTCCATTAGGAGCGTCTGCATCGTAACAGTCATGTGAAATATTTAAAACCTCTAAAAGCGTTTTTATTTTCACTATGCATGCATACACTGATACGAACCCAACTTTATCCATTTCTGCGAAATTAACGAAACAGATACAGAGCGACTGAATCTGATGCTGTTCAACATCTCAGACAACCTACAGACTCAGTGAAATAATAAGATTAACATTTATCTCTCTACTCCTCGCGATGATCCAAGGTTTGCGCCTCAAGGGTGACCAACTCATTCCAGTAGTCTCCGGGGGCTAGAACACACAAGCTACCCATTAACAATTGACTAGTCAATTTCCAAATAAACTGGTGCAGAAACAATTACCAATGAAGTCAAATAGAGATGCTCTGCGCAATTTTTAACCCACTAATCAGAATTAATAAACAGGAGCCCTGAAAATTTCAAGCTATCAACATGCCAACAAGTGCATTAATATACAACATTGCCAAGGTATCTAACACCATTTTATGTCCTCAATATTAAAAACAGAAGCAAACAGATGTTGTTTAAAATCAAGAAACTGACCTCATGTATATCAAGGTTGTTGTACGACAGTAACAACGTAAGGGACTTTCTCCTCATCAAATGGCAAGCTTACATAATCCCCTGAAAACTCCTCGGCAATCTCCAAAGCAAGTTCTCCATGTAAAGCTTTACAATACATATATAGAACAGCAAATGACGCTATACAATTAAGCATCATAGCCATTAAACAAGCCGATGCTAGAACTGCTAGAACAGTCAGAAAAACAAATATAGCCCCATCCACGACACCATCACCCAATTCGAACTTCCAAACAAGCCACACTATCAAACTCAGTATTGAACCATAAAACAACAAAAGCGATAAAGATACACATCTCATTCCTTTCACCAGACCTTTACTCCTCATCAAAGGATCAAAACCCCAGCTCGACTCGATCGTAACAATCACAAACGCTAAAGACCAATTCACTAGCAAATACAACACAACCAACCCCAAAACCACTGTACCAATCACACAAAACACACTAAAATTCTCAGTATAATGGGAAATCTCAAACCCTAATTGTTCGATTACCAATATAATAACGAACAAAACAAGACTAACAAAAACAGAAATCGAAACCACAACAATCAAAGAACTCACAACCGTTGTAAAAAGTCGTAACAACGAGTTCAATAATGACTTAATCGCAGAAATCAATTTCACAGGTCGTCCGAAAAATCCATGATAAACACTGTAAGTAATCGTACCAGCAGCACATAATGATAAAACCAGTACAACAAAACCGTAAATCAAAGAAAAAACAAGAAATCTAGGGTTAGGAAGTTTATCTTCGTGGCGATTTAGAGTGAATCGGACCAACGATTCGGGTTGTTTAGGTTCAGGTCTGTTTATAGTGAGTTGAAAAGTGTGGAAAGCAACTATAGAGAAAGAAATTGGAAGGAGGAACAGAACCGATAGAGCTAAGAAATGGCGGGAATGGGATTTCATTATCTTTCTTGATTCTAATAAAACCCCCCAGAAATCTAATTTCGTTGGTGTTGCCATAATTGATGAAACAGTGAAAATTCGATAATAAGTGAGAAGAACTGTGATTTGTGAAGGGGTTTTTATAAAGGTGGAGGACAGAAAATTTGTCAAGTAGTGCTGGTTTTTCAAAGGATGACATTTTCAGAGAAATGTCTGACTTTAGCGAAATAGAATAAAACAATGTTTCTGACTTTAGCAAAAACGTTTTGACTTTGGTAAATATAGTCTGACTTTTGGCGTTATATGGGTACGTGGTATGAGATCGGATTCTTAAATTTTTCCGGGAGGGTGCTAACCGTTGGATGGGTATGGAGCACGTCTTTTTCAGCAGACTTTATCCTCATCTTACTGTATCTTAGTGGGTATATGGATGGTAGTAATACTAGTTCAATGAATTTTTGTGCTTATCATCAGTGCGGGTTCTTTTGGGGAAGTATTATGTAACGGGTTGTTTTCAGCAAATATGAAGAGAACCAGTACCGGTTAACCGGTAACGGATAGTCGGGTACAGACATGCAGTAGAAGACAATGATGGGGTGCATAAATGTTTAGTAGTCTTCCTTTCAATTTCTGCAAAGAAAAGCTAAGCAAAGGATAGACCATAAAGTAGCACTAACGATGATTGACAAAACAGTGCACACGCCTATTTGGAATCGGTAATTATTAAGACAAATTGGGATGAGCCGCCAAGGGGAAATGTTGATGGTACCTTAGACGCCTGAATAGACTTGAGTTGAGGGTCAGTGAGAGAATGTGTGATAACAAATTTGAGTAAGAAAGAGAACAAAGGAGTTTCCCTTGCAAGTATTTCAGTCAAAGAGTCAAAAAGGACATGAAACCATGTATACCCAAATTAATTTGTTGGTTGTCCTTATATGAGGTGCATTGCCTGAAATATGGGATTCTCCCAACTTTCCTCATAACCATAAAAAAAAAAACACGAATATAAAGTATCTCAATCTATTGAAATAAAGGTAGGAGGATATCCGATTCCGTCGTTGATGTTTGTGAATTTATGTCTCCCTTACTTTCTTTGTTAAAGCATCGGCTACTTTATTACTATTTCTAAAATTATCCCAAAAAAAGCCTTCCACAAGACTGTAAATAGTTCATAGCTTTATTTGCTAGTGTTTGGTTTTTACAAAGTATTGCATTTGATTTTCCTCTTGCATAGTCAATGATTCACTGACAATCTACTTCAATCCAAAATTTTTGGAGATGCATGTATTTTGCCGAAGAAGCCATCTCCATCAAAGTCAGTGCTTCTGCTTTTTCAGCATTGGTTGCAACTTGCAAAGAAGGTCTCAGCTCTAGCTGCGATAGCTTTACCTGTGTCAGCTCTCACAATTATCCTAAAACCTGATGGTGAAACAGAATCAATCAACTAAAGAAATCTCGAGTAAAGAAATCTCGAGGTCACCATGACCAATCTCTCTTCTTTCTCTCCTCCGCCTCTTTAGAATAACCCTAGAAAAACCTTCTTCTCCAATGGCGGCACACACCATTAGAGAGTAAATCTCAGGACCACTTGGGGGTGAAAGTTAGATCATAATCTAGGGGTAATGGACCTGGGAAAACTGATGGAAAGAAGCATTATTTTGCAGGGTATAATCATTTTTTTAGTCATTCCTCTGTTTTCTTCATATAGTGTTTAAATCGGAATATTGTTTGGCTTGGCTTAGAGGATCATGTTGTTATTTCGATTTGGTGATTGCTCTTGCTACTGATGCTTTTTTTAGATCGGATTCTCTCTGATTTCTGTTTTCTTTTTCTATCTGTGGATGGGGCAAAACGATTTGCTGGTTTTTACGGAATTGAGGAGACGACCGTACGGAGGAGACTCCTTGAACTGAGCAAAATGTTCAACCTCACACGGACGCACTGCAAGAAGGGAGTGCTTTGAATTCGAGAGATCAATCTGTAGTACTCCGGCCTAAACCAAGACAATGGTCGTTCCAGAGTAAATTCGGTCACAAGAGAGGATGGGTTGATCTGTAGGAGGAAAGCCGAGAAATGTGTGGAATCAATGGTAATCAAAGATCGTGGGTGTGTTGTGAATTCTGAATAATATAAGTTCTGAATGATTGAATCTCTGTTGAGAGTAATTACTCAGATGTTGAGTTAATCTCGTGTTGTCTGTGAGACGTGGGATCCTTGTTCTCCAATCATGATTCAGAAACTTATTTATATTGCTGGAATTGTAGACACCATGATCCCATGAAGTGTGACAGTTGATGGAATCAAAGAGTGGGAGAATGGAAATCATGTTTGAAACCAGTTGCTCATCGTACGGAGACTTGGTCGATTTTCCATCCATTACTTTGTTAACTCTTTCAACTGATTGCACGACTTGCTCACATTTCCATCGTGTGTATGAACACACGTGCCGTAGACTGCCAGACCAAAACCCTAGTTGATATCCCCCATGTGACACGATTGACGTCTCGTGGTTAATTAGTCAGTTGTTGACTTCATGACTTTATGGGACGATGAGTCCATGTATTTGCTGAGTTGAACATGATTTTACAAAATGTTCTGAAGCTCATGAATTGAACGTGTCTGTTGAGACAGAGGTATAATTCTCACGTTGATAGTTGAGGTTAGAAAGTATTGCTCATTCGATGAATTGTTGAATATTGAGGGCTGAATCAATATTCCTTGGTTTGAGCAAATATTGCTCATCTGAGCAAGTGTTGCTCGTCTGATGAATTATTGGTAGCGTGACCAAAATAAAACATTGATTAGAATACTGGTAGGTAGTTGAACCGAGCATAATTAATAAGAATACTGATCATGAGATCCTCGTAAAGTTATTAGTGTTCGAATCTGGAATTATGATCCTTGGACTCAGAAACCCTAATTTGATCAATTGATGACCAATTGATGATTTACTTCAAAATCAACCATGGGACGAAGGAGGGACCGGCTACATGGGATCATGGAACGACCATGAAGCGCCCATATGCTCATGTGAGCAAAAACCAAGGTCTCTTGAAGAGCTGGTGACTTGTTGATGAAAGAATGATTAAATGCTAGTTCAATCATTTCTCATATGATGCTCGTCCGAGCCTTAGGTGATAAAACCTAATTAATTATGAATAGGTGAGGGACCGACCAAGTGGTCATGAAATCATCCCTGGGTGGTCACGGGATCGACTGACGATCATTCCATGAAAATCCAAAATTATTTGGAAGAGTTTTGGACCTAATACATGCAATTGCGTAAATTAGGTCAAATCATGAAAATACGTGGGACCGGCTCATTGCGAGCCAAGGAGCCAACCCTGGTCTGTCAAGGTAACATGCTCACGTCGTCAACACGTCCGTGTCTCAATCCTGAGAATTTTGATATTTTCTGGCGTGCAGTTGAGCATCCATTCGAGAAAATATGACAAAATCAGGGTTTTGCTGAAACTGAGGAAACTTCATGAGATGAAGGAAAATAATTATAAAATGAAGGAATGATGAAGCGTGGGACCGCTGAGGCCAAGGCATGCCCGGCCGGCCAGTGACCACGGTCCCGTGGTGCTTTTCCTAATTTTATATTATTTTTCATGAATTTATGAAAATATCATGAAATTAAGAAATTTGTTGAAATTAAGGAGTTTCCTTGAAGTGAAGGAGTTTCCATGGGATCAAGGAAGCAAATAATATTTAAATAATAAAAATAAGGGCGTGTGGGACCGGCTAGGGCATGGCCGGCCGGCTTGGGCCCGGTCCCACGAGTTTCCCTAATTTTATGTAATTTTTGTGTATTATTTTCCATGATTTGAAGGAATTTTCATAATTTGAAAGAAATACCATGAAATCAAGGAATTTCATGGGATCAAGGAAACCTTAAAATAATAATAATAAAATAAGGGGCGTGTGGGACCGGCTGAGGCATGACCGGCCAGCTGGGGCCCGGTCCCACGAGTTTCCCTAATTTTATATTATATTTCCATGGTTTTTTGAAAATACCATGAGATCAACGAGTTTTCATGAGTTTAGGAAAATAATAATAAAATAATGAGGAACCATGAGGTGTGGGGCCGGCTGGGATCAAGGCATGGACGGTTGGTCAACAATCACGACCCCATAATATTTTTTCCAATTTTATATTATTTCCTTCGTGCGAAGGAAGCACCATGAAACTGAGGAGTTTCCTCAAAACGAAGGGTATTTGTTCAAATGAAAGGATTTTCATAAGATCAAGGAAAATAACAAAAAAATATGATAAAATATAAAACCGGCGTGGGATTGGCCACGGCACGGCCGGCCGGTCAATGAGCCCAATCCCCTGGCGCCTTGGTCAATATTTTAATTATTTATTATTTTCTTTCCTATTTTGCATAGGTTCATCGTTTCGTCGTATTTTGAAATACTCGTTCGGTGATTGTTAGTGTATCATCGTTGAGTACACTTGCACCTTTCGAGTCGGGGCTTACTCAGAGGTAGCTCAGATGCCCGTGCGTTTAGTATTTATTACTAACCCATGGAATTCTGCTGGGAAGAACCATAGATTGAAGTAACGAAATACTGCGAAAATATTTGAATATTTTCGGAAATTCAGTGGATGAATCCAAGAATTTAGGAATAATTAACTTATGGATCTATACTAGCAGAGCAAGCTGTCTAGGAGCATTAACTATTCTGACATGAGCTTGCTGGAGCTTCATATCCTTTATATAGTCAGGGAAAACTTGTTGTTTGTATCCTGAAGACGTTATCGCTCTATACTAGCAGAGCAAGCTGTCTAGGAGCCGTCAATCTCGTGATTCTATATAGAAATAATTACTGAAGTGTTCAGTATTCATTGAGATATGCCGTTGTCCTGCCGAGAGACTACATATCCGCATGTACTCTGAGAGAAAGTATTCTCAGTCAAAGATTCGATGAGAGACTCGTGTCTCAAATACTTGCGTCTGATTGCTGGATCAGAAGTTCGTATAATTATGGGTTTACGATTTTAGCCTTTGTCGAAAATCCACCATCTATATTAAGTCTCATGCTTAGTGAGGAAAGCTGTGTTCCTCAGTCAGCATTGAATGGTGATTTTCCGGTCATAATCAATATAAGTAATTGAACTTAGTCGTAAGTTAAGACGCTACCGGATTTTAATAGTGCGAGCATACCATGACTTGAATGAAGATCTCAGTGGCATGTTAGAGCATCATTTGATGAGCATAAAGTGGCGTTGAACCGCTGGTTCGGACGATGGAACCTTGGTCGTTTAGGATTCGCGGGTCGGGCCCAAATAAGGAAATCCTTGTAAAATTAGGTTTTGGAAATAAAAATTGATATAAAAGGGAATTAATCCCTTTCTTTTTTTTCCCATGACCAGCAACTTCATCACCTCTCCACCACCTTCACGCCAGCAACAGGAGGAGAAAGAATTTTCGCCGGAGCTGCAGCTGCCGTCGATCGCCGGCGCCGTCCGGCCACCGCAAATCAGGTAATTTTTTTTTTGCTGATGTTTATGATTTTCATGAGTTGTTCATGCCTTGATCATAATAAAATTATATACATGTGCATATATGAGTGTGAGTTTCGTTGAAAACCCTCGTTTTTGAAAACGTATGTTCGTTTGATCGTTAGTTTTGAAAACTAATAATAATCACTGATTTAGGAGGTATTTTTTTAATATGTATACCTAGGTCCAGTGATAAAACTTAGTTTATGAGCTTTCATGTGAACCAAGATTTTATCATAAAAAGAGTGAATTTTCATAAAACCGAAATAAACCCTCGTTTTAAAGAATGACGATAGTACGAAGGAGAAAAGTTTTTTTTTTATGTGTGGACTTGTGTCCAGTGATAAAATTTTGTTTATGAGCTTTCATGTAAATCAAAACTTTATCTTCTAAGGTGTGAGCTTTCACAAAATTGAAATAAACCTTCGTTTTAAAGACAGATGACGATACAAAGGAAAAAAGATTTTTTTTTTATGTAAGATCGTGGCCTGTCCACGAAAAATATTTTTGTAAACAAAATCGTGACATACTCCACGCAAATATTTTTTTTTTTTGCGTGAGTTGTGACTCACAAAACGAAAACGTGAGTTATTGTTCCTGTTCTCGTAAATATGTATTTTCAAAAACCAAGTTTGATTTCGAGTAATGTTCAAAGTAAACAATTATTTATGATGAAATAATGTTTTAGTTTTCATAATTCCATGGTGAATGTTCACACAGTAGAAATGTTCGTTTTTTGTAAGTTTCGAAGAAATGAACGAGATTTGAGGTGTTAACTCTAGCATTACTATCACTATCGTTAGTGGAAGCGTAAAAGGTAAGAGTTACCATTTTTGCAGATGCTAGCATTTCCATTTGCATGTTGTTGAATCATATCCGGATGATATACTGAAGTAGAATGCAATATGAATTTTACAGATACTTCGCAAAGATGTCCAACTCCCAGGCTAATGACACTTCGAGAGATGAAATGTGTATTGATGATGATATCTCCAGAGATGAGACATGTATGTATTATACTTCCGTTGGCGAAGAATAGGATGAAGCCTCTGGAATTAAGAATGTTCTGAATATAGATGATGCATTTTTTACAGAGGTTGAGCAGGAAACTGAGAATCATCTCAAATCTCCAGTGTATCGTCTTCTGATAAATCCCAGAAATGTTACTCAGAAGAAATTGGTGACTCCTAAGACAATGATTCGGTTTTGTCTTGAACGAGGTATCTTCCTTGCATCAATCATAGAGTTTAAGCTTTCTCGACGACCTTTGGAAAAATTCTCTGGATGTGAGAGACATATGCTGGGTTTCCCTCGTGTCAGGGCTATGCTCGATCAGGCGCAAGTGACGAGAGCTATTCAGGCTTCTGGAGACTTATTCATTTTCCATGATGCGAGAGGTATTGTGGCTCTACTTGCTCGTTGGTGTATTCCCACTCACACCTTTATATGCAGATGGGGAGAGTTTACCGTTACCTTAGAGGACGTGGCTGCTTTGATGCATCTCCCAATCATGGGCAATCTCCCTGGGGATCTTTCAGATGAGGAGGCTGCGGTTTCTAACATTTTGGCAGCTGCAATGGAGGAGGTGAATAAGGCATCTGGCAGTAAAGGGTGCTATGCTCATTGGTTGACACGCTGGTGGCCAAATGACGAGATTTATGATAAACCCATCGACGGTATGTTACCCATTGCTGCTTTCTTATGTTTATGGATGTCGAGAGACATATTTGAAGACAGTAGAAACTTGTTGAAGCCCTTCTTGATCCCCTTTGCTATCAAGATTGCTCAAGGTGAACAACTCCCAATAGGTAGCCTGTTCATGGGTTCTTTGTATTCTAACTTAGACTCCTTGGTTATAGACTCCAGTGCATCGAATGGATTTATGAATATTGAGTGCTATGCCAATACGATGTTTCTTCAAGCTTTGATGTGGGAGCACTTCAAGAATTATGCGCCTATTCCACGTAATATTTTACAAAGACCAAATGCTGATGCTCGTCACATTTTCTCTGAAAAAGATAATGCCAGGATCATGCGTTGGTCTACAAAGCATCCTCGGTCTAAAGCACGTCTCATTGATGTGTTGGATGATGAATCTGAGTTCAACTTCCGCCCGTGGGTGTCAGTTCCTGCTTATGTTTCCCAGCCAACAACTTTCAATACTGGAGAGAGTGTGATGCTGATGTCTGGTGCAAATATGAGTGATGGCGAAAGATCTTTCATGTTGAGTTGCACCCCTGGTCATTTGATATCGGCTATATACAGAGGACTCTCAGTGGAGGAATATAATATTGATAGAGCAGCTCGACAAATGGGTATGGATCAGTGTATTCCAACTTTTCGAAGGAGGAAGCCATCAGTTGAACAACTTAGAACCCATTTAGACCATACTCATGTGGAAGGAAGTAATTATTGGTTCCCTTGCACCGAGAGATTTGCATATATAACTCCAGATTATGTAGACTTTTGGGATAAACAACTTCAGTAATTGCGTGATTACGTGATGGCTGGTCAGCCTCCAGTGAAGGATCCTCCTTCTACTGAGATGATTTCTGGTCGACCAAGATTGAAGTATATCTCTGGTGATAAACGAAAATCGTCTCCAGGGTCTTCTCAGGTATGTCTCTTCGTATAATCTTCATGAAATTATGAGAACTATATTCTAATTACGTTACTGAATTTTACCACAGGACGGTCGTAATGTAAGAACTTGAATCCGTGTAGATTTCTCAGAAACTGAAGCGATTGTTCACGGTGGAGAAGGAAGGAACAAAAGTTATAAGCTGTTACCTAATACCATAAAGTCCCCAGTTGGTTCTTTGGTGAGTTCTCGGTATTCCCCTTGTTGTGAATTTTTCTCGCCCACATTATTAGGATCATGAAACCAATGTTTTTATTCCGCTGCAGAATTTTACTCCATCAAGTATCGATAGTCTTCGGTTTCCTGCAACAATTCCTGATTTGAGCGACGAAGAAGAAGCCGTAAGTATCCCTTCGCATATTCAATTATGATTCTTTTTAGATAAAATGTTGATTGTTGAGGATGTGTCCAGGAGGATGTCGTCATGGAGACGGAGAATGCTGGTACTCGACCATTCTCTGAGAATAGAGACGAAGGCACTTCCAAAGAATTGGAGCCGAATAGAAGTAATGAGCCCTTTGTCGTTAACACGGACAATCCCAATTCCTCGAACACTTCGGAGATCCCCCAAGTAAGTACATGTCCTGTATCATCTTCATAGAAGTATGAAAGTGCTGATTTGTGAATGAATGAATGAGAATCCATGTGTATACATGAAAAACTTAGTCGAAATTCGTCATCAGAAAATTCAGAACTCAGTCTTTTAGCAAAAACGCCGTAAAACCTTCATCTGGAGTCGGATTTTCATGATCTGCATATGCATATTTAAGACCGGAAAATTTCCAAGCTTTAGTGAAGAAGCTTTTTAAGTTTTGAGAACGTTCAGGTCCTGAAAAAGGCGAAACAGTAAACTTCCAGGAGACTTTCAGAACTTTTTCAGATGGTATGTTGCTCAATGTTTTGACCACATATCCTAGCTTTTTCATCGGTTTGTCATGAAATTTTGACACGTTGTAGAGGACATCCATACGAAGAGAATGGTATATGATCCATCTTATGATTCCTTGTAGGTTGCTCCCAGTTTGTCTTCTAGTACAGGGAAGAGTACAGTTTCTTCAGACGAGGTTACCGTAAAACGTATCTTCATGAATTTCATGCTATTTGCTCGCGTCTTGGGTGAATAATGATGAAATTTGATGATGTTGAATTTCTTGTACACTGTATTTTATAATCTCACTTGGTTTCATGCTTAAGTGACTCTAACCTCATTTAATCTTCGTATTAGGTGTCAAATACCGAAGTTGAGGATATTGAATCCAATGAGGATAACTCGAACTGCCCTGGAGTTATTGATGAAGAAACAACTATCGCTGCACTTCAAGTCCATGAGAAGGTTGTCACTTAAGTTGTGGAAACCCAGATTGTTGCTGCTTCAGTGACAGAAGAAACTGAAACACCGGTAGAGAATATTGTTGCCTTGATTGTAGAAGCTGCCCCAATAATTGAGAACCGTATAGTGGTGCATGAATATCCAAGTGAAGGAGTTGCTTTTGATCCTCCATTTGATGCTTCACTCCCGTATCATGAACTAGTTGGTGGATTCAGCGTTCCCATTGGATATGCAGGCTTGTATGAGAAAATATGGAAGAAGTTTGGTCACATGATCGTTGATAAGAACCTTGGACGTGCTTATGCCTTAAAAATGCAAGTAGGTATTATCTTGCGTGTCGTGAGTGATATATACACTAGGGCCAGAAATAATGTGACTCAAGATATACTCTTTGATTGGAAGTTTAATTTGGAGAATTCAGAAAGACTTGGCTTCAATGTGAAGTGGCTTCGTAAGCAAATGAACGCTATCAAGGACTCATGTGATAACAACATACCCTTTCCCAATGATGCTGTGATGGAGAAAGAAGACAAGATTGTCAGGCTGACTGAAGAGTTGAACAAGGAGAAGGCGGCTTTGCAGGCCTTGAAGGATGCAGAGGAGCGGAAATCCTTTTTTGCTGATTTTCTTTGATTTCCCTTTTCATGATCTCTTGAACTTCTGAACTTCTGTGAGATGTGAGGTTTTTGTTTGGGTTTTGATATTAGCTGGTTTTGGATTGATAGATGGTTAAGGATTTCTTTTGGATTTGATAGAGATTTTTTTTTGAGAAATATGAACTGAATTTTGATAAATTGCTGAATTCAAATACTGATTGCAAGTATTGCAAACATTTTGGAGGAATTGAAATACAATGAAAGAAAATCCTAAATCCCAAATCCAGACGTCATGAATGCTTCAAACCCCCAGTACCTCAAATGTTTGATGATTTCAGACAAACGCCTTAAGCCAATTCTCGTGAATTACTGGTAGGGTTCTGCCATCTGTGTTGATCAGTTTGTAGTATCCTCCGGTTATGGACTTAGCAACCATAAATGGTCCTTCCCAATTGGAGTTCCTTATAGAATGAAGACCATGCTGAGCTGCTTTGAGAACCAGGTCCCCTTCATGAAATTTGTTAGGTTTGGTCGACCGCGCTTTGAATATCTTCTGTTTATTCAGAACTCCTCGTATGACGAAATTCCGTGACTGTGGCAATATGGACATTCGTGCAGAAAGGAGTATCCTTCATAATGTCTGTTATGTTTAGCCACATCCTCTACAATGAGTCTCTTGATTGGATGATCAACCTGAAGAAGTTATGAATCCAACCATTGGGTGTAATATTGCTGAGGCGAAATTATCCACTCATAGTATCTTGCAATTTTTAAATTTTTTGCGGAGTGAAGCCCTTGAACCAAATAAGCATATTTGAAAACTGACGATATGGGCATATGAGAAGGAATTAGACTTGCCTGAGTGCGAAATCTCTTGACGAAAGCGTTTGGATATTCCTCAGGCCTTTGTGTAAGTTCTGTCAAGGCTTTGACCTCCTCCAGATACTCGAATGGTGAGATATCTTCTTTTTCTTCCTCTGAGTCAGAGGTTTCTTCAGCGGAGAGATGTGTAATTGAAGGTGTCAGTGTCACCTTACCATCATGAATCCATGTGCGTCCAAGAATCATGTCATATCCTGGATCTTCTCGGATTATGTAAAACCTGGTCTCAGTGCAGACCAAATTTTCTTTGAATTTGAGCATGACCTAGTCGTACGCGTCTCTGGAAACTCCTTCATGATCTCTGATTGCCATGGGGGCATGAGTAGCTTCCTATCGAGTAATGCCAGTGGCTCTGAGAGTTTTCAGAGGGATGATGTTTACGGCAGTGCCGACATCAACAAATGCTCTCTTGAACTCGTTTCCTTTGATGTGCACTGTGGTGAGCAGTCTCAGTCATACATTTCTTTGTCCGTCGCTGGAGGCTCAATAAATGTCTCTTGAATCAGTAGACGCTTGCCTGACATGATGTGGTTTAATGCAGCAAACATGTCTTTCCTTTGATCTTTTGATATTTATAGCAATTCGCAGATGTACTCCTTCAGTCCCCAAATTGAGTTCTCCCGATTCGACCTTTTCCTTAAATATACGCTTCAAAGTTTTGCAATCACTTGTGGGATGGCTGAAAAATCTATGAAGCGACAATAACGAGGATCTTCCATGGCCTCTTCAGTTGGTTCCTTCTTGACATATGGAAACTTGATTGCGCCTCCTTGAATCCAGGCATCCAGTAATTCGATAACTTCTTCAATGGAGCAGGGGAAATCAGGTGCTTCTGGATCTTCCATGTGTTGAGGAGGATCTTGCACATTATCCTTCTTTTGCGCCTTTGAAGGGGTTGAGGAAGTATGCTTGCGTTGTGGTTCATATTTCCGTTTGCTCCCTTCCGCAACAACATTTGTGGAAGTTTGAAGGTTGTATTGTTTGTTGATCAAACGTCTGTTGCTGCCTCTGGCCTCTCATGGTTCTTCAGCTTTTGCAGTCTTAGTCCTTTCTAGCAGAGCAGGTGCAGTAGTTGCCGACCTCTTGGATGCTTCATGGAGTTCTGAGAAGTTCTGGAACCTGAGATTCTCCAATAAGGCTCTGTAGACTGGAATCATTCCGTTAATGCATAAGTCCACAAGTTGCTGCTCTGTGACATTCAGATCATGGCAATCCAGCGCTTGAATTATGAACTTTTTCACATAATCGTTAGGATGTTCGTTGTTCTTTTGAAACATCCTTCCAAGATCAGAGAGGGTAACTTGATCTGAAACGAAGAAATACTTCCTATAGAAAGCATTAACCGTTTCTCCCCAACTGTTGATAGTTCCTGGCGCGATGTTGTTGTACCAGGTGTACGCCTTGCCTTTCAAGGACTTTGAAAATTCTTTGAGGCGAACAACATGGTTATGCTCATGTTCACCCAAAGCTTCTAGGAACCGAGAAACATGTTCCCGAGTATTGCCGGTTCCGTCGTACAAAGTAAAGGTTGGAGAGATATAAACTTTTGGAAGAGGAATCCTCTGCGTAGAAGCAGGGTATGGAGGCTGGTGACGATGGACATGTGGGGTCTTGTCCTTTCCACGGTTCTCCATAAGGCGTTCCAAATCTTCCTGAGTAATGAAGTTCGATGATTCCTTTGTTGATGGATCGTCTGTAGCTTTGCGGACTTCATCATCATCCACTGTATGAGTCGGAATTACCTCAGGATCAACGTCTGAGGATTTTTCCTTCTCTTTTCATTTTTCTTAAGTTTTCTCTGACATCTTTTCAGTGAGAGTCTTCATATAATTAAACATCTCTTTCTGTGTAGTAGCCATATCGGTTTGATTCTGTGCAAGGGTATCTTGCACTTTGATGAGATCAGCAATGGTAGGTGGTGGGTTTCCTCTGACTTCCTCAGGGTGTCAGCCGAACAGAGGATAACCTTCTGTGTTAGCATGAGGAGGAGTAATATCATCACCGCCAGTGTTAGAGGCCGGAATTGTTTCTGGGATATCCTCATTGTTGTTGTTGCTGGTGCTACCATCGTTTGTGCTAGGATCTGCGATCGTACGTGACCTAAGATCAACCATCTTGTGAAAGATTGAGATTGCAACCGAGATATAAATCTCCTACTGTGGTCGCCAATCTGTGGATGGGACAAAACGATTTGTTGGTTTTTACGGAATTGAGGAGACGACCGTACGAAGGAGACTCCTTGAACCGAGCGAAATGTTCAACCTCACACAGATGCACTGCAATAAGGGAGTGCTTTGAATTCGAGATATCAATCTGTAGTACTCCGGCCTGAACCAAGACAATGGTCGTTCCAGAGTAAATTCGGTCACAAGAGAGGATGGGTTGATCTGTAGGAGGGAAGCTGAAAAATGTGTGGAATCAATGGTAATCAAAGATTGTGGGTGTGTTGTGAATTCTGAATAATATAAGTTCTGAATGATTGAATCTCTGTTGAGAGTAATTACTCAGATGTTGAGTTAATCTCGTATTGTCTGTGAGACGTGAGATCCTTGTTCTCTAATCATGATTCAGAAACTTATTTATATTGCTGGAATTGTAGACACCATGATCCCATGAAGTGTGACAGTTGATGGAATCAAAGAGTGGTAGAATGGAAATCATGTTTGAAACCAGTTGCTCATCGTGCAGAGACTTGGTCGATTTTCCATCCATTACTTTGTTAACTCCTTCAACTGATTGCACGACTTGCTCACATTTCCATCGTCTGTATGAACACACGTGTCGTAGACTGCCAGACCAAAACCCTAGTTGATATCCCCCATGTGACACGATTGGCGTCTCGTGGTTAATTAGTCAGTTGTTGACTTCATGACTTTATGAGACGATGAGTCCATGTATTTGCTGAGTTGAACATGATTTTACAAAATGTTCTGAAGCTCATGAATTGAACGTGTCTGTTGAGACAGAGGTATAATTCTCACGTTGATAGTTGAGGTGAGAAAGTATTGCTCATTCGATGAATTGTTGAATATTGAGGGTTGAATCAATATTCCTTGGTTTGAGCAAATATTGCTCATCTGAGCAAGTGTTGCTCGTCTGATGAATTATTGGTAGCGTGACCAAAATAAAACATTAATTAGAATATTGGTAGGTAGTTGAACCGAGCATAATTAATAAGAATACTGATCATGAGATCGTCGTAAAGTTATTAGTGTTCGGATCTGGAATTATGATCCTTGGACTCAGAAACCCTAATTTGATCAATTGATGACCAATTGATGATTTATTTCAAAATCAACCATGGGACGAAGAAGGGACCGGCTACATGGGATCATGGACTGACCATGAAGCGCCCATATGCTCATGTGAGCAAAAACCAAGGTCTCTTGAAGAGCTGGTGACTTGTTGATGAGAGAATGATTAAATGCTGGTTCAATCATTTCTCATATAATGCTCGTCTGAGCCTTAGGTGATAAAACCTAATTAATTATGAAGAGGTGAGGGACCAACCATGGGGTCATGAAATCACCCCTGGGTGGTTACGGGATCGACTGACGATTATTCCATGAAAATCCAAAATTATTTGGAAGAGTTTTGGACCTAATACGTGCAATTGCGCAAATTAGGTCAAATCATGAAAATACGTGGGACCGGCTCATTGCGAGCCAAAGAGCCAACCCTGGTCGGTCAAGGTAACATGCTCACGTCTTCAACACGTTCGTGTCTCAATTCTGAGAATTTTGATATTTTCTGGCGTGCAGTTGAGCATCCATTCGAGAAAATATGACAAAATCAGGGTTTTGCTGAAACTGAGGAAACTTCATGAGATGAAGGAAAATAATTATAAAATGAAGGAATGATGAAGCGTGGGATCGCTGAGGCCAAGGCATCGTCGGCCGACCAGTGACCACGGTCCCGTGGTGTTTTTCCTAATTTTATATTATTTTTCATGAATTTATGAAAATATCATGAAATAAAGGAATTTGTTGAAATTAAGGAGTTTCCTTGAAGTGAAGGAGTTTTCATGGGATCAAGGAAGAAAATAATATTAAAATAATAAAAATAAGGGTGTGTGGGACCGGCTAGGGCATGTCCGGCCGGCTTGGGCCCGGTCCCACGAGTTTCCCTAATTTTATGTAATTTTTGTGTATTATTTTCCATAATTTGAAGGAATTTTCATAATTTGAAAGAAATACCATGAAATCGAGGAATTTCATGGGATCAAGGAAACCTTAAAATTATAATAATAAAATAAGGGGCGTGTGAGACCGGCTGGGGCCCGGTCCCACGAGTTTACCTAATTTTATATTATATTTTCATGGTTTTTTGAAAATACCATGAGATCAAGGAGTTTTCATGAGTTTAGGGAAATAATAATAAAATGATGAGGAACCATGAGGCGTGGGGTCGGCTGGGATCAAGGCATGGACGGTTGGCCAACAATCACGATCCCACAATATTTTTTCCAATTTTATATTATTTCCTTCGTGCGAAGGAAGCACCATGAAACTGAGGAGTTTCCTTAAAACGAAGGATATTTGTTCAAATGAAAGGATTTTCATAAGATCAAGGAAAATAACAAAAAATATGATAAAATATAAAACTGTCGTGGGATTGGCCACGACACGGCCGACCGGTCAATGAGCCCTATCCCCTGGTGCCTTGGTCAATATTTTAATTATTTATTATTTTCTTTCCTATTTTGCATAGGTTCATCGTTTCGTCGTATTTTGAAATACTCGTTCGTGCGGTGATTGTTAGTGTATCATCGTTGAGTACATTTTCACCTTTCGAGTCGGGGCTTACTCAGAGGTAGCTCAGATGCCCGTGCGTTAAATATTTATTACTAACCCATGGAATTCTGCTGGGAAGAACCATAGATTGAAGTAACGAAATACTGTGAAAATATTTGAATATTTTCGGAAATTCAGTGGATGAATCCAAGAATTTAGGAATAATTAACTTATGGATCTATACTAGCAGAGCAACTTGTCTAGGAGCATTAACTATTCTGACATGATCTTGCTGGAGCTTCATATCCTTTATATAGTCAGGGAAAACTTGTTGTTTGTATCCTGAAGACGTTACCGCTCTATACTAGCAGAGCAAGCTGTCTAGGAGTCGTCAATCTCGTGATTATATATAGAAATAATTATTGAAGTGTTCAGTATCCATTGAGATATGTCGTTGTCCAGCCGAGAGACTACATATCCGCATGTACTCTGAGAGAAAGTATTCTCAGTCAGAGATTCGATGAGAGACTCGTGTCTCAATACTTGCGTCTGATTGCTGGATCAGAAGTTCGTATAATTATGGGTTTACGATTTTAGCCTTTGTCGAAAATCCACCATCTACACTATCTCTTCCTTTTGTGTGTTGTTCAAATGGGTTTTCTTAAAATGAGATTTTAAAGGTGGAATACAATATATTTCTCTGAAGTTTTTTAGATAGTTTTAGTTTGTGTTGTCTCTCTTTGATTTTG
This sequence comes from Papaver somniferum, assembly GCF_003573695.1. NCBI lineage: Eukaryota > Viridiplantae > Streptophyta > Magnoliopsida > Ranunculales > Papaveraceae > Papaver > Papaver somniferum. The sequence continues at coordinate 63,510,852 of NC_039362.1, forward strand.
ATCTAATACTTGTATGCTTAGGTTGTGAAGTTTGATCCCTCTCTTTATCCTTGCGGCTGATGCTTGCCCTTTCTTTGGTGATTGGTCTTCTGTTCTTGTTTAATCTTCTCTTTTACCTTTTTATCTTCCTTTCTTTGATTTTTGACATGGGTCTCTTTGATTCTGAAGTTAATCTGGGTTCTAAAAGTGAATCTCCTAAAGTAAGGTTCTTGTTTAAGAAGGAAAATGAAAATCATCTTAATAGTTTGTTCTCTAAAATCTTGAATATGAATTAGTTCTTTCTCCTTTTCTTTTGATATGGAAGTCTCTTTACTGTTTCATGTTAGACTTGTTTTCGTGTTGTTTCTTGTCAGTGATGTGGGCATCTTTCTTTACCCCTTGCCTCTAGCAATTTCTATTGTTTCTGATTTAGGTGGCTGCTTAGTCCTTCTAATCCTTCTTATGCTTTAGCTTGATGCATTATAGTTTCAAATTTTATCCTTTTGTTGGGCCTTTGACTTTATTCTCTTTTCTTTTTCTTGATTGATGGATGGTTGTTGGTGTTGTATGTTGGGTTGAATCCTATACCTTTGGCTTTATTTCTTCCGTCTTAGTGATGTTCTTGCTGTCTCCCTCTCTTTTGAAGCTTTTTTGAAATGGGGTTAAACCATTTTTGGACCTAGCTCTTCCTTTATCCTTTCTATCTTGCTTTATGTAAATGTATGCAACCTTGTCTCATTTTTGTTTCTGCTTTCTTAAGTTTTTACTTGTTGTTTTTGTGGTCTGTTATGCCTGAGAAATAATGGTCAAAATGAAGAAATATCCTCAGTTTCCTACCCTAGCTCCGTTTGATCTGACCAAGCCCTCAGGTAAGTCCGTCCAAAGTATCCTTGGAATCTCTTATCTTGTCTAGTTTGTTTTTGTTTTTAAATTCCCCTAACTTTCTTTGCTCTTTAAGCTTGTTTTGGAACCTGTAGTTGATAACTCTTATTCACAAGGTTTAAAGTCTCCTAGCAAGAAAAAGCGACAGGACCGAATCACAGTTTGGTTTGGCTATACAGGGGTCCTCTTTTTTCTCTCTTCTATTTTGAATTTATTCTTTTCATTTGTTAATCTCTATACCTCTGTTATTTTATTATGATGCATGTTATTAAGGTTCACTAGCTTCTTCAATTAATTAGTATCCTTTTATATCATTAGCTCATCTAACTAGAATATTATTAGTTGATTCTAGTTTGTTTGTTTTCCTTTTTATTTACGTGAGGTTTACTGCACTTCTCCCCTGGACCAGTTAAGAATGAACAATAAACTAGGCTTTTTAATTTGCACACTTCCTGTACGGTTTTCCTTTTAATTTCTTTTAGTTTTAGAAATTTCGATTCAGTTACTTCAAAAATGTATTGGGTCTGTGTAAGGTCGGTGTGTAATTTAACCTACTTATGTATTTCTTCTTTGAATAGGAATTTGAGTGCTCCTGTGAAAGAACATGATGCTGAAATCAATACTGGCTATGTTCTATATGGATGCATTTTTTCGAAGATGCAACTCTCATCAACAAAATCTTCGGTTATGGAAAAGGCTATACCGTCATCCTCAATCATTAAGGAGAGATCTCTTTCATGTACATGCCATCATGACACTTTTATCAGACTTGTTCGTGATAGAAGGGCTCATGAAACCTTTTTGTTAGTTTTATCGCGAGCCAAGACGCTCAATCTTCACAACTTGCTTGTGAAATCATACTTATTGCCAGTATTAGAAGACTACTCATTGGGTACTGATGGAGAACGAATGCTTCCTAGGTTATTGAAGAATTACAAATGTTTTGGTTATCTTTGCAATTTTAGTTTTAGAATTTTGTTTAGGACTCATCATATTGTGCTCTTTTCCTTCGTCAAGGTTTTATCCCTTTGGTTATGGGTTTTCCTTGTCAAGGTTTTTAACGAGGCATCATATGCGTGTCCAACATATTTTGGTGGTTTTATCATTTACCTTCTATTATCTTCCATTTATTCTTCTTGTAATACTTTTATTCAGTCAGCCATAATAGATGGTTATAGTATTGTTGTAACCACGGCCGCTAACGCCACAAGTTAGCATGTTGAATGAAATACCTAATTTACAAAAAAAAAAAACAAAATCAATCCATGATGCATCTAGTTTATATTGATGCAATAGGAGAGCTTTCCATGTTTTTGTGTCATTTGAAATGTTGTTTAGAGTATGCTTTTGAGTATGAACTAACAAGCTAGTGTTTAAATTTTTTAAAAGATTTGGAAACCAAGATAGTTTGTAAGCTATTGCTGGATTGATCTTGAAATATTATGTTGCATCTTTCTTTCCAGATTATCCAGTACTTTGTAGCTACCATTTCTATGACATTTTGTAGCTACCATTTCTATGAAATTTTCTTCGTAAGTACCTGCGATCCATTTAGAATATAGTTTCACAATTGGATTTTCTGTTAGCAATTGAAATGTTAAACCAGCTAAAGGGGGTAGAGTCTAAACTGATCTAGCATAAGAACATTCAAATAACAGGTGTTTGAGGGATTCACGATGATCATTGCAAAACACACAACGCATATAAAATGTGGTCTAAATTGGCATAACTTTTTTCTTACTGTAATGAATTATGAATGCATTTCTAAGCCATTTTTTTTTGGAGATTCCAAAATCCTTTCCAAAATATAACAGAGGTAGATGTAGAAGCAACGAGGTCAGGATTTTGCAATTTATCATACAAAATAAACGCGGGGGTACCAAAATACACCACCAACTTTTTCTTAGGCAACCTGTATGGACAAACTTAAATACAATTACTAGAGTTCAACTTAATGAATCTCAATCAAGGAATAATATTTAGAGTTATATCTCTTTCTCTCACAATAAGAAAGTTTATAGGGACTAGTCCATGAATCTGATTTACGTGTGAGAGTACTTGGACGATTCCAAAGATCAATATCCAAGAATCAATCAAGTCGTATCCAACAAACAAAGATAGATGTATCTACTTTGATTGATTTACGTACAACCTGTGATATTTCAATTATAAAGATAAATAATAAAATGAAGAAAAGAAATAACACAGACACCAGAATTTTGTTAACGAGGAAACCTCAAATGCAGAAACCTCGGGACCTAGTCCATATTGAACACCGAACTATAATAAGACACTACAGACTCTAGAGTACTACAAATAACTTCGTAATGGAATGCAGTTGAGACCGAATTAAACCCTCACATAAATTCAGTTACAGCTGCGCTCCTAACGACTCTTGAATCCCAGTAGGACTCTGCGCAATTGATTCCCTTGGATGACGTCCTTTACAACCTATGAGTTGCTTCAACTCAATTGATGACTTTAAACCAATATGCCTCCCAAAAATAAGCCTATATGTGATTTTTGTTTTGATCGTAGATCAAGGTGAGACTGGAAATCGATAACAATAGGCAAAGTCTACCTAACCTAAAAATCTGGACTTATACTTCCCCAATAGCATCCTAGATTATTATTAACCTCACAAGTAGTAAACGTGTGGAATCACAAAGTCTGAGACGAAGAGAACTTTGCGATTTCTATCTATCTTGTTTGGGGTGAGAAGATCAACAATCAAAACAAGATCAGGATACTCGAACTACCAAGATAAAGATAGTTGGACCTGGCTTCACGAATCCCTAGGTGAAGTCTTTTTAATCGCTAAACCCTAGAAGGGTTTTAGGGAGAGCACGACTCTAGTTTTAGACTAGGACACACAAAGATAGTGTCATGGATTCAAAAATCCCAGTTGCTTGAGGTTCTCACTTATATAAACTTTCAATGTATAGGTTACTTTAGGTTTAAGCTACGATAGCTTTCGAACCAAGAAAACAACATCCACTGTTAGATGAATCTTTAAAATGAGCCAAGATATACACTCTGGTTAGGATGAAACGTAACCGAACCGTGTACAAAGACATTGTTCATAGACGGTTAGCCGAAACTAGCCGATTGAACCATAATCTTAATCATTTTCATAAACAGTTAAGACTTTAAGTTTGAGTCACAACCATAGGTTATAATGTGATGAATCATGTCTATATAATGTTTTTAGAGATTTATTCAAATGTTAATTATCTCACAGAAATAATTTTCGTGCAACTAAAAATATTCGACAGGGCAAGTACATGAACCAGGTATGTGTACTCTACCTTGTTCGTGAATATTTTTGTCAAGGTACATGTACCGGGTATGTGTATCCTTAAGACAAAACGGGTTCAAGAACTCACATATATTTTCCGATTTGCGTACCAGGTATGGATACCACAACGGTTTCAAAAACAACAGTTCCTTTACGGTATGCATACTAGGTTTGCGCACCATTCCCGGTTCACGAACAACAAAGTTTTTATGTTATGCGTACCAAAAAGTTGTTGTCGACCATAGCTACGCCGGGACGTGTACATAGTACATGTATTGTGGCTTCGTACTTATAAGAATTTTCATAATGTGTGAAATTGGTATGCATACTGTCATGTATCCAGATTTACAGTAGTTCTATATTTCTCTCTAAATCAATTCGAAACATTCCCAAATAACATCAATGACACATATCACTGTTCCAGGCTATTTTATAATGATAATCTTTAATCACGATTTAGATTATGAAAAATAAATTGTTCTTAACCGAAATAAATCAAGTATAAACAAATGTTCATTAAGCTTAGTCATATATATTTCGAGAACTAATTACCAAGATAAACTTGACTCGAAATTCTTGATGTTCTTGCGATAGTCTAATTAGTCATGCGACGCCGTCTCATAGAAAGAAAGATGAATACAACTTGAGAAATAGGTGGTTCAGTCTTCACTTACCTTTTGTTGAAGAAATTCTCAAAAAGTTTCGGTTGATCTTCGACTTCAAACAGTAGAACATAGTGATGTCCGATTCTCAACTACATACTTCTATTCTAATCCGAGACTTGACTAATTGTAGACTAAAAATCAAGATATAGTTTTGATGAACTAAATTTCAGAACAAGATTGATATAACAACACTTGTGAGTTGGACCGAGCAATGCTCTAACACAAAGACTTAACGTAAAATTCTCCATTTTTTTTCAAAGACCATCTAAGTTTATTTGGCTTCAATTTTCTGTATTATATTCAAACAGTCTAGTTCCTAAGATTTTTTTCAACTTCATGTGTAGGAAAGTTACTTATAAATTTTTCATGATTCCATTTATGCGCTTTTGAGTTATGAGCTCAGAAAAAAGTGTTAAAGAACTTGTTTGAATGCCATATTCAGAATGAAAATTTCTTTCCATACCTGGTATCCAGTTGTCATACTAAGCGTTTATAATCTGACCGTTCCCTATCTCCCAGTAACTGTACCTATGAATTGTTGAGATATTCTGGAAAATGCACTTTCATATCCAAGACTCATTGTAATGTTTCCTTACATGAAAAGCCGAAGTGTTTCGAAAATATTTATTTTTAGAAGTGAGAAAGATAAGGAAGTTGATTGAGTTAGTAACCTGCCAACTTGGAAATCATAGCTTGATTCAATTTAGTAGCTTCCTTGAATCCTAATCCTCCTATACTCTAGGATTTACATATGAAATCTCATGATTTCGCATAACCCTTTCGGAGTTATTAGACCTCCACAAACAACAATCTCTATGAAATACAATGATTCTGAGAGAGATCTGTTTTGGCAATACAAAATACCCCTTCCGATAGTTTGGGAGAATGGATAGGACAAATTTGTTTATAATTATCCTACCGCCCTGTGTCAATAACTTCCAACCATGGATTCTATGTTCCATTTCAATCATTGAAACATTCTTAGAAGACGACAATAGCTGTCTCACACAAACTATTAGCTTATAAGCAATTTTCAAGTGATCGAATGATCAATACAAAACATTCCGAGCCTATATCAAATGACTGTCTCACACAAATCATGTAAGATGGTACCAGGTGATTTTCTCATGATCATCTTTTAAATTTCTTCAAGAATAATGATGAACTTGGTTAAAGCAAAATGCTTACCAATGCATATTTCGAGAAAGCTATAAGCGAGTTAAACTCAGCTCGAAATATCAAATGTGTATAATGTAAAGTCTACATAGTTATACGACTTTTGTCTCAATAGGAGGTAGAATAGAATAGACTTCTAAGTGATAGATGAGTTCAAGTCTCCACATACCTTCTGTTGATGAAGTTCCACAAGCTCCCCTTAGTAGTTCTTCGTCTTCAATCGATGAACGCCGTGAATTCTAAAGATCAACTACACATTATATCATAATCCGAGACATATCTATAAGTAGACTAGAAACCAAGACTCATAGTCTTGACAACTAAACTTGTCAAACAAGATTGAGATAGCAACGCTTGCGAGTTCGACTAAGCAGTGCTCTAACAGTTTGTATCAGAACGTCCCTATTGACCCTTTCGAAAGCTTTCGACATGTTACTTTTATCACTTGTACGTTTATTATCTCGACCACGTTCACCTTGAATTGGACCTTTCTTACCTCCACTACGTCCACCTCGACTAGTTACACCTTTTCCTTGCCTTTGGCAGATGACATTTGATTTAACATGCTCATCCGAGGAAGTATCCGAGTCCTTGCTAGAAGAAGAATACCCACCCCTCTTCCTTCTCATTGGTTGGTCCTCTTCATAAGCATATAAACCTCCTTTGCGATGGTCAATTATGCCATTAACTCGATTTTGGAGTAGTCTTTGTTGAGGGACCGTTAACATGTCACCGAAATTAATGTTATGGATCAAGTCCTTGACTAACCACTGAACTCGTTCAGTCTATTCTTTTATCAAATGCACGAACTCTAATCATTAATATATAATTTTAAAAAATATATACAAACAAAAAACTAATAGTGTATGCACCACCATCTGCTTCCAATCATCATCATCATTCTTCGATATTGAACTCTCTCTCTCTCTTTTTGGTGTTGCCTCGCTTCCGGATCCATATTTTCAACATAAGGATGAGACCACTCTTGAAACCATTTCGTGTAACCCGCATCCGCATCAGAAGTTCCATGAAAAGCTTCAAGCCCTCTTCTACTCATTTGATTTTCTTGGTTAGAGCGAGCATTCCAATGATCGATCATCGGTGACGGTTCATAGATCAATTTGACATCCTTCTAAACAAAAATGGAGTTGGATATGCTCAGTTTAAAACGAGAGTTTTCAGGTACCTTTTTATGGACAATACCAAGTTGACGGAGCATTGTGCGAGGATCTAAATGGCGAAACCGGTTGGATGAAACAAAATTCCAAGGAAGGTCTCCATATCAGATAATACTCTATCACCAAATTCATCATCTCCATCTTCATCGACTCTCAAATACGTATCAAAAACAACATCATTGACTGTCAAAGCGTCCACTCTTTTTCTCATGTCGACCATTTCCCTCTCTTTGGACTTGTGTTGGGTCCCTCGAAAGGGGTATCTTCCTCCCGTATCTTTCTCTAGAGTCCACTTGTTATCTCTAGAAGGCCTCAAGAATTTAAAATGGTCGTAAGCCATGACTAAGGGAATTTTTTTTATAAATCAGATAATACACACAAAACCAAAAGATACTTGGAGAAGAAAAACACATCCCACAATTTTGTTTTTTATTCCACCCAGAAGCTTTGCAAATATTTTCCATCAAACTAGAAAAGAAGGCGGTGCCCCATGAGTACTTCGGTACCTTGTTTGTTTCTGGATCAAGGCCGAGAGACTTCAACCACTGCGAATAACAAGCATTGACCTTAGTTCTCGAGAAATTGGGGGGGAAATGGTGCCAAGAGAGCGCAACAAATAAGCTATAGTTGTATGTGTAGCTCTTACTTTGTCTATCACCACCTTTCCACTTTTAGCCTTGGGTCCAAAATCCTCAAACGAACCAAGTTAATCTTCCTTGCAATACGCACCGATTCATGAGGTTCACCCGCTTCTCTGAATTTCATTTTCGATGTAGGAAAGGCTCCGCCAACGACCTCAAACTCTTCTTTCGATTCATCTTTGCTACACCCAAGACAAACTTTCGCCAAGACATAAAGCTCTTCAATAGGAATAGAATTGTTGAAACCGTAAGATACAGCTTCCTCATCCAAAGAAAGACTTGTAATTTGGTGAGCATTATCTGGAGTGATAGTCATCTTTCCAAACGGGATTAGAAAATTCATGGTTTCGGGCCAAAATCTTTCTCTAAACCCACAAACAGTTACAACATCATAGGTCTTCTACAAAGTCTCGATTCCAGGCCATAACCCCGAAGCTTCTACTAAGCCTATCATAGCTGGATGATTTCTATCGACGGCCAAAACTTTCCTTACTGGTGCTTTAGTTTAGGGACCGGTTTATCGGGAAACTAAAAAAATAAAATAAAATGGGTTGTTACAATTAATGATCCATAATAAAATTAAAATAACATATATAAAATTTGATTTATTATCTTTGCCCTTAGAAGCCCACGAAGATTGGTAACCAAACAAGACAGATCGATGTCTTGGCTCACCCCAAGGTCTCTCATTCTTCTCGGGAGGTAACAATTCCATAGCATCAATAATTTTCTTATTGTATCTTTTGGTGGACAGTTCTTCTTTTTCTTCTTCTCTTTCACTACGGATTTACCCTTATCAATAGCAGCAACACTTGTTTCAGTCAAATTTTCTTCTTGAATATCTAGATTTGGTTGTTCAACAACCACAATTACACGTTCATCCGTCTCTTCTTCAATTGCACTACCAATGACATGTCCTCTTGCGTTCCTTTTATCGGCACCCAATGGTTTTCTGTGACAAGGGGTGGAGTCAGGTCATTATAAGGTGTTACTTCTTGTGTTCTCTTCTTCCTTTTTTCATTTGCCCTGTTTAATAGATGCATTTAACAAAGTTGAATACAAATCACATAGAAAATAGTGTTCAAGGAATTACAAACAAGGAAAATGGGAAAATAGGGCTGAAAAATTATTACTCGACCAAATCGAAACAACACATACGGCTTGAAGATTTTAATTTTCAAAACCATAAACAAGACCTAGGGCTAGGAATTTTAACACGATCCAGCCGTATCAGGTCTTATGGCTAGGACATATGTGTTACGGCTTGGTTATTTACCGTCACAATTAAGAATACCTAGATGTAAACCTGACCGTTTTTTTTCCCCAAACACATGACAAATCACAATTGGGAAAACCTAGATGTATAAAAGCAAATATGACCAGGAAATTAAAATTTCCAAACAGTACATAACATGTTACGGCTGGGAGTTTTAATTTCCAAGTCATTATCTATTATTTATGGCTGGGAAATTAAGAACTCCCAGTCGTTAACAGTTCCAGAAACCGGTTTTCATACCTAAAATTTTCGAATCGATAAAAATACTCATTCCAAAGGCATAAATAAAGAGTTGGGTTTTAATTCATACCTTATAACAGTTATATCAGGAGTATTAACGCCTGGTTCAATACCTTGATTCACTGATTGTGGATTTTCAGGTTCACCTTCATTTGAAAAAAATGGTGAATTCGCTGGTTCATTGGTTTGTTTGGGATTTGGTTTGTTGCTTTCGGCTTATCCCTTGTCTTCACCATCGTTTATCAGAAGAGTTCAAACGACGACGATTTTTTTAGAATCGGCGATTAATCATCATCGAAAAGAAGAAGAATAAGATTAAAAAATAAGAGGAGAAGAGGAAAAAAGAAAAAAAAAATAGACAACGGGTGAGTCATTTAATTAGATTTAGGTTTTCTTTCTCGGTTTTAATTATATTAGGTAGTTAATAAAATGGCAATAAGGTAACACCAAAAAATTATTGGGGGTATTATGAACTTTTATAAGGATTTGGTCCCCATATCCACATTTTGGCCACCATAATCCGCTGCATCCCAAAACCATTTGGTTTGTAGCCCTAATAATAGAGTTCGCACCAAAGGTGAAAGAAAAGTCTAAAGACCAAACCAAATATTCAGAGCAAAAGAGACATCACCTGACTCTAAGCATAGACAAAAGGGGCCAAAAAAAAAAAGAAGGCGGAAAGCTCACTATATTTGTTGGCCAAATTATTTTGCTACATTCAGGACTTATGTGACTAACTTATCCACTCCACTTTATCCTTAAAAGCCCGTTTCTCTATTTTAGATCTCTTTTGTCGTTCTACAATTCCAAAAAAAAAAAAGTTACTCTTATTTGAGAACCCAAAAATGAGCTAAATTTCCTAAGGACTTTCCACTTTTTGTGCACTAGACATAAATCTTTTTAAGATGATTATCTTATGGATCTTTCAGTTTCACAGAGCTCTCGTCTTCTAGTGAAGTTTTCTTGTCTTCGATACTAATCTTTCTTGATGAATTTTAAGTTGTATCTTAACCGACTTCCCAGTTTTGTTACTTGTTACCTACTGGTTGGATTATCTTCAATCAAATCTACATTTTCGATTTTCAGATTCTCTGTTAATTAAGATATTAAAAAGATTCTCAATGCAAGTTAGGTCTAACAAAATCTCACGTTTACTATCAATGATATTCTTCCTTTCAAGCATATATCGGCCTAAGTCTCAATTAGCATATGAGTCTTCATATTCCGCACCATACTTGTAATGAACCAGATTTTTATACCTATCCAACTGGTCAGGTTTTGACCCACTTGACAAGCTAAGACTTTCCGATACGCCACTCGAGGAACCAACGCTAATAATCTTCGTTGAGTAGTTTTTTCTTTCTTTCAAAGCGACTGTCTTTTGATTCATCTGAACTTCTTTTACAAGTAGACAAGTACGAGATTAAAATCGAGTGTCATCAAAACCGTCAAACTGCCTTCCAGTTTCTGATACCAATGTTAGTATTTGTTGAAATCAACATATGACATAAATTACCCCAATAGATAACAATCACCATCTATCGCTCTTTCAAACAAATGATATGAATTACCTCAATATGTAATAGCCATTCACTTACGTACCCATTCGACAAAGGTGATCTCCATTACTCATTTGGTACATTCATCTCCCAAACTAATACCAAAGTTTGGATACAAAGATCTTGTTGGACATGAATCTCATTGATATAAGGGTTAGGGTTCCGAATTATGTCGTGAACGTCAACTAGGACCTTCTGAGCATAACCAGGTGATGGTGGTGGATTTTAGTTCAGGGATAAAATTGTAAAACCAGTATTTAATATGCTGACATCCTGCAAAGGGTAAAGCCGTTTGATAAGTGATGAGTACCTCTTCACTTTATTTATTCGAAGCAATTCAATAAATATACAAAATTCACCCAGAATAGTGCATGTAGCAACAATCCCAAATATTCTGTGAATTTTAGCATTATCAATTAATGCATGATTTGCCTAGTATTTTCTGTGTTGTTCCTCGCCGAACTCTCATTGTTAGCATAACATGACGACTGAGTGTTCATTCTCAACAGAGTAACATGAATCTCCAAGTGCCAATTTTGAGACATGTACGAAATACCCGTACAGGCTACAACACTCTCTGACAAAAGAGAATTTCGAATCGATGCACTTTCAGCTCGATCAAACGTATTTAATTTCCTTAAGAAAAATCTGGACTGTCCATATCAGTCTCGGAAACGATCGCTGCCACACAAGTTGGCCGCGCAATTTAACAAGCCTAGCCAAAACTTGGCAAGAATGGGCCATTGATGTGATGACAACCGGAGGGCCCACTTGTTCCCTAGCCGGTCGAACATCACACGAACACCTCCCTGCAACGTCAAACACCAACCATAAGTAGGGTGGCCGTACTGCTTTGTAGAGGTTCGATCGAACATAGACTGTCCAGGGCAGTCTTAAAACCATCGCAATCGTCCAACTTCGCAAGCGTGGTTGGACGGATTAGATCATCCCATGAATAATCAGAGAAGCATCAACGTACACGTTGGCGGGCCCACTCCTCACCAACCCGATCGGTTTTCTCACGACAAAGCCATGGAGCAATGAACGTTTGCTCGAAGCATGGCTGGCGTGATGCTTTAAAAGGTCGCGGAAATTCCACTAGTGTCTTAAAACCATCACAACCATCCAACTTAGCCAGCCTATTTGGATGGCTTAGATCGTACCTAGGACCATCAGGAAGGTACACATATGTTCACTGTCAGCCCAATGTGGACCCCACACGGTCGGTCCTCCCAAAGGAGAATCGTGGTTTGCCAAACCGTTTGGACAAAGTCACGCATGCGTGACCGATTAAAAACCCTAACTATGGTTTGCGGCGATGCATATCTGTCGTAGTTCGATCGCGTCCATCCATTTTCGCCAGCCTAAACGGATGGTGTAGATATAGACTCAAGAGATCCCACGGATGTCGACGTGATCACCGTGGGCTTATTTGTGCGTGTGACCGGCCGGCCTAGGCGAACCATGGACGAGCGTCTCGAAACGCACGCCCGAAGGTGGCATGTCACGCGGCTTCCAAATCCTTTGCGACAATGGATTTCTGTCGCAAATTGATCACGACCACTCATCTTTGCCAGTCAATTTGAGTGACCTAAATCAAGTCTTCGTGGGACTGAGAGGTATAGACGTACACAACAACGGACCGCCTTCATGTGTGGCCGATCGGTCCCACCAAAAGTAACGCCCATGCTTGAATTCGATCAAGCCAAAGAGGGATGCTTGCGCACCTCTTAAAAACCCTAAAATTCCATCAACGGTCATAGATATGTGCCGTAAACCATCTCGTTCGTCCAACTTTGCTGGCTTGTACGGACAACCTAGGTTAAAATATAGACGAACAATGAAGCACCTTGGTGATCACCGTCCACCACTCTTCCACAGGGAGTGATCGACCAGGGGGTGGCCTCCCCGTGAGGCCTCCAAACGATCACTCGAAGATGGTTGGACGTGATGTTATTTTAAGACGCTTAATCCGCGACTTATTCGGTTAAGCTTTAAAACAGCGATGCTTCATACATATTGATTGTTTTCGATGCATTACATGCATCGAGCATACACGACATTTCACGGATACCAGATCCTTAAATAACTTAGCACTGTATGCTATTTCCTGCGTGGGTCCCACGATCCGCTCATTCGATACATCAAGCATGTCACAAACTGGGGGATACTTACTTGGGTATTGGTCTGGCGGTTTACAGCGTGCAGCGTGTAACGTGCCATTACAAGAACGTGTCGGTAAAAGATGGCCGGTTAACAGTGATGATGGAAGTGGGAAAAGGTGTGATCGTGTGACAATCACCACTCCTACACGACCCCACTAATCCATTACTTCACCTCCTCCACTTCCTACGAGATGAGGGTTGCGCTCAATGACTTGTATAAATAGGTCCTTCACCTATTTCCAACACAGACACAGAAAAACCAAGTGTTGTCACAGTATCCAGAAAACACCCAGAACTGATTGCTTTCATTGTGCAAGGCAGTTCATCATTCTGATACAAGTCATAAACAACCGACACCTTCACAATCTCAACACCTTCTTCGCTTCCCTCCCTAAGATCAACCCCATCTCCTTCACTTTGTGATCGAAGCAAGTCTGGAACGACCATTTTTTGGTTTAGGACAGAATTGTATAGATTGATCTCTCGAATCAAAAGCACTCCCGTGCAGTGCATTTGTTTAGGGTTTAGATTCGTTTCTTATCCACACACCCAAATTTACCAAAACCAGTAGAAATAGTTTTCACCCATAAACAATTGGAGACCACGGTGGGAGATGAATCTCTCGGTTGTGAAGTCAATTTCTTCAATACCCAGTTCAATTTTACTGATTTCAAAATGGTGGATCTTAGGTCTGGATCAGCAACCAATCCCGACGGAACTACCGATGACAACACTCTCGGCGTCGATATCCCGGTCAGTGGAGTTACCGTACAACCCGTCAATACTATCAATGTATCTCGTGGAATTACGTCCTCTACCACCAACATCAGCGGAGCAGGAGATATTCCATTGGGCGTGACACCTCCTATCACCAGAGTCAGAGCAGCTGCAAACCCCGACATTTCTTCAAGTGTAACGCCTCCAGTCGTCACCAGAGCAACTACCACTCCTCCGTCAGTATGAGGATCTGGGGGAGCCAGAGGAGGACAAACCCCTATTACAATGATGGATTTGATGGAAAGACAGGAAGTTCTTGCTAAATCCCAAACAGACATGGCTACGACTCAGAAAGAGATACTCACTTTTCTGAAGACATTAACCGAGCGATTGCCACGAGAGTCACGACAACCCATGGAGCCAACAAGGAGCGCAGACAATACACCCGGAGCAGGCACTTCAACGGCATGGGTCTACATGGACGACGAAGCTCGTGCTCCTCCTGAACGTCCAAGGGAAAGGGACCAACCATCCAACTTCATTACGCGTGAGGACCTGGAGCGACTCCTCCAAAATCGGGGCAAAGGAAATCCAATGGACATGCACCAGCATCAACCTCCATACCCTTAGGATGTACAACGAGTTCCTCTTCCAAGAGGATACACCTCTCCTCAGTTCTCCCTTTATGATGGTACTGGTAACGCTCGTGAACACATCTCTCAGTTTTTGGAATCTTTAGGGGAACACGAATATAATCATGTTCTTCGCCTGAAAGAGTTCTCAAAGTCACTTACTGGAAGAGCGTACACCTGGTACAACAACATCACACCTAACAGCATACCCAATTGGAGTGAGATGGTAAGTTCTTTCTACATGAAGTATTTCTTCGTGTCTGAGCAGATCACCTTTTCAGACTTGGGGAGAATATTTCAACGAAACAACGAGCATCCAAACGAATTTGTTAAGAGATTCAAGATTAAAGCGTTGGATTGTCAAGATCCGAATGTCACCGGACGCCAGTTGGTGGAGTTATCCATTAACGGAATGGTGCCATTTACCGTGCTTTGTTAGAAAATATGGGCTTTCAAACATTTTCTGAGCTCCATGAAGCCGCTAAGCGCTCAGCCACAACGGCCCCGACATTGTTGGAAATAACCAGAATTGTTCGAAATGAAGATGCACGTGAGAGTCGAGGAAGCAGGCGTCTCATCAACAAGCAATATAACACTGGTCCTTCTGTGAGCGTGGTAGGCGAAGGAGGAAAAAGGAAAGCTTCAGCAACGGAACAACAACCCAAGCATGCGGCTCCAGCGCAGACAAATTCATCTCGAAAGGGAGCGGGCAAGACTGCTGTACAAGAATCTGAAGATGCGGTTCCAGAATTCCCATTTCCCATGAATAAAGTCATAGAACTCTTGGAAGCGTGGATTCAAGATAACGCGATCAAACTCCCCCCTCTCAGACGTCCGCCGACCGAGGAAGAGATGACAAATCCCAAATATTGTCGTTACCATAGGTTCGTCCATCACTCGACCAAGGATTGCAATAAATTGAAGCACATTTTCAGAGAAAAGATAGAGGCAGGAGAGCTTCAGTTAGGAAACGAAGGTGTTCATAGAGATCCTCTTCCTATCAGGAGGTGCATGATTTCTGGGGATTCTGTTTGCAAGACTGTACAGTCTACGATGGAGCATTTATGTGAAATCTTGTATTTCTCCAAGGCACAATGTCAAGATATATTTGCATCCCTCAACCGCATTGTTTCAGGGAGGAGTTTGTATTCAGAAGAGGGAGCAATTTCGAAACCTCAGTCTTTCCTGGAAGATGCAACTAGCAAGGGGAACTGGGGACTCTTGACCGTCACTCGTTTGAAGAATGTCGAGTTCGATAGCACATTGATTGATGCGGTCTCTGAATTCAACATCATTACTGTCAAGACCTTGAAAGCAGCAAAGATTTCGAAACAAGAAGTTATTCGCAGCTCAACCGTAATCAAAAATTCAGAGGGAGAATTTAGAGATGCCTCTGGATACATTGATCTTGAAGTTAAAGTGGGTGATGCCCTGACACATGCAAAATTCTACATAGTCAAAGAATATCCGAATTATGATATGGTCCTGGGGTGCCCATGGGTACACGACAACAAGGCAACGATGGGAGTACGTCCTTCGCCGATTTCAATACCTGAAAGGATCTCCAACAATCCATCCAATCCCAAAGACTATTTGCCGTATCAATCACTCACAAATGTGACTCAATTACCTGGAGAGAGCCCGCCAGCATATGTTAGGAGATTCCGGACCCAAGTAAGTCTTATCGAACAACCATTTTTGCAACCAGTCACTCCTCCTTCTGATAAGTCTTGGGGACTCGCTCCAATTAACAACCCAACCGCCACTAGGAGATGTGAATGGGATGTTGGTCCTTTCAAACGATTTGTCAAAAGTTTAGAAGCTGTCTCACTTAAAGATGACGAATCCAAGGACCAAGTAGGTGTGCAACGCCCAAACCCGTTTCAAATTGGATATTTGGTAACAAAGGCGACCGCGTTTCAAGTTGGAGATGTGACAGTGAAAATGACCGCTCACTCTGATTCACCTACAGAAAGGGGAGATAAGCCATACCTGGTGGCAGATGTTATCTTAGGCGGTTATTGCAAGCTCATCAATGCCGACAAACTGGAACGCGTGAAGATTCACTCACGATGGCTCGAACCCTACAGTACCTAAGACGTTGTGCTACCACTTCCTCCAGCGTTCTTCATACCTAAAACGTTGTGCTATCTTTTCCTCCAGCGTTTTCTTTAGTATTTCTTCCAGCAATTTCCTCTTTCATGCAATATTTGTAATTCCTCCAAATTGATTGCACCACTTGCATTCATAATTAGGGTTTAAATTTCCAAATTAATCAAAGTATTATTTCATTTTAGGAATTTCTTTACCCCTTAAACGTGACACAAAAGTCAGCCTAAATTGTCACTACCCACCAGATTAAACTAGAAAAGAAAACCCTAAAAGAAACATCTCCTATCCGTTGGAAAACGTTGGAAGAATAGAATATGTGCAGAAGAAAAGAGGGAAAGCGTTTCGAGCAGTCTACTCCAACAGAATCAGGAAAACCTCATGACAGGAGCACGGACAGGTTCGTGGTGTTTCATTATGGCATTACTTTTTCATCACAAGAATAACATGCGATCACATGAAGGCGGATCATTGCCTAAGAAGGTTCTGATATAACCATATTGGAAGATTTATCTCAAAACAATATGAAACCCTTGTTCAAACAAGCAAGAAAAAAAGAAGAAGACCTTGAACTCAGCCGCCACTGAGTACAAGGAGGAAGTGTTCACAAATTACGAGAAAGTACTCGTCCAAAAAAAGAGAAGAAAAGGAACAGGTAGATTTATTCATCAAGGAAATTAATCGTGTATTCACCGGAGTCTACTTCAACACCGTCGTCATAGGCCGCCACTAATTCTTCCTTTAGGTCTGCCTCAACTTCCCTTTCGGATGTTTCTGGGACGTTAACAACGTTCTCCGCTTCAACATCCTCAGTAGGAACAACTTCCATATCTTCCTCAAGGGACAATGTAGCCGTGGAGATTGTGCTGACAACCTTTGGGCGCTCGGGTTCATCCGTATCGGAATCGAGGATTATCACGCCATCGTGGATCGTATAATCACACTTATCTTCACTCGGAGGGCGTTCATGTTCAACTCTTCACCTTTTCAGCCGTGCCGCAAACCTCTCAGCCCTCGCGCTTACTGGTGATTGTGACGCTTCATCATATCTCCATTTTTCCTCCCTGTCGATTGAAGCCAAAAGAGTTTGAGTGCGCTTTCGAGCGAAGTGCAGATGCAGAATCGACATTCCCTGTATAGCATAACCAGCCTCGCGAAGTGGAAGATCGATTTTATCCATCACATCCTCAAACGCATCAGCCTCAGGTTTGTTGACTTCG
This sequence comes from Papaver somniferum, assembly GCF_003573695.1. NCBI lineage: Eukaryota > Viridiplantae > Streptophyta > Magnoliopsida > Ranunculales > Papaveraceae > Papaver > Papaver somniferum. Next base: position 63,528,589 of record NC_039362.1, read on the forward strand.
AAGCTTCTTTCCGGAAAAGTACCAGAATAGTCATCACCAGCAGCCTCCATGAGATTCTGCAGGAAGATATTATGATTATATCAACATATATTAAAAAAATAAATCATTATTAATCAGAAGATCAAGTCGTGTAATAATCCTGGAGCAATACCTGGAACAGAGAAGGAAGCAATTCTACGATGGGAGGAGTCTCAGAGCCTTCTTTATATTTCGCAAGTTAACGGGATCCCTGGAAGAAAATGAGTCTCTACTTGCCGCGTATAGAGGCTACAAATGCGGGATAGCAATCAGCGGATGCTTATCAAACCTGAATATTTGAAGGAAGCTACCGTATGATAAGAAGAAATGCATCCAGTCCAAGAAGCGGACCAGATTACATCCGGGTAACACGAACTGAAACCTTTCATGTGAATTTATTTTACTGTCACCATCTAATGCCTACCCCGCAATAATGCAACCATTACGTGCTAGGAAGGGGACTTAATGTTGATGGTGGATTTTAGTTCAGGGGTAAAATTGTAAAACCATTATTTAATGTGATGACATCCTGCAAAGGGTAAAGCCGTTTGATAAGTGATGAGTATCTCTTCACTTTATTTATTCGAAGCAATTCAATAAATATACAAAATTCACCCAGAATGGTGCATGTAGAAACAATCCTAAATATTCTGTGAATTTTAGCATTATTAATTAATGCATGATTTGCCTAGTATTTCCTGTATTGTTCCTCGCCGAACTCTCATTGTTAGCATGACATGACGACTGAGTGTTCACTCTCAGCAGAGTAACATGTATCTCCAAGTGTCAATTTTGAGACATGTACGAAATACCGTACATGCTACATTACTCTCTGACAAAAGAGAATTTCGAATCGATGCGCTCTCAGCTCGATCGAACGTATTTAATTTCCTTAAGGAAAATATGCACTGTCCATATCAGTCTCAGAAACGATCGCAGCCACACAAGTTGGTCGCGCAATTTAACAAGCCTAGCCAAAACTTGGAAATAATGGGCGATTGACGTGATGACCACCGGCGGACCCACTTGTGCCCTAGCTGGTCGAACATCACACGAACACCTCCCTGCAACGTCAGACGCCAACCCTAAGTAGGGTGGCCGTACTGCTTTGTAGAGGTTCGATCGAACATAGACTGTCCAGGATAGTCTTAAAACCATTGTAATCGTCCAACTTCGCAAGCGTGGTTGGACGGATTAGATCATCCCATGAATAATCAGAGAAGCGTCAACGCACACGTTGGCGGGCCCACTCCTCACCAACCCGATCGGTTTTCTCACGACAAATCCATGGAGCAATGAACGTTTGCTCGAAACATGGCTGGCGTGATGCTTTAAAAGGTCGCGGAAATTCCACTAGTGTCTAAAAACGATCACAACCATCCAACTTAGCCAGCCTATTTGGATGGCTTAGATCGTACCTAGGACCATCAGGAAGGTACACATATGTTCACTGTCAGCCCAACGTGGGCCCCACACGGTCGGTCCTCCGAAAGGAAAAGCGTGGTTTGCTAAACCGTCTGTCCAAAGTCACGCGCGCGTGACCGTTTAAAAACCCTAACTATGGTTTGTGACGATGCATATCTGGTGTAGTTCGATCGCGTCCATCCATCTTCGCCATCCTAAACGGAGGGTGTAGATATAGACTCAAGAGGTCCCAAGGATGTCGTCGAGATCACCGTGGGCCCATCTGTGCGTGTGACCGGCCGTCCTAGGCGAACCATGGCCGAGCGTCTCGAAACGCACACCCGAAGGTGGCATGTCACGCGGCTTCCAAATCCTTTGCGGCAATGGATTTCTGTCGCAAATTGATCACGACCACTCATCTTTGCCAGTCAATTTTGGTGACCTAGATCAAGCCTTCGTGGGACTGAGATGTATAGACATACACAACAGCGGACCGCCTCCATGTGTGACCGATCGGTCCCACCAAAAGTAACGCCCATGCTTGAATTCGATCAAGCCAAAGAGGGATGCTTGCGCACCTCTTAAAAACCCTAAAATTCCATCAACGGTCATAGATATGTGTCGTAAACCATCTCGTCCGTCCAACTTTTCCGGTTTGTATGGACAACCTAGGTTAAAAGCTAGACGACTAATGAAGCACCTCGGTGATCACCGTCCACCACTCTTCCACAGGGAGTGATCGACCAGGGGGTGGCCCGCCCGTGCGGCCTCCAAACGATCACTCGAAGATGGTTGGACGTGATGATATTTTAAGACGCTTAATCCGCGACTTATTCGGTTAAGCTTAAAACAGCGATGCTTCATACATATTGATTGTTTTCGATGCATTACATGCATCGAGCATACACGACATTTCACGGATACCAACTCCTTAAATGACTTAGCACCGTATGTTATTTCCTGCGTGGGTCCCACATTCCGCTCATTCAAGACATCAAGCATGTCACAAACTGGGGGATACTTACCGGGGTATTGGTCTGGCGGTTTACAGCGTGCAGCGTGCAACGTGCCATTACAAGAACATGTCGGTAAAAGGTGGACGGTTAACAATGATGAGGGAAGTGGGCAAAGGTGTGATCGTGTGACAATCACCACTCCTACAGGACCCCACTACTCCATTACTTCACCTCCTCCACTTCCTACGAGATGAGGGTTGCGCTCAATGACTTGTATAAATAGGTCCTTCACCTATTTCCAACACAGGCACAGAAAAACCAGGTGTTGTCACAGTATCCAGAAAACACCCAGAACTGATTGCTTTCATTGTGCAAGCTAGTTCATCATTCTGATACAAGTCATAAACAACCGACACCTTCACAATCTCAACACCTTTATCGTTTCCCTCCCTAATATCAACCCCATCTCCTTCAGTTTGGGACCGAACCAAGTCTGGAACGACCATTTCTTGGTTTAGGCCAGAATTGTATAGATTGATCTCTCGAGTCAAAAGCACTCCCGTGCAGTGCATTTGTTTAGGGTTTAGATTCTTTTCTTATCCACACACCCAAATTTACCAAAACCAGTAGAAACAGTTTTCACCCATAAACACCAGGAACCCCAAAAACGGTTTACAACACTAAATCTAGGATGGTTTCCAATATTTCTTCGTTTTCGCTAGTCACAACCAGTTTTAAATTATCCCATACTATTTCGCTATCATTCACCATAACCATATTCACCTCTTATTGAGCATTCACCGCCCCCTATCTAAGGTAAGATTCTTTTTAAGAACCCATTTAGGTTTCCTTTTCTTAAGACAATGTGCGAATAAATTCCCAAATGTGACTTTAAGGTTTCCGTTGATACTCAATAAGGAGATCTAAAAGCAATAAGTCATCAATCAACAAAGGATACTCTTAGGAAATGAAATATCAGGTTCAATCACTATGCAAACTCTAGCATAACTTCTTTTTTTATTGAGAGTGCAATTATCCGCAATATATTAACCAAGTATCAATATAAATGGAAATTTTGTTGGGACTTATTTGCAAAAGTGCAGGGGAATACCACAAATCAAAACTAAAATAGGGATTGTCTTTTTCTCAGAGATTATTATTTCAGTCAATGGTGACCAAAATCTCACAATGACTAATCTGAAATGGAAATATAAATTAAACATTTCCACAACACCATTATGCATTTGTTAGAGCACTGCTCAGTCGAACTTGCAAGTTTTGTTATCTCAAGCTTGTTGTCAATATTTGATGTATAAAACTATTTCTTGATTTCTAGTCTACTAAGTCAAGTTTCGGACGAGGATTAGAGTATGGTAGTTGAGTATCAGACATCACTGAATAACCATCGAAGATTGAAGACTAAAGATCAAAAAAAGACATTTGGAGAACTTCACCCACAAAGAGGTATCTGAAGACTAAACCACATATTTACTCACGACATTAACATTCTGTATTTATGAGACTATGTCGTATAATTTTTAGTAAATTTCATATCGTAAAGAAGAAGTTTGAGTCAAGATTGTCTTGTTAAATATATCGAAACATGACTCAAGAAATGATGCTCATAGATCCTTAGAAATCTTAGTAAAGAACAATTTATTGTTCAAGAACTACTTTTGTTTCAAGTTGACCATTTGGAAATCGCCCAAGCAATGATATTTCATATCTACAGCGATTGGGAATGTTTCAAATCATTAAAAGATAATTATCGGTATTACTCATATTGTGGACACAAGGTAGGTACACATACCCAGTACGCATACCCTTAGGTTCTAAATTCGTATAACATGGAAGGTACGGATACCCAGTACAGGTACCCCCAAGGGCCTGAGTTCGTGAATAACTTAGGGTATGCAGACCTAGTACGCGTATCCTAGCTCCTTGAATTTGCAAACTGGTTCATAGGTTTGTGTACCCCTACACATACATACCTAGTACGAATTAAGCAGATGCTCATAAACTATTTTCACGAATACGTTTAGTATTGTTAATACTCTGATAAACACATCCAAAAGATCTTCTATATCTAAATCACTTTATGCTTGTGAATCATGATTTAAGTCTTGAGTATAAAATGAACATGATTATGCTTATACGTTCATATGACATATTTGAGATCAACTATCATCGTACACGTTTCCAGAACCCTGGACCATGGTGTATATTCTTCTATGTAATTCCAAGACAAACTTTTCACATGCTTACATGAAATCCTTACAAGAGTGTTCGTGGAATCCTTCCTAGTTTTCACATTCTCACATGCATATTTGGAAAATGGATACTTCACTAGCCATGGAATTTTTCATATGGAAGTGCGCTCATGTAATCCTTCCTACTAATGCCAAGACTGCTAGTATCCTCAATTACATTGATCATATATGCAACCTATACAAAAACACTAAGGAGGACATCACACATACCATTATGTCCCGTCCCTTTTCTTCTTTTGTATGAAATCAGCTATTCGGGTCTCGACATCAAATATTTAGATACTCCAACAGTTGAACCTCTACTTATGCTACCATCTGATGATTTATTTAGAAATCTAGATGTGATTTCACATTCAGAAAGCTTACCCAAGGCTGATTCGATTGTTAACTACATCAGACAACATCTCTGCTCCTTTGATAGAGTTATGCACAATCAGAGTCACATCCTGAACAATCTCCATTATCAGATTGATACTTAGGACACCAGATAAAGGACTATCAAACACCACAGAGAAATTTTTTGGAGTCGCTATTAGCATAAGCACATTGGATGTTCATTCCAGTGGAGCTCATGCCAACTCTTATCAGTATACTAATTTTTTTCTTATTGCAATGTCTTTTTTCAGGGAACTGTGTGGGAGAAAGAAACTTCAAAAACTCTATCCCTGGAGACTGCAGAGCAAGGAAAGGAGAAGAACTAGCTCTGACTGGGGAAAGAAGTTGCAAAGGGACAATATAGACTATTAGGTTAAAGATGATACAACTTTAGAAAAAACAAAGGAAGCTTAGAGAAGTTCAAGGAATATTCAACCTAGGATTACACCAAATGAAGGGTGGAAATTTTGAGGCAATTATTTTTGTGTTAGGTAACCTGATCCAAGTAGGAAAAGATTAGAAAAAAATGACAGTTAATTTAGCTAAGTTAGCAGCCAACTCCATGGCTCTAGGAAATTTAAAATGTAAAGGTCCACCTTTGTTACAATTACTTCAAAACTTACATTCCGTAGACACCAAAAGCAAAGTCAATATGATGTATATTATTTTCGTCAATCTGCATGGTGCTAACCTTAGCCCTGCAGACCCTCCTCTTATTTATTTTAAAATATGTATATTAAAAAAATATTTTAAAGATTTTGAGTATTATAAAAGTCTCTACTTTTATTTATCTTTTGTATCCATAAAAAAATTGCAAGGGTTATTTAGCCAAATTTATTGGCATCAGATACTAGCAACCCCGCCGTATAAAGTTACCTAATTAGATTGAGGCCGATAAAAATAACTTGAGGATTGTTGATTTTGTTCTCACCTAGACGAAGGGGATATCAGGTGTCTAAAATGGGTGGAAGTTCAAAATTACACTCAATATTAAAATTCGATACTAAAAACCAATTTATTTTCATTTCACTCACAACACAAACATGTTTTTCTTAATTAGGTTTTTGATTCATTTATACATCCAAAACTTAAAAAATGTCAGAATTAGGTTTTATGATTACCTTCCTCGCATATGTATAAGATAAAATCCACTTTATTTTTAGTTTCTAGTTTTACCAGAATAACTCGATATGAATGTCTACTTTTGCTGATTTTGGGTTGATACTCTTCTATTAGAGCATAGCTCGGTCGAACTCGCATGCGTTGCTATCTCAAGCATGTTTGTCAATGTTAGTGATCAAAACTATAAGTCTTGATTTCTAGCCTACATAGCTAAGTCTCGGACTAGGATGGAAAAGTGTAGTTGAGCTCAAGGACTTCATGGAGATTCATCATACAACGACGAAGATCTATACAAGGAACCATGGAACTTCATCAACAAAAAGTTATGTGGAGACTTGAACTTATCTATCACTCAAAAGTCTATCTATTCTATATCCTACTTCTTATGAGACAAAAGTCGTATTCTATATAGACTAGATCATGCACATTTGACATTTCGAGCTGAGCATTCATTACTTATCTTTTTTCTCGAAATCGTGTGTTAGTAAAGCGTTTCGCTTTGATCAAGTATATCTTCACCTAGTGACGAAAGTCATGAAAAGTTTCAATCACTTTGAGAATTGCTCTGACGTGAATCGGTATGTGAATAATGGCTACATAGCGTCCTCTGAGAATGTATCAATGATTGAAATAAGAGTTTAGATTACATAACCATGTATTCCTTGAACCGAAGTTTTCGAACTTTGTTGATCAAGAGAAATCGGGAGGATTGTGGAATTGGCTTGCCAAGTCCGCGAACCCAGTCCGCAGACTCAGTCCGTGAACTGTCGGAAGTTCTCGACCGAGAATTTTTGCTGGATTTTCCAAAACTCGTTTGTATGCTAAGTCGGCGAACTCAGTCCGCGAACTAGCGGAAGGTCTCTTTCCGAGAATTTCTGTTGAGTTTGGAAAACTCAACCGATTAACTTAAGCCCGCGAACTTGTTTGTGAACTTAAGAGGTTATGATCTAAAAATGTGCTCTGAACATGAAACATTAAATTACTAAGGAATGCTTTATGCAAACCGTGGCTATAATGTTCATGAGCCGATTCAATCGAATCGAATCATCTTTGTTTCAATTGTGTCTTGTGTAGTTATATAAGATCTCATAGCAATTGAAAAACTCTTTAACTAGTTCATTTGAGTCAATTGAACTAGTTATGGTGAAGAAGAACAAGGTTGATATGAAATGCTCATATGGTTAACCTTTTTGGGTTACTATGTTGAACCAACATACACGTACACGTTTGGGCATGGTTTTCACAAACCCAGTAAACGTCTACCCAAGTGTGTGTGACAAGCTAAGTTTTCGATCTAACGGTTGAGAAATATTAGCTTGAATCTAAATCAGGTTTTCATCTAACGGTGAATAAGGATTGCTTTGTACCTAAGGTAAAACCATGATTTGAAGGCTATATAAAGGAGACATCTAGCATTGTACAAAACTAATCCCCACACGTCTGTGTGCTACTAGTGCGCCCGCTAGAGTCGTTCCCCATTAACCTTTGATTTTCTTCTCTAAAATCAGGTTAACGACTTAAAGACTTCATTGGGATTGTGAAGCCAGACCGATACTACTTTTATCGTAGTTGTGTGATCTGATCTTGCATCTTCTATCGTACGAGTACAATCAATTGATTGACTTGAGATCGTGAGAGTTCTCCGATAGGCAAGATAAAGAAGTCACAAACATCTTCGTCTCACTGTTTGTGATTCCTCGACAAACCGCCTGTGTAGTTAGGAAGGATTGTAGAGAGATGATTGATTAATCTAGGCTGTTCTTCGGGAATATAAGACCGGATTATCAATTGTTTCCTGTTCACCTTGATATCTTAAGACGGAACAAAACCTAGGTTTATCTGTGGAAGACAGATTTATCCTTTGATAGAATTTTCTGTGTGAGACAGATCTGTTTATTATCAAGTCGTGATTTTGGGTTGCAGCAACTCTTGGTTGTGGGTGAGATCAGCTAAAGGAATCAAGTGCATAGTATCCTGCTGGGATCAGAGGCGTAGGAGTACAACTGTACCTTGGATCGGTGGGAGACTGATTGGGGTTCAACTATAGTCCAGTCCGAAGTTAGTTTGCAGTAAGCTAGTGTCTGTAGCGGCTTAATACAGTGTGTATTCAATCTGGACTAGGTCCCGGGGTTTTTCTGCATTTGCGGTTTCCTCGTTAACAAAATTTCTGGTGTCTGTGTTATTTCTTTTCCGCATTATATTTTATATAATTGAAATAATACAGGTTGTGCGTTCGTGATCATCAATTGGAAATCCAACCTTTGGTTGTTGATTGATATTGATTGATCCTTGGACATTGGTATTTTGTACCGTCCAAGTATTCCTTGTATTTGATAAAGACTCACTATTGTTTTTAGCTTGAGTAAAAATCAAATCAAGAGAGAGATATTAACTCCTTGAGATACTTTTATCTAGATTGAGTCTGACTGTCTAGTTGATTCTTTAGCAAAGTATTTCGGAGTTAGTTTATACAGATTGCTAAGCGAAATATTGGGTGGTGTTGTTAGACCCCCGCTTTTTCATCTTCAACCACGAAAAACATAGAACAATCGGCTGATATGACACATACATGATGACCAATTTTTCTTGATGTCTTTGATGGTCGAAAAACATCAACCCAGTTGCAGCAGATATGTACATTTATAACGGCCGATTATGGTCAAAGGTTATATCCAAAAAAAATTTGTCAGTCTCTTAGGTTCCAATCGGCCAATTTTAAGTCTATTTTTTTAAAAAAAATGTCAAAAGCTCAATTGGCAGATGTAAATGTTTATATTCGCCGATTATAGTCTGTGCAAATGCACAATTCTCTATTGATTTTTCACAAAATTGGTTAAAAAGACCAAAATCAACAATTCCTGGGTGAAATGGACAGTTAGATTTTGATACTGTTTAAATGGACAAAAATGTAAAAATATGCAGGATGTAACCAGTTTCATCGTGCCCATTTTCAAATATTTTTTCTTATTTTTAATTTACACAGAATGTATCCAGTTTCATCCTTGCTATTTTTGTTTTGGCCATTTCACCCTAACTATTTTTTACTCGTCCATTTGAACCGTGGTTTAAAAATATTTGGACAAATGACCCATTTTCCGTTTATTTTTTTTATCCAAAATTGGCTGATATTAACTAATGTATCCGTCGATTATAGTAAATATTAACAGTTTCAGACGACGATCATGGATTATCGTGTTTGTTGGTTGTATACTTAGAAGAAAATGTATTCAAGAGACGTGGTCCATCGTTTTGATTTGATGTTTTTCATTCCCGAAAAACATCACGAGAAATCGGCTAGTACTGATTTGTTTATACGTTGATTCCAAAACCACTGCATAGTCTCTCCACCAACCCAATTTTCTACCTATAACCTAATTAACATGACAAAACGTTGACACTGACAAATTAATCATTAACAAAAAAAGATAGTTGGAAATAGTTTGTTTTAGAAACCTATTATTGAGCTCCAAAATTTTAATTTTGAGGCTCACAAATGACAAAAAACCGGGTCATTAAATAGTAACCTCAAAACCCCTTATCCCAATAATTAATTAACAACTAATGATTAGGTTAACTAAATTAAACAAGATTAATGATAAGATTACACTAATCATTTGATTTATATTCAATATTTGAAAATCAAAATCACGGGATAAACTTTTTTCTTTTTTGAAAACTGAAGTTACGGTTGGGCTTTCCAACCGTATACAAAACCAGGGTAATTTACGGTTGGATTTTCCAACCGTATACAAAAGTTAGTTAAGCACTTACGGTTGGGAAAATGACCATATACAAAAGTTAGTTAAGCACTTACGGTTGGGAGTTCATACTTTCCCAACCGTATACAAAACCAGGATAACTTAAGGTTAGGTTTTCCAACCGTAAAAATTTCATACAGTGAAGAAATCAATATTTTCCCACCGTAAATCAATTATACGGTTGGGAAATATTGGTTTCCCAACCGTATTCAGTTTTGAAACTAATTTTTCAATCTCTAGTTTAATCAAATCTAACCTATTCATGGGATCAAAAACCATAAAAAAGGGTTGGTTTTCGATGCTTACCCAATTAAAGGTGTTATTGGCTGAGAATCGAGGATCAATCGTTTTTGGAAAAAGAACATAAGAAGAGAAAGAAGAGGCAATGGAGGAGAAGAAGAAGAAGATACTAGAGATTTTTTTTTTAGGTTTAGGTTTAGTTTTTGATTTAGTTTGATTTAGGTTTGGTAATTATTTTGGTTATCAAATGATATTTTTGTATTTTTTGATAATAAATTAGGACCCTCATCCATATTTAGAATAGTTGAATCCATAGGAACCCTCAAAACTTAATCCTTGAAACTCCTATAATAGGTTTCTTGTTTTATTTGGAATTACCTCAAAATTATCTTTCATGTGGGCCTCAAATAATTTTTATAGGCCTCAGTATAGCCAGATATAAACACACACCTAAATGATCAGAGATCGAAACTCGCCAGCTTCCGATAAAAATGAAAGCATACACCTAAATGAAAAAGGACATGAAAGTGAACTGTTTACTCTTCAAAGGAAACAAACCTTGAGGTTCCGATATTGGATGTACTTGGTAGGATTGAAAGAATTAGCTGTTGACAGAGGTAATTATTATAAGGTTTGACAGAAGACTGTCTAAATGACCTCAGAATCCCACAGGACACAGGCCACTGTAAAAAAGATTACATGACTGACTTTGATCATATGCCACACGGATTCTAATGTATCCAAATAAATGAATGAAACTTAAATTTATTTAAGATAAGAGGAGTTGCTTTTTTTCCAACTACAGTCAACTTTTAGCAGCAAATGTTGTAGTCTTGTAGATGTTGCAATCACAATGAAAATTTATTCATCTTTCAGAACTTTTTTTGTCAGATTTCTCAATTTTTATATGTACAAGAAGTAAGTACCTTTATAGTCCTAATAGACTAATATCTACACCTTGAATTTCATTAGAAGAAGAAAAAAATGATACATACAGGAAAATTATTGTATAGACCTTTTTTACATGGTTAGAACGAACCTAGAAGAAAGGTTCCACATTTACACTTCACAATTCCAGGCATTGGTTATCAGCTCACTAAAATCACCTGCCAAGATAAATTCATTTGCCTTCATTATGGTTGTCTTCTGGTAAAATAGAAGATCAGTAGTAGCAGAAAACAAACCTGTTAAGCAATTCGTGGAGTAAGCTGGCTTAGCGCCTTTAAAGCCATGTTATATTAAGGAATGCAGTTACCATGTTATGTTCCCTGTGGATTTCATGCTCAGTTTTGCTGCCTTAATTATCTAGCAATTTTCTTAGTCGTATCGATACCCTTCGCCCTCTCCATTGAATTCTCTCTCTTGGCTTTCTTCCTCTCAACTTGTGCTTCCTTGAGATTTTCTTCGTGTGCTTTTCGGAACATTTGCACGAAGCTTAAGAGAGTTGTGGTAACTGGCATTTTGGATAAAGAAATCAGTAACTGAAGAGATAAAGCACCAAAATTATCAAATCAATAAAAAGGTTTGGATAACCAAAGACGGAACTGAAAGCTTACTAAAATATTAACTATGTATAATTATATCCCAACAATAGGATGAACCCCCCTATGAATCGTGTATCAGAGCGAGTCGTGTAGTAGACAATATCAAAATGAACTAGCAAGCACCAAACATCTTACTTTCTGGACTAGATGGTCTTGGTTCAAGAGATAACTACCTAAGTCAATGTCCTGGCATGATTTCTAAGATGTAAGAATTAGAATAGAAAACAGTAAACGGTACACAGCTCACAAAGAGAAAAACATGAAGCAAGTCTTTTTGGAGAATAATGCCCATCAACTACTACATCGAATGGGCGGTAAGGGATAGTGATGCAAATTAAGGAAACAGTCACCTTGTTCAAATGGGTATTTTGCAGGTTCTTCGCCAAAATAAACAACAAGAGCATCTGCGTTTTTGCCCTGTTAAGCAACCAACCAAGATGAAAATAAGCATGTAAAAAAGAAATAGTGGCACTTGCTAGCTAAACTGAAGATATAGTTTGAAAAACGGAGGCATACCGCTACAGAATAAAAGGATATTAATGATGCTACTTCTGCTTCAGCAAATTCAGTGAATCCCGTTAATGTCTAACAAGAACAGATGTAGTCAGGCGTTAGGATGTAATATCCATTGTTAAGCAAAATGTGTTGTAAACAAAGATCAAAAAAAGAATAGGAGCAGTTACACAAATAGAAGTTGATATCATCAAATAGAAGATGTAGTCAGGCTTACGAATCAGATACTATTATTTATAATGCACGTTCGGAAACCCAAACAACAAATAGAAGTTGATGCCAGAGCACATGGAGGGACAACTGTCACTTAGATTACCTTCTGAAAAACTTCTGATACAGGGCCATCATTTGCACATGCAATTAGTTCTTGATTAACCTTGTCCAACCCGTCAGTAATGGCCTGCATTTCTTCCGCTAAGGACTTTAGTTGTATCTGCACCGAAAAAGAATCCTGATCTTACTCTATGCTATATTTGACAATGACTACCAAATAAAACATAGGAGAAAGATGAGAACCTTTGATGCTGCTTCAAGGCTGGCAAGGCCACTGTGAAAAATCTAGAAGTCTTGGGGACTTAGCAGCAAGCACCTGAAGCTCGAGGAAAATCAAAATTAACATCTAATAAAATTCAATCTTTAATGGAGTTTTTACAGATCAACAAACACTTGCGGTTTTATTTGGGTATTCAAACTGTGAAGGCGCTTTGCTAAAACAATTAATCGTGTTTCAATTTCTTATAGAGTTGTGAACTCCTGAGGAGTTCAGTTTTTGGAGAAGGTGGCAATGTTACTTACTGAGGGGTACAAGCCGTACTAAGACCACAATAAAAAAATAGGAATAATGCTGTTTAACATAAATAAAAATACCATGTAACAGGGAACTCGAACATATAAAATTGTCTTCTTTGCTTATTGACGTCGTTTTTGAGCGTATTACAGTCCATGCCTTTTGACTTATAAGCCAAGCCAAAAGATACTTCTAAAGGTCTATACAACTCTTGTGAAGTTATGCTACACAAACATGCAATATCAAAAGATCCCTCATTACATAGTGGCCTCATTTCTGTATCTATAACACGCTTGTAACTCCTGAATATCATAGCACTACTTTATGAAATGAAAAACCACCTTTATGTAACTCACACCTAGGGAAGCACTATGAATCCGTGAACACCGATAATATAACAGAAATGCAGCCACCAGTTGTGAGAAACAAAAGATGACATTTTTGGTTTGTGTTTAACATTTACTTGTGTCAATCTCCTTGCCTTCTTTCTTTAATAGATCATAACAATATTCTTGCTTAATCCACTGAAATCATAATTACCAGCAATAGATTCCATAACTCCTCCTATCAGGGTTTTAATCTAGGGACTTTGGGGGGTTTTAGGTTACCATGTCAAGGTCAAGGTGGATGTTATTAGAAAATTTACTATTGAAGACTTTTCAGCTGTTCATAATCTGTTTTAGATTGAAGCATTCATATAACACATATATATACATTGACCTATACTTGACTTTGAATAAACTAACACAATAACATTCAAAATCATTGAATTTCGTTTAAATGACAGAAAAAAGAAGAACCGGCAACAAGCATACCTTACAAAGATAGTGCATCAGTGACATTTTACTGGTATATGCACGTGTTTCGCCCAGTTTTAGGAGGCCATCCAATTTGAATCCTAAGGCAGAGCCTGCACGTATTGGATCCCAAAGGTTATTCAGAAAAAAGGAAAGGCGGCTAAGAAGAAGAAAAAAAGACAAAATAAACAGATAAATAGTTACCCCGACTGGTTCCCTGGTTAATTGCATTCCCCAAGTGAAGAACTTGTTTCATGATTTCTTTCAATTTGAGAGAATCTCGAACCTACTCATTCATCATACTAAAGCAAGTTAACATTTAAAGAGCTCTAGAAGTAAAGCACTAGTAGACTGCGCATCGAGTACAAGAAAATACCTCTTCACAAGCAGAATTCACCGTGCCTAAACTCTTTCTAAGATCCAAAATCTGCGAGAGATGTCAAAAAGAGAGCAGGAGGCTTAGACAGATGAACTGAATTTTAAAAGAAACCAAAATCTGCTAGTCAGGAAAGAAACCAAGAACGTTACTAACCTGAGCAATGAACTGATTTTTAAAAGAGAAAACTCTTAGTTTAGTTTCCAATCGTGGGACTTTCATCAGCTCTAGAAAGAACTACATGCAAAAAATGAATATGAACCATTTTATATCAGTATATCTCATCAAACCATAAAAGTAAAGGAAACTGGAATCAGGTGCAGAAGGAAGCCATACAGAATAAACAGCAATGGGATTGAAATTAGCACAAACCTAACCAGAAAACTTGTGTTGTTGTCACGAATGACAAATTTTTTGCTCCAACTCAGGCATACAAAAATGAAGTTGGTGATATTACTAAAATAAGAAGAGGACATAACACACTACTAGCTTTTCGACTTTTACATATCCTAACAGAGAATGGTCTTGTAGTGAAAACAATTGTAGCACTGATCCTAATATAAAATCTACGTTGTGTGTCTAAATAATAGGCAAATAGATTGTAAAGTTCATAAGCTTAAATATCCCATCCCATATTTTGACTATCTTTAGAAGTCAAGTGCTATATTAATAGATTTTTAATAGGCCAATTATGGTCTCATGCATCGACTGGGAAAGTAATTGATAGTCTGATACCATGAGAATCAGGTGTTTCTTTTCCAATTGTAACAATTTAAGTAGTATATCCGTAAACCAAACCATCATGGACAGTTTTAAAAAGAAACCTGTTCGCACTTCCCCAGGACGTCTTTATCACCATTGTAATTCTAAACAACAAAGATGGAAATCGCAGTTAGTAAAACAGTATGCAAGCATATATAGGAATTATACAAGGAACATTGTGAGAGAAGTCTAAAGATGCTTGCAATGGATTAAAGAACTCCACCTCAAGTTGTTCCATCTCCTCTTTTGTGGGACAGAACTTTATGAGATTTTCGACCTGATCATCATCTAATACTGATTCGTCCATTGCTAGTGCTGCAGTCTGTGATGTGTCGAACATATATAGGACAGAAAATAAGCAAAAACTCTAATATTATATGGAGAGAGCCCAACTTGAAGTACGAAATTACATAATTTAATCCCTGAAATTTCTGCATTTGGATGTCAACAAAAAAAAAAAAAAACTAGGCAATAGGAGCTCCACTATAGTACTTTACATCACTTTGAGGGCTTTCATTACCACCCTATGTTTTAAGAAAGGAAGGGGAAATTCCCTTGCATTGGTGATCGGTCCAACTACGTTTTGGTTTTTATGTATCTTTTGTCTAACAATGGGTTCTAAAATCAGAAAATATGACCTTCACTTCTTAAGACAATTTTTCCATTTTGTACCAGAGTTCACTTATTACCAACTGAATCTGAGTTCACTTACCATCATATCAGAAAATGGCATTTTAACTTTTGTGAGCATGATTTCAGTGTTGTTCGACTTCTTCAAATTAATCTACATGAAATTGTGTGAATAAAAAACATGTGATGTTAAAAACCATCTCCCGAAACAACGAAAATGGATAAAACTATGCTCATAGTCTATAATTCCACAACCAAGTGATACAAAAACTTTAGCTATCTGATATCAAATGTTGTGCATAGATAAACTTTTATCTTCTCAAGACCTACTACTGAGTGAAGTATATGTGAAGATATGGAAATGCACCAAAAATACTTACCAGGTGAACCTTGACCCGTTTAGGTCTAGGTGAACTGATGCCAGCTCCAGACTTGTCTTCTTGCTTATTCGTATCCAAAGGCTTAGAGAAAAGACTTTCAACTTCAGATACATCGAATGCAGACGCACTAGCATGCATAAGAATATTAGTGATGTATGAGATATGAGAAAAGACAACATCTAGCCATAATAATGATGGCACTATACCAAGCTCAAAATCTTCTTTTAATTTCTAATTTTGTAGTTGGAATTTGAAATCTATTTGCAATGTCTCAAAACATAGTGACTATAGTGAACACAAAACAGAGTTTGAATAGCTATTACTCAACATCTTTAAGCATGTTTAGCAGTACCCATTGTTGCTGGGGCTTAGCTGTTGGGGTTGCACTATCAAAAAGAACAAATCTGAAAATGACATCACTTGCATTAAAGGTTAATGGAGATTAGTATTTATAGATATAATACCTTTGGGGTTCTTCAGATCGCTGAGCTTCAGCCCATAAGCTTCCCGAGAGCACTCTCGCAAACCTAATCCAGTGGAATGGCCGCAATTCTAATCGAGGTACTTTGGGTCAAACTTTAAGTAGACCAGGTGGACCAGGTGGGCGTGGTCTACCAGGAGGGGGTGGAGGGGGTCCACGAGGAGCGGGAGGAAGTGGTCCACGAGGAGGTGCAGCCTCTGTAGGTGGGGGACCAGGTACAGAAGGAGATGGAGGTAGAGGTGCAGCATAATTTGGTGAAAGTGCAGGACGGACTCGATCAGCTGGCACACTATTTGGTGAATATGCAGTAATATTACATCCTGAAGGAGGCTGAGCAGATGCATGAATCGAGTCCTGATATTCTTGTTTAACTGCACCAGGTTCAAGTGATGTCTTCACATTTGGAGCTGGTTGTGCTCCTTGTGCTAGAGGCAGTAATTTCTCAAACTTCTGTGTAAGTAAATCCATTTCCAACTTTTTTTGTTGAGCCTCAGATCCTTCACTCAAAGAATCCCGATATTTCTCTTGTTTAACATCAACATGGACTGGGGCTGGCTTTTCATTTGGAGTTGGTTGTTCTCTTGGTGTTGGAGGAAGTAATTTCACAAACTTCTGTGCAAGTAAACTCATATCCGATTTTTTTTGTGGAGTTTCCCATTCATTACTCTGGGTTGCGGTGTAACCAGCACCCTGTTTAATTTCAGAGTGGTACTGCACATCAGTTACTGCGTTGGCTTCTAATTGGTGGCGTGTATCTGGTGTCTCGGTTTCCAATTTGATATCCCCATCATTGGCAAAACCATGTTGAACCTTGAGTTTGTCAGTGTGATTTCCATCGCCTGGTTTGGCATGTTTAAGTTTAACAATCTCCCAACCAAAATCCTCTTTTACATTCTGTTGGCAGTTTTCACCATCTAATTTGCTGTCTTGAACATTGTGGAGATCAAAGATCGCCTTCTGATTTTTCACATTATTTACATTATCAGAATCGCTCGCTTCGCCAGGCCCATCAGCATTGTTGAAAATCTCCTCCACCTCAAAAAACTCCTCCACTCCACCTTCAGCCTCATCCTCATCTCCACTTGCAACTTCTACGGCACTGGTAGACCCATGAATATCAGGGTCCATAAATCGTACCTGGTCAAAAATAAATGGACATTGAACTCCCATCATTTCAGAAAATAGAGAACAGATGAAAGAAAAACCATCACATACCTCTACTTTGAAGTCTTTCAGAAACAGTTCCTTGGCATCCCACAAAAGGTCGATATCCTCACGGGTAAGCAGTAAAGCATTTGATTGAATAAACGACATGTTAAACATCAACCTGAACATCATTTCCTCACGCGCCATATCTTCATCCAAATGGATGCACTCAAGAACTGCATCACCTTGAACACAGCAATTAATATCTACCTTCACCATTGTACTTTCTGCCTGCAGTTGAGTTTTAATCAGCAGCTGTTTCATTCTTAATTGGAAATCAAATTCATCTTGCCGGTTGTAAAAAGTGGTTAAGTCAGCATTACCCGTCTGCTGTGACGAACACGCTTCTTTTCCTTTGGAGTTGAAAATAAAAGTTTTGAACTTCTGCCAGCTGCAGTCGACGGATCCTGGCCGTAAACTCTAACAATCGGCCTACAACTCCTTTTACCACTCATTACTGGAAGCACCCCAAGGATAAGGCTATTCAAGGTCAAAGGTGTATCAGCTGGAGGCCAATCTGAGTCAAGATTTCTCCTAGAGATGTATTGTAGATATCTTAGCTGGGATGGTTGCGGGTTTAAAGGAGACACAAGATGCAGGAGTTCCTTAGGAGCTTGCTTATAAACCATCTCAAGTGTTTTCTGCTCTATTGTATACTGTTTTCTGTATAAAAGAAGAGCAGCAAGCATGAACGCAAGCACAGGCCATCCCCCTCTTTCACAATGCATCAATAGAACATTCTGTTGACCTAAAGACAACCAACTCTCACTTGATCTCAGAAAATGATGAATCATCTCCAGCGGTAGAAGCGGGCAACCTTCGTATTGCCGAGGATAGTCCATAACTGTCATATCGTATTCAGACAGTATATCCGAAATTTGGCTTCTCATTTCTCCTTCCTTGAAGTTAAATACCATGAAAGAGCCGCCTGGAAAATGGCCGAGAAGTTGGGACGCGATACCCTCCATATACTTCTTGTAGTCATTCTCTTCCATGACATCGGTCGAGAAGCAACAATCAAACACTGCACCAACCAAATACCATGATATTATGTTTATAAGAATTGGAATTCACCATTCTGAAAGCCTAAATAGTTGGTCAGAAACAAAATTTTCTGCAACTCCCATAAAATTAATGTTAGAAAAAACGGCTTTGTTGTACCAAATTTGCATGGAATATGTTTTGATCTCTAGACCTATTGCCCACTACTTGTTTTTTCATTTGAATAGATAAAACAATAGTCCCACATAGACTAAAATCTAAAGAGTTTTAGACTTAAATACCATAGAATTGGCTAAAAGGGAATGGCCTTTGGGTCATTAGACTTTTATGTGAGGGGGGAAGGCCTAGACTAGAGCAAGGTTGCCTTTCCCGTACGCGCGGTGCTTCTCATAGAAGCACGCCGTCGGTTCGGTTCGGGTGTGGGTGTGGGTTCATTAGATCCTATCTTTTTGCTAAAACTTTTGGTACGTGTTTTACACACATGTAGAAGAATCTTCTTCTTTGTCTGCACATGTTTTGTCCTGGATTTCTTGTCTGTACATATTTGTTTTGGCTTTCTTGTCCGTACGTGTTTGGCTTGGCTTCTTAACAACACACTGCTCTAAGCCTGACAAAGGCAACACTGTTTTCAACCAAACATTACCAGTATTTCTGTCATACGCATGAAGCCAACACACTGCTCTAAGCCTGACAAAGGCAACACTGTTTTCAACCAAACATTACCAGTATTTTTGTCATACGCATGGTTTTGTTGCATGCATTTTTCCTCTCGTTTGTAATGTCTTAAACACTATATAAAGGAGGAGTCTTGAGCTCATTGAACATACAACAGAGAAACATCTCTTCTTCTGCTCTCCCTCTGCTTTCAGAAAATAAGTTTTTATTTCTAGTTTCTCTGTTTAGCTTTTGCTAACACTGCCAAGTTCTAAGGGTACTCTCTTTGTATGCTACATTGAGGGGTACTATCATTAGTTGTATCCTGGAGGTGACTCGCCAACTGCTATAGCATCTCAGCGGAGTAGCAGGCGATATTTCCTTTAGGACAGCGTATCGTATACGTGCCTCTACATTTTCTGTGCATCTCCAGCAACATCGGTTTGAGCTAAGTATCTTCTTCTCAGTTACATTATTAGTTCTATGTCCATCAATCTAAAGGCAATATCCTCTTTACTATATTTTTTGTAACAACATGGGGAAGAGTACTGTAGACAAACCCCCAGAGTTTAGTGGCAAAGACTTTAAACGATGGCAGTCCAAAATGTTATTCTTCTTAAAAGACCAAAGGCTAGATGAAGTTGCCTTAGAAAGACCCTCATGAAGGATTCATGACCGTGGCTATGAAGATAGACTGGATAGGTGGACTAGGAAGAATTACATGTGCAAAAACCACATTCTTAACTGTCTGGATGACTCTTTGTACGACTTTTATAATGTAAAAGAGAATTTTACTGCTTTTGATTTATGGGAAGCCCTAGAAGAAAAATATCTTGCAGAGGCTGCTGGAAGCAAGAAGTTCCTGGTAGCTAGGTTCCTGGAATATAAGATGACTGATGAAAAGCCTGTTGTAGAACAATTCGTCGAACTCCAGCTACTCATCAACGAAATTCTTGCTGAAGGAATGCATATTGATGAATCTCTACAAGTATCTGCAGTAATTGAAAAGCTACCACCCTCATGGAACGAGTACAAGAGGAGGCTGCGACACAAAAATCGCGAAATCACCATGGTGGAGATGGGAAACAAGATCCAGGTGGAGGAACTTCTGTGCTGCAAGGACAAAAGCCTGATGCTGAGCAAAGACATGTCAAACAAAGCTCATGTCCTGGACGATAATGCTGCGTCAAAGAAAAGGCACGGAGAATCCAGCAAAAATGGTAAACGTAACAAACAACGTAACTCCAAAGGTAACCATCTTAAGCCAAAGGGTGGTGTCTCCAAAAACACCATCAAAGGCGACTGCTATAACTGTGGGAAAACTGGTCATATGGCCAAAGACTGTAGGGCACCTAAAAAGACCAAAAATGATCCTAAACAGAAAAATAAGGCAAACGTAGTAGATGATTCTGGATATTTTACTGGCATGGTGTCTGAAGTCAACCTTGTCTCTAATGTGACCAATGTGAGAGACTGGTGGCTTGATTCTGGAGCCACAGGCATGTCTGTAAGTTCAGAAATGCTTTCTCCTATAACAAAGTAGGAGACGATGAGAAATTGTTTATGGGAAACTCTTCTACCTCTAAAGTGGTAGGAAAAGGCAAGGTTGAATTGAAGCTCACTTCAGGAAAAACTCTCGCATTGAATGACGTGTATCACGTCCCGGACATATGCAAGAATCTTATCTCAGAAACCATCTTACTTGGGAAAGGTTTTAAATTTGTAGCTGAGTCTAAAAAGTTGTAATCTCTAAAGGTGGTGACTTCGTAGGAAAAGGATATGTCACTGAAACATGATTAAGCTTAGTGTACTTTCTTTGAACTTGAATGACAATGCATCTTCTTCTGCTTATGTTTGTGACTCCTCACATGTTTGGCATGATAGACTAGGACATGTTAATTTCAAATCATTGAAAGACTTGCTAAATTAGGATGCATTCCTAAAATAAACTTTGACAGAGGTCATAAATGTGAAATTTGTGTTGAATCTAAATATGCTAGAAAACCCTTAACAAAAGGTTGAACGTAGTACAACTCCCCTAGAACTAATCCACTCGATTTGGGAGATTTGAAATCAACACCAACTAGAGGAGGTAAAAAATGGTACATCACTTTTATAGATGATCACTCAAGATACTGTCAGGTTTATCTTCTTAGAAGTAAAGATGAAGCCTTAGACGCTTTCAAATTATATAAACTTGAAGTAGAAAACCAAAGAGGTGTTACTATTAAAACTCTTAGGTCGGACCGAGGCGGTGAGTATGTGATACCTATAGGAGAATTCTGCAAACTTAATGGCATCATTCATGAAACTACTGCACCTTCTTCACCTGAGTCGAATGGAGTAGCTGAAAGGAAAAACCGAACACTCATAGATATGGTGAACGCTATGTTAGCTAGTTCAGGGCTACCTTCGAACCTGTGGGGGGAAGCAATTCTCTCTGCTGCTATATCTTGAACCGAGTTCCATTTAAGAAATCCGACAAAACTCCATATGAGTTATGGAAAGGAAGACAACCGTCCTATGCATACTTTAAAGTGTGGGGGTGTTTGGCCAAGGTGGCCACTCCTCGTTCCAAGAAAACCAAAATAGGACCTAAAACTGTAGATTGTGTTTTCCTAGGATATCCTGAGCACACTAGTGCTTATAGGTTCATGGTAATTGGTGAGAACACCATAATGGAATCCAGAGATGCAGTGTTTTTCGAACACATTTTCCCTTTAGGGTCTGGACCTCATAAAAGGGTCCGCGATGATCTCTCAGATGTTCCTTCGACTAGTCAACCCCCGTCTCTAGATGCTGAAACCGAACCTAGAAGAAGTAAGAGGGTCAGAACCGAGAAAAAGTTTGGTCCAGATTTTGTGACTCTTACGGTAGAGTCTGAACCCCAAACTATAAGGAAGCTATGACTCTCCGGAAGCTCCCTTCTGGGAAGAAGCTTCAAATAATGAGTGGGATTCCATTCAACAAAATGAAACTTGGGAGCTTGTAGACTTACCTCCTGGTAGTAAAACCATAGGTTGCAAGTGGGTCTTCAAAAGGAAACTTAGAACAGATGGAACTATAGAAAAACACAAAGCTAGGTTGGTAGCTAAGGGGTACAGACAACAGGAAGGATTAGATTTCTTTGATACCTATTCACCGGTCACTAGAATCACTTCTATCCGGATGCTGATTGCTATTGCTTCTATTTATGATTTGCATATACATCAGATGGATGTTAAAACTGCTTTTTTATATGGTGAATTGAATGAAGAAATTTATATGGACCAACCTGAAGGTTTTGTTGTGAAAGGTTTGAAGAAAAGTATGCAAACTGAAAAAATCTTTGTATGGTTTAAAACAAGCACCTAAACAGTGGCATGAAAAATTTAATCATGTAATGATATCTAATGGCTTCAAGGTTAATGAATCTGATAAATGTGTTTACATTAAATCTGTGGATGATTCTCATGTTATTGTGTGCCTATATGTTGATGATATGCTCATATTAGGTAGTAACCTTGATAGTATTAATACCACTAAAAGCATGCTTAACGAAAACTTTGACATGAAAGACTTAGGCCCTGCTGATGTAATCTTAGGGATGAAAATCAGAAAGATGTCTGATGGATATAGTCTTAGTCAATCTCATTATGTTGAAACTGTCTTAAGAGATTTAATCATGAAAATGCTAAACCTGCAACTACTCCTTATGATCCCAATTGTAAATTGAAAAAGAACAAGGGTGAGGGTATTTATCAACTTGAGTATTCTCGTGTTATTGGCAGTCTTATGTATTTAATGAACTGTACAAGACCTGATATTGCCTATACTGTGAGTAGATTAAGCAGGTACACTTGCAACCCTGGGCAGGATCACTGGAATGCTCTCTACAGAGTTCTACGGTACCTGAGAGGAACTTCAAACTATTGCTTAAGTTTTGGGAAGTATCCTGCTGTGCTAGAAGGGTATTGTGATGCTAACTGGATATCAGACTCAGATGAGTGCAAATCCACTAGTGGGTACATCTTCACACTTGGTGGTGCGTCTGTGTCATGGAAGTCTACCAAACAGACATGTATGCTCGATCCACCATGGAGTCTGAGTTTATAGCCTTGGAGAAAGCTGGGAGGAAGCTGAATGGATACGAGGTTTCCTGGGTGGAATTCCACTCTGGCCCAAGCCTGTGTCTTCGATCGCAATCCACTGTGACAGTCAAGCTGCTATTGGATGCGCAAAGAATAGTGTATACAACGGAAAGTCTATACATCTTCAAAGAAGACACAAGACAGTGAAACAACTACTCTCTACTGGCATCATCTCTATAGACTTTGTAAGGTCTAAAGAGAATATTGCAGATCCTTTGACGAAAGGGTTATCTAGAGAGGTAGTTAGATCCACATCGAAGGGGATGGGACTCAAGCTCATAGAATAAATCGCCATGAAGGACACTCAACCTTGTGAATGGAGCTCCAAATCAAGGTTCAATGAGATAACTAATTTTTGGTGATGTCGAGAGAGCACTATCTTTGTCCCTCCCTATGGTGTAACCGTATGATAGTGCTGCCTATGTTTTAGGATGATCTGTCAAGATCTTAATGAGTTCCATGGCTTTGCTTAAAGCGGAGTGTGGCAGGACACTCTTAATGGACTCACCTATGTGGATGTTGGAAGTGGGGCCGCTTCCTATGAGAATTTGAGCTTTTTCTCTAGAGACATTCATTAAGTCCGGGATTTAGCCCACGGCCAAAACGGGCACAACGGCAAGAGCTTGGCAGCTTTTTTTCTTTGAGACATCAAAGTGTGGTTGTTATTTCTGAATTGCACTCACTGTTGACGGTTCAAGACATTGTGTTCACCGAAACAAGCAGTTCCGGTAACCTCTCACTAGTTAAGGTTCAATCTCTGGGACACCTTAGCCTAATATTGATGTATTATGTTTTCTCGTATTTCGTCGATATGTTTTATCATTCATGTGGGGGATTGTTAGAAAAAACGCTTTTATACCAATTTTCCATGGACTATGTTTTGATCCTAGACCTATTGCCCATTATTGTTTTTTCATTTGAATAGATAAAACAATAGTCCCACATGACTAAAATCTAAAGAGTTTTAGACTTAAATACCATAGAATTGGCTAAAAGGGCATGGCCCTTGGGTCATTAGACTTTTGTGTGAGGGGAGAAGGCCTAGACTAGGGCAAGGTTTCCTTTCCCGTACGCACGGTGCTTCGCACAGAAGCACGCACGCCGCCGCCGTCCGTCTGTTCGGTCGGTCGGTCGGGTCGGGCTCGGGTGTGGGTGTGGGTGTGGGTTCATTAGATCCTATCTTTTTGCTAAAACTTTTGGTACGTGTTTTACACACATGTAGAAGAATCTTCTTCTTTGTCTGCACATGTTTTGTCCTGGATTTCTTGTCTGTACATATTTGTTTTGGCTTTCTTGTCTATACGTGTTTGGCTTGGCTTCTTAACAACACACTGCTCTAAGCCTGACAAAGGCAACACTGTTTTCAACCAAACATTACCAGTATTTCTGTCATACGCATGAAGCCAACACACTGATCTAAGACTGACAAAGGCAACACTGTTTTCAACCAAACATTACCAGTATTTTTGTCATACGCATGGTTTTGTTGCATGCATTTCTCCTCTCGTTTGTAACGTCTTAAACACTATATAAAGGAGGAGTCTTGAGCTCATTGAACATACAACAGAGAAACATCTCTTCTTCTGCTCTCCCTCTGCTTTCAGAAAATATGTTTTTATTTCTAGTTTCTCTGTTTAGCTTTTGCTAAAACTGCCAAGTTCTAAGGGTACTCTCTTTGTATGCTACATTGAGGGGTACTATCAGTAGTTGTATCCTGGAGGTGACTCGCCAACTGCTATAGCATCTCAGCGGAGTAGCAGGGGATATTGCCTTTAGGACAGCGTATCGTATACGTGCCTCTACATTTTCTGTGCATCTCCAGCAACATCGGTTTGAGCTAAGTATCTTCTTCTCAGTTACATTATTAGTTCTATGTCCAACAATTAACTAACATTGTTTTGTAAACACATTACTGCTTCTAGACTTGAGTACTAAACCTGCTTGCCCTACCATGAAAAACTAGCTAGAAACAGAAAAATAAATGCAAACTAACAGCTAAATCACATAGTTGCAGCAACAATTCAAGCTAAAATTCCAATTAAAAAGAAAAATATGTAGAAGAGTAGAAGATGAATGTTACCGTAAACTCTTTCAGCGATTTCTAATAGCCTATCGGGGGGTTGCTGATAAAAAAATCTTCTAAGCAGCCCCATTTAGTGGCAAATTCTTCTTCTTGATCCAAAACAATTCTCTAGCTACCAATCAAACCGATTCAAGTAACAATAAATCTCAACAAAGTGCAATCTGATCACAACAATCTTAATCCAATCTGAAAATGATGATTACTAAAGTCTTCTTTCAGACAGGACCAAGTCCTTTGAGAGTTTCTCTGTATCTATTTTGACCTAAATGTCCTCAGAATTGAATTTCTATGAATCGAGATGGCGCGTAAAACTGAGGGAGTCACACCTGGCCATGACTCCTATGAGTCGTTTACTTAACAGGTAAGGTCCACACCACAGACGAGACTTGCTCAACATTTTATGCATTAATTTTGTTGTTTGAAAAGAATATTTAAATGAACGATACGACCCATCAAAAATATTCTAGTGTATAATTTGGTACAGTATCATATGGACCAGATTTTGGTTCCTGGTGTCGACACTTAGAGCCCCTATAATTTATCAAGTTGTGTGTCAAATAAAATGGTATCAGTCTATCAGATGATGATAGAGTAAAACGAGGTCCAAAATAGAGCAATACTTAATGATTTTAATTCAAGTGGATATATTATTAGTATTAGATGAATGATCATCAGACTAATTAGTCTTCCTCCTGACACGGATCAATGTGTTTAGCACTATTTAAACCTTGGAGAACAAGTTCTGATCTCAAAAATGAATTTACCAAATTAAAGTAAACGGAAATAAGTCATTAGAACCCAGATTAAAGTTCTAAATTAAAATGAGCAACAAAATTTTTGTTGTGTAAAACATGTGATTCATTTTTTTATGGCTCGAGGATGAACACTATCTATTTACAGTAATTGGTTGGTTGAATTCCTCGTTTGAAGCGGCTACAGTTGGAGGCTCTTGTAAGGAGACTCATGGCTCATGGTTTATCTGGAAAGCCAAATACAATCACGCCTTCTGGAAAACCCCTATCTCCCCTCCTTTAAAATGCTAAGTCATATAAGTTTCCACGTCGCACGGTGAGTGTGACACCCCCTCAAATTAAATTAGATAAAAGCTTTGGGTATTAGTAAACCTGGAGAGGACACTTGGTTATATTCTATTAGTCAACACATTAAAATTCCAATAACACTCAGTTTACATCCCATATTTAACCGACCGTTTGTGACACCGTTAGCTTATAAGTGGGTGGACAACAATTACGTGTGGATTTACAGCTAATTAATTACTTACACTTGGTTTACACGAAATACTTAACTGGACGTTACTAACGCCAGTTAGGTAGACAATACATCCGTTGAAAAACTAAACCTAAATAAGAACTCCATATTGATATTCTGTCATACTTTTGTTCTGCAATTAATCATGATTCCGCGGGAAAAAAAAAGAGTGATTCGATTATATCAGCAGAAATCCCAAACCTGTACTTTATTTTCTACTTTCCGATCTCTGCCTCTCTTCGTAGGATTGATGAAATAATAAGAAGAACAAGGTTATTTCCAGGTGACATTTATGAAATCCTAACTTGATTTCTTCGTTTTATACATGATTTGATGATGATCATTGTATTTGAAGCAACGGGTTTGTTCGATTTTTTATTCTTAGATTCTTCGATTTGGATAAGATTGATTCAATGGGTTTGTGTTAAATTCTTAGATTCTTCGATTTGGGGAAGATTGATGTATTTTATGAAAGAACGAGAATCGATTTTGATTTCTTTTTTTTTATAAACGGTTAAGAGGGTTTGGATGTTGTTTGTGAGTGAAAACCTTTTCTGCTGATTTTGGTAATTTTGGGTGTGTCGATGAGAAACGAATCTAAACCCTAAACAATGCACTACACGAGAGTACTTTTGATTCGAGAGATCAATCTATACAATCCTGGCCTAAACCAAGAAATGGTCGTTCCAGGATTGCTTCGGTCACAAAGTGAAGAAGAAGGGTTGGTCTTAGGGAGGGAAGCGAAGAGAGTGTTAAGAACAGAATAGTTGATTCTGAAGGTGTGGTTGTTTATGACTTGTATCTGAAAGTAGAACTGGCTAGCAGAATGGAAAGCTACCAGGTGATTTCTAGATACTGTGTTGTTGCCGACCAAAACTTGTTGTTTGGTGAAAATAGGTGAAGCCTATTTATACAAGTCATATTGAAACGTACCCTGGTCTCGTAGGAAGTGGAAACAATTGAGTGGTGGAAGAATAGAGTAACTTGTAACCGTCAGACGTTAGGCTTCCATGATAAGGGAAGTGAATTCGTGTTACCGTCAGTCATTACGTTTCCATGATGAAGGAAATGAATTGTTTAACTGTTACTTTACACCACCACTAATTGTCCTACTTCATGACACTTTCTTGTAACGGGCGCATTGCACGCCGCACGCTGTAAACCGCCAGACCAATACCCTGATGAGTATCCCCCAGTTTGTGACATGTTTGATATCTCGAGTGTTTTCGTGGAAAACGTGTAGCAGGTTGCTATGTGTGGCAAGTCAAAGTCAAGAGACTTTGCCATAGGAAAATAACATGTGATGCTATTAGGATTGCCTTGGTCGGCCGCTAAAACTTGCCACAAGTCCGTCAGTTTGGTGGCGAACTTGAATGGCTGAGATTACATCTCATGAGGAAGGGTAGTTGTTGATTACGGCCACATCTTTGTTGTGTAACAAAGTGGCGCCAGTTGGCCTAAGGTATGGCCACGCCTCCCTTTGTTGCAGGGGCTCCTTGTTTTATGATTCTGGGCAAGGTTTTGCACCTGCTAATCCATGGCGGATTGATTACCTAGTTCGCCTAGGCTTAATTTCGACAAGCAAGGTCTGATATACTGCGCAAGGCGCAAAATCCTAACTTCTGCAAGTTAGTCAGGGAAATTGATTGAAATCTATGTGTTGTGACATAGTTCTTTTAAGTTCATTGCCAGAGAGCAACATGCTTTTCTGATTGAATACCTTATGCAAAGACCTTATCCTCGATATTTGGAAATTCGTGTTACTCTGCTGCGAGCGAACACAAATAGTCATGCCATATCAACATTAAGGGTTCATCCGGAGAACAGAGCATAGAAGGCATTCAAAGGAACTTATATTAAGTGAATATATGCGAGGCACCGAAATTTACAGAACATCTGGGATGGTTGCTACATTCGCCAGTCTAGATAAATTTCATGTAAGTATATTGAACGACTCAATAAATATGTCGGTGGAGAGGTTAGCACTCACGGTACCGTTTCCTTACAGAGTGACGTCACATCAGATGCAAGGTTTTACGATTTCAACCCTAAGCTAAAAACCACCATCAACATTAAGTCCCCTGCTTAGCACGTAATAGTGGCATTATTGCGGGGTAAGCATGAGATGGTGACAAACAAGAGTAAAATCGAAAGGGCAAGACATGAAGAGATTGCCAAGGAAATTCAACTAACCTTTAGCGGAAGGCATAAGGAATCCGTGATCTCTGTGTTGGCGGCTCTGCGTAATTCTGTCTTGGCCATAGGGTATTGGCGTCAGCGCTGAAACTTCGGCTATTGATCGGCAGAGGTGACATTGCAACTTGGCCCACAGAACGGGCACTGGTTGTCTAGGAAAGGTAGATGACGCTGCTTTGAATGGCCAAGATGGCGCCGCATTGACTAGGTCTGTGGAATGGTGGAAACCGCACTTTGAACATTGGCTACCAAACAATGAAGATGGAGCCGGCGTTCTTCGCAAAATGGGCAGAGATAGTGCGGATTTGATTACGGAGTGCTGGAGTCATGGCGTTACTTGCTAGGATGTGGAGCGGGCGGAGATAGCGCTGCTTGTCGTGTGGAGCACGCGGAGATTGGGTTGCTTCGAGCGGTGAAGGCGACGCTATTTTGTCTATCTGAAGGTTTTCTCTCGTTCTACATTAGGGTTTCGACGAGAGACTTCACCTGGTTGAGGCTGATTTTTGGCCGCCGTGTAAACTCATTGTGTTTGCTAAGCATCCGTTTCTCTTTAGGGTTTCTGCAGTATATATGCTGGTGCAATTAGGTTATCCTTCTTAGTTCAAGACAAAACTTTCTCTGTTGAATCCATATTTCCTTCCTCATGTCGAGCAGAAGCGAATCATCTTTGAGTCAGCTAGATTCTTCGATCAAACGCAGCGGCCTGATTCTGGCGACAACTCCCCCGTCCGGATCATCCGAGTTAAGAAGATCATACCGGTACGTTTTTTTCATTGACCAATAGATATTTGTTTGTTACCACCAGTGAGTGAGAAAAGATTTTCTTTTGTGTAGAGATATCCATCTGGAACATGTGTTACCGTTGTCGATGATAATGATATGACCGCCCCCATTTCTTCGAATCCGAGCACACCGATCGCTGCAGATTTGGAAATGCTGATTTGGGTATCTCTTGCCATGAATATCCCAATGCAGGTTTGTCATTCGAAATCCGCATGAAGTGTTTATCTTTTATCTACCGAAGCGTTGGTAAATTCCTGGTGCGAAAGGAATTTGTGACTCTGTATACGAAAATATGGAGAAGATATGGCCATATTGCCACCAGGTACGTGGTGAAGCATTGCTCGTCTGCTTTGGTTACCATAGTGAACTGTCTCCTGCCTATGATTGTTGAAATGGAAGGCACATCCATCTGCGACGTCACAAAATCAACTATTGAAAGGTGGGAAAACATGGTGTCTACCTGTGAATCCCTTGAGTTTAACGTAAGTTGGCTGCGACATCGCCTTGACATTATGAAGGTTGACAAAGCCGGTATTCTTGCCAACGTCGTTTCTGCAACAAAAGTCATTTTGGAAGAGGAGAAGGCTCTGGCAGTGGAATCCCATAAGGTGGAAAAGGCTATCCAAGACTTGAAGAGTAGGACTGAAAGATATCAAAATAGGTTGAAGATGATGCTTTCAAGGAATTACAATCTATTGGACGGTATTTTCTGAGTTATGTAGTTGTGAGACGCCTGGTTTTCTTTCTGGTCTCGAACATATGTATTTTTTTTTGTACTGGTTTTAGAGAAATAAGATAATTTTCATTAATATGCTTTGACTAAATGAAATTTGATAACTGGGATGTGAAGGAAACAGAAAAATGCCTGGGTAGCCGTGCTATGAGACGGCGAGAGGTGGGCTAAGGGTTAGGCGTAATATTCCTTGAGTCATTTTCCATTGATGAATGTTTCCAGTTTGCCTCCATCTTCCTTGTAGTATCCATTGTTATACGCTTTGGTGACCACATAAGGCCCTTCCCATTTTGGGGAGAATTTTGGTGTTGACATGTCTTGTTGGATGTGTTTGGCGGTCTTCAACACCAGATCCCCTACTTGAAAAACTCGAGGTTTCACAGCTTTGTCGTACGCTCGGGAAATTCTATTTCTGTATGCTTGCGCGTGATCTTCTTCTTTAGATCTTCTAGAATCCAAAGTGTCTAGCTCCGCTACCCTGACATTTGTTGTTTCGGTTTCATTCCATTGAATTCCGCTTTCCTTGGAAATCCTAGCTGATGGGATTTTAATTTCTGC
This sequence comes from Papaver somniferum, assembly GCF_003573695.1. Taxonomy (NCBI): domain Eukaryota; kingdom Viridiplantae; phylum Streptophyta; class Magnoliopsida; order Ranunculales; family Papaveraceae; genus Papaver; species Papaver somniferum. The sequence continues at coordinate 63,559,616 of NC_039362.1, forward strand.
TGGGAGAATGGCGTATGCGCCATAGATGAGAGAATAGGGGGAGGCTCCAGTAGAGCTCCTTGGTGATGTCTGATATGCCCAAAGCGCCATTGGCAGTTGTTCGTGCCATGTCAGAGGGTTATCGTGCACTGTCCGGCTGAGGATTTGAATTAGAGTCTTGTTGGTGCTTTTGGCCTGCCTATTCCCTTGGGGGTAGTAAATAGTGGAAAAGACTTGTTTAATTCAATATTCTTCAAGTAACTCCCGTACTTGCTTGTTGGCAAAAGGAGTGCCGTTGTCGGTGATGATGTGTTTGGGCACGCCGAAACGACAAATGATATATTCCTTAATTAACGATGTAATTGTGGCTCCAGTAGTCCCTCGTAAAGGGATGGCTTCGACCCATTTGGTGAAATACTCTGTTGCGGTTATTATATACTCATGCTGTTTTGATGACGGCGGGTTGATCTTCCCAATGATGTCGAGTCCCCATCTATAAAACGTCCACATACTACTTATCGAAATGCGGGGGAGTAGAGGGTGCATGGATAAGATTTACATGAATTTCACATTTGTGGCACATTTGAACAAAAACAGCCGCATCGTCCTCCATGGTCGGCCAGTAGTATCGCTCGTGTATTTGGAGAAACAACTTCTTTTTCCCTTGGTGCTCGCCTTCGTGCATTTCTTTCAGCATGATTGGGATTTCTGCCTCGCCCAGGCATCATAATAAATCTCCTCCAAAACTTTTTCGATACAAGATTCCTTCATGGAGTATGAATCTCTTGGATCTTTGCTTCACCTTGGTTGCGTCTTTCTTGCTTGCAGGGAGTACGCCGTCGCGAAGATAATTGATGTATGGATTTTGCCAGTCTCCAGCATGGTCAACAGTAAAAACTTCCAATTGATGTGGAGGTGCTTGGAAATTGGATTAAGATCCTTGGAGCAATCGAGATTGAGCCTCCATTTCTGGACAGTAGTAGCAAAGGCGTTGCAGGCGAGGATAAAGTGTTACCACCAACGTTTGTCCGCAAATTTCGCTATGAATACGGTTAAGCTGTTGTTGTGCCTCTTTATCTTCGAGGCATTTTGACAGGGAACCATCTGGGTTCCGGTGGTATAACATCCCATGAAGCATGAAGAAGTTTTGCAAGGTTTTGAGGCCGACCTTTCCCTGAGAAAGTGAGCTGTTAAGTTATTGAATAATCGGTGCTCTCTAGTCGCTGGCTTCAGTCCCCTTAGATTGCGAAAGCCATGTTGATGCCACGGTTCGTCTCTTCACCGTCAGGGTTTTTTTCCGAACCTTCGAACTGCAGCTTTGATGCTAATGTGGGTAGGCAATCAACATGTCTGTTGTTTATAGGGCGAACATGTGTTATGGTCGCGTCAGCGAAGTAATTTAACAGCTTTTGTGTCTCGGATCTATACGGGGCCAGCGTCACCTCTTTCAGTACGTATATTCCATTCATCTGGTTAACCAGTAATTTAAAATCACCTCTTATTTCCAGACGTGTGGCTCCAGCTTGCTTGGCTAATGAAACCCCTATGAGAAAGGCTTCATATTATGCTGAATTGTTGGTGCAATGAAAGTCTAGCTTGAAGTAATGCGAGAAAACTTCACCGGTTGGAGATATTAGAACCACACCTGCTCCTCCGGTATTATTACTAGGGGTGGCGGAGTCATCGAAAAATAGTAGCCACGCTTCTTCTTTGACAAAAGAGATTTCCGGAAATTCTCCAGGAAGATCTTCGTGCAGTGCTGTGGTACCCTCTCCTGGGAAACCTGTTAGTAAATCTGTGACCGCTTTTCCTTTGATAGCTCTTGGGGAAGCACACGTTATATCAAACTCTGACATTTGGAGGAGCCATTTGGGTGGCTTTCCTATCTGGGACAGTTTTGAAAGTAAGAACTGAAAAAGCGGGGGTCTAACAACACCACCCAATATTTCACTTAGCAATCTGTATGAACAAACTCGAATATACTTTTAAGAGAATCACCAAGACTCAATCAATTAAAAGTATATCAACGAGTTTATATCTCTCTATTGATTTGATTTACTCAAGCAGGAACTGCGAGTTCTAATCAAATAAAAGGAATATCTCGGATGGTACCAAAGACCAATATCCGAGGATCAATCAATGACAATCAATGACAATCAACAACCAAAGGTTGGATTACTCTAATTGATGGTCTAACACACAACCTATATTATTTCAATTATAAAGATAAAACAATATAATGCGGAAACTGAAATAACACAAACACCAGAAATTTTGTTAACGAGGAAACGCAAATGCAGAAAAACCCTGAGACCTAGTCCAGATTGAACACACACTATATTAAGCCGCTACAAACACTATCCTACTTTAAGCTAACTTCGGACTGGACTGTAGTTGAACCCCAATGAGTCTCCCACTGATCCAAGGTACCGTTGTACTCCCTACGCCTCTGATTCCTGATAGGTGTATAAAACACCTAATTTTATATCTAGTATTTATGCTTTCATTGTTATTGTCTTTGTAAAATATGTATTTTATGTTTACTTTTGAGTATTTAGGTACATTGGAGTCATTTGGAGCGAAATAAGGAGAAATCACTCACGAAGAGGTCAATTCACATGCGAGATATGCTTGGAGCCGGCTAAGGTGCTTGAGAAGGAGGTGAATTAGGCTGTCGGTTCTCTGAAATTGACAAGACAAGTATCACTGTGGTGTCCCTTATCTTAAGTGGGGTGCTTTTAGCAATTTCCATCATTACCAATACCTAAATTTCAGAGATGAAATCATTGGGTTTTTCTTTCTCTCTGAAATAGAGAACCCATGGCGGCAGTTGTCTGAGTTAGAGACACAGAGAAATCATCGAGATAATTCAGGGAGAAATAGAGAAGTTCAGAAGAACATGGAGCTTGTAAGAAGATTGACAGGGGTTTGCTGATTCCTGAATCTGAGACAGAGATGAAGAACTAAAGCTGATGAAATCGATGGGTTTTTGTGGTTGTTTATGGAAGTTTCAGTTGTTGCTTCTGTTACACTGAGAAGAAGAGATGGGAGTTGATACTATGATGAGATTTGAAGATTCAGATGAAGAAAATGATGATGTTACTGCTATCTGTAGCAATTGTAGAACACAAAGGGGAAGATTCAGTTGAGCAATTAGGGGGAGTTGTGTGAATCTGAGAAATGAATTAGAAGATGGGTTCAATGTGATTATGAGGTTGGCGGAGATTTCAAGAAAGTAGAAATTTAGATGTTGAGTTTGGGTTCACATAATGAATGAAGTTAGGGTTTCTGAGTCTGTAATCAGGTGCAGAAATCAGTTGAAGTTGGTCCGTGGATCGATTGAGCTAATGGGTCTTTGGAATAGGTGGTGATCTTGATGAAATTAACCAACATATTTTGGAGATGGCATGGAGGTGAAAGCTGAGTCTCTGCTGACAAGGCTATGGAATTGATTGAGTGCTAGATGTATGTTAAGCATTTGTTTGGAGTAATGAATGGGTCATGTGGTGTTATTGAGTTCAAAGAGGAGATGGTAGTGATGCTGTCTGAATGATGGATGATTGCAAGATGTGTTGCTGGGGCTGGTAACTTGGATTTGCTTAGATGTATGCCTAGGTTTTACAGGTTATGATATGAACCAGAGCTACATAATGAAATGGGCTAATTAACTGATTACAAAGAAGTAAGTGCTGCTGCGAAGAATGGCTAGAAGATACAGGCATGGAGATGGGTTTGTATTTGTAGAGAGTGTGCATTTCAGTTGAATGGTTGTCATGGGTTGTCTTTGAATTGAACAACAAGTCAGGGAAGCTTGAATGGATGCAACTACAGTTTTGTGGTGTTTTTCTTCTGTACTGAAATTGCAGGAATATGAGCTAGTGGTTGGTGGTTATGAATTCAGGGAAATGGAGTGTGTTGGAGTTGTTAATGCTATGTTGTTGCAGTCAGGGAGAGGAAATAAGGCTGACAGGGATAGAGCTGTATGAGATTGAGCTGCAGTTCAAGTTGTTGCAGGTACTAGTGATGATAGCTGGTGCTGTTACTGGGAGATAACAACTTAAATGGGTTAGTTAGTAAGCTGCAGAAATGCAATGCTGAGGAGGATCTGAAATGAGTTTGTATGGCAGTGGCTTGAGCAAGTGATGAATCTGAGAGGTTGAAGTTGGTGTTGGTGCGACAAATGGAGGAGAGCAAGCATTAGCTATGATATTCAATGATTGTGCAACACAAAATATGGCCAGTGCAAATGGCCTAGGCCAAAGTGAATCAGACTGAGCCATACCTGACTCATCTGATTAGCTAACTGACTCAGTAACTTTGACTAAGTTGACTGATGATTTGACCGGTGACCGAGTGGACTTTGCCGGTCACCAGAGTACGTCTCCGGCGTATTCTCCGGTTAACTCCCGGCGGTGGAACCCGTTTTCCGACGACAGTTTTTGGGAATATTTTCTACATGGGATTTTCTCACATATGGGCTTGGTGGATTTTCTTCTAATGGACTTTGAAGACTAGACCTAATTTTGGAAAGCAAAGGAATATAAAAGAAAACTTCTCCAATTTTTGGGAAATCACGGATTCTACTTGGAGCTTTGGATACTGGGGTTTGCTTTCGTATTTTATTTTTCATCTTCTTTATTATTGATTATGATGAACTCCATAGATATGAGTAGCTAATTTAATATTATTGGTTAAGGATGTAGTCCTATATCCCCAACTTGTGCTTGATTAATGCATTAGTTTTCTCTCTTGATTATCGTTCAAATCTCTACTGTTTTTAATAATCACATAATTGATGTATTGTGATAGGATTAGATGTTTGTTTGGTTAAGTGACCAATTAATTTAACTTGCATCCTTGTCCATAGCTATTTTAGGGTTTTTCATCGAGCGATAACCCCGAATACAAGTAGCATGATATGATCACGGTTTGTAGTGATACACTCTTGTGATCATATGTAGAGTTTGACCATTGTCCGAATTTTCATGCGCAATGTATGACAATTGCATTGATTAGACTATTTCCAAAACTTAATGCTCCTAGGAATTGAACTTAATTAGCGCAAGGCGTTAGGTTATTCTTTAGGTAGAATTCACATACGCAGCTCTAATGTGTGTGTTGATGAACTTAGGAAATTAATGGAATATCTTGCTCTCTTGATACTCTAGGCTTTTGATGATGAAGAGATTAAATTGTAATTATAATCAGGAATGCAAGCACATGTTTAAGATTGAAGATGAACTCCTTGACCAATATCTCTCTCTATTGATTATTTTCAACTATTTTTATTACTTTATTGCTTTGTTTATTTTGAAAAAACAAACCCCCCCATTGGTTACTAAGAAACTAGAATTTTTATAACAACAATTGCGTCTCTGTGGAAACGAACTCTTCCTTACCTTGTACTTCATTTATATTTGTTGAGTAAGAAAGTGAATTATTTTTGATGCATACGACTGTGATCAAATTATGGCGCCGCTGCCGGGGAGGCATACTTCTAGTTATTAAGTTTTTAGTTTCTTATCATCAATTCTTCTTTCATCTTTGCTTCTTATTTCTTGTTTCGTTTTTATGACTTAGTTTGTGAGAATTTTTTTTCAGGTACTAATCCCTGGCTCCCAAGAATTGAATTATCAAAGATGCAGGATAACTACTCGTGAAGGAACAATACTCCAAGAAAGAGTTGACGAGGTGGAACAACTAGAGTTGGAAGTAGAGGAAGAAGTTGTAGAACAAGAGGTTTCGGTTGAACAAGAAACACCTTTTTAAGAAGAAGAAAAAGCAATGGGTGATGCAAATCGTACACTCAAGGACTTGGCTTCTCACAAGCTGGATACACAACAATGGTGTATTCAAACAAACTCTACTTTCGAGATCAAGCCGGGGTTGCTTAGAGAATTACCAAAATTCCATGGCATAGTGAATGAAGACCCAAACAAGCATCTTATGGACTTCCATACCATTGTCATGGCCATGCTTCCAGCGGGGACTGATGCGGATGGTGCAATGTTGAAAGTTTTTCGATTCTCTTTGGCAGATAGTGCTAAGGATTGGTTGTATTATTTGCCTTCCATAAGTGTCACAACATGGAATGGGTTGAAGAAACTCTTTTTAGAGAGATATTTTCCAGCATCAAAGGCTACTCAAATTCGCAAGGAGATTTGTGGGATGAAGCAAAATATGGGAGAATCTTTATATGAATGTTGGGAACGATACAAAAGATTGGTGGCAAGCTGCCCTTACCACCAATTCAGTGATGCAATGATCAACTAATACTTCTACGAAGGTCTCCAAACAAGTAATAGGAATCTTCTTGACGCTGCGGGTGGTGGTGCACTAGTGAACAAGACGGTGACACAAGTTAGAGAGTTGATTGAGAACATGGCAGCGAACTCGCAACAATTTTCAAGTCGTGGTTCGGATGTGCTTCTTAGGAGAGTAAATGAAGTGAGCGAGGTCGAGGAACTTCGTCAACAAATGGGCAACATGACAGTAATGATGCAACAAGTTGCAGCCGCAGTAATACCAAGTTCTCCTCAAGGATATGCAGACGCCAATGAACAAGCTAACGTGATCTTTTCAAATCAGCAAAGACGGTATGATCCCTATTCCAACACTTACAATCCGGGATGGAGAGATCACCCCAACTTTAGATATGCCAACAAGCAAGGTGCAATCCAACAACCTACTTTCAATCGTTCGAGTGGATTTCCACCACCACAACAACAATTTCAGCAACCACAACAATCAATGAAAAATCAAGGTTCCAATATTGATGCAAAGCTTCAAACAATGATGCAAGGCATTTCTACTATGTTTCAAGAAAGTCAAAAAGAGACCAAATGCGCAATCAAGGAGTTGCAGACATAAATGGGTTCCATGGCTACTGAGTTGAATCAAGTGAAGGCACAAATTGGTGGGAAACTCCCTTCTCAACCTATCAACCCAAAAGAGGGTGTCAATGCAGTTACGTTGAGAAATGGTACACAAATTTTGCAACCCGAAGTTACTAATTCAGGCAAAGAGGAAGCTCCAAAGGAACCTGTTTTGGAGGAGAAGAATGAGTATTCTTCCCAAACTTCTGAGGTACCTATTTCTAACTCTAAAACTCCGGTTTATACTTATGTTTCTCCTTTACCTTTTCCTCGCAGATTTGCAAATTCCAAGAAGGCAGAACTAGAAAAGGAGATTTTAGACATTCTTAAGAAGATCCATGTGAATATACCACTCATAGATGCAATCAAGCAAGTTCCAAAGTATGCAAAGGTGTTGAAGGACTTGTGTACTAACAAGCAAAGTCTCAAAGTTAATGAAGTGCTAAGTGTGGGGGAGAATGCTTCGGCAATCTTACAACACAAACTTCCACTGAAATGAAAAGATCCCGGTAGTTTTGACATTCCCGTCACAATTGGTAACACTACATTTAATAAAGCTATGTTGGACTTAGGTGCATCCGTAAATGTTATGCCAACATCCATGTATAATTCACTTGACTTGGGTCCTCTTAAAAAGTCTGGAATTGTGTTGCAATTAGCCGATCGCTCTAATGTCTACTCAATGGGTATTGTTGAGGATGTGCTTGTGTAGGTTAATCAACTAGTATTTCCAGCTGACTTTTGCGTGTTAGAGATGGATGAAGGTTCACCGGACTCATCTCTTCCATTGCTACTTGGGCGTCCCTTCATGAAAACGGCGAAAACCATTATTGATGTGGATAAGGGAACGCTAACTATGGAGTTTGATGGAGAAATAATGCGTTTCAACATTTTAGAGACGATGAGATATCCTAGTGATGTCCACTCTTGTTTCTCCATTGATGTGATGGACACATTGGCGCAACAAATGTTTGAGTTGAATGGTGTTGATACTTTGGAAACCGTGCTCACTACACATATTGATGATGGTTTGGAGTACAATGATGAGATTAAGGAGCAAAAACTTCTAAGGGTACTAAGGCGTACAAGACAGCCATATGATGGACAATTTCCGATATCAAGGGTATAAGCCCTGCCGTTTGTATGCACAAGATCCGATCGGAAGACGATGCAAAGCCTACAAGGGAAGCACAACGTCGTTTGAACCCTCCCATGATGGAAGTTGTGAAAAAGGAGATACTCAAACTTTTGGATGTGGGTGTTATCTACCCCATAGCCGATAGCAAGTGGGTAAGCCCGGTACAAGTGGTACCAAAGAAATCAGGTGTGACGATAGTGGAAAATGATAAGAACGAACTTGTCCCAACTCGTGTACAAATCGGTTGGAGGGTTTGTATTGATTATAGAAAATTGAATGCAACCACTAGGAAGGATCACTATCCATTACCATTTATTGATCAAATGCTTGAACGTTTAGCTGGACACTCTTACTATTGCTTCGCTGATGGCTATTCAAATCAGATTGTGATAGCGCCGGAGGATCAAGAGAAAACCACTTTCACTTGTCCTTTCGATACTTTTGCTTACAGAAGGATGCCTTTTGACTTGTGCAATGCTCCAGCTACCTTTCAAAGGTGTATGGTAAGTATTTTTTCAGAATATGTTGAAAACCTAATCGAAATGTTTATGGATGACTTTAGTGTCTTTGTTGATTCGTTTGACCTTTGCTTGAACAATTTGTCACTAATCCTTGAACGATGTGTTGAAACAAATCTTGTGCCGAATTGGGAGAAGTGCCATTTCATGGTAACTCATGGCATAGTTTTAGGCCATATAATATCTTCTAAAGGCTTGGAAGTCGATAAATCTAAGATAGACCTTATTCGTGCTTTAAACCCTCCCACTACGGTGAGAGAGATACACTCTTTTCTTGGTCATGCAGTTTTTTATCGTAGATTCATCAAGGACTTTTCCAAGATAGCATCACCTTTTGCCATTTATTGCAAAAAGATGTGGTTTTTAACTTTGATGAAAGTGTGTGGCGGCATTCAGTCGTTTGAAAGAACTTTTGATTTCAGCCCCTATCATTAAACCACCGGATTGGAGCAAGCCTTTTGAGCTCATGTGTGATGCAAGTGATTATGCGGTTGGTGCGGTGCTTGGGAAATGTGTGGGGAAGATACCTCATGCCATTTATTATGCTTCTAGAGCACTCAATGAAGCCCAACAAAACTACACAACCACTGAAAAAGAGTTGTTAGCTATTGTTTTTGCTTTGGAAAAGTTTCGCTCTTATCTAATTGGTACAAAAGTTGTCTTTTCTGATCATGCAGCACTTAGGTACTTGCTTACAAAGAAAGAGGCGAAACCGAGGTTCATACGATGAATTTTACTCTTGCAAGAATTTGATATAGAGATTAAAGACAAGAAAGGAATTGAGAACACTGTTGCGTATCACTTGAGCCGTCTTGCTGTGGACAAGGAAACTATCCCATTGCATGAAATTTTCCCGGATGAGCAACTATTCTCAATTGCCTTTGGAGAACCATGGTATGCTGATATTGTTAATTACTTAGTTTATAAACAAATCCCAAAGAACTTGTCTCGTGCTGAGAGGGACAAACTTAAGAAGTTAGAAAACCAATACATATGGGATGATCCATACTTATGGAAACATTGTAGTGACCAAGTAATAAGAAGGTGCGTTCCCGAATCAGAATTTAATTCTATCTTGTCTTTTTGCCACTCATATGCTTGTGGAGGACACTTTGGGAGCAAGAGAACCGCTCTCAAAGTACTAGAATGTAGTTTCTATTGGCCAACTTTGTTTAAGGATGCACATGCATTTTGTACTACATGTGATAGATGCCAAGGAACAGGAAATCTAGGTGCTCGAAATCAAATGCCACAAACTATTATTCAATTTGTTGAGATTTTTGATGTATGGGGAATTGATTTTATGGGCCCTTTTGTCAATTCTAGTGGGAATTATTATATCTTGCTTGCTGTTGATTATGTCTCAAAATGGGTGGAAGTTAAGGCCACCCCAACTAATGATTCTAAAGTGGTTTCAGATTTTGTGCAAGCAAACATTTTTGCAAGGTTTGGAATTCCAAGAGCCATAATTAGTGATGGGGGTTCACACTTCAAAAACAGGTTCTTGCAAAGCTTGTTAAGGAAGTACAATGTGTCGCATAGGATTTCAACACCCTACCATCCACAAACAAATGGAAAAGCCGAGGTTTCCAACCGAGAGGTGAAATCCATTCTAGAGAAGACGGTGAATCCAACAAGGAAAGATTGGAGTTTGAGACTCAATGATGCTTTGTGGGCGTATAGAACCGCATACAAGACACCTATTGGGATGTCTCCCTTTAGGCTTGTGTATGGTAAACCTTGTCACTTACCTGTAAAAATTGAGCATAAGGCGTTCTGGGCTATTAAGCAATGCAATATGGAGCTGGATGGTGCTGGAAAGCAAAGGAAGTTGCAACTCCAAGAGTTAGAGGAGATCCGAAATGATGCATTTGAAAGCTCACGTATTTACAAAGAAAATACAAAAGCATTTCATGATAGTATGATTACAAAGAGACAATTTTGCATTGGGCAGAAAGTGCTTTTGTTTAATTCTCGTTTGCAATTATTTCCGGGTAAATTAAGGTCACGTTGGATTGGACCCTTTATTGTGACTAATGTGTTTTCTCATGGTGCAGTGGAAATTCGTAGTTTAGCTACATGAAATGAACTTAAAGTAAATGGGCACCGGTTGAAACCATATTATGAGAACTTCTCTTCGGACGTTGTGGATGGAGTTAACCTTGTGGAAGTGCTCCCTCTGGAGAAGTCGTAGAAAGCAAGGCGATAGTCGGGCTGACGACTTTAAACCAAGCGCTAAATGGGAGGCAACCCATAGGATCCTTGTCTTATTTTTATCTTTTTCTTGTCTTGCATTTATTTTATGATTTCTTGTCACATTATCATGTAGTATTTCCCACCTTGACTTTCTTTGGACGATTCAATTTACATTGAGGACAATGTAAAGTTTAAGTGTGGGGGAGTGGTTAAGCATTTGCATTGTAAATTTTTTTCATAAATTTTCAACTTTTGTGTGAAATAGCATGAAAAACTCCAGCTTGTAGTTAGTTTAGAGTCACATAGTATACATGTCGCTTAGATTACATCGATATTCTCACAAGAGTGACTGAACTTAGAGATGAAAGAGAACGTGATCGGGTTTATTACTTGTATGAGAGTTAAAGTTGGATTTAACCATGCCAGTGGCAAATGAGGTGCAGACTGAATTCGGTATTAGAGTTGTGGTCCCCTATAGTGGAGACTACCCATGTTACATCATGAGAGGCAGCGACCTTCACTTTTTTTACGTGTCTAAATTTGTGCTTTTAGAGTGTGTGTCACCGTACGTAAACTCCCGGTAGAATGGTGAGCTACCCAACCTCCCACCAATAAAAGCACTACTTTGATCTCTTGAGTGCTATTTTGTCAATCATGATGGTGACATCGAATTGCTAACTTATATACCACTTGTAATCTTGTTCGCAGTTAGCACCATCCACTTTATCTCTCTCTACACCAACAGGTCCTTAGAAACACCATCATCATCAACAAGAGGAGCATTACAAATTCGAAGGAAAGTTGAAGACGTTCAAGGTTTACAAGCAACGGTACAGAAATGAGCAGATTTCAAATTCAAGTGAAGCAACAAGACAAGGAGCATAATTTTTACAAGTTGAAGACTATTTACAAGAGCGAAGATTAACAAGATGAGAGTTCGAGAAGTTTATGATATCAAGACATACAAGTTGTGAAGAATCAAGCGGTAAAGTACTTACACCATGGTCGCTGTACTTGCATTTTTATTTTATCTTTATTTGTATTTCATTTTCTCTTGTCTTCTAAAAAAAATAAAAAAATAATAATAAAAAAATGAAAAAAAAATAAGAGAAAATTTAGTTAGGTTCATTATTAGTTTTATTATTTTATTTTGTTTTCATTTTTGTATTTTTTTTATTTTTCTTGTCTCATAAATATATATATAAAGAAAAAAAATAAAGAAAAAAAAAGAGACAAGAAAAATGTGTTGTATCATATTTTGGCTTGTTTTTAGTTTTGTTCTTTCAACAAAGCCAATGGAAAGAAGAAAAATCCACAATGAAGTTTCAAGCAACAAGGAATTAAAGGAAATAATCACATTGTCAAGAGTCCACGAAGTCCAAGAGTTATCATCAAGAGTTGAAGACCGAAGTCGAAGATGAAGACAAGGATTGAAGACCGAAGACATTTTTATGGATGATGTGAGAGTGGTGCTAACTACACGTCGAACGGATAACGAGGTAAGTAAGCATATTATCACCTTCGTTAAGTGGTTCATTTCCTTTCTTAGAGATCATCAGAAAAAGGGTTTTCAAAATGAATAAAAGATGTGGGTTTGCAAAACAATTCGGAGGGTTTTGCCTTCCTACCATTCAACGTGTCGCAGGATTCTCTCTTCATTCCTACCTGGACACATGTGTAACCCATAAAAAATTTGTTTATTTTTGAGAGCAACTTCATAAAACCCTTTCTTGTGAGGCAGAGTCGAGACTTTCGATCACTCCGAACCCGAATTCCTTTCGATAAGGGATGGTTATTTTTCTCTCAATTTTTAAGGATGAGATTGTGTTAATTTATGTGTCTAACTTCTTATTACTAGTGTGAAGAATCTCTATGTCTTCTTAGCGCTTTGGATGCTATCATTTCGGAGAACTAGTAAGTTGAAAAAGTAGGTTTTGTGGGTATATCTCTAGTAAACCCCCATGAGACTAAAACTCGTCCACTAGGGACACCTAGGGGTTTAAAGGCTTGTTATACGTGCTAAGTGTGACCGTATCCTCGACGACACGGAGTTGTATGTATGTTTTAGAATTAGTTTTGTTCGATTTTCTCGAGGACTAGCAAAGTCTAAGTGTAGGGGAGTTTGATAGGTGTATAAAACACCTAATTTTATATCTAGTATTTATGCTTTCTTTGCTATTGTCTTTGTAAAATATGTATCTTATGTTTACTTTTGAGTATTTAGGTACATTGGAGTCATTTGGAGCGAAATAAGGAGAAATCACTCACGAAGAGGTCAATTCACATGCGAGATCTGCTTGGAGCGGGCTAAGGTGCTTGAGAAGGAGGTGAATTAGGCTGTCGGTTCTCTGAAATTGACAAGCCAAGTATCACTGTGGTGGCGCTTATCTTAAGTGGGGTGCTTGTAGCAATTTCCATCATTACCAATACCCAAATTTCAGAGATGAAATCATTGGGTTTTTCTTTCTCTCTGAAATAGAGAACCCATGGCGGCAGTTGTCTGAGTTAGAGACACAGAGAAATCATCGAGAGAATTCAGGGAGAAATAGAGAAGTTCAGAAGAACATGGAGCTTGTAAGAAGATTGACAGGGGTTTGCTGATTCCTGAATCTGAGACAGAGATGAAGAACTAAAGCTGATGAAATCGATGGGTTTTTGTGGTTGTTTATGGAAGTTTCAGTTGTTGCTTCTGTTACACTGAGAAGAAGAGATGGGAGTTGATACTATGATGAGATTTGAAGATTCAGATGAAGAAAATGATGATGTTACTGCTATTTGTAGCAATTGTAGAACATAAAGGGGAAGATTCAGTTGAGCAATTAGGGGGAGTTGTGTGAATCTGAGAAATGAATTAGAAGATGGGTTCAATGTGATTATGAGGTTGGCAGAGATTTCAAGAAAGTAGAAATTTAGATGTTGAATTTAGGTTTACATAATGAATGAAGTTAGGGTTTCTGAGTCTGTAATCAGGTGCAGAAATCAGTTGAAGTTGGTCCGTGGATCGATTGAGCTAATGGGTCTTTGGAATAGGTGGTGATCTTGATGAAATTAACCAACATATTTTGGAGATGGCATGGAGGTGAAAGCTGAGTCTCTGCTGACAAGGCTATGGAATTGATTGAGTGCTAGATGTATGTTAAGCATTTGTTTGGAGTAATGAATGGGTCATGTGGTGTTATTGAGCTCAAAGAGGAGATGGTAGTGATGCTGTCTGAATGATGGATGATTGCAAGATGTGTTGCTGGGGCTGGTAACTTGGATTTGCTTAGATGTATGCCTAGGTTTTACAGGTTATGATATGAACCAGAGCTACATAATGAAATGGGCTAATTAACTGATTACAAAGAAGTAAGTGCTGCTGCGAAGAATGGCTAGAAGATACAGGCATGGAGATGGGTTTGTATTTGTAGAGAGTGTGCATTTCAGTTGAATGGTTGTCATGGGTTGTCTTTGAATTGAACAACAAGTCAGGGAAGCTTGAATGGATGCAACTACAGTTTTGTGGTGTTTTTCTTCTGAACTGAAATTGCAGGAATATGAGCTAGTGGTTGGTGGTTATGAATTCAGGGAAATGGAGTGTGTTGGAGTTGTTAATGCTATGTTGTTGCAGTCAGGGAGAGGAAATAAGGCTGACAGGGATAGAGCTGTATGAGATTGAGCTGCAGTTCAAGTTGTTGCAGGTACTAGTGATGATAGCTGGTGCTGTTACTGGGAGATAACAACTTAAATGGGTTAGTTAGTAAGCTGCAGAAATGCAATGCTGAGGAGGATCTGAAATGAGTTTGTATGGCAGTGGCTTGAGCAAGTGATGAATCTGAGAGGTTGAAGTTGGTGTTGGTGCGACAAATGGAGGAGAGCAAGCATTAGCTATGATATTCAATGATTGTGCAACACAAAATATGGCCAGTGCAAATGGCCTAGGCCAAAGTGAATCAGACTGAGCCATACCTGACTCATCTGATTAGCTAACTGACTCAGTAACTTTGACTAAGTTGACTGATGATTTGACCGGTGACCGAGTGGACTTTGCCGGTCACCGGAGTACGTCTCCGGCGTATTCTCGGTGGAACCCGTTTTCCGACGATAGTTTTTGGGCATATTTTCTACATGGGCTTTTCTCACATATGGGCTTGGTGGATTTTCATCTAATGGACTTTGAAGACTAGACCTAATTTTGGAAAGCAAAGGAATATAAAAGAAAACTTCTCTAATTTTTGGGAAATCACGGATTCTACTTGGAGCTTTCGAAACTGGGGTTTGCTTTCGTATTTTATTTTTCATCTTCTTTATTATTGATTATGATGAACTCCATAGCTATGAGTAGCTAATTTAATATTATTGGTTAAGGATGTAGTCCTATATCCACAACTTGTGCTTGATTAATGCATTAGTTTTCTCTCTTGATTATCGTTCAAATCTTTTTAATAATCACATGATTGATGTATTGTGATAGGATTAGATGTTTGTTTGGTTAAGTGGCCAATTAATTTAACTTGCATCCTTGTCCATGGCTATTTTAGGGTTTTTCATCGAGCAATAACCCCGAATACAAGTAGCATGATATGATCAGGTTTGTAGTGATACACTCTTGTGATCATATGTAGAGTTTGACCATTGTCCGAATTTTCATGCGCAATGTATGACAATTGCATTGATTAGCCTATTTCCAAAACTTAATGCTCCTAGGAATTGAACTTAATTAGCGCAAGGCGTTAGGTTATTCTTTAGGTAGAATTCACATACGCAGCTCTAATGTGTGTGTTGATGAACTTAGGAAATTAATGGAATATCTTGCTCTCTTGATACTCTAGGCTTTTGATGATGAAGAGATTAAATTGTAATTCTAATCATGAATGCAAGCACATGTTTAAGATTGAAGATGAATTCCTTGACCAATATCTCTCTCTATTGATTATTTTCAACTATTTTCATTACTTTATTGCTTTGTTTATTTTGATAAAACAAAAATCCCCCCATTGGTTACTAAGAAACTAGAATTTTTATAACAACAATTGCGTCTCTGTGGAAATGAACTCTTCCTTACCTTGTACTTCATTTATATTTTGTTGAGTAAGAAAGTGAATTATTTTTGACGCATATGACTGCGATCAATCCCAGCAGGATACTGCGCACTTGATTCCCTTAGCTGATCTCACCCACAACAAAGAGTTGCTACGACCCAAAGTCGAAGACTTGACGACAAACAAATATGTCTCACACAGACAAGTCTATCGAAGGATTAAGCTCTCCCACTGACAAACCCTAAAATGTTGCGGAATCACAAACGATGAGACGAAGATGTTTCTGATTACTTTTTATATCTTGCCTATCGGAGATATCAATCTCAAGCCAATCAATATGATTGTACTCGTACGATAGAAGATGCAAGATCAGATCACACAACTACGATAAAGTAGTATCGGTCTGGCTTCACAATCCCAATGAAGTCTTTAAGTCGTTAACCTGGTCTTCGCAAACTAGTATCACACGTAAGGCGTGGGGATTAGTTTTGCATTGATGCTAGATGTCCCCTTATATAGTCTTTCAAATCAGGGTTTGCCATTAAGTTACCTTGGTAACAAAGCAATCAATATCCACCGTTAGATGAAAACCTGATTTAGATTCAAGCTAATATTTCTCAACCGCTAGATCGAAAACTTAGCTTGTTACACAAAATTGAAATGCACGCTTCTAGGTTAATTAACCGTACCCAAACGTATGCACTTGTTGGTTCAAATAATAGTTAACCAAAAGGTTAACCATACATTTTATATCAACCATGTTCTTCTTCACCATAACTAGTTCACATGACTCAAATTAACTAGTGTTGATGGTGGATTTTAGTTTAGGGCTAAAATTGCAAAACCAAACTTAATGCGCTGACATGCTGCAAAGAATAAAGTCGTTCGATCAGTGATGAGTACCTCTTCGCTTTATTATTCGAATCAATTCAATAAATACACAAAATTCACCCGGAATGGTGCATGCAACAACAATCCCAAATATTCTGTGAATTTTAGCATTATTAATTAATGTATGAGTTGCCTAGTATTTCCTGTGATGTTCCTCACCGAACTCTCTATTGTTAGCACAGCATGACGACCGAGTGTTCACTCTCAGCAGAGTAACATGAATCTCCAAGTGCCAAAATTTTGGGACATGTACGAAATACCCGTACAGGCTACATCACTCTCTGACAAAGAGAATTTCGAATCGATGCGCTTTCAGCTCGATCGAACATATTTAATTTCCTTAAGGAAAATCTGGACTGTCCATATCAGTCTCAGAAACAATCGCGGCCACACAAGTTGGTCGCGCAATTTAACAAGCCTAGCCAAACCCTGACAAGAATAGGCGATTGATGTGATGACCACCGGCGGGCCCACTTGTGCCCTAGCCGGCCGAACATCACACGAACTCCTCCCAACACGTCAAACGCCATCCCTAAAATAGGGTGGTTGCGCTGATTTGGAAGAAGCTCGACGAGCTTAGACTGTTCAAGGAAGTCTTAAAATCGTCACGACCGTCCAACTTCACCATCCTGGTTAGACGGCTCCGATCATCCCGCGAATGATCAGTGAAGCGCCGATGCACATATTGGCGGGTCCACTCTGTCCATACCTGATCAGCTTGTTCACGGCATGGTCATAGAGCCATGAACGTTTTCCCAAAACATGATGGACGTGAAGCTTTACAAGGGTCACGAAAATTCCACTAGCGTGTTAAATTGATCTCAACCATCCAACTTATCCAGCATATTTGGATGGCTTAGATCGCGCCTAGGACCATCGGACAGGTACACATATGTTCACCGTCGGCCCAACATGGGACCCACACGGTCGGTCTCCCCTAAAAAGGAGCATGGCCTACCAAACCGCTTAGCAAAATTCACGCGTGCGTGACCGTTTTAAATCCCTAATTAGGGTTTGTGGCCCTGCATAACTGTCGCAGTTCGATCGCGTCCATCCATCTTCGCCATCCTAAACGCAGGGTGTAGATATAGACTTAAGAGGTACCAAGAGTATCAACGTGATCAGCGTGGGCCCACCTATGCGTGTGACCGATCGTCCTAGGCCAACCATGGCCGAGCGCCTCAAAACGCATGCCCAAAGGAGGCATGTCACGCAGTTCCCAAATCCTTTGCGGCAAAGGATTTCTATCGCAAATAGATCACGACCACTAACCTTTGCTAGACAAATTGAGTGGCCTAGATCACACCTCCGCGAGAAAGAGTGGCATGGACTTGTACACCGGCAAGCCGTCTACACGCATCCCCGGTCGGTCCCACCAGAAACTTTGTCCATGATTGATTTCGTTCAAGCTAAAGAGTGATGCTTATGCACCTTTTTAAAACCCTAAAATCCATCAACGGTCGCAAACATGTGCCGCAGATCATCTCGTCCGTCCAACTTTGCCAACTTGGTCGGACAACTTAGGCTAAGAGTTAAACGGCCAATGAGGCACCTTGGTGATCACCGTCCGTCTCTCTACCACAAGGAGTGATCGGTCAAGGGATGGCCCGCCCATGCGGCCTTCAAACGATCAACGATCACTCAAAGATGGTTGGGCATGCAGCTATTTTAAGACGCTTAATCCGCAACTTACTCCGTTAAGTTTTAAAACAACGATGTTTCATACATATTGATTGTATTCGATGCATTACATGCATAAAGTATACACGATATTTCATGAATATCGATTTCTTAAATAACTCAATTATTTAACCTAGCACCGTATGCTACTTCTTGTGGGTCCCACGATACACTCATTCGAGACATCAAGCATGTCACAAACTAGGGGATACTTATTGGGGTATTTGTCTGGCGGTTTACAGCGTGCGGCGTGCAACGCTCCCATTTACAAGAACGTGTTAGGAGGCATGGACGGTTAAGATGATGAGAGAAGTGGGCTAAGACGTGATCGTGCAATCACCTACACAACTCAACTACTCCATCGCTCAACTTCCTCCACTTCCTACGAGATGAGGGTTTGCGCTCAATGACTTGTATAAGTAGGTCCTTTGCATATTTCAAAACAATAGGAAAAAACACAGAAAAAACCAAGTGTTGTCACAATATCCAGAAAATACCTGAACTGGTTGCTTTGATTGTGCAAGACCAGTTCATCATTCTGATAAAAGTCATAAACAGCCAACACCTTCACAATCTCAACACCTTCTTCGCTTCCCTCCCTAAGATCAACCCCATATCCTTCACTTTGTGACCGAAGCAAGTCTGGAACGACCATTTCTTGGTTTAGGCCAGAATTGTATAGATTGATCTCTCGAACCAAAA
Organism: Papaver somniferum; assembly: GCF_003573695.1. NCBI lineage: Eukaryota > Viridiplantae > Streptophyta > Magnoliopsida > Ranunculales > Papaveraceae > Papaver > Papaver somniferum. The sequence goes on from NC_039362.1 coordinate 63,578,616, forward strand.
GCACTCCCGTGCAGTGCATTTGTTTAGGGTTTAGATTTATTTCTCATCCACACACACCCAAATTTACCAAAACCAGTAGAAACAGTTTTCACCCATAAACAATTGGCGACCACAGTGGGAGATTAATCTCTCGGTTGCAAAAATCAGTTTCTCAAGATTCATTCCAGTCTTCACAATTTTTAAGGGGTAGATCCTAGATCTAATCCAATCATTAACCTATTCATTTTTCACCAATCCCCGTTTTCATCTCATGATGTATCCTCGCCAGCTAGATTCTCCGGGAGCCATAGATAATTCAGATATCATGGGAAGTGTGGCCAGGATGTTGGAGGATATCCTGGAAAATCAAGATGGTATTGATAGAAGGCAGAGCGAGACATTCCGTCTTCTAAACGATATAACATTTCAATTACAAGAAGGCTCGGCAAGCATTTACCCAGGGAGTATCACAAACGCCGATGTAAAAAATGTTGAATCCTTATCTGGAAGCCATGTTTTTACCAGCGGAGATGCAGAAAGAATGCGTAGCCACAGGGGACTAAGGAGAGACGAACATCATGATCCAGCTGGCAACAGAGACTCAAGACGATTCCACAGAGGAAAAGACTTATTGGAGATGCCACAACATTTACCGGATAAAGAAAAGGAGCATGAGGCTTACGAAGCCTTGCTGGAAGATTTATATCTCAAAACCCTTGCCGAAGTTCATAAGACTGCCCAATCCGCAGTGACTTTTCAGCCAAGTGAAGAACTGCTTGAGGAAGGAAAAATCAGTCAAAGAGCACGTGAATACAGGGGATGAGAGCGTTCGACTCATTCGCCCAGCAGTGATGCTATCACCAATACGATGCCTTCGATGGTAACTGCATTTCAGCAAAGACGCACAGCTAAGCGGGCCACGGGTATGCTGACACACGCTGGTTTTCCAGCTCCGTCTCCGAAACGTGCTTCATATAAAAGTCAACAGAAGATATCACGACGTCCACAATAAAATCCAGACTCAAGATATCCGCATTTCCCATTCTCAATGAAAAAGGTCTTGGAGTTGTTGGAGGCATGGATTCGAGACGGAGAAGTACAGCTACCTCCTGTGTGGCGTCAAACGATCGATCAGGAAATGATAGATCCGAGATATTATCATTATCACCGATTTCTTCACCACCCTACCAGTGAATGCAGCGCCCTGAAGCGCATTGTCTAGAAGAAGCTCAATTCAGAAGAGTTACTTTCTCTCTCCGAAGATTAGTGCATGCGGTTTTCTTGAAGTGGGTGCTCGGGAAGATCCAGTTTCATGCAAATGGAATTTCGAAGAGCAAGTAAGTTGTATTAAACAATTTTACGAGAGATAGTTTTAGAATCTAATGGGGACTTGGCGTCCCACTGAGAAAGAGATTCAATGATGCAAACAACCTTAGACATCATGCTTATTTTCCCCTTTCATGTGTTCATTTTCACACGATATTTGCAATTTCATATAACATGTACAATATTGTTAGAATAACCACATCATCCATAACAAGAATGCAAATTCCATTCAAAACAATCTCTTTAAATAAAAACTATTCACAAAACTATCTCAAAATAAACCAATTCAAAATTCAACCACCTATTAGTTCAAGACTTAAAATCAAGTTGTGAAAGGAAATCCTCACATCAATCAAAAACACCTAATTAAGAGAAACACAAGAAAGCGGTGTAAAACATTCAAGGAAAGTCTTTCAGCATCAACTCGTCCTTCTGGGAAAGAGCAGCTTTCATCGTTTGGAGAGCAGCCTGCTTCAACTTCAACTCTTTAGACAACCTCTCAATCTCCTCCTTCTATCGAGCGATGCATTCCACGGAGGGGTCGTGTCTGTTGCGCCTTGGAGTTTTTCGATTTCAGAGAATCCTTCATAGAACCAAGAAGCGTTGAACTCGTATCGCATGAACACGCCCGGATGGAAATCCCAGTTGGAAATCATCTCTTCAGAAGTCGTGCGGCCAGTTGCGACACTCATACCATGGATAGTGGATAAAGCTTCTTCGACACGTTTGGCCAATGGGAAGCGACATTTAAGTTTTCTGGTGGTAGCAGTATGACCGTGCTTCTTCCATATTTTGGCGTATAACTCCTCATACTTAGCCGGCACGCTGAACCTTTTAACCAGCACATGACCTGTATACGGAGTGTCGAAAGTAAGCTCAAAGACAGCTCCAGGAACAACGAGTTGCATCACTAACACTTCATCAGTTACAGAAGCCTTGCCAGCTGCAGGAGATTCTTTAGAGGAAACCACCGTGATTGCTTTGTCAGTCGCAGGAGCTTGTTCAATTGCAGGAGATTATTTAGAGGGATCCACCTCTACAATCGTAGGTGTAATATCTCCGGTATTTCTTGCAGTATTCACTTAACCTTGAAGGTTGATCTCCGCCACGGTCTCATCTACAATCTCACTGAAACGATCAGACTCCTTACAACTCTGGAAGACACTTTCTTCATCACCGACCGAGTTTGCATCATCCTTAGTATCACCTTTCAAAGGATCAGTATTGCCGGATCTCTCGTTATGACTACAAGCCAACCTTGTAAAAGCATTCTCTTTCGGGAGCCCCTGATTTCGAATAAGAATCACCCTTAGTGAAGATCATTCAAGATGAATAGAATTGGAGGATCGAAGGGAAGAAGTTTAAAGTACCTGCATATAAGAAGAATTGAAGACCACGGAACCACATGCCTGCTTCTTAGACCTCGCTCCTGCATCCTGGGGACTGCAGTCATCTGTAGTATTAACTCTGGTTCGTTTACCCGGCAGTGTCTTCAATCGTTTGTGCTGCTTCAAAATTTCAGGAGATGGCTCGCCACGGGGAACTGTCGAAACTTCTTCCGAGAATGCTTGAAAAGTTAACAGCTTCTCCCTCCAAAAATCCTTGTATTTATTAGTTACCATTGGCCTTCTTCCGATAGGCAAGAACGAAAGGCTCTGATCTGGCGAAAAGATGCCAGCATTGAGAATAGATGGAACGAGATCCTTTGAAGGCATTGGCGGACGACGGTACAGAACGCCCTGGTCAAAACTCATCTGGCGAGCGGCCCTGTCAATATTATAAGGAACCACAGTAAGGAGTTCATTAAAGAAAGATGGAATGTATCCCGACGTACAACTTCGCAGGAAGATGATTTCTCCAGGACTCATGGTTTTTCCCTCAGTGTGCAACACAATGTCAGAGGAAGTAGTGAAGGTTTCCGGTTGAACCACGGAAGAATGGACCGTTCCCCACGGACGGAGATCTATGGCGTACACGTTATCGATAAAATCCACAAGTCTCAACCCGAGTTTTGGACGTCTGTTCTGCCAACGAAGTATCCTTGAAGCGCCATACAAACCAGAGAGAGAAGTTACGGGGAAAGGGGCGTAACCTTTGAAATGTTCCCACAAGCATGCCTGAAGAAAAACAACATGGATATGCGATTCCACTTTCTTATACCCGTTGGAAGCATGCATATCTACCGCCAAGGCATCCAGATGAGAATACAATGATCCAAGGAATAAGGCACCCAAGGGGAGAACCACACCCTTCGCCAATTTTATGGAAAACATGACGATATCTTCTCTTGTAGTCTTCTTCCCAGAGCCGTCGTCAAAGATTCCCCTAGACAGCCCCAAAGACAGAAACACAACTACGCTGAGTTCGTCATCCAGTGCTTGGTTTGGCCCTGGTTTTGCAGGAGACCACTCAGACACCCACCAAGTATAAAAACATTTCACATCCTTTTTCTTTTGGTCGTATTCTCCCACCTTTTGAAGGATAGCAGTGAGGGTAGCCTTTTCTTCGTCAGATAGCGCATAGTGAAAATTTCCAGCAATAGGAAGGTTCATCAACACAGCTACGCTCTCCAGAGTAATGGTCATTTCTCCCCATCTACATATGGCCGTGTGCGTGGAGGGACGCCATCAAGAAATGAAAGTGATTAAACCTGCAACGTCTTTCTTAATGTGAAGAGTTGCAGACGCCATAACAACCTCAATGATCTGTGCTTTGGTCAAGTTGTCTTTGATACGCTCATTGCCCAGCATGCGCCTCATCCATCCTTCATAAGAGCTCAGTGGAGTATGACAAACCTTGAAATCAATAGGAGAAGGAGGATACTTATTCTTCCGAAGACAGAATCTCATCACGTATGCTGGAGAAGATTGCGGAGCGACCTCTTCATTTTCTGAGCCCGAAAGCAGTGTTATCTTATGGCCAGGATGTTTCCTAACATTTGGAAAAGGCACGGTGAAAAGTTCATCATCTATATTCGGCATGTCTTTGGAGTTGTCAACACCTACCGACTTGGAAACATCATTATCCCCAGGTGACATCTTAACAAGAGACTCTTTGTTCATTCTCTTTTACCTACAACGAAGCACAACGAAAAGGAGTTATTACTTCATACTGAGGAAGAAGGTTTCATACGATACAATATGGGTGTTGATAGCCAAGACCGATGTATAAAAAAAATTCGTGGAGTAGGTGCCCACGACTAGCGATCATCATGATCGAATACTCCCTTGGCCGTGGAATGAGCAAGCACGCAGCGGGGCCCACGTTCGAGCAGAGCATGCACACAGTGGGGTCCACATTCATTCAGGGTGGCATACAAGCTAAACAAGGGGAAAATAATCCTGGCACGATTGTCAATGGGTGGATGGTTAAACAAGGTTGTCCGTGGGAACTATGCCTACGAATTTTAAGCCAGGTTTCTACCAAATCATAACCTAAGGCTAGGATTTGCATGCAACGATGAAAAAGGAGCAAAACAGTATATTCATGGAGGATTCATGGCTTGTTCTACTAAGCAATCCTACCAATATCGACGGTTTTGTTATCAACTTCGTTAGTGGAATTAATCATGATATGTCTGGCAGAGAAGTTTTATCTACAACGGGATAATTTTCTCAAAAGCAAAGAGTTTTACCTAAGAATTAGGGTTTGTGCCATAAAAAAAAAACAATGAGAAAACGATGAAGCACCTACCTTGTTGGCTGACGAACGACGACAACGGAAGCAAGTTCCGGCGGCGTCAGCAATGGTGGCAGCGTCAGCAATGCTCGGCAACAGCGGCAACAAGTGTTGCGAACGAGAGAGGCTGGTCGAGCGAGAAAAAAAATATAAGAAAGAAGAAAAGGGGTCGTTCACTTTTATACATGAATAATTGGAGAATCCCAATAGAAATAGGATTCATTTCCAAGCTCAAACTCCCAAAGAAGGAAGCCGGTCCCACTAAAGCCATGGTCACACCTGGCGTACCCACATGGGTGATTAACACGGCCGGTCAAAGTTCCTCCAGGTAAACTTCCTCTTTCTTGCCTTCTTACGTTGTATATGTCACCATCTAGTGCCTACCCCACAATATTGTAACCATTATGTGCTAGGCAGGGGACTTAATGTTGATGGTGGATTTTAGTTTAGGGCTAAAATTGTAAAACCAAATTTAATACGCTGACATCTTACAAAGGATAAAGTCATTCGATAAGTGATGAGTACCTCTTCGCTTTATTTATTCGAAGCAATTCAATAAATACACAAAATTCACCCAAAATGGTGCATGCAACAATAATCCCAAATATTCTGTGAATTTTAACATTATTAATTAATGCATGATTTGCCTAGTAATTCCTGTGTTGTTCCTCGCCGAACTCTCATTGTTAGCATAGTATGACGACTGATTGTTCACTCTCAGCATAGTAACATAAATCTTCAAGTGCCAATTTTGGGACATGTAAGAAATACCCGTACAAGCTACATCACTCTCTGACAGAGAGAATTTCGAATCGATGCGCTTTCAGCTCGATCGAACATATTTAATTTCCTTAAGGAAAATCTGGACTGTCCATATCAGTCTCAAAAAAGATCGCGGCCACACAAGTTGGCCGTGCAATTTAACAAGCCTAGCCAAACCCTGGAAAAAATAGGCGATTGATGTGATGACCATCGGCTGGCACACTTGTTCCCTAGCCGGTCGAACATCACACGAACTCCTCCCAGCACGTCAAACGCCAGCCTTAAAATAGGGTGGTTGCGCTGCTTTGGAAAAAGCTCGACGAGCTTAGACTGTTCAAGGCAGTCTTAAAATCGTCACGACCGTCCAACTTCACCATCCTGGTTAGACGACTCAGATCATCCCGTGAATGATCAGTAAAGCGCCAATGCACATAATGGCGGGCCCACTCTGTCCTTACCTGATCGGCTTGTTCATGACATGGTTATAGAGCCATGAACGTTTGCCCAAAACATGATGGACGTGAAGCTTTACAAGGGTCACAAAAATTCCACTAGCGTCTTAAATTGATCTCAACCATCCAACTTAGCCAGCATATTTGGATGGCTTAGATCGCGCCTAGGACCATCGGACAGGTACACATATGTTCACCGTCGGCCCAACGTGGTCCCCACACGGTCGGTCTCCCCAAAGAAGGAGCATAGCCTTCCAAACCTCTTAGCCAAATTCGCACGTGCGTGACCGTTTTAAAGCCCTAATTAGGGTTTGCGGCGCTGCATAACTGTCGCAGTTCGATCGCGTCCATCCATCTTCGCCAGCCTAAACACATGGTGTAGATATAGACTTAAGAGGTACCAAGAGTATCAGCGTAATCAGCGTGGGCTCACTTATGCGTGTGACTGATCGGCCTAGGCCAACCATGGTCGAGCGCCTCGAAACGCACGCCCAAAGGAGGCATGTCACGCAGTTCCCAAATCCTTTGCGGCAAAGGATTTCTTTCGCAAATCGATCACGACCACTCACCGTTGCCAGAAAAATTGAGTGGCCTAGATCGCACCTCCGCGAGACAGAGTGGCATGGACTTGTACACCGACAAGCCGTCTACATGCATGCCCGGTCGGTCCCACCAGAAACTTTGTCCATGCTTGATTTTGGTCAAGCTAAAGAGTGATGCTTACGCACCTTTTTAAAACCCTAAAATCCATCAACGGTCGCAAACATGTGTCGCAGATCATCTCGTCCGTCCAACTTTGCCATCTTGGTCGGACAGCCTAGGCTAAGAGTTAACGACCAATGAGGCACCTTGGTGATCAACGTCCGTCTCTCTACCAGAGGGAGTGATCGGTCAAGGGATGGACCGCTCATGCGGCCTTCAAACGATCAACGATCACTCGAAGATGGTTGGGCATGCAGCTATTTTAAGACGCTTAATTCGTGACTTACTCTGTTAAGCTTTAAAACAGCGATGCTTCATACATATTGATTGTATTCGATGCATTACATGCATAAAGTATGCACGATATTTCATGAATATCGATTTCTTAAATAACTCAATTATTTAATCTAGCATTGCTACTTCCTGTGGGTACCACGATCCACTCATTCGAGACATCAAGCATGTCACAAAATGGGGGATACTTATTGGGGTATTGGTCTGGCGGTTTACATCGCCCATTTAAAAGAACGTTTCAGGAGGCATGGAAGGTTAAGATGATGAGAGAAGTGGGCTAAGACGTGATCGTGTAATCACCTAAACGACTCCACTACTCCATCACTCAACTTCCTCCACTTTCTACGAGATGAGGGTTTGCGCTCAATGACTTGTATAAGTAGGTCCTTTGCCTATTTCAAAACAACAGGAAAAAACAAAGAAAAAACCAAGTGTTGTCACAGTATCCAGAAAACACCTGAACTGGTTGCTTTGATTGTGCAAGACCAGTTCATCATTATGATACAAGTCATAAAAATCTAACACCTTCACAATCCCAACACCTTCTTCGCTTCCCTCCCTAAGATCAACCCCATCTCCTTCACTTTATGACCGAAGCAAGTCTGGAACAGTCATTTCTTGGTTTAGGCCACAATTGTATAGATTGATCTCTCGAATCAAAAGCACTCCCGTGCAGTGCATTTATTTAGGGTTTAAATTCGTTTCTCATCCACACACACCCAAATTTACCGAAACCAGTAGAAACAGTTTTCACCCATAAACAACTAGTTAAAGAGTTGTTCAATTGAAAGGAATTCTTATGTAACTACACAAGACACAATTGAAGTAAAGATGATTTGATTCACTCGAATCGGTTCATGAACTTCTATAGACACGGTTTGCAAACTGCATTCCTTAGTCTTTTTAAGTTTAAGTTCATAAATTAGCTTCAAATATATAACCTTCTTAAGTTTGCAGACTTGGTTCGCGGATTTAAGTTAGCGGGCAGAGTTTACAAAATCCAGCAGAAATTCTCGGGATGAGAACTTCGCCGGTTCGCGGACCGGGTTCGTGGACTGAGTTCGCGGACTTAGCTTGTCAACTCCAGCATAAATTCTCGGGCTTGAGAAATTCGGCAGTTCGCGGACTGAGTTCGCATACTTGGCTCACGCCATTCTTCCGGTTCTCTTGATCAACAAAGTTCGCAAACTTTGGTTCAAGGAATAGGACTTATACATAAATGTGTTTCCACAACAATGCTTATGTCCATATTGGTTATGTAATCTAAACTCTCATTCCAATCATTGAAACATTTTTCGCCAAAGCAATTTTCAAAGTGATTGAAACATATCATGACTTTCGTCACTAGGTAAAGATAAACTTGGTCGAAGCGAAAATCTTACCAACTCATATTTCGAGATATAGATAGGCGAGGTATACTCGGATCAAAATACCAACTGTGTATAATCAAAGTCTATATATGGCATACGACTTTTTGTCTCAAGAAGTAGGAGATAGAATAGATAGACTTTTGAGTGATAGATAAATTCAAGTCTCCACATACCTTTTTGTTGATAAAGTTCCACGGTTCCTTGAGTAGATCTTCGTCGTTGTATGATGAATCGCCATGAAGTCCTTGATCTCGACTACACTTTTCTATGCTAGTCCGAGAATTAGCTATAGTAGACTAAAAATCAAGACTTATAGTTTTGATCACTAACATTGACAAACATGCTTGACATAGCAACGCATGCGAGTTCGACCGAGCAATGCTCTAACAATCTCCTCCTTTGTCAATTTTAGTGACAAAACTATCAATACATATGGAACACAAAAAAGATAATGAAACTTTAGTACCTCATATTCCACATGTATAATCTTCAACGTTCCTCGAAATCTTCGTCATTTCCAAGTACTCCAATGATCCCAAAGGTTGTAAGTTTAGCATCACTGTTGTTGAAGATCCGTAGCTATAACAATGAGAAAACATAATTCTCGATCATTGTTATACAGTGTCAAAGTTCAATTGTATCACAACTTCAACAATATACTATGGTGATATGTATCGCTCCCCCTTAGTCAATACTCCATCTCACATGAAAACCACTCCCCCTTACACAATGATCCGAAAACCATATGTATTTGTAGTGTGAACTACATATTAATTCTCCCCCATTTTGTCAATAAAATTGGCAAAGGTACAAGAACGGGATCATAATGAAATTTCCGTAAGAGACATTTCACGACTAAAAGAAAAAATACATACCAACTAGTTTAGATGCAATCATAAATCCAAAGCTAAATGCATTTATCAAGGAGTTTAAAAATACAAGATAACCCCTCTAAAATTCCACAGCCGCACACCCCTCAAGATATGACCATTAAGCACAAGTTCAAAAGAACTCTCCCCCATTTGATGTCATTCCCGAGAGAACAACAACGAGCGACCTTAATTTCAAAAGAAAAGAAGGATTTCTATTGGACACCAAAACCATAAGAATAATTTTTATATCCAAAAACTCAATCAAATTAATCACAAGTAAACTCATGAATAATTTAATCGGAATACGCAACCAAATTAAACACAAAAAGTGATGAATTTAATTGATTATGCTCAACATAAGTAAACTTACGGAGCTACGACTAAGTTTAACCATAAGGAATGATTAGCTTGACCTTTCATATACTCAACACAAGAAAAACTTATGGAGTAATAACTAACTAACCAAACAAGATGATTAATTTAGTTCATAATGCTCGACATATAGTACCTTACGGAGCAACAACAAAGCCAATCAAAAATAATTAACTTGGTTGTTTAGTGCTCAACATAGACACATTACGGAGCCTCACAATATTACATAAAATATGGATCAGTAAAGATCAATACTGTGGAATACACAAGGATTCATTCTATCTTCCATCACTATTAGCATAACGACATTCAATAGACATAATCCTTGCAAACAAAAGATTTTAAACTATCTTCCGTCAAAGATTGACAATATAGGCTTCAATTTTGTAATTGTCAAAATTCCATTCATTGTTTAACCAATACATGAGTATCGATCACAAACGACTTTACTTTTGACAAGGTATGGGACAAACATAGTTCATGGACGTAAACACCAATATCCCATAAAAAGTTGCAATATAACAAATCATAAAAATTAAATACTGCAAAAACATCATCCTCCAAATATTTTTAGAAATTTTTAAACCAAAACCTAAAACTTCTGAGAGTTAGAAGGGACAGCCCTTGGCTTTCTTGTATTCCTCCTTTTTCTTTTCAAGGACGAAGCTACTGGATATATATCTTTTTCCTTGATTGATGGCTTAACAATCATGTTGACATCCTTTCCATCCAATGACATGATGCTTAAGGGAACAATTATAAACAACTGATTTTTGTGAGTGGAATTCACAATCTCAACAAACAGTCTTAAGATATAAAGGATATCAGAGAGGAAAAAGGAATGTAGGGTTCGCAACCTTTAAACAGGTTCGTGGACGTCCAACTCTAAACCCTATGAAGAGTAGAGTTGTCGATAATAACCCTTCCTTTTATTTGATAGACAGAAAAGAACAATCAAAAAAAAAAAACTTTTCCTAAAGCCTGTGCGTTCAAAACCTTGTCTCTTTTGATCAGGCACATGAGACAAGATTTCCCAAACAACACAATTAATTTGTGCTGTGGTGAACAACAATTTGTCCACCATTTTCCTCTTGAGAGGAATCCTCTGACCTTTGTCTATCAAAACGATTTGACCATGCTTTCTTCTCTAATGGTCTTGTTTTTCTTTGGAAACTAACTTCTTAGACGAAGATAAAATCCTACATACCTCAGCGGTCTTCTGAGCAAGTTTACGCTTCCTTGCTAATCGATTTTCTCTTCGTTGAAGTTTGTTGGCGTGCCTCACTTGATGTTTGTACTTGTAACATCTTGATAGTTCATGACCCTTTTGAGAACAAAACGAGCACGTCAATCTTGAATAATATCCAGACATCTGTGGTGTGACTGCAGCTAGACACACGGTAGATCCTGAAATATTACAAACAGAGTTTCCAAAAGATGGTTCAATTGATTCTTCCAGCTTGATTGGGTTCTCTTTTTCACCGAAACCATCAAGGTTGATATATGTATTGCTACAATTATCAAAATCAATATTTTCACATAGAAGACCGACACTTGATTTCCTATCTTCATCAGAATCATAGATTTCAGACATCTCATCAAGTGTTACAGCAACACCTTTGTTCCCAGTGTATTTTCTACGATTTGGGCACTCGTTTGCAAAATGACCAAAACCTTTACACTTAAAGCACCGTGGCATATCCTTGTCATCAGCCTCGTCAGCATCCCTGTTTTTAGGAGGAAAACGATTGTGAGGTTTATCTGATGACATAGGTTTGTCTCTTCAAAACCGTTCACTTCTCTTCAATATAAGATCCCTAAACTTTCTTGTGATCAAGGAGACTGATTTGTCAAGATGTTCATCTGAAAAATCACTCTCAAACTGATCATCCTCAGAGACAAACACTTTTGAAAAAGTGGGGGTCTAACAACACCACCCAATATTTCGTTTGGCAATCTGAATAGACAAACTCCAATATACTTTCAAGAGAATCAACTATACAGTTAGACTGAATCTATAAAAAGTATATCAAAGAGTTTTATATCTCTATCTCTTGATTCAATTCGCAATCAGCAAATAGGAATTTGCGAGCCCGATTGAATATAAGAGGATTAACTTGAACGGTGCCAAAGACCATGTTCAAGTGTCAATCAATTCACTCAACAACCCTAAGGTCGGATACAAGAAATGATTGATCTTAACGTACAACCTGTGATATTTTTATTGATCTGTGATATTCACTCACCATATTTTGTTAACGAGGAAACCGCAAATGCAGGAAAAACCCCGGGACCTAATCCAGAATAAACACACACTGATTATAAGCTGTTACACCAAATTCCTACTACCTATTCAGACTAGATGTAATACCTTCTTCAGCATTTATAGAACTCCTAGCAGAATACCGATTCTCTTTAGGAACTCTTCACGCAAATCTTCTAGCAGAACCCAAAGTTCTCTTTAGAAGACACACCACCACGATTGATACGATTCGATATCTTGTATGCACAAAACACCGCTTTGATTTCCCTTTAGATGTAAATCAATGTTTTGGAAATCTTGTGTTTAATTTGATAAAAACAATTACTAGGTAAAAGTAATATCAAAATAAAATTGTAGATTAGGGTTTTAACTTACAATCAGTATGCGTACACACAAGGAGTCCGTGAACCTGATTTCCGCAAGTAAACTTGGGTGATTCCAAAGATCAATTTCCAAGTTAAGAAAACCCTAATAATTCTACAACAAGAACAACTAGAATAAATCTAGAGATATCTTGTTTAAAACTTCTCAAGGAATTTTACGAGATGCCTCAATAGAAGTTTTTCTTTCTAGTCTCCGATTTCGACTAACAAGTGTTGGTATACGATCAGAAACTGAAATCTATCAAAACCTAGGGTTTATGATCAACAACTCTTGAATGGTTTTATATCAGAAGAGAAAACCTTAGAATAGACAATAGGTGAAAACCCTAGATTACAAGTTGTATGATCAATCACGAAGATTAAATCCAACTTGGCTTTGTGATCCCTAATACAAAGACTTTTATCTCACTCTCGTTCACTTTAGGATCAGAATCTCGCAACAACTATATCTCAGCGAAATTATCAATGGTATTGCATAATAGCGTCGTAGAACAATTTCAGAAACGACGTCATCAAGGATCATGAGAAAGATATGATAGTCTTGCGAAAATTAGAGAGCTTGCGAAGTGAACATTTGTAAGGTTGCGAGAATGTCGCAAACCATATCCGAAAATAAAGGACAGATTAGCTGTCATCCACTATGTATTTCCTTATAAATAGCCATTCGAGTGACAAAGGAGAGAGAGATCTCTTTTGAGTAAGAAACAAGTAAATAGGAGAGAGAAAGTTCAGAGCAAATTTCATTCTTGATTTCTTTATCTTTCTTGTAAGAACATTCAAAAATTAATCAATAAAATTAAGAGTGTAAATCTAAAAATGAGTTGATCATCAATGAAATCATATGGGGGGTGTAGCGTAGGATTTCCTGCAACTACATAATGGCGCTAGAAACAGGGACGAGTTGAAGATTATTCTAGAGAAAACTAAAAATTGATATTGAGATTTGTGAAAATTTAAAGTGATTGATTAAGAATTTTTCATAATTTCTTGCAATATTGTTAGCATTGAAGAAATGGCTAGAAGAAGAAATACATCTGAACAACCGATTACTATTAGAAGAAGCAAGAGAATTGCTGGAAGAGAAAGAAGTGAAATGGGAGAATCTACTAGAATGAGAAATAATAGAGAAAATATAATTCAATCGCCAATTCAACAAACATTAGTTCAAGAGAGGAATACAGATTATGGCAGAGTGAGCGTGCACACTTGGCGATCAAATTCAGCAGAAGAAATAGAAGAAGAGCAACAAAATAGAAATTATAGAAAGGAAGAGAGAAATCAAGAAGCAGATGAAGGAATAATTCATGGAAATTAGAAAATTGGAGCGTTAGAAACATTGAGACGAAGAATACATGAAGAAAGAAGAGCTGAGGCAGATGAACGTGCGAATTTAACAAGGAAAAATCACGAATTAAGGATGGAGAATATCAGATTGCAGAATAGAAGATCGAGAAGTATTACAAAATCATATTCCAGATCGACTAGAAGAGAAATGAGGCAAAATTCACCCACGATCAATGCTGGAAACAATATCCAAGAAGAAATATCAAATCCTAATGAAGAATATCGCGAAAATAGAGAAAGAACTGATGATTATTACATTCCACAAAATGAAACTTTTAATGATGGGCAAATTGGAGGGAATCAAGAGAACGGGCAAATTCAGAGACAAAATAACCAAGATGGCGAAGGAAATCAAGAGGAGGGAAGAAGAATTTTACATTTGAGAGAAAATCAAAGAAATCAACAGACAATTGAAGAAGAAATTGAAATACATAATGCTGAACAAGCACGTTTAATCTGCGAACGTGAAAGGTTGAGAGCAGAAATGGAAGAGCAAGAGCTTCAGGAGACAATTCTCCAAAACAATCATGACAATCGAGAAAGAAGGCGTATACAAAACCGGAATAATGATAATCTCAATGAGAAGTATGATAGAGTGAAGAGAATGGCTGAAAGACAGCGAATTGAGTTGACAAGAAATGAACAAAATAATGGAGGGGAAAATGAACGATATCATTATTTGCGAATTCAAGATAGGGATGAGGAAGAGAATCGCAGGAGAAGATGAGATGAGGATAATGAAGAAGAGATACGAAATTTCGCAAGAGAAGATAGTCGTGAACGCAGAAGAAGAGAAGCAAAATTAAAGAGACCAATGGGCCAAGATTCAGGTGTAAATAAACAAATCTTGAAAGAATTAGAAGAAATGAGAGGAATGCTAAATAACAGAGGAGAAGTAGGTAGAAGACAATTGGATGAAGCAATAGAAGAAGCTGCGAAAACTCCATTTACAAGGGAAGTACAATTAGGAGGGATGCCACCGAAATGCAATTTGCCCGCATTAACCAGCATTTTCGATGGAACAACTTGTGCAATTCAGCACATTAAAGCTTATGTGAGATGCATGTTACAATGGGAAAATCATGACGCGGTATTGTGCAAATATTTTGCATCCAGCTTAACAGGAGAAGCGTTAAAATGGTTTGAAGGTTTACCAAAGAATACGATAACCTCCTTCAATCATTTGCAGACCACATTCTTGGGAGCATATATAAGTAATAATTCCTCACGACCTGGTATAGAAGATGTGTTTGGATTAAAACAAAGGATTGGCGAAAGTTTGAAACACTTGACTAAAAGATGGAGAACTATGTGTAGCGAAATGGCTGGCCGTGTAGATGAGAGATATCTCATATTATCATTTATCAATGCTATGTTTGCAACAAACTTGTTGTATGTTCAAATCTTCAGAGTCAAGAATACGATTACAATGACTGAATTGCGAGAACTTCAAGAATTATACATTGCTTTAGAGGAAAAACAAAATGAAATGGAATCATATCCAGTTGCGAACACCAGCTCACAAACATCGAATGCAAGCTTATTACCCAAGCTAATAAATACAGTGGCGAATACTTCGCAAGTACAACAAGAAAAGGAGAAAGTAACAATCAACAGAAATTGGTAGCTATGGGGAGCAGAGATCAAGAAGAGTATGAAAGAGAAAGAAATTTCTACAGTCGTGGAGGAAATAACAAGCTTCAAAGACTTGATCAACCGCAAGAAACTTATGGAGGTCAAAGACCAAACTTTAATAGAGGGCAAGGAAGTCATAAAGTAATATGGGAAGAAATCAAGATGCCACCTCTAAAGGAAAGTGTAGAGAAGATATGGAAGCTATAATTTTAATGGAGAATATACCAACACCATGGAACATGGGAACGAAACCGCCCCCAAATCACAGAAGCCATGAATTTTGTTCTTATCATCATTTTCATGGACATATCACAAACGATTGCAGAAATGTAAAGAGAATTATTTTGGGAATGATAGATCAAGGAAAACTAAACGACTTTCTGGTAGGGCATCCGCAACCTCATCCATTACCACCACCGCCAGAACATCACAAAGCGAATACGATGAAAAAGAAAGAAACATTCTTCATAGAAGTTGGTGCAAAAGCAAAAAATCTATTATGTCACTCTATCGTACATTCATATAGGACAATTTAAGATTTTCATGATAATGTTTTAAGTAGAGTGTTTGCAAGAGATAATAATGGTAGAGAAGTTATGAATATTGCGAAAATTTCGCGACTAGAGGAATGGCAGAAACAAATCATTTCTTTTACCGCAGAAGAAATTCCCGAAGGAGCAGAGGTTCATGACAATCCATTGGTAATAAAATTAGAAATTAATCCAAAACCAAAAGAAGATGAGGATGATGAAGCTGAAGATTCATGGGCAATCAATAGAATCCTAGTCGATACTGGAAGCTCTGTGAACATCTTATTTTATCATACTTATAAAACCATGGGTGGAAGAGATGATGATCTTATACCTTCAACATATAAGATATATGGTTTTAATGGTACTGCTAACAAGCCTAAAGGGGAGGTTACTATGCAAATTCCATTGAAGGGAATATCTTCTGAAATCTCATTCTGTGTAGTTGATGTAGAATCACCCTACAATGCATTAATTGGCCGACCTTGGCTACATGGGATTCTAGGTGTAGCTTCAACTTTCCATCAATGCATCAAATTCCCTCACCCTAATGGTGTAGGAATCATAAAGGGAGATTGGGTTGAAGGAAAGAAATGTTATGAAACTGAGATAGAATCTTGCGAAGGAAGAGCAAACAAGAAGGAAAACTGGCGAGACAAAATCAAGGATGTACAAAGAAGTGAGAAGTTGATGGTGGATACAATCGAAAATAAAGGAGAAGAGATGTTGCAAAATTAATGCTAGTTCAGGATAAAAAGAATGAACATATCATTACCAAGGAAGCAGTAGCAGAAAATCATAAAGAAGCAGAGGAGGGAAAAAGTAATAAAAACAAGAAATGTATGAATGATTAAGTTGTTGTGATAATCTCGCAATAAGTAAAATTCTCAAAGTACATTTGGTTGAACAACAAAATTGAGATTGCGAAATTCAGATACAATAGTATGAATTGCGAGATTCTCGCAGAGATAATGAACTTTACAGAAAATAATCAGAGAAGGATGACATAAAAGAAAGAGGCAAACCTTTATGGCGTACACCCTAGTTCGCGCATAAAATTTCGCAAGAGGCAAATGTAAGACCTAAAGTACGTCATATTAGGGGGTACCTGTTACATGGCTCATGGAAAGGCTACACCGCCACCGGAACCTGAGTCATGGAGATTTGGGGTCAATGAAGCCCATCCGGGAGAGGCACCTTGGATTCTTAACTTAAGCATATGACTTAGGTTGGACGACTAAGGTAATAAGGACTCTCCCAAGGAGTGCAGAATCTGATCAAGGCGCCGAGGTACACGACTGAGTCAAGGGTGCTGGGGCGTTTGAAGCGTCCTTGCCATTCTTGACAAGTCTTGGCTTATACTGCACTCGGCCTGAAGAAAACCCCACTTAGGGTGCAGTCTCGTAACCATAAGCCCTATAGGTAAAAGGGATAAGAGGCTGCGAAAACAACTGGTTGTTGTTAAGACTGGATGGGAGGAGCTAACCTTGTATGGTAGAAGTACGCCTCCTTGAAGGGGCAACCAGGGGGAGATAAGGGCGGCACCCTCCATTAGGGAGCTGATAAGTGTCTTAAGACGCAAATGTCATGAGGCTTTTATTCGCAAGGATATTAAGGCTTGTCATATTTGTGCAACAATCCTGAAGAGGCAATAATACAAAAGAAAAAGACGAGATCAATGGGTTTTCGCATGAAAGTGCGAAGACGTCCTGCGATTTCGTCGCAAGACGGCAATGTCATGGGGCTTTATTTTCGCAAGAATATTTAGGCCTGTCATATTGTCGCAACATTCCTGAAGAGGCCATAATACAAAAAAAAAGTTAAGGCAAGATCAATGGGTTTTTGCATGAAAATGCAAGGACGTCCTGCGATTTTGTCGCAATGACAAGAGGTGGCATAATAAGACCTTTAATTAGGAAGGCAAAATAAGACCACACAGGAATGAGATTTTGAAAAGAAACAAAATCACTTCGCAAAAGTTGCGAAATTATACAATAAGAAATTTATGAAATCTCTCATTTGGATTCAAATAACAGAGGCAAGTATGGGAATGTATGAAATTAGAAAATGTTATTTGTCTCCATATGAGAGATTTACTCAAAAATTCAAGAATTAATGATTATATTGATTAATTATATGCAAAGAAGAATTGTTTTATTTACGCAGGTCAAAATGAAAGAAACACAAATATACAGAAAGAAGAAATAAATGTACAAGTATTACAAAGAATCAAAGAAAAAGTAAAGACTATTTCTTGGTTAATCCTCATTATCTTCACAGACTTGTTTCCTTCTTCATCTGCGTCAGAATCTTCACCATCAGAACTTCCATCACTATCAGATTCTTCATCGTCAGCTTCGCTATCAGAGATAATCAAACTGGGAGTATTCTGTGGGATTTCTTCTAAAAGACAAGGATAATCAGAATGTGGGATATTATGATCATCACAAACCATTGGATGGTTTGATTGCGAAAATGCATAGCGTCATTCTTAAAATTCTCAACATGATTTGATTTGATTCTTCAATCTAGAATACTTGTCGTTGCGAGAAGAAAGATTCTTTGCGAGTTCCTCTTTTCAGCTTCAAGTTCTTCAATCTTTTCACGATATTTATTTTCAGAATCTGCGAACAAAAGACAACCAATTATTAACTTGATGAAAATTCATAAGAAGCAAAAGATTAGTAAAGAAGAGCAATTAGCAACCTTCTCTGTCAGAAATCATGTCTCTAATCAAGGTGTATGTTCAACTTGGAGACTAACATTTACGCCTAAATCTTTTCTAGCATCATCTAAAATTTTCGCAGCCCAGACAAATTCATCCTCACTACTTATGAGAAGACGAGAACGAATTTGATTTTCCCTTTCGCAGAGTTCAATATTCTTGCGGTTAGCTTCATCTCGCTCAAGTTGAACTTCAAGAGCCTCTTGGAATTTCGCTAAGCCTTGGCACCTTGATCAGAGATACGATCCTTATCATCTATGAGACCGCTAATTTTGGTTCTTAATCATTGGTTTTCTCTTTGGAATCAATAAGGAGACGCTTAAATCTGTTGGCTAAGCCTAAACTGGATCTATGATCAATTTCTAAGAGGCGAAATTTCGATCTAAGTTCATTTAGAGAAGAGATGAAATTCTATCATTTGAAAAGCTATTTAAGGAATTGTTAAGACGTTCAAGAAGGGTATCATTATCCAAGGCATTAGGAAATGAGCGAAGAAGGGTAGCTTCATCAGAAAGACCATAAATGTCTGCAAAAAGGATCATTTAAATAAGATAAAACAACAGGATGAATGAATAAAGAGAAAAGAGAAAAGTAACATACCGTAAAGCTGATTATTAGCTTGTTGAAGACTAGAAATTTTATTCTTATACGAGGAAGAATCAATTTCTAATTGTCTATTTTTTCGCGAAGACTTTAACTTCAGCTTCCAATTCTTCATTCTTTTGCGAAATTGAAGATTTTCTTTTCAAGATTTTCGCGTCTTCTCTCTAGATCTGAGGCAACAGCAAAAGAAGCTTTTCCAGCCTGCGAAAAGAAATAAAAAATATTAATATAGAAAGAGATTTTGAGTTATAACAATAAAAAAGTAAAAGATAAAAGTATACCAGACTATTGAGAGAATGCAAGAAGTCGGGAGTCACTGATCTAGAAACTCCGAAGAAGATATCACCATCCAGTAAAGGGACATCACAAAGGGTAGCGAGAGCTTTGCAGGTATTTGCGAATTGGCTATCTCCCATCCTTGTAGAGAATCAGAAAAGAGGCCAGAAAGCTTAGCCATAGAAGATTCAGGTGGAGAATCTTCAGTTGCAGCAAGATCATCGTTATCCTCATCACCTTGTCACTTTCAGAATTTCGTTAGGAAGAACATTTGAAGGAGAAGAGAACGAACTTTTTTTTCTTTGGAGGAGGACCAGTTGATTTTTCCTGCGAAGAGTACCTTTACCTTTATCACCAATCTTCGCAGCATCAACAGATTCTTCTACTTCAGCAATAACTTCACACACAGATAGAAATAAGAAATGGAAGCATGGAAGTAACAGTACTATTTAAAGTCATAAGAGAAAATTTCTTACCTCATCTGTGTATGAGCGAAGAGCTAACAGAGTACTAGATTTCCCAGTCCTGTTATAACTATCCTTTAGTTTTTGGATCTGCGGAATCGCAAGAGTTAGCGAACAGAATAGTAAAAATCAATAAAGAAATATAAAATGAGTTAAAGGAGAAAACATACCTCTTTCTCTTCTCGGGCCAGGAAAACCCAAGGTTGATATGCAGCGAGATTCGCAGGAAGAACGTTTGATCCAGCAATGTAGGGACCCTTTAGCATTAAAGGAAAACACACCATTTGTCATCTTTGGATTGGCGAGGAGTTGTGTTTTTACCAGAATGCCAGTCAATATCTTGCATAAGAATTTTGGCTTCATCAATGTTATCTTTCTTCTTAATCGAATACCCCAGCGAGTATTCTCTTCTTCATGGAGATAAGTTCGTAGTTTTCAAAGAAATTCGCCACTGTATATTCTCAGCAACTATCTCTAGGTTGCGAATTTTGGATCCCTAAGTTCTTGGAGTAAAGAGATCCTCTACCAGCACCACGATTAGCGAACTCTAGCATCAGACGGATGCAGTCCCCACTTAGTTGGAAAATGGCTCGCGAAAATCCCGGATGAGCGAGAATTTCATAAAATAAAGGAATGTCTGGGTTATAAAGAGGAATAGGGAGACCTGCGAGAATTGACCTAGCGAAATTATGATTGATTGATCATCACAATTTTGATTGGAGAAAAGCTTGACAGAAAGAATTGATTTGGCATTCACACCAGGAATGGGGAGAGTGTAAGACCTTTATTAGCAAGATCTTTTTGGACATCTTGTAGATTCTTCTCATATCTATGACCACTTGGAGCCATGTTTAATAGAGTATGGGAATGTATAGAAAGTAAAAGAATTGAAGGAAGAAAAAATTACAGCAGCAGAATTTGCAGAAGAATGACAGAGTTGCAGAGATGAGAGAATAAAAATAGAAGAAAGTAAAAAAAAGTGGAAAGAGGGGGGGAAGAGTATATAAAGAAAATTTACTTCTCGAAGAAATAAACACCATTAAGACGAAGAGACGTGAGCGGTTGAAAGGTAGCGGTTACAGAAGACGTGTCAAGAAATAAATGGAAGAGAGAGTACTGTGATAAATGTGGAATATGAAAAGATAAGCAGTTGCGGCATTTCTCACATCATTCTCTACTTTGCAGAGAAGATATGAGAAGAGGCAAGATGTAGGATCAGAATCTCGCAACAACTATATCTCAGCGAAATTATCAATGGTATTGCACAATAGCGTCGCAGAACAATTTCAGAAACGACGTCAGCAAGAATCTTGAGAAAGATATGATAGTCTTGCGAAAATTAGAGAGCTTGCGAAGTGAACATTTGTAAGGTTGCGAGAATGTCGCAAACCATATCCGAAAATAAAGGACAGATTAGCTGTCATCCACTATGTATTTCCTTATAAATAGTCATTCGAGTGACAAAGGAGAGAGAGATCTTTTTTGAGTAAGAAACAAGTAAATAGGAGAGAGAAAGTTCAGAGCAAAGTTCATTCTTGATTTCTTTATCTTTCTTGTAAGATCATTCAAAAATTAATCAATAAAATTAAGAGTGTAAATCTAAAAATGAGTTGATCATCAATGAAATCATATGGGGGGTGTAGTGTAGGATTTCCTGCAACTACATTCCTGAAGAACGGAAGACGTGGAAAACGACCTGCAGAGCTTACGCCAATTTTCCAAAGGGATGAAAACTGTGTAAACTCACGAACCCTTTATTTATTGTGAGAAATAGCTTGGAAGCTAAGCAAAGATATTTTCCTTTTTCAAGACTCTACTAAATAAGGGAGTCTTTCCTAAGTTACAACACTTGCAAAAATAATTAAATAAATAATTAATTTAGCAAAATGTATTTTTGTGAATAAATCACAAACTAAATTAGGAAGGAATCACAAACACTTTAATATGATAATCAAAGATTTTTGGAATAATAGCTAACTTGCCTAGATAAGGAAACATCACCAACTTGACCAAAAATGCCTTTTAGTCAGGTAATTGGGCCCAAGTCCGTGAACTGTTACAAACATCCCATGGATTGTTTCCTACTAACAAACTGTAACAATCACAACAACACTTATAATTGTTACTTTAATAAATCACTCATAACTTCATCGTTATAACTCAGAATTGAGTGATTCTTGGCTCGTTGGATTCATAAGCTCATTCAATATAACATGAGATTCTTTAAAAGGATAAAGGTTATTGTCTCCAAGGTCATGAATCAAATAACCTCAAGTATATATATACATAAATGTACATTTACCGTCATCGGAATTGTTCCATATAGTGAGCATATATCTTGATAGATTAGAAAGTTAGAATAGAAAAAGAATCCAAATGAAATCAATCACATACCTTTGATGAAGTACTTGTTGATGTCTTCTTGTAGTCTTCAATCTTCATCCTTTCAGGATAGCTTCGATTCAACTTCTTAGACCTAAACTAGTCTGAAACTATCTTTAGTATGCTAAATCAAGAATGCATTTTGGCAACTAAAATTGACAACTAACTTGACATACCAACGCTAGTGGGTTCAACCGAGCAGTGCTCTAACAACTTTTACTCTTATCAAGTAATTTAGTGTTCTTTTGTGCTTTAAAGGCAACATCCTTTCCGATTTTGGATGTATGCTCATGGTCAAAGATCTTTAGCTTTCCAACCAATGTATTTCTGGAAAGATTATCAAGGTTATTTCCCTCAACGATGGCATGCTTCTTAGACTCGTATCTAGATGGCAGCGATCTGAGATTTTTCATCACAATGTCCTTTTCAGGAATAGTCTTACCCAATGCAAAAGATGCATTAATAATTTCAGACACTTTGTGATTAAACTCATCAAATGTTTCTTCATCTGCCATACGAAGGTTCTCCCAATCGGAATTAAGGTTTTGAAGCCTAGCTTCCTTTTCACCGGAGTTACCTTCGAATACGGTTTCTAAGATATCCCAAGCATCTTTAGACCTAGTGCAATTAGACACATGGTGCTGAAGATTTGGGGTAATGACATGTATGATGGCATTCAAACCGTTAGAGTTTTGCTTTGCAGCAAGTATCTCGGAAGGACTGTATTCACCAATATTCTTGGGAACGTTTACATCTCCAACTGCCACAACGGGAGCATCATAGCCATTAACAACATCTACCCATGATTGAAAATCACGTGCTTGAAGAAAATATCGCATAGAAATTTTCCACCATAAGTAATTAGAGCCATCGAAGACTGGTGGTACATTAATAGAGATAACACCTTTGTCCATAGAGTCAGATCGCTGCAAACACAGACTTGTAAGGTCTTAAACGTGTTTGCCTGCTCTGATACCAATTGAAAAAGCGGGGGTCTAACAACACCACCCAATATTTCACTTAGAAATATGTATGTACAAACTCGAATATACTTTTAAGAGAATCAACAAGGCTCAATCAATTAAAAGTATATCAACGAGTTTATATCTCTCTCTTGATTTGATTTACTCAAGCTGGAACTGCGAGTTCTATTCAAATACGAGGAATAGCTCAGATGGTACCAAAGACCAATATCCGAGGATCAATCAATGATAATCAACAACCAAATGTTGGATTACTCTAATTGATGATCTAACGCACAACCTGTATTATTTCAATTATAAAGATAAAACAATATAATGCGGAAACTGAAATAACATAGACACCAGAAATTTTGTTAACGAGGAAACGCAAATGCAGAAAAACCATGGGACCTAGTCCATATTGAACACACACTGTATTAAGCCACTACAGACACTAGCCTACTCCAAGCTAACTTCGGACTGGACTGTAGTTGAACCCCAATCAGTCTCCCACTGATCCAAGGTACAGTTGTACTCCATACGCCTCTGATCCCAGCAGGATACTGCGCACTTGATTCCCTTAGCTGATCTCACCCACAACTAAGAGTTACTACGACCCAAAGTCGAAGACTTGATGACAAACAAATATGTCTCACATAGACAAGTCTATCCCACAGATAAACCCTAAAAGGTTTTGTTCCGTCTTTTGATAGTAATCAAGGTGAATAGGAACCAATTGATAATTCGGTCTTATATTCCCGAAGAACATCCTAGAGTTATCAATCACCTCACAACAATCTTAATCGTATGGTAGCGAAACAAGATGTTGCGGAATCAAAAACAATGAGACGAAGATGTTTGTGATTACTTTTTATATCTTGCCTATCAGAGATATCAATCTCAAGCCAATCAATATGATTGTACTCATACGATAGAAGATGCAAGATTAGATTACACAACTACGATAAAGTAGTATCGGTCTGGCTTCACAATCCCAATGAAGTCTTTAAGTCATTAACCTGGTTTTAGAAAAAGAAAACCAAAGGTTAAAGGAGAACCGACTCTAGCACGCAAACTAGTATCACACGTAAGGTGTGGGGATTAGTTTTACATTGATGCTAGATGTCCCCTTATATAGTCTTTCAAATCAGGGTTTTCCATTAAGTTACCTTGGTAACAAACCAATCAATATCCACCGTTAGATGAAAACCTGATTTAGATTCAAGCTAATATTTCTCAACCGTTAGATCGAAAACTTAGCATGTTGCACACAATTGAAATGCACGCTTCTAGGCTTGTTAACCGAACCCAAACGTATGCACTTGTTGGTTCAAATAATAGTTAACAAAAAGGTTAGCCATATGAGCATTTCATATCAACCATGTTCTTCTTCACTATAACTAGTTCACATGATTCAAATGAACTAGTTAGAGAGTTGTTCAATTGCAAGGAATTCTTATGTAACTACACAAGACACAATTGAAGCAAGGATGATTTGATTCACTTGAATCGGTTCATGAACTTTTATAGCCACGGTTGCAACCTGCATTCCTTAGTCTTTTTAAGTTTAAGTTCAGAAATCATCTTCAGATATATAACCTTCTTAAGTTTGCATACTTGGTTCGCGGACTTAAGTTACCGGGAAAAGTTTACAAACTCCAGCAGAAATTCTCGGATGAGAACTTCGCCGGTTCGCGGACTGGGTTCGCGGACTGAGTTCGTGGAATTAGCTTCACGTACTAGTTTGTCAACTCCAACAAAAATTCTCGGGTTTGAGAACTTCGGCAGTTCGCGGACTGAGTTCGCGGACTTGGCTCACGCCATTCTTCCGGTTCTATTGATCAACAAAGTTCGCAAACTTTGGTTCAAGGAATAGGACTTATACATAAATGTGTTTCCACAACAATGCTTATGTCCACATTGGTTATGTAATCTAAACTCTCATTCCAATCATTGAAACATTCTTCGTCAAAGCAATTTTCAAAGTGATTGAAACATATCAAGACTTTCGTCACTAGGTAAAGATAAACTTGGTCGAAGCGAAAAGCTTACCAACACATATTTCGAGATATAGATAGGCGAGGTATACTTGGCTCGAAATACCAACTGTGTATAATCAAAGTCTATATATAGCATACGACTTTTTGTCTCAAGAAGTAGGAGATAGAATAGATAGACTTTTGAGTGATAGATAAGTTCAAGTCTTCACATACCTTTTTGTCGAGAAGTTCCACAGGTTCCTTGAGTAGTTCTTCTTCTTGTATGATGAATCTCCATGAAGTCCTTGAGCTCAACTACACTTTCTATCCTAGTCCGGGACTTAGCTATAGTAGACTAGAAATCAAGACTTATAGTTTAGATCACTAATATTGACAAACATGCTTGAGATAGCAACGCATGCGAGTTCGACCGAGCAATGCTCTAACAAGAACTACACAGGATCAGACTTGGATATCAGAACCACCTTGTTTGAGAGCAGATAGTTCCTAAACTTCTGAATGGAGTAAATTAGAGCTAGGCACGCTTTTTCTTCCTTAGGGTATCTGAGTTCAGCATCCCTCAAAGTCCGACTGAAGTAGTATATAGGGTGCTCAATTCCTTCATCATCTTCTTGGGCGAGAATAGCTCCGACAGCAGTATCACTAAAAGCAGTGTAGAGACACAACGGTCTTCCTTGTGCAGAAGATTTCATGACGATTGGGGATGACATTATCTGTTGAACCTTCCGAAAAGCCTCTTGTTGTAGTGTCGTCCAAACAAAACTTGCCCCTTTCTTCAGCAAGGGGGTGAATGAAGCAATAAGCTGAGCTAAACCTGGTATGAAATGCCGGATGTAGTTTACCTTACCCATGAAGCTCTGGAGTTCTTTCACAGTTTGTGGAGGTGGCATCGTGAGGATGGCTTGGGTTTTTGCTGGGTCGACTTTGATTCCCTCGGCGGTCACCTGGAAACCTATAAATTGCCCGAAGAGACGCCAAAGGCACACTTCAAAGGATTCATCTTTAGTTTGTATTCACGACACCTTTCAAACACCTGTCGCAGAACCTCTGTATGGGCCGCTCGGGTTTTTGATTTAACCACTATGTCGTCCACGTAGTCTTCAACTTGCTTATGCATCATATCATGAAAAATTGCGTACATGGCGCGTTGGTAGGTGGCGCCAGCATTTTTCAAACCGAAAGGCATCACGGTATAGTAAAAGTTTCTGAGAGGAGTCCGAAAAGCTGTCTTACTTGCGTCGTGCTCGTACATCTTTATTTGGTTGTATCCGTTGTACCCGTCCATGAAAGAGAACATACCGTGTCCACTGGTGGCGTCTACCAACATATCAATGTTAGGGATAGGAAAATCGTCCTTGGGGCAGCATTTGTTCAGATCCCTAAAGTCAACAGAGCACCTGATTTGGCCGTTCTTCTTCTTTACTGGAACCACATTTTCCAACCAGGTGGGATGGTGAATGGGTTTGATGAAACCAGCGGCTAGTTATTTTGAACTTCGGTCTTGATCTGTTCTTCCACATCGTGTCTGAACTGTTTCGGAGATTGTTTGACCGGTTTGGATCCGGGTATTATATGTAGATGGTGAGTGACCAGTTCCTCATTCAGGCCAGGCATTTCTTCGTATGTCCACGCGAATACATCTTGATATGCCTTAAGAAGGTCCACAAGTTTTTCGCGTTCGTCAGAACATAGAGTTGTGCTGATGGAGACATGCCGTGGATATTCCTCACTTCTGATGTTGACAATTTCGAGTTTATCTGTGGTGGAGTTGGTTCCGTCCTGCAGTTTTCATGGTGCATCCGACACCTCTTCTTGTGGATCGCTGCTGTGATTGCATCCCACTGGGCAGAGAGACTGGGTGGTAGTCTCCCCTGCTAATTGCTAACAACGGCGCCGATATACGGTTTTCCATTTTTCGTCACGACTTGTAATAAAAGCCCGCTCCTGCTTGGTATGAGCATGAGTCATATTTCCGTTTGATTGAAGGAAATTGGCGTGCTTTTCTTCTAGAGGTATGGCGCGAGATTGAGTTTCTTTTGGTGCAGCGATGTGAGACTGTCCTCTTCTTCGATTGATGTCCACGTCAGGAGTGGAGTGCAGAGAAATTTTCCTGACGAGTCCCGCGAATTTTCCTTTGGTTCGAACATCTCCATACCACAAATTGGTGCATAAGGAGATAATGACGCGGGAATGCGAATAACTTCTTCATTCAACATGGTCTTTAGGAACTGGTGATATGTTGAAGGAATGATCATGTTATCGTGGAGCCACGGTCTTCCCAGTATCATGTGGTAGTCTGGCTCCTTTTCGATTACCTCGAACTTTACCTTCGACTGGATTGGACCTACCGACAGATTCAGGTTGATGTATCCATACGTGCTGGTTAGGTTGCCTTCGAAATCTGTCATCATGGTAGGCTGTCGTACAATTTTACTTGGCCGCACCTTGGCTGTCCTGAGTGTTCTGAGAGTAATAACATTGGAGGACGCCCCCGTGTCGATAAAGTCCCTTTTGAACTCTGAATCCTTGATGCGAGCAGTGACGTGCAGGGCTCGGTTATGTCCTTTTTTGCATCATGTCGTCTTCAGTAAATGTAACATTGTTGACGGAAATTTCTGACATTCTTAAAGCCTCCGAGCATAAAGGAACCAAACGCGCATCTAGGGTTATTTGATTAATCGCAGTAAATGTCTCCGCTCGCTGGTCCTTTGAAAGGTGCATAAGTTTGCATAAACTTTCCACCAACGCGGCTGCTTCCTGGTTCACCGGTCTCTGATTGGTGGTGAAGGTGTTGACTTGAGAATGATCATGCGGGATGTTAGTCCCCAGTGTTAGAATTCACGGGGCGGGTGAACCGCTCAAATCTGATGTAAATCTGATAAGAAAGTTAAGTATGCTGTTTATCGTCTCCTTCATCAGGTCCATGTTCCTTGTGTGGATTTCCTGAACTCGTGCCAATTCAGCCAACCTCGGAATTCCTCCATCGGCCGTGCCATTAGATATCGTGCTGGGGAAAGAGACATCGTCATTCTCCAGAGTCGGAGCGGAATTTGGGATTCTAAGACCGTTCATCTTCTGGAAATTGAGTTGCAACCGAGAGATTTGACCTCCCACTGTGGTCGTCAATTGTTTTTGGGTGAAAACCGTTTCTGCCGATTTTGGTAATTTTGGGTGTATGGATGAGAAACGAATCTAAACCCTAAACAATGCACTGCACGTGAGTACTTTTGATTCGAGAGATCAATCTGTACAATCCTGTCCTAAACCAAGAAATGGTCGTTCCAGGCTTGCTTCGGTCACAAAGTGAAGGAGAAGGGTTGGTCTTAGGGAGGGAAGCGAAGAGAGTGTTGAGACCAGAATAGTTGATTCTGAAGGTGTGGTTGTTTATGACTTGTATCTGAAAGTAGAACTGGCTATCATAATGGAAAGCTACCAGGTGATTTCTAGATACTGTGTTGTTGCCGACCAAAACTTGTTGTTTGGTGAAAATAGGTGAAGCCTATTTATACAAGTCATATTGAAACGTACCCTGGTCTCGTAGGAAGTTTTAACGATTGAGTGGTGGAAGAATAGAGTAATGTGTAACCGTCAAACGTTATGCTTCCAGGATGAGGAAAGTGAATTCGTGTAACCGTCAGTCATTACGCTTCCATGATGAAGGAAATGAATTGTTTACACTGTTACTTTTCACCACTACTAATTGTCCTACTTCATGACACTTTCTTGTAACGGGCGCATTGCACGCCGCACGCTGTAAACCGCCAGACCAATACCCTGATGAGTATCCCCCAGTTTGTGATATGTTTGATGTCTCGGGTATTTTCGTGGAAAACGTGTAGCAGGTTGCTATGTGTGGCAAGTCAAAGTCAAGAGACTTTGGTATAGGAAAATAACATGTGATGCTATTAGGCTTTCCTTGGTCGGCCGCCTAAAACTTTCCACAAGTCCGTCAGTTTGGTGGAGAACTTGAATGGCTGAGATTACATCCCATGAGAAAGGGTAGCCGTTGATTATGGCCACATATTTATTGTGTAACAAAAGTGGCGCTATTAGCATAGTGGTGTCTGGAGTAGCGGGTTTCCTGGGACTTGCCGCAAGTCCGTCAGTTTAGTGGCGAACTTGGATGGCTGAGAATGCATCTCATGAGGAAGAGTGGCCATTGATTATAGCCGCATCTTGTTGTATAGCGAAGTGGCGCCATTGGCATAGAAGCGCCTGGTGGAGCCATGGAATAGCGGCATGCTAGTGGCGTAGCCATGACATAGCGGCATGCTAGTGGCGTATCCATGGCATAGAGGCATGCCAGTGGTGTGGCGTGGCATAGCGGCATACTAGTAGCCGTGGAAAGGCGGCATGCCAGTGGCGTTGTAGCATGGCCAAAGCTAAGGTTTGGCTCCGTGGCCAAAATTAGGGCTTTGCGGTATGGTAAGAATTAGGGCTTGGCGGCGTGGCAAAGTCTAGGTTTTGGCGCCGTGGTAAGAATTAGGGCTTGATGGCGCGACAAAGGCTAGGTTTTGGCGTCGTGGTAAGAATTAGGGCTTGAAAGCGTATCCAAGGCTAGGTTTTGGTGCCGTGGTAAGAATTAGGGCTTGGCGGCGCGGCCAATGCGAAAGTGGCATGCAACCGTGGTGTAGATTGTGGATTTTCGACAAAGGATAAATTCGTAAACTCATAATTATACGAAACTCCGATTCAGCAACCGGACGTGAGTATCGAGACAAGAGTCTCTCATCGAATTCTCAACGGAGAGTACTTTCTCTCAGAGTACATGTAGATATGTAGTCTCACGACTGGACAACGGAATATCTCATGAATACTGAATACTTTCGTGATTACTTCTATATAGTATCACGAGATGGACGGCTCCTAGAAAACTTGCTCTGCTAGTATAGAACGATAACGTCTTCAGAAACAAACAACGAGTTTACCTTGACTATATAAAGGATATGACTTACCGACAAGCTCATATCGGGAAAATTAATGCTCCTAGACATCTTGCTCTTCTAGTATAGAGCCACAAAGTTAATTATTCCTAATTAAGATTGATTCTGCCGTGACATTCACTACTGAATTCCCAGAATAATCTATTATTGCTCCTATTCCATGGCCGAATCCACGACTAGTCCCATGGAATGGAAATAACAATTGCTCATATCCCATGGTCGAATCCATGACTGGTCCCATGGAATGGAAATGACAATTGTTCTGATTCTATGATCGAATCCACAACTTGATCTCATAGAATAACAATAACTATATTATCTCATTACTCCGATTTCATGATCGAATCCACAACTGGTCTCATAAATGGTAATAGATAAACCTTAAGTACTCCGATTCTATGGTCGAATCTACGATCCCATGAAATGGTAATGCTCATTTTATTATTCTGAATTCGTAGTCGAATCCTCAGCTGATCCTATGAATTAATAATAAACATCTTATTACTCAGTTTTGTGAATTATTCTCCACTGAATTCCACAATTAGTAATAAGTAATCAACAACCGGGCGTCTGAGCTACCCCTAAGTAAGCCCCGATTCAAATGGTGAAGTTGTATTCAACGATGATACACTAACAGTCACCGCACGAACGAGTATTTCAAAAATACAACGAACGATGAACTTATGCAAAATAGAGAAGAAAATAATAAATAATTAAAAATATTGACCAGGGTGCTGGGAGCACGGACACACGACCGACCGACCGTGTCGTGGTCAATCCCATGCCAGTTTTATATCTTAATGCATTTTTATTATTTTCCATGATTTGATGAAAATCCTCTCATTTTATGAAAACTCCTTCGTCTCGAGGAAACTCCTCGGTTTCATGGTACTTCCATAAATCCATAAAAAATAATATAAAATTAAGGAAAGGAGTATGGGGTGTGACCATTGGACAACCGGGCATGCCTTGGTCCCAACCGGCCCCACACCCACGGTTCCTTATTATTTTATTATTATTATTATTATTTCTCTAATTTCATGAAAAAACTCCTTGATTTCATGGTATTTTTGCATAAATCATCAAATAATAATAAAATACAAAACTAGTCATAAAAACCCAAGGTGACCAAACTTGTGGTACCAAAACCCCACTCAAATGTTGGGATCCATTAAAACTCCATCTTAAACAAAATTGATACAAAAACCCCAAATTTTTAAAAATTGATACAAAAACCCCAAATTTCAAAATTGGTTTCATCAAATTTTATGATGAAACCAAAATTTGGTTTCATCAAATTCTTTGGGGTTTCATCAAATTCTTTGGGGTTTCATCAAATTTTATGATGAAACCAAATTTTGGTTTCATCAACCGCGAGTTACCTTTATTTTGTTCAGGTTTTTGTGTTACTTTTGTTTTGATGGGTTTTTTGTGGATGAATAGTGACACCTTTGGGGTTATAACTCGCGGACCGAATAAAATACAATAAATTATGAAAACTTGTGGGACCGGGCCTTGGCCGGCCGGCCATGCCCTAGCTGGTCCCACACGCCCCTTTGTTTTATTATTTTATTATTAGTTTACTTGAATTCATCAAATTCCTTGATTTCATGGTATTTCTCTCAAATTAGGAAACATTCCCTCAAATCATCAAAAATACCTAAAAAATATTAAAAAATTATGAAAACTCGTGAACCAGGCCCAAGCAGTCCAGTCATGCCTCCACGGTCCCACACACCCTTGTTTTCATTATTTTAATATTTTTTGCTTCCTTGAACTCATGAAAACTCCTTTAATTCATGGAAACTCCCTAAATTCATCAAATTTCTCAAAATTCATGAATTTTTCATAAAATCATTATAAAATTAGGAAAACTCGTGGGACCGGATCCTAGCCGTCCGGCCATGCCTTCCACGGTCCCACACACCCTTGTTTTATTATTTTAATATTTTTTTCTTCCTTGAACTCATGAAAACTCCTTCAATTCATGGAAACTCCCAAAATTCATCAAATTTCTCAAAATTCATGAATTTTTCATAAAATCATCAAAATATTATAAAATTAAAGAAAAGGCACCACGGGACCGTGGTCACGACCGGCCGACCATGTCTTGACCACGGCGGTCCCACGCCTTCTCATTCCTTATTTTCATCATCTCATGGTGTTTTCCTCAGTTTCGTCGAAACCCTAATTTTGGCATATTTTCTCGAATGGATGCTCAATTGCACGCCAGAAAATATCAAAATTCTCAGGACTGAGACGCGGACGCCTTGGGGACACGAGCACGCTATCTTGACCGACCAAGATTGACTCTTTGGCTCACGGAAGCCAGTCCCATCAATTTTCACAGTTTTGACCTAATTTGCACAATTGCTCGTATTAGGTCCAAAACTCTCCCAAACACTTTGGATTTTCATGAAGTGATCGTCAGGCGGTCACGGGACAACCCAGGGCCGGTTTCATGACTCCATGGTCGGTCCCTCGCCTCGTCATAATTAATTAGGTTTTCTCACCTAAGGCTCAGACGAGTATTTTCGAATAAATGATTAAGCCAGCATTTAATCATTCTTTCACCAACAAATCGTCAACTCTTCAGGAGTTCTTCGTATTTGCTCATGTGAGCATATGTACACTACATGGTTGATCCACGGTCCCATGTAGTCGCTCCCTCCTTCGTCCCATGGTTTAAATTCTGACGAACCATGAATTGATCATCAATTGATCGAATTAGGGTTTCTGAATCCAAGGATCATCATTCCAGATTCTAACCTTAATAATTTTATGACGACTTCATGGTCATTAATTTTATTAATTATGCTCGGTTCAAAGACCAGTATTCTAATTAATCTTTTAGGTACGCTGCCAATAATCCATCAGACGAGCAACACATGCTCAGACGACCAAATATTCAACAATTCATCACATGAGCAACACTTGCTCAGATGATAAATATTTGTTCAAAACAAGGAATATTGGTTCAAAAATCAATATTCAATGATCCATCGAATGAGCAATACTTGCTCACTTCATCGTAAGAACTATATCTCTGTATCATGACATGTTCAATTTACGAGTTTCTGAAAATCATGTTCAACTCAACGGCTACATGGACTCATCGTCCCATCAAACCACGAAGTCATCAATTAACTAACAAACCACGAGACGTCAATCGTGTCACTTGGGGGGATATCACTTAGGGTTTTGGTCTGGCGGTCTACGGCATGTGTGTTCAAACACACGATGGAATGTGAGCAAGTCATGCAATCAGTTGAAGGAATTCACGAGGTAGTGGGTGGAAAATCGACCAAGTCTCCACACGTTTAGCAACTGGTTTCAAACACGATCTCCACTTCCCCACTCCTTGATTCTATCAACTGTCACACTTCATGGAATCATGGTGTCAACAATTCCAGTAATATAAATAAGTTTCTGAATCATGATTGAATCATCATCGATATCATCAATCTCACGTCTCATCGACAACACGAGATCATCAACTCATCAATTGAGCAACTACTCTCAATTGAGCAATTTTAATCATTCAGAGCTTATCGTATTCGGAATTCACACACCCACAATCTTTGATTACCATTGATTCCACACATTTCCCAGCTTCCCTCCTACAGATCAACCCATCCTCTCTTGTGACCGAATTTACTCTGGAACGGTCATTGTCTTGATTTAGGATGGAGTACTACAGATTGATCTCTCGAATCTAAAGCACCCCATTTGCAGCGGTGCATCTGTGTAAGGTTTAACATTTCGCTCGGTTTGAGGAGTCTCCTCCGTACGGTCGTCTCCTCAATTCCTTAAAAACCAGCAAATCGTTTTTCCCCATCTACATATTAGCGACCACAGTGGGAGGTCATTCTCTCGGTTGCAATCTCACAATCTCACAAGATGGTTGGTCTTAGGACTAATTCAACTAATTCAGATCAGAATATTTCAAACGGAAACGTTCCTCATGTTACACCTGGCGGCATGGAAGGTAGAGGGATCCCGACTTTGGCAGAGTTGGCTCAAATTCTAGAGGTCCATACCAGGAACATGGACCTGATGAAGGAGACGATAAACCACATCCTCGACTTTCTCATCAAATTAACATCCGAGTTAGGCGGTACCTCCGCTCCAGAAGTCTCAACACCGGGGACTGAAGCGTCATCTGACCCTCGAATCAACAGCTTCACCACATACGAGAAGCCGGTGGAACAAGAGGTCACACACTTGATCGAAAATCTATGTGAACTCCTGCACTTCTCCAGGGATCAGCGCACAAACACATTTTCATAATTCAACCAGATATCATCCAGCGTGAAAATAACGCCGCCAACGCCATCAGTTGAAGAAGTCTCCCTAGTGCCCGAGCATTCGATCGACAACATCTCTTTTGGAGAAGAAGATCGCATGACGGATGAAGGACACAATCGAGCATTGTATGTCACTGGTTTCATCAAGGGCACCGAATTTAGAAGAGCTCTTGTTGACACCGGTGCTTCTACCAACATTGTCACCATGAAGACTCTCAGGATGGCCAGGTTCCCACAAGGTAAAATCGTTTGCTATCCCATCCTAATGACAGGATTTGAAGGAAGTCAAAGCCATACATATGGATATGCATACATAGATTTGAGGGTGGGGCCGATTCGGTCGAAAGCGAAGTTTCATGTGATCGAGCAAGAACCTGACTACCATATAATACTGGGACGCCCATGGCTCCATGATAATAAGGTGGTTCCCTCAACATACCATCAATGCATGAAGTCCCTGCTCGACAACAAGATCGTTCGCATTCCGGCTTCATCATCTCCTTATGCTCTCGTCTATGATACTGAGTTCCTTGAATCTCAAAAAGGCATCCCGGAACCTCCAAGCAGGATTCACAGTACTCCACTTCCAAGATGGAAGACTATCGAGAAGGATGATAACGATCTGTCATCCTCAGCTGCTAAAGTGATCA
The DNA here is from genome assembly GCF_003573695.1 of Papaver somniferum. NCBI lineage: Eukaryota > Viridiplantae > Streptophyta > Magnoliopsida > Ranunculales > Papaveraceae > Papaver > Papaver somniferum. The sequence goes on from NC_039362.1 coordinate 63,613,890, forward strand.
AGTCACTTACTACACCTGCTAAATGCCATAATGATCAAGTCTCAACTCCAGGGACAAACTTCACGACCGATCGAGACGTAAAAGGGAGAGTCATTTATCGCCGACGGAAAGATTAGCAATTAATCGGAGAGAAAGATGAAAATTCTCCCCACCATGAAGAATCGTGTCAGAGTGAGCAATCACTTGAAGAAGTCCAAGATGCCCCACGACAACTACAGGACGACACTGACTCTACCACTGACGATCTTGAAACAATCAACATTGGGGATGAAGACGATCCAAGGCCAATCCTGATCAGTTCAGCGCTATCACCATAGGAGCGGACCGAGCTGGTGAAATTATTAAAAGAATATCAAGATGTCTTCGCCTGGACGTACGAAGAAATGCCGGGTCTGGATGACAAAATCGTTACCCATCACCTGCACATCGTCCCTGGTTCCAAAGTTGTCACACAACCGCCCAGACAATTTAGACACGAAGTCGAGGAGCAAATCAAGGTCGAAATCTAGAAACTGTTGGAAGCAGGGTTCATCAAACCTATTCTTCATCCAACGTGGCTAGCAAATGTGGTACCTGTTAAGAAGAAAAATGGTCAAATCAGATGTTGTGTCGACTTCAGGAACTTGAATAAATGTTTTCCGAAGGATGATTTTCCTCTACCCAACATTGACATGCTCATCGATGCAACTAGCGGTCACGGTATGTTCTCATTCATGGACGGCTATAGTGGGTACAACCAGATCAAGATGTATGAACATGACGCCAACAAGACTGCGTTCCGTACTCCCATTGGGAATTTTCACTACACCGTGATGACCTTTGGATCAAAGAATGCTGATGCCACCTATCAGCGAGCCATGACTGCCATATTCCACGACATGATGCACAAGCAAGTAGAAGACTATGTTGATGATGTGGTGGTAAAATCGAAGACTCGAGCATCTCATCTCGAAGTTCTAAGGAAGGTGTTCGAAAGGTGCAGAGAATACAAATTAAAAATGAATCCTTTAAAGTGCGCATTCAGAGTTTCTTCCAGGAAATTCTTAGGATTCCTGGTCACGGCTGAAGGGCTCAAAGTCGACCCCGACAAGGCAAAAGCTATTACCACCATACCTCCTCCACGTACCGTGAAGGAACTACAGATCTTTATGGGCAAGATAAATTATATTCGATGCTTCATTCCTGGATTAGCTCAACTCATTGCTTCGTTCACGCCTCTGCTGAAGAAATGAGCAAGCTTCACCTGGACAGCTGTTCAACAAGAAGCTTTCCATAAAATACAACAAATATTATTATCACCGGCCGTCATGAGGTTTCCAGTGCAGGGACGAGCTATGATTCTTTACACAGCCTCCAGTGACGTCTCCATCGGCGAACTCCTCGCTCAGGAAGATGACGAAGGCGTCGAACAACTAATTTACTACTTCAGCCGTACAATGAGAGATGCTCAACTCCGATACCCAAAGGCCGAAAGGGCATGCCTGGCATTGGTACATGCAATCCAGAAGTTCAGAAATTACTTACTATCTAAAAGGGTCGTGCTCATCTCCAAAGCTGATCCCATAAAGTTCTTGCTATCAAAACCAGCCTTGATAGGAAGACCAGCGAAGTGGCTACTCCAGATGTCAGAATTTGACATAGCTTGCACGCTGCCTAAATCCATCAAAGGTCAAGCGGTCACAGACTTTCTCGCCGCTTTTCCAGGGGAAGACGCAACAACATTACATGAAGAAGTACCCGGCGAATTCCCAGACATCTTGGTCATCAAGGAAGAAACATGGCTTCTATACTTTGATGGATCTGCCACCCCTATTAGTGACACTGTAGGAGCGGGCATAGTGTTGGTGTCTCCATCTGGTGAAGTTTTCTCACATTCGTTCAAGTTGGATTTCCACTGCACCAACAACTCAGCGGAATATGAAGCCTTCCTATTAGGATTATCCTTGGCCAAGCAAGCAGGAGCAACACACCTCGAGATAAGGGGAGATTCAAAATTATTGGTCATCCAGATTAATGGAACGTATTCTCTCAAAGAAATCACACTTGCTCCGTTCAGAACCGAAGCTCAGCGACTATTGACCTATTTTGCTGATGCAACGATCGTCCATACTGAACGGACTAACAACAGACATGCTGATTGCCTAGAAACTCTCGCCTCCAAGATGCAATTCGAAGGAGCACAGAAAACGATCACTGTACAGAGACGTACGGTATCATCGACTTGGCTCACTCAGATCGAAGATATTCCAGCAAACGATTGGCGAGAACCCATCATTCATGAATTGAGCAGCTCTATTTCAGAAGGCCAAGTCAGCCTCAAGGAATTGAAAAACTACTTCTTGCTTCATGGAGGGCTATACTATCGAAACCCTGATGGATCTCTATCACGATGTCTTGGGAGCGACGAAGCGGAAGAACATCTCAAGCGCATATATGAGGAAGTCTGTGGGAAAACGTTAGTGGTAACACTTTACAGAAAGCTTCAAAGAATGGGGTACTGCTAGCCATCCATGGAGACTCAATCGAGAGCTTTACAAGGATCTTGTCCTGATTGCCAAATACCTCCTCATCACTTGGAGGTTTTGACGATCCACCACACTGGGGACTGGAGGGAGCCTTACATCAAATACCTCCGGGACAACGAACTACCACTGGAAAAGAAGCAAGCAGTTAAACTCATTCAGAAAGCTAAGAGATTTGTCCATATCGATGGGATCTTATACCGCAAAAGCTTTGGTGGAAATTTACTAAGGTGCTTAGACGAACATGAAATCCCTACAATCCTGAACGAAGTACATGATGGAGAACATCAAGGAAAGAATAAACTATTTCTTCAAATTCATGAGAAATATTATTGGCCAACCATGGAAGATGATGCAGCCGCACACGTTCAGAGGTGTCACCAATGCCAAACTCATGGTAATCTCATCCACACTCCTTGTCTCCCATTGAATTATGTGAATAGTCTGTGGCCTTTCTACAACTGGGGACTAGATATCATTGGGAAGATCAATACAACATCTTCAAAATAACATGAATACATCATCACTGCGACAGAGTACTTCACCAAGTGGGTCGAAGCTATTCCTCTTCGAAGCACAACTGGAGTTACGATTGCCGCCTTCATCAAAGAGCACATAATATGCAGATTCGGAGTTCCTAAGCATATCATCACAGATAACGGAACTCCTTTTGACAATCAAGATATTGAGAAGATGCTCAATAAATATGGGATCAAACAAATCTTCTCCACGCCTTACTATCCACAAGGAAATGGTCAAGCAGAAAGTACCAACAAGACTTTGGTCAGGATTATCAGTCGGACGATTCATGACAATCCTAGAACATTTCAAGTAGGAGATTTGGTATTAAAGACGGCAAAGCACATTCAATAAGACATGTCCGCTCCTAAGTTCTCTCCTAAACGGGAAGGGCCATATGTTGTTATCAAAACAGTGTCTTGCGGATACTACAAAATTTTAGCAATCAATGGAGGAAAGGAAGGAAACATCATCAACGGAAAATGGCTCAAAGCTTATTATGCTTGATCCATGAAACGAACTACCTCTTCATCATTTCAAGCATTTTCAAAAATGTAATTTCATTCCTCCAAAGAGCATAAGAATGCTCCTTTGTTCATTAAACATTTCATAAATGAGCAAAATTCGTTCATACCATGATCAACTGTTTCACCTAACTAGAAACTCAGATTTACTCAAAAAACAACAACCAAAAATGCTCACTCAGAGCAAACCATCTAGCAACGGATAATCCCTGTAAGAAGCCTCGTCAAGCTTCTTCTGAAAAATCTTGGTCTTTGCCTTCAAGTCTTCGACTGCTTTCTCAACCCTTACCGACTCCAGAGCCAGTATCTTCTCCTCATCCAGTAAAGCTGCATTCATGGAAATTACATCAGCAGCCTCTGCTTCCTTATGAAGCTTGATTATCTCAAGACGACGATAGAGCCAGCTTACATTGAATCGCAATATCTCACAATTCGAGATCATTTCATCCCATTGGTGCAGCTCATGGTTTTTGACGTCTCGCAAGTGCATCTGATTCATTTCCTCAATGATCGGCAATAAACCCGCTACCGTGGTTAAAAGGGTTGGAAGAAAACCTTTCCACACTTCTGTGGTGGCAATGTGACCATACTTCTTCCAGATATTGGTGTACAGAGATACATGACATTTGGGAACCACGAATCCGCCGACCATTTCATTGTCTGGGAAGGTATTAATCAATGGGGCTTTGAATAAAAGTCCAGCGGTTGGGTATTCACGAGCATGGACACCGTCTCCGGTCTCCACGGATCCTACAGAATCTTCACATGCCTGGTTACTGCTTTCCTCAACCTCAACCACGGTCACAGACTTTCCATTCTTTCTTAGTCTAGCATCGACGACGACACGGACATCCTCCTACGATGAAACGAAGAAGTGTTAATCCCGGGACTCAGTATAATCTCAGGAGTCATAGGTTTACTTACAGACGATCCAGCTTCAGCACGAGCCGATCCATACCGGGCAGGAGCTCTAACAGTCCGCTTAGGCCTTGCATTATGAGGAGTAGCATTCTTCTTACAGTCCTACGACAAATCATTCTCTTTTGATCAACAATCTCGATTGAGCAAAGACAAGAAAGGAGAAGAAGAAGAAGTACACAACTTACTGAGATAGACGATGCTATTTCACGCTTCGACTGAAGATCATCTTGAGAAGAAATGATATTGCTCGACATGGCGGCAAGAGGGTAGGATCAAAACTTCTCTGCACGATGAAGCTAACTCAGGAATGGAAGAAATATTTGCGTGGATAATGTATTTGGAGTCTTGAAGATATATATATGAGGCCATAGTCATACAGTCAACTCAATTACGAGTTTTAATGAAACCCTAGGCTTCAAGGATCGATACCAAAGACGCGGAGGAAAATAACACACTGGGGACTGAACATCACGGTCAAAGGATGGGCCACGCGGCCTTGTACACGTCATGAATTCTCATCCGTGTTATGTTACTTCTCGTGAAATCGACAAGTCATGATGAATTTGGATATATGGACATTGGTCCATGTCATGGATAAGAGGAAACCGACGATTAACAAAATGTTCATCATTCAGAGAAAAGTCTAATTGAAGTAAAGTCTTTAAACAGTCAAAAGAAAGATATCCACTATGAAGGCTAAAAAGGGAACGCTCTACCATATACCAGAAGATGGAAGTAAAACTACTCGTCGAACTCATCCGAAATGTCAGCTTCATCGTCACTGCCCTTATCGGAATCATCTTCTTCAGAGTTACTGTCAGGATCATTGGTGAAGTCCGGTGGACGGAAGATAACATCATCATCTGAATCCGAATTATCTTCTGCCGCAGCTTCAACTTCAATTTTCTTCATCGTCCTCCGATGTTCTCTTTCATATCGATCAGGCTTAATGTAACGCTCGGATGGTTCCCATGTGATCTCTCCTTCGGAAGCATCAGCATCAGAATCAGAAGGCACCCCATCCAAGAATTGACGCTTCTCCTCAACCCTCTGTCTCTTACGCCGGATGCGATCTTTTTCACGTTGACGGGCATCCTCCTTTTTGTCTTCAGCTCTTTTCTTTTCGAGTTCAGCAAAAGAGACTCTTCGCTTACCCAAAGGAACATTAGTCTTTGCCCCTTCCTGGGTAACCCTAGCCTTCGATTTCGCTACAGGAGCGTCGGAATCCTCATCAGAAGAGCCAGAGGAAGAAGAGGAATACCAGTAATCATAATTGTTGTTATTGTTGGTCGACATTTTTCGGAAGATCAAAGATTACTACTATGTAAACAAACCAACATCAGCAAAAAACGGTAACTCTTAACTCTTACCTTTTATACTTCCACTAACAATAGTGATAGTAATGCTAGAGTTAACACCTCAAAATCGTTCGTCTCTTCGAAAACTGCAAAAAACGAACGAAGCTTTATTAATTTCGAAACTGATTTTTCATAAAATCACGGACACAATTTTCATAAATGCGAACATTCATACAACTTATCTATGAAGTTCATAACAATAAAATATTTCATCATAAATATATTGTCTATCTTCGAAGGTTCCTCAAAACCCACGTTTCTGATTTTTCGAAAAAACAACAATTAATGCAACTTGCATATATAAATTCTCAAAGAATTTTATCTAATGAAAAAAAATTCATGCAAATAAAATATACCATCATATTTTACACAATATATGTCACGGCTACATATAAAAAAAAATTATTTTTCCTTCGTATCGTCGTTATTTGTCTTTAAAACGAAGGTTTATTTCAAAAAATATTGTGAAATCTCACATCTCATACATATGATAAAGTTTTGTATTTACATGAAAGCTCATAAGAAAAATTTTATCACTGGACACAAGTTCATCATACATATTTTCCTTCCTGTCATCATTATTTGTCTTTAAAACGAAAGATTATTCCGATTTCATGAAAGTTCACTTCTTTTATGATGAAACCTTGGTATACATGAAAGCTCATACACTAAGTTTTATCACTGGACCTAGGTTCATATTAAAAAAAAATCTCTCCTAAATCAGGGATTATAGTTAGTTTTCAAAACTAACGATCGAACGAACATACGTTTTCAAAAAACAAGGGTTTTTTCATAAAACTCACACTAATATACACACATGTATATAAATTCATCATGATCAACGCATGAACAACTCATGAGGATCATAAACATCAGCAAACAAAAATAAAATAAAAACGTACCTGGGAGCGCCGACCGGAAATTGGCCGACGACGGCAACGACGGCGACCGACGTCGGCAGGTGGTGGTCTGGCGGCGGGGGGAAAACTCTCCTTCCCTGGTGTGAAGGTGATGAAGGTGCTGGTCGTGTGTGAGGAAAAAAAAAAGAGGATTAATCCCTTTTATATCAATTTTATTTCCAAAACCTAATTTTCTAAGGATTTCCTTATTGGACCCGACCCGCGAATCCTAACCGACCACGGACTCGTCATCCAAACCAGCGGTTCAACACCAATTTATGCTCATCAAAAGATGCTCCAATAATGACATTGAAGCCTTCATCAAGTCGTGGTTTCCTCATGCTCTCTAAATCCGGTAACGTCTCAACTTACGACTAAGTTCAATTACTGGTATTATTATTTATGGACGGAAAACACCATTTAATGCTGACTAAGGAACACAGCTTTCCTCAGTAAGCAGGGGAATTAATGTAGATGGTGGATTTTCGACAAAGGCTAAATTCGTAAACTCATAATTATACGAAACTCAGATTCAGCAATCGGACGTGAGTATCGAGACACGAGTCTCTCATCGAATTCTCAACGGAGAGTACTTTCTCTCAGAGTACATGTAGATATGTAGTCTCACAACTGGACAACGGCATATTTCATGAATACTGAATACTTTCAGTGATTATTTCTATATAGCATCACGAGATGGACATCTCCTAGACAACTTGCTCTGCTAGTATAGAGCGATAACATCTTCAAGAACAAACAACGAGTTTACCCTGACTATATAAAGGATATGAATTACCGACAAGATCATATCGGGATAATTAATGCTCCTAGACAGCTTGCTCTGCTAGTATAAAGCCACAAAGTTAATTATTCCTAATTAAGATTGATTCTGCAGTGACATTCAATACTGAATTCCCAGAATAATCTATTATTGCTCCTATTCCATGTCCGAATCCACGACTGGTCCCATGGAATGGCAATAACAATTTGCTCATATTCCATGGTCGAATCCACGACTGGTCCCATGGAATGGCGATAACAATTGTTCTGATTCTATGATCGAATCCACAGCTTGATCTCATAGAATAACAATAACTATATTATCTCATTACTCTGATTTCATGATCGAATTCACAACTGGTCTCATAAATGGTAATAAATAAACCTTAATTACTCCGATTCTATGGTCGAATCTACGATCCCATGGAATGGTAATGCTCACTTTATTATTCTGAATTCGTAGTCGAATCCTCAGCTGATCCTATGAATTAATAATAAACATCTTATTACTTAGTTTTGTGAATTATTCTCCACTGAATTCCACAATTAGTAATAAATAATCAACAACTGGGCGTCTGAGCTACCCCTAAGTAAGCCCCGATTCAAATGGTGAAGGTGTATTCAACGATGATACACTAACAGTCACCGCACGAACGAGTATTTCAAAATACAACGAAACGATGAACTTATGCAAAATAAAGAAGAAAATAATAAATAATTAAAAATATTGACCAGGGTGCTGGGAGCATGGACACACGACCGACCGACCGTGTCGTGGTCAATCCCACGCCAGTTTTATATTTTAACGCATTTTTATTATTTTCCATGATTTGATGAAAATCCTCTCATTTTATCAAATCTCCTTCGTCTCGAAGAAACTCCTCGGTTTCATGGTACTTCCATAAATCCATAAAAAATAATATAAAATTAAGGAAAGGAGTGTGGGGCGTGACCATTCGCCAACCGGCCATGCCTTGGTCCCAACCGGCCCCACACCCACGGTTCCTTATTATTTTATTATTATTATTATTATTTCTCTAATTTCATGAAAAAACTCCTTGATTTCATGGTATTTTTGCATAAATCATCAAATAATAATAAAATAAAATAAATTATGAAAACTTGTGGGACCAGGCCTTGGCCGGCCTCCATGCCCTAGCCGGTCCCACACGCCCCTTTGTTTTATTATTTTATTATTAGTTTTCCTTGAATTCATCAAATTCCTTGATTTCATGGTATTTCTCTCAAATTAGGAAAAATTCCCTCAAATCATCAAAAATACCTAAAAAATATTAAAAAATTATGAAAACTCGTGGGACCGGGCCCAAGCCGGCCGGTCATACCTCCACGGTCCTACACGCCCTTGTTTTCATTATTTTAATATTTTTTGCTTCCTTGAACTCATGAAAACTCCTTCAATTCATGGAAACTCCCTAAATTCATCAAATTTCTCAAAATTCATGAGTTTTTCATAAAATCATTATAAAATTAGGGAAACTCGTGGGACCGGGCCCTAGCCGGTCGGCCATGCCTTACATGGTCCCACACACCCTTGTTTTATTATTTTAATATTTTTTACTTCCTTGAACTCATGAAAACTCCTTCAATTCATGGAAACTCCCAAAATTCATCAAATTTCTCAAAATTCGTGAATTTTTCATAAAATCATCAAAATATTATAAAATTAAGGAAAAGGCACCACGGGATCGTGGTCATGACCAGCCGACCATTCCTTGACCATGGAGGTCCCACGCCTCCTCATTCCTTATTTTATAATTATTTTTCATCATCTCATGCTGTTTTCCTCAGTTTCGTCGAAACCCTAATTTTGGCATATTTTCTCGAATGGATGCTCAATTGCACGCCAGAAAATATCAAAATTCTCAGGACTGAGACGCGGACGCCTTGGGGACTCGAGCACGCTATCTTGACGGACCAAGATTGACTCTTTGGCTCACGGAAGCCAGTCCCATCAATTTTCACAGTTTTGACCTAATTTGCACAATTTCTCGTATTAGGTTCAAAACTCTCCCAAACACTTTGGATTTTCATGAAGTGATCGTCATGCGGTCACGGGACAACCCAGGGCCGGTTTCATGACTCCATGGTCAGTCCCTCGCCTTGTCATAATTAATAAGGTTTTCTCACCTAAGGCTCAGACGAGTATTTTCGAATAAATGATTAAGCCAGCACTTAATCATTCTTTCACCAACAAATCGTCAAATCTTCAGGAGTTCTTCGTATTTGCTCACGTGAGCATATGGACACTACATGGTTGATCCACGGTCCCATGTAGTCGCTCCCCCCTTCATCCCATGGTTTAAATTCTGACGAACCATGGATTGATCATCAATTGATCGAATTAGGGTTTCTGAATCCAAGGATCATCATTCCAGATTCTAACCTTAATAATTTTATGCGACTTCATGGTCATTAATTTTATTAATTATGCTCGGTTCAATGACCAGTATTCTAATTAATATTTTAGGTACGCTGCCAATAATCTATCAGACGAGCAACACATGCTCAGACGACCAAATATTCAACAATTCATCACATGAGCAACACTTGCTCAGATGATAAATATTTTTTCAAACCAAGGAATATTGGTTCAACAATCAATATTCAACGATCCATCGAATGAGCAATACTTGCTCACTTCATCGTAAGAACTATATCTCTGTCTAATGACATGTTCAATTCACGAGTTTCAGAACATCATGTTTAACTCAACGACTACATGGACTCATCGTACCATCAAACCACGAAGTCATCAATTGACTAACAAACTACGAGACGTCAATCGTGTGACTTGGGGGGATATCACTTAGGGTTTTGGTCTGACGGTCTACGGCATGTGTGTTCAAACACACGATGGAATGTGAGCAAGTCGTGCAATCAGTTGAAGGAATTCACGAGGTAGTGGGTGGAAAATCGACCAAGTCTCCACACGTTGAGCAACTGGTTTCAAACACGATCTCCACTTCCCCACTCCTTGATTCTATCAACTGTCACACTTCATGGATCATGGTGTCTACAATTCCAGCAATATAAATAAGTCTCTGAATCATGATTGAATCATCATCGGTATCATCAATCTCACGTCTCATGATAACACGAGATCATCAACTCATCATTGAGCAACTACTCTCAATTGAGCAATTTTAATCATTCAGAGCTTATCTTATTTGGAATTCATACACCCACAATCTTTGATTACCATCGATTCCACACATTTCCCAGCTTCCCTCCTACAGATCAACCCATCCTCTCTTGTGACCGAATTTACTCTGGAACGGTCATTGTCTTGATTTAGGCCGGAGTATTACAGATTGATCTCTCGAATCTAAAGCACCCCCTTTGCAGCGGTGCATCTGTGTGAGGTTTAACATTTCGCTCGGTTTGAGGAGTCTCCTCCGTACGGTCGTCTCCTCAATTCCTTAAAAACCAGCAAATCGTTTTTCCCCATCTACACGTGGCAGAGTGGCATGTTGGTATGCCGATCAATATGTTGTTGTGGTAAGGCGCGTTTGGCTTGCCAGTTAGTATGGTGGCGCGACAGGGTGCGTTTGGCCTTTAATGTATGGTGGAAAGTTTGGAGAGACTTGATTGGCCGAGGAAAGGGGCCGGCCAAACATAAGGAGCGGCTACACTTCTGGTGAAATTGTGGCGGCTTTAGAGCGACCTGATTGGTCGATTAAAAGAGGGCCGTCAAAGCATGGGCGTGGCTACACTTCTGGTGAGAGTGTGGCGGCTTTAGAGCGACCTGATTGGTCGATGAGAAGTGGGGCCGGAAAGTATGGGCCCAACCACAACTTATGTGTGCGTGGATAATTTGAGGCGACACGATTGGTCGAGAGAAATAACGCCGGTTTAGGAAGGGGCGTGTCCAATGGCAAGTGGCGCCAGTTGGCCTAAGGCATGGCCACGCCTCCCTTTGTTATTGCGGCTCCTTGTTTTCTGATTCTGGGCAAGGTTTTGCACCTGCTAATCCATGGCGGATTGATTACCTAGTTCGCCTAGGCTTAATTTCGACAAGCAAGGTCTGATATACTGCGGGAGGCGCAAAACCCTAACTTCTGCAAGTTAGTCAGGGAAATTGATTGAACTCTATGTGTTGACACAGAGTTCTTTTAAGTTCATTGCCAGAGAGCAGCATACTTTTCTGATTGAATACCTTATGCAAAGACCTTATCCTTGATATTTGGAAATTCGTGCTACTCTGCTGCGGGCGAACACAAATCGTCATGCCATATCAACATTAAGGGTTCATCCGGAGAACATAGCATAGAAGGCATTCAAAGGAACTTATATTAAGTGAATATAGGCGAGCTGCCGAAATTTACAGAACATCTGGGATGGTTGTTACATTCTCCAGTCTGGATAAATTTCATGTAAGCATATTGAACGGCTCAATAAATATGTCGGTGGAGAGGTTAGCACTCACGACACCATTTCCTTACAGAGCGACGTCACATCAGATGCAAGGTTTTACGATTTCAACCCTAAGCTAAAAACCACCATCAACAGATGTATAGGAAAAATACACAGGAGAAATTCATGAGGATTAGTTGTTGAATGCGGTGTCACGGGAGTAAGTATGATAATGGAAGGGGAGCAGTAGGAGGAGGAGGTTTATGGGTTTGGTAATGTCCTTGCACTATTTTATCCTAATCTATTTTAGTTATTTATGAAATTAGAGATGAATAGTTGAGTACCATCACCTTACATCAGTTAATATACACTTGAATGACAATTTTGTTCCATGAGATTGTGTTAATGGTCAGGTTGTTTAGCTCTGTCCTCAGTGGTTCATACGTTTAAGTCCAAATTAGCTTCGTGGAAGAAGAGTTTCCCCACAAGGGCAGGTCGAAACTCCCTGATCAACAATGTGCTCCCAATTCTGGTGTTTCACTATATACCAAGCACCCATTTCAGTGATAAATTTCTTCATTAAAGAGTTGCACTTGGTTAAGTGGGAAAGATTGTGCCAACCTATCAACATGTGTGTATTAGAAATAAAAAGCCTAAGAATGATAAAAACAGCTCTCTTAGCAAACTGAGGACGAAGGTTTGACGAGGATTCTTAATCTTTTTTCTTAAAACTGTAATCTATTACTTCCTCCTTTCCTATACATGTTCTCTTTTACTCTTTCTCTCATGATTGTTTCTTCTGAATTATGATATTTTGGTTTCTTTCATTATTCTTTTGTTTAATGCTTTTGATTGTTTTGTTATTTCGCAGGTAATTCCTTAATCTTATGGTGGTGCATTTTTCGCAGGTAATTCCTTAATTAGGTGATCCCCTAGCCTGATGTCTCTAGCAGCAGTGTTACCTATATACCTAGGTGATGAGTAAGTGGTAATTATACAGAATTGCAGTGCTACCTTAAATTTTCCTCAGGTGTTCGGCTTTGTTCTCGGGCTCATGCTTTTCCAATTCTGATGCACGATATTCAAACTTCTTCCTTTGAGTATCCAATTCTTTGCGGTGATATCATGTTCTATATTTTTCACTCTCATAAATAGAAAGCAAGCACAAGTTGTTATGAGCTCTCATTATGAAAGACCCTTTTGGAGTTAACAGAACATGCCGCTGATTGTTGTATTTTTAGATATGCAGTTCTACAATTATATGGACTCTTATAAGTTTAATAATTTATATATTGAAAAAGGGCAGGTTCCTTTCTCAGACTTCAAACTTTGGCTCCATATCGGCTCTTGGTGCAATGGTTGGAGCCATCACGAGTGGGTCAATTGCTGATTTCATTGGTCGAAAAAGGGTAAGAATGACAAGGCTCTAATAGTCGAGACATTTATCTGTCTACTTTGTTAGGTTCTGCCGGTAGTATGATCATCCAACAGGGTAATAATTCTTTCATTTGATTTCCTAGGGAAAGAAAATGAGAATGTGCCGGTAGACTTCTTAAAGGTTTTCAGTAAAGAAAATGAGACTGTGCCGGTAGAATTTGCTTTCCATCTTCCTGCGGGATAAAATATTTTGCAGTATTCAGTTGCACTAATTAAGCTTCACTTTGTAGATTCGTGATGTCGCAATGGTTTTCATCTTATTTCTCTATTTCGACATTTTTACAGGTCATTGACATTTGGATTCATGGATCAGTTGTGGGAAATGTAATTACGCAATTGTAAAACCTCAACGAAAAATGAAACATGTATTGTTTTTGTCTTAATTCATTGATAATGAATTTCATAGGGTATAAGCCCTGGAAAATGATACCTTGGTACATTAAAGGGAAATTGTACGATTTAGGTTATGATTTTTATTGTTTCGGTTTTGTAGTCTTGGTGAGAATGGAACTTAGGACCTTTGAGTCTCTAAGGGCACTTGCTCATTTTTTTATGAGTGAATGGAATATGACCTTTAGTTCTACATAGGGTATAACTAAAGAGAAGCTCCACTATTTAACTATGCCATTGTGGATAGTTAGACAAACAATGTGGGTGGAACGGGTGGGGCAAACAATACTTGTTTTCACTAAGGCTTGGGATTAAGGCTCGGGCTCGTTCTTAAGCCGTGGACATTGGTAAACCAAGACTTATCTTTTTGACAAAAATTCTTTTGAATTATTTCCTTAAATGTTTTAAAAGCAAAATAAATTTTGTCTTAAATGTGGGGGGCGTGTGACCTGAGATTTTATTTTCTTACTAAAAATATTTCATAACGTTTTTATGTGCATAAATGACGACATTATTTCTTACCGTTTTTGATTGTTTTGTGACCGATTTATGTCGACATCATGCAACATAATTTCGCACATTAATGTGCATTGATTTCACCCTCTCCGTTTCCCTATAAAAAGAACTCGAATCCTTCATTCCAAAGTGTGTCCAGAAGAAGCTACTATCCTTCTTCTTTTCGTCTCTCTCCTCTGTGTGGTTTTTTCTTTTCTTATGTGCCGTTGTTGTTGAGTTCGTAAGAGTGGGCAAGTACTGTAGTGCTAACAGTGCTTGCAACGGGCAGTTTTATCCTGGATACGACTTGACCACAGGATATAGGCATCACTCATTCTTGAGGCGTACCGGTCAACTATCGTGTTAAGAACAGTGTGTAGCACACGTGACTCTGTCCTCTGTTTGTTGTCCATTGAGTGTTTATTTAAGCTTTCCATAAATTTACTTCTAACATTTTTCTTTGAGTATTTTATTGTTACAGTTGCAACAATCTTAACACGATAGTTATTTTCTATCTGTAACAATGGGTAAGAACGATGTTGAAAGGCCTACAAAATTTTCTGGGAAATACTTTAAGAGGTGGCAGTCGAAAATTTTATTTTTTCTGAGTTACCATGAGATGGATTCTTATGTTCTGAAACCTTTTGATGAATCCTTGAATGATGCTGGTCGTGAGTCTGTTTTAGAAGAATGGAAGAGGAATAACTACACGGCTAAAAATCATATTCTGAACTGTTTAGAAGATGCTTTTTATGACTTTTACAATGTTAAGGAGAACTTTGATGCTTTTGATTTATGGGAAGCTTTGGAGGAAAAATACCAGGATGAAACTGCTGGAAGTAAGAAATTCTTGGTAGCTAGGTTCATGGAATTTAAAATGTCGAATGATAAATCTGTGGTTGATCAATTCCTTTAATTCCAGCAAACTATCAATGAAATTCTTGCGGAAGGTATGGTGATTGATGAAACTTTTCAAGTGTCTGTTGTCATTGAGAAATTTCCTTCTTCCTGGTCTGAGTACAAGAAGAAACTGAGACATGAAACTGGTGAAGTCACTATGGTTGATTTGGGTAAGAAGATTCAAGTTGAAGAATTGTTGTGCTCCAAGGACAAAAATGTGTCTTCTGCAAGGGACATGGTTAACAAAGCTCATGTGATTGAATACAAAGGTTCCAATGCTGAATAGGTGACACGAACCGAAACAACTCCAAGAAACCTCCAGGCAAGAAAAGTATGTTTCAGAAACCAAAATCTAGCATTAATAAAATTAAGGGTGATTGCTATGCTTGTGGAGTCCCTGGACATATGGTGGTTCACTGTAGAAACCGTAAGAACCTTAAAAAGAAAAATAATGCTAATTTGGTTGAAAACAACAAAGATGAATTTTCTGGCACGGTGTCTGAAGTAAATTTGGTAACCAATGTGAGAGACTGGTGGGTAGACTTTGGGTCTACCAAACATGTCTGTGGAAACATAGATATGTTCACCTCCTACAATAAGGTAGGGGAAAGAGATAAACTCTATATGGGTAACTCATCTGCAGCTGCGGTTGTAGGAAAATGCAAAGTTGGGCTCAAGATCACTTCTGGCAAGACTCTCACATTGAATGAAGTTCCTCATGTTCCGGACATCTGCAAAATCTTGTTTCTTGTGGTGTTTTAGATTATAAGGGTTTCAAAATTGTAATAGAATTTGGGAAATGTGTTGTAACTAAGGGTAAGGATTATGTAGGGCAGGGTTATAAGACTGAGGGTCTGTATAAGCTTAATGTAAACTCTGCTATAATGAATAAGAATGATTCTTCTGTTTATGTTTGTGAGTCTTTGAATGTTTGGCATGGTAGACTTGTACATATAAATTATAATTCAATGCATGAACTAGCTAATGTAGGCTGCATACCTAAATTTAGTTTGGAAAAGGAACACAAATGTGAAATATGCGTAGAATCAAAGTATGCTATAAAACCTTTTAGCAAAAATGTTCATAGAAATTCTCTTAGAATTAATTAATTCAGACCTAATTGACATGAAATCGGTTCAAACTAGAGGTGGTAAGAAATGGTTTGTTACTTTTATAGACGACTGTACAAGGTATTGTCATATATATTTGCTTAGAGGTAAGGATGATGCCTTAGAAGCCTTTAAGATGTATAAACTAGAAGTTGAAAACCAATTGAATACCACCATTAAAACCATTAGGTATGACCGTGGTGGTGAGTACAGAATTCCGATCGGAGATTTTTGTGTAGAACATGGCATAATACACGAAGTTACCCCTCCTTAGTCACCTCAATCTAATGGTGTAGCTGAACGTAAGAACCGTACCCTTAAGGAGATGATGAATGCCATGTTAATTGGTTTAGTATTACCTTCGAACTTGTGGGGGGAAGCTGTCCTCTCAGCCTGGTATATCCTAAATAGAGTACCCTTTAAAGGATCAGATAAAACTCCATATGAATTGTGGAAAGGTAAATGACCTTCTTTTGCATACTTCAAAGTGTGGGGGTGTTTGGATAAGGTTCAAATCCCTAAACCTAAAACAACCAAGATAGGACCCAAAACTGTTGACTGTGTCTTCATAGGATATCCTGAGCATACTCCTACATATAGATTTATAGGTGTGAGTTCTGAAATTTCTGAAATTGGTGTGAATACTATTATGGAGTCTAGGGATGTTGTGTTTTTTGAAAATATTTTTCCATTAAAATCTGACTCTCGTAAGAGAGGTATTGATCCCCTAGATGTCCCTTCAACCAGTCAGACTTTACCTTTAGAGGAAGATGAAGTAGAAACTGAGCCTAGGAGAAGTAAAAGGGATAGAACCAAAACCTCCTTTGGACCTGACTTCGTAACACTAGCAGAGTCTGATCCTCAAACTTATAAAGAAGCCATGACTTCTCCTGAAGCTCCATGGTGGAAAGAGTCAAGTATTAGTGAAATGGAATCCATCAAAGAGAATGATACGTGGGAGATAGTAGATTTACCTCCAGGGTGTAAGGCCATAGGATGTAAATGGATCTTCAGGAGGAAACGTAACATAGATGGAACTGTTTAAAAATACAAGGCTAGGTTAGTATCTAAAGGCTATAAACAACAAGAAGGTGTAGATTTCTTTGATACTTACTCACCCGTTACGAGAATTACTTCCAGTAGGATGTTAATTGCTATAGCTGCAGTTCATAACCTAGAGATATATCAAATGGATGTAAGGACAACTTTTCTAAATGGTGAATTAGATGAAGAAATTTACACGGAACAACCTGAGGACTTTGTAGTGAAAGGTTGTGAAAACAAAGTTTATAAACTGCAAAAATCTTTGTATAGATTGAAACAAGCACCTAAACAATGGCATGAAAAATTTGAACATGTAATGTTTTCTAGTGGTTTTAAAATCAATGAATCTGACAAGTGTGTCTATACTAAACTTGTGAATGATGCATGTGTGATTGTATGCTTGTATGTTGATGATATGTTATATTTGGTACAAACATGGATATGATTAATTCCACTAAGAGCATGCTAAATGAGAACTTTGACATGAAAGACTTAGGCCTCGCAGATGCAATCTTAGGGATGAAAATTAGAAGAAATTCTAACGGTTATAGTCTTAGTCAATCTCATTATGTTGAATCTTTGATTAGAAAATTCAATCATTTTTATTGTAAACCTTCTCATACTCCATATGATCCTTGTTGTAGACTCACAAAGAATAAGGGTAATGAAGTGTCACAACTTGAATACTGACGAGTTATAGGAAGTCTGATGTATTTGATGAACTGTACTAGGCCAAATATTGCTTATATTGTGAGTAGGTTAAGTAGGTATACTTGTAATCCAGGGCAGGAACATTGGAATGCACTTTTTAGAGTGTTGAGGTATTTGAAATACACTTTGACCTTTTGTTTAAATTATGAAGGGTACCCTGCCATCCTTGAGGGATTTTGTGATGCAAACTGGATATCGGGCTCATAGGAGTCTAAGTCTACGAGTGGATATGTTTTCACTCTAGCAGGTGGGGCTGTTTCTTGGAAGAGTTCCAAACAAAACTGCATAGCTCGATCCACTATGGAATCCGAGTTTATTGCGTTAGATAAAGTAGGAGAGGAAGCCGCTTGGCTAAGATGCTTTTAGAAGACATTCCTCTCTGGCATAGGCATGTGCCAGCTATATCTATATATTGTGATAATCAAGCTGCCATAGCTAAAGATAAAAATAGATATTATAATGGGAAGTCTATACATATTCGTAGAAGGCACGATAGCCTGAAAAAATAATCTCAAAAGGCGTTATTTCCATTGAATGGTTAAAGTCCAAGGAGAATATCACGGACCCTTTGACGAAAGGTTTGTCCAAGGAGATAGCTAATAATGCATCGAGGGGGACGGGGCTTAGGCTCATTAAATAAACTTGCCATGAAGGATACTCAACCTTGCTGACTGGAGATCCCAAGATCAAGGTTTTGAATGAGACAACTAATTTGTGGAGGGTCAGGGTAAACA
Organism: Papaver somniferum; assembly: GCF_003573695.1. Lineage (NCBI taxonomy): Eukaryota > Viridiplantae > Streptophyta > Magnoliopsida > Ranunculales > Papaveraceae > Papaver > Papaver somniferum. The sequence goes on from NC_039362.1 coordinate 63,632,607, forward strand.
CTATCAGAGAATTTCATTCTCTGCCCCTTCCCTATGGTGTAGACGTGATAGTGTGACTGCATGTGAAGGATGACTTTTAACTAAGTCTTAATGAATTCTATAATTTCAATTTAAGATTGAAGTGGGGTGTAGCAGTAAACACTCTTGATGGAACTTACCTATCTGAATGTGGAAGTGGGTCGCTTCCTATGAGGATAGAGCTGATTCTCTAGAGAATTCTGAGAAACGAGATTTGTCTAGGGCCAAAAAGGACACACGGCACGAACTTGACAACACCTAGAGAGATATCACACATGGTTATTATCGCGGATTACACCAAACGATGGCAGTTCAAGACATCACGTTTACTGTCCATCAAGTAGTTCCGACAATTTCTCACTAAGCAAAGGTTCAAGACCTCATGGACACCTCTTGCCTATAGTGGTATTTCTCGCTTTCCATTTTCTGGTTTTATCGATATTTCATTCATGTGGGGGACTGTTGGAGAAAATGAGTTTTATTGTTTCGGTTTTGTAGTCTTGGTGGGAATGGAACTTAGGACCTTTGAGTCTCTAAGGGCACTTTCTCATTTTCTTATGAGTGAATGAAATGTGACCTTTAGTTCTACATAGGGTATAACTAAAGAGGAGCTCCACTATTTAACTATGCCATTATGGATAGTTAGACAAACAATGTGGGTGGAACAGGTGGGGCAAACAATACTTGTTTTCACTAAGGCTTGGGATTAAGGCTCGGGCTCGTTCTTACGCCGTGGACATTGGTAAACCAAGACTTATCTTTTTGACAAAAATTCTTTTGAATTATTTCCTTAAATATTTTTAAAGCAAAATAAAATTTGTCTTAAATGTGGGGGGCGTGTGACCTGGGTGATTTTATTTTCTTACTAAAAATATTTCATAATGTTTTTATGTGCATAAATGACGACATTATTTCTTACCGTTTTTGATTGTTTTGCGACCGATTTATGTCGACATCATGCAACATAATTTCGCACATTAATGTGCATTGATTTCACCCTCTCCGTTTGCCTATAAAAAGAACTCGAATCCTTCATTCCAAAGTGTATCCAGAAGAAGCTATTATCCTTCTTCTTTTCGTCTCTCTCCTCTGTGTGGTTTTTTCTTTTCTTCTGTGCCATTGTTGTTGAATTCGTAAGAGTGGGCAAGTATTGTAGTGCTAACAGTGCTTGCAACGGGCAGTTTTATCCTGGATACGACTTGACCACAGGGTATTGGCATCACTCATTCTTGAGGCGTACCGGTCAACTATCGTGTTAAGGACAGCGTGTTGAACACGTGACTCTGTCCTCTGTTTGTTGTCCATTAAGTGTTTATTTAAGCTTTCCAGAAATTTACTTCTAACATTTTTCTTTGAGTATTTTATTGTTAAAGTTGCAACATAGCCTAGGTTAGCCCCTTACTAGGCCCGTTCCTGGCCAAACCCCTCCTTAATTTCTTTGATATTCTCTCGAGATGCGATATATCTACCTCCTTAATTTCTTTGATATTCTCTCGAGATGTGATATATCTACGATGTAATATCTGAAGGCCAGAACATGTACCCTTGTAAAAGTTGTCACTAGGGATATCTCGTCACTGCATGATTCAAAGCCTTAAACGTCGGCAGAAGGTTGAAACTGAGATATCACAAAAAAAACAAGACGAAAAAAAAAGGTCCCGAAAGAAGAAATTAAAAGTAACAAGCGTGCATAGAGCTTGTCTTGTATGCTAATGAGTAGGTAAAAGGCTCTCTATCATAGTTGTAACTCTGTTGGATGAGAGAAAATATGCCAGTGGGAGAGGCATTCCATGGATTTCAACCTCTGTGAAAGTCTTGTTTCTCCAGTTGTATGAATGAAAAGAGAGATTATGTATCTCATTATTGGTCCACTGATAGGATTTCAGGATTATTTGGTCCGTTCCAGGAACTGAAAGAAAATGAACCTTCCTCTCTCCATCCCATATATAAGGTAATTCAATAGTAGCTTCAGTCCAATTTTGGTCACTAGTATTACCTGTCGTACTCGAAGTATGGTTCTTCATGCCAAATAACCATAGCTTGACAACAAGACCACTCATTTTGCACAAAAGAGCTAAGCTGCCATTCATTTCTATTAGAGTGATAGAACTACCAAAGAATCTCACAATCTCCCGAGGCTGGTCAAGGATAAAATTAGGGACTCAGATCACTCTGAACTTCTCGGTACCGACATCAAAAGCAACTATCTTATCGTTATTGGGCACATTGGTCATAAAATTCATGGAGGCATAATATATAGAGCCATTCACATAAACAGAAGCTCTGTCCAAACTAATACCGTAGGGTGGGGGGACCTCATCAATCGTCTCCAATTGTCAATACCTCACAAGCAATCTCCATATGGCGGTTGTAGTCGGCATGTGTTATATACCATATAGAAAGCACTTTGTGCACTTTGGTGGCAGGGTCGAATCCAAACATACAATCCACATATTGCTTATAGCGGTTAAATTTATCTCCTTCTTCTTCTTCAAAATCTTCTAGTAACGTCGATTTGACCCACGGTGTTACTTCTCGTGTACTAACATTACAGATACTAACACCACAGTTAATGTGAGGATCGTAGAAACCAACCAAACCATTTACTGGTCCCAACATTCTATCGAAGAACGAGGCATCTATCTCCCTTATAGTGTGGAATTTTGCGGCTGATACTGAATTGCTGCTGCCTTGATCAAACATCAAGTCAGCTGTCATAAGAATCTCGGTTTCCCGTTGTCGTACCCGATCATAACTAACTCCGTCAATAATTTCTGTTGGGTTTTCTAATGATGTTGGAAAGAACATAAATAGAATTGGACGCATTCTCGATCTAGTTAAGTGTAGATTGATAAAGTGCATATCGTTTTCAATTAAGAACCGCCAATACTTGCATACGCATTTGAATCGCACAAGTGACTTCACCGGTAGTCTACTCAGTATCTCACATGCTACTATATCACCAACTAGACCAAGACTGTTGCTACTTCTACTAGTGCTAGTGTTTGAATTAACATGAACGTCTTTGTAATTGTCACCGTAATTATCATAAGATTTACCTGTGCATTTCCGCTCCTTCTTTTTCATGTTATTCAGCTGATTCTCCTTGTTGTAACTCTTTCTCATGCAGATTTTGTTATTCTTAAAGCGATTCACCAAGTTCTTATTCCTGTTCTGTCGTCGTAGATTACCACGGTGTCGGTGACTAGTTCCGAGTCCAGTAGTAGATGCGAATGCCATTCTTATTCAATTCCTTGCTTTGCACTAGATGTACAGAGACAGAAGCCAGTGTTTGCGTTTTGATAGATTACAAATATGAGCAGAATATATATGAATTTATAGGCAAAACCCTAGCTTCTCCGTCTTAACCCAAATCCAAATACAATTTCCTAATGAGAATCTCATCCGGTGTCCATTACCATTCCGCCCCCACGCTACACGTTGTTTGGAACATGTCCGTCTAGGGCTGTCCCAAATTTTTCCCGTCTCTGTCTCCACTGAAAAGAAATTGGCATGTGGTTTAGCCAAAACTAACCAAAATAACTACTTCCTCAGTTACTTTTTAATAGGCCAGTTTTTATAAATAAATATTTCAAAAAAATAGGTCAGTTTCCTAATTAGTAAAGTCAAATGTTACTTTAATTTTCTGGGACCATTTTTCTTTTAATTTCTTTTGATGACAATTATTATATGGACCATTTCACTTATTTCTTTGGCTGACAAGTGTCATCTGGACCATTTCACTTCACTTCTTTTATTGACAAGTGTCTAGAGAACCACTTTTAATAATTAGTTCTCTTAATTACCTTAATTTTCTCAAAAAAAAAACTGGTCTGTTAAAAAGTAACGGAGGGAATAGTATTTTGGTTTTTACACAAAATAAGGAAACAAAATTTAATAGCAAAATTAAAAGGAAACATATACAACTTATAAATTTTTATTTTTCATTTTTATGATGTTTTAGCTGCTCTCCAGCTCTGAAATAAAAATTAGTTCGTCCTTTGAGAAAAGACCATAAAACAATTAGTTCATGATTGTTGAATTACTCTGTCGTATGTATTGATGATGACTGTATACTGTGTGATAAGCATTTTTTTCTTTTTTTGGTTTTAGCATTAGAAGAATTAAGTCGCATCCGTTTGACAATGGAAAGTTGAAAACTAATGATTGAACTTATGTGAATTGAATCGTATCTAATTGGGAGGGTGTTCTTGGTCCATTGTAGTGTTTTTATTTTTTTTCTATTTTGCTTGTTTTTACAGCAAGTTCTGGTATTGTGTCTCCTTCCTGAGCACTCTTTGTAACCTGTAGCTTCTCACCACTTTGGTGGGAATGTTACTTTTCTTAATGCATTGCCCTTTGAGTCAATTTTTTTTTTTTTGAATCGTATCTGTTTAAACATTATTTGGTTTCAAGAGCATATGTGAACTATACAAGAAATGGATAAAGACCAACGCTTGAGGGAGTTGTAACCATACATGGAGATGAAAATCAATGCTTGAACTCGAGAAGGGACCTGTAACCATCTACAGTTGTCACTTAATTTCTTTAATGTCAATATAATCTTGATCGAAGCCATATATATTCTTTTTTTTTTTATCAATTAAATATTATTTTTCCGAGACTTAACATGGATTTTTTTTTTTGAAGCAAGACATAATATAAGTGAAGCCAAGCTTGAACAAGCACCTAAACAATTTTATTTGAACTTACAGGCTTACATATGTTTCCTTATTTTATTTTTTTTTTAACCTTAAATACGGTTTCTTTATATTGTTTAACACTCATAATACTAGTTATATTGGTTAGTATTGACTAAACCACATGTCAGTTTTTTATTAGTGGGATTGTAGTTGCAGGAAATCCTACACTACACCCCTCACAAGATTTCATTAACATTCAACTCATTTTAGATTAACAATCTTAATTTTATTGATGAATCTTTGAACAATCTTACAAGAAAAGATAAAGGAATCAAGAATAACCACTACTCTAGATTTTCTCTCTCCTATTTACTTGCTCCTTAATCAGAAAAGATCTCTCCTTTCCTTTACAACTGAACGACTATTTATAGGGAAGTATATAGTGGATGACAACTAATCTGTCCTTTATTTTCGGATGTGTCTTGCGACATTCTCGCAACCTTACAAATGTTAATCTCGCAAACTCTCTTATTTTCGCAGAATCATCACATTTTTCTCATGATTTTAGCTGACGTCGTTTATTATGTCATTTCTGAAATTGTTCTGCGGCGCTGTTGTGTTGTGTTGTTGATAATTTCGCTGAGGCATTATTGCTGCGAGATTCTGATCCTACATCTTGCCTCTTCTCATATCTTCTCTGCAAAGTAGAGAATGATGTGGGAAATGCCGCAGCTGTCCATCTCTTCATATTCTGTATTTATCACACGTATCCTTTCTTCCATCTATTTCTTGACACGTCTTCTGTAACCGCTTCTTTTCAACCGCTCACGTCTTTTCGCATTAATGGTGTTTATTTCTTCGAGTAAAAAAAATCTTCTCTATATATTCTTCTTACTCTTCTTTCCATTTTCTTTTTACTTTCTCTTCTCTTTTTACTCTCTCATCTCTGCAACTCTATTATTCTTCTGTAAGTTCTGCTACTGTAATTCTTTCCTCTTCAATATTTTTACTTTTCATCCATTCCCATACTCTATATTCAGATATGCCTCCAAGCGGTCAAAAACATGAGAAAAACTTAAAGGAAGTTCAAAAAGATCTTGCCGAGAAAGGTTTCACACTTTCTACCATTCCTGGTGAAAGTGCCAAGTCAATTCTTTCTATCAAACTTTTCTCTGATCAATCAATCATAATTTCGCTAGGTCAAATTCTCGCAGGTCTCCCCATTCCTCTTTATGACCCAGATATTCCTCTGTTCTATGAAATTCTCGCTCACTCGGGATTTTCGCGAGCTATCTTCCAATTGAGTGGGGATTGCATCCGTCTGATGCTAGAGTTTTCTAACTGTGGTGCTGGTAAAGGATATCTGTACTCCAAAGAACTTAGGGATCCTAAATTCGCAGATTTGGAGATAATTGCTGAGAAATACACAGTAGCGAGTTTCTTTGAAAATTATGAATTGATCTCCATGAAGAAAGAGAATACTCGCTGGGGTATTCGTTTGAAAAGGAAAGATAACATTGATGAAGCTAAAATACTCATGCAAGACATTGATTGGCATTCTGGTAAGAACACAACTCCTCGCCAATCCAAAGATGATAAATGGTGTGTTTTTCCCTTGATGCTAAAAGGACCTTACATTGATGGGTCAAATATTCTTCCTGAGAATCTCGCTACCTATCAACCTTGGGTATTCTCTTGGCCCGAGAAGGAGAAAGAGGTATGTTTCTTCCAGTTTCGCTCACTTTATATTTCTTTATTTGTCTTTATTCTTTTGTTTGCTGACTCTTGCGACATTCTACAGATCCAAAAACTGAAAGATAGTTATAACAGGACTGGGAAGACTAGTACCTTGTTAGCTTTTCGCTCATACACAGATGAGGTAAGAAATATTCTCTTATGATTTTAAACAGTATATTGTTGCTTCCATTTCTTATTTCTATCTGTGTGTGAAGATTATTACTGAAATAGAAGAACCTGCCAATGCTGCGAAGACTGGTGATAAAGGCAAAGGTGCTCTTCGCAGGGAAAAACCAACTGCTACTCCTTCAAAGAAAAGAAAAGTTCGTTCTTCCTCTCTTTCAAATATTCCTTCTCATGAAAATTCCGAGAATGATGAGGATGATGAGGATAATGATGACCTTGCTGCAAATAAAGATTCTTCATCTGAATCTTCTATGGCTAAGCTCTCTGGCCTCTTTTATGATTCTTTGCAAGAAATGAGAGATAGTCAATTCGCTAACACCTGTAAAGCTCTCACTACAATTTGCGATGTTCCTTTGTTGGATGGTGATAATTCTCTTCGCGGAGTTTCTAGATCAGTGACTCCCAACTTCCTGCATTCTCTTAATAGTCTGGTATGCTTTCATCCTTTTACTTATTCATTGTTGTAACTCAAAATCTCTTTCTATTTTAATACTTTTTATATTTTCTCGCAGGATGGAAAAGATTCTTTTGTTGCTGCCTCAGATCTAGAGATGATACGCGAAAATCTTGAAAAGAAGAATCTTCAATTTCGCACAAAGAATGAGGAACTGGAAGCTGAAGTCAAATGTCTTCGTGAGAAAAACAGACAACTAGAAATTGATTCTTCTTCGTATAAGAACAAAATCTCTAGTCTTCAGCAAGCTAATAATCAGCTCTATGGTAGGTTACTTTTCTCCTTTCCTTTCATTCATTCATCCAGTTATTTTATCTTATTTAATTGATCCTTTTTGCAGACTTATGGTCTTTCTGATGAAGCTACCATTCTTCGTTCATTTCTTAATGCCTTGGATAATGATACCCTTCTTGAGCGTCTTAATAAATCTTTAAATAGTTTCTCAAATGACAAAATTTCATCTCTTTCTCTGAATGAACTAAGATCCAAATTTCGCTTCTTAGAAATTGACCATAGATCTAGTTTAGGCTTAGCCAACCGATTTAAGCGTCTCTTTCTTAATTCTAAAGAGAAAATCAATGAGCTAAGAACCAAAATTAGCGGTCTCATAGATGATAAGGATCGCATCTCTGATCAAGGTGCTAAGGCTTTGGCGAAATTCCAAGAGACCCTTCTTGAAGTTCAACTTGAACGAGAAGAAGTTAACCACAAGAATACCGAACTCTGCGAAAAAAGAAAACCAAATCCGTTCTCGTCTTCTTATAAGTAATGAGGATGAATTCGCATGGGCTGCGAAAATCTTAGACGATGCCAGAAAAGATTTAGGTGTAAATGTTAGTCTCCAAGTTGAGCATACAGCCTTGATTAGAGATATGATTTCTGACAGAGAAGGTTATTAACTGTTCTCCAATACTAATCTTTTGTTTCTTATGAATTTTCATCAAGTTATTAATTGATTGCCTTTTTCTCGCAGATTCTGAAAGTAGATATCACAAAAGAATTGAGGAACTTGAAGCTGAAAAAGTGGAACTCGCAAAGAATCTTTCTTCTCGCAACAACAAGTATTCTAGATTAAAGAATCAAATCAAGATCACTGTTGCGAACTTTAAGAATGATGCTATGCATTTTCGCAATCAAACTATTCAAATGGTTTGTGATGACCATAGCATTCCTCATTCTGATTATCTTTGTCTCTTGGAGGATATCCCAAAGAACATTCCCAGTCTGATTATTTCTGATAGCGAAGCTGATGATGAAGAATGTGATGGTGACGAAGGTTCTGATGGAGATGAAAGTTCTGATGCAGACGAAGAAAGGAACAAGTATGATGAAGATGATGAAGGATCAACTAAGAAGTAATCTTTGTTTCTTTGTTTAATCTTCTGTAATACTTGTACATTTATTCCTCCTTTCTGTATATTTGCGAATTCTTTTGGTTTTCCATACTCCTTAATATATGAGTTTCTTTCATTTTGACATGCATTCATTAAAACAATTCTTCCTTGCAATATGGTTAATCAATATAATCATTAATTTTTTAATTTTTGCGTAAATCTATCATGTGGAGACAAATAACATTTTCTAATTTCATTAATTCCCATACTTTCCTTTGGTATTTGTATCCAAATGAGAGATTTTGCAGATTTTTCTTATTTTGTGCCTCAACTTCGCAGTTGTTTATCTATAATTTCGCAATCTCATGCGAAGTGAATTTTGATTCTTTTCAAAATCTCATTCCTGTGTGGTCTTATTTTTCCTTCTTAATTAAAGGTCTTATTATGCCACCTCTTGTCATTGCGACAAAATCGCAGGACGTTCTTGCACTTTCACGCAAAAACCCATTGATTTTGCCTTAACTTTTTCTTTTGTATTATAGCCTCTTCAGGAATGTTGCGACCATATGATAGGCCTAAATATTCTTGCGAAAATAAATCCCCATGACATTGTCGTCTTGCGATGAAATCGCAGGACGTCTTCGCACTTTCATGCGGAAACCCATTGATCTCGTCTTATCTTTTTCTTTTGTATTATTGCCTCTTCAGGATTGTTGCACAAATATGACAAGCCTTAATACCCTTGAGAGTAAAAAGCCTCATGACATTTGCGTCTTAAGACACTTATCAGCTCCCTAATGGAGGGTGCCGCCCTTATCTTCCCCCTGGTTGCCCCTTCAAGGAGGCGTACTTCTACCATACAAAGTTAGCTCCTCCGATCCAGTCTTAACAACAAGCAGTTTTTTTCACAGCCTCTTATCCCTTTTACATATAGGGCTTATGGTTACGAGACTGCACCCTAAGTGGGGTTTTCTTCGGGCCGAGTGCATTATAAGCCAAGACTTGTCAAGAATGGCAAGGTACGCTTCAAACGCCCCTGGCACTCTTGACTCAACCGTGTACCTCGGCGCCTTGATCAGATTCTGCACTCCTTGGGAGAGTCCTTATTACCTTAGTCGCCCAACCTAAATCATATGCTTAAGCTGAGAATCCAAGGTGCCTCTCCCGGATGGGCTTTATTGACCCGAAATATCCATGACTCGGGTTTCGGTGGCGGTGTAGCCTTTCCCTGAGCATGCAACATGTACCCCCTTATATGACGTACTTTAGGTCTTACATTTGCCTCTTGAGAAATTGTATTCGCGAACTAGGGTGTACGCCATAAAGGTTCGCCCCTTTCTCTTTTGTCATTGTTCTCTGATTGTCTTTTGTAGAATTCATTATCTCTGCGAGATTCTTCCACATCATCATATTGTATTTGCATTTCACAATCTAAATTTTTTCATTCAATAAAATGTATTTTTGAGAATTTTATTTATTGAGAGAGTGTCGCAACAAATCAATCATTCATACGTTACCTTTGCTATCCTCTGCTTCTTTGTTATTTTCTGCTACTGTTTCCTTGGTAGTGGTATGTTTACCATTTTTTATTCTGAGCTAGCATTAGTTTCGCAATATCTCTTCTTCTTTTCTTTCGATTGCATCCACCATCAACCTCTCACTTCTTTGTGTCTCTTTGATTTTGTGTCGCCAATTTTCCTTCTTGTTTGATCTTCCTTCGCAAGATTTTATCTCAGTTTCGTAACACCTCTTTCCTTCAACCCAATATCCCTTTATGATTCCTACACCGCTGGGGTGAGGGAATTTGATGCACTGGTGGAAAGTTGAAGCTACACCTAGAATCCCATGTATCCAAGGTCGACCAATTAATGCATTGTAGGGTGATTCTACATCAACGACACAAAATAGGATTTCAGAAGATATTCCCTTCAATGGAATTCGCATAGTAACCTCCCCTTTAGGCTTGTTGGCAGTACCATTAAAACCATATATCTTATATGTTGATGGTATAAGATCATCATCTCTTCGTCCCATAGTTTTATAAGTATGATAAAATAAGATGTTCACAGAGCTTCCAGTATCGATCAGAATCCTATAAATTTCCCATGAATGTTCAGCTTCATCATCCTCATCTTCTTTCGGTTTTGGATTAATTTCTAATTTTACTACCAATGGATTATCATGTACCTCTTCACCTTCAGGGATTTCTTCTGCGGTAAAAGAAATAATTTGTTTCTGCCATTCCTCTAGTGGCGAGATTTTCGCAATATTCATAATTTCTCTTCCATCGTTATCTCTTGCGAACACTCTACTCAAAACATTGTCATGAAAATCTTCAATTGTCTTGTATTAATGTACGATAGAGTGACAAAATAGGTTCTTTGATTTTGCACCATCTTCTATGAAAAATGTTTCCTTCTTTTTCATTGTGTCCTCTATTATAGTTTTGTCTTTGACCTCCATAAGTTTCTTGTGGATGATCGAGTCTTTGAATCTTGTTATTTCCACCACGATTGTAGAAATTTCTTTATTCTTCATACTCCTCTTGATCTCGGCTTCCCATAGCCACCAGTTTCTGTTGATTGTTACCCGTCACCTTCTCTTGTTGTACTTGCGAAGTATTCGCCACTGTGTTTATTAGCTTGGGTAATAAGCTTTCATTCGCTATTTGTGAACTTGTGTTTGCAACTGGGTATGATTCCATTTCATTTTGCCTTTCCTCTAGAGCAATATATTCTTCTTGAAGTTCTCGCAATTCAGTCATTGTGATCGTATTCTTGACTCTGAAAATTTGGATATACAATAGGTTGGTTGCAAACATCGCATTGATAAATGTTAATATAAGATATCTCTCATCTACACGGCCAGCCATTTCGCTACACATAGTCCTCCATCTTTTAGTTAGGTGCTTCAAACTTTCGCCAATCCTTTGTTTTAATCCAAACACGTCTTCAATACCAGGTCGCGAAGAATTATTACTTATATATGACCCCAGGAATGTAATCTACAAATGATTGAAGGATGTTATTGTATTCTTTGGTAGACCTTCGAACCATTTTAACGCCTCCCCTGTTAAGCTGGATGCGAAATACTTGCATAATACAACATCATGATTTTCCCATTGCAACATGAACCTCACGTAGGCTTTAATGTGTTGAATTGCACAAGTTGTTCCATCAAAAATGCTGGTTAATACAGGCAAATTGCATTTCGGTGGTATTCCTCCTAGTTGTACTTCCCTTGTAAATGGAGTTTTCGCAGCTTCTTCTATAGCTTCGTCCAATTGTCTTCTGCCTACTTCTCCTCTATTATTTAGCATTCCTATCATTTCTTCTAATTCTTTCAAGATTTGTTTATTTACACCTGAATTTTGATCCATTGGTCATTTTAATTTCGCCTCCCTTCTTCTGCGTTCATGTCTTTCTTCTCTCGCGAAATTTTGCATTTCTTCTTCATTATCCTCATCCCGTCTTCTTCTGCGAGTCTCTTCTTCATCTCTATCTTGAATTCACATATGATTGTGTCTCTCATTTTCTCCTTCATGATTTTGTTCATTTCTTATTAATTCTATTCGTTGTCTTTCATCCATCCTCTGTATTCTATCATACTCTTCATTGATATTACCGTTATTCCGGTTTTGTGTACGCCTTCTTTCTCGATTTTCATGATTGTTCTGGAGAATTGTCTCCTGAAGCTTTTGTTCTTCCATTTCCACTCTCAATCTTTCACGTTCGCAAATTAAACGTGTTTGTTCAGCATAATGTCTTTCAATTTCTTCTTCAATCGTCTGTTGATTTCTTTGAGTTTCTCTTTCATGTAAAATTCTCCTTCCTTCCTCTCGATTTCCTTCGCCATCTTGGTCATTTCGTCCCTGATGTTGTCCGTTCTCTTGATTTCTACCATTTTGCCTATCATCAAAAGTTTCATTTTGTGGAACGTAACGATCATCAGTTCTTTCTCTATTTTCGTGATATTCTTCATTAAGATTTGATATTTCTTCTTGAATATTGTTTCCAGCATTAATTGTGGGTGAGTTTCGCCTCATTTCTCTTCTAGTCGATCTTGAATATGATTTTGTAATACTTCTCGATCTTCTACTCTGTAGTCTCATATTTTCCATCCTCAATTCGTGATTTTTCCTTGTTAAATTCGCAAGTTCTTCTGCCTCAGCTCTTCTTTCTTCGTGTATTCTTCGTCTCAACGTTTCTAACGCTCCAATTTCCTTATCTCCATGAATTATTCCTTCATATGCTTCTTGATTTCTCTATACCTGTCTATGGTTTCTGGTTTGTTGCTCTTCTTCTACTTCTTCTGCTGAATTTGATTGCTAAGTGTGTATACTCACCCTATCATAATCTGTATTCCTCCCTTGTACTAGTGTTTGTTGAACTGGTGATTGAATTTGATTTTCTCCATTATTTCTCATTCTAGTTGATTCTCCCATTTCACTTATTTCCCTTCCAGCAATTCTCTTGCTTCTTCTAACAGTAGTTGGTTGTTCTGATGTATTTCTTCTTCTAGCCATTTCTTCAATATTAATGAATTGCAAGAGATTATGTAAAATTCTTAATCAATCACTCCAAATCTTCACAAATCTCAATATTAATCTTCAATTTTGTCTAGAATAATTTTCAATCTTCAATCCGTCTCTGTTTCTAGCTCCATTATGTAGTTGCAGTAAATCCTACACTACACCCCTCACAAGATTTCATTAACATTCAACTCATTTTAGATTAACAATCTTAATTTTATTGATGAATCTTTGAACAATCTTACAAGTAAAGATAAAGGAATCAAGAATAATCATTGCTCTAGATTTTATCTCTCCTATTTACTTTCTCCTTAATCAGAAAAGATCTCTCCTTTCCTTTACAACTGAACGACTATTTATAGGGAAGTATATAGTGGATGACAGCTAATCTGTCCTTTATTTTCGGATATGTCTTGCGACATTCTCGCAACCTTACAAATGTTAATCTCGCAAACTCTCTTATTTTCGCAGAACCATCACATTTTTCTCATGATTTTAGCTGACGTCGTTTATTATGTCATTTCTGAAATTGTTCTGCGACGCTGTTGTGTTGTGTTGTTGATAATTTCGTTGAGACATTATTGCTGCGAGATTCTGATCCTACAGGGATAGAGAGACATGTATATTTTGGGACAGAAGATCCGCGTCCGTCTACCGAAGGCAGGTATTACTTTCTCAGTTTCCTCCAAAACACAAGTGATTTTTGGTCTATGCAAAAGTTACACGATTCAAAACTATGTGGCTTACCTATATAGTTGTAGTTGATGAATCTTCGGGTATTATACACCCTCATGTAATAGTCCCTCGGTTATTTATAAATATTATGCTTCAAAAAAAAACGTTTCTTTTTCTCCAAACGTGTCTAAACCAGGTCCGAAGTGTGCACGTGGAATACTTATATGCCTTAGTGCCTTACTAATCCCATGTTCAGTTTTTAACCAACTCCAAGTTATATACTGCACTATCACTTTTCTTTTAACAGTTTCATTTCTTTCTTTTGTTTTTATCGCTCACCTTCTTTCCTGTTTCAACAACATCACTTTCTTTTGTTTTCATCAGTAAGTTTTAATTCTTTTTGGGAATTTGTTTAAACTTTGGTTGTGTGTGATATGATGTACATCGTTTAATAAAACCGTTTAATTTATTAATTGATCAATCTTTCGTTTGTGTTGTTGCAGACGATGTGCATATCAATATCAGTTTTGGTCAGATTCATTAGAGTAAACCTATGAAGATCACATGGATTCTACACTCTTCGTTTCAACATTTGGGATGGATGCTAAAGGCTGGGTTGTTCTTAACTCTATGAATGGTATTGCATCTTGGGTTCAAATTCTTGGTTTTTGTTAAGTCCGTTCTATGTTTTATTTGCATGTTCGTTGATTTTCTTAAGTCCATTCTATGTTCTCTAACTTTGGTTTATCTCCTCCCTTCTACGATGGCACAGAGATGGTGTCCGATAACTCCAGCAAAATCTGAGTAAGTAAAAAATATGCACAATTATGTTTACAAAACCAAACCTAAAAATCTTCTTTTACGTAAATAAGTGTACTAAAAATGGAAGTTTGTAATTTATGCAGTAACTCTGTCATAGAAAACTTCCAGAGGGTAAAACCTGTGGTTCAATGTTGGAAGTTAAACCAAGATATGGTGATTTGGTTAGTGGATCAACAACCATTGTTGACGTGGTATGAAGAAGAGTTGGGATCAACTACTGCAGTTGACGCAGTCAGTTTGGATCAACAAGAGAAGTTGACACAACGTGTCATATTTGAAAGTCGAGTTAACTTGAGAAGCAAGTTGTGATGGTCGCTGGTTTTAGAGTTTTACTATGTTTAGAGTTTCTTTGTGTTTCTAGAAGTGTGCTTTATTTAGAGTTTGTTTTTATTAGGAAAGTGTTTTGAGTGATCGTCAAGTTTGTGAGACTACAAGTAGGCTGTGGATCCATGAGAATTATACACCGAATTTGATTATCAATATAGTCGTTTTATGCTATCGCGTTGTACTCTCCTCTCTCTTGCTCGATCTTACATATGATATCAGAGCAAGGTGAGAGGAAGAGAGATGAGAAGGAGATAGAGTTAGAGAAGTTTTTCATCGTTTTCGTTTTATGGTTTAAGAGAAAAGTCATTGTTAAAAGAAAATTGCGTGAAGTTTGAGCTGAGTAATAGGTGTAATAGTCTTGTGCTGCTGCTGAAGAGTTATGCTGTCTGTCAAGTCGTGTTGGTGTGGTTTCATGATCAGGAAAGGAGAAGTCAAGGAGATAGCTAAATCTGGTTCACTAGTTGAACAAGTTTTAGACATTACTCGCCGAGATACTAGTCAAGAAGGAAGCCGTGGAGTCTGCTGCCGTAATGAGTTGTTGCTGACGGTTCCACAATCATGAAGAGATGACAGAAAAATTGGTTTGTTTACCACAGTTTTTAGCTGAAGGAATATATTGATACTACTGTGTTTGAAGTTCAGGGAGCTGTTGGCAGAAACGATAGGGTTATGATGATGATTCGTGACTGAAGTTGGAGCTCGAAAAGTCGTGGTGATCACGATGGTTCTACGGAAAGAAGATGTATGTTGTTGCTCCAAGACCTGGTGAAATCTGTGTCCGTGTGAGTCTACACCGAGGGACAAGACGAGAGTTTATAAAAAAAAGAAATTAAATTAAAAAAAAAAGTTCGACAAGTTAGGGTTATGACGTGAATCGAAGTTAATAAGGGAAACATGGGTTGATTGAACTATTTTTTGAAGTTGAGTTCGATTAGGAAGGATGGGTTCTTGGGTTCGATATATTGCTGTTGATTAGAGGACGAGAACGAGATGGGTCTGTTTGCAGATGACAAGGGTTATGAATTGATTTGGAATTGGTTTTATGTTTTCGGAAAGAGTTTACAAGTCGTTTAAAAGGTGAGCCGAGGTCAAGAGAAGATCTTCGTTGTTAGAAGAATACATAATCAATGAGAGTTTTGCAACAAGATGAAGAAGAAAACTGAGATGAGTTAGCTGCTTTGTCTGAAGTGATGGTGCTGAACGAGAGAGGAGGATTAGGTTTAACAACAGTGCAACAAGATGTTGCTGGAGATTTGGGGTTTCACGAGGTGAGAACAGGTACCGTTGCCGGATAAAAAAAGGGTAACTAAGATGGAAGGCAGTAGTTGTTTTCAGCAGAGATGGTGACACTGTGAAGATGTTGGCAGTGATGATAAGGATGGTACTGTTGATTGTGGTTCATGGTGATGATGCCAGTGTCATCGGTGATTCATGGTGGTGTTGCCGTTGGAGATTGGAAAACAGGGAAGAGTTCTGGTGGTGTTGCAGATTTGTTAAAACTAATAACTTGTTTGGTTATGTGGCTGTCAAGATAAGAAAAGGACGGTGTAAAGTGTGGCAGTCACAAACAGGTGTGGCAGGCAGCAGTTTACCGGGGAAAAAAAAGGATTTGTTGCTGTGATCGGTGCTGTGGCAGAGCATTAGTTGATTTTAGAAGGTGAATAAGCTTAGGGTGAGTGGTTGATTCTAAGGGTTAGGTCATGGATACGAAATAAAAAAAAAAGAAAAAAAAAAAGATCAAAGTTGGTATTACAGTCGACAGAAGGACTGGTACAGTTTGATGGTGTTGAATTCGAATTCAGAGACTTAGAATGACAAGGAATGTTGGTGATGTTTGAGCTTAAGGGAGGATAATAGCATGTTGGAGTTTAATCTCAAACATGTTGGAAGAAGTAAAGTGTGGTTGAAGAGTTTGTGGTAGAGACTTTGAAATCCTACAAAGTGTGGCAGACTTTGTAAAGAAGTACGCTTGTGGCAGAAGCATGACGACAAGATTGTGAGAGAATCTTAAAGAGTGTGAAGTGACTGGAACAAAGAAATAAAGATGAAGAAACAAAGAAGAAAAGAGAAGAAGAAACAACAAAAGGGTTGTGAAGAAATAGAAGTAATCACAAGGAGGTGATAAGAGAAGTTAGAGAACAACAATAGTGGGTGAAAATCCCATGAGTTGTAGAGAACAACAATAGTGGGTGAAAACCCCATGAGTTGTGATCGTGAAGATAAAGCAAGGTATGCATGAGAAGAGGCGTCACAAGGATGTGAGTATGCAAAGTGAAGCAATCCCAGTGTGGGGATTTGATAAGAGAAGTGAAGCAATTCCAGTGTGGAATTTGTGTTTGGTCGAGTTGATGGAGGTTTAAGTTTTTGTGTTTGGTTCGCAAGTTGAATAGAGCACAACAATAGTGTTTCTAACTTGTTAAATATGGTGTTCCACTGCGATAAAGAAGAACGTGAAAAAAAGTTTGGGATGGTTGCTATGGTATGATAGCAGTGAGTGTTTGATGATTGTTGTTAACCAAAAGAAGAAGATTGGTTTATTAGCTGAGTTACAGTTGGTGCTGCGGTTTGTGAAGTGAGTTTGTTGATTGAATAATGATGACAGAATTCCCGTAAGATCATGAAATTAGGATAATCTATTATTGAATATTAAGGAATAAAGGTTTGTTGGTGGTATTTTGAAGATGAGAAAAGACAAGAACGTGCTACTGTCACTATTAGTAATTTAAATATTGTTAAATGTTGACGTTTATCAATGGAAGAATAGGAATAGAAAATGAGAAAAGACAAGGACTGATAGACGCATTTATGTGTCTATTTTGATCTCAATTATGTGTATTGTTAGTGCTCGATTTTATACTTATTTGATTATTTTATGTTTTTGTAGATGTTTTTGGAGAAATAAGCTTTCGCGTGAAAATTGGCTCGAAAAGTGGTATTTGCGCTCGTGGGAGAAAATTACTGTTTAGACTCTTCATTTGGATAAGGGGCATCTCAATTACTAAGGGGTACCCACCTGCTATTTACACCCCAAGACACTCCAAGTATTATTCACACCCTATTCTAGTTAGGGGGAATCTGTTCTTCACGGTTCAAACCTTGGTTTTTAGCGGGAAAGTGTTGGTTGTTTCTGCGTCATAACTGTTTCAATTTATGTGGATACTTAATCGGAGTTTGAGTGGGATTTGGATTTGGATATAACTGTTTCGCTAAAACAAGTTTGGTAAGGAAGTTGATTGCGAAGAAAATGGAGTTTTCGAGACACTCATGAGAAAACATGGGTGGAAGATATTCTCGGTTTCTTTTGGTATGTTGTTGGAAGATACGTAAGGGGATTGGATGAGATATATTCTCCAATGATTTGACTCAATTAGGTAGAGGGTTTGCAGTAACAGAGACGCGTAAACATGGTCCAGGAGAGAAATATTCGTGGTTTGGCAGGAAAGGGAGTAAGTTATTCCCGGGATTTATTTTCCAAGTATATATGGAAGTTAAGCGCACGTTTGGAGAATTTTGATTCTATTTTGTCAAAGAGAGGGTTAGGAAAGTTTGGATTGACTAAGAAGTCGCGTACAAAGAAGATTGGAGAGATATTGCCGGAACTTGGAAGCAAAGAAAATAATTTATTTCGGGGAAGATTTGATCGACAAACTTGGAGCTGTTGGGTATAAAAAGATCTTCTGGGACACATAAAAGGGGATCGAGACTTTGGTGGAGAGTTTGGGGTCGATAGAATCGGAGTAGAGAAGCGCAGATGAAGTTGCAGGAATATTCACCTGCTGCTGGTGAAGAAGAGAAGCCGAAGAACACTGGACAGATGAGGACAGTCGCAGAGGCAGTCTTATTCAAACAGCACAACAGAAGTATTGTTTTTCAACAGATAACATATATCATAAGCTTGTCATCTTTTCTCTGTAACAGTTCAACACCCGTTGTAACAACTGTTTGTAACGCCAGTACAGCGTTGCAAACTGTCTGCTTTATTAGTTTTCTCTTGTTTTTCACCTATTTGAGCTATGAAAAATTATTTTGAGCACGTGAATAATATGAGGAGCTAAACCCCTTAGCCGAGGCGACGGAGGAAGCCATTGTTCCATGAAAAGTGGTATATTTCTATTTTAATTAATTCTTGCAATTTCTTTTATGATTATTTGCATGGAACCAATATTGGAAAATTTATTTTTATTGAATGATTGTGATCCGTTTTGATGGAGCATGCTTAGTTTAAGACTTTTGATGTTTCATGCTTGATGTATACAATTGTTACTTCTAAAATCTACTAAAGGCAATATATTAGAATCACTTTAAACGCAAAGAATTGCATGAATATTGATTAGATTAAATCACTTAATTGGTCAATGGTGGAATCCTGAGTCTCGGTGCTTTTTATAATCTTGATAACAACTTTATATTGAGTTCTTATTTAAGTCTAAAACAAATCTCCACAAGTCTGAGTGAACGACAACTTTACTACCACTTTCTACAACAACATAAAAACCACATCAATTTTTGGCGCCGCCGACGCGGACTTGTATTTAGATTTGTTTTAGGTTTCTTTTTATTTTTATTATTTTTTGTTCTTTTTTACGCGTTTTGGTATTTTTCGATTCTTTTCAGATTTGGAGCGAAGTTAGAAAGGGAAGAAAAAGTGTTATAAAAGGAAAGCATCACCAAAGAAGGAAAGAAAAGAGGAATCCGAAAGGAGTGAAGAAGAAGATTTTGTATATAGTTATTTTGTTTTATTTTTAGAAACTGTAAATAGGGTGTTATTTTTGTAATTTTTCTTTTCCTTTTTGGACATTTTTATTTTTGGACTTTTTGGACATTCTTGGACATTATTTTTAAACCCTAAGGAAGGGTCAAAATTAAATATCAACTGTTTGCAGGGAAGGACGACAGTTACGATACTGTCTCGGCCCCTCGGGTTCGTACACTGACATCGGAATCGGTGGCCTGAGTCAACTTCAACGGTTCATCGCCCATCTGGTACGGGAGGTAAGAATCTATCCACCCACGAATCCCCTGTCAGTGGGTTTTATTTTGTGTGACAACTCACACCCCTGCAATAGAATGTCGAACTGGTGTTACAATAGACAATACAACGAATATCAGACTGAGTTTCAAAATGGACGTTACTACTTTGACCATAGTGTGAATAATGGTTGGGAACATCAGCCTTTTGAAGGTTATGGTCCATACCATGGTGAGTCCAATTACTATCCACACGCCAACCGGTCATACAAGCAAAATTCCTTTATACTAGAGTCAACACGTAAGTTCGCTGAGTCGACACGTAAGTTAGCAGAAATGAATAACTTAGTTATGGACGAAAGCAATGCAACGAGTGAACTTTCTTTCCTAGATTCAATCAGGAAGTCATGTGAGTCAACTGAAAATATTTTGTTAGAGACCCAGAACATAACTGCTCTTAATTTCCAATATAGTGTTTCCAATAGTACCTTTGAAAATGAAGATAGTTATTCACATAATCAAGATGACGAGGATAAAATTGGTAACACTACTTGTTTAGATGAGGTTCAACCATTTTCATGTTATTATAATAATGATTATGATAAGGATAGTGTTGATGAAGAATTTGAAATAAGTAGGCATAGTGATCAGGAATTTGTTACTCCAATTGAGCTTAATAATGATAATGTTTCTAGTTCAAATCCAAATAATTTTAATAATTATTCACCTATTTAAAAGGACGAGGATTTGACTAGAGATACCCCCGTTTTAGATGATGTAGTATTTCCTTTTGATTACGAAGCTAATAATGGTTTAGAGGAACGAGTTTCTTCTGAGAATATTGTTTTAGAGTCTAGCGATTTAGAAACATTAGTCTTAGATAAAGAAAGTGAACTCGTGGAGATGAGTGAGGATGAAACTGACTTAGAAGAATCAATTGACCATTTTCAGGAATCAGATGACCTTGAAATTAGGGAAGTTGTGACTAGTCTTTCTAGAGACACTGAAAACTCTAAGTTTGGGGGTGATTATCATTCTCCATGTGCTTTAACTATCAGAAAGGTCCCTCACTTGGGACTTGACATATTTTCCTCAACCATTTTACAAGATTATCTTCATACACGTTTTCCTGAACCTAGTGATGTCCATAAGGAAGTTCAGTTGTTAGAAACCCATCCTCTGGTTGATGTGGTTTACCCAGGATATGATATCCAGACTGACTTTGTTTTCCCACCAAATATTTTTCGACCAGTTGTGGGAACGTATAAGTTTCATATGTGTCAATTATTAAGTTTTGAGACTAAACCTAATTACTTTAGGAGATTAGGGTCGACAAATTTGTTTAAGGAATACCACCACTCTCATTGTGGTCAGCTGTGTGAGTCAAAACTGATTGACTTTAAGGATCCACAATTATTCAGGTTATTATTATGTGCTTCTAAGTTTTTACTTGAGTTTTTCCAGACTCTAATACCTGAACCGGACCTTAGCTTTGAGGAATTCCAGCGCATGAAAATATTTTATCTAGACCCTTTCATAGAGCCTGAACCTGAACCACAGCTAGATGTAGTTGTCTTAAACAGGAAACTAGACAAGGGTGCGCTTTATTTGTCAATTTTCTTGGCATGTTGCAGATTCCTTTTACTTGTGATAGCTCTATTTGGTTTTGATGACCCACAGATATTTCGGCTATTACTTTATGATACGAGGTGATTAATCCTTTCTTATGTCTGGCTGAAGACGTTAAACTTAGCACTTATTGGGAGGTAACCCAATCTCATGCAACACGGTAATATCTTTCCTTATCTCTTTTGCTTCAAATGGTAATAGTTTATCCTTGTTCATGCTTTTAATTTTATCTTTAGAACATTGAGGACAATGTTAGATTTAAGTTTGGGGGTATGGGAGAAACTTTTTAGTTGCACTAAATAAACTCCGGAGCCTAGAAATTTATGCCTATTAAGGATTGCACTAACCAATCTAAGTGGATGGAAGCATTTTGGTTGTAGGAGTTGAGGAACCAATCTGATTAGATGGAAACATCTAAAGAGTCTATTCATAAAAGCACAGAGCTCGGGTGTTAGAAATAACATGGTAGTTTCGCCATATCTCGTTGAGTCCTTTTCACTTCTGTTTTTCTTTTTCTTTTTAAATATGTTTCTAAGTGATTTGGTGGGGCTCACGATTCAAGTTGTTACCACTGCTAGGGTGAAATAGAGTGATTGAGATACCACAAAAAAAAAAAAAAGTTGAAAAAAAAAGTTGAAAAAAAAAGTTAAAAAAAAAGGTGAAAAAAAAAAGAAAGAGTTGAAGAAAAAAGAAGAAGAAGAGACCAGACCAACCGGAATAAATTAAATAAAGTCGACCACTGGAACCCTTGTATATGCCAGTTGTATTGACCTAGAGTTAGGATTATAAATCACTGGTTCCCTTGTATATGCCAGTGTGTTGATATTAGTCAGACTAGTATCTCAATCCATTAGGATAGGTTCATTTTGGCGGAGGCCTTCAGACATATATGGGAAACGTCGTTCACTTAGTAAACATAAAAACCATCTATGTTTTTCTCTATTTCCATCTTCTTGATCTATCCATGTGATTAGTTTTGACTCCGGATATTGATGTCCATAGTGCGACTATCTGAGTAGAGCTCTGTCACTTTATATGAATTTTAGTATGCTTGAGTGCAAACTCGTGCACAACAATTGGAATTTCGCATCAGGGTACTTCCTCTTATAGTCAATAAGTATGCCAACCAAGGAGATTCTTTAGAACATTCCAAGGTTTAGCGTAGATATCTAGGGTCTGGAGTAAAGGTTTTGTGGGTATATCTCTAGTAAGCCCTCCCGAGACTATAACTCGGCCACTAGGGCCACCTAGGGGTTTAAAGGCTTATTGCATACGCTAAATGCAATCGACGATGCCTGCGACAGTGAGTTAAGATTTTATTTTCTAGATTTGATTTGCTCGAGGACTAGCAAATAATAAGTTTGGGGGTTTGATAGACGCATTTATGTGTCTATTTTGATCTCAATTATGTGTATTGTTAGTTCTCGATTTTATACTTATTTGATTATTTTATGTT
Organism: Papaver somniferum; assembly: GCF_003573695.1. NCBI lineage: Eukaryota > Viridiplantae > Streptophyta > Magnoliopsida > Ranunculales > Papaveraceae > Papaver > Papaver somniferum. Next base: position 63,655,387 of record NC_039362.1, read on the forward strand.
TTTGTAGATGTTTTTGGAGAAATAAGTTTTCGCGTGAAAATTGGCTCGAAAAGTGGTATTTGTGCTCCTGGGAGAAAATTACTATTCAGACTCTTCATTTGGATAAGGGGCATCTCAATTACTAAGGGGTACCCACCTGCTATTTACACCCCAAGACACTCCGAGTATTATTCACACCCTATTCTAGTTAGGGGGAATCTGTTCTTCACGGTTCAAACCTTGGTTTTTGGCGGGAAAGTGTTGGTTGTTTCTGCGTCATAACTGTTTCAATTTATGTGGATACTTAATCGGAGTTTGAGTGGGATTTGGATTTGGATATAACTGTTTCGGTGAAACAAGTTTGGTAAGGAAGTTGGTTGCGAAGAAAATGGAGTTTTCGAGACACTCATGAGAAAACATGGGTGGAAGATATTCTCGGTTTGTTTTGGTATGTTGTTGGAAGATACGTAAGGGGATTGGATGAGATATATTCTCCAATGATTTGACTCAATTAGATAGAGTGTTTGCAGTAACAGAGACGCGTAAACATGGTCCAGGAGAGAAATATTCGTGGTTTGGCAGGAAAGGGAGTAAGCTATTCCCGGGATTTATTTTCCGAGTATATATGGAAGTTAAGCGCACGTTTGGAGAATTTCGATTCTATCTTGTCAAAGAGAGGGATGGGAAAGTTTGGATTGACTAAGAAGTCGCGTACAGAGAAGATTGAAAAGATATTGCCGGAACTTGGCAGCAAAGAAAAGAATTTATTTCGGGGAAGATTTGATCGACAAACTTGGAGTTGTTGGGTATAAAAATATCTTCTGGGGCACATAAAAGGGGATCGAGACTTTGGTGGAGAATTTGGGGTCGATAGAATCGGAGCAGAGAAGCGCAGGTGAAGTTGCAGGAATATTCACCTGCTGCTGGTGAAGAAGAGAAGCTGAAGAACATTGGACAGATGAGGACAGTCGCAGAGGCAGTCTTATTCAAACAGTACAACAGAAGTATCGTTGTTCAACATATCACACATATCATAAGCTTGTCATCTTTTCTCTGTAACAGTTCAACACCCGTTGTAACAGCTGTTTGTAACGCCAGTACAGCGTTGCAAACTCTGCTTTATTAGTTTTCTCTTGTTTTTCACCTATTTGAGCTATGAAAAATTATTTTGAGCACGTGAATAATATGAGGAGCTAAACCCCTTAGCCGAGGCGACGGAGGAAGCCATTGTTCCATGAAAAGTGGTATATTTCTATTTTAATTAATTCTTGCAATTTCTTTTATGATTATTTGCATGGAACCAATATTGGAAAATTTATTTTTATTGAATGATTGTGATCCGTTTTGATGGAGCATGCTTAGTTTAAGACTTTTGATGTTTCATGCTTGATGTATACAATTGTTACTTCAAAAATCTACTAAAGGCAATATATTAGAATCACTTTAAACGCAAAGAATTGCATGAATATTGATTAGATTAAATCACTTAATTGGTCAATGGTGGAATCCTGAGTCTCGGTGCTTTTTATAATCTTGATAACAACTTTATATTGAGTTTTTATTTAAGTCTAAAACAAATCTCCACAAGTCTGAGTGAACGACAACTTTACTACCACTTTCTACAACAACATAAAAACCACATCAAGGACGTGCTGACGTCGATTAATGGAAGAAGCTGAGGAGTAGAAGAGGGTTATGGAATTCTTGTTGAATGATATCTTGGTTTAAGGGAGGATGTTGGAAGTGAAACCAAGATATGGTGATTTGGTTAATGGATCAATAAGTATTGGTGACGCAGTATGAAGAAGAGTTGGGATCAACTACTGCAGTTGACGCAGTCAGTTTGGATCACCAAGAGAAGTTGACACAACGTGTCATATTTGGAAGTCGAGTTAACTTGAGAAGCAAGTTGTGATGGTTGCTGGTTTTAGAGTTTTAAATGTTTAGGTTTTCTTTGTGTTTCTATAAGTGTGCTTTATTTAGAGTTTGTTTTTATTAGGAAAGTGCTTTGAGTGATCGTCAAGTTTGTGAGACTATAAGTAGGTTGTTGATCCATGAGAATTATACACCGAATTTGATTATCAATGTAGTCCTTTTATGCTTCCGCGTGTGCTCTCCTCTCTCTTGCTCGATCCTACATTCCACTTTAAATTTGGTTAGTTATTTTTCTTTTAACTTCCCCCTGTATTTTTTTTTTGGTTGATCTAATGGTAATTGATGTGTCTCTTTATTTTTCTTCACTTTTGTTCGTTTTGTTCAATCCCAATGAGGACTATTTTTTTCTATCGCTCTTCAACATCTTTGCAGAGCATGCATTAGTAACTCAATGGCATACATATCTTTATTGTCATTCTTTTTCTTTTTCATTTCGATTTTTCTTTTTTCTTTTTTTCGTCACAAAAGCAAGCAGCAATTCAATGAAAGTCTGAAGTAGGCATATGGATTTGGAATTTTTTTATTACTCCCTACGTCCCCTATATATAGGCGGAAAAGTGGAATTCTCTTGGCATAAGAAAAACTTTGGTTTTTACAAATTTTCCTAATTATACCTGATTTACCCTCATCAATTCCCAATACATTTGTCTAGGAAATACGGAAAATATGAATATATTAAAAGTTTTTATCCCACTAAAGTATTTAAAAAATGTAATTGTTCTTGGGAATTACTAAAGCCATTAACTAAGTTTGTGAATATCATACTCTTTAATAAGGGTATATAGGGAAGAAATTACATTAGAAATAGATATCCGCCTATATATAGGGACTACAATTTTTTACTTCTCTGCCTTTATAATAGGGACAGGGGGAGTATATGTTAGTAAGGCAACACTAATATCATTGTTGTCGGTTTCCTGTGAAATACATCAGTTTTTTTTTGTTTTTTTTCGATAACAAAGGAACCTTATCATTAATGGAAATTCAAGGTTACATTGGGTTTAAAATGGAAAATTAGAGAATACAAAGTGTGAAGGAACTAAAAATAGTCATACATATCTTAAGACCCTTAGCCTAGATCCCTACATAAGTTGTATGGGCCACTCCACTCATTTCCAATTGGTTTGAGTTGAAAGCCCATACATTTATTTAATACAAAGTAACAAGAACATGCCATACAAGTACAATACCAAAAAATCCGACAAGAGAAAAAGAAGGATTAACGGAACATGAAGAATACAAGCATGAATAAGAACGACAAGGGAAAGAGAAGGATTAACAGAACATGGCGAATACAAGCATGATAAGAACCGATTAAATCAGTGGAAGAATGGTTTTTCTTGGAAATTAAATCCCAACCATTTTGTGTGTTTTTCTTCTTTATAAAGAAATGCTCCTAATGTTGGAGTGATTTGCTCAAATCTCTTAAAACTTGTGATGAAAATTCCGTCGTCAAGAATATCATTGATGAAGATTCCGTTGCTGGATAATCTAAGGATGAATATTCCGGTGAAGATTTCGTCCCCGGAGGCAAAGATGATGAATATCTTGTCGTTGGAATGCATCTCAAGTGATTTTAACACCCATAGTAACCTAGAACGACCATTAAAGTTGAGATAAACCTAACACTGATAAGAGATACACATAAATAAACCTAGATATAACAAATATCTAGTGAAAAGCAAGTAAATGAGGTGAAAATCCCGTTCAGATCCGGCCCAAAACGGACCAGATCTGAGCAGGTTATGTTTTCCCACAGAATGAGGAGAACATTATCTAAAATAGACTGTACGACCAATTTCGCGTCAGCTTCAATGTGAATCTTTGTGAAGTGCTCTTGTTTTTCCCACGTCAAAGCTTCTCGAATTGCCATGCATTCTCCCATCTCAGGATTTAGTGCCTCATCTGCATAAGACCCTTTGATTCCTTCGCATCTACCTGAATGGGAACGTAAGACAACACCAGTTCCAATTGCGTTAGTTTTGTAATCAAAAGATGCATCAACATTGAATTTCATGATATGCTGCAGAGGTGGTTTCCATAGTGAAATGCCAGGAGTGTCAGTATTATGAGAATGAGACTGTAAATCAGGTAAATGAGAGTGCAGATAATAGTTAATCTTATGCATGGATGTAAAAGGGTTAGGACAGACTCCCTGGATTGCAGAATCACATCGATCCTTCCATATAATCCAAGCGGTAATAAATAGGGTGAAGAAACTATTATAGTCATCGTGACCATTTCCAATCATTAAACAGTTCTCAATCCATTCTGAAACAGTGTGAAAAGTATTAAAAAACTTAATCAATGTCAACATTAACAAGGTTCCAAACTTTCCTGGCATGTGCACAGCTGAAAATTATATGCTCCATTGTTTCATATTCTGATCCACATAGAACGCACTGTGTATCAATAGTATCATTATATAGTGCAAGCTTCAGTCTTGTGGAGTGTGCTTCATGTAAACATTTCCATACAAAGATTTTAATTCTATGAGCAAGTTTACTCTTCCATAAAAACTTCCAAACTTTGCTCTGAATAACCCTACATTAACTATAACCTCTGTGTTTTCCATGGTGAGTTTCTTATAAGCACTTTTAACTGAAAATTTTCCATCCTTGGCTGGCATCCAGATCATATTGTCTTCTTTAGAAGTATCAAGATATAAGCTTTGTATCTTCAGGTAAGTATTAACATGAAATAGTTGATTAAGTAAGGATATATTCCAACTGTTTGTGTTAGGAAGAATTAATTCTTCTACTTCTTGATAAAATCTATGCAGCTCATTGATAGGTTGAGGAGGAGTAGATAAACCAGGAATCCACTTGTCCAACCAAATTATTGTTTTTCTGCCATTGTTTACCTCCATAAAATAGTTCTGCTGAAGTACCAGAAGCCCTTTGATGTGCTGATATAAAATGTCATCATTTCTGAAGTATTTGTTGCCTATAATTTGTGACCACAGTGCATCTGATTCAGTGCATAGTCTCCATGCTAATTTAATAAGAAGTGCTAGGTTTAGCATTTCCAGATCTCTAAAAGCCAAACCACCAAATTCTTTAGGTTTACATACCTTGAGCCAAGCAATAGGATTTGTTCCTCTTTTGGAACTGTAACCCCAAAAAAACTTCCTCTGAATAGTTGTGAGCTTCTTGATGACATTATCAGGGATTTTAAAAGTACCCATCTGATATATATGAATGGAATTAAGGACATGTTTGATCATTGTAGACCTGCCTGCTTGTGTGAGTGAAGTTGAAGACCATGTAGAATATCTGTGTATAAAATTCTCTTCAATGGCTTTGAAAGCTTCATGTTTTGAGTGACCTAATAAAAGTGGAGAACCAAGATATCTTTCCTTGGAATTCATAGTTTTCACTCCAAGAATTTGAATAATATTAGCTGCCACCTCAGGGTTTGTTTTTTAGCTGAAATGAACTGAAGATTTCTCAAAGTTGATCACCTACCCAGATTGAGTACTAAAATTATGAAGAAGACTCAGTAAATTATTAACTGAATTAGTTGTTGCTTGAGTGAAAAACAAGCAGTCATCTGCAAATAGCAAATGATTAATGGTTGGAGAATTAGCAGCCACTTTAATACCTTTAATAGTGTTATCTTGTTGAGCAGAAACTAAATGCCTTAAAAGAAATTCCATTGCTAAGATGAAAAGGTAAGGTGATAGAGGATCACCCTGCCTTATACCTCTTGTTGGATGAAATTCCTCACAAGGGGAACCATTCAGCATAACAGCAAGACAAGTAGTGCTTATGCACTGATTTATCAGATCATAAAAATCTTCATTGAAACCAAAGTGCTTGAGAACTTTAAGTAAGAACTTCCATTCTAGTCTGTCAAAGGCCTTTGACATGTCTAGTTTTAAGGCCATCCAACCAATCTGTCCCCTTTTCTTCTTCATGGAATGAATTATTTCTTGTGCTATAACAGTGTTGTCACTAATGAGCCTTCCAGAGACATAAGTTGCCTGATAGGGTGAGATAATTTTCTCCATCAGAGGTTTGAGCGTATTCACAATGATTTTTGAAATAATCTTGTCGGAAGTATTACATAGACCAATTGGTCTATAATCTATAGCACATATAGGCTTCTTCTTTTTAGGAATGAGTGAGATGTATGTTTTATTGATCTGCTTAAGAATGTGCTTTGTTTCAAAAAACCTTGTTATCATCTGATAAACATCTTCACCAATTATGCTCCATTGACTCTTGTAAAAACCTGCCTGGAATCCTTCAGGGTCGGGAGCACTCCAGTTCTCCATACTCTTAACAGTGTCATGTATTTCTTGATGAGAAGGAATTCTTGTAAGCATTGCATTATCTGCCTCAGTAATAATGGAAGGAATAAGCATGAATAAACTGTCATCTAGATTGATATCAGTGGAAGTACTTATATCCTTAAAGTGAGAAGTGAGATGCTGAGAAATTTTTTCCCTAGAATGTAACCAGACATTATTGTAGTACTGCAAAGAATCAATATTGTTCCTTGTTCTTCTTCTGTTTGTTTTGTTGTGAAAAACTTGCTGTTGTTGTCCATATCCTTAATGAAAATATCTCTAGATTTCTGCTGATAAAACTCAGTTTTGTATTTGTGCCATTTAGAAATATCCTTATTGATATTGAGTATCTTGTTATGATTCTCATCTGAAGGAGTTTGAGCTTGTAAAACATCAAGTTCTTGTTGCAGCTGATCCACTTTCTGATTAATATTACCAAAATGATTTTTATTCCATAAAGAGAGTTCTTTTCTTGTGGATTGAAATCTTTTAACAAGTTGGTAACCAGGAGAGCCAATAACATCAATTTTCCAAGCATTTTCAATAACAGAAACACAGCTAGCATCATTCAACCAAGTTAGAAAAAATTTAAATGGTTTCCAACTAGTATGAGAAGAAGAATCAGTAACTAGCATGATGGTAGTATGATCACTACCAACTTGAGTGAGATGCTTTAACTGAGAATTAGGGAAATAGAAATTCCGGTCACTATTTCCTAGTGCCATGTCAATTCTTGACCTTCTAGTACTAGTGCCTAAGTTGTTACTAGACCAGGTGTAATTTTTACCTATAAAACCAATGTCCTCCAGACCACAGTTTCCGATAATGCTGTTAACAAGACCATCAGTAGAAGAAGATAATGTTTGAACATCATCCAGGAGATGAAAATTCAGATCACCTATAAGAATCCAAGGTCCTCTAAGTGTTTCACTAGTTTTTGCCATGAAATCCCATTGCTTTTTTTCCCTAGAGTAGTCCCTAAACCCATACATACAAGTGAGAAGGAATTATGGCTTGCTTGAATCATATTGAACTGCAAGATTAAACATATTATGACTAGCATCTAGAAGATCACATGTGAACCAATTTTTCCAAAGTAATATAAGACCTCCTGACAAACCTATTGGTTCAATGTAGGCTTGGTTTTGGTAATGGAGATGGCTGACAAGAGATTTACTTTTGCTCTGAGGAATCTTAGTCCCACATAAAAAGATGATATCTGGATTGTAATGTCTAACTAGATCACTTAAATGATTTCTGGCGGAGGAAGTTTTCAGACCCTGGACACTCCACGAAATTATTTTCATGGTTTGAAAAAAATTGTGAAAAGGGACATATATATCATGACTCATATAAAACATGTGAAAAGGGACATATATATCATGAGACAAAGATGAATTTTTCCCAGTAGTAATGAAACCAAAGTACATCTATCAACTGAATATGGGATGAAGCTAAGATGTAATTATAGCTCCCATCATAAATGAAAGAGTTGGAAATGCACCTGGTCATAGGTGTTGACATATACATTGTAATGTGTGTATCATAGTAGCAATCAATTTTCCCATCAACTTTAATGGCAACAAAAACTTTGCCTGGCCAATTGACTATCTTATTCAATTGAACTAGATCCAATGTCTGCACTTATGGAGTGAAACCACGGGACATAAATTCTCTAAATCATTTGAGATATATCTGGATGAAACGTAACATATATTCACTCTAAAGCAATTGATTTGAATCCGACTTTTGTTACGTAATAAGGCCACACCACTTATTAAATCTCTCAAGACTAAATATCTAACTGATAGTGGGTTTTCTTCCACTAATTTAAGGAATATACACGATTTGTTGAATTAATTCCTTATAATGTGACTACGATGATTGGATCATCGAGTGAAGCACTGCTCAAAGGGTGATAATGTGTGAATTATTACCTACCTTTTTGGAAACCTATAGTGAAAATGGAGTTGATTGCATCTATAAATTATTTCTAATGAATGTGGAAGGAAGCATATTCTTAGAAAATTAATGTGTCAATCTAGTGAATTACTGAATTTATATTAATGCCAACAATGAAATGATTGGGATTGATTCATAAAGACTTTAACATAACCATAAGGTACATTGGTTGTGACACGATATTCTGTTTTGAAAGTATTAACACATGAATTACTTCATTTGAGTGTATAAGACAATGAACTAATAGAATGAGATGTTACGGCATTTATCACAATCAGTGATTTCTAAAGTTACTAGATTTGCACTACCTCTCTTTATTATGCTTTATATTAAGAAAGCATGTCACTCTTCTTACAAAGTATTTCTTTAGTAAAACATGATTGAGACCATCTTGTTTTACTTAGACGCAAATGGTAAATAACTCATTCTTAAAATAAATAAAGTGTTGTTAGTGAACATAGATCCATGCAGAACGCGGACCATTCAAGTGATTTATGACTCTGGTGGATGATTCGACGCATTGGATCAGTTATTGCTCACAACAAACAATGCGCTTAATTTTTGTAAAATTCCTAGCATATATTACACAATGCAAAGTGCAAAGGCTCACCAACCTTGTTAATGCTAGAGAATTTATATCAAAAGGACTTGATAAATATTGCATGTTTAATAGGATCAATATAGAGTATCTTATACCCAATGGTCTCGCAGAGGCTACCATAAAAGGTTATAGATGTTGCCTAAGGAATAGGTTATGCGTACCAACCTACCTTTCATTTCTTTGGGGATATGCAATATTACACGCATTTTTACTTAATTCGTTTTTAGAACCCAATATTAGTCAACCTTTTATACGTACCAGTTGGTAACTGGATTTAAGCCTGACATTCGTTTTCTTACGCATTTTTGGTTGCACTATGCATGTGCCATTACGGTTCCACATCGTACTATGATGGGTCTTCAAAACTGTTAAGTAGTTATGTTGGAAATGAGTTCCCAACAATTATCCGTATTTTTAAAACCTTTGGCAGGAGATCTCTTATCGCTAGATTTGCGGGTTGTCATTTTAATGAGACAGTCTTCCCGTCGTTAGGGAGAGATAAGAAAACGTATTTTCTAAGGGAACGACAGGAATTTCCGTGGTGTGTTCCCACTGTGTCTCATATTGACTCTTGTACTCCACAAATGTAAATGTGAAGTGACAAAGAATAATCAATTTTCAGAATGTACACTGATACTGCTAAAGTGACAAGATCACACATACCCCTGCAAGGTTAGAAATCCGCAGTATGGGTTCCACCATATACTAAGGTGTTGCAACTACACTTGGTGGAAGTGTAGTTGAGGCTGTGGCTCCATAAAGGAAGATGGAGAGACCACCGAGTTCGATCAACGCTCACTTAGAAAGGAAGTAGATGAGTAAGGCACAACCTAATTTGTATCATTAATGATCATCTCATTTGATTGTCTCTGACTATGTCCATGAATCAATACTGGAGGAAGCTTCGAAGTTTTAAATGATTCCAGAGAACAATGAAATCCTGACGGATTATGAGAATGCACATGAGTCAATGGAAGGATCATGCGTACACAGTGATGATATAATCCATAAATAGTTGCTCCATAAGTAGAGAACAATGAGATCGAACCATGCTTTATTTTGATTAATTTCAAATAAATAACATATTTGGCCTACACAATCCAGGTAGAACTTAGTTCTTTGAAAAATATACGGGTACTTGGTGTGGTAGTGCTAACCAACCTAGTATAAAGCATGTGGGACATACATGATTAATTTGTCACAAATCATAGTGAGAAGAAAGCAGTCTTAAAGTATAAAGACTCGCCTTGTGGCGCGAGGTTTCTCACAAAGCCCTGGAATTGTTCTCTTGTAATGGACTTTATAGTGTTCCGCTACTTAGTTAGCTTGGTAATTTCAAAAATACTTGAAATGCAGCATATGTATGTGGTTGTTAAGTATCTCTGAATGAATGAGATAGAAGATATTTGCAAAAGTGCATGATGGCCTTTTTCTTCCCAATTCGAATGACTCTAAACCACGGAGTGTGTTTGCAGTTACACTAGAACACTCACTTATTGATTTAAACAATCAGGCGGATGTGGTATACCCATCTAAGTAACTATTTGATTGGGAAGGGATAAAAAAATAAGGTTTTATGCCATGCGTATTAAATAAGTTCCTGATTCAGAATTATAACTATCTATGTCAACGATATGGACAATAAGTACTCTTAATGGAATAAGAGATCTTACAAGTTATTTAAAATCTGAATTTGAGATGAAAATCCTGGGAAATCTCGATCTTATCTATGTTATGAACTAGCAGATCGAGTTTATGGTATATTATTCTACAAGTTTGTATATGTCCATTGTCAGGTAATTTAACAAGGACATGCATCCTGCTAGCACTCCCATGATTAGTCGAGTTTCAAATGTAGATAAATGACCAATTCTGAAAAAGCGGGGGTCTAACAACCACACCAAATATTTCGCTTAGCAATCTGTATGGACAAACTTTAATATACTTTATAGAGAATTAACTAGACAGTCAGACTCAATCTAGATAAAAATATACCAAAGAGTTTATATCTCAATCTCTCGATTTGATATATACTCAAGCAAATAGAAATATGTGAGTCTTTATCAAATACTAGAGAGATAACTTGGATGGTACCAAAGACCAATATCCAAGTGTCAATCAATTTAAATCAACAACCAAAAGGTCGGATATTCTAATTGATTGAACAACGCACAACCTGTATTATTTCAATTATATAAACAAATATAATGCGGAATAGAAATAACACAGACACCAGAATTTTGTTAACGAGGAAACCGCAAATGCAGAAAAACCCCGGAACCTAGTCCAGATTGAACATACACTGTACTAAGCCTCTACAGACACTAGCCTACTCCAAACTAACTTCGGTCTGGACTGTATTTGAACCCCAATCAATCTCACACTGATCCAAGGTACAGTTATGCTCCTACGCCTATGATCCCAGCAGGATACTGCGCACTTGATTCCCTTAGCTGATCTCACCCACAACTAAGAGTTGATGCGACCCAAAATCAAAGACTTTAATAAACAAATCTGTATCACACAGAAAGGTCTACAATAATAGATAAATCCGTCTCCCACGAATATACCTACGAGTTTTGTTCCGTATTTTAATAAATCAAGGTGAACAGAAACCAATCAATAATACCAGACTTATATTCCCTAACAACAGCTTAGTATTATCAATCACCTCACAATAATCTTAATCGACGCAGCGAAAAAACATATTGCGGAATCACAAACGATGAGACGAAGTTTGTTTGTGATTACTTTTCTATCTTGCCTATCGGAGATATAAAATCTCAAGCCAATTATTTCATTTGTACTCGTACGATAGAAGATGCAAGATCAGATCACACAATTACAAGAAAAGTAGCATCGGTCTGGCTTCACAATCCCAATGAAGTCTTTAAATCGTTAACCTGGTTTAGATGAAGAAACCAAAGGTTAAAGGAGAATCGACTCTAGCTTAGCGCAACTAGTATCACACAGAATGTGTGGGGATTAGGTTTCCCAGTTGCTAGAGTTCTCCCTTATATACACTTTCAAATCAGGGTTTGCAATCAATGTTAGCTTAGTAACAAAGCATTCAATATTCACCGTTAGTTAAAAACCTGATTAGATTCAAGCTAATATTTCTCAACAGTTAGATCGAAAACTTAGCTTGTCACACACAAATGAAATGTCCAATTTTGGGTTTATGAACCGTACACAAACATTAACATTTGTTGGTTCAACAAGTCAACCAAATGGTTAGCCATATGATTACTCTCATATCAACCTTATTCTTCTTCACCATAACTAGTTCAAATGACTCAAATGGACTAGTTAGAGAGTTGTTCAATTGCAAGGAAATATTATGTAACTACACAAGATACAATTAAAGCAAAATCGGTTTGATTCACTCGAATCGGTTCATGAACTTTATAGCCACGGTTTGCAATAGCATTCCTTAGTTTATTTAAACATTAGTTCAAGAACAACCAACTTTATATATAACCTACTCAAGTTCGCAGACTGGGTTCGCGTACTTAAGATCATGGAAGGAGTACACAAACTCCAGCAGAAAATCTCTGGCCGAGAAGTTCCGCAAGTTCGCAGACTGAGTTCGCGGACTTGGCTCACGCCACTTCCATTTCTCTTGATCAACAAAGTTCACAAACTTTGGTTCAAGGAATAAGGACTTATACATATATGTGTTTCCACAGCAATGCTTATATCCTACCAATGGTTATGTAATCTAAACTCTCATTTCAATCATTGAAACATTCTCAGAGAACGTTATATAGTTGTTACTCACAGACCATTTTTCGTCAGAGCAATTTTCAAAGTGATTGAAACATAACATGACTTTCGTCACTTGGTAAAGATGAATTTGGCTAAAGCGAAAGCTTACTAACACACATTTCGAGAAATAGATAGGCGAGATAAACTCGGCTCGAAATATCAAATGTGTATAATGAAAGTCTATATATCAAAACGACTTTTGTCTCAAGAGTATAAGATAGAGTAAATAGACTTTTGAGTGACAGATAAGTTCAAGTCCCCACATACCTTTTAGTCGATGAAGATCCACCAGTTCCTTGAGTAGTCCTTCGTCTTGTATGATGATTGCCATGGAGTTCTTGATCTCAACTACACTTTCTATCCTAATCCAAGACCTTAGCTCTAATAGGCTAGTAATCAAGACTTATAGTTTTGATCACTAATATTGACAAACATGCTTGAGATAGCAACGCATGCGAGTTCGACTGAGCAATGCTCTAACAATCTCCCCCTTTGTCAATTTTAGTGGCAAAACTATTAATGCATATGGAATATAAAAAATAAATAAATAAACTTTTGTAGCTCCTACTCCACATGCCTAATCTTCAACATTACTCGAAATCTTGGTCACTTCCAAGTACTCCAATGATCCCAAAGGTTGTAAGTTTAGCATCATCGTTGTTGAAAATCCTTAGCTATAACAACTGTTAGAGCATTGCTCGGTCAAACTCGCATGCGTTGCTATCTCAAGCATGTTTGTCAATGTTAGTGATCAAAACTATAAGTCTTGATTTCTGGTCTACTATAGCTAAGTCTCGGACTAGGATAAAAAGTGTAGTTGAGCTCAAGGAATTCATGGTGATTCATCAACAAGTAGAAAAAACTACTCAAGGAACCGGTGGAACTTCTCGACAAAAAGGTATGTGAAGACTTGAACTTATCTGTCACTCAAAAGTCTATCTACTCTATATACTAATTCTTGAGACAAAAAGTCGTATGCTATATATAGACTTAGATTATACACATTTGGTATTTCGAGCCGAGTATACCTCGCCTATCTATATCTCGAAATATGTGTTGGTAAGCTTTTCGCTTCGACCAAGTTTATCTTTACCTAGTGACGAAAGTCATGATATGTTTCAATCACTTTGAAAATTGCTTTGACGAGAAATGGTGTAACAACTGTATAACGTCCTCTAAGAATGTTTCAATGATTGGAATGAGAGTTTAGATTACATAACTAATAATGGATATAAGCATTGTTGTGGAAACACATTAACGTATAAGTCCTATTCCTTGAACCAAAGTTTTCGAAATTTGTTGATCAAGAGAACCGGAAGAATGGCAAGTGGCAAGTCCGAGAACTCAGTCCGCGAACTGCCGAAGTTCTCAAACCCGAGAATTTCTGTTGGAGTCGACAAACTACTTGCGTGAGCTAAGTCCGCGAACTGGCGAAGTTCTCATCCCGAGAATTTTTGCTGGAGTTTGTAAACTCTGTCCAGTGTCTTAAGTCCGCGAACCTAGTCTGCGAACTTGAGAAGGTTATATATCTGAAGATGATTTCTGAACTTAAACTTTAAAAAGACTAAGGAATGCAGTTTGCAAACCGTGGCTATAAAAGTTCATGAACCGATTCAAGTGAATCAAATCATCTTTTCTTCAATTGTGTCTTGTGTAGTTACATAAGATTTCCTTGTAATTGAACAACTCTCTAACTAGTTCATTTGAGTCATTTGAACTAGTTATGATGAAGAAGAACATGGTTGATATGAAGTGCTCATATGGATAACCTTTTGGTTAACTATTGTTGAACCAACAATGCACACGTTTGGGTACGGTTAACAAACCTAGAAGCGTGCAGTTCATTTGTGTATAACAAGCTAAGTTTTCGATCTAACGGTTGAGAAATATTAGCTTGAATTTAAATCAGGTTTACATCTAACGGTGAATATTGATTGATTTGTTACCAAGGCAAAACCCTGATTTGAAAGACTATATAAAGGAGACATCTAGTATTGTGCAAAACTAATCCCCACACCTTACGTGTGATACTAGTTTGCGTACTAGAGTCGGTTCTCCTTTAACCTTTGGTTTTCTTCTTCTAAAACCAGGTTAATGACTTAAAGACTTCATTGGGATTGTGAAGCCAGACCGATACTACTTTTATCGTAGTTGTGTGATCTGATCTTGCATCTTCTATCGTACAAGTACAATCAGATTGATTGGTTTGAGATTTGATATCTCCGATAGGCAAGATATAAATAGTAATCACGAACATCTTCGTCTCATTGTTTGTGATTCCACAACATGTTTTTTCGCTACCATACGATTAAGATTGTTGTGAGGTGATTGATTAATCTAGGTTGTTCTTCGGGAATATAAGACCGGATTATCAATTGGTTCCTGTTCACCTTGATTATTATCAAAAGACGGAACAAAAACTTTAGGGTTTTTCTGTGGGAGACAGATTGATCCTTTGATAGACTTGTCCGTGTGAGACAGATTAGTTTATTGTCAAAGCCTGCGATTTTGGGTCGTAGCAACTCTTAGTTGTGGGTGAGATCAGCTAAGGGAATCAAGTGCGCAGTATCCTGCTGGGATCAGAGGCGTAGGGAGTACAACTATACCTTGGATCAGTGGAGACTGATTGGGGTTCAACTACAATCCAGTCCGAAGTTAGCTTGGAGTAGGCTAGTGTCTGTAGCGTCTTAATACAGTGTGTGTTCAATATGGACTAGGTCCCGGGGTTTTTCTGCATTTGCGGTTTCCTCATTAACAAAAATTTTGGTGTCTGTGTTATTTCTATTTCCGCATTATATTTGTTTATATAATTGAAATAATACAGGTTGTGCGTTCGAATCAATCAATTGGAAATCCGACCTAATGGTTGTTGATTGATATTGATTGACACTTGGATATTGGTCTTTCGTACCATCCAAGTTATTCCTTGTATTTAATTAGTACTCGCAGTTTCTGTTTTAGGAAATCAAATCAAGAGAGAGATATAAACTCGTTGATATACTTTTAATTGATTGAGTCTCGTTGATTCTCTTAAAAGTATATTCTAGTTTGTCTATACAGATTACTAAGCGAAATATTGGGTGGTGTTGTTGGACCCCTGCTTTTTCAACAACAAGAAAACAATACTTCTCAATCATTGTTATACAGTGTCATGGTATCATTATATAGCGTCAAAGTTCAATTGTATCACAACTTCAACAACAATACTATGGTGATATGTATCACTTCCCCTTAGTAAATACTCCATCTCACATGGAAACCACTCCCCCTTACATAATGATCCGAAAACCATATGTATTTGTAGTGTGAACTACATATTAATTCTCCCCCTTTTGGTCAACAAAATTGGCAAAGGTACAAGAACGGGATCCTAATGAAATTTCCGAAAGAGACATTTCATGACCAAAAGAAAGCAAAAATATCAACTTGTTCTTTAGATGCAATCATAAAGCCGAAGCTAAATGCATTCATCAAGGAGTTTATAAAGCTACAAGATAACCCCTATAATATTCCACAGCCGCACTCCTCACAAAGATTTGGCAATTAAGCGCAAGTTCAAAAAGAACTCTCCCCCATAAAATGTCATTCCCAAGGGAACAACAAGAGCGACCTTAATTTCGAAAGAGAAAAGAAGGATTTCTTTGGACATTACAAATCATATACAAGTATGAATTTGAATCCAAAATATTAAATTAACCACAATAAATTCATGATTAATTTAACCAAAAATGTTCAACAGAAGTAAACTTATAGAGTCTTACGAGCGCTCAATTAGATTAATCAAAAGTAAACCTATAATTAATCTAATCGAAATACACAACCAAATTAACCACAAAAGTAATTAATTTAATTGGTCATACTCACATAAGAGAGTCTATGGACCAATGACTAAGTTAATCATGAAAACAATCTACCCATTCATGAACGCTCAAACATAAGAAGAATTATGGAGTCATAACTAAATAACCAAACAAGATGATTAATTTAGTTCAAAATGCTCGACATAAAGTACCTTACGGAACAACAACATAGCTAATCAAAAATAATCAACTTGGTTGTTTAATGCTCAACATAAGACACTTATATGGAGCCTCACAATAATACATAAAATATGGATCAGGGAAGATCAATTACTACGGAATACACAAGGATTCATTCTATTTTCCATCACTATTTTCATAACGACATTCAATAGACATAATCCTTGCAAACAAAAGATTTTAACCTATCTTCCATTAATAAATGACATAATAGGATTAACTTTTGTATTTGTCAAAAGTCTATTCATTCTTTTATCAATACATGCATATCGATCATAAATGACTTTACTTTTGACAAAGTATGGGACAATCAAGTTCACGGACGCAAACACACATATCCCATAACAATATTGCAATATATAAAACCATAAAGATTAATACTGCAAAAATCATCTTCCAAACAATTTTAGAATTTAAACCAATAAATCTAAAAACATGAAGATGAAAACGTTGGACATAGCTATGTGTAATCACAATAATGGATATTCCAACCTCTAGTTATTATTCTAGAAAAAAACAGAAATATAGAAGATTTACTAGATGTTAAGACCTTTGAAGAATTCTTTATCGTCCCCGAACTCCTTGTCATCAACAACCATTGGAACATTAGGTTCATTAAGGTAGGAGTTTATATCAATAAACCTTCTTGGCTGAAGTTGTCGAACCAGGGCCTTCTGAATCTCATGAGTCTAATACACAAAAGCCTTTATTTGTTGAATCTCCTTTCGCATCTCCTTCAACTCTTCAAGAACACCAGAAAACTTCTGAGAGTTTGAAGGAACGACTTTTGGCTTCCTCACATTCCTTCTTTTTATTTTCAATATTGGAGTTAATAGAGATTTTTCTTTTTCATTCATGATTGATGGCTTAACAATCATATTAACATCCTTTCCATCAGAAGACAGGGCACTTAGAGCTTCCATAGGTGTATGGGGTTGTGAGAGGAAATCACAATCTCAACAAGTAGTCTTGAGATAAAAAGGAGTTTCAAGGAAGGAAAAGAAATGTAGGGTTTTGAAACCTTTAACAGGTTCGTACACGTCCAACTCTCAACCCTATAAAGAGTAGAATTGACGATCATAACCATCTCTTTTTGTTTGATAGACACGAAGAAAGAAAATCTAAAAAAAAGAGAGGAAAAGCCTGTGAGGTACAAAATCATTGTCTCTTTTGATCAGGCACATGAGACAAGATTTCCAAATCAACACAATCAAGTTGTGTTGCGGTGAACAACAATTTTTCCACCATTTTCCTCTTGAGAGGAATCCTCAGACTTCTGTCTATCAAAACAACTTGACCATACTTTGTTCTCTAATGGTCTTTGTTTATCCTTGGAAACTAACTTCTTAGAAAAGATAAAATCCTATATACCTCAACGGTCTTCTGAGCAAGTTTAAGCTTCCTTGCTAAATGATTTGCTCTTCGTTGAAGTTTGTTGACGTGCCTCAATTGGTGTTTATACTTGTAGCACTTTGAAGCTCATGACTCTTGAGAGAACAATATGAACACGTCAATCTAGGATAATATTTAGGCACCTGATATGAGAAAGCAGCTAAGCACATAGTGGAACCTGAAACATTACAAACAGAGTTTCCAAAGAATGGGTCAACTTTTTCTTCCAGATTAGTTGGATTTGCTTCTGAAAGAATATCAAGATTGATGTATGTATTGCTACAATTGTCAAAATTGATATTTTCACCAAGAAGTGCAACACTTGATTTCTCGTCTTCATTAGAATCATAGCTGTCTAGCATTTTATCAAGAGTTGCAGCAAGACCTTTGTTCCCAATGTATTTTCTAAGATTTGGACACTCGTTTGCAAAATGACCAAATCCTTTACACTTAAAGAACCGAGGCATATCCTCATCATCAGTCTCATCTGTTTCCCTATTTTTAGGAGGAATACGATTATGAGGTTTAACTGATGTTTTAGGCTTATCTCTGGAGAACCGTTTACTTCTCTTCAACAGAAGATCCCTAAACTGTCTTGTGATCATCGAGACTGACTTGTCAAGATCTTCATCTGATGAGTCTGTCTCAGATTGATCATCTTCAGAGATATACACTTTTTTACTCTTATCAAGTAATTTAGTGTCCTTTTGTGCTTTGAACGCAACATCCTTGGTTTTGGATGAATGTTCGTGATCAAAGATCTTAAGCTTCCCAACCAGCGTATTTCTGGAAAGATTATCAAGGTTATTTCCCTCAACGATGGAATGCTTCTTAGAATCGTATCTAGATGGCAGCGATCTGAGAATTTTCATCACAATGTCCTTTTCAGGAATAGTCTTACCCAATGCAAAAGATACATTAACAATTTCAGACACTTTGTGATTAAAATCATCAAATGTTTCTTCATCTGCCATACGAAGGTTTTCCCAATCGGAATTAAGGTTTTGAGGCCTAGCTTCCTTTTTACTGGAGTTACCTTAGAATACGGTTTCCAAGATATCCCAAGCTTCTTGTGACTTAGTGCAATTAGTCACATGGTGCTGAAGATTTGGGGTAATGGCATGTGTAATGGCATTCAATCCGTCGGAGTTTTTCTTTGCAACATTTATCTCGGCAGGGGTGTATTCACCAATAGGTTTGGGAACGTTTACATCTCCAACTGCCACAACGGGAGGATTATAGCCATTAACAACATATACCCATGATTGAAAATCACGTGCTTGAAGAAAAGCTCGCATAACGATTTTCCACCATAAGTAATTAGAGCCATCGAAGACTGGTGGTACGTTAATAAAGATAACACCTCTGTCAATAGAGTCAGATCGCTACAAACACATACTTGTAAGGTCTTAAACGTGTTTGCATGCTCTGATACCAATTGAAAAAGCGGGGGTATAACAACCACACCAAATATTTCGCTTAGCAATCTGTATGGACAAACTTTAATATACTTTCTATAGAATCAACTAGATAGTCAGACTCAATTTAGATAAAAATATATCAAAGAGTTTATATCTCAATCTCTCGATTTGATATCTACTCAAGCAAATAGAAATCTGCGAGTCTTTATCAAATACTAGAGAGATGACTTGGATGGTACCAAATACCAATATACAAGTGTCAATCAATTTAAATCAACAACCAAAAGGTCGGATATTCTAATTGATTGAACAACGCACAACCTGTATTATTTCAATTATATAAACAAATACAATGCGGAATAGAAATAACACAGACACTAGAATTTTGTTAGCGAGGAAACCGCAAATGCAGAAAAACCCCGGGACCTAGTCCAGATTGAACATACACTGTATTAAGACGCTACAGACACTATCCTACTCCAAACTAACTTAGGTCTTGACTGTAGTTGAACCCCAATCAATCTCACACTGATCCAAGGTGCAGTTATGCTCCTACGCTTTTGATCCCAGCAGGATACTGCACACTTGATTCCCATGGATGATCTCACCCACAACTAAGAGTTGATACGACCCAAAGTCGAAGACTTTAATAAATAAATCTGTATCACACAAAAAAGTCTAGGATAATAGATAAATCCGTCTCCCACGAATATACCTACGAGTTTTGTTCCGTCTTTTGATAAATCAAGGTGAACAAGAACCAATCAATAATAAAAGATTTATATTCCCGAAGAACAACTTAGTATTATCAATCACCTCATAATAATCTTAATCGACGCAGCGAAAAAAGATATTTCGGAATCACAAACGATGAGACGAAGTTTGTTTGTGATTACTTTTTTATCTTGCCTATCGGAGATATAAAATCTCAAGCTAATTATTTCAATTGTACTCGTACGATAGAAGATGCAAAATAAGATCACACAACTACAAGAAAAGTAGTATCGTTCTGGCTTCACAATCCCAATGAAGTCTTTAAGTCGTTAACCTGGTTTAGAAGAAGAAACCAAAGGTTAAAGGAGAATCGACTCTAGCTTAGCACAACTAGTATCACACAGAATGTGTGGGGATTAGGTTTCCCAGTTGCTAGAGTTCTCCCTTATATACACTTTCAAATCAGGGTTTGCAATCAATGTTAGCTTAGTAACAAAACATTCAATATTCGCCGTTAGATGAAAACCTGATTAGATTCAAGCTAATATTTCTCAACCGTTAGATCAAAAACTTAGCTTGTCACACACAAATGAAATGTCCAATTTTGGGTTTATGAACCGTACCCAAACATTAACATTTGTTGGTTCAACAAGTCAACCAAATGGTTAGCCATATGATTACTCTCATATCAACCTTATTCTTCTTCACCATAACTAGTTCAAATGACTCAAATGAACTAGTTAGAGAGTTGTTCAATTGCAAGGAAATCTTATGCAACTATACAAGACACAATTGAAGAAAAATCGGTTTGATTCACTCGAATCGGTTCATGAACTTTATACCCACGGTTTGCAAAAGCATTCCTTAGTTTATTTAAACATTAGCTCAAGAACAACCGACTTTAGATATAACCTGCTCAAGTTCGCGGACTGGGTTCGCGTACTTAAGCTCATGGAAGGAGTACACAAACTCCAGCAGAAAATCTCGGGCCGAGAAGTTCCGTAAGTTCGCGGACTTGGCTCACGCCACTTCCATTTCTCTTGATCAACAAAGTTCGCAAACTTTGGTTCAAGGAATAAGAACTTATACATATATGTATTTACACAATAATGCTTATATCCTACTAATGGTTATGTAATCTAAACTCTCATTTCAATCATTGAAACATTCTCAGAGAACGTTATATAGCCGTTATTCACAAACCATTTTTCGTTAGAGAAATTTTCAAAATGATTGAAACATAACATGACTTTCGTCACTTGGTAAAGATGAATTTGAATAAAGAGAAAGCTTACCAACACACATTTCGAGAAATAGATAGGCTAGTAAACTCGACTCGAAATAACAAATGTCTATAATGAAAGTCTATATATAAAAACGACTTCTGTCTCAAGACTAGGAGATAGAGTAAATAGACTTTTGAGTGACAGATAAGTTCAAGTCTCCACATACCTTTTAGTCGATGAAGATCCACCAGTTCCTTGAGTATCCCTTCGTCTTGCATGATGATTGTCATGGAGTTCTTGAGCTCAACTACACTTTCTATCCTAATCCAAAACCTTAGCTCTAATAGGCTAGTAATCAAGACTTATAGTTTTGATCACTAATATTGATAAACATGCTTGAGATAGCAACGCATGCGAGTTCGACCAAGCAATGCTCTAACAAATTCGGCTAAAGGAAGATGACGAAGTTGTATCGAGAGATGAACTTTCCTTATCTAAGTATAATAGACGCATTATTGTACTTAGCATAATGTACTCGGCCAAATGTTATATCCTCAATGAACTTGTTAGCTAGATATAACGCTCATCGCCAACGCAACGTCATTGGAATGGTATAGTGAATGTAATCATGTACTTAAAAGTAACCATTGACATAATTTTGTTTTATCCCTACAAAGACATTAAAAAGGAATGCTAACGAAAGTGCAATCCAAAGGTTGTTGATTACGAAAGAACAATAACTTCTTCTCTGACGAAAGTAATCATGGGGAGATATGGTAGACTATTTTCTAAGTCATTACCAATATTCAGTTCAAAAAGTACACGACTAAAGGAACTGTCTGGAACAACTCTGAAAGTAATCTAGGGGAGATGCCGACATCATGTGGAGGATCCAAGGATATGATGTTGACATATTTTATTTCGAAATTGAAGTTGTGTTGTACTTTTTTTCCCTTCGATCGAGAATATTTTTTCCTTTTGTTACTCAACAAGGTTTTTAGCGAGACAACACTAAAAACATCAAGTATGTTGAACGTTTAATACATAAAGATCGCGTTGATATTACTGAAAATATCTGAATCAAAGAAATGAAACGCGATAGTCTGTTAAGCGACGTAACTTCCAGAATCAACAACATGGTCTTATAAACATTTAGTCACCAAAGTAAAGTGTGATAAACTCCTTTTGACGGCATTAGACTAATAAAAATTATCTGACATCAGGGGGAGCATCTAATGGTGTGTTGAACTATTTTCCTTCATCGAGGTTTCTTTTTCATACAGGGTTTTGTTACTCGGCAAGGTTTTTAATGAGACAACAATAAACACCGAGAAGTAATTTCCTAACTAAGGCTATTGTCTTTCCCACGAGGATTTTATACCTTAGGAGTTTTGAAGCAACTAGTCAACTTCAACTGAGCAAAGTTATCGTCTGCAACTGATCAACTTTACTTGCATCTGTCACGTTGTACTCTTTTCCCTTTCAAGGTTTTGTCCCACCGGGTTTCCTTGTCAAGGTTTTAATGAGGCAACACATTCGAGTCCATCTATGTTCTAAGTTTGCTTAATATTGCACTCTTTTTCTTTAGTTCAGGTTTTGTCCCTCTGGGTTATTCCTGACGAAGTTCTAACGAGGAAATTAACTTAGACTAGTAGGTCCTTGAAGATCGTATTGCATGTGTTAGAGCATAGCTTGGTCGACCTCGCATGCGTTGCAATCTCAAGCATGTTTGTCAATATTAGTGATCAAAACTATGAGTCTTGATTTCTAGCCTACATAGCTAAGTCTCGGACTAGGATAGGAAAGTGTAGTCGAGCTCAAGGACATCATGGCGATTCATTATACAACGACGAAGATCTATACAAGGAACCGTGGAAATTCATCAACAAAAAGGTATGTGGAGACTTGAACTTATCTATCACTCAAAAGTCTATCTATTCTATCTCCTACTTCTTATGAGACAAAAGTCGTATGCTATATAGATTAGATCATACACATTTGACATTTCGAGCTGAGCATTCATTGCTTATCTTTTATCTCGAAATCGTGTGTTGGTAAAGCGTTTCGCTTTGATCAAGTTTATATTCACCTAGTGACGAAAGTCATGAAAAGTTTCAATTACTTTGAGAATTGCTCTGACGTGAATCGGTCTGTGAATAACGGCTACATAGCGTCCTCTAAGATTGTCTCAATGATTGAAATGAGAGTTTAGATTACATAACCATGTATTCCTTAAACCGAAATTTTCGAACTTTGTTGATCAAGAGAAATCGGGAGGATTGTGGAATTGGCTTTCCAAGTCCGCGAACTGCCGGAAGTTCTCGAGCAAGAATTTCTGCTGGATTTTCCAAAACTCGTTTGTGTGTTAAGTCCGCGAACTCAGTCTGCGAACCCAGTCCGAGAACTGGCGGATGTCCTCTTTCCGAGAATTTCTGCTGAGTTTGGAAAACTCAACCGATTAACTTAAGTCCGCGAACTTGTTTGTGAACTTAAGAGGTTATGATCTAAAGATGTGCTCTGAACATGAAACATTAAATTACTAAGGAATGCTTTATGCAAACCGTGGCTATAATGTTCATGAGCCGATTCAATCGAATGGAATCATCTTTGTTTCAATTGTGTCTTGTGTAGTTACATAAGATCTCAAAGCAATTGAACAACTCCTTAACTAGTTCATTTGAGTCAATTGAACTAGTTATGGTGAAGAAGAACAAGGTTGATATGAAATGCTCATATGGTTAACCTTTTTGGGTTACTATGTTGAACCAACATACACGTACACGTTTGGGCATGGTTTTCACAAACCCAGTAAACGTTTACCCAAGTGTGTGTGACAATATAAGTTTTCGATCTAACGGTTGAGAAATATTAGCTTGAATCTAAATTAGGTTTTCATCTAATGGTGAATAAGGATTGCTTTGTACCTAAGGCAAAACCCTGATTTGAAGGCTATATAAAGGAGACATCTAGCATTGTGCAAAACTAATCCCCACACGTCTGTGTGCTACTAGTGTGCCCGCTAGAGTCGATCTCCATTAACCTTTGATTTGCTTCTCTAAAATCAGGTTAACGACTTAAAGACTTCATTGGGATTGTGAAGCCAGATCGATACTACTTTTATCGTAGTTGTGTGATCTAATCTTGCATCTTTTATCGTACGAGTACAATCGATTGATTGGCTTGAGATCGTGAGAGTTCTCCGATAGACAAGATAAAGAAGTCACAAACATCTTCGTCTCATTGTTTGTGATTCCTCGACAAACCGCCTGTGTAGTCAGGAAGGATTGTAGAGAGGTGATTGATTAATCTAGGCTGTTCTTCGGGAATATAAGAACGGATTATCAATTGGTTCCTGCTCACCTTGATTTTATATCAAAAGACGGAACAAAACCTAGGGTTTATCTGTGGGATACAGATTTATCCTTTGATAGACTTTTTTGTGTGAAACAGATCTGTTTATTATCAAGTCTGTGATTTTGGGTTGCAGAAACTCTTGGTTGTGGGTGAGATCAGCTAAGGGAATCAAGTGCGTAGTATTCTGCTGGGATCAGAGGCGTAGGAGTACAACTGTACCTTGGATCGGTGGGAGACTGATTGGGGTTCAACTATAGTCCAGTCCGAAGTTAGTTTGCAGTAGGATAGTGTCTGTAGCGGCTTAATACAGTGTGTATTCAATCTGGACTAGGTCTCGGGGTTTTTCTGCATTTGCGGTTTCCTCGTTAACAAAATTTCTGGTGTCTGTGTTATTTCTTTTCTGCATTATATTTTATATATTTGAAATAATACAGGTTGTGCGTTCGTGATCATCAATTGGAAATCCAACCTTTGGTTGTTGATTGATATTGATTGATCCTTGGACATTGGTCTTTGGTACCGTCCATGTATTCCTTGTATTTGATAAAGACTCGTTATTGTTATTAGATTGAGTAAAAATCAAATCAAGAGAGAGATATCAACTCTTTGAGATACTTTTATTTAGATTGAGTCTGACTGTCTAGTTTATTCTCTAGCAAAGTATTTCGGAGTTAGTCCATACATATTGCTAAGCGAAATATTGGGTGGTGTTGTTAGACCCCCGCTTTTTCAATTGGTATCAGAGCAGGCAGACACGTTCAAGACCTAACAAGTCTGGACAGAAGTGCTATCTCTGTGAACGTACCACCAGTCCTCGATGGCTCAAACTATCTATGGTGGAAAGTTGTTATGCGCACATTTCTTCAGTCGCGTGACTTCCAATCATGGATATGTGTTGTGAATGGCTATGAGCCTCCCATTGTTATGGAAAGATATATTGTTGTACCAAAAGATCTATGTATGTACAATACTGCCGAGTTAGTTGCTGCAAAGAAAAACTCTGACGGGTTGAAAGCCATCCTGCATGCTATTACCCCAAACCTTAGACATCATGTGACCTCTTGCACTACGTCTAAAGAATCTTGGGATACTTTAGAAAGCGTATTCGAAGGTAACCCCAGTTAAAAGGAAGCTATCTTCAAAACCTTAATTCCGAATGGGAAGACCTTTATATGGCAGAAGAAGATTCGTTCGACGATTTTTATCACAAACTGTCTGAAATTGTTAATGCATCATGTGCATTGGGAAGGACCATTCCTGAAAAGGAAATTGTGTTGAAAATCCTCCGATCGCTTCCATCTAGATACGAATCTAAAAGACATGCCATCGTTGAAGGAAATAACCTTAATACTCTTTCACGAAACACACTGGTCGGAAAAATTAGAATTTTCGATCGCGAATATATGGAAAGAGACGATCATCATTTGTTTGGCAACCGTGTCACTTCTCCTGATCATAAATCTTGTCATCCAAAATTGACGAAAGAGAAAAGTTAGAATTGATTTATTTCTACGTTGTCTTTGCTTATACAAAAACTTAAGAAAATCCTCAGACGTAGTAAAAGAAAGTCTCAAAAGGAAACTCTGTTGGTCAATATAAAGGATAAGAATACCAAGAAGAGCCATACTAATGAAACTGGGCTTATGTGTGTTCAAGTCCCTTCGAAAAATCCTGAAACGGATGCAAGAGAGATAACTAAAGCATGGATGAATACTCTTGATTATTGTACTGAGGAAATCTATGATTGATCTCTCAGTCTTTTTGTTGAAAATGACTCTCATGATTCTTTCATGACATGTTCGTCTGTGTATCATAAGTTGGATCAGCAAACCCCCCTGATTTTGTATTGAATTTCAGGAGTTACTTGAAAAAGGCTCTACCAAATCTCTCTGTTCAATTGAGTTCATCTCAGGATCATCTTAGCACGATAAATCAAAAACAGTTCTGCCTGGCTAACCGTTGTATGCTAAAGAAGAAAAAAAAGGAAGTTTACCCTTCATCAAAAGGGGTTTTCAAAAACGGTGCAGGATTTGCAAAGATCTGCAGTCAAGTGTTTTAAAACTGTGATTACAATGGATAGGAAAGTTCTTCATAACTCTCCTTTTCAAATGGATAAACAGAAACCTAGTGGAATAGGTGGTGTCTCTCTTTGAAAATATTATCCCAGTCCAACCTTGGATTGGAGGCCTTACGCTCAGTAATCTTGTTAAAAAATGATTCTTGTATCTTCTTCCTCTTATACAAGAATCATGATACACAAGGGGACTGTAATATAATCTTGTTATTTTTTGTTTGTGCTTTTACTAGGTGTTGTTCGTGAACGGCTTCAGCTTTTTGGATAACTATCTTCTGTTAGGGTCTGGTAAAAAGGGTGTTTCTGGAAATTCTACAACTGTATTCCTTTAAAATCTCTTCCCCTTCAGCACTCTCATTTCATCTTCTCTATCATGTCCTCCTCTAGTCTTTCGAGTAAAGAAAGTGATGTATGGACGGTTCTATTTCCTTCGAAGAAGATTCGTTTAGATTCTTCTGACAATGAGATGTGCTATGAAAAACATGTTCCTTCGCCTGATGAGAACCCTACTATCTCTCAGTTTGATAAGCTCTCTTTAACCATGAATCTCGTCTTGGAACAAGTTCGTTCTCTGAAAAATGAACTTGAAGTCTCTTCCAAAAGAATTGAGGAGAAAATGGATAGTCTTGAGTCAAGGATTGACCTAATCGAAGAAGAGCTTGAAGAATATAGGGAATACGAGAAGAACATTCAAGGTAAGCAAGATGATTTATAAGAGGTTTAAATTCCTAGTATGTCTTCTTTTTGGATTAGTTGGAAGAATAACTAGTGCTTTGAATAGCGATGATTGTGACTACGCATAACTATTTTTGTTTTCATCTTCTTATGTTATTTTTTAGGTGTATGGTTATTAAATTCTAAAAATATTTAGAGGATGATGTTTATTGCAGTATTTTAATGGTTTGTGATATTGCAATATTTTTATGGGATATATATTGTTTACGTCCGTGAACTTGAAGGTCCCATATTGCGGTCAAAAGTATAGTCGTTCATGAATCGGTATTTGTATTGATGAAAGGACGAATGGACTTTTGACATATACAAAAGTTATGCCTATGCAGTCATGTATTTGATGGAAAATAGGATATAATCTTTTGTTCGACAATGATAAAGTATATTATGTCGTTATGATGGAAAATAGATAGATCCTTGTATGTTATCCACGGTATTGATCTTCATTGATCCATTTTATTATGTTTTATCGTGAAGGCTCCATTGTGTGTCTTATGTTGAGCACCTTACAACTAAGTCGATTTACCTTGGCTTTGTTGGTTGTTCCATAAGATGCTATATGTCGAGCATTAGGAACTAAATTAATCAACCAGTTTGGTTATTTAGTTTGTACGCCATAAGTTTTCTTTCTTATGTCGAGTACATGTACGGTTAAGGTTGTCATATTTTATGATGAACTTAGTCGGGGTTCCATAAGTTCTCTTATGTTGAGCCCAAAATAATTAAATTGATTACTTCGGTGATTAGTTTGGTTGTTTGTATTCCAATTAGATTAATTATAGGTTCTCTTGTAATTAATCTAGTTGAGTTTTCATATATCCCACAAATTCTTGTGTTGAGTATATGAACGGCTATACTAATCATGTTCTATTGGTTAATGTAGTCATATATTCCGTAAGGTTTTCCTTATGTTGAGTATGTGAACGATTAATTTAGTCATATCCGTATGATTACCTTAGTCGTATCTCCGTAAGTTTACTTATGTTGAGCACTTTCAATTAAATTGATCACTTTTGTGGTTTGATTTAGTTGCGTTTTCAATTGAGTTAATCATGGGTTTACTTGTGATTAATTTGGTTGAGCTTTGGATATAGAAAATCATTCCTATGGTTTTTGGTGTCCAATTAAAAAATCCTTCTTTTCTTTCGAAATTAAGGTCGCTCTTGTTGTTCTCTCGGGAATGATATCAAATGGGGGAGAGTTCTTTTGAACTTGTGCTTAATGGTAATAACTTGCGGAGTGTGCGGCTGTGGAATTTTATAGGGGTTATCTTGTATCTTAAAACTCCTTGATGAATGCATTTAGCTTCGGCTTTATGATTGCATCTAAATTAAGTTGGTGTGTATTTTTCTTTTGGTCTATGAAATGTTTCTTGTGGAAATTTCATTATGATCCCGTTCTTGTACCTTTGCCAATTTTATTGACAAAAGGGGGAGAAATAATGTAGTTCACACTACAAATACATATGGTTTTCGGATCATTGTGTAAGGGGGAGTGGTTTCCATGATCGAGATGGAGTATTGACTAAGGGGGAGTGATACATATCACCATAGTATTATTGTTAAAGTCGTGATACAATTGGACTTTTATGTTACATAATAATACTATGACACTGTATAATAATGATCGAGAATCTCGATTTCTCTCATTGTTATATCTACGGATCTTCAAAAATGGTGATGCTAAACTTACAACCTTTGGGATTATTGGAGTACTTGGAAGGACGAAGATTTCAGGGAACGTTGAAGATTAGACTATAGAATAGGAGCCACTAAAGTTTATCTTTTTTGTATTCCATATGTATTAATAGTTTTGTCACTAAAATTGACAAAGGGGGAGATTGTTAGAGCATAGCTCGGTCGACCTCGCATGCGTTGCTATCTCAAGCATGTTTGTCAATGTTAGTGATCCAAACTATGACTCTTGATTTCTAGCCTACATAGCTAAGTCTCGGCCTAGGATAGAAAAGTGTAGTTGAGCTCAAGGACTTCATGGAGATTCATTATACAACGACGAAGATCTATACAAGGAACCGTGGAACTTCATCAACAAAAATGTATGTGGAGACTTGAACTTATCTATCACTCAAAAGTCTATCTATTCTATCTCCTAATTCTTATGAGACAAAAGTCATCTGCTATATAGACTAGATCATAGACATTTGACATTTCGAGCTGAGCATTCATTGCTTATCTTTTGTCTCGAAATCGTGTGTTGGCGTTTCGCTTTGATCAAGTTTATCTTCACCTAGTGACGAAAGTCATGAAAAGTTTCAATCACTTTGAGAATTGCTCTGACGTGAATCGGTCTATGAATAACGGCTACATAGCGTCCTCTGAGAATGTCTCAATGATTGAAATGAGAGTTTAGATTACATAACCATGTATTCTTTGAACCGAAGTTTTCGAGCTTTGTTGATCAAGAGAAATCGGGAGGATTTTGGAATTGGCTTGCCAAGTCCGCGAACCCAGTCCGCGAACTGGCGGAATTTCTCGACCGAGAATTTCTGCTGGATTTTCCAAAACTCGTTTGTGTGCTAAGTCCGCGAACCCAGTCCGCGAACTGGAAGAATTTCTCTTTCCGAGAATTTCTGCTGAGTTTGGAAAACTCAACCGATTAACTTAAGTCCGCGAACTTGTTTGTGAACTTAAGAGGTTATGATCTAAAGATGTGCTCTGTACATGAAACATTAAATTACTAAGGAATGCTTTATGCAAACCGTGGCTATAATGGTCATGAGCCGATTCAATCGAATCGAATCATCTTTGTTTCAATTGTGTCTTGTGTAGTTACGTAAGATCTCATAGCAATTGAACAACTCTTTAACTAGTTTATTTGAGTCAATTAAACTAGTTATGGTGAAGAAGAACAAGGTTGATACGAAATGCTCATATGGTTAACCTTTTTGGGTTACTATGTTGAACCAACATACACGTACACGTTTGGGCATGGTTTTCAAAAACCCAGTAAACATTTACCCAAGTGTGTGTGACAAGCTAAGTTTTCGATCTAACGGTTGAGAAATATTAGCTTGAATCTAAATCAGGTTTTCATCTAACGGTGAATAAGGATTTCTTTGTACCTAAGAAAAAACCTTGATTTGAAGGTTATATAAAGGATACATCTAGCATTGTGCAAAACTAATCCCCACACGTCTTTGTGCTACTAGTGCGCTCGCTAGAGTCGATCTCCATTAACCTTTGTCGATCTCCATTAACCTTTCTCTAAAATCAGTTTAACGACTTAAAGACTTCATTAGGATTGTGAAGCCAGACCGATACTACTTTTGTCATAGTTGTGTGATCTGATCTTGCATATTCTATCGTACGAATACAATCGATTGATTGGCTTGAAATCGTGAGAGTTCTCCGATAGGCTAGATAAAGAAGTCACAAACATCTTCGTCTCACTGTTTGTGGTTCCTCGACAAACCGCCTGTGTAGTCGGGAAGGATTGTAGAGAGGTGATTGATTAATCTAGGTTCTTCTTCGGGAATATAAGACCGGATTATCAATTGGTTCATGTTCACCTTGATTTTTTATCAATATACGGAATAAAACCTAGGATTTATCTGTGGGAGACAGATTTATCCTTTGATAGACTTTTTTGTGTGAGACAGATCTGTTTATTATCAAGTCTGTGATATTGGGTTGCAGCAACTCTTGGTTGTGGGTGAGATTAGCTAAGGGAATCAAGTGTGTAGTATCCTGCTGGGATCAGAGGCGTAGGAGTACAACTGTAACTTGGATCGGTGGGAGACTGATTGGGGTTCAACTATAGTCCAGTCCGAAGTTAGTTTGCAGTAGGCTAGTGTCTGTAGCGGCTTAATACAGTGTGTATTCAATTTGGACTAGGTCCCGGGGTTTTTCTTCATTTGCGGTTTCCTCGTTAACAAAATTTCTGGTGTCTGTGTTATTTCTTTTCCGCATTATATTTTATATATTTGAAATAATACAGGTTGTGAGTTCTTGATCATCAATTGGAAATCCAACCTTTGGTTGTTGATTGATATTGATTGATCCTTGGACATTGGTCTTTGGTACCGTCCAAGTATTCCTTGTATTTGATAAAGACTCGCTATTGTTTTTAGCTTGAGTAAAAATCAAATCAAGAGAGAGATATTAACTCCTTGAGATACTTTTATCTAGATTGAGTCTGACTGTCTAGTTGATTCTCTAGCAAAGTATTTCGGAGTTAGTCCATACAGATTGCTAAGTAAAATATTGGGTGGTGTTGTTAGACCCCCGCTTTTTCACCATGTGATGAAGTACATGAAAGTACTAGATAACATGTGAAGAGTCGTACCAAGGTTTTGTTCCCCCTGGGTTTTCCCTTGACAAAGTTTTAATGAGAGAATTGATTTCGGCACAAGTCATCAAGGAGAGGACGACATTTGAAGAACTACATTGAAATCACTAAATGTGAAGCAATGCATATGAAGTTCAATTGGACCCCACAAGGGGGAGTGTTGTAGGGCCTACAACCCATAGTTGTACGGCCCAACTATATATCTAGGGTCTCCTTTCTACATGTATATAAATAATATTATTCCATGCAAACCTATTATCCTGATGAGTGGAAACTACTTTGCCTCTCTACTTTCCCCTATATTTCCACTGCAAAACTCTCATTATTTTCCATGCACTTTTGTTCTTTTTGTTCAATTTCAAATCATATTATTTTGTCTTCTATCTTTTTACGTTGCTTCTAGCATCGTTCATGCTTGACTTGGTTGATTGTTTGATCTGCTATATTAAATGGAATGACTATGAGAAGTTCCACGACTTGGTTTGTAATGCTACATTGGGCAGTATACGGTGTAGAAGGAGGGGTTCATCCAGGATGGGATAGATTTATAAAGTAACGCTGCCAAATTTCACCTTAGTTTTGTATTGTTGAAGTGTGCTAATAACTCATATGTGACTTGATAAAAGTTCCAGTTTTAAACCAGTAGAGTTATGTTAGATCATTGCTCGATCGAAATCGCATGTGTTGCTATCTCAAGCATGTTTGTCAATATTAGTGATCAAAATTATAAATCTTGATTTATAGCCTACATAGCTAAAGGTCTCGGACTAGGATAGAAAGTGTAGTTGAGCTCAAGAACTCCATGGAAATAATCATATAAGACGAAGGACTACTCAAGGAACTGGTGGATCTTCATCGACTAAAAGGTATGTGTAGACTTGAACTTATCTGTCACTCAAAAGTCTATATATTCTATCTCCTACTCTTGAGACAAAAGTCATTTTGATATATAGACTTTCATTATGCACATTTGTTGTTTCGAGCCGAGTTTATCTCGCCTATCTATTTCTCGAAATATGTGTTGGTAAGCTTTAGCTTTAGACAAATTCATCTTTACCTAGTGACGAAAGTCATGTTATGTTTCAATCACTTTGAAAATTTCTCTGACGAAAAATGGTCTGTGAATAACGGTTATATCCGTCCTATGAGAATGTTTCAATGATTGAAATGAGAGTTTAGATTACATAACCATTGGTAGGATATAAGCATTGTTGTGGAAACACATATATGTATAAGTCCTTATTCCTTGAACCAAAGTTTGCGAACTTTGTTGATCAAGAGAAATGGAAGTGGCGTGAGCCAAGTCCGCGAACTGGCGGAAGTTCTCGACCGAGAATTTCTGCTGGAGTTTGTGAACTCCTTCCATGAGCTTAAGTCCGCGAACTTGAGCAGGTTATGTCTAAAACCGGTTGTTTTTGAACTCATGTTTATTTAAATTAAGGAATGCTTTTGAAAACCGTGGCTATAAAGTTCATGAACCGATTCAAGTGAATCAAACCGTTTTTGCTTCGAGTGTGTCTTGTGTAGTTACATAAGATCTAAGCAATTGAACAACTCTCTGACTAGTTCATTTGAGTCATTTGAACTAGTTATGGTGCAGAAGAATATGGTTGATATGAAAGTAATCATATGGCTAACCATTTGGTTGACTTGTTGAACCAACAAATGTTAATCTTTGGTTACGGTTCATAAACCCAAAATTGGACATTTCATTTGTGTGTGACAAGCTAAGTTTTCGATCTAACGGTTGAGAAATATTAGCTTGAATCTAATCAGGTTTTCATCTAACGGTGAATATTGAATGATTTGTTACTAAGCTAACATTGATTGCAAACCCTTATTTGAAAGTGTATATAAGGGAGAACTATAGCAACTGGGAAACCTAATCCCACACATTCTGTGTGATACTAGTTGTGCTAAGCTAGAGTCGATTCTCCTTTAACCTTTGGTTTCTTCTTCTAAACCAGGTGAACGACTTAAAGACTTCATTGGGATTGTGAAGCCAGACCGATACTACTTTTCTTGTAGTTGTGTGATCTGATCTTGTTGTTTCTATCGTACGAGTACAATTGAAATAATTGGCTTGAGATTTTATATCTCCGATAGGCAAGATAAAAAGTAATCACAAACAAACTTCATCACATCGTTTTTGATTCCGCAATATCTTTTTTCGCTGCGTCGATTAAGATTATTGTGAGGTGATTGATAATACTAAGATGTTCTTCGGGAATATAAGTCTGGTATTATTGATTGGTTCCTGTTCACCTTGATTTATCAAAAGACGGAACAAAACTCACAGGTATATTCGTAGGAGACGTATTTATCTATTATCTTAGACTTTTATGTGTGATACAGATTTGTTTATTAAAGTCTTCGACTTTGGGTCGTAGCAACTCTTAGTTGTGGGTGAGATCAGCTAAGGGAATAAAGTGCGCAGTATCCTGCTGGGATCAGAGGTGTAGGAGCATAATTGTACCTTGGATCAGTGTGAGATTTATTGGGGTTCAACTACAGTCCAGACCGAAGTTAGTTTGGAGTAGGCTAGTGTCTGTAGCGGCTTAATACAGTGTATGTTCAATCTGGACTAGGTCCCGAGGTTTTTCTGCATTTGCGATTTCCTCGTTAACAAAATTTCTGGTTTCTGTGTTATTTCAGTTTTCGCATTATATTGTTTTATCTTTATAATTGAAATAATACAGGTTGTGCGTTAGATCATCAATTAGAGTAATCCAACCTTTGGTTGTTGATTGTCATTGATTGATCCTCGGATATTGGTCTTTGGTACCATCCGAGTTATTCCTTGTATTTGATTAGAACTCGCAGTTCCTGCCTGAGTAAATCAAATCAAGAGAGAGATATAAACTCGTTGATATACTTTTAATTGATTGAGTCTTGTTGATTCTCTTAAAAGTATATTCGATTTTGTCCATACATACTGTTAAGTGAAATATTGGGTGATGTTGTTAGTCCCCCGCTTTTTCAATTGGTATCATAGCAGGAAAACATGTTTAAGACCTTACAAGTCTGTGTTTGTAGCGATCTGACTCTATGGAAAGAGGTGTTATCTCTATTAACGTACCACCAGTCTTCGATGGCTCTAATTACTTATGGTGGAAAATTGCTATGCGATATTTTCTTCAAGCGCGTGATTTTCAATCATGGGTATATGTTGTTAATGGCTATGATCCTCCCGTTGTGGCAGTTGGAGATGTAAACATTCCCAAACCTATTGGTGAATATATCCCTGCTGAGATACTTGTTGTAAAGCAAAACTCCGATGGTTTAAATGCGATCATACATGCCATTACCCCAAATCTTCAGCACCATGTGACTAATTGAACTAAGTCGCAAGAAGTTTGGGATATATTGGAAACCGTATTCGAAGGTAACTCCAGTGAAAAGGAAGCTAGACTTCAAAACCTTAAGTCCGATTGGGAAAACCTTCGTATGGCAGATGAAGAAACATTTGATGAGTTTAATCACAAAGTGTCTGAAATTGTTAATGCATCTTTTGCATTGGGTAAGACTATTCCTGAAAAGGACATTGTGATAAAAATTCTCAGATCACTGCCATCCAGATACGATTCTAAGAAGCATGTCATCGTTGAGGGAAATAACCTTGATATACTATCCAGAAATACTCTTGCTGGAAAGTTAAAAAATTTCGATCTTGAACTTGAACAAAGAGAGAAAAGTCAACAATTTAGCAATCATGTTGCTGCATCTGACCATAAGTCTCGACGTTCTAAATTGACTGATAAAAGTGATGAGAATTGCTTTAATTCGATTTTGTCACTGTTTATACAAAAGCTTAAGAAATCTCTTAGACAGAGGAAAAGAAAGTCTCAAAAGAAAGATCAGTCAATTAATAAAAAGGTTCAGAAAAACTATGATAACAATTCCAGTTTCAAGTGTTATAGGAGTATTCACTCTACTTCTAAATGTCCTGATACGGAGACGAGTGAGATAACTAAAGCATGGATGGTCACTCTTGACTATTGTCCTGAGGATGATATCTATGATGGTTCTCTTAATATTTTTGCTGATAATCACACCTGCCCTCCCAACAGTTCTGAGTATTCCATGATAAACAATCTTACTTCCTATGAAATTCTTCATCCTGTAAAGGAAGTCTTAAAAAGGATTGAAAATCTGGAATACCAACTGACTAATTTAAAATTGGAGTTGATCAATCGTGATTCGTACAAAACATATCGAACCTTTTCGACTATGAATTGTCAGCAAATTCCTCCTGATTCTACCTATTCTTTGAGTCACTGTGACGACAAGGAAAATTTATAAAATCACAAGAATTTATCTATTTCTGTGATTTCCTTACATGATAATCAGGTTCACCTTAAAACATGTGGCACCATGAAACAGGAAAAGCATTCCTCTGTCAAACGTTGTTTGTAGAAGAAGAAAAAGAAATATCATACAAAACCCTCATGCTTTGTAAAATAGATTTCCAATAGAATGCATAGTTTACGAAAATCAGCAATCAAAGTATTCAAGTCTGTGCTGAAAGAAAGAAATAATGATGAAGATAACTCTTCTTTCTAAAAGTAAAACGGAAACAAGGTACATCACATACTGCATACCCTCAAAAGAAGCTAACCGATTCTTTGGAGAATTGGGACAACTACAGTTTGTAATACTGTATTGATGATTTTTTGTTTATCCCTCGTAGACAAAAATCTTAATCTTCAAGAGGGTTGTGATGAAAGTTTTCTGTTACTTAGGAAGTTTTTTGTTCAAACGTTTTCAGTTAAAGATCTCTTCTGAGGATTTTTTTTAGGGTTTTGGTCAGAGGTCATTTTGGATATTTATATCCCATCCTCAGTTTCTTTTAAAGTGAAGTTTATCTCCTTATCATAATCATTTCTTCTACCTTCTCTATCATGTCTTCTTCAAGTCTTTCTAGTAAAGAAGATGATGTTTGGACTGTTCTCTTTCCTTCTAAGAAGATGGGATTCGACTCTTCTGATAATGTGATGAGCCCTGATACTCACGGTTCCTCTCTGGACGGGAACATCTCTGTCTCTCAGTTTGATAAGCTCTCTTTAATCATGAATATAGTCTTAGAACAAGTTCGTGCCCTTAAAAGTGAACTTGAAGCTTCTTCCAAGAAACTCGAAGAAAAGATGGATCATCTGGAATCAAGGATTGATTTGATTGAAGATGAGCTTGATGAATACAAAGAGGTTTATAAGAGTACTGAATGTAAGTGAAATGCTTTATAGGAGTTTATCTAGTAAATCTTCTATATTTCTGTTTTTGTTTAGAAGAATAACTAGAGGTTGGAATAGCCATTATTGTGATTACACATAGCTATGTCCAAGGGTCTTCATCTCATGTTTTTAGATTTATTGGTTTAAATTCTAAATTTTTTGGAAGATGATTTTTGCAGTATTAATCTGTATGGTTTTATACATTGTAATTGTTTATGGGATATGTGTGGTTGCGTCCGTGAACTTGATTGTCTCATATCTTGTCAAAAGTAAAGTCGTTCATGAATTGATATGCATGTATTGATGAAAAATTGAATGGACTTTTGACAAATACAAAAGTTAAGCCTATATTGTCAATTATTGATGGAAGATAGGTTAAAATCTTTTGTTTGCAAGGATTATGTCTACTGAATGTCGTTATGCAAATAGTGATGGAAAATAGAATGAATCCTTGTGTATTACGCAGTAATTGATCTTCCCTGATCCATATTTTATGTATTACTGTGAGGCTCCGTAAAAGTGTCTTATGTTGAGCATTAAACAACCAAGTTGATTATTTTGGATCAGTTATGTTGTTTTTGTGTAAGGCACTTTAAGTCGAGCATTTTGAACTAAATTAATCATCTTGTTTGGTTATTTAGTTATGACTCCATAAGTCTTCTTATGTTTGAGCGCTCATGACTGGGTTGATTGTTTTCATGATTAACTTAGTCATTGCTCCATAGACTCTCTTATGTGAGTATGACCAATTAAATTGATTACTTTGTGATTAGTTTGATTGTGTATTTTGATTAGATTAATTTGTGATTAATCTAATTGAGCGCTCTTTAGTCTCCATAAGTTTACTTGTGTTGAGAATTTTTGGTTAAATTAATCATGAATTTCTTGTGGTTAATTTAATATTTTTGATTCAAATTCATAATTTTATGTGATTTGTTATGTTCAAAGAAATCCTTCTTTTCTCTTTTGAAATTAAGGTCGCTTTTGTTGTTCCCTTGGGAATGACATTTGATGGGGGAGAGTTTGCGCTTAATTGCCAAATCTTTGTGGGGAGTGCGACTGTGAAATATTATAGGGGTTATCTTGTATCTTTAAACTCCTTTGTGAATGCATTTAGCTTCGGCTTTATGATTGCATCTAAATAAGATGATGTGTGTTCTCTCTTTTGGTCATGAAATGTCTCTTTCAGAAATTTCATTAGGATACTGTTCTTGTACCTTTGCCAATTTTATTGACAAAAAGGGTGAGAATTAATATGTAGTTCACACTACAAATACATATGGT
Organism: Papaver somniferum; assembly: GCF_003573695.1. Classification (NCBI taxonomy): domain Eukaryota; kingdom Viridiplantae; phylum Streptophyta; class Magnoliopsida; order Ranunculales; family Papaveraceae; genus Papaver; species Papaver somniferum. The sequence continues at coordinate 63,693,702 of NC_039362.1, forward strand.
ATTCGGATCATTATGTAAGGGGGAGTGGTTTCCATGTGAGATGGAGTATTGACTAAGGGGGAGTGATACATATCACCATAGTATTATTGTTGAAGTTGTGATACAATTGAACTCTGACGATGTGTAATGATACTATGACACTGTATAACAATGATTGAGAACTATTGTTTTCTTGTTGTTATAACTATGGATTTTCAACAACGATGATGCTAAACTTAGATACTTTGGGATCATTGGAGTACTTGGAAGTGACGAAGATTTCGAGTAATGTTGAAGATTATGTATGTGGAATAGGAGCTACAAAAGTTTATTTATTTATTTTTTGTATTCCATATGTATTAATAGAGTTGCCACTAAAATTGACAGAAAGGGAGATTGTTAGAGCATTGCTCGGTCGAACTCGCATGCGTTGCTATCTCAAGCATGTTTGTCAATATTAGTGATCAAAACTATAAATCTTGATTTCTAGCCTACATAGCTAAAGGTCTCGGACTAGGATAGAAAGTGTAGTTGAGCTCAAGAACTCCATGGCAATCATCATACAAGACGAAGGACTACTCAAGGAACTGGTGGATCTTCATCGACTAAAAGGCATGCGGAGACTTGAACTTATCTGTCACTCAAAAGTCTATCTATTCTATCTCCTACTCTTGAGACAAAATTCGTTTTAATATATAGAATTTCATTATGCACATTTGCTATTTCGAGCCGAGTTTATCTCGCCAATCTATTTCTCGAAATATGTGTTGGTAAGCTTTCGCTTTAGCCGAATTCATCTTTACCTAGTTACGAAAGTCATGTTATGTTTCAATCACTTTGAAAATTGCTCTGACGAAAAGTGGTCTGTGAATAACGGCTATATCCGTCTTCTGAGAATGTTTCAATGATTGAAATGAGAGTTTAGATTAAATAACCATTGGTAGGATATAAGCATTGTTGTGGAAACATATATATGTATAAGTCCTTATTCCTTGAACCAAAGTTTGCGAACTTTGTTGATCAAGAGAAATGGAAGTGGCGTGAGCCAAGTCCGCGAACTGGCGGAAGTTCTCGACCCGAGAATTTCTGCTGGAGTTTGTGAACTCCTTCCATGAGATTAAGTCCGCGAACCTAGTCCGCGAACTTGAGCAGGTTATATCTAAAACTGGTTGTTCTTGAACTCATGTTTATTTAAACTAAGGAATGCTTTTGCAAACCGTGGATATAAAGTTCATGAACCGATTCGAGTAAATCAATCCTTTTTTGATTCGATCGTGTCTTGTGTAGTTACATAAGATCTAAGCAATTGAACAACTCTCTAACTAGTTCATTTGAGTCATTTGAACTAGTTATGGTGAAGAAGAATATGGTTGATATGAAAGTAATCATATGGATAACCATTTGGTTGACTTGTTGAACCAACAAATGTTAATGTTTGGGTACGGTTCATAAACCCAAAATTGGACATTTCATTTGTGTGTGACAAGCTAAGTTGTCGATCTAACGGTTGAGAAATATTAGCTTGAATCTAATCAGGTTTTCATCTAACGGTGAATATAGAATGCTTTGTTACTAAGCTAACATTGATTGCAAACCCTTATTTGAAAGTGTATATAAGGGAGAACTCTAGAAACTGGGAAACCTAATCCTCACACATTCTGTGTGATACTATTTGTGCTAAGCTAGAGTCGATTCTCCTTTAACCTTTGGTTTCTTCTTCTAAACTAGGTTAACGACTTAAAGACTTCATTGGGATTGTGAAGCCAGACCGATACTACTTTTCTTGTAGTTGTGTGATCTGATCTTGTTGTTTCTATCGTACGAGTACAATTGAAATAATTGGCTTGAGATTTCATATCTCCTATAGGCAAGATAAAAAGTAATCACAAACAAACTTCGTCTCATCGTTTGTGATTCCACAATATCTTTTTTCGCTGCGTCGATTAAGATTATTGTGAGGTGATTGATAATATTAAGTTGTTCTTTAGGAATATAAGTCTGGTATTATTGATTGGTTCCTGTTCACCTTGATTTACCAAAAGACGGAACAAAACTCATAGGTATATTTGTGGGAGTGGATTTATCTATTATCGTAGACTTTTCTGTATTATACCGATTTGTTTATTAAAGTCTTCGACTTTGGGTCGTAGCAACTCTTAGTTGTGGGTGAGATCAGCTAAGGGAATCAAGTGCGCAATATCCTGCTGGGATCAAAGACGTATGAGCATAACTGTACCTTGGATCAGTGTGAGATTGATTGGGGTTCAATTACAGTCCAGACCGAAGTTAGTTTGGAGTAGGCTAGGATCTGTAGCGGCTTAATACACTGTGCGTTCAATCTGGACTAGGTCCCGGGGTTTTCTGCATTTGCAGTTTCCTCGTTAACAAAATTTTTGGTGTCTGTGTTATTTCAGTTTCCGCATTATATTGTTTTATCTTTATAATTGAAATAATACAGGTTGTGCGTTAGATCATCAATTAGAGTAATCCAATCTTTGGTTGTTGATTGTCATTGATTGATCCTCGGATAGTCTTTGGTACCATCCGAGTTATTCCTTGTATTTGATTAGAACTCGCAATTCCTGCTTGAGTAAATCAAATCAAGAGAGAGATATAAACTCGTTGATATACTTTTAATTGATTGAGTCTTGTTGATTCTCTTATAGGTATATTCGAGTTTGTCCATACAGATTGCTAAGTAAAATATTGGGTGGTGTTGTTAGACTTTGCTTTTTCAAGTTTAACGTTTGGGGACATCAGTGAATAGTTTTATGCGGTTACAAGAACTGTTTTTTCTATTAACAAGAGGGAATTTTGCTTGGGTAGAATTTTGGTTTTTTAGAACCAAATGATACCTCGGAAGGCTACGTCCAGTATTTTACATGTAAGATCGGTTAGTTTAATGCTAATCAAAACCAAAGGGTCATGTGTATTGATTTCTTTTCAGATTATACATATATCAAAGTTGGCAATTGCTTTACCGTCAGTTGTCTTAATGTGTGTTGATTTATATTCAAGTGAAGTTAACTTAATGGTGTTATTTTTATGGTTGTTTCTTTTGCACCTATTTAAATCCAACCAACACTGATATAACTTCATTGTGAAACACCCCTAAATGCGCAATCGCACATATGCTTCTTCTGTTATACCGATTTTGTTCCTGTAAGGTACGTATATCAAGTGGAAGTGCGAAATGCTAATTAACCACATTGACAACTCGAAATCAAAACTATCTATAGAATTTCCACCACAATGCATCCTCAATCTGATCTAACTATTGATTTCCCTTTGAGCACTATAATCAATCGATCGGCCAACTGTTCCACAATTATTACATAGGTGAGGAGGTGAGGCAGCAGTGCCGTCTCTAACGTTTTAGAGGCTCGGGGAGAACTTTCAGAAAAGAGCTTTCCTAATAAGAAATCAAAAATAACTAAGATTTTAATCTCAAAAGTACATGTTTAAATGATCAAAAATGTTGAGGAAGTACCAACAATACCAAAAGAAAAACATCATCCCATACAGATTTCCCTCTAGAGTTCTGGTTGCAAATTCATCGATTATCTTGTATCTAACGATGCATAATTCGGAATTTAAACATGTACTTTTGGCTTGCATATTATCTTGTTGCAAATTCGTTGAAATAGTTAATCCGGAATTTTTACAATTGCAACCAGAACCGAAAGGCTTTCTCGAGATTATACTACAATGAGAGTTTTACATTAAGAAGTGCTAAACTACTACAAAAGAGGATACAATGAACAAAATCAGATGACAAACCTCAACTCAAAGTAAAAGTTTATTCAGTGTTCTAGCTAGCAGAACTATTCACATAATCACTTCGTTCAATCTTTAGTGCTTCTTTCACGTCTATTAAAAGCCTTTCGATTCACCTTATATCACTGGACGAATTATTATTTTTGGGCCCTTCAATATTTTGGGCCTAGGGCGATCGACCTTCCCGCCCTATGCCTAAGACGCCCCTATTAGGCAGAATATGCAGAAAAGGTGAGGCGGCATGTCCTACCTATATAATTAAGTTGCAGTTGCATTTCATAATGTTGAATGTAACTATTTTTAGTCTGGAACAACCGTCTACATTTCATAATATTTTGAATGTAACCATCTTTTGTTTCACAACATCTTGATCATTCGTGTTCTATCACCCGACACTGTCAATAACAGAATACAGGCCAAACAGATTTGGACATGCGGAAAGTGCGGCCAAAATCTAAAGTGTCCCGCGTCCAAGGTACACGAGAGGTTGAGCCCATGACGAAGGCCTGGTTGATACCCAAATATTTCTAACACTAGACAAGTTCATAGTGATCAAACGGTTCATAAAGATCTAGTTTGACAGGTGTTAATATAACAGAAAAATATTCGTCGGAATCACACTTAAACAAATAAGAATCCAAACCACCGTATCAAATATTGTACTGCTTAACAACTGGGCATGGGTTTCTCCAGAAACAACGATAGCCCTGGCTCACTCCCAAATAACAACTTCTCTGTCTCTAGTGCCAGTATAATTATTTGAGATATGATATTTCAATAAAAGAAATGATGAAGAGATTTCGACGTGGAAGAAGAAGTAATTGTGATAGGATCCTGGTACTAATCAGCTGATCCTAATATTAACAAACACAAGAACAGTTGATCCGTGATCAACCACTTCTAAGCAAAGCTTAATTATATTGATAATTGAATGAATTCATAAACCTAAAACAGACGAGTATTTATAGAGCATACATAAAGTCCCAAACCAAAGCAAATACCGAGCACAAACTAAGAGTCATAAGCCTAAGAAACTACCAAAGCATAGACCAATTTGTATTGAAATAAAACTCCTAAACCAAACAGTATTTCAAATATATGAATTAGTGTTGGTATCCCAACAAATTGATGTTACCATTAGTGGCAAACAGAATTAGCAATAATTTCAATTAAGGTTAGAAAAAGTTGAGAAATTTATTCATTTGTTTAAGATGGAAATTGCTATTGATTTGTTTCCGAGGAATCAAATTACTAAATATGTTATCTTTAGTACTTTGTAAATCAGTAGAAGATCTTTCAATTCCATCCCCTGTGATAACATGGCAGAGCAGAGAAAAAGTAAAAGACATTGTTTCTCAAATGAAGAAGAAAGAAGAGTTAGTCAATAATCGGTACAGGGTGTAAAGTATTAATACACCCTGGCTCACACAAGTACCTCGCACACTCACAAAGAATAAGCAAAAACAGTTAAGAAACAATGTGTTGATGGTGGATTTTCGTTTAAGGCTAAAATTGTAAAAGCCGAAATTATGCGCTAACATCCTGCAAAGGATAAAGCCACTGATAAAGTGGAGAATACACTATAAACTTATAGCATTAACAATTAATGATGACCAGCCTTGTATTTCCTGTACTACTCCATTCTCATTATTGGTGCGGCATGACGACTGAGTGATCGCTCTCAACAGAGCAACACGAATCTCCAAGCATTAAATAAGGAGGCATGTACGAAATACCGGTATAGGCTATAACTCTCGGAGTGTTATACTAGCACGATTGAGCATCTGGACTGTCCGCATCAGTCTTAAAAACAATCACGACCATCCAACTTCACCAGCATGATTGGATGGCTTAGATCGAATCCATAACCCTCAAGCAGGTATTGGAATGTTCAATACTGGACCAATGCGGACCCCGCATGATCGGCCTCCCCAAAAGGGTAGCATGGCTTGCCAATTCGTCCAGCCAAAGCAGCATGGACGAGAAACCCTAAATTAGGGTTTGCAGCACATTACATGTGTCGCAAATCAGTCTCAACCATCCATCTTCGCAGGCATAGATGGAGGGTGTAGATGTAGATTCAAAGGGCTCAGAGCATGTCAACACAAACACCGTGGGCCCGCCTACATACATGACCGATCGGTCAGGACCAAACATGGATGGTCGTCCCAATTCGTGCGCCCAAACAAGGCATGACGCACGGCTGGCAAAACCCTAATTAGGATTTTCGATCACGAGCGTTCATTTTCACCTGATCGAACGAACGGTCTAGGAGTCAATTAAACATGTCCAGTGAGTATCAACACGATCACTGTGGGCCCATATATCTCCATACCTGATCAGCCAAGGCATATCATGCCTGGTCGTCTCGATTTGCACGCCCAAACTAGGCGTGGTCACACCTCCCAATTACAAACTTATCTCAACCACTCAACTTTGCCGGACAAATTGAGTGGCTTAGATCACGTTTCTATGGGGTATTAAGGTATGGACGTGTACACCAGCCCGCCGTCTGTATACCAGACTAATCGGCCAAGACCGACCAAGCTTGGTCGTCTCGAAATGTGCGCCCGAAGTTGGCATGACGCGCGGCTTTTGCGGCACCGGATTTCTGTCGCAAATTGATCTCAACCACTCAACTTCGCCGGACAAATTGAGTGGCTTAGATCACACTTTCACGAGACAATGAGGTATGGGCGCCTACACCGGCATGCCGTCTACACGCATGCACGATCAGCCCGACCAAAATTGCGTCCCAAGCTTGGTTTCGACCAAGCTGAAGAGTGATGCTTGCGCACCTTTTCATAAACCCTAATTCCACTAACGGTCGCAGATGAGTGTCTCAAATATCATCTCGTCCGTTCAACTTCACCTGCTTGGTTATACAACCCTGGTCAGGAGTTAACTGGTCAATGAGGTGTTGTGGTGATTACCATCCTCCACTCTACCACACCAAGTGATCGGTCGAATCAGGACTTACTTGTACATCCCCAAACGATCACTTGAAGATGGCTAGACACGCATTTATTTTAAGACGCCTAATCGTGACTTACTCCATTAAGCCTTAAAACAGCGATGCTTCATACATGTTGAATATATTCGATGCATTACATTCATTGAATTCACGTGATATTTTACAAGTATCAAATTCCAAATAACTTAGTTATTTAACCTAGCATTACATGATACCTTCTGTGGGTCCCACGATCCACACACTCGAGACATCAATCATGTCACAAACTGGGGGATACATACTGGGGTATTGGTCTGGCGGTTTACAGCGTGCAGCGCACAACACGCCATCACAAGAACGTGTCAGGAAGTCATGGACGGTTAGTGATGATGGGAGAAGTGGGCAAGACTGATCGTTTAACACTAACACCCGCAACTCCACTACTCCATCACTCCACTTTCTCCACTTCCCACGAGATACGTGAGTAAGGCTCAATGACTTGTATAAATAGGTTCTCCTCCCTATTTCGACGAGACAAGACAACAGAAGCAAGTGTTGATACAACCGTATTCAAACACCGGAACTGATAGCTTACATTCTGCAAGCCAGTTCAGCTTTCTGATACAAGTCATACATATCCAACACCTTCACAATCTCAACACCTTCTTCGCTTCCCTCCCTAAGATCAACCCCATCTCCTTCACTTTGTGACCGAAGCAAGTCTGGAACGTCCATTTCTTGGTTTAGGCCAGAGTTGTACAGATTGATTTCTCGAATCACAAGCACTCCCGTGAAGTGCATTTGTTTAGGGTTTAGATTCATTCCTCATGACACACCCCAAATTACCAAACTCGGCAGGAATAGTTTTCACCCATAAACAATTGGCGACCACAGTGGGAGGTTAATCTCTCAGTTGTAAAGTCAATTTCTTCAAAATCCGATTCAAATTCATCAATTTCGAAGGGGTAGATCTTAGATTCAATTTAATCATCAACATGTTTCAATATGGTAGAACTTAGGTCGGGATCAAAAATCAATCATGATGGAGCTAGTGCGGATAACACTCTTGGTATCGATGTACCTGTCAGTGGAGCTACTGTGGTCAATACATCTCGTGGAACCATCTCTTCACGGAGTAGAAGATATTCCAGTAAGTGTAACGCCTCCTATCACCAGAGCTAGAGCAGCCGCGAACCCTGGCATCTCTCCAAGTGTAACACCTCTAGCGATCACCAGAAAAACAACTTACATTCCTTCATCAGGACAGGGATCCGGAGGAGCAAGAGGAGGACCATCTCCAATTACCATCGTAGATTTGATGGAGAGACAGGAAGCTCTTGCTAAGACTCAAACGGATATGGCTTCAACTCATAAAGAGGTACTCACTTTCCTCAAAACCTTAACTGAACGATTGTCGCAAGACTCACGGCAACCCCTGGAGCCAACAAGGGAGGCCTTCACGCCCAGAACAGGCGTTTCCACTCAGACCCACATGAATGAAGAAACTCGTGTTTTTCCTAAACGCCCAAGGGAGATGGACCGGTCTCCCAACTTCATCACAAGTGAAGACCTTGAACGACTTCTCCAAAACCGAGGCAAAGGAAGCATGATGGAGGTGCACCAACACCAGCCGCCGTACCCTCAATATGTACAACGAATTCCTCTCCCAAGAGGATACACCTCTCCTCAGTTCTCTCTCTATTATGGTACTGGTGACGCTCATGAACGCACCTCTCGGTTTTTGGAATCATTAGGAGAACATGAATACAATCGTTTTCTCCGCCTGAAAGAATTCTCGAAGTCACTTACGGGAAGGGCGTACACCTGGTACAACAACATCGCGCCTAACAGCATATCCAATTGGGACGGGATGGTCAGTGTTTTCTATAAAAAGTACTTCTTCGTGTCCGAGCAGATCACCTTTTCAGACCTGGGGAGAATCTCTCAGTGGAACAACGAACATCCGAACGATTTCGTTAAAAGGTTCATAACTCAAGCACTAGATTGTCATGATCCGAATATCACTGAACGACAGTTGGTGGAGTTGTGCATCAACGGGATGATACCTATATACCGCGCCCTACTGGAGAATTTGGGCTTTCAGACGTTCTCCGAACTCCATGAAGCTTCCAAGCGTTCAGCCACAACTGCCCTAGCGTTACTAGAGAGAACCAGGGTTGTTCGAAATGAAGACCTACGTGAGAGTCGAGGAAGCAGGAGCCTCACCAACAAACAATAAAATACTGGTCCTTCTGTGAGCGTGGTAGGCGAAGGAGGAAAAAGGAAAGCTTCAGCAACGGAACGAAAACACAAGCATGCGGCTCCGGCACAGACGACCTCGTCTCAAAAGGGAGTAGGCAAGATTCCTGCACAAGACACCGAAGATGCAGGCTTCCCATTCCCCATGAGTGAAGTGATAGAACTCTTGGAGGCATGGATTCAAGACGACGCTATCAAGCTTCCTCCTATCAGACGCCCGCCAACCGAGAAAGATATGGCGGATCCCAAGTACTGCCGCTACCATAGGTTTGTCCATCATCCGACTAAAGACTGCAACAGACTGAAGCAAATCTTCAAAGAAAATATAGAGGCAGGAGAACTCCAGCTTGGAAACGAAGGTGTTCATAGAGATTCTATCCCTGTCAGGAACTGCATGATTTCCGGGGATTTTGTTCGCAAGACTGTACAATCGATGATGGAACATTTGTGTGAGATCTTGTACTTATCCAAAGCACAGCGTCAGGACATATTTGCAGCCCTCAACCGCGTTGTCTCAGGCAGGCGCTTGTATCTGGAAAAGAAAGCGGTCTCGAAACCTCAGTCCTTACTGGAAGATGCAAGCCAGAGAAACTGGGGACTCTTAACCGTTGCTCGTTTGAGGTATTTCGAGTTCGATAGCACATTGATCGATACGGCCTCTGAATTCAACATCATCACTCTCCAGACTTTGAAAGCAACAAAGATTTCAAAGCAGGAAGCTACTCACAACCCAACTGTGATTAAGACTCCAGAAGAAGAACTTGGAGACGCATATGGATACATCGATCTTGAAGTAAAATTGGGTGACGCCCTAACGCAAGAAAATTTCTACATAGTCAAGGAGCATCCTAATTACGACATGATCCTAGGACACTCTTGGATACACGACAACAAGGAAACACTAGAAGTTTGTCCTCTACCGGCTTCGGTACCCGAAAGGATATCCAACAAGCCGTCTGTACCTGGGGACTGTCTGTTGCCGCACCACCTACAGCTTGCCAACGTGATACAACTTCCTGGAGAGATCCCGTCAGCGTATATTAAAAGGGTCCGAGCCCAAGTAAGTCTCATAACACAATCCTTTTTGTAACCAATCACTCCTCACTCTGACAAGCACTGGGGACTGGTTCCGACTAACAAACCAACCGCGGCTAAGAGATGTGAATAGGAGGCCGGCCCCTTCAAGCATTTTATCAAGAGCTTAGAGGCTGCCTCGGTCAAAGACGATAAAGCCAAGGTCCAGGCATCTGCACGACCAAACCCATTTGGAATTGGAGATCTGGTGGCGAAGACGACTACATTCAAGGTTGGGAGCATGACGTTGAAAGTAACCAATCCACCTGGATCACCCATTTAAATAGAGGATGAACCATACCTGGTAGTAGACGTTATCCTAGGAGGCTACTGCAAGCTCATCAACGCTGAAAAACTGGAAGGTGTAACGTTTCACTCGCGATGGCTCAAACCCTACCGTACTTAAGACGTTGTGCTACCACTTTCCAACGTCCTCCACATTTTAAAAACGCTTTGTTGTTTTCTCTAGCGTGTCTTTTTACAATTACCTTCTCATGTCATATTTGTAATTCCTCCAGAAAATGATTGCAATACTTGCATTCATAGTTAGGGTTTCAATTTTCAATTTCAAATTAATTGAAGTATTATTTCCATCCAAGAACTTCTTTACCCCTGAAGGAAGACACAAAGTCCTGAGTCATCCTAAACCCATTAGAGAAAAACAGAGAAGGAAACCCTAAGAAAACATTTCGTAAGAAGTCAAGGAAATAGAATATGTGCGGAAAAGGAAGATGCTTTGAGCCATTTACCCAGCAGGACCAGGGAAATCCCACGTCAGGAGCACATGCAGTTCCGTGGTATTCCATTATGACATTATTTTTTTTATCATAAAGAATCACATACATATGAAGGCACACCATTGCGCCTAAAAAGGTTCAGATGTAATCTTAACAAAGGATTATAACATAAAAACCTTTATTCAAGCAAGCAAACAAGAGATCCTGGACTCAGCCGCCACTGAGTACAAGGAAGATGTTTATGAATTACGGGAATGTATTTAAAGAGAAAGAAAAACAAAATCCTAGTCGTCAACAAGGTCGACCGCGTCAGCACCACTACTAGGTCTTGCTTCAACGCCATCACCATCGTGAGTCGTTACTGTTTCTTCCTTCGGATCTGCCTCAGCTTCCGCTTCAGATGTTTCTACAGCAGCACTCTCCACCCCAACATCGTTAGAAGGAACAACTTCCATGTCTTCCTAAAAGGCCACAACAACGTTAGGGATTGTATTGACTGCTTTCAGACATCAGGTTCATCTGTGTCAGAATCAAGGATTATCACACCGTCGTGGATTGGATAATCACATTTATCTTCACCAAGAGGTCGTTTGTGTTCAACCCTCCGCCTCTTTAACCGTGCTGCAAACCTCTCTGACCTTGCGCTCACTGAGGCTTGCAACGCTTCATCAAGCCTCGATTGCTCCTCCATGTCGATTGCAGCTGAAAGGGCACAGATACGTCCCCTGATAATACGCAGGTGCAGAATGGACATCCCCTGTATAGCACGACCAACTTCGCGAAGTGGGAGATCGATTTTAGCCATTACTTCTTCGTGTGCATCAGCTCCGGGCTTGTCGACTTCGAAACTTTTTTCTGGAGAAGTTACATAATGGTCATCGCCCACCGCTTCCATGATAAGCTACAAAGAAGAAGAAGTTATGAGCACATAAAAAATGTGTATATCATCATCAATCAATCATAAGATCAGATAAGTGCAGAGAAATACCTGGATATACGACTATGGATGAGAATAATCCTTGGAATTTATATCTTGCAAGTCAACAGAATCCCAGGAGAAAAAAAGTCTTTACTGGCCACCAATGAAGGTTACTGATTCGGGATAATGATCAACGAGGCTTATCGGATATATCTGGGAAAAGCTGTCGTGCAACGGAGGAGAGCACACCCAGTTCAAGAAGTGGTCCAAGCTCTGTCCAGATGTACATGGAGGAAACCAAAAGCGACTCGCATGACCAAGTCCTTCCTCCTTCATGACCCTAATCAAGACTTCCAGGACATCACCTGACGATCTATGCGGTAAATACATATTTACTTTACTTTAGCTTAATTGTTTCAATATACAAAATCGTCACCATCTCATGCCTACCCCACAATAGTGTAACCATTACGTGCTAGGCAGGGGACTTAATGTTGATGGTGGATTCTCGTTTAAGGCTAAAATTGTAAAAGCCGAAATTATGCGCTAACATCCTGCAAAGGATAAAGCCACTGATAAAGTGGAGAATACACTATACACTTATAGCATTACCAATTAATGCATGACCATCCTTGTATTTCCTGTACTACTCCATTCTCATTATTTGTGTGGCATGACGACTGACTGATCGCTCTCAGCAGAGCAACACGAATCTCCAAACATTAAATAAGGAGGCATGTACGAAATACCCGTACATTCTATAACTCTCGGAGTGTTATACTAGCCCGATCGAGCATCTGAACTGTCCGTATCAGTCTCAGAAACGATCACGACCATCCAACCTCACCAGCATGATTGGATGGCTTAGATCGAATCCATAACCCTCAAGCAGGTATTGGAATGTTCAATACTGGACCAATGCGGACCCCGCATGATCGGCCTCCCCAAAAGGGTAGCATGGCTTGCCAATTCGTCCAGCCAAAGCAGCATGGACGAGAAACCCTAAATTAGGGTTTGCAGCACATTACATGTGTCGCAAATCAGTCTCAACCATCCATCTTCGCAGGCATAGATGGAGGGTGTAGATGTAGATTCAAAGGGCTCAGAGCATGTCAACACAAACACTGTGGGCCCTCCTACATACATGATCGATCGGTCAGGACCAAACATGGATGGTCGTCCCAATTCGTGCGCCCAAACAAGGCATGACGCACGGCTCGCAAAACCCTAATTAGGGTTTTAAATCACGAGCGTCCATTTTCACCTGATCGAACGAAGGGTATAGGATTCGATTAAGCAGGTCCAGTGAGTATCAACACGATCACTGTGAGCCCACATATCTCCACACCCGATCGGCCAAGGCATATCATGCCTGGTCGTCTCGATTCGCACGCCCAAACTAGGCGTGGTCACACCTCCCAATTGCAAACTAATCTCGACCACTCAACTTTGCCGGACAAATTGAGTGGCTCAGATCACGTTTCTATGGGGTATTAAGGTATGGACGTGTACACCAACCCGCCGTCTGTATACCAGACTAATCGGCCAAGACCGACCAAGCTTAGTCGTCTCGAAACGCGCGCCCGAAGTTGGTATGACGCGCGGCTTTTGCGGCACCAGATTTCTGTCGCAAATTGATCTCAACCACTCAACTTCGCCGGACAAATTGAGTGGCTTATATCACACTTTCACGAGACAATGAGGTATGGGCGCCTACGCCGGCATGCCGTCTACACGCATGCACGATCGGCCCGGCCAAAATTGCGTCCCAAGCTTGGTTTCGACCAAGCTGAAGAGTGATGCTTGCGCACCTCTTCATAAACCTAATTCCACTAACGGTCTCAGTTGAGTGTCTCAAAGATCATCTCGTCCGTTCAACTTCACCTTCTTGGTTATACAATCATGGTCAGGAGTTAACTTGTCAATGAGGTGTTGTGGTGATTACCATCCGCCACTCTACCACACCAAGTGATCGGTCGAGTAAGGACTTACTTGTACATCCCCAAACGATCACTTGAAGATGGCTAGACACGCATTTATTTTAAGACGCCTAATCGTGACTTACTCCATTAAGCCTTAAAACAGCGATGCTTCATACATGTTGAATATATTCGATGCATTGCATTCATTGAATTCACGTGATATTTTACAAGTATCAAATTCCAAATAACTTTATTATTTAACCTAGCATTACATGCTACCTTCTGTGGGTCCCACGATCCACACACTCGAGACATCAATCATGTCACAAACTGGGGGATACATACTGGGGTATTGGTCTGGCGGTTTACAGCGTGCAGCGCACAACGCGCTATCACAAGAACGTGTCAGGAAGTCATGGACGGTTAGTGATGATGGGAGAAGTGGGCAAGACTGATCGTTTAACACTAACACCCGCAACTCCACTACTCCATCACTCCACTTTCTCCACTTCCCACAAGATACGTGAGTAAGGCTCAATGACTTGTATAAATAGGTTTTCCTCCCTATTTCGACAAGACAAGACAACAGAAGCAAGTGTTGATACAACCGTATTCAAACACCGGGAACTGATAGCTTACATTCTGCAAGCCAGTTCAGCTTTCTGATACAAGTCACACATAGCCAACACCTTCACAATCTCAACACCTTCTTCGCTTCCCTCCCTAAGATCAACCTCATCTCCTTCACTTTGTGACCGAAGCAAGTCTGGAACGGCCATTTCTTGGTTTAGGCCAGAGTTGTACAGATTGATTTCTCGAATCACAAGCACTCCCGTGCAGTGCATTTGTTTAGGGTTTAGATTCATTCCTCATCCACACACCCCAAATTACCAAATTCGGCAGGAATAGTTTTCACCCATAAACACAATGATACTCTTCTAACACCCGACACACTCTGCCAATACCCCCCCCCCCCCAAGCTGAAGGGTGCACCTGAAGCTTGGAACACAGCAGTTGGAAGCGAGGACAATGAAGACCCTTTGTGACAATGTCAACAATCTAGTTCAATGAGGAAACATAGAATACATCTAGATCTTTTTTCTGCACAAGTTCTCTAACAAAGTGATAGCCTATATGCATATGTTTCATCTTAGTGTGTTGAACTGGATTAGAAGCAATGGAAATAGAGATAATGTTATCACAACCAAGCCTGGGAACAGAGGGTATAGGAAAGTACAAATCTTGGAGAATGTAACATATCCAAATCATCTCAGTTGCACTATGAGCCAGAGTCCTGTATTCAGCCTCTGTTTAAGACCTGGAAATTGTAGTTTGCTTCTTAGAAGACCGAGAAATATGGTTTTGACCAAGAAAAATAGAATAACCTCATGTTGATCGTCTGTCATCTACACTCCCAGCGCAGTTAGCATCAGAAAACCAAGAAGAAAGGAAAAACCTTTTCTAAAGTGAATACCATAATCAATTGTCCCTTTGAGATATCTCAATATTCTCTTAGCTACTATGAAATGAGTAGTTCTTGGATGCTGCATAAACTGACAAACAACATTCACTGCATATGCAATTTCTGTCCTTGTCCAGCTGAGATAGTGTAAAGCACCTACTAAGGATCTGTATGTTGTTGGATCAGAGAGTAATTCACCATCATTTTTGCTTAACTTGGCAATTGCTGCAATTGGAGTAGAACATGGCTTTGCACCCACCATGTCAGTCTTTTTAAGAAAGTCAAGAATATACTTGGATTGAGATAGAAATAAATAGTCAGTAGTTCTTTTGACTTCTAGGCCTAGGAAGTAATGCAGAAGGCCAAGATCCTTAATAGGAAATTGTGACTGTAAAGCAGTAATGATAGACTGAAGTTTAGAGACATTGTTACCAGTCAAGAGAATGTCATCCACATAGATTAGGGAAATGATGATAAGCTTTTCATCCTTAAGAACAAATAGGGATGAATCTGCATTGGAAGCAACAAACTAAAGATGACTGAGAGCCTTAGTAAGCTTGTCATACCAAGCTCTAGGGGATTGTTTCAGGCCATATATAGATTTGTGCAGCAGACAAACACAATTTGGATTCTTTTCATCTATAAAGCCTGGGGGTTGAGACATGTACACCTCCTCTTGTAAGTCACTATGCAGAAATGTATTGCTGACATCCAACTGATTGATTGATCATCCAAACTGCACTGCAATAGCTAAAACAATTCGAACAGTAGCTGGTTTAGCAACTGGTGAAAAAGTTTCCTCAAAATCAACTCCAGGCTGTTGATGAAAGCCCTTATCTACAAGCTTGGATTTGTGTCTATCAATAGTGGCATAAGGTTTATACTTAATCCTGAACACCCACTTACAACCTACAATATTAGCATCAGGTTTGGGATCCACAATGCTCCGAGTACCAGCTTCTTTAAGTGCTTGATTGTAACATTACAAACTTTTTCTTGAGTTTACTTTAACCTAAAATTAGAATGCTTTAGATACTATGGGTCTGCCCAAAAGCCAAAATAGGGATCTTAGAGAGTCCCTGCTAGTCTTTGATCATAAACTTGGGTGCCATTAACATTGAACCATGCAACTTGGGTGCCATTAACATTGAACCATGCAACTTGGCACGTGTCACATTTTTGTCCACATAAAAACCGAGAAATCGAGTGAAACTCAGATTTCATACTCATCTTTTTGTTCTTCATCTTCCATTTTTTTCTCTGGTAAAAGAAAATAAGGCAATTAGAACTTGACTGGAACTTATACTTGATGGAGTTTGTAGAAATATGATACATAAAGCTAAAGATGAGTTCCAATATTAGGGTGTTGTTGTGATGTTATATTGGACTTGGAGTAGCAAAGGGGGTAGGGGAAACTTCTTCTCAACTTCAATTTAAGTTTGCCTTAAATCCTTGTTCATAATTGATATTGTCCTTTGATTTTGAATAAGGGGCGGTTCGTAATCATGTTGTTGTTGTCTTTGAGGTGTAATTTCAATTGGTCTTGTTTTGAAATTATTGAGTTTTTCAATTAGGGTGTTGGTGCAAAAATATTTACCCCAACTCTCTTCGAGATGTGTGTAGATGGATTGAATCTCCTTCGTAGATCCACTTCTTCCAAAAATTGTTGATGAAAACTGTGATTGATGTTGAAAAGGTGGTGGTACCTGCAAAGACACTCTGATGCTGAAGTCAGAGGGAGTTCTCAAGCAGGTGAGTTGTGGAGAAAAGGAATAGAAATTGTGTACCTTTGGATTGTATTTTAGCCTCTATTTATAGGCACAAAAACCCTGATTTGATTCATAATAACTTAGATTCACAGTTATCCTGAATATCCCTTTGGATTTACACTTATCCTCAAATATTTACATATTTCCATGAGAATTCATATTTATCCTGTAAGATCTTGTAAATCCTGAGAGATCCCTAATATCTCCTTAGGATTTTAAGTATATTCTCACAACATTTGTACCTATCTGTAGAGATGAAATTTATATTTACAAGATTTGAAATTATCTTGGAAGATCCTACTTATCTCCCAAGACTTGTGTCTTTCCAAAAATGACTTCCATAATAAGCCATTTGGGTTTCCATAATAAGCCATGTGGGTTTCCATAATAAACTCACTGGTTTCCATAATAAACCGGATTTGGGCTTCCATAATAAGTCATGTGGGTTTCCATAATAAACCCACCGGTTTCCATAATAAACCGGATTTGGGCTTCCATAATAAGCCATGTGGGTTTTCATAATAAACCCACCGGTTTCCATAATAAACCGTATTTTACCGATATCAAATAGCTTGTGTGTTACACACGTACACTATTTTAATAGGGTACAAACATCGCCCCCTCTTAATCCTCAACTTTTTGATGAATTAAGACAAATATAATCCCGACTATCCGTCGCAGCGTGCTTACGATGACCCCCGTTACTTTTACGATCATCTTGCCGCGAATTTAGCATAGATAACTTTTTGGAGTTCTCCCGGGTTTATGCCAACATTTCTAAGTATAGGAATTATACTTAAAAATTTCCATGCGCCCACATATTGCAGGTACCTAGCACACTGGAAACACATTCAAAGTACCAATAATGTACTGAAAAAAAAATTATATAAATTTACGCACGTACCGTTATGTGAGGCTTGACGAGTCCATGCGCTCTATTATTAAACCAAAAACCAACGTGTTTATTTATCCTTAATAGATCTTCCATCGGTCCCTTGGTGGGATCTTACTAACTCCACCACTCGTTCAGATGCAGGTAACCAGACGCGTTAATGTCTCAGCTACTCCGGTCTTGCTTTGGCACATTTTGATCCATCTTTTTGGTAAGATATTGCTAGAACTCACTCTAATGCAGGCTGCTCCAGTAAAGCACTTCTATCAAAAAAAAAATTCGTTTTTGTTTTTCTCTTTTCTTGAAAAACATTACAACTACTTTCTTGATAAGCAAAACACTTTGTTTTTGTCTTTCTCTATATTAGAAAACATTCCAAGTATTTCCTCCATATGTGTTCTTTAATATTTTTCCTTCGCTCCTTTCGGTCCATTTTAGCTTCAACTTAATTATATTGTAATATTTTATTTTCGCCTTTCTCTTTATTAAAAAGACATCACAACAAAATACTTGGCATTTGTCTTTCTCTTTTATAGAAAGACATTGCAAGTATTTCCTTCATAATCAAAATACTTCGCCTTTGTCTTCCTATTTTGTAGAAAGACATTGCACGTATTTCTTTAATAAATACATGCAAAAAATATTCTCATTTGTGATTATAAACAACTAGCGAGGACTTATCTCCTCGGGCGTTCGTTCGCTCAACCCTAACCGCCCTCATTACTTGAAATGATATTGAAAGGGATGCGTCCTATTGTTTGACTTCCTTAACCATGTTGGTTTTGATTGCATGCTAGGCATCACCTTAGCCTCCCCCAATATCTATAGAGATATTCCCAAATAGAAAAGACGCCCCCATGTGAAGCAGGAACTAGATCTATTATATCCGATCCTCACTTGCTAGACGGATCTGGGCTTATGATCATATATCTTTTCCGTTACCATCTCTATTTTTGCGTCCATCATGATTTTTTTCTTCTTTGGAATAGCCTTCAAAATATTGTTTTATTGTGGCGTGACCCTCCGTTCCGGGCCCATTATCGAAATAGCCTTACGTGGTCTTGGTCGGCTGGTCATGACTCATGTGAAGTCCTCCAAGTTTATCTTAATAATTCAACGAACCCAAAATGTACTTAAAACTTCCTCAAGCACCAAACACGTGCGTCTTATCATGACCTCCTGCACTACTTTTAGCTGAGGACCCATGTGTTAGTTTTTTTAACTCTTCTAACATTGCTTGGTCATGTTGCTTCAATCCGGTACGATTATTAAGATTCATGTATGACCAACTATGCTCTTCTCTTGTAAACTGCTTGGCTTACATTTTGATTTCCTCAAACTGTTTGCTACCTGTTTTCGGAGAACGAAAGACGCCACCAGATCTTTTATATGGTGGAACTTATGTACAGGTCGCATGGATGCGACTATTTCGTACCTTAATTCTTGACGAGTCGGATTGTATGTAAGACCTTTATCTGGCGTTTGTCATGGTGGTCCGACGTCCGTGTACCAGTGATCCCTTTTAGCTAAGAACAAACATCTTCTACAAAGGCTTGGATCAAGGTTAACCGTCATGGTGTGTAAACGGACGCCTCTTTCTGTTTGTTGAGCAGAGAAGTATATATAATCTTGTGTGGAATAAATACACGTTGATGTTGTGGACAGTGACTAAGAATAAACAGATATTTCGAAGTGTCCAGATACGTACCTGGATGTGAGCTTCCATCTTAGTTAGCACGTCACTATTATTAAAGCGTCGATTATATCTTGGAGGAAAAAGTAGCCCCCGATAGTTGTAAGTATTTAGACTCTAAAAATTTTGCATCGCGTCGAACTCCTTCCTTATTTTTACTTGTACGGCACTAAAATCTGCCTTATAAAATTAATGCTTCATTCACCGTATTATTAGCGACCAACAGCTTCATTGTTCTTGTCTCAAGTAAATACTCTTCCTTTATAACGTACCCACGTCCTCAGGATCAATATTGATCCGTACGCTACGCTTCGAGTTGATCTTGGAATCATAGCATCCAAAAATAGGAGTTTAGATCTATGTGGGATTCTAAAACCTTCACGGGGTCTTTAAGATCTCAAAAAGAAACTCCATGTATTTGTTTCTTATGCAACTCTCTATTTATGGTGTTGCATATCCACTATTAAAACGCATCAACTTCTTTATTTTTTCCAGGTAAGCTTAACTTCTTCTCCCTCGTCTCTTTTATGCTCAGCCAAGGAAGTATTTAATTCGCTGACATACTTTTTCTTTGTATCGACTTGCAGCTAGTCAGCCTTCATTGTTGTCATGCTCAATCAATTGTCCTTTTTGTCTGCGACAAGAACAGGCAACCGCTATTTTCGAATCTTTAATGTCTTCTCTTATTTCTTTCCACCCTTCAGTTTTGGTTGCATCGATTTCCATCAGCGACGGACTCCAAATTCCTCTGGAATTTAATTGATTCTGGAACACCGATGATAAGGTGCCATATATACTTTAATCGTGGTCCAAAACATTGAACCAGAGACAAAACTCACGACATCCTTTATGATGGCGAGTCTTTTCCGATAATACTCCTCAGTACACCATAGCTACGTCGCATCACATGCCGGCAGCTGATGATCCTGTTTTCTTTCTTCTTCTTTTTTTTAGAAAAAATTGCAAGTATTTCCTTAATAAATACAAGCAAAAAGTTTCCTTCTAACCAGAACCAAAATTTTGTGTGAACTATAAACTAAATATACTGTATAGCGGTTGTTGATGAACATGATGTCTCCACTCCTGGAAAGTCTGGACGACAACGCTCCTAGAATCCGATTGTTGGCACGTTGAACTATCTGAACTATCTGAAACTTCAACCTCCTACAACCTCAACGTTTACGAAAGTCTTCTGCAACTTTTCTGAACTATCTGCAACTTCCTGAATCACAACTTTCTGGATCACACGTTTCTGAAAGCGTTTTGCAACTTTCTGAATCACAAGTTTCTGGATCAAAACGTTTTTTGAAAGCTTTCTGCAACTTTCTGAATCACAACTTCCTGGTTCAAAACGTTTTTGAAAGCTTACTGCAACTTTTCAGAACTTTCTGCAACTTCCTGAAACGTTGTAAACTTCTTCTTTTTTCTTTCTGAATTAAACCCTAATTCTCAAGAACAATTGGAAAGAGTACTTTTCTCAAAAGGGGGAGCATGATTCTTTTGCTCGATTCCCCTTAGTCGGTGCCAAAAGATGTTGGTGCAAAAATATTTACCCCAACTCTCTTCGAGATGTGTGTAGATGGATTGAATCTCCTTCGTAGATCCACTTCTTCCAAAAATTATTGATGAAAACTGTGATTGATGCTGAAAAGGTGGGGGTACCTGCAAAGACACTCCGATGCTAAAGTCAGAGGGAGTTCCCAAGCAGGTGAATTGTGGAGAAAAGGAATAGAGTGTACCTTTTGTGTTGTATTTTAGCCTTTATTTATAGGCATAAAAACCCTGATTTGATTCATAATAACTTAGATTCACAGTTATCCTGAATATCCCTTTGGATTTACACTTATCCTCAAATATTTACATATTTCCATGAGAATTCATATTTATCCTGTAAGATCTTGTAAATCCTGAGAGATCCCTAATATCTCCTCGGGATTTTAAGTATATTCTCACAACATTTGTACCTATCTGTAGAGATGAAATTTATCTTTACAGGATTTGAAATTATCTTGGAAGATCCTATTTATCTCCTAAGACTTGTATCTTTCCAAAAATGACTTCCATAATAAGCCGTTTGGGCTTCCATAATAAACCATGTGGGTTACCATAATAAACCCACCGGTTTCCATAATAAATCGGATTTGTGCTTCCATAATAAGCCATGTGGGTTTCCATAATAAACCCACCGGTTTCCATAATAAACCGTATTTTACCGGTATCAAATAGCTTGTGCGGTACGCATGTACACTATTTTAATAGGGTACAAACATAAGGTTCTTATGATGTTTGAGAGTTTCTCATAATTCATTGCTTAAACTTCAAATCATGTAATTTAACATTATGGGTTTGTGTAATTTCGCCAATTTCATGTTTTGATAGTTTTAATTTGATAAGTTGAATACTTGGGGTTTATGTTGTGAAGTTGAGGAGTTTTCTTCGTAGTTCATCAAGTTCTGTAAATTGTTAAATTGGGTACTTTATAAGCATCATGAATTACTTTAAAGTAGATTTGATTGTAGAAAGTTTGGAATTTCTCATGAGTAATTCGTGTTTGAATATCTTGGTTACAACAAGGTAATGAACCCTAAAATATCTGTTTTAGTATTGTTAATATCCTTAGATCCAGTGGTTAGAGTGTGAGGAAATTTGAGTATGTCTTACTTAGTTGTGTTTTAGATATACTACTAAATTTTCAAGACGATCAGGTCACAAACACTATCGCAAAGTTT
Source organism: Papaver somniferum (assembly GCF_003573695.1). Classification (NCBI taxonomy): domain Eukaryota; kingdom Viridiplantae; phylum Streptophyta; class Magnoliopsida; order Ranunculales; family Papaveraceae; genus Papaver; species Papaver somniferum. The sequence goes on from NC_039362.1 coordinate 63,715,867, forward strand.
GCATAAACTGAGACTGCAGTTAGCTGGATTCAAACTGTGGACAGCCCACGTTTGTAGTGTTTCTCAGTATCCGTTTATCGGATGAATCTGAAATTTTAGCATGATGTTCGCATGTATGTAGGTAACCTACTGTATAAAATTCATGAAATTCTGATCATTTTAGATCCCGCCAAGTAATGGAAAATCGGGACCAAATTCTGTGTGCTGATAATAAAAGCAGTCAGATTGTAATGTACACATATCTGTAATGAACCGTTAGAACTTCATGATTTTCGGATATGTTTTGGGAAATTGATTCATAAAGATACTGTAGAAATTTCATGAAAATCCGATGTGGTTTACTACTGAAAAGCTTGGTCAACGTATGACTGCATACTGAAAACATAAATTTGTATAACTATGAGGTTCTTCACTTATATTGCATTCTATTTATGGCTCATAGATATTTGATATTGAAAGGTAAACTGTCATAAGATTTCCTTTGTATATGTATACTGTACATTCTAAATGATTTTAGGCTTGGTAAGGCTAAAAGGAAGATCTTTTTGTAATTGTGTAGTAGTTACCAAAGTATTTGAATCATCCTTGATCTACTAGACTTCACCCAATCTAGTTCAGAACTAAGGTGACGTTATGTTTGGAAATGTGTACTCAAATTTGAATGCTTAACTACCGTGCATACTTGACTTGGTAGAACTGTGGGTGCATTTATGCTTAAGAAGATATTCGCAAGCATTTGGGCAGGGTGCGGTTTTCGATTGGAAGGGCTTAGTTGATTGAAAACGTGGGGGTCTAACAACACCACCCAATATTTCGCTTAACAATCTGTATGGACAAACTCGAATATACTTTTAAGAGAATCAACAAGACTCAATCAATTAAAAGTATATCAACGAGTTTATATCTCTCTCTTGATTTGATTTACTCAAGCAGGAACTGCGAGTTCTAATCAAATACAAGGAATAACTCGGATGGTACCAAAGACCAATATTTGAGGATCAATCAATGACAATCAACAACCAAAGGATGGATTACGCTAATTGATGATATAACACACAACCTGTATTATTTCAATTATAAAGATAAAACAATATAATGCGGAAACCGAAATAACACAGACACCAGAAATTTTGTTAACGAGGAAACCGCAAATGCAGAAAAACCCCGGGACCTAGTCCAGATTGAACACACACTGTATTAAGCCGCTACAGACACTAGCCTACTCCAAAGTAACTTCGGTCTGGACTGTAGTTGAACCCCAATCAATCTCACACTGATCCAAGGTACAGTTATGCTCCTACGCCTCTGATCCCAGCAGGATACTGCGCACCCACAACTACGAGTTGCTACGACCCAAAGTCGAAGACTTTAATAAACAAATCCGTATCACACAGAAAAGTCTATGATAATAGATAAATCGGTCTCCCACGAATATACCTACGAGTTTTGTTCCGTCTTTTGATAAATCAAGGTGAACAGGAACCAATCAATAATACCAGACTTATATTCCCGAAGAACGGCTTAGTATTATCAATCACCTCACAATAATCTTAATCGACGCAGCGAAAAAAGATATTGCGGAATCACAAACGATGAGACGAAGTTTTTTTGTGATTACTTTTTATCTTGCCTATTGGAGATAGAAATCTGAAGCCAATTATTACAATTGTACTCGTACGATAGAAACAGCAAGATCTGATCACACAACTACGATAAAAGTAGTATCGGTCTGGCTTCACAATCCCAATGAAGTCTTTAAGTCTTTAACCTGGTTTAGAAGAAGAAACCAAAGGTTAAAGGAGAATTGACTCTAGCTATGCAACTAGTATCACACGTAAGGCGTGGGGATTAGGTTTCCCAGTTGCTAGAGTTCTCCCTTATATACACTTTCAAATCAGGGTTTGCAATCAATGTTGGATTAGTAACAAAGGATTCAATATTCATCGTTAGATGAAAACCTGATTAGATTCAAGCTAATATTTCTCAACCGTTAGATCGAAAACTTAGCTTGTCACACACAAATGAAATGTCCAATTTTGGGTTTATGAACCGTACCCAAACATTAACATTTGTTGGTTCAACAAGTCAACCAAATGGTTAGCCATATGATTAATCTCATATCAACCTTATTCTTCTTCACCATAACTAGTTCAAATGACTCAAATGAACTAGTTAGAGAGTTGTTCAATTGCAAGGAAATCTTATGTAACTACATAAGACACAATTGAAGCAAAATCGGTTTGATTCACTCGAATCGGTTCATGAACTTTATAGCCACGGTTTGCAAAAGCATTCCTTAGTTTATTTAAACATTAGTTCAAGAACAACCGACTTTAGATATAACCTGCTCAAGTTCGCGGACTGGATTCGCGGACTTAAGCTCATGGAAGGAGTACACAAACTCCAGCAGAAAATCTCGGGCCGAGAAGTTCTGCAAGTTCGCGGACTGAGTTCGCGGACTTGGCTCACGCCACTTCCATTTCTCTTGATCAACAAAGTTCGCAAACTTTGGTTCAAGGAATAAGGACTTATACATATATGTGTTTCCACAACAATGCTTATATCCTACCAATGGTTATGTAATCTAAACTCTCATTTCAATCATTCAAACATTCTCAGAGAACGTTATATAGCCATTATTCACAGACCATTTTTCGTCAGAGCAATTTTCAAAGTGATTGAAACATAACATGACTTTCGTCACTTGGTAAAGATGAATTAGGCTAAAGCGAAAGCTTACCAACACATATTTCGAGAAATAGATAGGCGAGATAAACTCGGCTCGAAATAGCAAATGTGCATAATGAAATTATATATATTAAAACGAATTTTGTCTCAAGAGTAGGAGATAGAATAGATAGACTTTTGAGTGACAGATAAGTTCAAGTCTCCACATACCTTTTAGTCGATGAAGATCCACCAGTTCCTTGAGTAGTCCTTCGTCTTGTATGATGATTGCCATGGAGTTCTTGAGCTCAACTACACTCTCTATCCTAATCCAAGACATTCGCTCTAATAGGCTAGTAATCAAGACTTATAGTTGTGATCACTAATATTGACAAACATGCTTGATATAGCAACGCATGCGAGTTCGACCGAGTAATGCCCTAACAATCTCCCCCTTTGTCAGTTTTAGTGGCAAAACTATTAATACATATGGAATACAAAAAATAAATAAATTAACTTTTGTAGCTCCTATTCCACATGCCTAATCTTCAACATTACTCGAAATCTTCGTCACTTCCAAGTACTCCAATGATCCCAAAGGTTGTAAGTTTAGCATCATCATTGTTGAAAATCCGTATCTATAACAAAAAGAAAACAATAGTTCTCAATCATTGTTATAAAGTGTCATAATATCATTACACAGCGTCAAAGTTCAATTGTATCACAACTTCAACAACAATACTATGGTGATATGTATCACTCCCCCTTAGTCAATACTCCATCTCACATGGAAACCACTCCCCCTTACATAATGATCCGAAAACCATATGTATTTGTAGTGCGAACTACATATTAATTCTCTCCCTTTTTGTCAATAAAATTGGCAAAGGTACAAGAACGGGATCCTAATAAAATTTCTGAAAGAGACATTTCATGACCAAAAGAAAGAACACACATCATCTTATTTAGATGCAATCATAAAGCCGAAGCTAAATGCATTCATCAAGGAGTTTAAAGATACAAGATAACCTTTATAATATTCCACAGCCGCACTCCCCATAAAGATTTGGCAATTAAGCGCAAGTTCAAAAAGAACTCTCCCCCAAAAAATGTCATTCCCAAGGGAACAACAAGAGCGACCTTAATTTCGAAAGAGAAAAGAATGATTTATTTGGACATAACAAATCACATACAAGTATGAATTTGAATCTAAAAAGTTCAATTAAATTAACCACAAGAGAACCCATGATTAATTTAATCGGCAAATGCTCAAACATAAGTGAACTTATGGAGACTTAAAAAATACAATTAGATTAATCACAAGAGAACCCATAATTAATCTAATTGAATACACAACCAAATTAATCACAAAAGTAATCAATTTAATTGGTCATGCTTGACATAAGAAAACTTACAGAGCACAACTAAATAACCAAACAAGATGATTAACTTAGTTGAAAATGCTTGACATAAAGTACCTCACGGAACAACAACATAGCTAATCAAAAATAATCAACTTGGTTGTATAATGCTCAACATAATATACTTTACTGAGCCTCACAGTAATACATAAAATATAGATCAGGGAAGATCAATTACTGCGGAATACACAAGGATTCATTCTATTTTCCATCACTATTCGCATAACGACATTTAACAGACATAATCCTTGCAAACAAAAGATTTTAACCTATCTTTCATCAATAATTGACAATATAGGCTTAAATTTTGTATTTTTGAAAAGTCTATTCATTCTTTTATCAATACATGAATATCGACATTCGAAAGACTTTACTTTTGACACGATATGGGACAATCAGGTTCACGGACGCAAACGCACATATCCCATAACAATGTTGCAATATATTAAAACCATAAAGATTAATACTGCAAAAATCATCTTCCAAACAATTCAGAATTTAAACCAATAAATCTAAAAACATGAAGATGAAAACGTTGGACATATCTATGTGTAATCACAATAATGGATATTCCAACCTCTAGTTATTCTTCTAGACAAAAACAGAAATATAGAAGATTTACTAGATGTTAAGACTTTTGAAGAATTCTTTATCGTCCCCGAACTCCTTGTCGTCAACAACCATTGGAACATAAGGTTCATTAAGGTAGGATTTTATATCAATAAACGTTCTTGGCTGATGTTGTCGAACCAAGGCCTTCTGAATCTCATGAGTCTTATACACAAAAGCCTTTATTTGTTGAATCTCCTTCAACTCTTCAAGAACACCAGAAAACTTCTGAGAGTTTGAAGGAACGGCTCTTGGCTTCCTCACATTCCTTTTTTTTCTTTTCAAGGTAGGAGATAACAAAGATTTATCTTTTTCCTTCATGATTGATGGCTTAACAATCATATTAACATCTTTTCCATCAGAAGACGTCATGCTTGGAGTATCCATAACGTATGGGTCTGTGAGAGGAAATCACAAATTTAACTCAACAAGTAGTCTTGAGATAAAAAGAGGTTTTGGGGAAGGAAAAAAAGGAATGTAGGTTTTCGAGACCTTTAAACAGGTTCGTACACGTCCAACTCACAACCCTATAAAGTGCCGAATTGTCGATAATAACCTTCCTTTGTTGATAGACAGGAAAAATAAAAACTAAGAAAAGAAGAAAGAAAACTTTTCCTAAAGCCTGAGAGGTACAAAATCATTGTCTCTTTTGATCATGCACATGAGACAAGATTTCCAAATCAACACAATCAAGTTGCGTTGCGGTGAACAACTATTTTTCCACCATTTTCCTCTTGAGTGGAATCCTCAGACTTCTGTCAATCAAACCGACTCGACCATACTTTCTTCTCTAATGGTATTGGTTTATCCTTGAAAACTAACTTCTTAGACGAAGATAAGATCCTACATACCTTAGCGGTCTTCTGAGCAAGTTTAATCTTCCTTTCTAAATGATTTGCTCTTCGTTGAAGTTTGTTGACGTACCTCAATTGGTGTTTATACTTGTAACAATTTGAAAGCTCATGACCCTTGAGAGAAAAATATTAACACGTCAATCTAGGATAATATTCAGGCATCTGAGATGTGCAAGCAGCTAAGCACATAGTGGAACTTGAAACATTACGAACAGAGTTTCCAAAAAATGGGTCAACTTTTTCTTCCAGATTAGTTGGATTTGCTTCTGAAAGAATATCAAGATTGATGTATGTATTGCTACAATTATCAAAATTAATATTTTCACCAAGAAGTGCAACACTTGATTTCTCGTCTTCATTAGAATCATAGCTGTCAGACATTTCATCAAGAGTTGCAGCAAGACCTTTGTTCCCAGTGTATTTTCTACGATTTGGACACTCGTTTGCAAAATGACCAAATCATTTACACTTAAAGCAGTGAGGCATATCCTCATCATCAGTCTCATATGTTTCCCTGTTTTTAGGAGGAATATGATTATGAGGTTTAACTGATGCCTTAGGCTTATCTCTACAGAACCGTTTACTTCTCTTCAACAGAAGATCCCTAAACTGTCTTGTGATCATTGAGACTGACTTGTCAAGATCTTCATCTGACGAGTCTGTCTCAGAGTGATCATCTTCAGAGATATAAACTTTTTTACTTTTATCAAGTAATTTAGTGTCCTTTAGTGCTTTGAACGCAACATCCTTAGATTTGGATGAATGTTCGTGATCAAAGATCTTAAGCTTTCCAACCAGCGTATTTCTGGAGAGATTATCAAGGTTATTTCCCTCAACGATGGCATGCTTCTTAGAATCGTATCTAGATGGCAGCGATCTGAGAATTTTTATCACAATGTCCTTTTCAGGAATAGTCTTACCCAATGCAAAATATGCATTAACAATTTCAGACACTTTGTGATTAAAATCATCAAATGTTTCTTCATCTGCCATATGAAGGTTTTCCCAATCGGAATTAAGGTTTTGAAGCCTAGCTTCCTTTTCACTGGAGTTACCTTCGAATTCCAAGATATCCCAAGCTTCTTGCGACTTAGATGGTGCTGAAGATTTGGGGTAATGGCATGTATGATCGCATTTAAACTGTCGTAGTTTTGCTTTGCAACAAGTATCTCAGCAGGGATGTATTCACCAATAGGTTTGGGAACGTTTACATCTCCAACTGCCACAACGGGAGGATCATATCCATTAACAACATATACCCATGATTGAAAATCACGCGCTTGAAGAAAATCTCTCATAGTAATTTTCCGTCATAAGTAATTAGAGCCATCGAATACTGGTGGTACGTTAATAGAGATAGCACCTTTGTCCATAGAGTCAGATCGCTACAAACACATACTTGCAAGGTCTTAAACGTGTTTGCCTGCTCTGATACCAATTGAAAAAGCGGGGGTCTAACAACACCACCCAATATTTCGCTTAGCAATCTGTATGGACAAACTCGAATATACTTTTAAGAGAATCAACAAGACTCAATCAATTAAAAGTATATCAACGAGTTTATATCTCTCTCTTGATTTGATTTACTCAAGCAGGAACTGCGAGTTCTAATTAAATACAAGGAATAACTCGGATGGTACCAAAGACCAATATCCGAGGATCAATCAATGACAATCAACAAACAAAGTTTGGATTACTCTAATTGATGATCTAACGCACAACCTGTATTATTTCAATTATAAAGATAAAACAACATAATGCGAAAACCGAAATAACACAGACACCAGAAATTTTGTTAACGAGGAAACCGCAAATGCAGAAAACCCCGGGACCTAGTCCACATTGATCACACACTGTATTAAGCCATTACAGACACTAACCTACTCCAAACTAACTTCGGTCTGGGCTGTAGTTGAACCCCAATAAATCTCACACTGATGCAAGGTACAGTTATGCTCATTGGCCTCTGATCCCAGCAGGATATTGCGCACTTGATTCCCTTAGCTGATCTCACCCACAACTAAGAGTTGTTACGACCCAAAGTCGAAGACTTTAATAAACAAATCTGTATCACACAGAAAAGTCTACGATAATAGATAAATCCGTCTCCCACGAATATACCTACGAGTTTTGTTTCGTCTTTTGATAAATCAAGGTGAACAGGAACCAATCAATAATACCAGACTTATATTCCCGAAGAACAACTTAGTATTATCAATCATCTCACAATAATCTTAATCGACGCAGCGAAAAAGATATTACGGAATCACAAACGATGAGACAAAGTTTGTTTGTGATTATTTTTTATCTTGCTTATCAGAGATAGAAATCTCAAGCCAATTATTACAATTGTACTCGTATGATGGAAACAACAAGATCAGATCACAAAACTATGATAAAAGTAGTATCGGTCTGGCTTCACAATCCCAATGAAGTCTTTAAGTCGTTAACCTGGTTTAGAAGAAGAAACCAAAGGTTAAAGGAGAATCGACTCTAGCTATGCAACTAGTATCACACGTAAGGTGTGGGGATTAGGTTTCCCAGTTGCTAGAATTCTCCCTTATATACACTTTCAAATCAGGATTTGCAATCAATATTAGCTTAGTAACAAAGCATTCAATATTCACCGTTAGATGAAAACCTGATTAGATTCAAGCTAATATTTCTCAACCGTTAGATCGAAAACTTAGTTTGTCACACACAAATGAAATGTCCAATTTTGGGTTTATGAACCGTACCCAAACATTAACATTTGTTGGTTCAACAAGTCAACCAAATGGTTAGCCATATGATTACTCTCATATCAACCTTCTTCTTCTTCACCATAACTAGTTCAAGTGACTTAAATGAACTAGTTAGAGAGTTGTTCAATTGCAAGGAAATCTTATGTAACTATACAAGACACAATTGAAGCAAAATCGGTTTGATTCACTCGAATCGGTTCATGAACTTTATAGCCATGGTTTGCAAAAGCATTCCTTAGTTTATTTAAACATTAGTTCAAGAACAACCGACTTTAGTTATAACCTGCTCAAGTTCGCGGACTGGGTTCGCGGACTTAAGCTCATGGAAGGAGTACACAAACTCCAGCAGAAAATCTCGGGCCGAGAAGTTCCGCAAGTTCGTGGAGTGAGTTCGCGGACTGAGTTCGCGGACTTGGCTCACACCACTTCCATTTCTCTTGATCATCAAAGTTCGCAAACTTTGGTTCAAGGAATAAGGACTTATACATATATGTGTTTCCACAACAATGCGTATATCCTACCAATGGTTATGTAACCTAAACTCTCATTTCAAAAATTGAAACATTCTCAGAGAACGTTATATAGTCGTTATTCACAGACCATTTTCGTCAGAGCAATTTTCAAAGGGATTGAAACATAACATGATTTTCGTCACTTGGTAAAGATGAATTCGGCTAAAGCGAAAGCTTACCAACACACATTTTGAGAAATATATAGGGGAGATAAACTCGGCTCGAAATCGCAAATGTGTATAATGAAAGTCTATATATCAAAACGACTTTTGTCTCAAGAGTAGGAGATAGAGTAAATAGACTTTTGAGTGACAGATAAGTTCAAGTCTCCACATACCTTTTAGTCGATGAAGATCCACCAGTTCCTTGAGTAGTCCTTCGTCTTGTATGATGATTGGCATGGAGTTCTTGAGATAAACTACACTTTCTATCCTAATCCAAGACCTTAGCTCTAGTAGGCTAGTAATCAAGACTTATCGTTTTGATCACTAATATTGACAAACATGCTTGAGATAGCAACGCATGCGAGTTCGACCGAGCAATGCTTTAACATTGATACATTATTATCAGTTTGGACTTCTTCTTGTGTATTTCTATATTTTCTGTTGTTATATGAGTGGTGCGTGATGTCGTACTACATGGGCTTGAATGGTTATCAGCTGAGTGGAAGTTATCATTTCTATTTTCTTGATATATTGACATTCGATACTGTATCTGTATGAATGGTTATCATTATTTGCAACCTGATCTTTGGCAAGTAGCATATGTAGTTGCAGGAAATCCTACACTACACCCCTCACAAGATTTTATTAACATTCAACTCATTTTTGGATTAACAATCTTAATTTTATTAATGAATCTTTGAACAATCTTACAAGAAAAGATAAAGGAATCAAGAATAACCACTTCTCTAGATTTTCTCTCTCCTATTTACTTGTTTCTTACTCAGAAAAGATCTCTCCTTTTTCTTTACAACTGAATGACTATTTATAGGGAAATACATAGTGGATGACAGCTAATCTGTCCTTTATTTTCAGATATGGTTTGCGACATTCTTGCAACCTTACAAATATTAATCTCGCACACTTCCTAATTTTCGCAAGTCCATCATATTTTTCTCATGATTTAGCTGTCGTTTATTATGTCTTTTCTGAAATTGCTTTGCGACATTGTTGTGTTGCGTTGTTAATAATTTCGCTGAGGCATTATTGCTGCGAGATTTTGATCCTACATCTTGCCTCTTCTCATATCTTCTTTGCGAAGTAGAGAACGATGTGAGAAATGCCGCATCTATCCATCACTTCATATTCTGCATTTATCACACGTATCCTTTCTCCCACCTGTTTCTTGACACGTCTTATGTAACCGCTGCTTTTCAACCGCTCACGTCTTTTCGCATTAATTGTGTTTATCTTCTCGAAAATCTCCTCTATATATACTCTTCTTACTCTCTCTTTTCTTCTTTTTTACTCTCTTTTTCATCTTCTCTGCAACTTCATCATTTTCTCCGTAAATTCCTCTGCTGTAATTTTTCTTCTATCTTCCTTCTTCAATCTTCTTAATTCTTCGTCCATTCCCATACTCTATATTCATATATGCCTCCAAGTGGTCAAAAACATGAGAAAACCTTAAAGGATGTTCAAAAAGATCTTGCCGAGAAAGGTTTCACACTTTCTACCATTACTGGTGAAAGTGCCAAGTCAATTCTTTCTATCAAACTTTTCTCTGATCAACATTGTGATGATCAATCAATCATAGTTTCGCTGGTTCAAATTCTCGCAGGTCTCCCCATTCCTCTTTATGACCCAGATATTCCTCTGTTCTATGAAATTCTCGCTCACTCGGGATTTTCGCGAGCTATCTTCCAATTGAGTGGGGATTGCATCCGTCTGATATTGGAGTTTGCTAATCACGGTACTGGTAAAGGATCTCTTTATCCTAAAGAGCTTAGGGATCCTAAATCCGCAGACTTGGAGATAGTCGCTGAGAAGTACACAGTAGCGAATTTCTTCGAAAATTATGAACTAATATCTATGAAGAAGGAGAATAATCGCTGGGGTGTTCGCTTGAAAAGGAAGGATGTTATTGCGGAAGATAAAATGCTCATGCATGACATTGATTGGCACTCTGGAATAAATAAAACCCCTCGCCAATCCAAAGATGATAAATGGTGTGTCTTCCCTTTGATGCTGAAAGGACCCTATATTGCTGGTTCTAATGTCATTCCTGCGAATCTCACCGCTTATTGACCCTGGGTATTCTCTTGGCCTGATAAAGTGAAAGAGGTATACTTCTTCCAATTTCGCCCACTTTATGTTTTTCTATTTATCTTTACTCTTGTGTTCGCTGATTCTTACGACATTCTACAGATCCAGAAACTGAAAGATAGCTACCGCAGGAATGGGAAAGCCAATACCTTACTAGCTCTTCGCTCATACACAGATGAGGTAAGAAATATTCTTTCATGATTTTAAACAATATATTGTTGCCTCTATTTCTTATCTTCATTTGTGTGTGAAGGTTATTGCTGAAGTAGAAGAACCCACCAAGGCTGCGACATCTGGTGATAAGGGTAAAGATATTCTTCGCAAAGGAAAATCATCTGCATCATCTTCAAATAAAAGAAAGAGAGGTAATTCTCCTCCTCCTTCAGATGTTCATTTCCCTGATGGTTCTGAAGATGATGAAGACAACAAAGATGATGATGACGACTCTGCTGTGAATAAAGATTCTCCACCTGAATCCTCTATGGCACAATTATCTGGTATCTTCTCTAATTCTTGGCAAGGGATGGGAGATAATCGCCTCTCCAGTATATGCAAAGCTCTCGCAACTATTTGCGATACTCCTTTGTTGGATGGTGATAGTTCTCTTCGTGGACTTTCCAGATCAGTGACTCCTAGCTTCCTAAATTCCCTCAATAGTTTGGCATGCCTTCGTCTTCTTTCTTCTTCATTATTGTGACTCAAATTTTCTTTTTATTTTATTATTTTTTGTATTTTCTTCGCAGGCTGGAAAAGCTTCTTTCGTTGTTGCCTCAGATTTGGAGAGGAGACGCGAAATTCTTGAAAAGAAGAATCTTCAATTTCGTACAAAGAATGAAGAACTGGAAACTAAGGCTAAAGGTCTTCGTGAGAAGAACGAACAATTACAAGCTGAAGTTAAAGGTCTTCGCGAGAAGAACAAACAACTGGAAACCGACATTTCTTCGCAAAGGAACAAAATTTCTACTCTTCAAAAAGCTAATGATCAGCTCTATGGTATGCAATTTTTCTCCTTTCCTTTCATTCATTCATCCTATTGTCTTATCTTATTTGATTAATCCTTTTTGCAGACATTTATGGTATTTCTGATGAAGCCATTCTTCTTCGTTCATTTCCCGATGCCCTAGATAATGACACTCTTCTTGAACATCTTAATAAATCTTTGAATAGTTCTCTAATGATAATAGATCTAGTTTAGGTTTAGCCAACCAATTTAAACGTTTTTATCTCAATTCTAAAGAGAATATCAATGAATTAAGAACCAAGATTATCAAACTTATAGATGATAAAGATCGTATCTCTGATCAAGGTGTTAAGGCTTTGGCGAAATTCCAAGAGACTCTTCTTCAGGTTCAAACTGAACGAGATGAAGCCAATCGTCAAAATGTTGTGCTTAGCGAGAGAGAAAACCAAGTTCGTTCTCGTCTTCTCATAAATAGTGATGATGAGTTCGCTTGGGCCGCGACAATCTTGGATAACGCCAGAAAAGATTTAGGTGTAAATGTTAGTCTCCAAGTTGAGCATACAGCCTTGATTAGAGATATGATTTCTGAGATAGAAGGTCATTAACCGTTTTCCTTTATTAATCTTTGGTTTTTCACGAGTTTTTATCAAGTTACTGATTAATTGCTATATGCTTCGCAGGATCTGAAAGTAGATATCACCAAAGAGTTGAGGAACTTGAAGCTGAAAAAGAGGAACTCGCAAAGAATCTTTCTTCTCGCAACGACAAATATTCTAGATTAAAGAATCAAACCAAGATCACTGTTGCGAACTTTAAGAACGACGCTCTGCATTTTCGCAATCAAACTATTCAAATGGTTTGTGATGACCATAGTATTCCTCACTCTGATTATCTTTGTCTCTTGGAGGAGATCCCAAAGAACATTCCTAGTCTGACCATTTCTGATAGCGAAGCTGATGATGAAGAATTTGATGGTGATGAAGGTTCTGATGGAGATAAAGGTTCTGATGCATACGAAGAAGAGAACAAGTCTGATGAAGATGATGAAGGATCAACTAAGAAGTAGTCTTTGTTTCTTTCTTTGATCTTCTGTAATACTTGTACATTTATTCCTTCGTTTTGTATATTTGCGAATTCTTTTGGTTCCCCATATTCCTTAACATATGAGTTTCTTTCATTTCGACCTGCATTCATTAAAACAATTCTTCCTTGCAATACGGTTAATCAACATAATCATTAATTTTTTAATTTTTGCGTAAATCTTTCATGTGGAGAAAAATAACATTTTCTAATTTCATTCGTTCCCATACTTGCCTCTGTTATTTGTATCCAAATGAGAGATTTTGCAGATTTCTCTTATTTTGTACCTCAACTTCGAAGTTGTTTATGTATAATTCCGCAATCATATGCGAAGTGAATTTTGATTCTTTTCAAAATCTCATTCTTGTGTGGTCTTATTTTGCCTTCCTAGTTAAAGGTCTTATTATGCCACCTCTTGTCATTGCGACAAAATCGCAGAACGTCCTTGTATTTTCATGCAAAAACCCATTGATCTTGTCTTAAATTTTTCTTTTGTATTATTGCCTCTTCAGGATAGTTGCGACAATATGACAGGCCTAAATTTTCTTGCGAAAATAAAGCCCCATGACATTGTCGTCTTACGACGTCTTCGCACTTTCATGCGAAAACCCATTGATCTCGTCTTATCTTTTTCTTTAGTATTATTGCCTCTTCAGGATTGTCGCACAAATATGACAAGCCTTAATACTCATGCGAGTAAAAAGACTCATGACATTTGCGTCTTAAGACACTTATCAGCTCCCTAATGGAGGGTGCCGCCCTTATCTCCCCCTGGTTGCCCCTTCAAGGAGGCGTACCTCTACCATACAAGGTTGGCTCCTCCCATCCGGTCTTAACAACAACCAGTTGTTTTCGCAGCCTCTTATCCCTTTTACCTATATGGCTTATGGCTACGACACTGCACCCTAAGTGGGGTTTTCTTCGGGCCGAGTGCAGTATAAGCCAAGACTTGTCAAGAATGGAAAGGTACGCTCTAGATGCCCCTGGCACTCTTGACTCAACCGTGTCCTCTGCGCCTTGGTCAGATTCTGCACTCCTTGAGAGAGTCCTTAAACCTTAGTCACCCAACCTAAGTCATATGCTTAAGCTGAGAATCCAAGGTGCCTCTCCCGGATGGGCTTTATTAACCCCAAATCTCCATGACTCATGTTCCGGTAGCGGTGTAGCCTTTCCCTGAGCCATGCAACAGGTACCCCCTTATATGACGTACTTTAGGTCTTACATTTTCCTCTTGCGAAATTGTATTCGCGAACTAGGGTGTACGCCATAAAGGTTCACCCCTTTCTCTTTTGTCATTGTTCTCTGATTGTCTTTTGTAGAATTCATTATCTCTGCGAGATTCTTGCACATCATCATATTGTATTTGCATTTCGCAATCTCAATTTTGTCATTCAATAAAATGTATTTTTGAGAATTTTATTTATTGCGAGAGTGTCGCAACAAATCAATCATTCATACATTACCTTTGTTATCCTCTGCTTCTTTGTTATTATCTGCTACTGTTTCCTTGGTAGTGGTATGTTTACCATTTTTTATTCTGAGCTAGCATTAGTTTCGCAACATCTCTTCTTCTTTTCTTTCGGTTGCATCCACCATCAACCTCTCACTTCTTTTTGTCTCTTTTATTTTGTGTCGCCAATTTTCCTTCTTGTTTTCTCTTCCTTCGCAAGATTCTATCTCAGTTTCGTAACACCTCTTTCCTTCAACCTAATCTCCCTTTATGATTCCTACACCACTGGGGTGAGGGAATTTGATGCACTGGTGGAAAGTTGAAGCTACACCTATAATCCCATGTAGCCAAGGTCGACCAATTAATGCATTGTAGGGTGATTCTACATCAACGGCACAGAATAGGATTTCAGAAGATATTCCCTTCAATGGAATTTGCATAGTAACCTCCCCTTTAGGCTTGTTGGCAGTACCATTAAAACCATATATCTTATATGTTGATGGTATAAGATCATCATCTCTTCCTCCCATAGTTTTATAAGTATGATAAAATAGGATGTTCACAGAGGTTCCAGTATCGATCAGAATCCTATTAATTTCCCATGAATCTTCAGCTTCACCATCCTCATCTTCTTTCGGTTTTGGATTAATTTCTAATTTTACTACCAATGGATTATCATGTACCTCTTCACCTTCAGGGATTTCTTCTGTGGTAAAAGAAATAATCTGTTTTTGCCATTCCTATAGTGGAAAGATTTTCGCAATATTCATAATTTCTCTTCTATCATTATCTCTTGCGAACACTCTACTCAAAACATTGTTATGAAAATCTTCAATTGTCTTGTATAAATGTACAATAGAGTGACTGAATATATTCTTTGCTTTTGCACCAACTTCTACGAAGAACGTTTCCTTCTCTTTCACCGTGTTTATTCTGTGATGCTCTGGTGGTGGTGGTGGTTGAGATTGTGGGTGACCTACCAAGAAGTGGTTTAGTTTTCCTTGATCTATCATTCTCAGAATAATTCTTTTTACATTTCTGCAATCATTTGTAGTATGTCCGTGAAAATGACGATAAGAACAGAACTCATGACTTCTGCGGCTTTGAGGTGGTTCCGTTCCCATGTTCCATGGTGTTGGTATATTCTCCATCAAAATTATAGCTTCCCATATTTTCTACACACTTGCATTCAAAGGTGGCATCTTGATTTCTTCCCATACTACCTTGTGACCTCCTTGTCCTCTATTATAATTTTGTCTTTGACTTCCATAAGTTTCTTGCAGATGATCAAGTCTTTGAATCTTATTATTTCCACCACGATTGTAGAAATTTATTTCTCTTTCATACTCCTCTTGATCTCGGCTTCCCATAGCCACCAGTTTCTGTTGATTGTTGTTGCCCGTAACCTTTTCTTGTTGTACTTGGGAAGTGCTCGCCACTGTGTTTATTAGTTTAGGTAATAAGCTTGCATTCGCTGCTTGTGAATTGGTGTTCACAACTGGGTATGATTCCATTTCATTTTTCCTTTTCTCTAGAGCAATATACTCTTCCTGAAGTTCTCGCAGTTCAGTCATTGTGATTGTATTCTTGACTCTGAAAATTTGGATATTCAATAGATTGGTTGCGAACATAGCATTGATAAATCATAAGATAAGATATATCCCATCCACACGGCCAGCCATTTCACTACACATAGTTCGCCACCTTTTAGTTAGGTGCTTCAAACTTTCGCCAATCCTTTGTTTTAATCCAAACACATCTTCAATACCAGGTCGCGAAGAATTGTTACTTATATATGCCCCCAAGAATGTGGTCTGCAAGTGATTGAAAGATGTTATTGTAATTTTTGGTAGACCTTCGAACCATTTTAACGCCTCTCCTATTAGACTGGATGCAAAATACTTGCACAATACGACATCATGATTTTCCCACTGCAACATGCACCTCACGTACGCTTTAATGTGTTGAATTGCACAAGTTGTTCCATCAAAAATGTTGGTTAATGCGGGCAAATTGCATTTCGGAGGTATTCCTCCTAGTTGTACTTCTCTTGTAAATGGAGTTTTCGCAGCTTCTTCTATAGCTTCATCTAATTGTCTTCTGCCTACTTCTCCTCTATTATTTAGCATTCCTCTCATTTCTTCCAATTCTTTTAAGATTTGTTCATTTACGCCTGAATTTTGATCCATTGGTATTTTAAATCTCGCTTCCCTTCTTCTGCGTTCATGTCTTTCTTCTCTCGCGAAATTTTATATTTCTTCTTCATCATCCTCATCTTGTTGTAGTTGCAGGAAATCCTACACTACACCCATCACAAGATTTCATTAACATTCAACTCATTTTTGGATTAACAATCTTAATTTTATTGATGAATCTTTGAACAATCTTACAAGAAAAGATAAAGGAATCAAGAATAACCACTGCTCTAGATTTTCTCTCTCCTATTTACTTGTTTCTCACTTAGAAAAGATCTCTCCCTTTTCTTTACAACTGAATGACTATTTATAAGGAAATACATAGTGGATGACAGCTAATCTGTCCTTTATTTTCGGATATGGTTTGCAACATTCTCGCAACCTTACAAATATTAATCTCGCACACTTCCTAATTTTCGCAAGTCCATCATATTTTTCTCATGATTGGATGTCGTTTATTATGTCTTTTCTGTAATTGCTTTGCGACATTGTTGTGGTGCGTTGTTAATAATTTCGCTGAGGCATTATTGCTGCGAGATTCTGATCCTACAGCATAAGCTAGTAGTGTGATTTCCTTATTTAATTTTGACCTGGACTTGACTCTTATTCGTCGTAGATAACGAATTTGATGGTTAATTAGTATTTTATGACTCGTGCTAGCTATCGGTATATGATGTATAAATCTGCAGCTTCTAGCTTATACACATAATAGATGATACAGGTAGTGTTTGGTTAGTAACCTTGAGTGCAATATAGTGAATTGCTAGGTCTATTTTAATATAGCCTGGGCATGATAGCTTCTGAAATAAAATGTGTTCTTATAAAATTGGGTTTTGTCTAAATACAATTTATTGGCAATAACTACTGATGTACTTGAGGTAGCAATTAGACTCGAGGTAGCTTTGACGCGCAGTACTCTAATATAATGAATGGGTTTGATGATATATGATGTATTTTATAAGTGTAAATATACCTTGAGAAGTAAGTAACCGATAAGTATGTGTGGCCTGGACTAGATATACAACACAGTTGCAGTTTGTTGTTGATCTTGAATGGCAGGTACAGGTACAGGCATATGCTGACATCTTGCTCACCAACGGATAACTGCTAAGGTGATTATTGGTGATGTGATATGTTAGGGATAGTTGTTTCTATGCAACTCATACTATCTATGCTATTTAAGTTACTGCTAAGCTAGAGATAGTTACTGCGACAATAAGCAGTTCATACTACCTAATGTAAGAGTTGATTGCTACCTTAAACAAGTAGTTCATATCAACTGGAAAGGGATAATTGCTACTAATAAGGGTAGTTCGTATTATCTACATTATGAACTACGGTCATTCTTGATCCCTTCGAGCAACAGAGAGGGTACGTAGGCAGCAGCTATGCGGTTCAGCACAACTACGCAAGGTTGTTCATATCGTCTGAAAATGTTGGTTGTTGCTTGACAGTTCATACCATCTATTCGGAGATGATTGCAACCCTAGCAGTTTATAAAATGTTTTGGTAAGAGGTAGTTTGCAGTACGGGTTGTTCATACTACCTAATAATGAGATGATTGTTGCGTCTTTGAGATAATTCATACCATTTGATAACCATACAGTCTATGAGACAAGAGATGATTATTACCATTCAAGGTAATTCATATCATCTGCCTCGGCTAGTGAGTTAGGAAATGGTTATTATCGTGCGAGGTAACTTGTATCATCTGAAAAGGAATGGTTACTGCAAGGCAGTTCATACCATCTACTTGGCCATAATTGGCACCCCCACTATATCTGGATGAACCGTCTGGGACTGTGATATTTTCAGGCCCACTGAGGCACCCCACCTATGGGTGGCTACCCGGAAGATCGTTGCGTTAACGATGGATGGTAACCAGAACTACCCTGACATTGGCACTGGCCATTCCTCACCTGTCTGATGCGACGTGTGTTGTCAGGCCCACTGGGGCACCCCACCACCTCGGTGGCTACCCGGAAGACCATTGGCACTGGCCGATGGTAGCTGGTATCCATAAATAGTCTGACAATTCTGACATTTACTTGACCCTTAATCGAATTGGTCCGAAATTTTGAAAGTCTAGTTTTTTGAGTGACGTATCAGAGAGTCGGAGCTGGCCAAGCGGGTACTAACCCGACCCGTCGAAAGTGAAAATTCTCTGGTCTTCTACATTGATGTTCTTGAACTAGTGTAACTCTCCATTGGGGAATAAGATTAGCTTTTCTAAAACAAGTAGGAACTGGAGAAGCAATATCACTTAACAATGCAGTAGGTATTAAATGTTTAGTTGCAATTATAGCTTTTGGCTTGTAAATCCCATGTTTACCCCTGGTAGTCACGACGTGATCATTCACAATGGGAGGTGTGGGTGTTGTTGTTAGAACATTGCTCGGTCGAAATCGCAAGCGTTGCTATCTCAAGATTGTTTTTCAATGTTAGTGATCAAAACTGTAAGTCTTAATTTCTAGTCTACTTATAGATATCTCGGACTAGGATAGATTTTGTAGTTGAGCATTAGACTTCACAGCGTTCATCATTTGAAGACGAAGAACTACTAAGGAGAGCTTGTGGAACTTCATCAACAAAAGGTATGTGGAGACTGAAACTCATCTATCACTTGGAAAGTCTATTTATACTCTATCTCCTATATTGAGACATAATTCGTAATGCTATATAGTTTTCTACTATGCACATTTGATATTTCGAGTTGAGTTTAACTCGCTTACATATTTCTCGAAATATGTGTTGGTAAGCTTTCGCTTTGACCAAGTTCATCTTATATTCTTGACAAAAGTCAAAGGATTATCATGTGAAAATTTCCGAGTAACATATTACATGGTTTGTGTGATACAATCATTTGGTGTATACTTGGAATGTTTCGTTATGATTATTTCAATAACTTGAAAATTGCTTTGATGCTAATAACGTGTCAAAACGGCTATTGTCATCCTATACGAAATTTCAATGATTGAAATAAGAGTTTAGAACACTTAACAATTATTGGATTATGTCATGTTGTGCACTCTTGCACATATGTAATCCATGTCCGGGAACCATAGTATGCATACCCGTACGCGCACCTGTTGGTTTGAGAAATCCGGGAACCTAATTATGCGTACCCGTATGCATACTGGCGTGAGGTTCATGTCCAAGATTTTTTGCTGGGATTGGAGGTATGCGTACCCGTTCGCATACTGACGAAACCCAAACTCAGTTCGGGTATTTCAAGTATGCATACCCGTTTGCATACTTGAAGGTTAAAGTTCTAAAATCGGTTGTGTACATGAACAATTACATTTACATAATAAGGAATGCAATCTTTGCAAACCGTGGCTATAATGTTCATGAATTGATTCGAGTGAACCAAACCAATTTTGCTTTAATTGTACTCTTGTATACTTCTATGATAATATAACAATTGAAGAACTCTTTAACTAGTTTCTTTTGAGTCATTTGAACTAGTTATGGTTAAGATGAACAAGATTGATATGAGAGTGCTCATATGGCTAACTTCGGTTAACTATTGTTGAGCCAACTTGGTGTACACGTTTAGGTACGATTACTCAAACCTAAATGAAGGTACATTTCATTTGTGTGTAACAAGCTAAGTTCGATCTAACAGTTGAAAGATATTAGCTTGGGTTTAATCAGGTTTTCATCTAAACGGTGAATATTGAATGATTTTTTACCAAGGTAACTTAGATTGCAAACCCTGATTTCAAAACTATATAAATGAGAACTCTAGAAACTGGGAAACCTAATCCCCATACCTCATGTGTGATACTAGTTGCATAATCTAGAGTCGATTCTCCTTTAACCTTAGGTTTTTCATGAAACCTTGTAGGTTAACGACTTGAAGAGTTCATTGGGATTGTGAAGCCAGACCCAACTATTTTCTCTATAGTTGCGTGTTCTAATCTTTCTTGATTCTATCGTTTGAGTACTATCTTCTCTAAGATTTGCTCGAGATTTATTCTCTGATAGGCAAAATAAAAAGAAGCCACAAACATCTTTGTCTCATCGTTTGTGATTCCACCATATCTTGTTTCGTTTTCATACGATTAAGATTATTGTGATGTGATTGATAGTACTAGGCTGTTGTTAGGGAATATAAGTCCGGTTTATCAATTGGTTCATGTTCACCTTGATTTATCAAAAGACGGAACAAAACTCATAGGTATTTCTGTGGGAGACAGATTTATCTATTCCAATAGATTTTTCTGTGTGAGACAGATTTGTTTATCAAGTCTTCGACTTTGGGTCGTAGCAACTGTTAGTTGTAGGTGAGATCAGCTAAGGAATTAAGTGCATAGTATCCTGCTGGGTTCAGAGACGTAAGGAGCACAACTGTACCTTGAATTAGTGTGAGATTGATTACGGTTCAACTACAATCCATCCTGAAGTTCACTGGTAGTAGGCTAGTGTCTGTAGCGGCTTAATACAGTGTAGTTTTCAAAGCTGGACTAGGTCCCGGGGTTTTTCTGTATTGAGGTTTCCTCGTCAACAAAACCTCTGGTGTCTGAGTTATTTATTTTCTACATTATATTTTGTTATATAATAGAAATATCACAGGTTGTGCGTTAAGATCAATCAATTAGATAATCCAACCTTTGGTTGTTGATATAAATTGATTGACGCTTGAACATTGGTCTTTGGTACCGTTCAAGTGATTTCTCTTTATTTAATCGGGCTCGCAAATTCTTATTTGTTTGATTGCAGATTGAATTGAGAAATAGAGATATCGCTCTTTGATATACTTTTCTATAGATTGAGTCTGAATGTCTAGATGATTCTCTTGAAAGTATATTGGATTAAGTCCTCTCAGAATGCCAAATGAAATATTGGGTGTGGTTGTTAGACCCCCGCTTTTTCAGTTGGTATCAGAGTAGGCAAACACATTAAGACCTCATAAGTCTGTGTTTGTAGTGATCTGATTATGGACAATGCTATCTCTGATAAACACATCGCCAGAAATAAAAGTTATGTTTCTATAAAATATATTGAAGAGAAAGATTTGTCAATCTCAGATATAGATGAACCCAGTGTTCCAATGAAACAGACTTGTATTGACAAGTGTTACCCTGACTACCTTACAGACGAGTCTGACTATGAAGTTGAAAGGAATGCAACCAAAGAGAGTGCAGTGATTTTAAAACTTGTTATAATCCATGTTGATGATGCTTGAAATACAAAGTCAATGTTCTTGTTGGTATGGTAAATGAGCGTGACTCTCTTGTAAAGATCATTCGAGAGGAAAACGCCTCAGTATGTTCTTCACGAACTCTACTTGAGGAAAAACTCAAAGAGGATGCTTTGGAAATTGAACTTCTTTTGAGTAAACTCTCTATTCAAGAATTTTCCAAAGAGTCCATCGTACCAACTACTTCTGAATTAACTGTAAAAAATTCGGTGCTAGAAGTAAAACCTAAATCCCTTCCTATTGGAAAAGATGTGCTTGTGTCTTCTTCTAATCAAGGAATATCCACAACATATGGAAGGAAGAAGTATTCCAATGATTGTGTTAAGACTGTTCTCTCTAATCACTCATGTGATCAGAAAGTGTGTCTCTTTTGTGATTCAAAAGGACATTTGGAACAAAAGAGAAAATCTAGGTTGAATGACAATTCTATTGTTCGTCTTCAACACACCTTAGATTTAATTCTCAAAGGTGTAACTGACATTCGTATGTATAAACCAATTGGTTTTAGTACTCACCCTGTGTACCATACCAGGAAAGTCAGTTCGATGTGTTCCTCAAATGTTCAAATGCGTAACAGTCTTCCTAAACCAAATCGTTCAAGAAGAGCTCAAGGATCTTCTTCGGTTAAAAAGGGAGATAATATTGTTCTTGATGTGAAAAAGATACCAGAAGAAGGATGCAAAAATGGAGATCTGGAAGACAGCCTAAAAATGATAATTGAAGGATATAAAGATATTATTAACAAGCTGTCAATTCCCTCTAGACAAATTTCTTCAGGTAAGAATCCATACTATGCGTCGTATTTTGATGATAGTAAATTTTATGATAATTTTCATGTCATAACGGTTTTCCTCCAAAGATTAGGAGAAAGAGATCTAACCGAAAACAACGTTCATTTGATGAGCTCAAGGCTCATACTTGTTGTTTGAGCATAGATCGGTTAAACCCACTAAGCGTTGGTATGTCAAGTTTGGTTGTCATATTTTAGTGAACCAAAAGTCATTTAAAGAGTCACTTGATTATATGCTAGAGTCAACTTCGTATAAGTTAGCTTGAAAGTATTAGGATATAAGGCATTACAAGTATTACGTGAAGATTTGAAGAATGTGAAGAAGTAAGGAGCTACAACGACGACATCATCCTTCCTCTTGAGGTTAGTAATATTTGACTTGAACTGTTTCATTCCCTAACGTATCTTTCAAGTCGTGCATGTTGAAAACATAACTGCGAAGCTATGAATGATTATACTCTAGTTACACGTAGTATTAAGGAATACATTACGATGTATAACGCTTATCTTTTGAACTTCGTATATAAGACATCGACATAATTGTATGAATGCTATTGTGATTATGTGTATGGGTAAAGGTGAAGATTTCATCCTAGGAAACAATGTTTTTACATTCGTTTAAAGGAAGTAAACTCATAAACGTGTTTTGTGAATCGAAAAGGAAATCGCTAGGCTTATTGGTATTTGTTATTCATTGCAAACCTTTGGATTACCAATTATGTGATTAGTATAACCGCTCATGAATTGTTTATGTTCTTGGTAAAACTATTCACAAGGCCTGACTTTTGTATTGGTATGACTTTTATTAGTGAAACCGATCCTAAGTACTCACCTAAGATGGTATGATCGATTTGTTGTAATTGGTATGACAAACTCTAGACATTGGGGAACTGATCCTAGTAAGAGGTGCAACAATTTTTTATTTATTGGGAACCGATCATATGAACATGTGCACCAAATACAAGTTAGATACCATATATATGTGGGAACCGATCCTAGTACCTAGTCAACCAAATTTTGGAAATCTAGCGTGACTAATTCTAGTACCCACATGGAGGTAGAACCGAAACTTGTTTTGGTAGAACCGTGAAACCCATGATTGGTGATTGAGTGTTCTTGATCAATCACATAGTTATTGGAAGTCAGATGAACCAATTCTAAACTTGTTTGTAAGTGTAGCAAATCGTTTCCAAGATTGTAAATATGAAAGAGGATTTACAAAGTAAAGATGTCGACATACTTTGAACATGTGCAGTAACGCTTATCTTTTATTGTTCAAAGATATTCCTTAATAGCTAAAGGAAAATCCCGGATCGAAATAAATTGAGAATCTTTTAATTAAGATTTTTAGTTTTATATGCAATTAAATGTGCACATCTTAAAAACTTAAAATTGGTAACGTGCATTTACTAATTGAATATTTTCTACTGAGATTTCGGTCATTTATTGGACAGAGCATTTCCAGGAATTATGAAAACCGATTTGGTGTTTATTGCATATCTTTGAGAATCTTCGGTTTTGGAAATTCCTTGGTGCCCAAACTTCCTTGGTCTATAAATATTGAAGTTTGCATTTCAAGCAAACTAATCCTCAGAGCCAGCAAAACTACCTTGTTGTGTTGTTACTGGTGGAGCCGTCTATTCGGAGAGGAAAGTAACCTAATTTGGCGAAATCTCTTACGACCGCTCGTTTTAAAGACTTCTTTGGGATTGGGAAGCTATACGAGTACCATTGGTGGGAAAATAGATAATTACAGTTTATTATTAGTTTTCGATTGACTTGATTGACTAATGGTTGTTGAACTTTGATTGCACCTAGTTTGTTTATGTTTTAGAATCTTCTCTTCTGATATAAGATTCACTCAAACTAGATTGAAGTTTCGACGGGGATATTTAGATTGTTTGTAGATCTAAAGACGTCTTGTGATAATCCAACGTTAACCGACTCTGTTCTGTGTGTGATTGATCACAAGAGATTCAAGTTGATTGTGTGCAGGTGTTTACTGAAGATCTAAGAAAATTTGAAGACAAAGAAGATATTGAAGATATCTTATTTGAGTTCATAATCTTTGGTGTGCACAAAACTTGATCGGCTGGGGATCCAACTATAATCGGTTTATCCTTCTGATAGATTTGATTGATTAGTTGTGTAGATCAGCATCAATAAGTTTCTTTGTGATTCGAAGTATTGATTGCATAATCTTAACAATTACTTTGGTAGTTGTTGAGAAGATAGATCTTGAAACCCGACAAAGGAGTTTATTGGGATAAACGGAAGAGCCTTTTGTCAAACTCGTATCACGTTGATTGGAAAGAGTTGTTACCGAACAGATTTGTTGTTCCTTTACTGTTTGGAATACGAACCAAAGGAATTGTTCCAAGTGCGTGACTTATTGCAAGTTGGAGGCGCAGGTATACAGACGGAACTAGGTGAACTATAGGTTTAGTTTCTTGGTCTCAACTATACGAAGTTGGTTTAGATTTTGTATAACGGCTTAATCCTGAGAGTATTCAATTCTGGACAAGGTCCCGGGGTTTTTCTGCATTTGCGGTTTCCTCGTTAACAAAATCTTGATGTGTCATTTACTTTTATTTTCCGCAATTATAATTGTTGTTATTATAATTTAAACTAAATTACACAAACGTTGATTCCTATTTACTTGATAGCAATCCTATTATGTTTGGTTAAGTCCGAACCTTTTATCAAGTAAACATACTTCGTTGTTGTATTGTCTCGATCTTGAATCCATAGTCAATCACACAAGTTATCTTGTTGTCGTATTGTCTCGATATCGTATCCATAGACGATCACATGAAGTGTGAACCGATTAGTTGTATTGTCTCGACTCAGTCCATAGATAATCACTTTCGGTTAAAGGACTTATAGGTGGAAAAGTTTTATATTGAGGTATATTTGGGTACCCTCGTCTTTTCAAGTGGTATCAGAGCAGGCAAACACGAAAAGATCTAACAATCTGTGTTTGGTACGATCCAACCTATAAAAATGAACTTGAGTTCTCATGAATCGACTTCAATTAACGTACCCCCAAGATTTGACGGAACAAACTATATATGGTGGAAATCTGCTATGAGATCTTTTCTTCAATCACGAGACTTTAATACATGGCTATTAGTCGTCGATGCTTATATTCGTCCAAAGATAGAAAATTCGGAAACTGAGTTTAAATGCTTAGTAGATTTTTCAAACGAAGAAAAGGCTCTTGCAAAGCAGAATTCAGATGGTTTGAATGCTATAATACATGCTGTAAGCCGTGATCTACAACATCATGTATCAACATGTCAAACTTCGAAAGAAGCTTGGTATAATCTTCAGATCGTATTTGAAGGGAATTCATCAGAGAAAGAAGCTAGACTTCAAACACTCACATCCGATTGGGAAAACCTTCGAATGGATGACAACGACACTTTTGAAGAGTTTCATATTAAACTCTCTGAGATAATTAATGCTTCTTTCTCACCAGGAAAGACAATTTCTGAAAAGGATATAGTGTGAAAATTCTCAGATCGTTACCATCCAGATACGATTCTAAGAAGCATGCAATCATAAAAGCAAACGATCTTTCAAATTTCTCACGAAGCACACTCATTGGAAAGTTAAAGATATTTGATCATGAATCACAGTCTATTCAACCAAAAGGAATTTCTTTTAAAGTTGCAAAGATTCTGAAAGCTCCAACGGAAAGAAATAGATAGATGGATGACTCAGAAGAACAGATTGCAGAAAATTATGATGATGAAATTGAACAATCATTGTCATTTATTACTAGACAATTTCGAGATCTCTTAAAGAAAAGAAATAAGAGATTCATAAAGGATACTCATCGATATTCTCGTCCACATGATCGAGTTCCTATCCAAAAGGATCATGAAGAAGATGATGATTATCAACCTCAATGCTTTAAGTGTAAAGGATTTGGTCATATTGCTAAAGACTGTCCCAATCTTAAGAAATACACTGGAAGCAAGGCTCTGGCTGTAACTCTAGATGATACCTCTGATTCATATGATTCTGAAGAAGAGGAAACAGCTAATATTGCATTAGTTGTCAATCTTATTCCTTCCTCCTCCATTAGTGATTTAACCATTTTAAGAATGAACATGTCTTCCGATGTTATTGATCGTTGTCGTATGCGTCAAAAATAAATTTACTTTCTCACTACTCGGAATATAGAATATAGCAAGGGTAAGAAAGAGTCGTTCCCACAGAGAGGACTAGGTTGTCAATATGTTTCGGTTTCTTATGTAAAACAAGGGGGACTTTTCTGATTTATGTATAAAATAAAATAAAAGCAAGCAGAGAAATAAACACGCAAATCAAGGATATAAAGATATTAGTTAAGGATTCGTTTTCATTCACAAACATGTTCTTGTCTTAATAACTAGAATTGATATTTAATCTCTCATTATCAAAAGCCCTAAGATACCTAGTCGAAAGAATATCCCGCAATTTCCTGATTTCATCATAGATACATGTAAAACGATGCAAATATGAATTCTACCAAAAGAATAACCTAACGCCTTGCGATAATCAAGTTCAATTCCCATAGAGCATTAAGATTCATGAAATTAGGCTAATCATTGCAATTGAAATACATTGCGCAAACAATTCGAACAAAGGTCACGATTCACATATGATTACAAGGATATATCACTATAACCTACAATCATATTTATGCTACTTGTGTTCAAGGATTATCGCTCGATGATTAATCCTAAACTAGCTACAGATATGGATATGAGTTCTACCAATTTGCAACTTGACAAAACAAATACTCAAATCATGTTGCAATACATCAATCATGCAACTATATTTTCAGAGAATCATGAACGATAAATATGAGACAAACTAATATATTGAATCAAAGAACCATGTTATGCGAAATCCAATTAATCCATAACCAAAAGAAAATTAACTACTCATGCTCATGGAGTTCATAACAAGAATAAAGAGAAGAGTTTCCATGTCTAAACCGTAGAACAAAAGTAGAAGAAAAGATCTCCTCCCTGTGATGTTCTCAAACCTTTTTATATCCCTTTTCAATTCTGATCCCGACTCCAAATTAATTCTCTCGCAGCCCATTAGCCAAGCCCAATCAAAATAGGTCCAAGTCCTTCCCAGTCGAACCGGGTCAGCTGAGTCAACTCAGACATTGCCGATTCCAGAACTTTACTGCCCAACTCCACTCACATCAACACTTATTACTCCCCTGCAATTCAGTATCAGAAGCTGCAATTCATGCCAGTTCTCTTTGTATTTCCCCTGTAACAAACAGCTTCCATTGTACATATCTGTTTAGCACCAACATCTGCTCAAGCTTGCTCTCTCGACCAACTCTTGGCTCAAACCACCTTGTAATCTTATTTGCAGTTGCAGCTGCAATCACCTCAGCAACGACAACACCAGCAATACAGTCTCGGTAGCTCATCACTTCAGCAGTACAACCTATCATATTCCCTTCAATTCATTGTTCTTCTCTGCAACATCATCACTTGTAACTGCTATCAAGCATACAACAATTTCCTGGGTTGCACCAATACCGCCACGGGTTTCCAACACAGCGGCGTGTCCGTGTGTCCAATACGTCAATTCTGAAAAACTATAATACGGGGACACAACGGTATATGTTGAAGTACCGTCAATTTTTAAGATATATATAGAAATGTAAACGAGCAAACCACACAACTGTATTTTTTTGCACTTTTTTACATTTGCACAAATGTATTTCTGCTAGCACATGCACGTTTTCGACTATAATCTTCCTTAGAGGTAGGTGACCTTTAGTTTTCAGTTGTTTCCTAGTTTATAGTAAGATAGAAGTATTTTAGGTATATCCGAGTATGTGTGGCTGTGTCCATACGGGGACACACGATACGGGGAGCCCCAAGAAGTATTGGTGTAACCCAAATTGCAACCGGCTCGAGCCTAAAGCTTCAGTTCAAACCTTCTTAACATCTCAGCACCATCTCAGCTTAACTCATACCAACACACTCATTGAACTACAACCCTCCTAAGCATTCATCTAAGCATCACGAGACTCAACCACATCCAGTCACAGCCATATACCACCTGCAATCACTTCACAGCTGCCATGTACTCATTTCCTCCACCTGAGTGCAACTTAAATCCCATGTTCACCTGCAACAATAGCTTGGCAGACACTCAAACAGCTTCCTTTGTAGACCTCGGCTCTAGAACTTCCACCAAATTGTTGTACATTGACCTCATCTTGCTACCAGTCTTGCATTCAGACTCTAGCCATTGCAGTAGCACCAACTTCAATTCAGTTGTCATCAATTATTTGTTCTTCTGTAATTCACACAATCCACCAACACAAAACTCCATCTGCAACAGCGAGTAATCCACAACACATCTCATCATTCACTGCTAGTCACTACCAGTTCCATGGCATAGTTCCTCCTTTGTTGTTGCATCATTCTGCAGCAGGTCAGTTTCCAGTCCACTTTTTCACCAGCACAATTCCTTTTCTCAGATTGCAGCTGCAACATCAGCACATTATGAACATCCACATCATTTCTCGCTCCCTGCAATTCATCTCATCTTGTAACTCCAACAGCTCCACTACTCATCTTTGTCTCATCCTTAAGCTCCGCTCTTGGTGTTTTGATCTCTGCCAACCATTCCAACACAACAACTTCATGAATTTTGAAACTCCAAGCTTCAATAACTCAGTCCACCAGTTTGCAACTGAAGTTCTCTTCTCTATTCATCTCGGCTCAACTGAACAACAGCAACATCTCAATCACCTGTTCGAGCTATCAGTGAATACCCATTGTTCAACCAAAGTCGAACATGTAATCAATTCCATTCCCAATACCACTAGACCCTCTTTCTTCTCTGAATTTCACTCATCTCTGCTCAGTTCAAACATCAGTTGTATAATCTCTTCCACCTTGAAGTCAAACCCAGTTCATTCAAACAGCACCATCATCTTCTTCTTCTAATTCCATCTTTACCAAGACCACCCATTCTAAATCAATCAACCTCGGGCTAAAGTTAGCATCACCATCAGCACAAGCAGCTCCATCTTCTCATAAAACAAATACAAGCATAATTCATACTCAACCCATGTTGCTGCTGCCAGATTTAAGCTTAAACCCACAATTTCATTTCTCAATTATCCATTATTTATTCTTCCTCAATAACACCACAGATCCCAAGAGCGGAAACCTCTCTCTGTTGATTTCTCGGCCAACAATTCACCACAGCAACCATCTATTCGATTCAATTGCAGCAGGACACACAAACCCCTTTAAATATCCTTCATTTCTTCAATCAAAAATCACCCATATCTCTTCTTACATAGCTGCGGCAGAAATGGAGAAAGAACTGATTTCTTCTCGACCTATTGATGTATTTTATAGATAGTGATAAAAGTGGTTCGATTCCCAGACTTGCAAAGCATAAAATATAGACTTAAATTCTAAAACTAAAATAGAAAACTCACTAATAATTATAGCAAACAGTGACAAAGTTGATATCAATATTAAAAGACAACTGAGGCTAAGATTACACTATCTTCCAAGTTCAAAGTGATTGAATCCAATCTTTATATTTATGCAATTTTCTCGTTCAATTTGATTCTAAAATATTGCAACAAATAGATTTTCAAAAGCAATAATTGTAAATATCAAGTATGAAGCATCAAAAGTCTATAAACTAAGCATACTTCATCAAAATATATCACAATCACTCAAGTAAAAATCATATTCAATTATAGCTCAAGGTAAATAATCATAATAATAATTGCAATAAATAGATGAAATAGAATATACCACTTCTTGATGGAAAAATAGCTTCCTCTATCACCTAAGCAATGGGGTTTAGCTCCTTGTATTAATCATGATCTTAAAATATTTGTTTATGGCTCAAAAGATGATTATAAGGATGAAAAGTAATAACACAGCCGATTTGCAACAGCGTGAGTGTGTTACAAAATCTCTGTTACAAAGGAGAAATAGTACATTATGAACATCAGCACATTATGAACATCCACATCATTTCTCGCTCCCTGCAATTCATCTCATCTTGTAACTCCAACAAATCCACTACTCATCTTTGTCTCATCCTTAAGCTCCGCTCTTGGTGTTTTGATCTCTGCCAACCATTCCAACACAACAACTTCATGAATTTTGAAACTCCAAGCTTCAATAACTCAGTCCACCAGTTTGCAACTGAAGTTCTCTTCTCTATTCATCTCGGTTCAACTGAACAACAGCAACATCTCAATCACCTGTTCGAGCTATCATCGAATACCCATTGTTCAACCAAAGTCGAACATGTAATCAATTCCATTCCCAATACCACTAGACCCTCTTTCTTCTTTGAATTTCACTCATCTCTGCTCAGTTCAAACATCTGTTGTATAATCTCTTCCACCTTGAAGTCAAACCCAGTTCATTCAAACAACACCATCATCTTCTTCTTCTAATTCCATCTTTACCAAGACCACTCTTTCTAAATCAATCAACCTCGGGCTAAAGTTAGCATCACCATCAGCACAAGCAGCTCCATCTTCTCATAAAACAAATACAAGCATAATTCATACTCAAACCATGTTGCTGCTGCCAGATTTAAGCTTAAACCCACAATTTCATTTCTCAATTCTCCATTATTTCTTCTTCCTCAATAACACCACAGATCCCAAGAGCGGCAACCTCTCTCTGTTGATTTCTCGGCCAACAATTCACCACAACGACCATCTATTCGATTAAATTGCAGCAGGACACACAAACCCCTTTAAATCTTCTTCATTTCTTCAATCAAAAATCACCCATATCTCTTCTTACACAGCTTCGGCAGAAATGGAGAAAGAACTGATTTCTTCTCGACCTATTGATGTATTTTATAGATAGTGGTAAAAGTGGTTTGATCCTCAGACTTGCGAAGCATAAAATATAGACTTAAATTCTAAAACTAAAATAGAAAACTCACTAATAATTATAGCAAACACTGATAAAGTTGATATCAATATTAAAAGACAACTGAGGCTAAGATTCCACTATCTTCCAAGTTCAAAGTGATTTAATCCAATCTTTATATTTATGCAATTTTCTCGTTCAATTTGATTCTAAAATATTGCAACAAATAGATTTTCAAAAGCAATAATTGTAAATATCAAGTATGAAGCATCAAAAGTCTATAAACTAAGCATACTTCATCAAAATAGATCACAATCACTCAAGTAAAAATCATATTCAATTATAGCTCAAGGTAAATAATCATAATAATAATTGCAATAAATAGATGAAATAGAATATACCACTTCTTGATGGAAAAATAGCTTCCTCTATCGCCTAAGCAATGGGGTTTAGCTCCTTGTATTAATCATGATCTTAAAATATTTGTTTATGGCTCAAAAGATGATTTAAAGGATGAAAATTAATAACACAGCCGATTTGCAACAGCGTGAGTGTGTTACAGGATCTCTGTTACAAAGGAGAAATAGTAGCTAAAGACCTTAGGCAATTACAGTTGATAAACGATAAATAGGTTCTGCTGTTGAATAGCGATATTTGTCTACGACAGTTGCTTGTGCGTCTTATGTTCATCGTGTTCTAGGTACTGCAGCAGCAGAAACAAAACTTCAACTTGTGATTTCAGCTTTCTGTTCTCTCCTAAACTTCCCCAAAGTGTACGTAACCCTTCCTTGACCTATCCCTGCTCCTTTTATAGCCCACAGGTCGATTAAACCTCAAGAAATCTTCGGTTATTCTTATTTTTCCTCCACCTCAAGTCTCGGGATTTCTTTCCTGCTAAATCTTCTTTACGCTTTTAGATGAGCCGTATACACTCCAAATAGGATAGAGCAATATTCTATCTCGAATTAAACCCAACAGAATCATGTAACTTCCATATATAAACTCACCAGAGCCCGTAATATCTTCTCCTTCTCTGTTTTGATTGATTCGAAGATTTGTTGTTATTTTTGCGAATCTGAGACACATACCAATCCTGTTTTGATGAATCAACTGAATCCCAATCCATGTCCATGTCAAACTCCGACTAAAACTAAGCCTAGTCAGCAACAGAACCCGATAAACTTCTGACGCCTCTGTTTGCTTCTCCCGGCTTATATAGCCCAATTCGTTTGGTCCAATCCCTTGTACCAACTCTGTTATGCTCCAAGAAGTCCAGCCCAAAAGAAATATGTAGTTGAATCTCTCCAAATCAGCCAAGAAATCCAACTCCAAATGTTGCTTCGCTGCTGCATTAATTCCCGCCAAAAAGAACTCGTTTGAATTGTGAAGAAGAAGAGGCGCCACCTATCCATAGTAGGGGTGCCGATAGCAGTTGTCTAGAGGGTGCTCTGGTTGTGCCCCTTATCCAAAGTCTGGGGGCAAAAATCACTTCCTCCGGGTGCTTTGGACAACTTTTCGAGCCGATTTTTCCAAAAATGGTTATTGGCCAAAAATACCTACACACACATAAAACACCATAATAAGTACAAAAATGAGCACTATCAATATATAGAATCGAGACAAATTAGACACAAAAATGTGTCTATCAAATACCCCCAAACCTATTATTTGCTAGTCCTCGAGCAAAGATAAAATAGAAAAATAAAATCCTAACTCACTGACGCAGGCATCGTCGATTGCATTTAGTGTATGCAATAAGCCTTTAAACCCCTAGGTGGCCCTAGTGGCCGAGTTATAGTCTCGGGAGGGCTTACCAGAGGTATACCCACTAAACCTTTATACTCCAGACCCTAGCTATCTACGCAGAACCTTGGAAAGCACTAAAGAATATCCTTGGTTGGCATACTTATTAACTACAGGAGGAAGTACCCTGATGCGAAATTCCAATTGTTGTACACGAGTTTGCACTCAAGCATACTAAAATTCATATATAAGTGACAGAGCTCTACTCAGATAGTCGCACTATGGACATCAATATCCGGAGTCAAAACTAATCACATGGATAGATCAAGAAGATGAATATAGAGAAAAACATAGATGGTTTTGATGTTTACTAAGTGAACGGTGTTTCTCATATCTGTCTGAAGGCCTCCGCCAAAATGAACCCATCCTAATGGACTGAGATACTAGTCTGACTAATATCAACACAACTGGCATATACAAGGGAACCAGTGGTTGACTTTATTGAATTTATTCCGGTTGGGAAAATGGTCTGGTGTTAGTTTCTTTTTCTCTTTTCCCTTTTTTTTCTTCTTTTTTTTTTCCTTTTTTCTTTTTTTTTTTGTATCTCAATCACTCTAATTCACCCTAGCATTGGTAACAACTTGAATCGTGAGCCCAACCTAATCACTTAGAGTAACATAGTTTAAAAACAAAATAAAATAAAAATAGAAGTGAAAAGGACTCAACGAGATATGGTGAAACTATCATGTTATTTCTAACACCTGAGCTCTGTGCTTTTATGAATAGACTCTTCTAGATGTTTCCATCTAATCAGATTTGTAGTTGCAGGAAATCCTACACTACACCCCTCACAAGATTTCATTAACATTTAACTCATTTTTGGATTAAGAATCTTAATTTTATTGATCAATCTTTGAACAATCTTACAAGAAAAGATAAAGGAATCAAGAATAACCACTGCTCTAGATTTTCTCTCTCCTATTTACTTGCTTCTCACTCAAAAAAGATCTCTCTCTTTTTTCTTTACAACTGAATGACTATTTATAGGGAAATACATAGTGGATGACAGCTAATCTGTCCTTTATTTTCGGATATGGTTTGCGACATTCTCGCAACCTTACAAATGTTAATCTCGCAAACTCCCTAATTTTCGCAGGACCATCACATTTTTCTCATGATTTAGCTGACCTCGTTTATTATGTCATTTCTGAAGTTGTTCTGCGACATTGTTGTGTTGTGTTGTTAATAATTTCGCTGAGGCATTATTGCTGCGAGATTCTGATCCTACATCTTGCCTCTTCACATATCTTCTCTGCGAAGTAGAGAACGATGTGAGAAATGCCGCAGCTGTCCATCTCTTCATATTCTGCATTTATCACACGTATCCTTTCTTCCATCTATTTCTTGACACGTCTTCTGTAACCGCTTCTTTTCAACCGCTCACGTCTTTTCGCATTAATGGTGTTTATTTCTTCGAGTAAAAAAAATCTTCTCTATATATTCTTCTTACTCTTCTTTCCATTATCTTTTTACTTTCTCTTCTCTTTTTACTCTCTCATCTCTGCAACTCTATTATTCTTCTGTAAGTTCTGCTACTGTAATTCTTTCCTCTTCAATCTTTTTACTTTTCATCCATTCCCATACTCTATATTCAGATATGCCTTCAAGCGGTCAAAAACATGAGAAAAACTTAAAGGAAGTTCAAAAAGATCTTGCCGAGAAAGGTTTCACACTTTCTACCATTCCTGATGAAAGTGCCAAGTCAATTCTTTCTATCAAACTTTTCTCTGATCAATATTGTGATGATCAATCAATCATAGTTTCCCTGGGTCAAATTCTCGCAGGTCTCCCCATTCCTATTTATGACCCAGATATTCCTCTGTTCTATGAAATTCTCGCTCTCTCGGGATTTTCGCGAGCTATCTTCCAATTGAGTGGGGATTTCCTCCGTCTGATGCTGGAGTTCGCTAATCGTGGTGCTGCTAAAGGATCTCTTTATTCCAAAGAACTTAGGGATCCTAAATTCGTATATCTAGAGATATTCGCTGAGAAGTATACAATAGCGAATTTCTTCGAAAATTATGAATTAATATCCATGAAGAAAGAGAATACTCGCTGGGGTATTCGTTTGAAAAGGAAGGATGTTATTGCTGAAGATAAAATGCTCATGCATGACATTGATTGGCATTCTGGTAAGAACACAACCCCTTGCCAATCCAAATATGATAAATGATGCGTTTTTCCCATGATGCTTAAAGGACCTTACATTGCTGGGTCAAATGTTCTTCCTGAGAATATCGCTACTTATCAACCTTGGGTATTCTCTTGGCCCGAGAAGAAAGAAGAGGTATGTTTCTTACAGTTTCACCCACTTTACATTTCTTTATTTTTCTTTATTCTTTTGTTCGTTGATTCTTGCGACATTCTACAGATCCAGAAATTGAAAGATAGCTACCGCGGGACTAGGAAGGCTAATACCTTGTTAGCTCTTCGCTCATACACAGATGAGGTAAGAAATATTCTCTTATTATTTTAAACAATATATTGTTGCCTCTATTTCTTATTTCTATCTGTGTGTGAAGGTTATCGCTGAAATAGAAGAGCCTGCCAATGTTGCCAAGACTGGTGATAAAGGCAAAGGTGCTCTTCGCAGGGAAAAGCCAACTGCTCCTCCTTCAAAAAAGAGAAAAATCCGTTCTTCCTCTCCTTCAAATACTCTTTCTCATGAAAACTCCGAGAGTGATGAGGATGATGAGGATAATGATCACTCTGGTGCAAATGAAGATTCTCCATCTGAGTCTTCTATGGCTAAGCTCTCTGGCATCTTTTCTGATTCTTGGAAAGGAATGGGAGATAGTCAACTCGCTAATACCTGCAAAGCTCTCGCCATGATTTGTGATGTTCCTTTATTGGATGGTGATAGTTCTCTTCGCGGAATTTCTAGATCAGTGACTCCCAACTCCCTGCATTCTGTTAATAGTCTGGTATGCTTTCGTCTTTTTACTTCTTCATTATTGTGACTCAAAATTTCTTTTTATTTTAATTATTTTTTGTATTTTCTTCGCAGGCTGGAAAAGCTTCTTTCACTGTTGCCTCAGATTTGGAGAGGAGACGCGAAATTCTTGAAAAGAAGAATCTTCAGTTTCGTATGAAGAATGAAGAACTGGAAACTGAAGCTAAAGGTCTTCGTGAGAAGAACGAACAATTAAAAGCTGAAGTTAAAGGTCTTAGCGAGAAGAACAAACAACTAGAAATCGACACTTCTTCGCAAAGGAACACAATTTCTACTCTTCAAAAAGCTAATGATCAGCTCTATGGTATGCAATTTTTCTCCTTTCCTTTCATTCATTCATCTTGTTGTCTTATCTTATTTGATTAATCCTTTTTGCAGACATTTATGGTCTTTCTGATGAAGCTACTTTTCTCGTTCATTTCCCGATGCCCTAGATAATGACACTCTTCTTGAACATCTTAATAAATCTTTGAATAGCTTCTCTAATGATAAAATTTCATCTCTGCCTTTGAATGAACTTAAATCCAAATTTCGCCTCTTAGAGATTGATCATAGATCTAGTTTAGGTTTAGCCAACCAATTTAAACGTTTTTATCTCAATTCTAAAGAGAACATCAATGAATTAAGAACCAAGATTAGCAAACTTATAAATGATAAAGATCGTATCTGTGATCAAGGTGTTAAGGCTTTGGTGAAATTCCAAGAGACTCTTCTTGAGGTTCAACTTGAACGAGATGAAGTCAATCGTCAAAATGTTGTGCTTAGCGAGAGAGAAAACCAAGTTCGTTCTCGTCTTCTCATAAATAGTGATGATGAGTTCGCTTGGGCCGCGACAATCTTGGATAATGCCAGAAAAGATTTAGGTGTAAGTGTTAGTCTCCAAGTTGAGCATACGGCCTTGATTAGAGATATGATTTCTGAGAGAGAAGGTCATTAACTATTTCCCTTTATTAATCTTTGGTTTTTCACAAGTTTTTATCAAGTTACTGACTAATTGCTATATGCTTCGCAGAATCTGAAAGTAGATATCGCCAAAGAGTTGAGGAACTTGAAGCTGAAAAAGAGGAACTCGCAAAGAATCTTTCTTCTCGCAACGACAAATATTCTAGATTAAATAATCAAATCAAGATCACTGTTGCGAACTTTAAGAACGACGCTCTGCAGTTTCGCAATCAAACTATTCAAATGGTTTGTGATGACCATAGTATTCCTCACTCTGATTATCCTTATCTCTTGGAGGAGATCCCAAAGAACATTCCTAGTCTGACTATCTCTGATAGAGAAGCTGATGATGAAGAATCTGATGGTGGTGAAGGTTCTGATGGAGATAAATGTTCTGATGCAGATGAAGAAGAGAACAAGTCTGATGAAGGATCAACTAAGAACTAATATTTGTTTCTTTCTGTGATCTTATGTAATACTTGTACATTTATTCCTTCTTTTTGTATATTTGCGAATTCTTTTGGTTACCCATATTCCTTAATATATGAGTTTCTTTCATTTCGACCTGCATTCATTAAAACAATTCTTCTTTGCAATACGGTTAATCAACATAATCATTAATTTTTGAATTTTTGCGTAAATCTATCATGTGGAGACAAATAACATTTTCTAATTTCATTCATTCTCATACTTGCCTCTGTTATTTGTATCTAAATGAGAGATTTTGCAGATTTTTCTTATTTTGTGCCTCAACTTCGCAATTGTTTATGTATAATTTCTCAATCATATGCGAAGTGAATTTTGATTCTTTTCAAAATCTCATTCCTGTGTGGTCTTATTTTGCCTTCCTAGTTAAAGGTCTTATTATGCCACCTCCTGTCATTGCCACAAAATCGCAGGACGTCCTTGCATTTTCATGCAAAAACCCATTGATCTTGCCTTAACTTTTTCTTTTGTATTATTGCCTCTTCAGGAATGTTGCGACAATATAACATGCCTAAATATTCTTGCGAAAATAAAGCCCCATTACATTGTCGTCTTGCGACAAAATCGCAGGATATCTTCGCATTATCATGCGAAAACCCATTGATCTCGTCTTATCTTTCTCTTTAGTATTATTTCCTCTTCAGGATTGTCGCACAAATATGACAAGCCTTAATACCCTTGCGAGTAAAAAGACTCATGACATTTGCGTCTTAAGACACTTATCAGCTCCCTAATGGAGGGTGTCTCCCTTATCTCCCCCCTGGTTGCCCCTTTAAGGAGGAGTACCTCTACCATACAAGGTTGGCTCCTCCCATCCGGTCTTAACAATAACCAGTTGTTTTCGCAGCCTCTTATCCGTTTTACCTATAGGGTTTATGGTTACGAGACTGCACCCTAAGTGGGGTTTTCTTCGGAACGAGTGCAGTATAAGACAAGACTTGTCAAGAATGGAAAGGTACGCTCCAGACGCCCCTGACACTCTTGACTCAACCGTGTACCTCAGCGCCTTGGTCAGATTCTGCACTCCTTGGGGGAGTCCTTATTACCTTAGTCGCCCAACCTAAGTCATATGCTTAAGCGGAGAATCCAAGGTGCCTCTCCCGGATGGGATTTATTGACACCAAATCTCCATGACTCAGGTTCCGGGGGCGGTGTAGCCTTTCCCTGAGCCATGCAACAGGTACCCCCTTATATGACGTACTTTAGGTCTTACATTTGCCTCTTGCGAAATTGCATTCACGAACTAGGGTGTACGCCATAAAGGTTCGCCCCTTTCTCTTTTGTCATTGTTCTCTGATTATCTTTTGTAGAATTCATTGTCTCTGCGAGATTCTCGCACATCATCATATCGTATTTGCACTTCTCAATCTCATTTTCATCATTCAGTAAAATGTATTTTAGAGAATTTTATTTGTTGCGAGAATGTCGCAACAAATCAATCATTCATACACTTCTTATTTTTATTACCTTTGCCATTCTCTGCTTCTTTGTTATTTTTTGCTATTGCTTCCTTGGTAGTGGTATGTTCACCATTTATTATTCTGAGCTAGCATTAGTTTCGCAATATTTCTTCTTCTTTTCGTTCGATTGCATCCACCATCAGTCTCTCACTTCTCTGTGTCTCTTTGATTTTGCGTCGCCAACTTTCCTTCTTGTTTGCTCTTCCTTCGCAGGATTCTACCTCAATTCGTAACATTTCTTTCCTTCAACCCAATATCCTTTTATGATTCCTATACTGCTGGGGTGAGGGAATTTGATGCACAGGTGGAAAGTTGAAGCTACACCTAGAATCCCATGTAGACAAGGTCGACCAATTAATGTATTGTAGGGTGATTTTACGTCAACAACACAGAACAGGATTTCAGAAGATATTCCCTTCAATGGAATTCGCATAGTAACCTCCCCTTTAGGCTTGTTGGCAGTACCATTAAAATCATATATCTTATATGTTGATGGTATAAGGTCATCATCTCTCCCTCCCATGGTTTTATAAGTATGATAGAATAAGATGTTTACAGAGCTTCCGGTATCGATTATAATCCTATTAATTGCCCATGAGTCTTCAGCTTCATCATCTTCATCTTCTTTCAGTTTTGGATTAATTTCTAATTTTACCACCAATGGATTGTCATGTACTTCTCCACCTTCGGGGACTTCTTCTGCGGTAAAAGAAATAGTCTGCTTCCGTCATTCCTCTAGTGGAGAGATTTTCGCAATGTTCATAATTTATCTTCCATCATTGTCTCTTGCGAACACTCTACTCAAAACATTGTCATGAAAATCTTCAATTGTCTTGTATGAATGTACGATAGAGTGACAGAATAGATTCTTTGCTTTTGCACCAACTTCTACGAAGAACGTTTCCTTCTCTTTCACCGTGTTTATTCTGTGATGCTCTGGTGGTGGTGGTGGTTGAGATTGTGGGTGTCCTACCAGAAAGTGGTTTAGTTTTCCTTGATCTATCATTCTCAGAATAATTCTCTTTATATTTCTGCAATCATTTGTAGTATGTCCGTGAAAATGATGATAAGAACAGAACTCATGACTTCTGCGGCTTTGAGGTGGTTCCGTTCCCATGTTCCATGGTGTTGGTATATTCTCCTTCAAAATTATAGCTTCCCATATTTACTCCACACTTGCATTCAGAGGTGGCATCTTGATTTCTTCGCATACTACCTTGTGACCTCCTTGTCATTTATTATAATTTTGTCTTTGACCTCCATAAGTTTCTTGCGGTTTTTCAAGTCTTTGAATCTTATTATTTCCACCACGATTGTAGAAATTTCTTTCTCTTTCATACTCCTCTTGATCTCGGCTTCCAATAGCCACCAGTTTCTGTTGATTGTTGTTGCCCGTAACCTTTTCTTGTTGTACTTGCGAAGTGCTCGCCACTGTGTTTTATTAGTTTAGGTAATAAGCTTGCATTCACTTCTTATGAATTGGTGTTCCCAACTGGGTATGATTCCATTTTATTTTTCCTTTCCTCTAGAGCAATATACTCTTCCTGAAGTTCTCGCAGTTCAGTCATTGTGATTGTATTCTTGACTCTGAAAATTTGGATATACAATAGATTGGTTGCGAACATAGCATTAATAAATGATAAGATAAGATATCTCTCATCCACACGGCCATCCATTTCACTACACGTAATTCTCCACTTTTTAGTTAGGTGCTTCAAACTTTCGCCAATCCTTTGTTTTAATCCAAATACATCTTCAATACCAGGTCACGAAGATTTTTTACTTATATATGCCCCCAAGAATGTGGTCTGCAAGTGATTGAAAGATGTTATTGTATTTTTTGGTAGACCCTCAAACCATTTTAACGTCTCTCCTGTTAGACTGGATGCAAAATACTTGCACAATACGACATCATGATTTTCCCATTGCAACATGCACCTCACGTAGGATTTAATGTGTTGAATTGCACAAGTTGTTCCATCAAAAATATTGGTTAATGCGGGAAAATTGCATTTCGGAGGTATTCCTCCTAGTTGTACTTCTCTTATAAATGGAGTTTTCGCAGCTTCTTCTATAGCTTCATCCAATTGTCTTCTGCCTATTTCTCCTCTATTATTTAGCATTCCTCTCATTTCTTCTAAATCTTTCAAGATTTGTTTATTTATACCTGAATTTTGATCCATTGGTCTTTTTAATTTCGCCTCCCTTCTTATGCGTTCATGTCTTTCTTCTCTCGCGAAATTTTGCATTTCTTCTTCGTTATCCTCATCTCGTCTTCTTCTGCGAGTCTCTTCTTCATCTCTATCTTGAATTCGCATATAATGATTCTCTTATTTTACCCTACATGATTTTGTTTATTTCTTATCAATTCCATTCGTTGTCTTTCAACCCTCCTCTGTACTCTATCATAATCTTCATTGAGATTACCGTTATTCTGGTTTTGTGTATGCCTTCTTTCTCGATTGTCATGATTGTTCTGGCGAATTGCCTCCTGAAGCTCTTGTTCTTGCATTTCCGCTCTCAATCTTTCACGTTCGCAAGTTAAACGTGCTTGTTCAGCATAGTGTCTTTCAATTTCTTCTTCAATCGTTTGTTGATTTCTTTGAGTTTCTCTCTCATGTAAAATTCTCCTTCCTTCCTCTCGATTCCCTTCGCCATCTTGATTATTTTGCCTATCATCAAAAGTTTCATTTTGTGGAACATAACGATCATCAGTCCTTTCTCTATCTTCGCGATGTTCTTCATTAGGATTTGGTATTTCTTCTCGAATATTATTTCCAGCATTAACTGTGGGTGAGTTTCGCCTCATCTCTCTTCTAGTCGATCTTGAATATGATCTTGTAGTACTTCTCGATCTTCTACTTTGTAGTTTCATATTTTCCATCCTCAATTCGTGATTTTGCCTTGTTAGATTTGCACGTTCTTCTGCCTCAGCTCTTTTTTCTTCATGTATTCTTTGTCTCAACGTTTCTAACGCTCCAATTTCC
The DNA here is from genome assembly GCF_003573695.1 of Papaver somniferum. NCBI lineage: Eukaryota > Viridiplantae > Streptophyta > Magnoliopsida > Ranunculales > Papaveraceae > Papaver > Papaver somniferum. The sequence continues at coordinate 63,758,154 of NC_039362.1, forward strand.
TCATCTCCATGAATTACTCCTTCATCTGCTTCTTGATTTCTCTCTTCCTGTCTATGGTTCCTGGTTTGCTGCTCTTCTTCTACTTCTTCTGCTGAATTTGATCGCCAAGTGTATACACTCACTCTATCATAATATGTTGTTCTATTTTGTACCGGTGTTTGCTGAACTGGCGGTTGAACTTGATTTTCTCCATTATTTCTCCTTATAGTAGATTCTCCCATTTCACTTCTCTCCCTTCCAGCAAGTCTTTTACTTTTTCTTCTAGCAGTTGTCGGTTGTTCCGATACATTTCTCCTTCTAGTCATTCTTTCAATACTAACAAATTGTAAGAGATTACGTAAGTTTTTTCACCAATTACTTTCAATTCTAATAATTCACAATATTAATCTTCAACTTCTTCTAGAACAATCTTCAATTCAACCGGTCCCTGTTTCTAGCGCCAGTATGTAGTTGCAGGAAATCCTATACTACACCCCTTACAAGATTTCATTAACATTTAACTCATTTTTGGATTAACAATCTTAATTTTATTGATCAATCTTTGAACAATCTTACAAGAAAAGATAAAGGAATCAAGAATAACCACTGCTCTAGATTTTCTCTCTCCTATTTACTTGCTTCTCACTCAAAAAAGATCTCTCTCTTTTTCTTTACAACTGAATGACTATTTATAGGGAAATACATAGTGGATAACAAATAATCTGTCCTTTATTTTCGGATATGGTTTGCGACATTCTCGCAACCTTACAAATGTTAATCTCGCAAACTCCCTAATTTTCGCAGGACCATCACATTTTTCTCATGATTTAGCTGACGTCGTTTATTATGTCATTTCTGAAGTTGTTCTGCGACATTGTTGTGTTGTGTTGTTAATAATTTCGCTAAGGCATTATTGATGCGAGATTCTGATCCTACAAGATTGGTTCCTCAACTCCTACAACCAAAATGCTTCCATCCACTTAGGTTGGTTAGTGTTATCCTTAATATGCATAAATTTCTAGGCTCTGGAGTTTATTTATTATAACAAAAAGTTTCTACCCCACCCCCAAACTTAAATCTAACATTTGTCCTCAATGTTTCGAATGAAAGAATAGTACCAAAAATATAAGTAACATGAGGAAATAGTAAAGAGAGAGTTCAGAAAGATAGTACCTGGGTGAAGTGAAACCAAAAAATGACAAAAATAGTATACAACATACAAATCGCCTCGATGGTCAATCAAGGGTAAACAGGGTCCTCCAGAGGGACCTCCTCAACATCACCTGTAGGAAAAGGCTCTAAAAAGGGATTCAATCTCTGACCGTTAACCTTTGAAGAACTACTACCATCTGATGTGTCAATCTCAACAGCGCCATGAGGAAAAACAGCACGAACCACAAAAGGACCGGTCCACCGAGAGCGCAGTTTCCCGGAGAATAGATGCAAACGAGTGTCATACAAAAGAACTTTTTAACATGGAGAAAATGACTTCCGTAAAATATTCTTATCATGCACAAGTTTCATTTTGTTCTTATACTCCTTAGCACTATCGTATGCAACTCTACGAATCTCGTCCAACTCATTGAGCTGGAGTTTTCTATGAGCTCCTGCCTTGTCAAGTGAAAAGTTTAGCTGCTTAATAGCCCAATAGGCTCTATTATCTAACTCAACAGTAAAGTGACATGCCTTTCCAAATACTAAACGATAGGGTGACATTCCAATAGGTGTCTTAAACGCAGTACGGTAAGCCCATAAGGCATCAGTAAGCCTCGACGACCAGTCTTTCCTATTGGGATTAACTGTTTTCTCTAAAATACGCTTAATTTCCCTATTGGAAACCTCTACCTGACCACTAGTCTGTGGGTGATACGGGGTATCTACTTTGTGGGTAATACCATATTGTTTCATTAACAGAGCAAACGGTCGATTACAAAAGTGTGAACCCCCATCACTAATTATAGCTCGCGGTGTACCAAAACGTGTAAGTATATTCTCTTTCAAAAACTTAATTACGACCCTATGGTCATTTGTTTTACACGGAACCGCCTCAACCCACTTAGACACATAGTCTAAAGCGACAAGTATGTAAAGATAACCCAAAGAATTAGGAAATGGACCCATAAAATAAATGCCCCACACATCAAAGACCTCAATCACTAAAATAGGGTTCAAAGGCATCATATTTATACGGGAAATGGTCCTTAACCTCTGGCAACGATCACAAGACACAGAGTGACTATGGGAGTCCTTAACAACGAAGGCCAGTAAAAGCCACACTGCAATATCTTAGCATAAGTCTTCTTAGCACTAAAATGATCCCCACAAGCATGTTCATGACAAAAGGAAAGAATACTGGACTGGTCACTCTCAGGTACTGATGAGTGCTAAAAAGTGCATATTTCTATATATTTTTCTTGGCATTTAACTCATCCTTTGTGCACTAACGCTCCATTTTATCCCATATTCTGTGTTTTCGTTGTTTTCAAGAATAAATACTTTTCTTAATTAATTTTGTATTTTTAGGTACTAAATAAAGCCTGGTTATCTCACGGAGCGAAAAGAGCAAAGGAACGGCAAAGACTCCCGCTAGGAGGAAGCGAAGAATGATGTTTGCAAGAGCCGGATCAACTAGAAGTGGGCTTGAAGAGGAAGAATTGTTCTTAAAGAAGATATGGGCTTGGCATACCCAAGACCCAAAACCCTTACCCAAATCCATTTCCATTATCCATACCCATTTCCATGAGAGCCGTCAGATTGGATCCATCTCATCATCCAACGGCCACCTCATCATTGTGCATCAAAATCCAAAGCTCCTGTCAAACACCATAGTACCTAGCTCCATTTGTAGCCGTCGGTTTCGTTGTATCGAATCATCCAACGGTCGCTACATACCTCTTCATCTTAGCCGTTCGAGTCAATCTATATGGGATTATCCAACGGATTCTCGTCGTCGTACATCAACTCTTGATGTCTCCGCCTCACACCCTAGCATCAGAAACCTATACCCTCAACCAAACGAACCCTAATCCCATTTCCATCGACTTCTCCCCCATCTCCTCATTTCTCTGCAACTGCTCCACCCCCATACTCTGCCACCACCATCACCTCCACTGCCCCTTATCAACCACCACAACTCCCACCAAAAGCCATCATGGCTTCTAACAACCACAACCCATCATCACTACCACGTCCTACATCTTCCTCAACAACTAATTTCATCTATTTTCACGCCACTGAACCCTAGGTGTGAAGTTGGTGAAATAGGTTGATGAGCTAGAAGTAATTGGAGCAGGACATGGATCGGGAAGAGAAATAGAAGGATGGGTCGACGTGATGGAGCAGTTATTTCATCGAATTAGGTAAGATTTGGTAAACCCTAATTTTACTGTTTTTTTGGGAATTTGGGGATTTTGTTTGTAAACCCTAAATCGATTAATTAGATATAAATAGGGATGTGTGGGTGTTGTAAAAGGTATGCCTGGGCTATCCAGAGCTTCACCCAAGAGGACTGGACTAGCCAGTTCCTCAACTGTCTTCAGTTCATGTTTTGTTTGAATGCAATGTTGTTTCAAGTGTAATTTCCATGTTCTAAGCTCATAACTAGGGTGATGAGGAAACCCTTTGAGCCATTGCTAAGTTTCATTCAGTTATAAACATAATTATTGTTGTGCTTGAAATGTTTAGGATAGTCTTAATCAAAGCACTTTACATTTTGCTCTCACAGTGCATATCATGTATGCATTGTAGTTAGAACACCACTATGTGACTGTGCTACAGCTCATGCTTAATTGTCTGTTATGAATCCTCTGACTAGTTGTACTCTAAATCAGACAATTAGTACTTAGGATGAATACTTTAGTTGTGATTAGAACATCCTTTAGGTTGTTAAAACACCTAAGTAGCTTCTCTGCGAGTAGTTGCAGTGTGAGAGCCCCAATTACTACAAGGTTTAGAATTATCTTAGTGCCTTTAGCCTCCTTTCTAGACCAACCCTTAGATGAGCAGCAGGCATAGAACCTCCACTGCCATCTAGTTAGTCAGTTGAGCCAAGAAGCTCACTGATAACTATACAAGGGACAAGATTTATGTGGAACTAGGATAACTTAGTCTAGGTGAAATGGTGGAATCTAATCCCTAGTCTTCACCCAAAATCCCTCTTTCCTTTACTGTTTCTTGTTTTTATTTGATTCCCTTTACTTCTTTGCTGTCACTTCACTGCCTTAGGCTCATTTCCTTTGTTTCATTAGCTCACTGCCACTGCTACACTTAGAGATCTAGCTTAGCTAGGAAACCTTCAATCACACACACCTTGTCCCTGTGGAATGACCCTGACTTGCACACATCTACTACAACAGACCCTGTGCACTTGCAGGTATAACAAGTAGGCTTCTTTCTTGCTCTTATTTTACACTCTTAAAAGCCTACCAGGTACACATCTCCTAATAATCTGGTCTGGACAATACTTAAACAAATAAGGATCGTCCCAAAAGAAATGCTTAACCTCGGCTAAAAACCTAGAACAATCTTGTTTACCCCAATGTTGAGGGGTTCGACCAGTAACAAGATAATTTACTATATTTGCATACCAAGGTGATTGGGAAACAGAGAACAATTGTTCATCAGGAAAGCTATCCCTTATAAGAAGGGAATCACTAGGGGAACTAACAACTAGCCTAGATAAGTGGTCTGCTACTACATTTTCAGCACCCTTTTTGTCTCTAATGTCTGGAGAAAATTCTTGTAACAATAGGATCCACCTAATCAATCTAGGTTTGGTATCCTTCTTAGACAAAAGGTATTTCAAAGCAGCATGATCAGTATAGATTACGATCTTAGAACCTAATAGGTAGGATCTAAACTTATCCAAGGCAAACACGATGGCTACAGTTCATTCTCGGTAGTTGTATAGTTCAACAGGGCATCATTCATAGTTTTGCTAGCATAGTAAATCACATGAAGTAATTTGTCAACACGCTGACTTAACACGACGCCTGTAGCATAATCTGAAGCATCAAACATAATGTCAAAGGGTAGGTTCCAGTTAGGTGCCTGGACTATGGGAGTGGTAGTGAGTAAAGTCTTAAGCTTCTCGAAAGCTTCTAAACAAGCATCATTAAACACAAACTTAACGTCTTTTGCAAGTAAATTGCAAAGAGGTCTAGAAATCAAGCTAAAATCCTTAATGAATCGACGATAAAAACCTGCATGTCCTAAGAATGACCTAATGTCTTTTACGGTTTTTGGGACCTGTAAAGTCTTAATAAGGTCAACTTTGTCTTTATCTACCTCTATACCCTTTGAAGAAACAATGTGCCCTAACACAATTCCTGATTTAACCATGAAATGACATTTTTCCCAATTAAGCACTAAATTCTTTTCCTTACACCTAGTCAACACTAATGTCAAATGATGCAAACACTCATCAAAAGATGAACCAAACACTGAAAAATCATCCATAAAGACCTCTAAAAACCGTTCTACCATATCAGAAAATATGCTCATCATACAACGCTGAAAGGTCGCAAGGGCATTACAAAGCCCAAAAGGCATGTGTCTATACGCAAAGGTACCAAAGGGACAGGTAAAAGTGCTTTTCTCTTGGTCTTATGGGGCAATAACAATCTGATTATATCCGGAAAAGCCATCTAGAAAGCAATAATAACTATATCCAGCTAATCTCTCTAGCATTTGGTCGATAAAAGGAAGGGTAAAGTGATCCTTCCTTGTGACCTTGTTCAATTTTCTATAGTCAATACAGACACGCCATCCCGTGGTCACTCGGGTTGGGATTAACTCATTGTTATCATTCTAGACTACAATGATACCTGATTTCTTGGGAACAACCTGAACGGGGCTGACCCACTTACTATCTTAAATTGGGTAGATAATACCCGCATCTAACAACTTAAGCACCTCTTTTCGAACTACCTCTTTCATGTTAGGGTTCAGTCGACGTTGCATCTCCCTAGAAGGTTTGGAGTCTTCTTCTAAATGAATCTGATGCATACAAACGATAGGACTGATACCCTTAATGTCTGCTATAGTCCACCCTAAAGCTTCCTTATTGTCTTGAAGAACTTTTACTAGCCTACTTTCCTAATCACTATCCAAATCGGAAGCTACTATCACATGTAATATAGTTGCAGGAAATCCTACACTACACCTCTCACAAGATTTCATTAACATTCAACTCATTTTAGATTAACAATCTTAATTTTATTGATGAATCTCTGAACAATCTTACAAGAAAAGATAAAGGAATCAAGAATAACCACTGCTCTAGATTTTCTCTCTCCTATTTACTTGCTTCTCAATCAGAAAAGATCTCTCCCTTTCCTTTACAACTGAACGACTATTTATAGGGAAATACATAGTGGATGACAGCTAATCTGTCCTTTATTTTCGGATATGGCTTGCGACATTCTCGCAACCTTACGAATATTAATCTCGCAAACTCTCTTATTTTCGCAGAATTATCACATTTTTCTCATGATTTTAGCTGACGTCGTTTATTATGTCATTTCTGAAATTGTTCTGCGACGCTGTTGTGTTGTGTTGTTGATAATTTCGCTGAGACATTATTGCTGCGAGATTCTGATCCTACAGGTAAAGTCTCAGATGGTCCTAAAAACACATACTTCAGGGTATCTAGTAGTGGATTAAGGTCCAACTTAGGAGGCTCTTCTAAAGAAGGAATTAGGGTATTCTCAGAAAATGGTAATGGTTCGAACCTAGCTTTCTATCTATGAGTGTCTAACACAGGGATAAAATCTAATAGAGCATTCACCTGTTCAATAGTGCTATCATCGTCAAAGTCTAAACCGAAATGGGATAGACAATTTTCTAATGGGTCTTCAGACAAGATGTTTGGTAATGACTCCTGAACTAAGGCTTCTATCATATTCACCTCTTCGACACACGTGTCATCTAGATCATAAGGTAGCTTACTGACATTAAAAATGTTCATCTCCATAGTCATATTACCAAAAGATAAATTCATCACACCATTTCGACGGTTAATGATCACATTAGACGTATCTAAAAATGGGCGACCTAAAATCACAGGTATCTGGTTCTCTGGGTCAGGGACAGGTTGGGTATCTAAGACCACGAAATCTACTGGATAAATAAACTTGTGGACCTCAATTAGAACATCCTTAATAACACCTTGAGGAATTTTAACAGACCTATCAGCTAACTGCAGTGTCATCTGAGTAGGTTTCATTTCACCAAGTCCTAGTTGTAAGTACACATGGTACGGCAGTAAGTTCACACTGGCTCGTAAGTCAGGTAAAGCTTTTTCTACCCGGTGTTTACCTATTGTACAAGCAATGGTATGGGAACCTGGGTCTTTGTACTTTGGAGTTGTGGTGTTCCGAATGATTGAACTTACGTGACTAGCTAAGAAGGCTTTCTTATGGACGCTAAATTTTCGCTTTCGTGTACACATATCCTTGAGGAACTTTGCATAACAAGGAATTTGCCTAATTGCATCTAATAAAGGAAGGTTTATGGTAACTTGCTTAAAACCTCCAATATGTCATTAAAGTTCGATTCCTTCTTTGTTGGTACTAATAGATGCGGAAATGGGGCTCTAGGCACAAAATCAGACCTCTCAGGAACCGAGTTGGCATCATCAGAAATTTTATCAGTCCCCTCAGCTAGTGGTCCTGAGGGATGAGATCCTGAGGGGTGAACTATAGTACGTTCACTATCGGGCATGGTTACCTGATTGTCTACTACTCTGCCACTCCTAAGGGTTCTAACAGCATTCAATTGATTCGATGGTTTTGCACTTACTTCATGAACTCCTCTAGGATTGGGATTAGTCTGACTAGGGAACCTTCCGTTATCTCTCTCACTTAAGGTCTTAGCTATTTGGCCGACTTGAAGTTCTAACTTAGCAAGAGTCTGAGCATTAGTTTGAAAGTTCTGCTTGGTTTCCTGTTGAAAACTAACTTGGCTCTTTACTAACATGTCCTGGCTCTGTGCTAACATATCCTGGCTCTTTCTTAATATACTAAGAGATTCCTCTAAGCTCGTCATTCTATTCTCTGAAGAGTTCTGAAACTGACCTGAAGAGTTCTTATCTGAACCAAAACCTGGGGGAGCATTCGAATTACTAAACTGACCTTGACTCTGGCCCTTAGACCAGGAAAGGTTCGGATGGTTTCTCCAACCAGGATTATAGGTTTCTGAATATGGATCAAACTTCTGACGGTTATCGAATCTAGTGTTGTTATAGAGAGCATTGGCTTGCTCTTCATTATTCAGGCCTTCCCAAAAAGGCTCTAATCTACCACTAGTGTGACCCACTTCTAAAGCTTCTAACCTTTTCGTTATAACAACAATTTTGGCATCTGATTCAAAGTTTCCTTCTACCCTATTAATGTTTCCTCTGCCTAGAAGAATTGTTTTCTGGGGTCCCCTATTACTTTCCCATTGTTGGGTCTTTTCGGCGATTTCATGCAAATATGTCATTGCATCATCAACTGTTTGGTTTTTAAACCCACCTGTACACATAGATTCTACTGTGGTTGTAGTGGGATAATCTAAACCCTCATAAAGGATTTGAACTAACCTAACCTTTTCTAAACCATGATGAGGACATTGGGCTAATAGATCATTGAACCTTTCAAAATACCTATACAAAGATTCTCCCTCCTGTTGAGAAAATGTGCAGATTTGCGTCCTAATAGACGATGTTTTGTGCCTAGGGAAAAACTTGTTCAAAAAGGCAGATGTAAGTTATTCGTATGTTTCAATTGATCTGGAAGCCAAAATATATATAGCCACGATTTGGCTTTATCTTTCAAGGAAAAGGGGAATAACCTGAGTTTCAAAGCATCGTCATCAAGGTTTCTAATTTTTAGGGTACTACAAATTTCCTCAAAGTCCCTAACATGGAAATAGGGGTTTTCATTTTCTTTCCCTAAAAATATTGGGAGAAACTGTAAGGTTCCAGGCTTAAGTTCATAATTTGCTTCAGTTTCAGATAACCTGATACACGGGGGACGAGTAGTCCTAGTAGGGTTCAACAAAGATTTCAAAGTTGCCATTTCTGGCACTATTGGAATATCAGGGATTTTCTCCTCAAACGGACTTTCAAAAACGGAATCTTCAGAATCGGGCTTTCTAAATTGAGGTAATCGAGACGCTTAGAACTACTAGGTTTCTCTTTAACAAATCTACCTAGGGCATCTCTTTTATGTTCAGGCATGCAAAATAATAAGGTAGGGAATTCTATGCAATCACAAAACAATGCTGACTCAACCAAATCAAACCTATTAATTTCTAGCAAACAAAAAGCATGATGGCTCCACTTAGATTGTTTCTAGACCAGCTTCTATTCTTTCGAAAAGGAACTCGTTACAATCTGAGCAAACCCCTCTGGAATCAATCCGAGTCAAAGTAAGTTGAATAGAGGCGAGGGAAGCTCGGTGGAGCTTTGATACCCAAAGGCCTCACCGGTATTATAAGGCGGCGCAGTCACGCATTCAACTCACAGAAACCATCATGAACTTCGAAGTATGCTCAATAGAGTAACCAATATTTTTCGAACGACTTTCCTATTAAGCTCGTTACCCTATAGGTCTCGTTCTAGTCAATATTTTAGGTTTAGGTTCGCGTTTGGTTTCGTTTTCCTAAGGCGGGCAAGAAGAGAACGGTGATGAAATCCGAACCCTTATCTTGTATGGCCAGTCCTTTCCCTTTACTAGGAAATTAAAGCAGCCGTTTTCAAGTCCTCAGCATATACGCAAACGAAGGAATATAGTAAACCCGCTGACAGGGGATTCGCGGGTGTTTCGAAAAACTTACCTCCCGTACCAGACGGGCGAAGAACCGCTGAAGTCGACTCGGGCCACAACTCCTATGTCATGTACGAACCCGAGGGGCCGAGGCGATATCGTAATCGTCGTCCTTCTCTGCACACAGTTTATATTTAAACTACCTTCCGCAGGGTTTAAAAATAATGTCCCAAAGTTTAAAGTCCAAAGTGTCCAAAAAGAAAAGAAAAATTACAAAAATAATAAAACCTAATACAGTTTTTTTTTTTAATAAGGAAAAATAAACAAAACCCTAAGAAATAAAATAACTAAAAGAAACGGTCTTCTTTTCCGTTCTTTTCGCTTTAATCTTTCGCTCCAAGTCTTTATGCTTTAAGATCTAGTCTTTACGAAATCACCAAACTCCTTGGCTCAATTTTCTTTATGATCCAAAACCTGTAGACAAAAGATAAATACCCAAAAACGTAAAAAATAACAAAAATAATAAAAACCTAACAAAATAAAAGAAAAATAAGTCTAAAACACTAAAAGCAAATCCGTGTCGGCGGCGCCAAAAATTGATGTATTTTATAGATAGTGGTAAAAGTGGTTTGATTCTCAGACTTGCGAAGGATAAAATATAGACTTAAATTCTAAAACTAAAATAGAAAACTCACTAATAATTATAGCAAACACTGACAAAGTTGATATCAATATTAAAAGACAACTGAGGCTAAGATTCCACTATCTTCCAAGTTCAAAGTGATTTAATCCAATCTATATATTTATGCAATTTTCTCGTTCAATTTGATTCTAAAATATTGAAACAAGTAGATTTTCAAAAGCAATAATTGTAAATATCAAGTATGAAGCATCAAAAGTCTATAAACTAAGCATACTTCATCAAAATAGATCACAATCACTCAAGTAAAAATCATATTCAATTATAGCTCAAGGAAAATAATCATAATAATAATTGCAATAAATAGATGAAATAGAATATACCACTTCTTGTTGGAAAAATAGCTTCCTCTATCGCCTCAGCAATGGGGTTTAGCTCCTTGTATTAATCATGATCTTAAAATATTTGTTTATGGCTCAAAAGATGATTAAAAGGATGAAAAGTAATAACACATACGATTGGCAACAGCGTGAGTGTGTTACAGAATCTCTGTTACAAAGGAGAAATAGTAGTTAAAGACCTTAGGCAATCACAGTTGATAAACGATATATAGGTTCTGCTGTTGAATAGCGATATTTGTCTGCGACAGTTGCTTGTGCGTCTTATGTTCTTCGTGTTCTAGGTATTGCAGCAGCAGAAACAAAACTTCAACTTGTGATTTTAGCTTTCTGTTCTCTCCTAAACTTCCCCAAAGTGTACGTAACCCTTCCTTGACCTATCCCTGCTCCTTTTATAGCCCACAGGTCGATTAAACCTCAAGAAATCTTCGGTTATTCTTATTTTTCCTCCACCTCAAGTCTCGGGATTTCTTTCCCTGCTAAATCTTCTTTACGCTTTTAGATGAGCCGTATACATTCCAAATACGCTAGAGCAATATTCTATCTCGAATTAAACCCAACAGAATCATGTAACTACCATATATAAACTCACCAGAGCCCGTAATATCTTCTCCTCCTATGTTTTGATTGATTCGAAGATTTTTTGCTATTTTGGGAATCTGAGACACATACCAATCCTGTTTTGATGAATCAACTGAATCCCAATCCATCTCCATGTCAAACTCCGACTAAAACTAAGCCTAGTCAGCAATAGAACCCGATAAACTTCTGACGCCTCTGTTTTCTTCTCCCGGTTTATATAGCCCAATTCGTTTGGTCCAATCCCTTGTACCAACTCTGTTATGCTCCAAGAATTCCAGCCCAAAAGAAATATGCAGTTGAATCTCTCCAAATCAGCCAAGAAATCCAACTCCAAATGTTGCTTCGCTGCTGCATTAATTCCCGCCAAAAAGAACTCGTTTGAATTGTGAATAAGAATAGGTGCCCCCTATCCAGAGTAGGTGTGCCAATAGCAGTTGTCTAGGGGGTGCCCCTTATCCAAAGTATGGGGGCCAAAATCACTTCCTCCGGGTGCTTTGGACAATTTTTCGAGCCGATTTTTCCAAAAATGTTTATTGGCTAAAAATACCTACACACACATAAAACACCATAATAAGTACAAAAATGAGCACTATCAATATATAGAATTGAGACAAATTAGACACAAAAATGTGTCTATCACCTATCTAGGTCAAAATGAATGGGACGGCTATCAACACCCAAGGATGCTTTTAGCAATTCTCACTAAAATCCAACAGTTGTCCCTTATCCTTGACTGGGCACCAAGTATCTCTCGCATGTAATTGTATCAACTTGTCTAGTATCTCCTTCTTTTGTTCCAGATGACTCCAAAGCACCTAAAATCTCAAAACAAACATAAGATCCATATTTTACAAGAGAAATGGCAAAGAAAGCATAAACAATATATATAAAATCAAGGTGTTTTAGACACCTATCAAATTCCCCCACACTTAGACTTTGCTAGTCCTCGAGCAAATCAAACAAAACTACTCCCAAAACATACATACAACTCTGTGTCGTCGAGACTACGGTCACACTTAGCATGTATAACAAGCCTTTAAACCCCTAGGTGTCCCTAGTGGACGAGTTATAGTCTCTTAAAGATTTACAAGAGGTGTACCTACAAAACCTATACTTCCAAACTCCGGCCACCTGTGAAAATTTAAGAATGACACTAAATATTTTTATTAACTGGCATACTATCAATGATTACAAGTTGAAGTATCCACTTTCAAATCCAATTCATAAATTAGTGATATAGATTTATTCGGAAATTTGAACACAACCACAATACTCAGAATCTAATCAACCACAATCACATGAAAAGATTAAGAAGATGGATATAGAAAGTAGATGGTGGCGGACTGTTGATTAAGGTGAACGGTGTTTCCCATATCTGTCTAAAGGTCACTGCCAAAACAAACCTAAAAATCCTATTGGATTGATCTACTGGTCTGAATACTAATATCAACACGACTGGCATATACAAGGGAACCAGCGGTCGACAAACTTAATTCTAGATCATTCACTGACATATACAAGGGAACCAGTGATCAATTTTATTCAACACAATAATAATAATATTTTCTTTCTTTTTTTTTTCAAATCGACAACATGATTGGATCTTTTGGATCCAAGCGCATGATTCTTGTCAACAAATTACATGGTAATTCCCATGGATCCTGCATTCCACGCTTGTTTAGGCGACGGAGACAGCGAAAACACACAAATATTGCTATCCAAGTGTCAATCTTTTTTTTATATATATATATAGTAACCCAATCACTCTATTTCATCCTAGCAGTGATAACAACTCGATGCTGGTGCCCCACCAAATTACTTAGAGAAACAATAGATAAATATGGAAAAATAAAAATAGAACGTGATATGATGAAGACTCCGAGATATGGTGAAAACTATCATGTTATTTGTTTTTATATTTTATTTATTTTTATATGAATAGATTCTACTAATGGGTTCCTCAACTCCTACAACCACGATGTTTCCATTAGTGTAAGGCACAAGTTTCTAGACTTAGGAGTTTATCATCTTTTTTTCACTTTCTTTTTTTTAGTTTTTCTACTTTTTTTTTTATAAACACAGGGGAAAACTAACAAGGCTAAAAACTCTATATGAGAACACTCCCCCACACTTAAACTTTACATTGTACTCAATGTAAAATTTAGTCAATCAAAGTAAAGTTCAAGATGGGAAATTCATAACATGATATATATACACAATAAGAAAATAAAATGCATAATAAAAACTGATACTCCAACTCATACCTATTTCTGAACAATAGAGGATAAACACTAAACAAGTTATTTAGTTGGCATCTAATCCCAACTCATCCAATATATACCTCATCGTTAAGAAAAACTTCCATCTACTTAGAAAGGCTAGTGTTTATTCTAAATTGTTCAAAAATCTCTAAAAGTTGGAGTTTTGATATGCAAATATCCAAAATAAGAAAATAAAGATAAAAGACTTGAGAAATAAAAAGATAGAGATAGATGCACAAAACCAGTGGGTTTAAAGTCGTCAGCCCGACTTGCAAGACGAATTCTCCATACACCAATAATCGGAAAAGTTGGGGATCCACCCATAACACATGGTTCGCAAATACTAGTTTCACACAAATATTATTAATATAAAACAGAAATGAAGCTATTGACCGATAAAAGTTTCCCCCACACTTATTCTTGTCCACACTTGGAAGTGGGTAAAGAATATAGAATTCAGGAACTTCCACGGTTTCTTGTTCCAAAACCTGCATAGTAAAAGAATCAAGTATCTCTAATGGAGGATATCGCGAAATAAAGTCATTCAACAATACTCTCAAAGCACATACATTCAAACCAATAAGAGGTAAAGGAGAAGAATCAATATGCAAAGGGTTATACAAACCTTGCACAATCTCTTGTAGCACGGAATCCTCTTCATCCTTGAAAAATTCAAGTGAACTATTCACCTCTTATATATCATGGTCCTCTATCAACCCTTGCAACCATTCTTCGTCCGTTTCTGCCTTAACTGAAGTCTCGACACTAACATCATCATTACAATCCTTTGCAAGCTCAATTGGGTCTTCCACAATATTGGTTATAACAGTCTCATTGTCAACATACTCCTCTTTGTTTTAAGGCACATACTCCACCGCGGAACCAAATTTCGCTATAAGGAACTTTTTTAGAACACTCAAAAATGCATCATCCTCAAGATCCACTCTTTGAATAGGCTCTTGATCATTATTAAGATCAATGATTGAGTAATCTACACAAGTGTCGATATATTCCTCTTCGTCTTCATCTTGATCCCAAAAAGACTCCATTGTACACTCCTTGTTGTTGTCACCATGAGTTGTTTCAAGCAATGCATCATAATCACCATCACATTCATAGGTAACATAAGATTTGTACTCGCTAAATTTAGTGTTGCTAATCTCGAGCTCATCCTTTTGAATAGGTGAATGATCATTATTAAGATCAAGAGTTGAGTTAACTATACAATTATCATCAAAACCGCCCAAGGATTGGTCTTTTTCAGAATTGCCCATATCCGCCTTGTATTCATCAATGCCTTGTCTTAAGTGGGAAACACCATTATGAAGCTCTTGGAGTGATCCATTCAAATTCTGAATATAATTGTTCCATTTGTTTGTAAAGCTCATTCGACAAGGCAAAAGTATAATAACTTACTTCAATATTATTAGGCCAATTATCTTCCCTTTGAATGGGTGAATGATCATAACTACGATCAGAAATTGGGCCAAACATACTATGAGCATATGCGATTAATGAAACTGGTTCTCTACGAACTGACTCCATGTTGACCATAAATTGTTACATTTCGTCTACCAAACTAGAAGAAATATGAATGGGAGTACAAGTATCCTCCCCTCTTTGTGGTTGCTCACTTACATACCCACCATAAAAAGGTTGGTATGTATGAGAATAACTAAAAGGGTACGTGGAATTTTGATCATAACCAAAGGATTGGTTTTGATTATACTCCCCGTAAGGGTGATACTTGTCATGTTGTTGAGGTTGAAAGACGTATTGATTGCTCCAATATGCTCCGTCCATAGAAATTGGTACCTGAAACGAGATTTACAAAACAAGGTTAAAACCCAGAAAATAAAACAAAAACAAAGCCAAAAACTAAAAAAAAAAAAAAAAACCAAAAACAAGTGACAATCGCTGCCTTCCCGGCAGCGGCACCAAAATTTGATCGCTGTCGTATGCGTCAAAAATAAATTTACTTTCTCACTACTTGGAATATAAAATATAGTAAAGGTAAGAAAGGATTGTTCCCATAGAGAGGACTAGGTTGTCAATATGTTTCGGTTTCTTATGTAAAACAAGGGGGGACTTTTCTGATATATGTAAACTAAAATAAAATAAAAGCAAACAAAGAAATAAACACGCAAATCAAGGACACAAAGATATTGGTTAAGGATTTGTTTTCATTCACAAACATGTTCTTATCTTAATAACTAAAATTGATATTTAATCTCTCATTATCAAAAGCCCTAAAATACCTAGTCGAAAGAATATCCCGCAATTTCCTGATTTCATCACACATACATGTAAAACGATGCAAATATGAATTCTACCAAAAGAATAACCTAATGCCTTGCACTAATCAAGTTCAATTCCCATGGAGCATTAAGATTCATGAAATTAGGCTAATCATTGCAATTGAAATACATTGCGCAAACAATTCGAACAAAGGTCACGATTCACATATGATTACAAGGATATATCACTATAACCTACAATCATATTTATGCTACTTGTGTTCAAGGATTATTGCTCGATGATTAATCCTAAACTAGCTATAGATATGGATATGAGTTCTACCAATTTGCAACTTGACAAAACAAATACTCAAATCATGTTGCAATACATCAATCATGCAACTATATTTTCAGAGAATCATGAACGATAAATATGAGACAAACTAATATATTGAATCAAAGAACCATATTATGTGAAATCCAACTAATCCATAACCGAAAGAAAATTAAGTACTCATGCTCATGGAGTTCATAACAAGAATAAAGAGAAGAGTTTCCATGTCTAAACCCTAGAACAAAAGTAGAAGAAAAGATCTCCTCCCTGTGATATTCTCAAATTAACCTTCTTATATCCCTTTTCAATTCTGATCCCGACTCCAAATTAATTCTCTCGCATCCCATTAGCCAAGCCCAATCAAAATAGGTCCAAGTCCTTCCCAGTCGAACCGGGTCAGCTGAGTCAACTCAGACATTGCCGATTCCAGCACTTTACCGCCCAACTCCACTCACATCAACACTTCTTACTCCCCTGCAATTCAGTATCAGCAGCTGCAATTCATGCCAGTTCTCTTTGCATTTCCCCTGTAACAAACAACTTCCATTGTACATATCTGTTTAGCACCAGCATCTGCTCAAGCTTTTTCTCTCGATCAACTCTCGGCTCAAACCACCTTGTACTCTTATTTGCAGTTGCAGCTGCAATCACCTCGGCAACAACAACACCAGCAATACAGTCTCGGTAGCTCATCACTTCAGCAGTACAACCTCTCATAGTCCCTTCCATTCATTGTTCTTCTCTGCAACATCATCACTTGTAATTACTATCAAGCATACAACCATTGGTCCATTGCAACCAACTCGAGCCTAAAGCTTCAGCTCAAACCTTCTTAACATATCAGCACCATCTCAGCTCAACTCATACCAACACACTCATTGAACTGCAACCCTCCTAAGCATTCATCTAAGCATCAAGAGACTCAACCACATCCAGTCACATCCATATACCACTTGCAATCAATTCACAGCTGCCTTGTACTCATTTCCTCCACCTGAGTGCAACTTAAATCCCATGTTCACCTGCAACAATAGCTTGTCAGACACTCAAACAGCTTCCTTTGTAGACCTCAGCTCTAGAACTTCCACCAAATTGTTGTACATCGACCTCATCTTGCTACCAGTATTGCATTAAGTCTCTAGCCATTGCAGTATCACCAACTTCACTTCAGCTGTCATCAATTCTTTGTTCTTCTGTAATTCACACAATCAACCAACACAACTCCATCTGCAACAGCGAGTAATCCACAGCACATCTCATCATTCACTGCTAGCCACCACCAGTTCCATGGCATAGTTCCTCCTTTGTTATTGCATCATTCTACAGCAGGTCAGTTTCCAGTCTACTTCTTCACCAGCACAATTCCTTTTCTCAGATTGCAGCTGCAACATCAGCATATTATGAACATCCACATCATTTCTCGCTCCCTGCAATTCAGCTAATCTTGTAACTCCAACAGCTCCACCACTCCAACACATTAAACTCGGATCCTTCATCTTTGTCTCAGCATTAAGCTCCGCTCTTGGTGTTTTGATCTCTGCCAACCATTCCGACACAACAACTTCATGAATTCTGAAACTCCAAGCTTCAATAACTCAGTCCACCAGTTTGCAACTGAAGTTCTCTTCTCTATTCATCTTGGCTCAACTGAACAGCAACAACATCTCAATCACCTGTTCGAGCTATCAGCGAATACCCATTGTTCAACCAAAGTCGAACCTGTAATCAATTACATTCCCAATTCCACTAGACCCTCTTTCTTCTCTGAATTTTACTCATCTCTCCTCAGTTCAAACATCAGATGTATAATATCTTCCACCTTGAAGTAAAACCCAGTTCATTCAAACAACACCATCATCTTCTTCTTCTAATTCCATCTTGACCAAGACCACCAATTCTAAATCAATCAACCTCAGGCTAAAGTTAGCATCACCATCAGCACAAGCAGCTCCATCTTCTCATAAAACAAACACAAGAATAATTCATACTCAACCCATGTTGTTGCTGCCAGATTTAAGCTTAAACCCACAATTTCATTTATCAATTCTCCATTGTTTTTTCTTTCTTAATAACACCACAGATCCCAAGAGCGGCAACCTCTCTCTGTTGATTTCTCGGCCAACAATTCACCACAACGACCATCTATTCGATTCAATTGCAGCAGGATACACAAACCCCTTTGAATCTCCTTCATTTTTCAATCAAAAATCACCCCTATCTCTTCTTACACAGCTGCGGCAGAAATGGAGAAAGAACTGATTTCTTCTCGACCTATCTAGGTCAAAATGAATGGGATGGCTATCAACACCCAAGGGTGCTTTTAGCAATTCTCATTAAACTCCAACAGTTGTCCCTTATCCTTGACTGGGCTCCAGGTATCTCTCGCCTGTAATTGTATCAACTTGGCTAGTATCTCCTTCTTTTGTTCCAGATGACTCCAAAGCACCTAAAAGCTCAAAACAAACATAAGATACATATTTTACAAGAGAAATATCAAAGAAAGCATAAACAATATATATAAAATCAAGGTGTTTTAGACACCTATCAGTTATTAAATCATCTAATGGTAAAGGAAAAAATAAGACAAGATGCAAAAACTGTCTCAAAAACGGAATTGCTAACAGTTGCATATGCAACCCCAGTCAATCTCAAGATACTTCGTTAGTTCGAGGTAACAAAAGGAGATATTTTCATGCTATACTAGATCAAGAACACTCTGGTTGTTCAAAGTTTCATAATGAGAGAAAATCTCACACTAATACCAACTGATCGGTATTAGAATTCTTCCTCACCACGTGTGTCAAATCTTTGAGTGAGGAAAGAAGAAAAATCAAGGCACTTATGTGTAGATTATGGGAATAAAATCTAGTAATAGAAATATTTGTGATATTCGTATTTATAGGAATATTGTATTTTCGGAAATATGAAAAGTATAAAAAGATCCTTCTCATTATTTGGTCACTCCTTGTCCGAACCATGAGTCTGGATCCAACATTTTTTCTTGACAAGATGCTAGATCAGAAAGATCAATTTAAGAATAAGTCTGCATCTTCTCTTGATATTAAGAATAAAATCAAAAAGAGAGATTGGCTTCGCAAGAAGGAAAGAGAGAATATGTTGAAGAAAGATCAGTGGTTGAAGCATTGACACACTTCTGTGTTCAATCAAAGACAGAATTACATGCTCTTGCATAATCCTTCACGAAAATTTCTCAACTTCAAGAGATTTTGGTCAAGTAACAAGGTTATCTACTTGAAAAAATTCACAAGCTGAAGATTGAAAGTAATAATCTACCTTCCTCTAGCACTGTTATGAAGGATTAAGTTGCAAGAAAATAGACATCAGTTTTTGATTTCTTTGAATAATTGTGTAAGGTCTATATTGAATAAAACTATCTTATTTATGAATAAAATTATTAGTTTATAATTTTTCTTGTGATGGTTTTTCGATTACATAGCATGTGCTTGAATGCTTTATCTTATTGCTATGTATGTTTATGGGATGTTTGATTTCGGTTTTCTAACCTTGATATTTGATCTCATATGTTGTGAACCCTTATGGTTTAGGTGACTTTTTGGTTTAGCGGGATTAAGTTCTAGCCCATGTTGGTAGGCTTTATCAAAGGATCATAAGGGGTTCCGATTGAAACTCATATGTGAAAAAGTCACAATATGTTGAATCATCTTGGTTTAGCATAAAAGCATATGTGTTTCGGGGTTTTCAACTTTTGTTATGCATTAGTTAAAAACAGGGTTTCAACCTTTCTTTGGTAAAGGTTGTTTGTTGTTGTTCTTTTGTCTTGCAAGAGGATGACAATATGATGATATCCTCCCTGGAAAGATGCAAATAATTGGATAAGAGGATGCAGAATTTGAGGTAACGACTTTGTTAGTTAATCGTTTTCCTGTTTAAGAAAAGCCTGATTTTATTGCATATATTTATTGCTTTTTCTTAACAAAATTTTGGTACAATTGATGTTTTATTCCATTATATATGTATGGATGTGTGTGGGTGATTCAATTGTTTCAGGATAAGAAAAACTATTGTTATCTTGCTTTATTGTTTGGTATCAATTGTTTAGGCTTACAAAATTACGGTGCAATTGCGGTGCTTTAATGTCTATGATTGTTTCAATTGCTTCGGGTTGAGATAAATAATTATGCAAGTTGATTTATTTGATTTGTATGAATTGTTTATGGCTTAAAAAAAGGTTTCGGGATGAATTGTTTAGTCCAATTCGATTTCGGATAAAAGAAACTAAGTTAATTCTGATCTTTGTTAGACTTATCAAAGTGGAGGTTTCGGTTATTCAAGTTTAATCGAATTCCTTTAACAAGAAATGCTAGTTATCTAACCTAGTACTTGTCTTGTTTAAAAGTGAAAATTCTAAGTTATTGATTCGAATAATTAGAACCTGATGAGAAAAATAGAGTTAATTCTGATCTTTATTTTGGTCTTATCAAACAAGCGATTGTATTTGTGCAATCGGTTTAGAAAAGGAACTATGGTGCTTAGTCGATTTTTGTTTTGCTAAACTATTAGGGAAAATTGCTTCGGGCAATTTTTTCTTGGTAACATATCAAAACAAAATTACTTTGTAGTTTCGGTTTTGATATTGGTTATCTAAAATGGTGTGTGGAACCCTCTTGCATAATTCTTATAGGTTTGCAAGTCTTTTGAGATTTCTCGGACTAGGATAGATTGTGGAATACAAAGTTTATTTATTTTGTAATCCATATGTATTGATAGTTTTGTCACTAAAATTGACAAATGGGGAGATTGTTAGAGCATTGCTCGGTCGAACTCGCAAGCGTTGATATCTCAAGCTTGTTTGTCAATGTTAGTGATCAAAACTATAAGTATTGGTCTACTTATAGATGTCTCAGACTAGGATAGATTGTGTAGTTAAGCATTAGACTTCATGGCGTTCATCATTTGAAGACGAAGAACTACTAAGGAGAGGTTGTGGAACTTCATCAACAAAAGGTATGTGGAGACTGAAACTCATCTATCGTTTGGAAAGTCTATTTCTACTCTATCTCCTATGTTGAGACATAAGTCGTAGTGATATATAGTTTTCTACTATGCACATTTGATATTTCGAGCTGAGTTTAACTCGCTTACATATTTCTCGAAATTTGTGTTGGTAAGCTTTCACTTTGACCAAGTTCATCTTATATTCATGACGAAAGTCAAAGGATGATCATGTGAACATTGTCGAGTAACATCTTACATGGTTTGTGTGATACAATCATTTGGTATAGACTTCGAATGTTTCGTTACGATTATTTCAATAACTTGAAAATTACTTTGATGCTAATAGTGTGTGAAAATGGCTATTGTCATCCTCTAATAATGTTTCAATGATTGAAATAAGAGTTTAGAACACTTAACCATTATTGGATTATGTCATGTTATGCACTCTTGCACATATGTAGTCCATGTCCGGGAACCGTAGTATGCATACCCATATGCGTACCTGTTGGTTTGAGAAATCCGAGAACCTAAGTATGCGTACCCGTATGCATACTGGCGTGAGGTTCATGTCCGAGATTTTCTGCTGGGATTGGAGGTATGCGTACCCATTCGCATACTGACGAAACCCAACCTCAGTTCGGGTATTCCAAGTATGGTACCCGTTTGCATGCTTGAAGGTTAAAGTTCTAAAATCGATTGTGTACATGAACAATTACATTCATATAATAAGGAGTGCAATCTTTGCAAACCGTGGCTATAATGTTCATGAATTGATTCGAGTGAATCAAACCGATTTTGCTTCAATTGTGTTCTTGTATACTTCTATGAGAATATAGAAATTGAACAACTCTTTAACTAGTTTCATTTGAGTCATTTGAACTAGTTATGGTTAAGATGAACAAGGTTGATATGAGAGTGTTCATATGACTAACTTCGGTTAACTATTGTTGATCCAACTTGGTGTACACGTTTAGGTACGGTTACTCAAACCTAAATGAAGGTACATTTCATTTGTGTGTAACAAGCTATGTTCGATCTAACGGTTGAAAGATATTATCTTGGGTTTAATCATGTTTTCATCTAACGGTGAATATTGAATGCTTTGTTACTAAGGTAACTTAGATTGCAAACCCTGCTTTGAAAACTATATAAAGGAGAACTCTAGCAACTGGGAAACCTAATCCCCACACCTCATGTGTGATACTAGTTTCATAAGCTAGAGTCGATTTTCCATTAACTTTAGGTTTTTCACGAAACCTTGTAGGTTAACGATTTGAAGACTTCATTGGGATTGTGAAGCCAGACCCAACTATTTTCTCTATAGTTTCATGTTGTGATCTTACTTGATTCTATCGTTTGAGTACTATCTTCTCTAAGATTTGCTCGAGATTTATTATCCGATAGTCAAGATAAAAAGATGTCACAAACATCTTCGTCTCATCGTTTGTGATTCCACAATATCTTGTTTCGTTTTCATACGATTAAGATTATTGTGAGGTGATTGATAGTACTAGGTTGATGTTTGGGAATATAAGTCCGGTTTATCAATTGGTTCCTGTTCACCTTAATTTATCAAAAGAATGAACAAAACTCATAGGTATTTATGTGGAAGACAGATTTATCTATCTCAATAAACTTTTCTGTGTGAGACAGGTTTGTTTATCAAGTCTTTGACTTTGGGTCGTAGCAACTCTTAGTTGTGGGTGAGATCAGCTAAGGGAATAAAGTGTGTAGTATCCTGCTGGGATCTGAGACGTAAGGAGCACGACTGTAACTTGAATCAGTGTGAGATTGATTAGGGTTCAACTACAGTCCAGTCTGAAGTTCATTGGTAGTAGACTAGTGTCTGTAGAGGCTTAATACAGTATGGTGTTCAAAGCTGGACTAGGTCCCGGGGTTTTTCTGCATTTGCGGTTTCCTCGTTAACAAAACTTCTGGTTATATAATAGAAATATCACAGGTTGTGCGTTAAGATCAATTAGATAATCCAACCTTTGGTTGTTGATAGAAATTGATTGACGCTTGAACATTGGTCTTTGGTACCGTTCAAGTGATTTTTCTTTATTCAATCAGGCTCGCAAATTCTTATTTGTTTGATTGCTGATTGAATTGAGAAATAGAGATATCGCTCTTTGATATACTTTTCTATAGTTTGAGTCTGACTATCTAGATGATTCTGTTGAAAGTATATTGGAGTAAGTCCTCTCAGATTGCCAAACGAAATATTGGGTGTGGTTGTTAGACCTCCGCTTTTTCAGGTGTAGTAGTAGTAGATGAAGATGTATTGGAGTAATGTAATCCTATTATGGTCGAACCAGAAAACATACCAAGGACAATCGGTCTTTGTGGGCATGAACATAAACCGTTTCCATCTGCAATCGGATCACATATACATTAACGTTAATCGATTATGGTAAACCCGGAAAAATTTGATTTCAAAATTTTCAATTTTTGAACGATTGCATGTTACTAAAAGCTAGTTTAGAGGATTGGGTTGAGAAGAAAAGAAGAAGAATTAGTTGAAGTGGAAATGAAAATGAATTTGATTTTGATTTTAGTTTTTAATTTTTATGATTTTGATTTTAGTTTTTAATTTTATGATTTTGATTTTGATTTTAGTTTTTAATTTTATGATTTTAATTTTTAGTTTTATTATTAGAATTTAATGGGGACACATTTATAGTATTAGTATTTGATGAAGAGTAAGTTGGTAATTTCATCTCTTAATATAAAAATTTGTCCTGTAATGTAGGCCCCAATTTAGCCAGGTTAATTAATGCCATTTGTGGCTTTACGTTCTGCTTCTGCTTACAGGTCTTGAGAAAACTTATATGGATGAGGCATCTACTTCTGTGAATGTCAAAGAACAAAAACAAATGATGCTGGAGAATTGCTGGACTAGGCTTCAATGTGAGAATTGAAAAAACGAAACGATCCTAGTGTTTTGCTAATACAAAAGGAACTGCAAGCATAAGTCCAAATACTTCTGCAGTTTTTATTTCATTTTATTGAAGTATGCTAAAATCTCTATTTGTGAGTAAAAGTTTGATGAATTACAGGCTGTTTAGATCTGATGAGATACATTCTCTAGTTCTGATCAGCAGACAAGAAGTTTCTTAAAACTTAATGGTTCCAGCTTTTCTTCTTTTCTTGCTTGTTTGCTTCTCGGCTTGTTTTTCACGATCCCTTTTCCGACCTTCTGCTTCACGTTTCCGGCTTTCAACTTGTAGGAGAAACTCAGGTTTCTCTGACACCTCCGTGATGACATTCCGGCGATCAATATGTTTGACTGCAGTGTAAAATGCAGGAGAGTTAAAAATTATTTGGAAAACTAAAGTGACAGAAGGATCTTAATTACTACCTATTTGACTGCAGTGTAAAATGCAGGAGAGTTAAAAATTATTTGGAAAACTGAAGTGACAGAAGGATCTTAATTACTACCTATTATCCACCCTCCGGTGTGCTCGTCCTGGCAAGCTGCTAGCATTGCCTCTTCTACGGCAGTGATGGCTTCTTCTTTATCTAACTCTCCAATTTCTTTTGCACTAAGAACACTTTTGGCAAATTCTGCACCTGTTCCGATGCAAATGTAGTTCTCATCGACATCTTTTGCCTTTTCCTTACTTGCATGCATCAGCCTGGCACGAGGCACACCATCTTCAACCTGAAATACAAAAGCAAATTTTCTGACTAGCAAATTTTTTTAGCACCTAAGCACAAAAAACAAGTGCACATTAAGGAAAGAAAACTCACATTTTTCTCATGTGTTGCGAAGATCATTTCGCATCCATAGGCTTTTAGATCCTCAGCCATCACAGTACCTTTAGCAGTTTTATATAGAATAGGGCCGTAATTGCTATTGTTGAGGAAATCCTCGACGTGGTCAGCACACTCATCCACACTTACACTTCCCTAAAACATGTAAGCGAAGTTTATTATCAAAGTTTACAGAATAAGTGGAAATCGAAGCTTAATATAATCCTAACAGTGGGAACCTTTACCCTTGCCTTCAAATTCTTTATAATTGGTTCATAATACACATTAGGCCCGCAATGAGCTGCAAGCAGAAGAAGCAGAGGCTCTGAGTATGCTGGAAACAACAAACTGGGCAAAAAGAATGGACCTAAAAAACTTCTCAGTGGAAGGTGATTGTCAGAGGCTGATCCTTTATGCTCAGGACAAGCAGAGCAACATCTTTTGGAGAAACAAAGCCATAGTATTTGAAGCTGTGAAGATTTTGAAGACATGTGAAAACTTTTTGGGTTTTATGTTTAAGAACAGGAAGGGCAACGAAGTGGCAGACATTTTGGCAAAAGAAACGCGTAAACAAGGAATTCATAAACAACAATGGGTGTTGATGCCACATTTTTTAAATTCTGCTTTACTATCAGATGTTTGTTTTTCTAATTCAGCTAATATTTCTAGCTTACAAAATGGAGTTAACATTATGTTGGTAGACACCAATATCTCAAATCCTCTGGATGAGATAAGGGAAACCAACATTTTGGATACCCCTATGTTACTTATTTTCTTTCAATATAAGTAATTTTCAAAAAAAAAAAAAAAAAAAACATTCGGTTTGGGCGAACGCCTAAGATGTCAATTTTATCATCCCGTTTTGCGTCCGCAGATTCCTTCTTTTTTTTCAAGTCCTCATCAGGATTACCCGACCCTTTTTAAAACCTAGTCCATCAGCAGCAACCAGGATCCCACTTTTATACTTGGCTCCAATTGCAGTTGTTCCATGCTTTACTTGACGATAGAGAGTATGCTGCAGCTTAAAAATAATTAGAGTTAGCTAGTTCACGTGCATTCTTTTTAGGAAAATTTGTTGTTTGGTCCTAGGCCCATATAGTTATTTATAGTAGGTCCAACCGGATTTTATCTTTATCCTAAGGTCCAAAGTTTTTTAAATCAAGAAAATGACTACTATACCCTATAACTAAACACGTGTGAAACAACATATTTCTCAGTATTCCATATATGTACTGCTGATCTATAATCTAAAAAACAAATGGATGTTAAAAACAAGTAATAAGTCAATGAAAAACAGAATCGAACACTTTTATTTCAGTATTTCAGTATTCCATATACATATACTTGTGGATCAATTTTTTTTTTTTAATAAAACTATAAAGAATAACAAAACCAAAGCAGTATATTTCAGTATTCCATATATGTACTGCTGATTCATAATCTAAAAATCAACTGCATTTCAAAAAAAAAGTAATGAATCTATAAAATTACAGTACTGAAACACTTTTATTTCAGTATTTCATATACGTACTTCTGGATTATGCAAAAAAATGATAAAACTATTTAAAAAAAAACAAACAAACTAGCAATAGACTTGTATCCCACACTCTCATTTCTCCTTTAATTTTCCATACAAACACCACCGGCAAAAAAAGGTTCAATATTTATTAGGATATAACATTCGGAAATCGATTTCAGAGAATCCAAAACCAAATCAAAGCATTATTTTTCAGTATGTCATATATGTACTACTGTATTCATAATCTAAAAATCAACTGCATGTCAAAGAAAAGTCATGAATCTATGAAAAAGCAGAATTGAAACACTTTTGTTTCAGTATTCCACATATGTACTTCTGAATAAAAAAGGAGAAGAAGAAGATAAAACTATAAAAATAGCAAAATCAAAGCAGTAATTTACAGTATACCATATACGTACTGCTGATTCATAACTTAAAAATCAATTTCATGTCAAAAATAAGTAATGAATCTGTGAAAACAGAATTGCACACTTTTATCTCAGTATTCCATATATGTACTCCTGAATTAAACAATAAAAGTGATAAAATTCTATAAAAAATAATAACAAACCAAAGCAGTAATGAATGTATGTATGAAAAATCAGAATCTGAACACTTTTATTTCAGTATTTCATATATATACTTCTGGATCAAACAAAAAAAATGATAATACTATAAAAAACTAACAAAATCAAAGCAGTATTTTTCAGTATGCCATATATGTACTGCTGATTCATAATCTAAAAATCAGTTGTATGTCAAAAACAACTAACGAATCTATGCAAAAACAGAATTGAAACACTTTTATTTATATATTTTGTATATGTAATTGTGAATCAAATAAAAAAAGTTTATAAAGCTAGGTTTTTGTCAGTACTGCAGATACATACTGTCGATTCATACACAAAAACAAACTCAAAACAAATCTAAAACCAACAAGATGAAACTGATATAATCAAATCCACTGAAGAAATGAACAAAAAACGTGATTATTCATCTAGATCTGAACTATTTTCATAAAAATAAAATAAATAACCAAGCATTCATAAAACGATTAGATATTAAAAACCCTAAAAGAACAATCAAGCTTACCTTGTATTATGAAAAAAGTAATAAGTCAGCAAGCTTACCTTTTTATTATCTTCAACATAAGATCTAAGAATGTAACGAGAGTACTTCTGCTTATCTTCCCAGAAACCAGTAAATTAATCAAGTCTTGACCAACAACAGCCCCACAAGATGGATCAGGACATCTTAACATCAAACACCCAGGTCCATCATTTATTGCTGTGCTAACATAACCTGCCGAAGTAAAACTATAGTCTCAGTGGAAAGTAAATCAAAAGAAGTGATAAGTCTATGAATAAAAAAAATAAAATCAAAGCATCTTATTTCCAGTATGCGATATATGTATTGTTGGATCAAACAACAAAAATCATTATTTAAACAAAAAATAAACAATTAACTAGGTTTTTTGTCAGTATAGCATATATGTACTGATGGTTCATACACAAACAACCGAAAAAAAACTAAAACCAGCAAAATAAAACTATTATAATCATATCTAGTAACAAAATGAATACAAAAAACGTAATTATTCAGTATGCATATATTACTGCTGGATCAAACAACAACAAAAAAAATTATTTAAACAAAAACTAAACAATTAACTAGGTTTTTTGTCACTACATCATATACGTACTGATAGTTCATACACAAAAACAACTGAAAAAAACCTAAACCCAACAAAAGAAAACTAGTATAATCAGATCTAGTAACGAAATGAATAAAAAACGTAACTATTGATCTAGATCTGGATTATTTTCATGAAAATGAAGGAACACTTGATTAATCATGCGTGCAAATTGGAAAACATAATCAAACATCAACTAATTAATGATTAGATCTTGAAACCTTCGAATAAACAGTACGAGAAGAAGATTAATAAGGAAAATCAACTTACCAAAGGCTAGAATCGATTTGGGTTCTTGAATCGATCAAGATGTTCTAAAAATATATTACCACACTGTTTCATCACAAACTAATCGATCAAGATGTTCTTCGTTTCCAAACTTTATCCTAATACAAAAAACTAGAAATTAAAGAATGAAGAAAATGAATTGATTTCATTAAATCCCGCATCAGTAGAGAAGAGGAGAGGGAGAGGGGGGGAGAGAGAGAGAAACTGAATCTGAAAAGAAAAAAAATATGGAGAGAAACTGGCTTATGTTTCTGTTATATATAGTAAAGGCTATTTTGGGAATTCTAAAAATGCACATAATATTTACACACGTGTGCATGACCTGGGCTTAAAAAATTAGGTCCATTTTTCTCTTTTCTTTTAATTATGGACCTACCGTTACTGGGCTTTAATGGATGGACCTGCCACTAACTAAGAATACTATAATAGTACCTACAGGTAATTCCTACTTCTTTTTATCTGGGAAAGTAATTACTACTCTACTCAAACTCCTCGAATAGATTGAAGGTTTTCTAATGTACTGTCAGAACAAACTGAATCTTATCGATTGCCTATGACTGAGGTGTCAAATGTCAATAAAAATATATACCTGACTGGGTGGTGGATGAAGCTGTTCCTCCTCCTCCACCACCAAGAGTGGTGGATTCCAAGACCCATTTCTACCATCCCATTCTCTACGTACCCTCAACTGAAACTTGTTAAACTCCACTTCTTCTCCAGTATTGCTGAATCGAACCATATACCTTGATTCACCAAGAACTTTGACTA
Organism: Papaver somniferum; assembly: GCF_003573695.1. Classification (NCBI taxonomy): domain Eukaryota; kingdom Viridiplantae; phylum Streptophyta; class Magnoliopsida; order Ranunculales; family Papaveraceae; genus Papaver; species Papaver somniferum. The sequence continues at coordinate 63,787,335 of NC_039362.1, forward strand.
TCACACCACCGCCGCACCACAATCCATCCCTATACTGAGCATCAACTGCTTGCCCTAAACTGTAAACCGTTGCATCGTCATCAGGAGGTACAGGCCTGATAGTCTTGGCATCTACTTCTTCCCTTAACATCTCTCTGTCATCACCATTCTCATTCAAACTCCGGTAATCTACTAAGAAATTTCTATTATCAATCTTTTTCACTATCACCGCAGTGAACCATGATCCAGAAAATTCATCACCTTCACCTTTAACTTCAACTTCGTCATACACCTTAGTGCAAGAATATGATTTCTTCTCCTGCTTAAAACCCAACTATAACCCAAAATTTCGTTAAAACTCACCAAGAACATGAATCAAAAAAAGGAAACTTGGCGTCAAGAAAGTATATTATATATACCTCATGTTGCTGTTGCTTCTTCTCCACCACCCTCAGTGGTGGTGGATTCCAAGACCGATCTCTATTTAATCTCAAGAATTCTTTAGAAAACTCAATTTCATCTTCATCGGCATTCTTGAATTCGTGATGATGATGGCTTTCTTCAGCCATTTTTTATCCAAGAAACAAATTTGGTTGTTGGCGGGAGGAATAATTACTTGAAATAAAAAGAAGAAAGTAAAGAAATCGGTTGTTGTAGTAAGCAAAGGGAAGGAGGAGAAAAGACGTTGTATAAGTGGGGATCCGATTAAGTTTCTTTAAAAGACGTTGTTTAGCATCTCTCAGTTCCTCTCGGTAGACAATTCAAATAAGATTTTGACACCCGCGCGTTAAACTATAGGCTACCAACATATAAGCTCATATTACCATTTGGGGCCGCCTACTAGTTATCTTGACTTTTTAAACTTAACGGCCACTAGAATATTTTAGGATTTTGCTTTTGACTTTTTTAGACTCCATATTTTTTTTATTTTTTTCTAGTTTTAATTTTTTTATCTTTTTAATTATGATGTTATTGGATAAAGAGTATCACATTTACTAGTTGGAAGCCTAACAAGCTAAGCTCCAATAACATACTACTGCATTAATTGAACAGGTTGCTTGTTGTGCTAGCCTACCAGCAAGCCTCATGGGTAGCCTAGCCAAGGGAGCCGGGAGGGAGGAACTAACTCTACCTTCCATGTTAATTTCTGCAATATTACTCCATTGGGGGTTTGAACCTGGGACCTTCTAGAACGCATGAAAGGGGTACAAAGGGGGCAAACTAACTCTAACTTCCATATTAATTTCTGCAATATTACGCCATTGGGAGCTTGAACCTGGGACCTTCTAGAACGCATGAAACTTTCAGGGATGACCAGCTAAGCTACGTTTTTTTAAATGTTTTTATTTTTCAAAATGTTTTTTATTATCGGATAAAGAATATTACCACAAGAAATTAGTTGGAAGCTTAACAAGCTTAGCTCCAACAACGTACCACTACATTAGTCGAACAGGTTGTCGTGCTAGCCTACCGGCGAGTCTTATGAGGAACCAGCCAAGGGAGCCGAAGCGGATAGTGGGCTGATTATGTCGTAAGGGCGCAAGCTAACTCTACCGTCCATGTCAAATTCTGTAATATTGCGCCATCTGGGACTTGAACCTGGAATCTCCTACAACGTATGAAACTTTTGAGTAATGGGGATACGACTGATTTTTTTATTTTTATTTTTATTTTTGATAAGCAAGTTTATAACAACATTAGCAGTGATGTTTACTTATCTTAACTAACCAGTCGTTTTTGCGTTCAAGACTCAAATTTATAAAGCGGATCTATATAAATTCTTCTAAGAAGTAATTAACATAGCTAGTTTATCTGCCAAAATATTACATTTTTTATTTATATAAGCAAGTGACCGAGATGATGAGAAACAAGCAAAAATTGGCGTGCTCTCCAGTCAAGCAAAAACGTTCTTCCTCGTTGCTTTAATTACACCTTGATTGTCATTGTAGAATCTTACTGAGCGGTAAACGAGTTGGTTGGCCCATTCTGCTGCTGCCTTACATGCTCTAGATTCTGCCTCGTCTATACTTGAGCAACTTCCATTGCCTCCTGTAAAATCAGATACACCACCAGACTTAGTTAGTCGATTAATACCATAAGCAAAAATTTTGGTAATGGACCTAAAAGATGCATCATAGAAAATATGCATAGGTTTCTCAGTAGAAACAGGAGAAGCAAAAGCTTCATAAAGATATTCACCTGGGCACCAACATTCACATTTAGAAGAGCAAACATTTATTGCATTGTAAAAACTGAATATCTTTAGGAATAAAATTAACAACCTGAAAAACTACTTGACAATGATAGTGTTAGAGGATAGCTCGGTCAACCTCGCATGCGTTGCTATATCAAGCATGTTTGTCAATGTTAGTGATCAAAACTATGAGTCTTGATTTCTAGTCTATTATAGCTAAGTCTCGGACTAGGATAGAAAAGTGTAGTTGATCTCAAGGACTTCATGGCGGAGACTTGAACTTATCTATCACTCAAAAGTCTATTTATTCTATCTCCTACTTCTTATGAGACAAAAAGTCGTATGCTATATAGACTGGATCATACACATTTGACATTTGGAGCTGAGTATTCACTACTTATATTTTTCTCGAAATCGTGTGTTGGTAAAGCGTTTTGCTTTGATCAAGTTTATCTTCACCTAGTGACGAAAGTCATGAAAAGTTTCAATTACTTTGAGAATTGCTCTGACGTGAAACGGTCTGTGAATAACGGCTATATAACGTCCTCTAAGAATGTCTCAATGGTTGGAATGAGAGTTTAGATTACATAACCATGTATTCCTTAATACGAAGTTTTCGAACTTTGTTGATTGAGAAAAATCGGAGGAATTGGCTTTGCAAATCCGCGAACTCAGTTTGCGAACTCAGTCCGCGAACTGACGGAAGTTCTCTTGCCGAGAATTTCTGCTGGGATTTTCCAAAAACTCGTCCGCGAACTGGCGGAAGTCTCTTTGGGGAGATTTTCTGCTGAGTTTGGAAAACTCTGTCGGTTGCCTTAAGTCCGCGAACTTGTTTGTGAGATTAAGTGGTTATGATCTAAAGATGTGCTCTGAACATGAAACTTAAATTACTAAGGAATGCTTTATACAAACCGTGGCTATAAAGTTCATGAGCCGATTCATCGATTGAATAATCTTTGTTTCAATTGTGTCTTGTGTAGTTACATAAGATCTCATAGCACTTGAACAACTCTCTAACTAGTTCATTTGAGTCAATTGAAATAGTTATGGTGAAGAAGAACTAGGTTAATATGAATTGCTCATATGGTTAACCTTTTGGGTTACTATGTTGAACTAACATACACGTACACGTTTGGGCATGGTTTTCAAAAACCCAGTAAATGTCTACCCAAGTGTGTGTGACAAGCTAAGTTTTCGATCTAACGGTTGAGAAATATTAGCTTGAATCTAAATCAGGTTTTCATCTAACGGTGAATATGGATTTCTTTGTAACTAAGGCAAAACCCTGATTTGAAGGCTATATAAAGGAGACATCCAGCATTGTGCAAAACTAATCCCCACACGTCTGTGTGATACTAGTGCGCTCGCTAGAGTCGATTCTCCTTTAACCTTTGGTTTTCTTCTCTAAAACCAGGTTAACGACTAAAAGACTTCATTGGGATTGTGAAGCCAGGCCGATACTACCTTTATCGTAGTTGTGTGATCTGATCTTGCATCTTCTATCGTACGAGTACAATCTATTGATTGGCTTGAGATCGTGAGATTTCTCCGATAGGCAAGATAAAGAAGTCACAAACATCTTCGGATAAGGAATGAAAAACTTCACAACATTCTTACTTTGATGTCTAAGGAAGTTGTTAAACCTATATCACATATTGGAATCAACCTTGCTCGTCCTCAAGGAGTATACTGTGATAAGGCTTTTCCTAATTATGTTTTCAAATCGAAGGATGACTACAACGGTGGAAGGAAAAACAGCAAAAGTGTGACAGGTGCTGTAAATCAGTCTGGAAAGAGAAAAAGTAACTGGAGAAAGAAAAACGAGTTAAGTTCCTCTAATCTTCTCAAAAAGGACTGTGAATTCAAGTCTTCCAACTCAGATTTTCTACATGTCAACAATAGGGTGTCTGATCTGAAGATCTCTATAAACAAACTAAGACGGAATATCAAGAAAACATGGAATGTTGTTAACACAGGTACTTCTAAATCTTCTCTTGATAATGCTTCTTCAACTATACCAGGTATCTTGATAAATACCGATGAAAAAGAAAAAGAAGAAGTAAATAATGATGAGCAAGATGCTCATCTTATTACACCCTGACATGTTCATATTGCATCTCTTTTAATTATGTTTAGTTAAAAAGGGATGCTCATGATTCTCAGGATTTTCATCTTGAGAAAGTTGTCAGGATTGTACTGCATTCGATGTTACTTTATTCCGTTTGCTCCTCAACATCTATTTCTTTTTACATTTTGGGCTTCTTTGGTCTATCTTAGGCCCGTTTCTCCAGTTCACGTACCAACCCTCACGAACGGCATGTTTCCTAGGGTTTGATGGAATTCCTTATATATATAATGTGTTCCAGAAGTCAAAAAGATTTTCTAAAAGTCTTTTTTGGTGCACAATGGAGGGAAGCAACAAGTTTGATGATGTTGAGCTTTGTCTTATTGGTATCTCGTGCTTTCATGCTCTTGATCATGAAAACGAAGACAAACTACCAGTTCAGATTTCTTCACAACTTGTAGGAAATATTCTTGGAGACTTTAAGATCGTTCGAGAACAACTCAGTATTGCATCAAGGAACCTTGACTACCTAAAAGACCAACTAAGGAAGGAAACTGAGGAACTCATTCTTGTTCAATCCCTGATTGCAGACAAGATTTAGTTTTTCGTCTGATCTTGGTTCTAGTCTGTTGCCTAGTATGTCTTCTTTTTGGATTAGTTGGAAGAATAACTAGCGTTCTGAATAGCGAAGATTGTAACTACACATAGCTATTTTTGTTTTCATATTCTTATGTTATTTTTTAGGTTTATTGGTTTTTAAATTCTAAAAATATTTGGAGGACGATATTATTGCAGTATTAATCTGTTTTGAAGTATTACAATATTTTTATGGGATATGTATTGTTTGCGTCCGTGAACTTGAAGGTCCCATATTGTGTCAAAAGTAAAGTCGTTCATAAATTAATATTCGTATTGATGAAAGGACGAATGGACTTTTGACAATTACAAAAGTTATGCCTATGCAGTCATTTATTTGATGGAAAATAGGATGAAATCTTTTGTTTGACAATGATAAAGTCTATTATGTCGTTATGCAAATAGTGATGGAAAATAGAATAGATCCTTATATGTTATCCACGGTATTGATCTTCTTTGATCCATTTTTTTATGGTTTACCTTGAAGGCTCCATTGTGTATCTTATGTTGAGCACCTTACAACTATGTCGATTAATATTGGCCTTGTTGGTTGTTCCATGAAATGCTATATGTCGAGCATTCTTGAACTAAATTAATCATCTTGATTGGTTATTTAGTTATTTTCTCCGAAAGTCTTCTTTTGTCGAGAAAAATCTTTTGACAATTAAATTGATTTCTTCGGTGATTAGTTTGGTTGTGTATTCCAATTAGATTAAATATAGGTTCTCTTGTAATTAATCTAGTTGAGTTTTTCATATATTCCACAAGTTCTTGTGTTGAGTATATGAACGACTATACTAATCATGTTCTATTGGTTGATGTAGTCGTATATTCCGTAAGGTTTTCCTTATGATTGAGTATTTGAACGATTAAGGTAGTCATCTCCGTGTGGTTATCTTAGTTGTAGCTCCGTCAGTTTTCTTATGTTGAGCACAATAAATTAAATTGATCACTTTTGTGGTTTGATTTAGTTGCGTATTCCAATTAAATTAATCATGGGTTTACTTGTGATTAATTTAGTTGAGTTTTGGATATAGAAAATCATTTCCATGGTTTTTGGTGTCCAATTAAAAAAATCCTTCTTTTCTTTCGAAATTAAGGTCGCTCTTGTTGTTCTTTCGGGAATGACATCAAATGGGGGAGAGTTCTTATGAACTTGTGCTTAATGGTAATATCTTGCGGGGTGTTATGATGTGGAATTTTATAGGGGTTATCTTGTATCTTAAAACTCCTTGATGAATGCATTTAGCTTCGGCTTTATGATTGCATCTAAATTAAGTTGGCATGTATTTTTTTCTTTTAATGTATGAAATGTCTCTTGTGGAAATTTCATTATGATCCCGTTCTTTTACCTTTGCCAATTTTATTGACAAAAAGGGGGAGAAATAATGTAGTTCACACTACAAATACATATGGTTTTCGGATCATTGTGTAAGGGGGAGTGGTTTCCATGATCGAGATGGATTATTGACTAAGGAGGAGTGATACATATCACCATAGTATTGTTGTTAAAGTCGTGATGCAATTGGAATTTGATGTTACATAATGATACTATGACACTGTATAATAATGATCGAGAATCTCGATTTCTCTCATTGTTATAGCTACGGATCTTCAACAATGGTAGTGCTAAACTTACAACCTTTGGGATCATTGGAGTACTTGGAAGGACGAAGATTTCAAGGAACGTTGAAGATTAGACTATGGAATAGGAGCCACTAAAGTTTACCTTTTTTGTATTCCATATGTATTAATAGTATTGTCTCTAAAATTGACAAAGGGGGAGATTTTTAGAGTATAGCTCGGTCAACCTCGCATGCGTTGCTATATCAAGCATGTTTGTCAATGTTAGTGATCAAAACTATGAGTCTTGATTTCTAGTCTATTATAGCTAAGTCTCGGAGTAGGATAGAAAAGTGTAGCTGAGATCAAGGACTTCATGGCGATTCATCATACAACGACGAAGATCTACTCAAGGAACCGTGAAACTTCATCAACAAAAAGGTATGCGGAGACTTGAACTTATCTATCACTCAAAAGTATATCTATTCTATCCCCTACTTCTTATGAGACAAAAAGTCGTATAACTATATAGACTGGATCATACACATTTGACATTTCAAGCTGAGTATTCACTACTTATCTTTTTCTCGAAATCGTGTGTTGGTAAGCGTTTCGCTTTGATCAAGTTTATCTTCACCTAGTGACGAAAGTCATGAAAAGTTTCAATTACTTTGAGAATTTCTCTGACGTGAAACGGTCTGTGAATAACGGCTATATAACGTCTTCTGAGAATGTCTCAATGATTGGAATGAAAGTTTAGATTACATAACCATGTATTCCTTAATCCGAAGTTTTCGAACTTTGTTAATTGAGAGAAACCGGAGGAATTGGCTTTGCCAAGTCCGCAAACTGACGGAAGTTCTCTTGCCGAGAATTTCTGCTAGGATTTTCCAAAAACTCGTTTGCGTGTTTAGTCCGCGAACTGGCGGAAGTCTCTTTGGCGAGATTTTCTGCTGAGTTTGGAAAACTATGTCGGTTGCCTTAAGTCCGCGAACTTGTTTGTGAGATTAAGTGGTTATGATCTAAAGATGTTCTCTGAACATGAAACTTAAATTAATAAGGAATGCTTTATACAAACCGTGGCTATAAAGTTCATGAGCCGATTCATCGAATCGTATCATTTTTGTTTCAATTGTGTCTTGTGTAGTTACATAAGATCTCATAGCAATTGAACAACTCTCTAACTAGTTCATTTGAGTCAATTGAAATAGTTATGGTGAAGAAGAACTAGGTTAATATGAATTTCTCATATGGTTAACCTTTTGGGTTACTATGTTGAACCAACATACACGTACACGTTTGGGCATGGTTTTCACAAACCCAGTAAACGACTACCCAAGTGTGTGAGACAAGCTAAGTTTTCGATCGAACGGTTGAGAAATATTAGCTTGAATCTAAATCAGGTTTTCATCTAACGGTGAATATGGATTTCTTTGTAACTAAGGCAAAACCCTGATTTGAAGGCTATATAAAGGAGACATCTAGCATTGTGCATAACTAATCCCCACACGTCTGTGTGATACTAGTGCGCTCGCTAGAGTCGATTCTCCTTTAACCTTTGGTTTTCTTCTCTAAAACCAGGTTAACGACTAAAAGACTTCATTGGGATTGTGAAGCCAGACCGATACTACTTTTATCGTAGTTGTGTGATATGATCTTGCATCTTCTATCGTATGAGTACAATCTTATGATTGGCTTGAGATCGTGAGAGTTCTCCGATAGGAAAGATAAAGAAGTCACAAACATCTTCGTCTCACTGATAAGCACGCAAGTGCGACACTTTTATACTCACATTTATACTAGCTAGGTCTCTATATTTATCTAATAATATTGTTTTAAGTCAATTACAGGAATTACAATTGAAATCTGTTCACCCGGAGAATAATTGGCTAAACAAGGATCTGAATGGCGTTTTCTAAAATAAAGCCCAAGGAACCATAAGAGATAAGGCCTATGGTGATCTGCCTTGTATGCCCATGCTGCTCATGGCTCGAACCACTTGCTTAGCTGCATCATTTGACTGCCACGGCTGTAGTTCAGTGGAAGGAAGAAATGTCACTATACCAAGCATGTGAGCCGCACGAGTGGGTCTAAGAAGAACAGAAGGTGTGGCTTCTTATGCACCACATTTTCTTATCATCATCTTCTCGTCTTTGTCAAAAAATGAAACATTTATTTCTAACCCGAGAAGCAAAGCAGCAGCAAGACAGATCTGTGAGGTTCTGAAATGGAAATGGAAATGGGTTGTTGACCTAATTTTGGTGGAGATAATCAATTTCAAAGAAGGGTATTTGAGGCAAGAATACAGGAATTGTAGCTACAGAAATTTGGGGATTTTCGGAGTGCAAAGGCATGAGTGGTGATTCAATTGACTTGACTTAGCGCCTGCATAATGAGTTCGATTGTGAACTGGTGATGCTCAAGGCATCTCTTCTCAATCAATTTGTTGTTGATGTATGGGGTTCTCGATTTTCTAGTGGTCTTGATAGCGAATTAGGTCTGAGTTTTGGGGGTTCGAAGTTAAATGATGATGAGTACTTGTTTAGTGGATCTGTGGTTTAAAGTATTGAAGGGTCCTTACTGTGAATTTTGGTCCGAACAAGAAGAGTTTAACAGCAGCAACGTTCCAGCAGGCGATGAAGTTGGCTGAATAGGTTTGATGTTAATGGAATGGAAGCTGGGGGTTTCTCGGTGGTTGATTACTTGCAGTGTTGTTTCAATTCGTACAAGGAGGTAAACGTGTAAGCTTCAATCAAAGAATGGAGATGGATTTTGAACTAATTTGGTATTGGATAATGGTGATTTTTTGGGTATTCTGAAATGTAAATGAAGATGAAGTTTCAAGACTAAAATTCACTGCAGAAAGGGGTCAACAACATCAACGAATTTGAGGGTCTTTATGCAGTCTCAAGTTGGAGTTAATCGAAAGTTCTCGGTATGAATAAATGCAGCGTCAACGGCGTGGTTGCTGAGATGGTGCTACTAATATATGCACTGGTACAACTATTACAGATGGGGTTCAGTTTGTGTGGTTGGAGTTTGATTGAGAAGGCAAGATTAAGGTCTTGGCGGTGAACAAGAAAGGAAGGTGTTGTTTCCATGGTCATGGATGTGAACAAGGAGGTGCAGACTGTGTCCGGAGTTGGATGCTATGGCATGACTTTGAAAGGGCCTGAATTAAGAAAGTGGAGGCTGTGATTGGGATGGGCTTTGGTGGTCCCTGTCACCAATACAAGAGAAGAACTATAGTGTTATTTAAGGAAGGAATGAGTAGAAGAAAAGGGAGACGGTAATCAGGGAAGAAACTAGGTTTTGCTATTTTGCTTTCTGCAATTCATATGCTTTACTTGTTATTCTCTATATTATTTTTGAGGGATTTTAAGAAAACCATGTCTAGCTAAACTCCTCATTAGGGTGAAAGATGAACTTGTAGGTTGAATTTACTTGTGTTCTCAAACAATGGTTTCAAAAATAAAAGCTTAACGTAATGTTTGTGTTTCTCAAAATTGGGTTGTTTGTCTAATGAGTTTTTCATGTTTTATGCCATGTATATTTCATAGTTGAATTCTTGAACAACATCCATATAGAACCTTGGTGATAAATGATTTATGATAATCCTTTGACTACTTATGCCTTGTATGATTAGTGCTCAGGATTTCTACCTTCTAGGTTGAGAACAAACGTATCCTCTTGATAATCCTTATCTACTGTTCTTAATTGAAATATCTTCTGTGTTTCGATAGCTAGGTTTGCTATTGTTCATGAGTTAAATGAGACCTTTCTGAGAGACATAAGTGAAACTTTAGCCTACAACGGATTCCGTAACCCTAATATTTCTACATCCTTGATTACATATCATTATAAATTTGCTTTATTTTACTTGACATCTTATTTTCTTAATACAACATCTCTGAAATATTGAATTTTGGTTAGTTCGGTCTTGATATTAATTAGTAGTAGTTTGTGCACTCCTTGAGGGAACGAACCGTGCTTGCTACTGTGTGCTATTTTTGACACCGCGCACTTGCGGTAAAATAAAGTAGGTCTACCGATCCATCACTCACTGTTTGTTATTCCTCGACAAACCGCTTGTATAGTCAAGAAGTATTGTTGAGAGGTGATTGATAAATCTAGGTTGTTCTTCGGGAATATAAGACCGGATTATCAATTGGTTCATGTTCACCTTGATTTTATATCTTAAGACGGAACAAAACCTAGGATTTTTCTGTGGGAGACAGATTTATCCTTTGATAGACTTTTCTGTGTGAGACAGATTTGTTTATTATCAAGTCTGCGATTTTGGGTTGCAGCAACTCTTAGTTGTGGGTGAGATCAGCTAAGGGAATCAAGTGCGAAGTATCCTGCTTGGATCAGAGGCGTAGGAGTACAACTGTACCTTGAATTAGTGGGAGACTGATTGGGGTTCAACTATAGTCCAGTCCGAAGTTAGCTTGTAGTAGGCTAGTGTCTGTAGCGGCTTAATACAGTGTGTATTCAATCTGGACTAGGTCCCGGGGTTTTTCTGCATTTGCGGTTTCCTCGTTAACAAAACTTCTGGTGTCTGTGTTATTTCTTTTCCGCATTATATTTTATATAATTGAAATAATACAGGTTGTGCGTTAAGATCATCAATTAGAAATCCAACCTTTGGTTATTGATTGATATTGATTGATCCTTGGATATTGGTCTTTGGTACCGTCCAAGTTATTCCTTGTGTTTGATAAAAGACTCGCTATTGTTTTTATCTTAAGTAAAAATCAAATCAAGAAAGAGATATTAACTCCTTGAGATACTTTAATCTAGAGTGAGTCTGACTGTCTAGTTGATTCTCTAGCAAAGTATTTCGGAGTTAGTCCATACAAATTGCTAAAGCGAAATATTGGGTGGTGTTGTTAGACCCCCGCTTTTTCAGATAGTTCTAAATTAAACATAGAACGTAAGTGATTTGATGTCTGTTCGTTTTGTCATGCAACCAAGAAACACACCAATCAACAAAAGATCTGTTATGAGCTTGATAGAAAGAAAAATAAAATAAAAAGGGATAGCGAGATACCTCGCTAAATTTCTTCAACAAAAATGCATTTATTAAATATATGATCTACAGATTCAGTATCCAAAGGTTGACACAAAAAACAAGTAGTATCCATATGGTTAAATCTTTTCATTTGTTTAAGAGGTAAACAACTAACTAAGGATTTTCAAAGAAGATATTTAACTTCAGGTATAACCTTAAGATTCTGTATTTCATACCATGCAACTTTTGTAGTAGTCGCAGATGTGACTACTCGTTTTCCCGTAGTCTACGTAATGTATATAGCTCTGAGGATCTGATACTAAGTAGTATTTATACCTACATTGAACCGATATTTCCAAGTAATAAATGATATCTAAGATCACAATAACAACGAAGAACTTAAGCATAATGTAAAAGCTTCTAAGTTATCATGAGACACAAGAGATTTACGTGGTTCGACATTTGTTTACATCCACGGGGTAATGAGTGCTTGTTTTTGTATTAAGTTGTGGTGGTTACAAGATCTTAAATGCTTCCCAAAGTAATAGACATAACTCAAGTGGAAGTAAATACTTAAGTTCTAAACATTAAAGAGGTATAAGCTTAAGACTAGATCTTCTCTCCTAGATATTGAATGCCCTTAGTTTGTTGGTGAAGCTTGATATTTATAGACCCTCTTGCTCCAGGTATATCTTTGCTGCCTCTGGGTCCATCATCTGTGATATACCTTTCGTACCAATGGTACCTTCGTCCACCGCGTACTTTCTCCAGTTATATTTCGCCACCTCAGCTGGCCCATGTTCCTTCGGGAACTACCCAACCTTAGTACAGGTTGTAACTTCGTTCACCGCCAGCTTCCGCCAATCGGGTTCTGCCACCCTTTATCTCTCCACGTGCCTAGATTCATGCATGTAGATAAGAGATTTCAGCATTTAATGTTGATTGGACGCGTCATCTACCTCTGTCCCCTCGCCAGCTGACTCTATATAGACTAGGATTTTTCCTTCCTTATCTTGACCGTTCACGCCTTCTTTCTTGGGGATGAGATAAAGTAGATCTGCGGAGGTATCCCTTGTTACTCAGGCTTCTATGTTTAGCGAAGGATACACAGTTAGGTATATATGCGGCCACTAAGATCGTGACACGTGCTCCACAGAATATTGGTATTCACAGTTTTCCCCTTTTCTTTCATCTTCTACCGTTTGGTATAAGTGGAAGAAAACTTCTGTTACGCCGCCAATTTTTCACGTACCGATTGGGTGGTCCCTACATGTCCTTTCATGCAATAACTTCCCCTTGAATTTCGGGACATCCAAATTTTTTGGATTTTCCAGCCGCCTATAAGAGGGGAACAAAGAGAAGGGAATTTTATTAACTCCCTTTCCTCTTCTTCTTCGAACTGTCGCTCTCTATCACTTTTATTGAGATACTCTTTTGCTGCTAACTTCTCCCCTTTTTCCTTCGATTCTCCGCGTGCTTTGGCTCCACTGTGTCGATCATACAAGTAAGTGATACCCGTATTTGGTCTTGATTTTATCCATGCTTTCCCCTGTTATATCGCTGTCGGACTAGGAGATTTATTGATGTTGCTTATTATGCTTGCATGTGAGAATTCCTGCTTTCTTTTGTTTGTTTACGATGTATGGGAACTTGGGTTTTGTTCCATTTTGATTTTTGATGATGGTTTCGGTATGATAGTTCTTCGCCTGCAACTTTGATCATGTGATCAAAGGTTTTTGATTTTCCCCCATGATATTTTTAGACTGTCCCCTTTGGTTGGTTAAGTGAAACCCATGCCCAAAGTTCGTCGGTTTTTTGCCCCAATTCACTTTTGAATGAATTGCAATCTTCTTCTGCCATTGTTGATGAAGATGTTCTTCCTGCTGGTGTTAGGCATCATGAGGCTTCCAAATAAACCTACGCGTAAGGCTCCAAAGATATCTTCGTCGACTGATCCTCCTCCGTGAATGGATCATCCTGATGCTATGCCATCTCCTCCTCCTGATGATTCTGAGGTGCCTGCTAGTACTGAGGTGGTGGTCGCTGAGGAGGAATTTGTTATCGAGGATCTTCCACCTCCTCCTCCTCACTATGAGCTTCAGAGGCTCCAACTGCGTGACAAGGACAGCTTTGCTCATTTGTATATTGATGAGATTACCAAGTCTTTTCGCCTTCATAAATTTGAGATTTTCTTCGTCAATGGCCCTGATGTTCTCACTGAGTCTCACATTCGGGATTTCCCTTATGATGAGAATAATATTTTGATTAGCGTTGGACAATTGGCCGCAGGTATGCATCTTCCTCTGTATAGTAGAAAGGATCCTCTGTATAGTAGAAAGGATCCTTTATATTATGACGTCTTGTCCACCAGGGATGACCCGGCAAACAAGACTCAGGTCCGAGGAATTTACCAGTATACTGGTAATTACTGGCGTGCCCTTCGTGAAAGCTGGTATCGTAGCAAGGGAAAGGCTGCTTTGAAGTCTTTTGACCCCTTTGCTGAAGGGAGATCTAAGCAGGAGGACTATACCCCGTCCAACTTCAATGCTACGTATGCTGGATGTTATTCAAAAAAGAAACCTTCTTCCTTGGAGTGTTGGTGCTCGTCGTATTCATGTTACTGCTTGGAAGATTAGGGAGGGTAATAGCCTTCGCTGGCTGGAGGAGATTGATAAGACTGGTTTGACTACCATCCCTTATTCTGCTAGGCTGCCTTTGCCAAAGTCTGACCGCATTCGTCTTGATCATGATGATCGTTGGGCTCGTACTCCTCTTCGTGTGGTTGGTCCTTGGGATTATGGTTTTGTAGTTGCAGGAAATCCTACACTACACCCCTCATATGATTTCATTGTTGATCAACTCATTTTTAGATTTATATTCTTAATTTTATTGATTAATTTTTGAATGTTCTTACAAGAAAGATAAAGAAGTCAAGAATGATCTCTGCTCTGAACTTTCTCTCTCCTATTTACTTGTTTCTTACTCAAAAAAGATCTCTCCTCCCTTTACAACTCGAATGACTATTTATAAGGAAATACATAGTGGATGACAGCTAATCTTTCCTTTATTTTTGGATATGGTTTGCGACATTCTCGCAACCTTACAAATGTTAATTTTGCAAGCTCTCTAATTTTCGCAGGACTATTACATCTTTCTCATGATCCTTGCTGATGTCGTTTCTGAAATTGTTCTGCGACGCTATTGTGTTGTACCATTGATAATTTCGCTGAGATATAATTGTTGCGAGATTCTGATCCTACATCTTGCCTCTTCTCATATCTTCTCTGCAAAGTAGAGAATGATGTGAGAAATGCCGCAGCTGCTTATCTTTTCATATTCCATATTTATCACACGTACTCTCTCTTCCATTTATTTCTTGACACGTCTTCTGTAACCGCTCACGTCTCTTCGTCTTAATGATGTTTATTTCTTCGATTAAAAATTTTCTTTATATACTCTTCTCCCCCCCTTTTTCCACTTTTCCTTTTACTTTCTCTTTTATTTTTATTCTCTCATCTCTGAACATCTGCTATTCTTCTGCAAATTCTGCTGCTGTAATTTTTTCTTCCTTCAATCCTTTTACTTTCCATACATTCCCATACTCTATATTCAAACATGGCTCCAAGTGGTCATAGATATGAGAGAATTTACAAGATGTCCAAAAAGATCTTGCTGATAAAGGTTTTACACTCTCCACCATTCCTGGTGAGAATGCCAAATCAATTCTTTCTGTCAAGATTTTCTCCAATCAAAATTGTGATGATCAATCAATCATAATTTCGCTAGGTCAGATTCTCGCAGGTCTCCCTATACCTCTTTATAACCCAGATCTTCCTTTGTTTTATGAAATTCTCTCTCATTCGGGATTTTCGCGAGCCATCTTCCAACTAAGTGGGGACTGCATCCGTCTGATGCTTGAGTTCGCTAATCGTGGTGCCGGTAAAGGATCTCTTTACTCTAAAGAACTTAGGGATCCAAAATTCGCAAACCTAGAGATAGTTGCTGAGAAGTATATCGTGGCGAATTTCTTTGAAAATTACGAACTTATCTCCATGAAGAAAGAGAATACTTAACTGGAATTCTGGTAAAAACACAACTCCTCGCCAATCCAAAGACGATAAATGGTGTGTTTTTCCTTTAATACTAAAAGGACCCTACATTATTGGATCAAACGTTCTTCCTGCGAATCTCGCTGCATATCGACCTTGGGTTTTCTCTTGGCCCGAAAAGGAGAAAGAGGTATACTTCTCCCCTTTAACTCATTTTATATTTCTTTATTGATTTTTACTATTCTGTTCGCTAACTCTTGCGATATTCCGTAGATCCAAAAACTAAAGGATAGTTATAACAGGACTGGGAAATCTAGTACTCTATTAGCTCTTCACTCATACACAGATGAGGTAAGAAATTTTCTCTTATGACTTTAAATAGTACTGTTATTTCCATGCTTCCATTTCTTATTTCTATCTGTGTGTGAAGATTATTGCTGAAGTAGAAGAATTTGCTGATGCTGCGAAGATTGGTGATAAAGGTAAAGGTTCTCTTCGCAGAGAAAAATCAACTGGTCCTCCTCCAAAGAAAAGAAAAGTTCGTTCTTCTTCTCCTTCAAATGTTCTTCCTAACGAAAGTTCTGAAAGTTACAAGGGTGATGAAGATAACGATGATCTTGCTGCAATTGAAGATTCTCCACCTGAATCTTCTAAGGCTAATATTTTTGGCCTGCAAAGCTCTCGCTACCCTTTGTGATGTCCCTTTACTGGATGGTGATAACTCTCTTCGTGGAGTTTCTAGATCAGTGACTCTCGACTTCCTGCATTCTCTCAATAGTTTGGTATACTTTTATCTTTTTACTTTTTCATTGTTATAAGTCAAAATATCTTTCTATATTAATATTTTTTATTTCTTTTCGCATGCTGGAAAAGCTTCTTTTGTTGTTGCCTCAGATCTAGAGAGAAGACGCGAAAATCTTGAAAAGAAGAATCTTCAATTTCGCAAAAAGAATGAGGAATTGGAAGTTGAAGTTAAAAGTGTTCGCGAGAAAAATAGACAATTAGAAATTGGTTCTTCCTCGTATAAGAACAAAATTTCTAGTCTTCAACAAGCCAATAATCAGCTTTACGGTATGTTACTTTTCTCTTTTCTCTTTATTCATTCATCCTGTTGTTTTATCTTATTTAAATGATCCTTTTTGCAGACATTTATGGTCTTTCTGATGAAGCTACCCTTCTTCGCTCATTTCCTAATGCCTTGGATAATAATACCCTTCTTGAACGTCTTAACAATTCTTTAAATAGCTTCTCAAATGATATAATTTCATCTCTTTCTCTAAATGAACTTAGACCGAAATTTCTCCTCTTAGAGATTGATCATAGATCCAGTTTAGGCTTAGCCAACAGATTTAAGCGTCTCCTTATTGATTCCAAGGAGAAAACCAATGAGTTAAGAACCAAAATTAGCGGTCTCATAGATGATAAGGATCGTATCTCTGATCAAGGTGTCAAGGCTTTGGCGAAATTCCAAGAGGCTCTCCTTGAAGTTCAACTTGAGCGAGATGAAGCTAACCGCAAGAATATTGAACTTTGCGAAAGGGAAGATCAAATTCGTTCTCGTCTTCTCATAAGTAGTGAGGATGAATTTGTCTGGGCTGCGAAAATTTTAGATGATGCTAGAAAAGATTTAGGCGTAAATGTTAGTCTCCAAGTTGAACATACAGCCTTGATTAGAGACATGATTTCTGACAGAGAAGGTTGCTAATTGCTCTTCTTTACTAATCTTTTGCTTCTTATGAATTTTCATCAAGTTAATAACTGGTTGTCTTTTGTTCGCAGATTCTGAAAATAAATATCGTGAAAAGATTGAAGAACTTGAAGCTGAAAAGGAGGAACTCGCAAAGAATCTTTCTTCTCGCAACGACAAGTATTCTAGATTGAAGAATCAAATCATAATCATTGTTGAGAATTTTAAGAATGACGCTATGCATTTTCGCAATCAAACCATCCAGATGGTTTGCGATGATCATAATATCCCACATTCTAATTATCCTTGTCTTCTAGAAGAAATCCCACAGAATACTCCCAGTTTGGTTATCTCTGATAGCGAAGCTGACGATGAAGAATCTGATAGTGATGGAAGTTCTGATGGTGATGAAGATTCTGACGTAGATGAAGAAGGAGACAAGTCTGATGAAGATAATCAAGGATTAATCAAGAAATAATCTCTACTTCTTTCTTTGATTCGTTGTAATACTTGTACATTTATTCCTTCTTTCTGTATGTTTGTGTTTCTTCCACTTTAACCTGCGTAAATGAAAACAATTCTTCTTTGCAATACAGTTAATCAATATAATCATTAATTTTTGAGTTTTTGAGTAAATCTCTCATACTTGCCTCGATTATTTGAATCCAAATGAGAGATTTCATAAAAAAAATTCTTACTGTATAATTTCGCAACCTTTTGCGAAGTGATTTTTTTTTCTTTTCAAAATCTCATTCTTATGTGGTCTTATTTTGCCTTCCTAATTAAAGGTCTTATTATGCCACCTCTTGTCATTGCGACAAAATCGCAGGACGTCCTTGCATTTTCATGCAAAAACCCATTGATCTTGCCTGAACTTTTTCTTTTATATTATGGCCTCTTCAGGAATGTTGCGACAATATGACAGGCCTAAATATTCTTGCGAAAATAAAGCCCCGTGACATTGTCGTCTTGCGACGAAACCGCAGGACGTCTTCGCACTTTCATGCGAAAACCCATTGATCTCGTCTTATCTTTTTCTTTTGTATTATTGCCTCTTCAGGATTGTTGCACAAATATGACAAGCCTTAATATCCTTACGAATAAAAATCCTTATGACATTTGCGTCTTATGACACTTATCAACTCCCTAATAGAGGGTGCCGCCCTTATCTCCCACCTGGTTGCCCCTTCAAGGAGGCATACTTCTACCATACAAGGTTAGCACCTCCCATCCAGTCTTAACAACAACCAGTTGTTTTCGCAGTCTCTTATCCCTTTTACCTATAGGGCTTATGGTTACGAGACTGCACCCTAAGTGGGATTTTCTTCAGGCCGAGTGCAGTATAATCCAAGACTTGTCAAGAATGGCAAGGACGCTTCAAACGCCCCCTACACTCTTGACTCAACCGTGTACCTCGGCGCCTTGATCAGATTCTGCACTCCTTGGGAGAGTCCTTATTACCTTAGTCGCCCAACCTAAGTCATATGCTTAAGTTGAGAATCCAAGGTGCCTCTCCCGGATGGGCTTCATTGACCCCAAATCTCCATGACTCAGGTTCCGGTGGCGGTGTAGCCTTTCCCTGAATCATGAAATAGGTACCCCCTTATATGACGTACTTTAGGTCTTACATTTGCCTCTTGCGAAATTGTATTCGCGAACTAGGGTGTACGCCATAAAGGTTCGCCTCTTTCTCTTTTGTCATTCTTCTCTGATTATTTTCTGTAAAATTCATTATCTCTGCGAGAGTCTCGCAAATCATTATACTGTATCTGAATTTCGCAATCTCAATTTTGTTGTTCAATCAAATGTATTTTTGAGAATTTTACTTATTGCGAGATTATCGCAACAACTTAATCATTCATACATTTCTTGTTTTTATTATCTTTGCCATCCTCTGCTTCTTTATTATTTTCTGCTACTTCTTCCTTGGTAGTGGTATGTTCATCCTTTTTATTCCGAGCTAGCATTAATTTCGCAACATCTCTTCTTCTTTCTTTTCGATTGTATCCACCATCAACCTCTCACTTCTTTGTACGTCTTTGATTTTGTGTCGCCAGTTTTCCTTCTTGTTTGCTCTTCCTTCGCAAGATTCTATCTCAGTTTCGTAACATCTCTTTCCTTCAACCCAATCTCCCTTTATGATTCCTACACCATTGGGGTGAGGGAATTTGATGCATTGGTGGAAAGTTGAAGCTACACCTAGAATCCCATGTAGCCAAGGTCGACCAATTAATGCATTGTAGGGTGATTCTACATCAACGACACATAATGAGATTTCAGAAGATATTCCCTTCAATGGAATTTGCATAGTAACCTCCCCTTTAGGCTTGTTAGCAGTACCATTAAAACCATATATCTTATATGTTGATGGTATAAGATCATCATCTCTTCCACCCATGGTTTTATAAGTATGATAAAATAAGATGTTCACAGAGCTTCCAGTATCGACTAGAATTCTATTGATTGCCCATGAATCTTCAGCTTCATCATCCTCATCTTCTTTCGGTTTTGGATTAATTTCTAATTTTATTACCAATGGATTGTCATGCACTCTTCTCCTTCGGGAATTTCTTCTGCGGTAAAAGAAATGATCTGTTTCTGCCATTCCTCTAGTCGCGAGATTTTCGCAATATTCATAATTCTCTTCCATTTATCTCTTGCGAACACTCTACTCAAAACATTATCATGAAAATCTTCAATTGTCTTATATGAATGTACGATAGAGTGACAAATAGATTTTTTGCTTTTGCACCAACTTCTATGAAGAATGTTTCTTTCTTTTTCATCGTATTCACTTTGTGATGTTCTGGCGGTGGTGGTAATGGTTGAGATTGCGGATGCCCTACCAGAAAGTCGTTTAGTTTTCCTTGATCTATCATTCTCAAAATAATTCTCTTTACATTTCTGCAATCGTTTGTGGTATGTCCATGAAAATGATGATAAGAACAAAATTCATGACTTCTGTGGTTTGGGGGGTTCCGTTCCCATGTTCCATGGTGTTGGTATATTCTCCATCAAATTATAGCTTCCCATATCTTCTCCACACTTGCATTTAGAGGTGGCATCTTGATTTCTTCCCATATTACTTGTGACCTCCTTGCCTCTATTAAAGTTTGGTCTTTGACCTCCATAAGTTTCTTGCGGTTGATCGAGTCTTTGAATCTTGTTATTTCCTCCACGATGTAGAAATTTCTTTCTCTTTCATACTCTTCTTGATCTCGGCTCCCCATAGCTACCAATTTCTGTGATTGTTACTTGTCCTTTTCTTGTTGTACTTGCGAAGTATTCGCCACTGTGTTTATTAGCTTGGGTAATAAGCTTGCATTCGCTGTTTGTGAGCTGGTGTTCGCAACTGGATATGATTCCATTTCATTTTGTTTTCCTCTAAAGCAATGTATTCTTCTTGAAGTTCTCGCAATTCAGTCATTGTAATCGTATTCTTGACTCTGAAAATTTGGACATACAACAGGTTTGTTGCAAACATAGCATTGATAAATGATAATATGAGATATCTCTCATCTACACGGCCAGCCATTTCGCTACACATAGTTCTCCATCTTTTAGTCAAGTGTTTCAAACTTTCGCCAATCCTTTGTTTTAATCCAAACACATCTTCTATACCAGGTCGTGAGGAATTATTACTTATATATGCTCCCAAGAATGTGGTCTGCAAATGATTGAAGGAGGTTATTGTATTCTTTGGTAAACCTTCAAACCATTTTAATCTTCTCCGTTAAGCTGGATGCGAAATATTTGCACAATACCGCATCATGATTTTCCCATTGTAACATGCACCTCACATAAGCTTTAATGTGTTGAATTGCACAAGTTGTTCCATCGAAAATGCTGGTTAATGCGGGCAAATTGCATTTCGGTGGTATTCCTCCTAATTGTACTTCCCTTGTAAATGGAGTTTTCGCAGCTTCTTCTATTGCTTCATCCAATTGTCTTCTACCTACTTCTCCTCTGTTATTTAGCATTCCTCATTTCTTCTAATTCTTTCAAGATTTGTTTATTTACACCTGAATCTTGACCATTGGTCTCTTTAATTTTGCTTCTCTTCTTCTGCGTTCACGTCTATCTTCTCTTGCGAAATTTCGTATCTCTTCTTCATTATCCTCATCTCGTCTTCTTCTGCGATTCTCTTCCTCATCCCTATCTTGAATTCGCAAATGATGATTCGTTCATTTTCCCCTCCATAATTTTGTTCATTTCTTATCAATTCAATTCGCTGTCTTTCAGCCATTCTCTTTACTCTATCATACTCCTCATTGAGATTATCGTTATTCCGGTTTTGTATACGCCTTCTTTCTCGATTGTCATGATTGTTCTGGCGAATTGTCTCCTGAAGCTTGTCTTCCATTTCCGCTCTCAATCTTTCACGTTCGCAGATTAAACGTGCTTGTTCAGCATTATGTCTTTCAATTTCTTCTTCAATTGTCTGTTGATTTCTTTGAGTTTCTCTCACATGTAAAATTCTTCTTCCTTCCTCTTGATTTCCT
The DNA here is from genome assembly GCF_003573695.1 of Papaver somniferum. Classification (NCBI taxonomy): domain Eukaryota; kingdom Viridiplantae; phylum Streptophyta; class Magnoliopsida; order Ranunculales; family Papaveraceae; genus Papaver; species Papaver somniferum. The sequence goes on from NC_039362.1 coordinate 63,809,024, forward strand.
TCGCCATCTTGGTTATTTTGTCTCTGATTTTCCCGTTCTCTTGATTTCCTCCAATTTTCCCATCATCAAAAGTTTCATTTTGTGGAATGTAACGATCATCAGTTCTTTCTCTATTTTCGCGATATTCTTCATTAGGATTTGATATTTCTTCTTGAATATTGTTTCCAACATTGATCGTGGGTGAATTTTGCCTCATTTCTCTTCAGTCGATCTGGAATATGATTTTGTAATACTCGATCTTCTATTCTGCAATCTGATATTCTCCATCCTTAATTCGTGATTTTGCCTTGTTAAATTCGCACGTTCTTCTGCCTCGGCTCTTCTTTCTTCATGTATTCTTCGTCTCAATGTTTCTAACTCTCCAATTTCCCATTTCCATGAATTATTCCTTCATCTGCTTCTTGATTCTCTCTTCCTGTCTATAATTTCTATTTTGTTGCTCTTCTTCTATTTCTTCTGCTGAATTTGATCGCCAAGTGTGTACGCTCACTCTGTCATAATCTGTATTCCTCTCTTGAACTAATGTTTGTTGAATTGGCGATTGAATTAGATTTTCTCTATTATTTCTCATTCTAGTAGATTCTCCCATTTCACTTCTTTATCTTCCAGAAATTCTCTTGCTTCTTCTAATAGTAGTCGGTTGTTCGGATGTATTTCTTCTTCTAGCCATTTCTTCAATGCTAACAGTATTGCAAGAAATTATGAAAAATTCTTAATCAATCACTTTAAATTTTCAAAAATCTCAATATCAATCTTTAGCTTTTTCTAGAATAATCTTCAACTCGTCCCTGTTTCTAGCGCCATTATGTAGTTGCAGGAAATCCTACACTACACCCCTCATATGATTTCATTGTTGATCAACTCATTTTTAGATTTATATTCTTAATTTTATTGATTAATTTTTGAATGTTCTTACAAGAAAGATAAAGAAGTCAATAATAATCTCTGCTCTGAACTTTCTCTCTCCTATTTACTTTTTTCTTACTCAAAAAAGATCTCTCCTCCCTTTACAACTCGAATGACTATTTATAAGGAAATACATAGTGGATGACAGCTAATCTTTCCTTTATTTTCGGATATGGTTTGCGACATTCTCGCAACCTTACAAATGTTAATTTTGCAAGCTCTCTAATTTTCGCAGGACTACCACATCTTTCTCATGATCCTTGCTGATGTCGTTTCTTAAATTGTTCTGCGACGCTATTGTGTTGTACCATTGATAATTTCGCTGAGATATAATTGTTGTGAGATTCTGATCCTACAGGTTTCACCACTGCGGACCCCTCAGTCCCTCGTTCAGCTCGTTCTTTGCCTGATAAGTATGATGGGTATCATCCTTGGATTTTTAATCCTGCTTCTTCTCACGAGGTACCTTTGCTGTTAATATCTTCGTCTTCTTTGATATCTTTGTTCTGATGGTCTTCTTTTGTAGTCTTCCCCTGCTTCTTCTGCTGGGACTGCTCCAGGCTCTGCTGGTAATTCTGTGGCCATAAGGACTAGGAAGAGAAAGGCTTTGGTTGAAACGCCTGCGGAGGTAAGGATCACTATCATACCTTTGTGCTTGTAAGTTCCTTAGTACCTTGCCCCCGATTCTTAGCTGACGCATGTGTTTCTTTACAGTCTTCCCAGAGGAAGGGTAAGTTGAAGACCGTGATTGATCTTGATGCTTTGGATGATGATCCCAAGGCTGCTGGTGAGGGACCCGGTGATGAATACATGGAGGATATCGAGGATACTGGCCTTAGTCCTCATTTGGATAATATTGAGGAGGATTTTGCCAAAGATAACCCTAGCCCCATCCGAGCTGCTTCAGTTGAGGCTGAGAACCTTCTTGTTGGTACTGGTGCTCAGCTAGTAGAGCATGTTAGCGTTCAAGCCCCTACACCTACGTTATCCTTGAAGATGCCTTCGTTTTCTGCTCCTAGCAAAGCTTTGACCGCTATTCCTACTGCTGCTGGAGCTGCTGTTGTGGCTTCTAAGAGTCTCCCTTCATCTCCTGCTACCTCCCTTCAATCAAGTTGTTCGTTTTCTAAGGTTGTTACCCCCACGGTGAGGGCTGGTAACTCAGATTCTCAGCAGAAGAAGAAGGTTGTGATTTCACTAGCCAGCTTCTCCTTCAATGTTGTTCCTGCTTCACTAAGGAGTGCTCAGTCTGTTTCTACTGCCCCCGCTAGCAAAGCTGTTGGAACCCCACTTTCGTCACCAGATTGGACCAGAATGGGTAATCTTCCTTCTGCCGGTGACATGGATTTGGGCGGCTCTCAAGCTCCTCTTTCTGTTCCTAGCTCTTCCACCATACCATATCTTCATCGTGGTGAGGGTTCAGCAGTCGTGCCCCTTGTTCGTGTTCAAACAAACGAGGGAGTTGCCGCTGAATCTAGCCAAGGTAGGTTGCCGGAGAGCTTGAGATTGGGTAGTTCCGATGACGCTATTCTTGAGGCCATCCTGCGGGATTCCAAGGGTCCCTTTTCTGTTGGATTTGATCATCATCATCTTGGTAGTTCTTTCGAGATAGCTTCACAGCTGGACGTGTTATCTGCCCAGTATCGTGTTTCCAAAGATTTGTTCTTTGACCCTGATTGTCTCCGCTCCAGTCAGAGCTTTTGTGAGATCCGTAGGGGTAGCATCCAAGATATGGAGGCTTTCATGGATACCTACGCTAACTTCCTCCCCCGTATTTCAGTGTTCTCAGTAAGTGATTCTTACCTTATCGTTTTTATTCTTAATTTGATCCTTTGTCCGTCCTTATACTCCTTTGTTTGCAGCTTTGCAAGCAGATCGATGTTGGTTATACCTTATTCAAGGTTTATAGGGATAAATGCACTCATTTGAGTGCCCTGCTGGAACGTGCTCGTCAAGAGTATGCTCTTGTCGTTGCTCAGCAGCCTTCGTCGAGTGATGCTACTTCTGCTGCTAAGATATCTTCGTTGGAGGATGATCTGAGGAAAACCCAGAGATCTCTGGAATCTTGTTTATTGGCTCTTGAAAGAGCTAATAATGCTGCTAAGGTTGCCGAGGATGGTCGCAAATTTGTTGATGCTGTCTTAGCTACCGAGTATTCTAAAGCCATAGGTTTGTTTCTTCTTCTCCTTAGCTTTTTTCTTTACTTTCTGGTTGCATAGTCCTAAGACAACCTTCGTCTGCCAGCCGTCAGCTCTAGTGAACTTAGAGGTCTTCGAGATCAAGTGGCCAAGTTAACCTCCGATGTTTGGTATTATCAAAAGAAGTCTTATAGGATAATGAACGTAACTTTTCATTATGAGGCCCAACTTTCCCTTGAGTCCGCTCATAATGCATACTTAGTGAAGCAGATGAGGAGTGTGACGAAGCCCTTTGATGGAAGGAGAGTCTCATTTTAAAGCAAAAGGAGGATATTTCCTTAGTCGAGAAGCGTCTCTCTGCCCAAGAAATATCATTTTGATTTTGAAGCTGCTTGTGCTTCTTTAGCTAAGGTTACTGCAGAGCGTAATGTTTTAACTTTTGAGGCATGTTCTCTTAAGAACAAACTTATTGATGCCAGCTTCGTGCCTTCTTCCATGTCTCATGCATCCTTAGTAAAAAGGTTTGAAGAGTTAGAGAATGTGTACCAAGTTTTATCCTCTGAGAATGCTTCGCTCCGGACAGATGTTGATGATCTTCGGACGGAGAGGGTTACCCTTGTGGAAGACCTTGATGTGGCTGAGGTAGACCTTGTTGAGGCTCAACATAGTTTAGAAGAGTCCCTTAGTCATGCCGAAGGTAGCAGGACAATTATTTTTCCGTAGCATCCTTTGTATCTTTAGCTCCTTGTTCTTGTTGCTGATACCCTTTCTGTCTGCAGGCCTCCAAGAGTAGTTGGTGGGTGCTAACGCCAAGATTAACCGCCTTGAGGGCCAGATATCTCAGCTGGAGATATCTCGCCAGTTTGATGATGCTGCTAAGTTTAAAGCTGAGGCGCTTCAGCAAGCTAATGATCATCCTAGCGCTTAGATTAGGGAGCTTCGTCAGAAATTGGCTTTGGACCTAGCGGCACAAGCTTCCCAAATGGAGGCGCAGTTCAAGCGTTCTGCCATTGACTATATTAACAATACTTTTGCGGAGGCTTAGCTCCAAGCTGAGGGTGTTGTCTTCCCTCGCCTTCCTTACCCTTGATTGTGCTACGCTGACCTTGTTTTCAACTGAACTCCTTTGATGTATTGTGCCCCCAGCTGAGGGGCCTTTGTTGTCTCCTTTCTTTGAAACAATGCTTCGTTATTTTTTGAACCTTCGCAATCTGCAACTTTGAGATGTGTTAGTTTTATTTTGGTAGTACTTATTTTAGTACCTAACATGCACTCTTTCTTAGCAAAAAGTTTCTTTCATTGATTAATTTGGTTTGTAATACCTTTGATCAGGGATAGAACATGGCGGGCTATTTCCCCTTCCCTTCCCTTCTTCTCCTGAGTGATAACCATTCTCTTACGGGTAATACTTCTTTAGGTACATTGCATTCCAAGGATTTCTTAAGTAGTATGAACCCTTTCTCGCAATATCGTGTATAATGTAGGGTCCGTCCCATGTCGGAGCTAGCTTCCCCACTCTTTCTTCCTTTGATATGGTGGTATTTGACGTAGTACGTATTCTTCTACCACAAAGTTTCTAGGAATTACCCGTTTGTTGTATTCATGAGCCATCCTTCGTTGGTAGTTTACCATCCTTTGCAGACCTACTTCCCGCCTTTCTTCAAGGTCATCAAGCTTTTCCAGCATAAGATCTGTTTTCAGATTCTTTTCCCATGCCTTTGTCTTCGTTATTGGCAGTATTATCTCCGTTGGGATGACTGCTTCGGCTCCGTAGGTTAGTAAGAACGGAGTTTCTCCCGTGTCTTCCCTTCTAGTAGTACGGTAGGCCCAAAGGACATTGTGCAGCTGCTCGAACCATCTTTTCTTGTATGCCCCCGGCTTCTTTTTTAAGTTCATTGCTATCGTCTTATTAGTGGCCTCTGCTTGTCCATTGCTCTTAGGCTATATCGGAGTAGACTTGTTTTTCTGAATATTGAAGGTGTTGAAGAGCATGTCTATGTTCTTTCCTTCCAACTGTTTTCCATTGTCAGAGACTATGGCGGCTGGTATCCTGAACCTGCAGATGATTTGCTCGAACAAGAATTTAAAGACATATGTGTCCCTAATCCTTGCCAAAGTCCTTGCTTCCACCCATTTGGTGAAATAATCCGTAGCTACGATAAGGTATCTTCTTCTTGATGTCCCCTCTATCAAGGGTCCAACAATGTCAACTCCCCATTTGGAGAATTTCGACGGGCTGATGACCGAGTTAAGCTCCGTCGCTGGCGCTTTAATCTTCCTAGCATAGCGTTGGCATCTTTCACAACTCCTTTCTACATTCTTCGCATCTTCGTCCATGCTTAGCCAATAGTATCCTTGCATTTTGGCTTTGATTGCCAAAGACCTTCTTCCGCTATGATTGTCAGCTTCTCCGCTGTGTAAATCATGCAGTATCCTTTTACCTTCGGTTTGTGAGAGACATCACATCAAAGTTCCAAGAAATGACCTTCTATACAGTATCCCGTCTCTTAGGCTGTACATTGCTTCCTTTGATTCGAGTTCTCGAGCTTCTTTGACGTCTGCGGGTAAGGTACCTTTATCAAGGTACTGGTGAATTGGGATTCTCCAATCGTCCTCAGCTTCGTCTTCGTTGCTTTCATCTGACGTGGGTTGATCTTTATCAGACTCACCAGCTTCGTTATCTGGCTCTCCCATCGCTTCATCTTCTTTTTCTTTTTATGCTTCCCTCATGGCTCTTGTTTGGACAGCTAAGGTTTCTTCAGTGTCGGAGGTTAGTCCTTCTATCGAAGTTTCATAAATTCTCCCAATTTGGACTGAGTTAGTGTTTTTGTCTCTCAGCATTGATGATATAAATGCCAAGGCATATGCATGTCTGTTATCTTTTCGGAAGACATGTCTGAATGTGACCTTGTTGATCTTTGACGCATGCTCCTATATTAGCTTTAGATACGAAGATAGTATTGGATCTAGAGTTTTGTATTTGAGCTCTATTTGTCTAATGACCAATTGCTAATCACTAGTCAAACGGACATCTGATAAGCCCAGCTCCTGTGCTAAGCGTAGGCCGTGTATGACTGCCTCATACTCCGTGATGATGTTAATGTATTGTTCGAATTCTAACCTGAATGCATAGATGAGTCGGTCTCCAGTAGGGTTGTTATCACGATCCCTATACCTGCACCTTCTCCGTTAGAGGAGTCATCTACGAATATCTCCCACCTTCGTGAGTTCCGTGGTTCCAAGAGATCCTCTGGTTCCGGCTTGTCTTCCTCCATTCCTGGGATGTCGTTTATCTCAGCTTCGTCATTCAGAGGTAGGTCTGCTAAGAAGTCTGCTAAGATTTGTGATTTCTCCGCTTTCCTGGTTTCGAAGATTATGTGAAATTGTTTGATCATGGCATTCCATTTTTCCACTCTTCCAATCTTCTATGTATTGTCGAGGATTTGACTTATTTGAGCCTTCGTGAAAACTCAGATGGTGTGTGTATCGAAATATATTCTTAGCTTTTGTGTTTCCACTACTAAGGCATATATGAGTTGTTCCACCTTAGTGTAGTTACGCTCCGCTGTACTGAGTGTCTTGCTGATGTAGTATACAGGCTTTTCTCCTTTCCCTTGGTCTCGTACCAACACTGCGCTCACAGCGTAGCTTGTTGCTGCTAGGTATAGTGTGAATATTTCGTCTGGCTCCGGTTTCTGCAAGATGGGTATTGATACTAAGTACTCTTTGATCTTGCGAAAAGCTTGTTCGCACTCTTCGGTCCATGTGAACCTGCTTCCTTTCCTTAGTGTGTCAAAAAATGCTTTGCATTTATATGATGATCTTGATATGAATCTTCCCATGGAAGCTAAAATTCCATTTAGCTTTTGCTCTCCTTTTAGGGTTTGCGGAGATGGAATCTTCATTATTGCTCTGACCCTTTCAGGGTCTACTTCGATTCTTCGCTTGGTGACCAAGTAACCCAAGAATTTTCCTGAGGTAACTCCGAACGTACATTTGTCCGGGTTCACCTTCATGTGGTAGCTCTTCATGGCTTCAAATATCTCCGTTAGGTCCGAGAGATGGTTTTTTGCTTCTTTGCTCTTGACGAGCATGTCGTCTACGTAGACCTCCAATATTTTGCCTATCCATGGCTTGAAGATTTTGTTTACTAATCGTTGGTATGTTTCCCCCGCGGTTTTTAGTCCAAAAGGCATCCTTGTATAGCAATACAGGCCTCGTGGGGTAAAGAACGCAGTATGCTCCTGATCTTCTTCCGCAAGGGCTATTTGGTTATAGCCTGAGTATCCATCCATGAAGGATAGCCTTTGGTGGCCTTCGGTTGCATTGACCAGCTGGTCAATATTTGGCAGTGGGTAGCTGTCCTTGGGGAACGCCTTGTTGAGATTGCTAAAGTCGATGCAAATGCGTACACCTCTGTTCTTCTTAGGAACAATGACCATGTTTGATATCCAAGTGGGATATTTGACTTCTCGTATGAATCCAGCTGCAAGTAACTTTTGCAACTCTTTTTTCACCCCTTCGTAGTAGATGTCTGCCACTTTACGTATGCGTTGTTTGAACGGTGGTATCTCCGGTCTGAGCCGAAGGTGGTGTGAGACCAAATTCGGATCGATTCCCGGCATGTATTTCATTGACCATGCGAAGACATCTGCGTATTCTTTTAGTATCCTTTGTAGTTGCATCTCCTCTTCTTCATCAAGCAAAGTTCCGATGTTGAGCATCTTTGGTTATGCCTCCATCACGATGTTGATTTTATTTGTTGGTTCTACCGGTGAGCAGATTTGAGGAGTGCTTTTCTGTAATTATCATTTGGCGGAGACATCTGCGCCTGGAGTGGCGGAAGTGCTTGTCTCCGGGTCTGAGACGGCTTTGGGTATTGAGGAGGCTGCGTCATGTACTTCCTTTGTATTTGCCTTACGTCTCTTTCTTTCATGTTGTTGAGCAGCAGTTCTTTCTTCGTTGAGTCTGATTTCCGCTAGATTGCATAGCCTTGCGTCTTGCTGGTCGCCTTTGATTTCCATTTCACCCATAGGTGTAGGAAAGCGTAGGTACTGGTGATACGTCGAAGTTTCTCCTCGCATTCGATGGACCCATAGTCTGCCCATGATTACGTTGTAGGGAGAAGGTGCGTCCACCACACAGAAGCGTGTACTGGTTACTAAGGGTCCTGCATGTACCTGCAAGACGATTTCTCCCTTCGGTCTTGAGACTGCTCCATTAAAACTATATATTGTGCAAGTGGAAGAATCCATTTGTTCTGATGTCAAACCCATGCGTAGGTAGGGTTCTTAAAATAGCACATTTAACGAACTTCCCCCATCCACAAGGACCTTCGTAACGTTCCATCCATGTATTGGAAGAGTGATCACTAGTGGATCGTTGTGCATTTCAACCTCCTGGTTGACGTCCTTTATTGAAAAGGTTAATGGCGTGGTTATCCAGTTCTCCCAAGTGCTAGTGGGTGGTCCACTTATCTTGAACACTTCATGGGATTCAATCTTCTTTCTGTTTCGAGCAAACTCGAGGATATCTTCGAGCATTTGTTATTGACCTCCGCTGTAGAAGGTGATCATGTTGATCCATCCTGAGGTAGTTCTACCCTTTTCTTTGGGATCTACTCAGTCTCCGCTGGCTGCAGTTGTACGTACTCCATGGGTTTGCCTTCGTCGATGAATCTTTGGATCACGTTGCGCAGGTGGTAGCATGTATCAGTAGTATATCTGTAATATTGGTGGTACGCACAGTACTCCTTAGACTCCTTTGTCTTTTCTGGATGCTTTCCCCTAGTATTAGGGTAAGGAAAGCCCGGCTTTGCTCCCTCCTTGCTTAGGATGTGAGAGAAAGTTTTGTTTAACTTTGTGTAGACCTTGTCCATAAATTCTTCTCTTCCTTTGCCTCGTTTTCCATCTTCGTGCTTGGATATCTTGTCTCGAGAATTGGTTATGCCCCCGGCTTCGTTTTGTCGCTTAGATACCTCCAGATTGGTTCAAGAGAGTTAGTTCGTTGCGGATCCGTTGTTGCCTTTGCTTGTGCCCTGGGTTGTCTTTCTGGATTTCTTCGAGTCTAATGTAACGGTCCTGGAAAACCCTGAGCTCTCCTTCGGAATCGAGGGCTCTGTTGTGAAGCTCCACGAAGATGGTTGAGGTTATATCAAGTCCGTACCTATAGCAATTTATGCTAATTTCTGGATTGACTTTTCCAATTGTTTGACATGTCTTTTGCCACCTGTCTGTGTGTTGCATCAGCGTCTCCCGGGGACCGATAGCTAAAGAAAATAGCCTATCTAACCCCGCATTTGTTGATTTGTTGTACATGTATGTCTCCAAAAACACCGTAGATAATTGCTCGAAGGAGTCAATTGAGTTTGCCGGTAAGTTGTCATACCAGGCCAGTGCTGATCCCGTCAAGATTGCTGGGAAGTACCTACAAAGTACCACCTCGTTTCTTTCCCAATGGGCAAGGACACGAGTGTAGTACCGTAGGTGGGCTGCGGGATCTGAGGTACCGTTGTATGTTTGGAACGTAGGTACCGGGAATTTCGTAGGGATGGTTTCCCTGAAAATGCAAAAGTATAGTGGTGACGTGGTTGCCTCCTGCAGTACTTATTCTAGTCATGCGCCTGCGTGGCCAGTTTTAGGCCTTGGATCTCCTTCCGCATTTTCTCCATTTGCTCCATGACCATGTTCACATTGTGAGCATCTTTGGAAAATGCTTCGTCGTAGTAGGTTTGAGAGGGCTTGTATGTTGAATCTGTTTCATCTGGATCATGGTGCGCTCTCCTTTCTTCCTTAAGATGATTCGCCTTTGGTGGGTTGAGATCCACCCTTCGTCTTCCTGAGATATCCCCATTTTCACGCCTCGGTTGTGGAGGGTCAGTTTGGGAACCTTCGACTTGTATGTCTAACATACCTTTGAGGTTCTGGTTCTCTTGGGCCATCTCGTGCATTGCATCTTCGTTTTTCTTGTTACGGAGTAACAAAGATGCTATTTGTGCCGCCATTTGGTCTTCGTTGTGGGCTCCACCCCCATGAGGAGTGTTATCTGCTGGATCTTCAGAGTTTTCCACTCCTTTCTCTATAATTGGCGCGTCTGGATCTATCTGAATTGGAGTTAGGTTTCCCAACCCTCGTCCCGTAGGAGCTAAGGTTCTGGGAAACCCTGTGTTGGCCGCAGGTGGCTTCGTAGCTGTAGCATGCTCCGGTAATGGCATGTCGTATATTGGTTGAGCTCCTGATGTTTGCCCCATCCCTTCAGCAGGAATAGGCGATTTGTTAGCAACTGTTCTTCTTGCTATTTCGCTTTGTCCGTCCTCCGCTTCATTTCTTTGGTTTGCTTGAGACGGCTTTTGGGATCTCCCTCTTGTGATAGCTGGTCGTGAGCTTGTTGGTACATCAGTTGGTTTCTATATGCTTTCGGCTTTTGTTATCCTACGGTTACAGAAAAATCGAAGAAGTCTGCTACTTGGGTACCTTCGTTAAAAGTAGCTATTAATGCTCTGACACAGAAGATTGTTAAGCAGCTTTTTCAGAAAAATGACTGAAATAATGTTTTTGACAGACGGGTATTAAATGCTTATGACATCCTTGGAAAATACAACCTTAAAATGTCAAAAACCAATGAAAAAGGGGGGTGTCAGATCTTGCGAAAAACAAGGATACTAAATGTGTTGGAAGATCTTTTATCCTTAAAATTTTACTGAGATTCCTCTGTCAGTCAAAGGTTCTCAGATCTAAGATGCGCTTTGTTTAAGAAAGGTTGTTTTAGTATAAAACAAACATTTTGGCGTTTTGTGAGTATGTTTTTTGAAAGATTTGTTGTGGATCTGTAATGAGGCACGTTTTTAGAGGCTATGAACTCAAAAACATACACAAATAATGGATGAACGAATCACTAGAGAGCGAGATTCATCGGTGAAACACAGATCCCTTCGTTTCAGAAGATGTATAAGTAAAATATAAAACTGTGCCTAAACTCAGATTCGTGAGCAAAACACGGTGGGTGCAAAACAGTGACTACTCGTTTTCCCGTAGTCTACGTAATGTATACAGCTCTGAGGATCTGATACTAAGTAGTATTGATACCTCCGTTGAACCGATATTTCCAAGTAATAAATGATATCTAAGATCACAATAACAACGAAGAACACAAGTATAATGTAAAAGCTTCTAAGTTATCATGAGACACAAGAGATTTACGTGGTTCGACATTTGTCTACATCCACGGGGTAATGAGTGCTTGTTTTTGTATTAAGTTGTGGTGGTTACAAGATCTTAAATGCTTCCCAAAGTAATAGACATAACTCAAGTGGAAGTAAATACTTAAGTTCTAAACATTAAAGAGGTATAAGCTTAAGACTAGATCTTCTCTCCTAGATATTGAATTCCCTTAGTTTGTTGGTGAAGCTTGATATTTATAGACCCTCTTGCTCCAGGTATATCTTTGCTGCCTCTGGGTCCATCATCTGTTGATATACCTTTCGTACCAATGGTACCTTCGTCCACCGCGTACTTTCTCCAGTTATATTTCGCCACCTCAGCTGGCCCACGTTCCTTCGGGAACTACCCAACCTTAGTACAGGTTGTAACTTCATTCACCGCCAGCTTCCGCCAATCGGGTTCTGCCACACTTTCTCTCTCCACGTGCCTAGATTCATGCGTGTAGATAAGAGATTTCAGCATTTAATGTTGATTGGACGCGTCATCTACCTCTGTCCCCTCGCCAGCTGACTCTATATAGACTAGGCTTTTTCCTTCCTTATCTTGACCGTTCACGCCTTCTTTCTTGGGATGAGATAAGGTAGATCTGCGGAGGTATCCCATGTTACTCAGCCTTCTCTGTTTAACGAAGTCTACACAGTTAGGTATATATGCGGCCACTAAGATCGTGACACGTGCTCCACAGAATATTAGTATTCACAACAGATATATTAGCTAGTTAGTTATAAGATGATTTAACATATACTAAGCAATTCTTTGTACCCATCAATTTAATTAAGTATGTTCTAGTTGATTCAGGTTCGATCACCTTAAGAGAATAAATTGAAACATCATTAAACAAAAAGTGCATTAAAGGAAAATTACACGGACCTTCATCAATGAGGATATCAAATATTCTTTCGTTAGTGTTAATAAAATCACCAGATTTAGGACTGTGGAAAGTGTCATTTTTCAATCAAGAGTCAGTCTGATGGATATTACTACCATCTCCTATGTCCCAGCAGTGACTTTGCTTAATCACTTCAATTCATTTACAAATACTGGTCCATATCCAAGACTGGAAATTCTTATAATGAAAAGGGTCAAGTTTTGGGAAGTATTTGCATTTAAGTATTTTGCACCATAATTGATCAGGGCTAGTAATAAGTCTTCACGCTAATTAAATGAGTAAGTAAAGCTAGATTAAACTTATGTGGATTTCTAAAGCCTAAACCTCCATTAGCCTTATTCTTACAGTTCCAAGCCTTAAGATAATTACCTTTTGAGAATTCTCCATGTTTCCACTAGAGATCTCTCAGCAAAGCATGGAGCCAATCTAATGTTTTATTAGGTAAAAAGAAAAAACATCATTTGATACATCTCCATTACACTAGTGATAAATGTAACTAAAACAACTCTGTCGATTGGCGAAAGAAGTTTGGTTTTCCAACCTTTAATCCTTTGATATACACCTTATCTAACATATGATGATAATGGAGTACCTAGATAAGTGTCTATTTTTGTAATTATTCCTATCTTAAATATTCGGGAAAATATCTTACAGTTTTCGTTCTGAACACCTTTACTAAAATAAACACTAGACTTCTGGTAACTAACAGTCTATCCATATGAATCACTAAAAATCTTGAGAATATGTAACAAATGCATAGCTTGATGTATACTAGTTGTTGCAATTAAGAAAACATCATCTGTAAAAAATTAACTGAGAAAACGACGGCTTAGCAGTAGTAGCTTTGACACCAATAAGTGATTTTTTATGTTCAGCATGCAAAAGAAGTTTAGAAAATGTTTTCATGCATATTATAAAAATAGTAGGTGATAACGGATTCCTTATCAAATTCCTCTAGAAGGAGAGAAAGTTTCACCGGGGATTCTTTAACAAGAACAGAATAAGTATTAGTACGGATACATGTTAGAGCAATGCTTTGTTGAACCCACAAGTTTTTGTTATCTCAAGCTTGTTTTCAATGTTAGATGATCAAAACTATATATTGATTTCTAGTCTACTAAATTAAGTCTCTGACTAGGTTAGAATTCGGTAGATCAGCATCATATATCACCCTCGAAGACTGAAAATCGACAAAGACATTTGAAGAACTTTTGTATCAGGTATATGAAGACTGAACTATTCTATTTTACTCACTATATTACCATTATATATATTGAAACTATGTCGTAGGACTTCTAGTAGGCTTACAAATAAGAAATTTCCGGTCAAGCTTGTCTTGTTAAAAATATCAAAATATGATTCTAGCATAGATGTTCAAAGGTCCTTATTAGTTTGAAAAAATTTATAGTTTGAGAATTATTTTGTGTATCAATTGAAAATATCCCATATAAGGGATTTTTGTTCAAGGTATTTGCAAACTGTAGATATCTGATTTCAGAAACACAGAAAGGCTGAACAGTTCATGAAACCGGTTCGCAAAACATGTTGAACTGAATTTGATAGTATTGACATAAAAAGCTTAACGTTGGCGAACCCGGTTGGAAAACCGTGTCCATTTGAGTTCATCAGCCAAGAATGGTTGGCGAATCCAGTTCGTAAAATGTGTCCATCTGAGCTCTCGAGCCGAGTAATGGTTGGCGGACCCGGTTCATGAACTGTAGCTTTCTGACTCGCGAACTAGCCTTACCATTCACGAACCGTCTCACTAACTGTCCTAGTAAATTTAACAGGTTCTCAAAGACTTATTTTTTAAATATTTTTATCATTGATATGACTCAATTAAAACACTTCTAAGACTTCATTGATCACTTAAATACTTATGTGTGCGCATCATGATTAAACTCTTAAGTGTTTTAATGAACATCATATTGCTTATTGTGCACATGGCATATTTGCGAAATCGAATAAGCCATTATACACAGTTCCAGAACCGGACCACTGTGTATATTCTTTTATTGTATTTTCAAGATCTAAAGAGTGTGTGCTTGATTCCCAAGTTATCTTAGCCTGAATTCTAAGCAACCCTCAGTCTTGAATTCTATATACAGAAATGCTCTTTCAGCTGAAAAATTCAATCCCTGACACTTTGTGTCCTAGTTGAGCTAGAGTTATCCTCTATGAACCTAGGTTTCCTCTGATAAATATAATAAAGTTTTACGACTAAAAGTCCTCGCTTTGGGGATTTTTGAATCCAAGTCCGACTATATTTTACCTTGATAGTTTCTGTATCCTGATCTTGCTTTTCAGTTATCGAGGTTTTCATAATCTCTTTCAGGCAAGCTAGAAATTGAAAAGTTCTTTTCGTCTCAGACTTTGTAATTCCTCAAGATATATATATATATATATATGTTAATTTATATTAAATGATCTTTTGTAGATTCTTATTCAGAGGGAGTTAAGAATCTAGGTTGCTCTTCAAGAGTCGTAAGTTCCGGATTTGTGAGGTTTGATAGCTTGTATATTGCAAATAGATTTCCACACCTTGATCTTTCAATATAAAAGGAAATCAAATAGGCTTATCTATTAGAGGAAGATTGGTATCAAAATTCTTCACTGTGGAGGCAACAATTCTTAGGTTGTAAATGATGTCAGCTAAGGGAATCAAGTGCGTAGAACCTTTCGAAGTTCAAGATACGTAAGGATCTCGGTTGTAAATGAATTGCTTCGATGGCAGATTCGGTCTCATATACATTCCAGTTCGAAGTATGATAGTAGGCTAGTGTTTGTAGTTGGTTAATACAGGTCGGTGTTTAAATGTGGACGAGGTCGTAGTGTTTTTATGAAATTGTGGTTTCCCCGTTAAAAAAATCTGGTGCCTTGTGTTTTTCCCTTTTCGTATTATATTGTTTATCTTTATAATTGGATTTACACAAGTCTAAGTAGATACGTCAATCTAATCGTGATCGATTACGAGACTCGTTCTTGTAGAATTTGTATCTTGAAAGATAGATAAAAAGTTTAATTACTTGGCAGAATTCCGATTGGATTATTTGGGTACGACTAGATTGATCTTGGATATTCATTTTCGAGATTTTACAAGTACTCTTCTTAATAATCAGGTTCACGGACTCAGTGCATTATACATACCGATTGAGAAGAGGTAGAGATATAAACTCTATATGTATAATGTCAAGGATCATTATGATGGTTTACTTGAAATTACATTATGTTTTGTCCGTACAGGTTACCAAACAAAAAATTTGGTGGTGTGCTTGGTACCCACGTGTTTCCAATTGGTATCATAGCAGAAAAACACCTTTAGGCCTATAAGTTTGTGTTTGAATCGATCTGTATTATGGACAAGAGTGAAATCTATGATGATGTACCAACAAACCCAGGACAGGAGTGAAATCTCTGATGATGTACCACCAAACCCAGAGGATTCATGACTTCTCTTCAATGCCTGACTTTTTAAAATCTGATAAGACCTCCTCCTGGTTAAAAATCCCTTGAAGACTACACCAGTCTTGAGAAACAAATAGAAAATATTACTCTTGATATAGACTCATATCTTCAGAAATAACAAGATTCTCTTGTCAGGTTGAACAAAATCATGATGAATAACATGTTTGTTGAGGTGGATATTGATACGTTAATGTGCGACTATTATACTCCCTCTTCTTGTGATGTAAAAGAATTTAATAGTTCCACTCTCATTCCAAAGGTAGAGACTGATCTTTATGCCTCTGAGCATGTTCAGAATCATGATATGTTACATCATAATAACTACATCTTGCCTAGTCACAAAAATAGTGTGAAAGAGAATTATCAAGATAAAGTTAAAATTTCCATGATAAAAATTTCAAGAAAGCTATTCATGAAAGCCTTCTCTTCTGACATAAGGTCACTCAAACTAGATCAAGAGATTATCGATAGTTCAGATATGATTTTAGATCTAACATTGACTTGTGATCATCCATTGTTAACCGACTATGTTCTTTGCGTGATTCATCATAAGTTAGAATCAAGTTTGTTATTTTACGGGTATAACAGACTATTGAAGATTTGAAGACAAGAATATTTTCTTATTGGTTTTGTATCTTTGTGATTTTCTTCGTGCACAAACTTGATCGGCTGAGATCCGTCTAGATATGGTTTATATTTGATAGACTTTTTATTGGTAGTCGTATTTATTAGTCTCAACTATACGAAGTTGGTATTAGTCTTTGTATAACATCTTAATTATGAGAATATTCAAATCCAGACTAAGTCCCATGGATTTTCTGCATTTTCAGTTTCCTCGTTAACAAAATCGTGTTGTATCTTTACTTTTACTTTTTGCAATTATAATTATTGTTTTAGTTATAATTAAAAGTAAATATACAGTACGTTAATCCAAAACACTTGGGTTGATCCCTAGAGTTTAGGTTCGGTTTCGAACTAGTAACTATATACCAGGTGTATACCTTGTGGTTGTTATCTTCTTCACAGTGTATGTGCATATTAGATCACGCAATATCGAACTTATCAGTTGATATTGGAAAGATTGTAGTGTACTTGGTACCCCCGTCATTTTAGTATATGATCGATCCAACAATCTCATTAGACCCATGCTTATCAACAATCTATTAGACTCAACTTCTAAGTATCATCGTTGTCCCAGCTGACACCTTATTCTTAATTCATCATAATGATAAGTCACATAGCATGTCACATGCGTCATTGAGAATAATGCTCGACTCATCAAGCTAAAACTCATGATCTATCTAAGTTAACGATTGACCAAATAAATACTCGTCCGCAAAGCAGGCTTCACATGAGATATCAATCATGTCACATGGGGGGATATTCACTAAGGTTTTAGTCTGATGGCCAATATTACGTGTAATGTTGAAATACATCCAACATGAGAAAATGAGTAAGACATGCTGGTATTTGAAGGAGTAAATGGAGTAGTAGTTCGAAAATCAACCAAGTCTCCATTGAAATGCAGAACTGGTTCAACCACGATTTACCACTTTCCTACTCTTCCACTCCTCTTCAAATGTCACACTTACTGTCTTCGGCTACAAATAGGTCGTCGAACCATGAGATGATAAACTTAACAGAACTTAGTTCAATACAACTTACGACAATCTATCATTATCACAAGAAGAAGCTTTCTTTCGGTCTAACACAGAGAAATAATCTTCAAAAAAGCAGTTTAATGCATCCACAATTAATCAATTATCATTAGTCTCACACGTTCTCAGCTTCCCTCCCTAAAGATCGACCATTTTACTTCCTTTGTGACCGAATTGAATATGGAAAGGTTATTTCTCTATTTAGGCCAGAGTCTAACGGATCGATCTCTCGAACTCAAAGCACTCACGTGCAGTGCATCTGTTAAAGTTTTTAGGAAATTACACTTTAACCAGTAAATCATTTTTACCCGTCAACACTATCTTTAGAAATCACAAAGTCTGAAACACTTCAAATCCCTCTCTCTCTCTGTATAATCATTTTTTTTCTAAAACAATTATCCTAATTTTCTTCAACCTATTTTCCTCCATCATTTTCATGTTTAATCGATCTAGATTTACTCTTGGATATGAGATTTTATATTCACGAGTAAATCTAGGAAAATCATAGTTTGTTGTTTTCTTTTTTAATAAATATATTGTGTTCTTGCAATATTTAGGTTTTAGATTTCTGTTTTTCTTATTTGATTTTAATAAGTTTTATCAATGATTACTAGATGCCATATGTTATTTCATTAGCTTATACACCGTTTTCTTATTTTCCTTGGGGCTTTTTTATGGGATTCTATTATGTAATCAATATATGGATTTGTCATAGCAAAGTGTTTCTTCAAATATTGTCTTAACAATCTCATCAATCCAGACTAGTAGAAGGAAGAACAAAGAAAATAGGTTATGTTGGACGAAATCTGATTTTGTTATTCGTGTGGAAGATTATTCAGGAACTTCCGCTACAAAAATCTGACTGTCAGACTGATTTTGAAAAAGTGGGGGTACAACAACCCCACCCAATATTTCGATTAGCAATCTGTATGGACTAACTCCAATATACTTTTAAGAGAATCAACTAAACAGTCAGACTCAATCTTAATAAAAGTATATCAAAGAGTTATATCTCACTTTCTCGATTCAATACTTACTCAAGCAAATAGAAATCTGCGAATCTAATTGAATACAAGAGAAAACACTTGAACGATACCAAAGACCAATGTTCAAGGGTCAATCAATTTCAATCAACAACCAAGGGTTAGATTTCCCAGTTGATCGATTCAACGCACAACCTGTGATATTTCAATTATATAACAAAATATAATGCGGAAAAGAAATAACACAGACACCAGAAGTTTTGTTAACGAGGAAACCGCAAATGCAGAAAAACCCCAGGACCTAGTCCAGATTGAACACACACTGTATTAAGCCGCTACAGACACTAGCCTACTACAAACTAACTTCGGTTTGGACTGTAGTTGAACCCCAATCAATCTCATACTGATCCAAGGTACAGTTGCGCTCCTTACATCTCTGATCCCAGCAGGATACTACGCACTTGATTCCCTTAGCTGATCTCACCCACAACTAAGAGTTGCTACGACCCAAAGTCGAAGACTTTAATAAACAAATCGGTATCACACAGAAAATTCTACGGTAATAGATAAATATCTCCCACAGAAATACCTACGAGTTTTTGTTCAGTCTTTTAATAAATCAAGGTGAACAGGAACCAATTGATAACCCGGACTTATATTCCCGAAGAGCAGCCTAGAATTATCAAAGACACACTTGGTATCGTATGGTATCTAGTTTTGTCCTTCACGTATTGGATTTCTTCAGCATATTTTTTTTCAAAGGTCATCAATTCTACTTGATTCTGTTCGTCAACTCAAATCAAGCTAAATTTGAAGTACCCTTCCTTTCATCTATAAGTGTTTCAAATACAGGTCCTGAAATTGAAGGTTTTTGCTTTCATTTATAGGTTTTGAAGCTTGAATCGTTTATTACAGGTACTAACGTTTGTAGTTTTTTATATAAGATATGGTCTCTTCTTATAGAATCTGGTTAATAGCTACTGTAAATCTAATTTTACTGCAATTAGAGGTTTATTTTACTGGTTAAATGGAGGTGACAGTTGGGCGTTGTGAACAAATAGAGTGGAATGATTTGAACAGTAGTGATTGGGAAGAAGCACCATTACATGTGTTTGAAATGGAAACTTTGGATTCTTATAGACGCATAAGTTTTTGTATTGATCAACAATTTGATTCAATGGATTCATTAGAAATTTTAAGAGAGGTTGTTAGAATACTTAGATACAATTTGATTCAATGGATGCATTCGAAATATTAAGAGATGGTTTTGAGATAGTCCAAGTACTTTACACTACAATCGAGTTCATGAACTTTATTGTCTTGACTTTCTGATTTGAAGAGAGAGATATAAACTATATATACATACTGTTCAAGGATCTTTAATGAGATCTACTTGCAATTGTATTAGGTTTTGTGCATACAGGTTTCCGAACAAAAAAATTGGTGGTGTACATAATAACCTCTTCTTTTCACACATCATTGGTGGAGATATTCTCAAAACTTGCCAAAATATCTGAGAATGAAGTTTGATTTAAATTTCAACCACGACGCTTGAAAAAGTTATAAGATTTTTACATAGTATATAATGATGGCATACACCACCAAACTGGTTGGTTAATAAGCTATCTCCAGATGTAAATTATCTTGTTGTTTAATATAATCTTTGTTGCTTGTTGCATTCAAACTACGCTATGACCCGTGTCTGAAAAGACGAGGGTATCCAAATATACCACAATATTTTATTTATCAACCTTTAAATTCTTTACCAAGTGTGATCGTCTATGGACCGAATTGAGACAATACAACAACTTCCGTACACACTTCGTGTGATCGTCTATGGATACGATATCGAGACAATACAACAACAAGGTCACTTGTGTGATTGACTATGGATTCAAGATCGAGACGATACGGCAACAAAGTGATCACTTAATAATAGGTTCGGTAATAACTGAAACTCTATAGGATCAATATTAAGTGTACTTATGGATTAACGTACAAGTGCAATTTACTTTAAATTATATAAACCAAGTATAATTGCGAAATAGTAAAGTAAATAGTGAGACATGATTTTGTTAACGAGGAAACCCCAAATGAATAAAAACCCAGGCACCTAGTCCGATTTTGAATACTCTCAGAATTAAGCCATTATACAAAATCTAATATCAACTTCGTATAGTTGAGACCAAGCAGACCAAAATATAATATCTTCGCCTTTGACTTCTAGAGTCACGCACGTGAATCACCAATCCTTTAGATCGTATTCCAAATTGTAAAGGATAAATCTTTTTGGTAACCACTCTATTCAATCTTAGTAATAAGATTTTAATGAGTCGTTGACAAGGGCTCTTATGTTTAATCTAATAAATTCATTTGTATGGTTGGATCAATCTATCATTTGACTACTGAAATAATCAAGCTATATATTTGCAGTCAATCAATATAGATCTCAAAGAGAAACTATAAGGTGATACCGATTTCACGCAACTAATCAATCAAATCTATCAAAGATAAACCGATTATAATTGGGTCCCAACCGATCAAGGTTTGTGCACACAATTCACAAGATACGAAAAATACTTCGTCGTCTTCAAATCTTCGTTTGTCTTCAATAACCTGCACAACACCACTTGAAACTTCTTGTGACCAATCACACACAGAACAAAGTATGTTAACAACGGATTACCAAAAGATGTTTATAGATACGAAAAGGGTTCTAAAGATCTCGTCAATAATTTGATTTAGTTTGAGTGAATCTTATATCATAAGAGAAGATTTTTAAGAATAAACAAACGAGGTGCAATCAAACTTTCAACAACCGTTAGTCAATCAAATTAATAATCGAAACTAAAATAATAATGCAATTATCTAGTTTCCCACCAATGGTACTCAAAGAGCTTCTTGATCCCACAGAAGTCTTTTTAAATGAGCGGTCATAAGAGATTTCACCTAATTAATATACTTTCTTCTCCAGATAGACGGCTCCACCAGGATCAACAAGAATTAGGTATGTCTGACTCTTGAGATAGTTTGCAAGAAATGAAAACTCAAGTATTTATATACCAAGATTGTTTGGACAACAAGGAAATCCCAAAGACAAAAATATTCTCAAGATATTATCATTAAAGTACCTAAATTCGGTTTTCGTATTTCCACTTTAATTCCAAACCAATATTTCCGGTAAAAATCTCACAGAAAACTTCTATTACTAGTCTAGCATATTAACTAATAATATTTTCCAGACAATATGCTTTAATTGCTGGTGATTGAAACATATATGATAAAAATCATAATTAAATGCTTTTTCACTTTTTCGGACATGGGATCATCTTGAATATCAAGGAATATCTTTGAAAAATAAATGATAAGAGTTATGTACATATTCAAATAATGTCGACATCTAGAAGTTTCTCAACAAACCCTAATTCTAAGTTTCACACAAAAGATAAAGAGATATGTGAATATTAATTGGAAACTCGGTTTTGCTCCTTAGGAAAGGTTGTACCAATCTCACAATGTAAGTTGTGATCGTTTATACCATTTTCCCGAACCAGGTTGTGACCGGTTACACCTTGATTCCCAAAGGTAGCTTGTTATCGGTTACACCTTCAAAAAGAGGGGGCCTAACAACCACATCCAATATTTCGGTTAGCAATCTGTATGGAAAAACTCCAATATACTTCCAAGAGAATCAACTAGACAGTCAGACTCAATCTTTAGAAAAGTATATCAAAGAGTATATATCTCAATTTCTCAATTCAATCCGCAATCAAACAAATAGGAATTTGCGAGTCCGATTGAATAAGAGAAATAACTTTGGCGGTATGACAAACCAATATCCAGGTGTCAATCAATTCGATCAACAACCCAAATCTTGGATTCAAGAACTGATTGAACTTAACGCACAACTTGTGATATTCCTATTATGTAAATAAGTATAATGCATACAGACACTAGAAATTTTGTTAACGAGAAAACTGCAAATGCAGAAAAACCCCGCGACCTAGTCAAGCTTTGAACAGCACACTGTATTAAGCCGCTACAGACACTAGCCTACTACCAATAAACTTGGGATTGGAATGTGGTTGAGACCTGATCAATCTCACATTGATCAAGGTACAGTTGCGCTCCTTACGTCTCTGAACCCCAGCATGATTCTACGCTCTTGATTCCCTTAGCTGATCTCACCCACATCTAAGAGTTGCAACGACCCAAAGTCGAAGACTTGATAAACAAATTTGTCTCACACAGAAAAGTCTATTGAGATAGATAAATCTCTCTCCCACAA
The DNA here is from genome assembly GCF_003573695.1 of Papaver somniferum. Taxonomy (NCBI): domain Eukaryota; kingdom Viridiplantae; phylum Streptophyta; class Magnoliopsida; order Ranunculales; family Papaveraceae; genus Papaver; species Papaver somniferum. Next base: position 63,831,567 of record NC_039362.1, read on the forward strand.
AAATACCTATAAGTTTTGTTCCGCCTTTTGATAAATCAAGGTGCACATGAACCCACTGATAAACCGGACTTATATTCCCGAAGAATAGCCTAGTATTATCAATCACCTCACAATAATCTTAATCGTATGGAAGAGAAACAAGATATTGTGGAATCACAAATGATGAGACGAAGATGTTTGTGACTTCTTTTTATCTTGCCTATCGGAGATCAATCTCGAGCAAATCTTAGAGGAGACAGTACTCAATACGATAAGACATGGCAAGATCAGAACACGCAACTACAGAAAAAATAGTTGGGTCTGGATTCACAATCCCAATTAAGTCTTCAAGTCGTTAACCTACAGGGTTTTGGAAAAAACCTAAGTGAAAAGGCGGGGGTACAACAACCACACCCAATATTTCGCTTAGCAATCTGTATGGACAAACTCCAATATACTTTCTAGAGAATCAACTAGACAGTCAGACTCAATCTAGATAAAAAGTATATTATAGAGTTTATATCTCAATCTCTAGATTTGATATATACTCAAGCAAATAGAAATCTGCGAGTCTTTATCAAATACTAGAGAGATAATTTGGATAGTACCAAAGACCAATATCCAAGTGTCAATCAATTTAAATCAACAACCAAAAGGTCGGATATTCTTATTGATTGAACAACGCACAACCTGTGATATTTCAATTATATAACAAAATATAATGCGGAAAAGAAATAACACAGACACCAGAATTTTGTTAACGAGGAAACCGCAAATGCAGAAAAACCCTGGGACCTAGTCCAGATTGAACACACACTCTATTAAGCCGCTACAGACACTAGCCTACTCCAAATTAACTTCGGTCTGGACTGTAGTTGAACCCCAATCAATCTCACATTGATCCAAGGTACAGTTATGCTCCTACGTCTCTGATCCCAGTAGGATACTACGTACTTGATTCCCTTAGCTGATCTTACCCACAACTAAGAGCTTCTACGACCCAAAGTCGAAGACTTTAATAAACAAATCTGTATCACACAGAAAAGTCTACGGCAATAGATAAATCCGTCTCCCAAGAATACACCTACGAGTTTTGTTCTGTCTTTTGATAAATCAAGGTGAACAGGAACCAATTGATAAACCGGACTTATATTCCCGAAGAATAGCCTAGTTTTAGCAATCACCTCACAATAATCTTAATCGATGCAGCGAAAAAAGATATTGCGGAATCACAAACGATGAGACGAAGTATTTGTGATTTCTTTTATATCTTGCCTATCGGAGATATCAATCTCAAGCCAATTATTACAATTGTACTCGTACGATAGAAACATCAAGATAAGATCACACAACTACAAGAAAGTAGTATCGGTCTGACTTCACAATTCCAATAAAGTCTTTAAGTCGTTAACTTGGTTTAGAAGAAGAAACCAAAGGTTAAAGGAGAATCGACTCTAGCTTAGCACAACTAGTATCACACAGAAGGTATGGGGATTAGGTTTCCCAGTTGCTAGAGTTCTCCCTTATATAGTCTTTCAAATCAGGGTTTGCAATCAATGTTAGCTTGGTAACAAAGCATTCAATATTCACCGTTAGATAAAAACCTTATTAGATTCAACCTAATATCTTTATACCGTTAGATCGAAAACTAGCTTGTTACACACAAATGAAATGCACGTTTTTAGGCTTGTGTAACCGTACCCAAACTTGTATATTTGTTGGTTCGACAATAGTCAACCAAATGGTTAGCCATATGATCACTTTCAAATCAACCATAGTCTTCTTCACCATAACTAGTTCAAGTGACTCAAATGAACTAGTTAGAGAGTTGTTCAATTGCAAGGAAATCTTATGTAACTACACAAGACACAATTGAAGCAAAAACTATTTGATTCACTCGAATCGGTTCATGAACTATATAGCCAACGTTTGCAATTTGCATTCTTTAGTTTATATAAGAATAAGTTCACAAACATCGTTTTTAGATATAACCTACTCAAGTTCGCGGACTTAAGTTCCAGGACGGAGCTCACAAACTCCAGCAGAATTTCTCGGGACGAGAATTGCCAGTTCGCAAACTGAATTCGCGGACTTCTCTCACGCCACATACTGGTTCTATTGATCAACAAAGTTTGCAAACTTCGGTTCAAGAAATAAGGACTTATACATATATGTGTTTCCACAACAATGTTTATATCCTCCAATGGTTATATAATCTAAACTTTCATTTCAATCATTGAAACATTCTTAGAGGACGTTGATATTCTATAGTTGTTATTCACAAACTATTTTTCGTCAAAGTAAGCAATTTTCAAAGTGATTGAAACTTGTCATGACTTTAGTCACTAGGTAAAGATGAACTTGGCTAAAGCGAAAGCTTACCAACACATATTTCGAGAAATAGATATGCGAGATAAACTCGGCTCGAAATAGAAAATCTGTATAATTTAAGTCTATATAGCAAAACGAATTTTGTCTCAAGATAGGAGATAAATAGACTATTGAGTGATAGATAAGTTCAAGTCTCCACATACCTTTTAGTCGATGAAGATCCACCGGTTCCTTGAGTAGTCCTTCGTCTTGTATGATAATTGCCATGGAGTTCTTGAGCTCAACTACACTTTTTATCCTAGTCCGAGACCTTATCTATAGTAGACTAGAAATCAAGACTTATAGTCTTGATCACTAACATTGACAAACATGCTTGAGATAGCAACGCATGCGAGTTCGACCGAGCAATGCTCTAACAATCTCCCCCTTTATCAATTTTAGTGACAAAACTATCAATATATATGGAATAAAAAAAAATTAACTTTTGTAGCTCCTATTCCACATGTCTAATCTTCAACATTAATCGAAATCTTCGTCACTTCTAAGTACTCCAATGATTCCAAAGTTTGTAAGTTCAGCATCATCGTTGTTGAAAATCCGTAGCTATAACAACGAGAAAACAAGAGTTCTCAATCATTGTTATACAGTGTCATAGTTTCATTACACAGCGTCAAAGTTCAATTGTATCACAACTTCAACAACAATACTATGGTGATATGTATCACTCCTCCTTAGTCAATACTCCATATCACATGGAAACCACTCCCCCTTACATAATGATTCGAAAACCATATGTATTTGTAGTGTGATTTACATATTAATTCTCCCCCTTTTTGTCAATAAAATTGGCAAAGGTACAAGAACGGGATCCTAATGAAATTTCCGAAAGAGACATTTCATGACCAAAAGAAAGAAACACATATCATCTTATTTAGATGCAATCATAAAGCCGAAGCTAAATGCATTCATCAAGGAGTTTATAAAGATACAAGATAACCCCTATAATATTCCACAGCCGCACTCCCCACAAAGATTTGGCAATTAAGCATAAGTTCAATTAAGAACTCTCCCCCATAAAATGTCATTCCCGAAAGAACAACAAGAGCGACCTTAATTTCGAAAGAAAAGAATGATTTCTTTGGACCTAACAAATATCATACAAGTATGAATTTGAATCCAAAATACTCAATTAAATTAACCACAAGAGAATCCATGATTAATTTAATCGACAATGCTCAACATAAGTGAACTTATGCAGACTCAAAAATATACAGTTAGATTAATCACAAGAGAACCCATAATTAATCTATCGAAATACACAACCAAACTAATCACAAAAGTAATCAATTTAATTGGTCATGCTCGTCATAAGAAAACTTACGGAGCAACAACTAAATAACCAAACAAGATGATTAATTTAGTTGAATATGCTCGACATAAAGTACCTCGCGGAACAACAACAAAGCTAATCATAAGAATAATCAACTTGGTCGTTTAGTGCTCAACATAAGACACTTTACGGAGCCTCATAGTAATACATAAAATATGGATCAGGGAAGATCAATATTGCGGAATACACAAGGATTCATTCTATTTTCCATCACTATTCGCATAACGATATTCAATAGACATAATCCTTGAAAACAAAATATTTTAACCTATCTTCCATCAATTATTGACATAATAGGCTTAACTTTTGTATTTTTCAAAAGTCTATTCATTCTTTTATCAATACATGCATATCGACATACGAAAGACTTTACTTTTGACAAGGTATGGGACATGGACGCAAACACGCATATCTCATAACACTATTGAATTATATAAAACCATGAAGATTAATACTGCAAAAATCATCTTCCAAACAAATTTAGAATTTAAACTAATAAATATAAAAACATGAAGATGAAAACATTGGACATAGCTATGTGTAATCACAATAATGGCTATTCCAAACTCTAGTTATTCTTCTAACAAAAACAAGAAAATAGAATTCTTATCTGAAGACTTACTAGTCATTCTAGATCTTTCTCAGAGTCTCTACAGAGAATTCCTTCTCATTATTAAAAAACCCATTGATTATGGGATCGTTCAATTCCTCCAAATCTTCAGAAATATCAGTCAACTCACTAAGTTCTCTCTTGAGATCACGCAAGGTGTTCTTAGAGAGAGACAACACTTGTTCATAGTGAGCTATCTCTTCTAAAGACGAAACAATTTGAGATTTTAAATTGTTTCTTATGTTGATGAAGTCTTTCACCAAACCCCTGAAGTTATCCTCAAATTGATAAAATGACAAGAGGTAGTTAGTGGAAGAACCTTCTCCATAATTTGTAGTCTTCACTTTCTCCACTCTTGAGGAAGAGATTCCCTTACAAAGATACACATTGATTACTTCGACTGCATCTCTGCTTGTGATGCCTCTAGTTACAGGATCCATGAAACTGTATATTTTTAGGAAAAGAAAAGGAAGTCTACTAAAGAAGTAAATAGACTTGTGAGCGTCTAAACCCAAGAAGAACAAGTCTTACATAGTTTAGAGAATCAATATCTATATTGTTAGGAGAATATTTTCTTAACAACAATAAATACACTATTTGAGCCACAAAAACGCACAACCCCATTTTCTCAAGTTAAAGATGAGGATGCGAACATCTCTAGCATTAGATAGAGACGTTGTGAGCCGAACGCTCCCTTGTTAACCACATAGTGATTTACTAAGGTTTGTCGTGTAAACAGAATTTTTACCTCTTTTGATTATGGAAACACTGGTTTTATGGGATCCATGATGATCATCCAGACTCATCTTTTGCATGTTCTTCTGCAGTTTAGAGAGATTCTTATTGCTCCTTCTGAATCTCCAGCACATACTTTGAACATGATTCGCATGTCCGCAAAACGAACAGATCAAGGATCTTTTGTCTTGTTGAGGTGCCTTTTGTTTAACACAACTAGTCAACCTTTATTTTTCCCTGATCAATAGAAGCAACGGGGTTGACAATGCCTGCACACTTGCTTTTAAATCCTAAACCATTAGTGTTTCCAAAGGACTTCTGACCAAATAACATTGCTGAGATTTTGTCAGAACTTCCAGACAATCTTTGTAGATCATCCTTAAGAGTATTAATCTCTTTCTCCTTTAGAGCAATGGTTCTGGTGAGTTTATCATTAAGACAGTCTATCTCAAGATTTTTCACTTGGATTAATGATTCTAATTTCTTCAATAAAGCTTTTAACTGAAGATTTTCTTGAAGAACCTCTTTATTCAAGAACTCGAAAATCTCTGTGTCAGACTCAAACTCTGAATTAGAACTTGAGTATGTGGATGTTTCCGCTGTAAGATCTGAGGGTTTATCACATCCATCAATCGTATTCAAACGGTTGACACTTTTCTTTCAGGGAATCATTAGCAGTGGAGGCTGACAAAAGATGTTTGTCACGTCTAATGCTTCTTTTTACAAATTCTTTGATCTTTTCTGTTATCAATGATTTTTCAACCCAGATACCATCTGAAAAACATTCATCAGCCTAAGACAAGGTAGAGGATTCACTTGTGTCATAAACAACATTGAATGCAACAGTTTGAACAGAATTTTGATCAGGAATTCTTACCTTTCCAAAAGGAATATTTTTGGAAGGAGTGTTGAGGTTATTTCCTCCATCGATGGTATGCTTCTTAGAAACGTATATGTTGTCTTCAAAAGTAGTTTCTTAGATATCCCAGGCATCTTTATACTTAGTGCAAGTAGACACATAGTGCTGAAGGTCTGGGGTAATGGCCTGTCTGATAGCATTTAAGCCTTCAGAATTTTGCTTTGCAGCAAGGATTTCTTGTGGACTATAACTACCAACATCCTTAGGTATAGATACATCGCCTTCTGTATTAACCGGAGGATCATAGCATTAATAACATGTACCCACGCTCAAAAATCATGATCTTGTAGAAAAGCGCGCATATCAACCTTCCACCATGGGTAGTTTGAACCATCGAAGACTGGTGGTACGTTAATTGAGATAGCACCTCTGTCCATAGAGTCAGATTGCTACAAACACAGACTTGTAAGGTCTTGAACGTGTTTGCCTGCTCTGATACCAATTGAAAAAGCGGGGGTACAAAAACCACACCCAATATTTTGCTTAGCAATCTGTATGGACAAAATCCAATATACTTTCTAGAGAATCAACTAGACAGTCAGACTCAATCTAGATAAAAAGTATATCAAAGAGTTTATATCTCAATCTCTCGATTTGATATATACTCAAGCAAATAGAAATCTGCGAGTCTTTATCAAATACTAGAGAGATAACTTGGATGGTACCAAAAACCAACATCCAAGTGTCAATCAATTTAAATCAACAACTAAAAGGTCGGATATTCTAATTGATTGAACAACACACAACTTGTGATATTTCAATTATATAACAAAATATAATGCGGAAAAGAAATAACACAGACACCAGAATTTTTGTTAACGAGGAAACCGCAAATACAGAAAAAACCCGGGACCTAGTCCAGATTGAACACACACTGTATTAAGCCATTACAGACACTAGCCTACTCCAAATTAACTTCGGTCTGGACTATAGTTGAACCCCAATCAATTTCACACTGATCCAAGGTACAGTTATGCTCCTACGTCTCTGATTCCAGCAGGATACTACGTACTTGATTCCCTTAGCTGATCTCACCCATAACTAAGAGTAGCTACGACCCAAAGTCGAAGACTTTAATAAACAAATTTGTATCACACAGAAAAGTCTACGGTAATAGATAAATCCGTCTCCCACGAATATATCTACGAGTTTTTTTCTGTATTTTGATAAATCAAGGTGAACGGGAACCAATTGATAAACCGGACTTATATTCCCGAAGAACAGCCTAGTATTATCAATCACCTCACAATAATCTTAATCGACGCAGCGAAAAAAGATATTGCGGAATCACAAACGATGAGACGAAGTGTTTGTGATTTCCTTTATATCTTGCCTATCGGAGATATCAATCTCAAGACAATTATTACAGTTGTACTCGTACGATTTAAACAACAAGATCAGATCACACAACTACAAGAAAGTAGTATCGGTCTGGCTTCACAATCCTAATGAAGTCTTTAAGTCGTTAACCTGGTTTAGAAGAATAAACCAAAGGTTAAAGGAGAATCGAATCTAGCTTAGCACAATTAGTATCACACAGAAGGTGTGGGTATTAGGTTTCCCAGTTGCTAGAGTTCTCCCTTATATAGTCTTTCAAATCAGGGTTTGCAATCAATGTTAGCTTGGTAACAAAGCATTCAATATTCACCGTTAGATGAAAACATGATTAGATTGAAGCTAATATCTTTCAACCGTTAGATCGAAAACTAGCTTGTTACACACAAATGAAATGCACGTTTCTAGGATTGTGTAACCGTACCCAAACTTGTACATTTGTTGGTTCGACAATAGTCAACCAAATGGTTAGCCATATGATCACTTTCATATGAACCATATTCTTCTTCACCATAACTAGTTCAAGTGACTCAAATGAACTAGTTAGAGAGTTGTTCAATTGCAAGGAAATCTTATGTAACTACACAAGACACAATTGAAGCAAAAACTATTTGATTCACTCGAATCGGTTCATGAACTATATAGCCACGGTTTGCAATTTGCATTCTTTTGTTTATATAAGAATAAGTTCACAAACATCATTTTTAGATATAACCTACTCAAGTTCGCGGACTGGGTTCGCGGACTTAAGTTCCCGGACGGAGTTCACAAACTCCAGCAGAATTTCTCGGGACGAGAACTTCCACTAATTCGCGGACTTGGCTCACGCCACCATACCGGTTCTCTTGACCAACAAAGTTCGCAACTTCGGTTTAAGGAATAAGGACTTATACATATATGTGTTTTCACAACAATGCTTATATCCTCCAAAGTTTATATAATCTAAACTCTCATTTCAATCATTGAAACATTCTTAGAGGACGTTAATATTCTATAGTTGTTATTCACAAACTATTTTTCGTCAAAGTAAGAAATTTTCAAAGTGATTGAAACTTGTCATGACTTTCGTCACTAGGTAAAGATGAACTTTGCTAAAGCGAAAGCTTACCAACACATATTTCGAGAAATAGATAGGCGAGATAAACTCGACTCGAAATAGCAAATGTGTATAATCTAAGTCTATATAGAAAAACGGCTTTTGTCTCAAGATAGGAGATAAATAGACTTTTGAGTGATAGATAAGTTCAAGTCTTCACATACCTTTTAGTCGATGAAGATCCACCGGTTCCTTGAGTAGTCCTTCATCTTGTATGATGATTGCCATGGAGTTCTTGATCTCAACTACACTTTCTATCCTAGTCCGAGACCTTATCTATAGTAGACTAGAAATCAAGACTTATAGTTTTGATCACTAACATTGACAAACATGCTTGAGATAGCAACGCATGCGAGTTCGACCGAGCAATGCTCTAACACTAAGGTTAAATGAGAATCGACTCTAGTCGCAACTAGTATCACACATGAGGTGTGGGGATTAGGTTTCCCAGTTGCTAGAGTTCTCCCTTATATAGTTTTCAAATCAGGGTTTGGAATCAATGTTACCTTGATAACAAAGCATTCAATATTTACCGTTAGATGAAAACCTGATTAGACTCAAGCTAATATCTTTCAATTGTTAGATCGAACTTAGCTTGTTACACAAAAAATTAAATGTACCTTCATTTAGATATGAGTAACCGTACCTAAACGTATACACCTTGTTGGCTCAACAATAGTTAACTGAAGTTAGCCATATGAACAATTTCATATCAACCTTATTATTATTAACCACAACTAGTTCAAATGACTCAAATGAAACTAGTTATAAAGTTGTTTAATTGTTTATATTCTCATATAAGTACACAAGACACAATTGAAGCAAAATCGGTTTGATTCACTAAAATCAATTCATGAACATCATAGACACGGTTTGCAAAATATTGCATTCCTTATTTTATAAATGTATTGGTTCATGACACAACCGATTCTAGAATTTAACCCACTCAAGTATGCAAACGGGTACGCATACTTAAGTAGCCGGACTTGGACTGTGTTCGACAGTATACGAACGGGTACGCATATTATCACACATCCAAAACAACAGTTGAATTAGTACGCGTACGGGTACGCATACAAAAGTTCGTGGACTTCGATTGAGTTCGCTAGTACGCGTACGGTTACGCATACCAAGGCTCCGGGCTTTACCTGACCTTGCCAGTACGCATACGGGTATGCATACTATACCTGTCTTGGATCAACATATATGCAAGTACGCATATTATGTCTATAATCCAATTATGGTTAAGTGTTCTAAACTCTATTTAATTCATTGAAATATTCTTAGAGGATGACAATAGTTGTTTTCACAAATTATTAGCATCAAATCAATTTCCAAGTTATTGAAATAATCAATACGAAATATTCCAGGTCTACATCAAATGACTGTCTCACACAAATCATGTAAGATGCTACCAGGAGATTTTCATATGATCATCTTTTGACTTGCGTCAAGAATATAAGATGAACTTGGTTAAAACGAAAGCTTACCAACACATATTTCGAGAAATATGTAAGCGAGTTAAACTCAGCTCTAAATATCAAATGTTTATAATTGAATACTATATAGTAATACGAATTTTGTCTCAAGAAGGAGATAAAGTACAAATAGACTTTCTGAGTGATAGATGAGTTTCAGTCTCCACATACCTTTTGTTGATGAAGTTCCACAAGCTCTCCTTAGTAGTTCTTCGTCTTCAATTGATGAACGTCGTGAAGTATAAAGCTCAAATGCACAATCTATCCTAGTCCGAGACATCAAGGAATATCGGATAGACTCTAAAATAGTCTATCCCTTTAAGGTTCCAAGAGACTATACGTGAGATGATCAACCGTTTTGCAAAAAGAACCAACATAGACGGAAGTTGTTACCCATTTTTAGCCGTATAAAGTTCAAATATTCTTGGAATATTTTAGAATTCTATACTTGTACGACAGACTATTTGGTCATATGAAGTTCAAGTACATTTCCACGGCTATTCAAAAGTCGTTTGGAAAGGAAACTAATTTAAACGACAAACAGTTTCCTTCTGTTTTCATTTTTACTCATATACGGAAAACTATTTGTCGTATTTCCAATGATTATTCTAAACGGAAAATTAATAGCCGTATAGGGAAGACTTTCACACACTCTTCCGTTTGAAGGAGAAGGTGATTGAGTTTGGGGTGAAAGGGGGTTTCCCTCTACCCATAGTAGGACCTAATTTGATCAAATTTGATCAACTCTTTCATTTTGAAAGAGACTCTCAATCCCCATAGCTCTTGCTCTAAGTAGACTAGAAATCAAGACTTATATTTTTTATCACTAAACTTTACAAACAAGCTTGAGATAGCAACGCTTGCGAGTTCGACCGAGCAGTGCTCTAACACACTTTACATCCTGAGTTAGATTGTGATCGATTACAACTAACTATATTATATAGGCTATGACTGGTTATACCATAAGTCTTAACAAGTTAAGAAAGGTTTTACCTTGTCATCTTATATTGGTCATTCAAAAGATATTCAATAAAGAACCTGAGCAATCATGATTTCCTTCCGATTATGAAACAAGTTCATATATGTACTTCCTTTAAACAAATGTTATAAAACATTGTTTCCTAGGGTGAAATCATTCATATATAATGCACACATAATCAAACAACTATATGCAATAGATTATTTCGATGTTGTATCTACGAAGTTGAAAAGATAAGCGTCATACTTCGTAACTCAATAAATTCCTTAATACTTTGATCATAATGTCATGACAAAGTCTATCCACTAGAGTATTATATATATATATATATATGTTAGAGCATAGCTCGGTCGACCTCGCATGCGTTGCTTTCTCAAGCATGTTTGTCAATGTTAGTGATCAAAACTATGAGTCTTGATTTCTAGTCTACATATCTAAGTCTCGGACTAGCATAGAAAAGTATAGTTGAGCTCAAGGAGTTCATGGCGATTCATCATACAACGACGAAGATCTACTCAAGGAACCGTGGAACTTCATCAACAAAAAGGTATGTGGAGACTTGAACTTATCTATCACTCAAAAGTCTATCTCTTCTATCTCATACTTCTTATGAGACAAAAGTCGTATGCTATATAGACTGGATCATACACATTTGATATTTCGAGCCGAGTATATCTCGGCTATCTATATCTCGAAATCATGTGTTGGTAAAGCGTTTTGCTTTGATCGGGTTTATCTTCACCTAATGACGAAAGTCATATTGTTTCAATCACTTTGAAAATCGCTTTGACGAGAAATAGTGTAACAACTATATAACGTCCTCTAAAAATGTTTCAACGGTTGGAATGAGAGTTTAGGTCTATATAACCAATGATGGATATAAGCATTATGTGGAAACACATATATGCATAAGTCCTATTCCTTAATCCGAAGTTTGCGAACTTTGTTGATTGAGAGAAACCGGAGGAATTGGCTTTCCCAAGTTCGCGAACTGACGAAAGTTCTCTTGCCGAGAATTTCTGCTGGGATTTTCCAAAAACTCGTTTGCGTGTTTAGTCCGCGAACTCAGTCCGCGAACTGGCGGAAGTTTTCTTGCCGATATTTTCTGCTGAGTTTGGAAAACTCTGCCGGTTGTCTTAAGTCTGCGAACTTGTTTGCGTACTTGAGTAGGTTATGATCTAAATATTTGCTCTGAACATGAAACTTAAATTACTAAGGAATGCAGTATGCAAACCGTGGTTATAAAGTTCATGAGCCGATTCAATCGAATCGATCATCTTTGTTTCAATTGTGTCTTGTGTAGTTACATAAGATCTCATAGCAATTGAACAACTCTCTAACTAGTTCATTTGAGTCAACTGAACTAGTTATGGTGAAGAAGAACAAGGTTAATATGAAATGCTCATATGGTTGACCTTTTGGGTTACTATGTTGAACCAACATACACGTACACGTTTTGGAATGGTTTTCACAAACCCATTAAACGTATATCTCAAGTGTGTGTTACAAGCTAAGTTTTCGATCTAACGGTTGAGAAATACTAGCTTGAATCTAAATCAGGTTTTCATCTAACGGTGAATATTGATTGCTTTGTAACTAAGGCAAAATCCTGATTTGAAGACTATATATAGGAGACATCTAGCATTGGGCAAAACTAATCCCCACACGTCTGTGTGATACTAGTGCGCTCGCTAGAGTCGATTCTCCTCTAACCTTTGGTTTTCTTCTCTAAAACCAGGTTAACGACTTAAATACTTCATTGGGATTGTGAAGCCAGACCGATACTACTTTTATCGTAGTTGTGTGATCTGATCTTGCATCTTCTATCGTACGAGTACAATCTTTGATTGGATTGAGATCGTGAGAGTTCTCCGATAGGCAAGATAAAGAAGTCACAAACATCTTCGTCTCACTGTTTGTGATTCCTCGACGTCCTCTTGTGTATTCAAGTAAGACTGCTGAGAGGTGATTGATTAATCTAGGCTGTTCTTCGGGAATATAAGACCGTATTATCAATTGGTTCCTGTTCACCTTGATTTCATATCTTAAGACGGAACAAAAACCTAGGGTTTTTCTGCCGGAGACAGATTTATCCTTTGATAGACTTTCTTGTGTGAGACATATTTGTTTATTATCAACTCTGCAATTTTGGGTTGCAGCAACTCTTGGTTGTGGGTGAGATCAGCTAAGGGAATCAAGTGCGCAGTATCCTGCTGGGATCAGAGGCGTAGGAGTACAACTGTACCTTGAATTAGTGGGAGACTGATTGGGGTTCAACTATAGTCCAGTCCGAAGTTATCTTGGAGTAGGCTAGTGTCTGTAGCGGCTTAATACAATGTGTATTCAATCTGTACTAGGTCCCTCGGTTTTTCCGCATTTGCGGTTTCCTCGTTAACAAAATTTCTGGTGTCTGTGTTATTTCATTTTCCGCATTATATTGTTTATCTTTATAATTGAAATAATACAGGTTGTGCGTTAAAGTTTAATCGATTAGAGATCCGACCTTGTGGTTGTTGATTTCATTGATTAACACTTGGACATTGGTCTTTGGTACCGTCCAAGTTATTCCTTGTATTTGATAAAGACTCGCTATTGTTTTTAGCTTGAGTAAAAATCAAATCAAGAGAGATATATTAACTTCTTGAGATACTTTTATCTAGATTGAGTCTGACTGTCTAGTTGATTCTCTAGCAAAGTATTTCGGATTTAGTCCATACAGATTGCTAAGCAAAATATTGGGTGGTGTTGTTAGACCCCTGCTTTTTCAATTGGTATCAGAGCTGGCAAACACGGTAAACCTGATAAGTTTGTGTTTGTTCGTTCCTTATAAATTGTCCTATGGGAAATTTCTTTGAAAAGCTTGCTCCTGGCATCTGTAACGCACACCAGAATTCCTTAAAGATTGTTCAGAGATTGTTATGGTTAAAACCTCTGGTTTCTCATGATAATCTTACTTCATCTAAAAGGGGAGATTTAGATGTTAAGAAGCAATCGGAAGGAAAAAATAAAAATAAGGAAAGGTTGGGAAAACTTTCAATACGCTCAAGGATATGGAACCTCATTAGATTAACTCTTGATCTCTATGAGGAATACTATCGTGATGGATTAATTGATAAAGATCTGTTTAAAGCGTTTGAAGGCGTTTTTAAATTCTTAGAAAAATTTAATTCTGTTAAGTCTAAGAATCATTCCGAAAAGGGTTTCGTACGTGTTAAATCTGTTAATACTGTACAACCCAGAAATCAGAAGAATCCTTCTTCTAGCCAGAATAAACGAAGGATAGGAAGCTCTAACTGTCCTGACTATCATCATTATTTTGATTATACTACATGGACTGTTCACACTTATCAACCAGACGTGTCGCATGAAAACTCCTATGCGCATTATTCCTCTTGGTAACAAGGTTGGCATTTACCCCATTTGTACATATCTTGAAGTGGGGCAAGAAATGGATTGAGTTGTGTACAGTTGTGTTGTGCTTGGTTAACTTTCTATTGCTTTTGTTATCTTTCACATATATGTTGGTTGCATACCTTTAATGTGGAAAGGGATAAGAAAATCCCATAAGTCTTGTGGGTCACGGTTCGTGTTCAGCCTAAGCCCGTAAATGAGGAATATATATATATGGTCCGCGTACCTTCTCCTTCCTCATCTTTCGTCCACGTACATGAACCAGGGTTTGTGCTTCTCCACCATTAAAGCTTTCTTTGAAGAAATCAAAAGGAAGGGTGTTTGAGGTTCTCTTCAAGTAAGTAATTCCCTCTGGTATATCCTTTTATGATGATTTCTAGGAGCATGAAATGGAGTTCAAAAAGCTCAAAAAACCCTAGCTTGAATTCTCCTTGTGATCAAAATTCTCTTAGAATTAGGTTTGTGAATGATTCGTGTGCTAGAACTTTTGATAGGATTGCTTCCAAAGGTTTTATCTTAGAAAAGAAATTGAAAACCTTTAGTGGACATGAAGAGGATTTAGCTTGCTTCAAAAAGTTCAATCTTGGGAATATCTTTAATGGCCTTGGTGAAGGTTTTGATTCTCTAACAAGGATTTTCTATGCCAACATTCATGATGTTGATTTTAACTAGATGGAATTCAAATCCATGATAAAAAGAGAAAAGTTTCTTATTAATAGAGAGTTAATTTCAAGGGTCACCAAAATACCGTTGGGCAACGTACGGTTACCTTGACTAAGTGATGAACGTCCATCATATGATGATATCTCTATTGGACTTTGTTGAAAGAAGGTTGTTTGGAGTCAAGGAAAGTTTCCTACTAATGATCTTAGTATTGCTCTAATGGCACTTGGAAAACTCGGTATCTCTAACCTTTGTCCCTCCACAATTGAGAATTCTTGGTGGAGTTACGAGTTTGCGGAATTGGTCTTATTCCTTGCATCCGGTAGTACAAATATTGATATTTGTGGTTTTATCATCTTTCAAATTATGGCGATGACTTCTCACATCAAGATGTTAGGCTACCCGTGTTTGATAAGCCAAATTTATCGTGATCGTGGGCTTGATTTTATTGTAAATTCTCTTGGGATGCCCAAACATGTTCGTCCGTGTACCTTTCGGCGCATAAGGGAAAATGTTCGCAAACGACAAAAAGATACTCCTTTTGACGTTGAAGACCCTACCACCTTGAAGCTTATTCAAAAGGTTTACAAGGGTGTGTGCAAGGTAAATGCAAGAGTAAAATGCTTAAAAGATCAAGTGTCGTTAACTGGAAGCAAGTGTCCCGAGATCAAGAAAGAGTTGGATTCAATTCAAGCTACTTGGAAATTGTCCGATGATGAAGGTGATGAGTAAAGCATCTTCTTATATGCCTAGTATATCTTCTTTTTGTAGTAGTTGTAAGAATAACTAGCGCTTTGAATAGTGAAGATTGTGACTACACATAACTATTTTTTGTTTTCATCTTCTTATGTTTATTGGTTTTAAATTCTAAAAATATTTGGAGGATGACGTTATTGCAGTATTAATCTTTATGATTTTGTGATATTGCAATATTTTTATGGGATATGTATTGTTTGCGTCCGTGAACTTGAAGGTCCCATATGTTGTCAAAAGTAAAGTCGTTCATGAAGTGGTTTTCGTATTGATGAAAGGACGAATGGACTTTTGATAAATACATAATTTATGCCTATGCAGTCATTTATTTGATGGAAAATAGGATAAAATCTTTTGTGTGACAAGGATAAAGTCTATTATGTCATTATGCATATAGTGATGGAAAGATAGAATAGATCCTTGTATGTATTCCACGGTATTGATCTTCATTGATCCATTCTTTTTGTATTACCGTGAAGGCTCCATTGTGTGTCTTATGTTGAGCACGATACAACTAAGTCGATTATTCTTATTGGCTATGTTGGTTGTTCCATAAGATGCTATATGTTGAGCATTATGAACTAAATTAATCATCTTGGTTGGTTATTTAGTTATTTGCTCCGAAAGTCCTCTTTTGTCGAGCAAAAATTTTGACAATTAAATTGATTACCTTCGTGATTAGTTTGGTTGTTTGTATTCTAATTAGATAAATTATGGGTTCACTTGTAATTAGTCTAATTGAGTTTTCATATATTCCACAAGTTCTTGTGTTGAGTATATGAACGTCTATACTAACTATGTTCTATTGGTTGATGTAGTCGTATATTCCATAAGGTTTTCCTTATGTTGAGTATGTGAACGATTAAGTTAGTCATCTCCGTATGATTACCTTAGTCGTAGCTCCGTAAGTTTACTTATGTTGAGCACAATCAATTAAATTGATCACTTTTGTGGTTTGATTTAGTTGCGTATTCCAATTAAATTAATCATGGGTTTACTTGTAATTAATTTGATTGAGTTTTGGATATAGAAAATCATTTTCCTATGGTTTTTGGTGTCTAATTAAAAATCCTTCCTTTCTTTTGAAATTAAGGTCTCTCTTGTTGTTCTCTCGGGAATGACATCAAATGGGGGAGAGTTCTTTTGAACTTGTGCTTAATGGTAACATCTTGCGGGGTGTGCGGATGTGGAATTTTATACGGGTTATCTTGTATCTTAAAAACTCCTTGATGAATGCATTTAGCTTCGGCTTTATGATTGCATCTAAATTAAGTTGGTATGTATTTCTTCTTTTAGTCTATGAAACGTCTCTTCTCGGAAATTTCATTAGGAACCCGTTCTTGTACCTTTGCCAATTTTATTGACAAAAAGGGGGAGAATTAATGTGTAGTTCTACTACATATACATATGGTTTTCGGATCATTGTGTAAGGGGGAGTGGTTTCCATGTGAGATGGAGTATTGACTAAGGGGTAGTGATACATATCACCGTAGTATTATTGTTAAAGTCGTGATGCAATTGGACTTTGATGTTACATAATAATACTATGTCACTGTATTATGATGATCGAGAATCTCGATTTATCTCATTGTTATAGCTACGGATCTTCAACAACGTTGATGCTAAACTTACAACCTTTGGGATCATTGGAGTACTTGGAAGGACGAAGATTTCAGGGAACGTTGAAGATTAGACTATGGAATAGGAGCCACTAAAGTTTATCTTTTTTGTATTCCATGTGTATTAATAGTTTTGTCACTAAAATTGACAAAGGGGGAGATTGATAGATCATAGCTCGGTCGACCTCGCATGCGTTGCTATCTCAAGAATGTTTGTCAATGTTAGTGATCAAAACTATGAGTCTCGATTTTGTAGGATCAAAATCTCGCAACGACAATATTTCAACGAAATTATCAACAACACAATACAACAGCGTCACAGAACAATTTCAGGAAGAATATAATAAATGACGTCAGCTAAGATCACGAGAAAGATGTGATAGTCCTGTGAAAATTAGAGAGCTTGCGAAATTAATATTTGTAAGGTTGCGAGAATGTTGCAGATCATACCCGAAAATAAAGGACAGGTTGCTGTCATCCACTATGTATTTCCCTATAAATAGTCGTTCAAGTTGTAAAGAAAGGAGAGAGATCTATTTTGAGTAAGAAACAAGTAAATAGGAGAGAGAAAGTCTAGAGCAGAGGTGATTCTTGATTTCTTTATCTCTTCTTGTAAGAACATTCAAAGATTGATCAATAAAATTAAGAGTGTAAACCTAAAAATGAGTTGATTAATAATGAAATCATATGAGGGGTGTAGTGTAGGATTTCCTGCAACTACATAATGGCGCTAGAAACAGGGAGATTGAAGATCGAAAGTTGAAGATTGTTGTTGAGAATATTCAAATCAAGAAAGTGATTAAATAAATCAGTGAACCAGTTAAAAGAAAGATGAATAGAATTAATGAAGATGACAAAAGATTGGAGTGTAATATGATAACAAAAACGATGGTTAATGAATTCCATGAAAACATCAAAGGAAGAATACTTAAACGAAATTTTGAAGGAAGTAAGGTTATGGCGGTAGAAAAGACATCACCCTTGAAAGATTGGGAAAAGAAAAAAATTACATTCATGGCGGCAGAAATACCAAAAGAAAATTTGGACCACACATCTCCATTGGCTATCACAGTGCCTATTACGCGAAAAGAGAAGGAGACAACGACAAAATCCACAGGAGAATGGTTATTGAACAAAACTTTAATCGATACAGGAAATTCAGTGGATATAATATTTTATCACGCATTCCGGGGAATGGGATTTAAAGATGAAGAAATGTCCAGTTCAACATATTTTGTTCACGGATTTGGAAAATCCACAACAAAACCTAAAGGAGAGATAGTGGTACGAATTCCACTTGGAGAAATCGAAACACATGTAACGATGTGCGTGGTGGATATGGAATCGCCATATAATATGTTATTAGGAAGCCCATTGTGACAGCCCGGATTTTCGGACTTCCAGCGGACACGGATTCGACCTTGTGGGTCGGGTCCGATCCAACTAGCAAGTCCAAATTTCCGGACCGTCACTCATGTAGGACCAGGCTTTTCATTCTAAAATATTTTTCGTACATAAAATATATGAAATTTAAACTCAATAAAATTTATCAAATGAAATTAATAGTACTTTTAAAATTACAAAAAAGTAGAATACAAATTATAAAATCAAAACTACACAATTGAAAAACAAACCAACACCTCGATTTAATTTAAAACGCAATGCCCAATTCCCGTGATACATAATAATTTGTTTTACGGCTAGTGTTTCTTCATTCTCTGTGGAAAGGGAGGAAAAAGGGGTGAGCAAACCACAACCCAGTAGGAAGTTTCAAAAAATAATAGAGTGCATCGAAAAAAAAACAAATGCAGTAGACACAATAATAAAATTCATGCACAAAAATCCACAACAATACTTACGCCAATCTCAACCACGAATACTTAACATTTCTTACTCAAAATCTTCAAACTCAAATTCTAGATCATTAATCTAGTTGTCATAGTTATTCAGGTAAACAAACCACAATTATTCACGAACAATCTTATTTTTCTTTCTTCAAATGATTCTTAATATAGTTGTCAGAGTTATTCCGGTAAATAAACCAATATTGTTCCCCGAACAGTCTTCACAGGGTAGCCACCAGTGGTGGGATGCCATAAAGGCCTGACATTTCAGCAGCAGAGAAATAATATATTCATTATTCATTTCTAAGCATTAGACCCGCATACAAGCACCAAAACATTTTCAATAACTAATAATCTAATTCAGTAAATTCACTTTCTCAAATCAAAACTCAATTAATATGCATTAGTATAATTTCTTTAATAAATAGAGAACAACATCACCACCTAGATCAATTGTTAAAATAAAAATCTAGAATAATCTAATAATAATGGTTAATAATCAATATACAAAATTTCATCAATAAATCAATTTATACGAAGAAAACAACTTAATAAATTTAAAACAACCATCATGATTATTATCATAAAAATGAAAAGGAAATTAATATAATTATAATGCTAACATAGGTTTTGAATTTTGTATTAGGTAGAAACCCTCTACCTCAAATAGCAATCCACAAATTCTGTTGAAAGTACATACACCTTTTTCCAAATATAATAAATATGATGATTTTGTTTTTGTTTTATCGTATAAATAAAACCATGAAGGTATTGATAGTGATAGGTAAAAGGATTTAGTTTTCTTTTGTTGTTTTTAGAAGAAAAGAAAAACAGAAAGAGAAAGAGAGAGACAGATGAAAAGATGGCTAATCTTTTTGTTTTCATTTTGTTAAAAATAACGTTAGGAAAATAGGAAATCAAACCGATAATGTCAACATTTATTTTACCTTATTAGGAAACATTTTTAATTAAATTAACCGCATGCAACATTAATTTAAATTTTATTTTATGATTTAGAATAAAGTGATAACTCATGCATGTTATTTATTAATTCAAACTTCCCAAAAGAAAATAAAGTATCTTGTTTAATATGCACACTGAGGTAAAATAATTATTTACTTCCTAACCAAAAGAAATTTCTTAAATTGTTATTAATGATGTTTCCATTTTTATCCAAATATACCTTTTACATATACGTAAACATAATTGCACACTTATATTAAGAAAATTCCTTTAATCTTGCAAATATTGATTAGACACGTAAATTAGGAAATTCCTCTAATTTTGCATTTTGATATTCATGCTATTAGTACTAATCAATAAATTTTCTAATTCGTTTTTATAAGTTTAGATACAAATATATGTATATTCTTTAGTTACTTATTGACCAATGCAATAGTAATGCACGCCTATTTTTCATAAGAGCCAAATCATTAAATTGCCACAATAGTCAAATCTTCTATTTTTCAATTTTATTATATACTCCCTCCGTTACTTTTTAATAGGCCAGTTTCTATAAATAAAAATTTCAAAAAAATAGGCCAGTTTCTAAATTGGGAAAGTCAAATGTTACTTTAATTTTTTGGGACCACTTGCAGTTCACTTCTTTTGATGACAAGTGTCATGGGGGACCATTCCACTTCACTTCTTTTATTGACAAGTGTCATGAGGACCACTTCACTTCACTTCTTTTATTGACAAGTGTCGTGAGGACCACTTTCAATGATTACTTCACTTAATTTCCTTAATTTTCTCTAAAAACCAAATCAGCCTATTAAAAAGTAACGGAGGGAGTATTTAAAATCCATGATACAATTAGCTAGGTAAAAAAATATTAAATATCTTTACTACGATAAGAAAAATGTTTAGAACTAATTACACGTAGCTGCCAATCAAAGCACGGTTTGTTGCCATAATTTAATTAAATTCTAATAAATTAATTTGTGGAAAGCATAAACATATCATAAATAAATATTTATTCTTTACAAATTAAGTTTTAGATTAAAAATCCGATAAGTAATATGGATAGGTTTTAGGAGCAAAATCATATTAAGAAAATTACGGGGCTTTACACTATTAACCCCTTAAAAAGAATTTCGTCCCGAAATTCAAAACTAAAAATACGGGGTGTTACACTATTAATATCTTAAAAAGAATTTCGTCCCGAAATTCAAAACTAAAAATAGATAACATTTTATTTTAATCCACAAATACAGATAAATTTTATTTTAATATTTACCATATATACCCCAATCCCAAATTAAGCGGATGTAAAATAACAAAATTCTTCTGGATCAAGAAAAAAAATATGAAAATACAACCGTTAAAACTTCGAAAGTAATTTTGATTAATTAAAATGCATAAATAAAAACATCGTCATTTTTTTCTTTTGTAAAACAAACTTTCAAAAACTGGTAAGTCCATACGCACAGTCCAAGTAAATCGGAACCGTGCTCTGATACCAACTGTGACAACCCGGATTTTCGGACTTCCAGCGGACACGGATTCGACCTTGTGGGTCGGGTCCGATCCAACTAGCAAGTCCAAATTTTTGGACCGTCACTCATGTAGGACCAGGCTTTTCATTCTAAAATATTTTCGTACATAAAATATATGAAATTTAAACTCAATAAATTTTATCAAATGAAATTAATAGTACTTTTAAAATTACAAAAAAGTAGAATACAAATTATAAAATCAAAACTACACAATTGAAAAACAAACCAACACCTCGATTTAATTTAAAACGCAATGCCCAATCCCCGTGATACATAATAATTTGTTTTACGGCTAGTGTTTCTTCATTCTCTGTGGAAAGGGAGGAAAAAGGGGTGAGCAAACCACAACCCAGTAGGAAGTTTCAAAAAATAATAGAGTGCATCGAAAAAAAAACAAATGCAGTAGACACAATAATAAAATTCATGCACAAAAATCCACAACAATACTTACGCCAATCTCAACCACGAATACTTAACATTTCTTACTCAAAATCTTCAACCTCAAATTCTAGATCATTAATCTAGTTGTCATAGTTATCAGGTAAACAAACCACAATTATTCACGAACAATCTTATTTTTCTTTCTTCAAATGATTCTTAATATAGTTTTCAGAGTTATTCCGGTAAACAAACCAATATTGTTCCCCGAACAGTCTTCCCAGGGTAGCCACCAGTGTGATGTAGTACATCTTTCTCTGTATCAACAATGATTGTTGATCCCTTTCTTCTGTATCAACTGTAACAATTGATACAGTTGGTATCAGATACAGAGTTTTTAGATTTTTATCTAGAAACAGATCCTTTCCACAGCTTCCGCAACAACTCAAAACCCTAAATTTTCACCCACCTACCTTTCGTTACAATGGGAGACAAGTTAACACCAACTGAAATTGATGCCATTGTCACAGCACTTGAAACCAAGCTCAGCGCAGCACTTGAAACCAAGCTCGGCAACAAAATTGAAACTTCTTTTAGTTCCTTAGAAACCAAGTTTGCTACCAAGCTTGATTCAGCTATAAATTCTCTAAAATCTGCACTTGTTATGCATGGAGATTGTTTAGACAAATTATGGAAACATGCTGGTTTTGGTGACTTGGTGATGCCTAAATTAACCGATGATACAGAAGGGGACCAAAGCTATGGCGAAAAAGAAGAAGATGAAACCAAAAAAGATAAACCTTCTTTTACTCAGAATGATAATATTCCTGAGAATATTTCCCATACACTTTACCACAAGGAACCCTTGGAAGGTTATGTTAACAAAAAAAAGATTACCATACCCCTCAACTATGATGCAGATGACAAAGCTGAAGAACTCAAAGAGCAACAATGGGTTGATGAAAAACGATTAAAATCTGGTATGAATCCTTATGGAACTTTACCAGAATATAAGTTGAAGGCTGATATACCTAGTTTTCATGGTGGTTTACATATTGAAGACTTGCTGGATTGGTTTTATGAAGTCGATTCCCTTTTCACTTTCATGGAAGTTCCTGAATCTTCTCAAGTTAAACTGGTAGCTTATAAATTAAAAGGTGGAGATGCAGCTTGGTGGGAAAAAACTCGGTGAAGATCGACGCAATGCTCATAAACCTCCTATACGTACATGGCAAAGAATGAGACAATTATTAAGAGATAAATTCTTACCTAGAGATTATATGCAACAACTTTTTATTAAGCTTCAAAACTGTCGACAAGGAGCCAGATTAGTTGAAGAATATGTTGCTGAGTTCTATGCTTTAGTTTCTCGTAACCAATTGAATGAAACTGAAGAGCAATTAATTGCACGTTCTATAGCTGGTTTGAATAATTTAATTCAACAGGGACTGACGCAGTCCGTGTTTACAATGGTTGAAGCCATCCAACAAGCTATTAGAGTTGAAAGGCGTGTACTCAGTACCTCTAGACAAGCAACTCCATGTCAATCTCGTTATCAACACTTTTCTAAAATTGCCAGACCATATAATTATTCTTATGGTTACCAAGCTGAAAAGGGATCAACAGTCGTTGTTGATCCATCCTCACAGGGATCAACTGTCTTTGTTGATCCACATAACAGAAGTGCAAACCAACCATATCAGCAACAACAACCTACTTCTGTTCCTTCAGAACCTGCTCCTACAATGCATATCTCATCTGCTAAGCCACCTCAGCCTCCTCCACAATGAAATTTTGTTCGCAATACTAAAGGTAATCAGTTTCAACAAGATTTTCCACCATTATCTAAACCCTCTAACCCTTATTCAAAATTTCGAGGAGATAAATGTAACAAGTACAACCAAACTGGCCATACTTCTAGTGATTTTCGCAAATTCCATGCTTACATTAATGAAACTTCAGACGAAACACAAGAAGAAGAAGCATTAGGAGATGATGAATTATTTTATCTTCAAGAACATGCGACTTATGATGCAGATTTCCTTGGGATGATTCAACCATTTTTAATCACTGAACCGTGTCCTACTCAGAGACATAATATTTTCAGATCTCATTATTTCATTGAAGAGAAGCTTTGCACTATGATCATTGACAGTGGAAGTACAGAAAACTATGTTTCTGCAAAGTTAGTTGAGAAACTTGGTTTACCTGTTACTCTTCATCCAAAACCATATTCAGTTGGATGGATAAACATCTCTTCCACTCAGCAAATTAATCATCAATGTTTGGTGAAGTTTTCTTTCCCTGGATATTCAGATTATGTTTTGTGTGATGTTATTAACATGACTGCAACAAGTTTATTAGTGGGAAGACCATGGCAGTATGATATTCGTGTTGTTCATAACTGCTATGAGAATACTTATACCTTTGTTCATGAAGGGTTTACTAAAGTTCTATGGCCTTTACAATCTTCTAATTCAGTCAAGGAACCATCAGATAAGAAGACAAATGCACTAGTTGCTACCATTGTTCATTCTTTACAACCAAATCATTCTTTGAGTTCTCATGAAGCTGATAAACCAATGGTGGAAATTCCAGAAAAGGTACAACCTTTATTATCTTCTTTCAATGACTTATTTCCTACTAAATTACCTAATGTTTTGCCTCCATTAAGAGATCTACAACATCAGATAGACTTTATACCTGGAACTTTTATTCCTAATCAACCTCATTATAAGTTAAGTCCTACAGAACATGAGATTTTACAAGGTCAAGTTGATGATTTGTTACAAAAAGGTTTGGTAATGTAGTTGCAGGAAATCCTACAATACACCCCTCATATGATTTCATTGTTGATCAACTCATTTTTAGATTAACACTCTTAATTTTATTGATTAATTTTTTAATGTTCTTACAAGAGAGATAAAGAAATCAAGAATGAACTCTGCTCTGAATTTTCTCTCTCTTATTTACTTGTTTCTTACTTCAAAAAAAGATTTCTCTCTCCTTTTCCACTCGAATGACTATTTATAAGGAAATACATAGTGGATGACAACTAATCTGTCCTTTATTTTCGGATATGGTTTGCGACATTCTCGCAACCTTACAAATGTTCACTTCGCAAGCTCTCTAATTTTCACAAGACTATCATATCTTTCTCATGATCCTTGATGACGTCGTTTCTGAAATTATTCTGCGACGCTATTGTGCAATACCATTGATAATTTCGCTGAGATATAGTTGTTGCGAGATTCTGATCCTACATCTTGCCTCTTCTCATATCTTCTCTGCAAAGTAGAGAATGATGTGAGAAATGCCGCAACTGCTTATCTTTTCATATTCCACATTTATCACACGTACTCTCTCTTCCATTTATTTCTTGACACGTCTTTTGTAACCGCTACCTTTCAACCGCTCACGTCTCTTCGTCTTAATGGTGTTTATTTCTTCGAGAAGTAAATTTTCTTTATATACTCTTCTCCCCCCCTCTTTCCACTTTTATTTTTACTTTCTCTTATATTATTATTCTCTCATCTCTGCAACTCTGTCATTCTTCTGCAAATTCTGATGCTGTAATTTTTTCTTCCTTAAATTCTTTTACTTTCTACACATTCTCATACTCTGTATTTAAACATGGCTCCAAGTGGTCATAGATATGAGAAGAATCTACAAGATATCCAAAAAGATCTTGCTAATAAAGGTCTTTCACTCTCCTCCATTCCTGGTGTGAATGCTAAATCAATTCTTTCTGTCAAGCTTTTCTCCAATCAAAATTGTGATGATCAATCAATCATAATTTCGCTAGGTCAACTTCTCGCAGGTCTCCCTGTTCCTCTTTATAACCCAGACATTCCTTTGTTTTATGAAATTCTCGCTCATCCGAAATTTTCGCGAGCCATTTTCCAACTAAGTGGGGACTGCATATGTCTGATGCTAGAGTTCGCTAATCGTGGTGCTGGTAGAGGGTCTCTTTACTCCACAGAACTTAGAGATCCAAAATTCGCAAACCTAGAGATAGTTGCTGAGAAATATACAGTGGCGAATTTCTTTGAAAACTACGAACTTATCTCCATGAAGAAGGAGAATACTCGCTGGGGCATTCGATTAAGAAGAAAAGATAACATTGATGAAGCCAAAATTCTTATGCAAGATATTGACTGGCATTCTGGTAAAAATACAACTCCTCGCCAGTCCAAAGATGACAAATGGTGTGTCTTTCCTTTAATGCTAAAGGGTCCCTACATCGCTGGATCAAACATTCTTCCTGCGAATCTCGCTGCATATCAACCTTGGGTCTTCTTCTAGCCCGAGAAAGAGAAAGAGGTATGTTTCTATCCTTTAACTCATTTTATATTTCTTTATTGATTTTTACTATTCTGTTCGCTAACTTTTGCGACATTCCGCAGATCCAAAAACTAAAGGATAGTTATAACAGGACCGGAAAATCTAGTACTCTGTTAGCTCTTCGCTCATACACATATGAGGTAAGAAACTTTCTCTTATGACTTTAAATAGTACTGTTACTTCCATGTTTCCATTTCTTATTTCTATCTGTGTGTGAAGGTTATTGCTGAAGTAGAAGAATCTGTTGATGCTGCGAAGATTGGTGATAAAGGTAAAGGTACTCTTCGCAGGGAAAAATCAAGTGGTCCTCCTCCAAAGAAAAGAAAATTTCGTTCTCCTTCTCTTTCAAATGCTCTTCCTAACGAAAGTTCTGAAAATGACAAGGATGAAGAGGATCACAATGATCTTGCTGCACCTGAAGATTCTCCACCTGAATCTTCTATGGCTAAGCTTTCTGGCCTTTTTTCTGACTCTCTACAAGGGATGGGAGATAACCAATTCGCAAATACCTGCAAAGCTCTCGCTACTCTTTGTGATGTCCCTTTACTGGATGGCGATAATTCTCTTCGCGGAGTTTCTAAATCCGTGACTCCCGACTTCTTGCATTCTCTCAATAGTCTGGTATACTTTTATCTTTTTACTTTTTTATTGTTATCATTCAAAATCTTTTTTTATATTAATATTTTTTATTTCTTTTCGCAGGCTGGAAAAGCTTTTTTTGCTGTTGCCTCAGATCTGGAGAGAAGACGCGAAAATCTTGAAAAGAAAATCTTCAATTTCGCAAAAAGAATGAAGAATTGGAAGCTGAAGTTAAAGTCTTCGCGAGAAAAATAGACAATTAGAAATTGATTCTTCCTCGTATAAGAAAAATTTCTAGTCTTCAACAAGCTAATAATCAGCTTTGGTATGTTACTTTTCTCTTTTCTCTTTATTCATTCATCCTGTTGTTTTATCTTATTTAAATATCCTTTTTGCAGACATTTATGGTCTTTCTGATGAAGCTACCCTTCTTCGCTCATTTCCTAATGCCTTGGATAATGATACCCTTCTTGAACGTCTTAACAATTCCTTAAATAGCTTTTCAAATGATAGAATTTCATCTCTTTCTCTAAATGAACTTAGATCGAAATTTCGCCTCTTAGAAATTG
The DNA here is from genome assembly GCF_003573695.1 of Papaver somniferum. Classification (NCBI taxonomy): domain Eukaryota; kingdom Viridiplantae; phylum Streptophyta; class Magnoliopsida; order Ranunculales; family Papaveraceae; genus Papaver; species Papaver somniferum. Next base: position 63,859,077 of record NC_039362.1, read on the forward strand.
ATCATAGATCCAGTTTAGGCTTAGCCAACAGATTTAAGCGTCTCCTTATTGATTCCAAAGAGAAAACCAATGAATTAAGAACCAAAATTAGCGGTCTCATAGATGATAAGGATCGTATCTCTGATCAAGGTGCCAAGGCTTTAGCGAAATTCCAAGAGGCTCTCCTTGAAGTTCAACTTGAGCGAGATGAAGCTAACCGCAAGAATATTGAACTCTGCGAAAGGGAAAATCAAATTCGTTCTCGTCTTCTCATAAGTAGTGAGGATGAATTTGTCTGGGCTGCGAAAATTTTAGATGATGCTAGAAAAGATTTAGGCGTAAATGTTAGTCTCCAAGTTGAACATACAGCCTTGATTAGAGACATGATTTCTGACAGAGAAGGTTGCTAATTGCTCTTCTTTACTAATCTTTTGCTTCTTATGAATTTTCATCAAGTTAATAATTGGTTGTCTTTTGTTCGCAGATTCTGAAAATAAATATCGTGAAAAGATTGAAGAACTTGAAGCTGAAAAGAGGAACTCGCAAAGAATCTTTCTTCTCGCAACGACAAGTATTCTAGATTGAAGAATCAAATCAAATCACTGTTGAGAATTTTAAGAATGACGCTATGCATTTTCGCAATCAAACCATCCAAATGGTTTGTGATGATCATAATATCCCCATTCTGATTATCCTTGTCTTTTAGAAGAAATCCCACAGAATACTCCCAGTTTGATTATCTCTGATAGCGAAGCTGACGATGAAGAATCTGATAGTGATGGAAGTTCTGATGGTGATAAGATTCTGACGCAGATGAAGAAGGAAACAAGTCTGGTGAAGATAATGAGGATTAACCAAGAAATAGTCTTTACTTCTTTCTTTGATTCTTTGTAATACTTGTACATTATTTCTTCTTTGTATATTTGTGTTTCTTTCATTTTGACCTGCGTAAATGAAAACAATTCTTCTTTGCAATAAATTCATTAATTCTTGAATTTTTGAGTAAATCTCTCATATGGAGACAAATAACTCTAATTTCATACATTCCCATACTTGCCTCTGTTATTTGAATCCAAATGAGAGATTCATAAAACTTTTCTTATTGTATAATTTCGCAACTTTTGCGAAGTGATTTTGTTTCTTTTCAAAATCTCATTCCTGTGTGGTCTTATTTTGCCTTCCTAATTAAAGGTCTTATTATGCCACCTCTTGTCATTGCGACAAAATCGCAGGACGTCCTTGCATTTTCATGCAAAAACCCATTGATCTTGCCTTAACTTTTTCTTTTGTATTATGGCCTCTTCAGGAATTGCGACAATATGACAGGCCTAAATATTCTTGCGAAAATAAAGCCCCATGACATTGCCGTCTTGCGACGAAATCGCAGGACGTCTTCGCACTTTCATGCGAAAACCCATTGATCTCGTCTTATCTTTTTCTTTTGTATTATTGCCTCTTCAGGATTGTTGCACAAATATGACAAGCCTTAATATCCTTGCGAATAAAAGCCTCATGACATTTGCGTCTTAAGACACTTATCAGCTCCCTAATGGAGGGTGCCGCCCTTATCTCCCCCTGGTTGCCCCTTCAAGGAGGCGTACTTCTACCATACAAGGTTAGCTCCTCCCATCCAGTCTTAACAACAACCAGTTGTTTTCGCAGCCTCTTATCCCTTTTACCTATAGGGCTTATGGTTACGAGACTGCACCCTAAGTGGGGTTTTCTTCAGGCCGAGTGCAGTATAAGCCAAGACTTGTCAAGAATGGCAAGGACGCTTCAAACGCCCCCGGCACTCTTGACTCAACCGTGTACCTCGGCGCCTTGATCAGATTCTGCACTCCTTGGGAGAGTCCTTATTACCTTAGTCGCCCAACCTAAGTCATATGCTTAAGTTGAATCCAAGGTGCCTCTCCCGGATGGGCTTCATTGACCCTAAATCTCTATGACTCAGGTTCCGGTGGCGGTGTAGCCTTTCCCTGAGCCATGTAACAGGTACCCCCTAATATGACGTACTTTAGGTCTTACATTTGCCTCTTGCGAAATTTATTCGCGAACTAGGGTGTACGCCATAAAGGTTCGCCTCTTTCTCTTTTGTCATTCTTCTCTGATTATTTTCTGTAAAATTCATTATCTCTGCGAGAGTCTCGCAATTCATACTATTGTATCTGAATTTCGCAATCTCAATTTTGTTGTTCAATCAAATGTATTTTTGAGAATTTTACTTATTGCGAGATTATCGCAACAACTTAATCATTCATACATTTCTTGTTTTTATTACTTTTGCCCTCCTCTGCTTCTTTATGATTTTCTGCTACTGCTTCCTTGGTAATGGTATGTTCATCCTTTTTATCCTGAGCTAGCATTAATTTTGCAACATCTCTTCTCCTTTCTTTTCGATTGTATCCACCATCAACTTCTCACTTCTTTGTACATCCTTGATTTTGTGTCGCCAGTTTTCCTTCTTGTTTGCTCTTCCTTCGCAAGATTCTATCTCAGTTTCGTAACATTTCTTTCCTTCAACCCAATCTCCCTTTATGATTCCTACACCATTGGGGTGAGGGAATTTGATGCATTGATGGAAAGTTGAAGCTACACCTAGAATCCCATGTAGCCAAGGTCGACCAATTAATGCATTGTAGGGTGATTCTACATCAACGACACAGAATGAGATTTCAGAAGATATTCCCTTCAATGGAATTTGCATAGTAACCTCCCCTTTAGGCTTGTTAGCAGTACCATTAAAACCATATATCTTATATGTTGATGGTATAAGATCATCATCTCTTCCACCCATGGTTTTATAAGTATGATAAAATAAGATGTTCACAGAGCTTCCAGTATCGACTAGATTCTATTGATTGCCCATGAATCTTCAGCTTCATCATCCTCATCTTCTTTTGGTTTTGGATTAATTTCTAATTTTATTACCAATGGATTGTCATGCACCTCTTCTCCTTCGGGAATTTCTTCTGCGGTAAAAGAAATGATATGTTTCTGCCATTCCTCTAGTCGCGAATTTTCGCAATATTCATAATTCTCTTCCATTATTATCTCTTGCGAACACTCTACTTAAAACATTATCATGAAAATCTTCAATTGTCTTATATGAATGTACGATAGAGTGACAGAATAGATTTTTTGCTTTTGCACCAACTTCTATGAAGAATGTTTCTTTCTTTTTCATCGTATTCACTTTGTGATGTTCTGGCGGTGGTGGTAATGGTTGAGATTGCGGATGCCCTACCAGAAAGTCGTTTAGTTTTCCTTGATCTATCATTCTCAAAATAATTCTCTTTACATTTCTGCAATCGTTTGTGGTATGTCCATGAAAATGATGATAAGAACAAAATTCATGACTTCTGTGATTTGGGGTGGTTTCCGTTCCCATGTTCCATGGTGTTGGTATATTCTCCATCAAAATTATAGCTTCCCATATCTTCTCCACACTTGCATTTAGAGGTGGCATCTTGATTTCTTCCCATATTACTTTGACCTCCTTGTCCTCTATTAAAGTTTGGTCTTTGACCTCCATAAGTTTCTTGCGGTTGATCGAGTCTTTGAATCTTGTTATTTCCTCCACGACTGTAGAAATTTCTTTCTCTTTCATACTCTTCTTGATCTCGGCTCCCCATAGCTACCAATTTCTGCTGATTGTTACTTGTCACCTTTTCTTGTTGTACTTGCGAAGTATTCGCCACTGTGTTTATTAGCTTGGGTAATAAGCTTGCATTCGCTGTTTGTGAGCTGGTGTTCGCAACTGGATATGATTCCATTTCATTTTGTTTTTCCTCTAAAGCAATGTATTCTTCTTGAAGTTCTCGCAATTCAGTCATTGTAATCGTATTCTTGACTCTGAAAATTTGAATACAACAGGTTTGTTGCAAACATAGCATTGATAAATGATAATATGAGATATCTCTCATCTACACGGCCAGCCATTTCGCTACACATAGTTCTCCATCTTTTAGTCAAGTGTTTCAAACTTTCGCCAATCCTTTGTTTTAATCCAAACACATCTTCTATACCAGGTCGTGAGGAATTATTACTTATATATGCTCCCAAGAATGTGGTCTGCAAATGATTGAAGGAGGTTATTGTATTCTTTGGTAAACCTTCAAACCATTTTAACGCTTCTCCTGTTAAGCTGGATGCGAAATATTTGCACAATACCGCATCATGATTTTCCCATTGTAACATGCACCTCACATAAGCTTTAATGTGTTGAATTGCACAAGTTGTTCCATCGAAAATGCTGGTTAATGCGGGCAAATTGCATTTCGGTGGTATTCCTCCTAATTGTACTTCCCTTGTAAATGGAGTTTTCGCAGCTTCTTCTATTGCTTCATCCAATTGTCTTCTACCTACTTCTCCTCTGTTATTTAGCATTCCTCTCATTTCTTCTAATTCTTTCAAGATTTGTTTATTTACACCTGAATCTTGACCCATTGGTCTCTTTAATTTTGCTTCTCTTCTTCTGCGTTCACGTCTATCTTCTCTTGCGAAATTTGTATCTCTTCTTCATTATCCTCATCTCGTCTTCTTCTGCGATTCTCTTCCTCATCCCTATCTTGAATTCGCAAATGATGATGTCGTTCATTTTCCCCTCCATAATTTTGTTCATTTCTTATCAACTCAATTCGCTGTCTTTCAGCCATTCTCTTCACTCTATCATACTCCTCATTGAGATTATCATTATTCCGGTTTTGTATACGCCTTCTTTCTCGATTGTCATGATTGTTTGGCGAATTGTCTCCTGAAGCTCTTGTTCTTCCATTTCCGCTCTCAACTTTCACGTTCGCAGATTAAACGTGCTTGTTCAGCATTATGTCTTTCAATTTCTTCTTCAATTGTCTGTTGATTTCTTTGATTTTCTCTCACATGTAAAATTCTTCTTCCTCCTCTTGATTTCCTTCGCCATCTTGGTTATTTTGTCTCTGATTTTGCCCGTTCTCTTGATTTCCTCCAATTTTCCCATCATCAAAAGTTTCATTTTGTGGAATGTAACGATCATCAGTTCTTTCTCTATTTTCGCGATATTCTTCATTAGGATTTGATATTTTTCTTGAATATTGTTTCCATCATTGATCGTGGGTGAATTTTGCCTCATTTCTCTTCTAGTCGATCTGGAATATGATTTTGTAATACTTCTCGATCTTCTATTCTGCAATCTGATATTCTCCATCCTTAATTCGTGATTTTTCCTTGTTAAATTCGCACGTTCCTCTGCCTCAGCTCTTCTTTCTTCATGTATTCTTCGTCTCAATGTTTCTAACGCTCCAATTTCCTCATTTCCATGAATTATTCCTTCATATGCTTCTTGATTTCTCTCTTCCTATCTATAATTTCTATTTTGTTGCTCTTATTCTATTTCTTATGCTGAATTTGATCGCCAAGTGTGCACGCTCACTCTGTCATAATCTGTATTCCTCTCTTGAACTAATGTTTGTTGAATAGGCGATTAAATTATATTTTCTCTATTATTTCTCATTCTAGTAGATTCTCCCATTTCACTTCTTTCTCTTCCAGCAATTCTCTTGCTTCTTCTAATAGTAGTCGGTTGTTCGGATGTATTTCTTCTTCTAGCCATTTCTTCAATGCTAACAATATTGCAAGAAATTATGAAAAATTCTTAATCAATCACTTTAAATTTTCACAAATCTCAATATCAATTTTTAGTTTTCTCTAGAATAATCTTCAACTCGTCCCTGTTTCTAGCGCCATTATGTAGTTGCAGGAAATCCTACAACACGCCCCTCATATGATTTCATTGTTGATCAACTCATTTTTAGATTAACACTCTTAATTTTATTGATTAATTTTTTAATGTTCTTACAAGAAAGATAAAGAAATCAAGAATGAACTCTGCTCTGAATTTTCTCTCTCCTATTTACTTGTTTCTTACTTCGAAAAAAAATCTCTCTCTCCTTTGCCACTCGAATGACTATTTATAAGGAAATACATAGTGGATGACAGTTAATCTGTCCTTTATTTTCGGATATGGTTTGCGACATTCTCGCAACCTTACAAATGTTCACTTCACAAGCTCTCTAATTTTCGCAAGACTATCATATCTTTCTCATGATCCTTGCTGATGTCGTTTCTGAAATTGTTCTGCGACACTATTGTGCAATACCATTGATAATTTCGCTGAGATATAGTTGTTGCGAGATTCTGATCCTACAGGTAAGACTTAGCAAAAGTCCTTGTGCTAGTCCAGCCTTTTTAGTAGACAAAAAGGATGGTGGACATCGTATGTGTATAGACTGTAGAGCATTAAACAGAGTTACTATACCATATAGGTTTCCCATACCAAGAATTGATGACATGATAGATATGCTTTCGGGTGCTAAAGTGTTTACAAAGATTGATTTACGTAGTAGGTATCATCAAATACGTATTCGAGAATGTGATGAATGGAAAACAGCTTTCAAAACAAAAGAAGGGTTATATGAGTGGTTAGTCATGCCTTTTGGATTATCTAATGCTCTTAGTACTTTTATGCGCCTCATGAATCAAGTTCTGCAACCTTTTCTTGGAAATTTTGTCATTGTATATTTTGATAACATACTGATTTTCAGCAACAATAAAGAAGAGCATATTTCACATTTATCTCAAGTCTTTCAGGCACTGCAGGACAATGTTTTGTATGTGAATCTAAAGAAGTGCACTTTCTTTACAAACAAGGTCACTTTCTTGGGATATGTTGTGTCGGATACTGGTATTTCTGTGGATCATTCTAAAGTTAAGGCAATTGTGGATTGGCCTACTCCAACATTTATTCGTGAAGTAAGAAGTTTTCATGGGTTAGCTTCTTTCTATAAAAGATTTGTGAGAAATTTTGGTACCATTGCAGCTGGTTTGACAGATTGTTTGAAGTGTGATACTTTTGAGTGGACTGAAGAAGCAGATAAGAGCTTTAATCTTCTTAAGGAAAAATTGTGCAGTGCACCTGTTCTTGCCATGCCAAATTTTGATAAACCTTTTGAGATTCATTGTGATGCTTCTGTTGTTGGCATTGGTGTTGTGTTATCTCAGGAAGGACATCCAGTTGCATACTATAGTGAAAAAAATTCAGATACAAGAAAGAAGTGGTTTACTTATGAGTTCGAATTAATTTCTCTTGTTCAAGCTCTTAAGAATTGGCATCCTTATCTTATTCACAGTGAATTTGTTGTCAATACTGATAATCAAGCTCTCAAGTTTTTGAAAACCTCAGCAAAGGTCAATAGGATGCATGATAGATGGTTATCTACTATTAACCAATATACTTTTTACATTAAACATCAAAGTGGGAAACTTAATCAAGTTGCTGATGCTTTGAGTAGGAGAGCTCATCTTCTGGTTACTCTTAAACATGAGAGTTTAGCCTTTGATTTCTTAAAAGATTTATATAGTGAAGACAAAGAATTTAAGCAACTTTGGGACAAGTGTGGTTCTTCAACAGGAAGTGTTGATGATTTTCTCATTCAAGAAGGGTTTCTCTTTAAACGAAATCGTTTATGTATTCCACAATGTTCCCTACGTCTTCATCTCATCCAAGAATTACATGGCAGTGGCCTTGGTGGACATTTTGGACGTGATAAAACAATATCTTTGGTTGAAGAACGTTATTTTTGGACTTCTATTAAAAGAGATGTTCAAAAGTACGTACAAAAATGCATGGTTTGTCAACAGTCTAAAGGTAATATTCAAAACACTGGCTTGTATACTCCTCTACCAATTCCTGAAGCTCCTTGGGTGGATATTAGCATGGATTTCGTGCTTGGTTTACCACGTAATGTGAGGGGGAATGATTCTATTATGGTAGTTGTTGATCGTTACTCAAAGATGGCTCACTTCATAGCATGCAAGAAAACAATTGATGCATCCAATGTTGCTTATTTATTTTTCAAAGAAGTAGTACGTTTGCATGGAATTCCCAAAATAATTACTTCTGATCGAGACACTAAATTTTTGAGCTACTTTTGGAAGTCTTTATGGATGCGTTTGGGTACTAAACTTTAATTTAGTACAACTGCTCACCCTCAAATAGATGGACAAACTGAAGTGGTCAATCGATCTTTAGGAAATCTGATTAGAGCCAAGGTTATCGGAGGAAAACAGAAGCAATGGGATAATCTCCTTTCACATATGGAATTTTCTTATAGCACTTCAGTTAATCGATCTACAGGTAAGACACCTTTTTAGATTGTTTATTCTAAGGTTCCTAATCATATTTTAGATTTGGTGGTACTTCCCAAGCTGCATAAATCAAATGCTAAGGCAGATAACTTTGTTGAGAAAGCTTCACTCATACATGAAGAGGTACAGTTAAATCTTGCATATTCTAACAACAAGTACAAGGACGATGCCAATCATCATAGAAGACTTAAAACTTTTGGTGAAGGAGAATTGGTTACGATTCATCTCAGAAAAGAAAGATTTCCTACTGGTACTTATAACAAGACCAAGATGAAGAAATATGGACCATTCAAGATTTTGAAGAAAATCAGTGACAATGCTTATGTTATTGATCTTCCATCGACTTGGAACATCTCTAATATCTTCAATGTGCAAGAAATATTCAAATTCCATGGAGAGAATGAAGTTCTTTCTATACTTTAAGTCGAGGGCGAGTTTCTTTCAGGAAGGGGGGACTGATGTAGTACATCTTTCTCTGTATCAACAATGATTGTTGATCCCTTTCTTCTGTATCAACTGTAACAGTTTACCTTATGCTTTTGGATCAACAATCACGTCAGTTTAATTTAGTTTGCTTCGCAAGTATTTCCTTTTCTAGTTTTCGTCAAACTCTTTCCTTTAATCAGTTCATGTAAGTCTATATAAAGGCTGGAACTCTTGTTTACAAGACACATCTTATTATCAATATTATTATCAAGTTTGTTTATCAATCTTTTGTCTTAGAATCTTGATCCTAGAATCAGTTTTTTATTAAGTTTCTGACGAAACTTAAACCTATCCCTGTTACCCCTGTTCTGGGCTACACTACAGTGGTGGAATGCCATAAAGGCCTGACATTTCAGCAGCAGAGAAATTGTATATTCATTATTCATTTCTAAGCATTAGACCCGCATACAAGCACCAAAACATTTTCAATAACTAATAATCTAATTCAGTAAATTCACTTTCTCAAATCAAAACTCAATTAGTATGCATTAGTATAATTTCTTTAATAAATAGAGAACAACATCACTACCTAGATCAATTGTTAAAATAAAAATTTAGAATAATCTAATAATAATGGTTAATAATCAATATACAAAATTTCATAAATAAATCAATTTATACGAAGAAAACAACTTAATAAATTTAAAACAACCATCATGATTATTATCATAAAAATGAAAAGGAAATTAATATAATTATAATTCTAACATAGGTTTTGACTTTTGTATTATGTAGAAACCCCCTACCTCAAATAGCAATCCACAAATTCTGTTGAAAGTACATACACCTTTTTCCAAATATAATAAATCTGATGCTTTTGTTTTTGTTTTCTCGTATAAATAAAACCATGAAGGTATTTATAGTGATAGGTAAAGGGGTTTAGTTTTCTTTTGTTGTTTTTAGAAGCAAAGAAAAACAGAAAGAGAAAGAGAGAGACGGATGAAAAGATGGCTAATCTTTTTGTTTTCATTTTGTTAAAAATAACGTTAGGAAAATAGGAAATCAAACCCATAATGTCAACATTTATTTTACCTTATTAGGAAACATTTTTAATTAAATTAACCGCATGCAACATTAATTTAAATTTTATTTTATGATTTAGAATAAAGTGATAACTCATGCATGTTATTTATTAATTCAAACTTGCCAAGGGAAAATAAAGTATCTTGTTTAATATGCACACTTAGGTAAAATAATTATTTACTTCCTAACCCAAAGAAATTTCTTAAATTGTTATTAATGATGTTTCCATTTTTATCCAAATATAGCTTTTACATATACGTAAACATAATTGCACACTTATATTAAGAAAATTCCTTTAATCTTGCAAACATTGATTAGACACGTAAATAAGGAAATTCCTCTAGTTTTGCATTTTGATATTCATGCTATTAGTAATAATCAATAAATTTCCTAATTCATTTTTATAAGTTTAGATACAAATATATGTATATTCTTTACTTGCTTATTGACCAATGCAAGAGTAATGCACACCTATTTTTTATAAGAGCCAAATCATTAAATTGCCACAATAGTCAAATCTTCTATTTTTCAGTTTTATTATATATTTAAAATCCATGATCAATTAGCTAGGTAAAAAAAAATTAAATATCTTTACTACGTTAAGAAAAATGTTTAGAACTAATTACACGTAGCTGCCAATCAAAGTACGGTTTGTTTCCATAATTTAATTAAATTCTAATAAATTAATTTGTGGAAAGCATAAACATATCATAACTAAATATTTATTCTTTACAAATTAAGTTTTAGATTAAAAATCCGATAAGTAATATGGATAGGGTTTTAGGAGCAAAATCATATTAAGAAAATTACGGGGCTTTACACTATTAACCCCTTAAAAAGAATTTCGTCCCGAAATTCAAAGCTAAAAATACGGGGTGTTACAACCATGGATACATGCGATAAAAGCTGTAGTATCAACGTTGCATCAATGTATTAAATTCCTCACACCAAATGAAATAGGTGAAATCAGAGGAGATGTTGACAATGCGAAATTATGTCATCAAATTGAAGTAAAGCATTATGAAGGGCAAGCAAAAAAGAAACAATTTTGCAGAAAGTTGGCAAAGGAAGCAAAGAAAGAAGAAGAATTTAGAGTATATATGATAAGGGCAAAAGAAGGCAAAGGAATACCCAGCGAAATTTCGGAAGAAGGAGAAGGACCTATGAAAACAATAAAAGAACCAACACCAATGGGAGAACCTAAACCCAGTTACACTGCCGCAGAACCAACAAAAGAAATAAACGCTGGGACTATAGAAGAACCTCTAATATTGAGAATTGGAACCAAAATGGATGTGGAAGAATAAGAAAGAACTGCTAACTTGTTGCGAGAATATAAAGATGTTTTCGCAGGAAGCATGGATGAGATACCGGGAATAGATCCATCAATTGCATGCCACAAGTTGGATATTAAAAAAAATGTGAGACCATTCCCAAATAGAATAAGAAAAATTGCAACAACTTACCATTCCCAAATAGAAGAAGAACTACAGAAAATGCTTGATGCAGGAATCATAAGATAATCTAAATACTTAGAATGGATAGCGAATATGGTCATTGTCCCAAAGAAAAACAAAGGAATCAGGATTTGCATAGATTTCACTGATTTAAACAAAGCTTGCCCCAAAGATAGTTTTCCGTTACCAGATATTCCTCAAATGGTGGAATCCGCGGCGGGAAATGACAGAGTATCGTCTTTAGATGGGTACAAAGGGTATAACCAAATCCCTCTCGCTGAAGAAGATCAAGAACATATTGCTTTCTTTGCCCCTAGAGGTTTATATTGTTACACGAAAATGCCATTCGGTTTGCGAAATGCGGGAGCGACATACCAAATAATGGTAGAGAAGGTGTTCGCAAAATGGATACACAAAACATTAGAAGTATACGTGGATGACATGTTAGTAAAGAGTAAAGAAGCTAAAGACCATGTACAAGACCTGAGGGAGATTTTTGAACAAATGCGTCAGTATAATATTAAATTGAATCCTGAGAAGTGTATTATTGGAGTTGCATCGGGAAAAAATTTAGGCTACATTGTATCAAAGGAAGGAATATAGGTTGATCCAGAAAAAGTGCAATCAGTTCGTGACATGCCAACACCAGCAACAATAAAAGATGTACAGAAGTTGAATGGGCTTCTAGCTTCGCTGGGGAAATTCATTTCGCGATCATCAGACAAATGCAAATATTTTTTCGATATACTCAAGAAGGGTGCGAAATTTAAATGGACTGATGAATGTGAAAAATCTTTTCAAGGGATCAAAGAACATCTTATGAATACAACTATTTTACAAAAAGCAGAATCAGGAGAAGAATTATTGATCTATCTTGCGACGACGTCGCATGCATTAAGTGTTGTGTTATTGCGAGTAGACGCAGGAGTGGAGAAACCCATTTATTACATTAGCAAAACTTTTAATACTGCCAAGAAGAATTACTCAAAGATTGAGAAGTTAATCTTAGCATTAGTTTATGCATCATTTAAGATCCGGATATACTTTCAAGCGCACAAGATAAAGGTATTAACAAAAGTACCAATTGAATCGGTGATGAAGAATTCTAAAAGATCAGGAAGAGTGGAAAGATGGAATGCACAAGTAGGCCAGGCAGAATTTCCTTTAGAAAAAGATGAAGCAGTAGAAGAAATGATGGATGTAGAAGAAGAACACGGAGATCCAAAAGATTTATTAACAGAACCAAATAGATGGGAGATATTGGTAGATGGATCATCAAATGGAGAAGGAAATGGAGTTGGAATTGTTTTAATTTCCCCAGAAGGAATAAAGATGGCTTTTTCATTCAGATTGGAATTTGCGTCCACTAGTAATGAAACAGAATATGAAGCTGTGATACATGCCTTAAAATTCACAATAGAAATGAAACTAGAAAATGCCAGGATCACTAGTGATTCGCGGCTAGTTATTCGCCAAATAAAGGGAGAGTATACTACAAATGAACCATCCTTGAAGAAATACAAGAAGCTGGTTGAAGAATTGTCAGCGAAAATCCCAAAAATAAAATGGAGGCACATTTCAAGAAAGGATAACAGACTCGCAGACGTTTTTGCTTTCATCTCAAGCATGATGACAGATCCAACTGTGAGATGCATAAAAATACAAACACTTCTGTCACCATCAATCAATTAAGAAGAAGAAGACGTGGATGTGATGATAATAGACAATGAAGAAGAAGAACAAATGAACAATATCGCAGACTGGAGAATGGAACTTCATGCATATTTGGCGAAAGGAGAAACACCAAGAAATAGATTGGAAACACACAAGTTAAAAAGCCGTGCAACGAATTATGAGTTAAGAGATGGGTTGCTATACCGAAAATCCTTTAACGGACCGTCACTCAGATGTTTAACACGAGAGGAAGGAGAAAAAGTGCTAAAAATGTTACATAGTGGGGATGCTGGCAATCATACCGGAGGAAGATCTTTGGCACATAGAGCAAAAATGCAAGGTTATTACTGGCCATACATGCACGAAGATGCAAAACGAATATCAAGACGTTGCGAAGATTGTCAGCGGCATGGAAAGAAAAGACATGCACCTGGAGCACCACTATCGTCTTCAAACATTGTGTGGCCTTTTGGAAAGTGGGGCTTAGATATTGTGGGACCATTTTTACCAGGTTCTGGACAAAGAAGATATTTCATAGTCGCAACAGATTATTTCACAAAAATGGACAGAAGTGAAGGCAGTACAGCATATTCGCGACAAAGATATCTTTACATTCATATTCGAAAATATCATTTGCAGATTCGGAATTCCTGCACAGTTGGTATCTGATAATGGGACACAATTTGAAGGACGAAATATAGAAATGCTACTTAATGCATTCAAGATAAAATGTGGAAAGTCTACTCCTTTGTCTCCACAAGCTAATGGGCAGGTAGAAGCAACAAACAAAACAATTGCAGATATATTAAAGAAGAAATTGGAAGGACATCACAGAGCATGGTGCGAACAAGTACATAATGCAGTATGGGCTTATAATACAACTAGAAGAGAAGCTACTGAAATGTCACCTTTTTGTTTATCATACAGAGTTGAAGCGGTGTTACCAACAGAAGTTGTTATTCCGACAACAAAAAGAGAAGCTTGGGAGAAAAATCTTAGTGTGGGCTTGATTTTAAATAAACTTGATGAATTAGAAGAAAGAAGGGAAAAAACTTTACAACATACAGAGAATTATCAGCGAAGATTAGCCCGAGAATATAATAAACGTGTCAAAATACGCGAATTTCAGCCAGGAGATTTAGTTCTGCGAGAGACACCAATATATCAGCGAGAAAATGGTGGAAAATTAGCGAAAAAATGGGATGGACCTTACATCATTAAAGAGATAGTTGGAACAAGAGCTTATAGATTAATGGATCCAGAGGGTAGAAATGTTGGTCATAGATTAGACAGACCATGGAACAGGTTGTACTTAAAAAGATATTATCCATAAGAGGCTTTGAGAAGTTATGGATTCTGAAAGAATAATTGCAAGACTACTCATATCAAAACAAGATCATGATGTGCGAAATTTTCGCAGAGATAATCACAAAATAATGACATAAAAGAAAGGGGCTAACCTTTATGGCGTACACCCTAGTTCGCGAATAAAATTTCGCAAGAGGCAAATGTAAAACCTAAAGTCATGGAGATTTAGGGTCAATAAAGCCCATCCGGGAGAGGCACCTTGGATTCTCAGCTTAAGCATATGACTTGGGTTGGGCGACTAAGGCAATAAGGACTCTCCCAAGGAGTGCAGATCTGATCAAGGCGCCGAGGTACACGGTTGAGTCAAGAGTTCCAGGGACGTTTGAAGCGTACCTTGCCATTCTTGACAAGTCTTGGCTTATACTGCACTCGGCCCGAAGAAAACCCAACTTAGGTTGCAGTATCGTAACCATAAACCATATAGGTAAAAGGGATAAGAGGCTGCGAAAACAACTGGTTGTTGTTAAGACTGGATGGGAGGAGCTAACCTTGTATGGTAGAAGTACGCCTCCTAGAAGGGGCAACCAGGGGGAAGATAAGGGCGGCACCCTCCATTAGGGAGATGATAAGTGTCTTAAGACACAAATGTCATGAGGCTTTCTATTCGCAAGAATATTAAGGCTTGTCATATTTTTGCAACAATCCTGAAGAGGCAATAATACAAAAGAAAAAGATAAGACGATATCAATGGGTTTTCGCATGAAAGTGCGAAGACGTCCTGCGATTTCTTCGCAAGACGGCAATGTCATGGGGCTTTATTTTCGCAAGAATATTTAGGCCTATCATATTGTCGCAACATTCCTGAAGAGGCCATAATACAAAAGAAAAAGTTAAGGAAAGATCAATGGGTTTTTGCATGAAAGTGCAGGGACGTCCTGCGACTTTGTCGCAATGACAAGAGGTGGCATAATAAGACCTTTAATTAGGAAGGAAAAATAAGACCACATGATAAAACAAAATATGTATAAGTATTCGTAACAGATTATTTTTTGCAACAAAGATAATGAGAGGCAAGTATGGGAATCAATACACAAGAAGCATTATCTTTCTCATCAACAAAATATTAAAAGGAAAAGTTGATTCCAAAGTTGGTTGAAAAATGTTACTCGCAAAAGTGATAAAAATAAGACAGTTCAAGAAGACAAAGCTAGATAACAATCTCAAGCTTCAATATTAATTCTAGTAGCAGGAGATAATAGAAATTCTTCGCCAATATTCTCATTATCGCAAGCTTCTCATTCATTTCGGTTCTGATCTTCGCCTTGACTAGCATCTTGATTATCGCCAGCAATTACTTCTTCAGGAGAAATTTCTTTCTCATTTTGATTAACACCAGCAGATGCTTCTTTAGAAGGAATTTCTTCTTCATCTTCCAAGAAATTATCCTCTGCACCGCTTTCGTAATCATAATCACTATCAGCAGGACGAGGAACTTCATCATCATCTAATTCTAAAGGTTCAATTGATGTAGGAGGAAGATATTTGGACAATAAAATTTCATTTACAAGGACTTCAGCCCGGAGATGAA
Organism: Papaver somniferum; assembly: GCF_003573695.1. Classification (NCBI taxonomy): domain Eukaryota; kingdom Viridiplantae; phylum Streptophyta; class Magnoliopsida; order Ranunculales; family Papaveraceae; genus Papaver; species Papaver somniferum. Next base: position 63,874,773 of record NC_039362.1, read on the forward strand.
CTTGACGAAGAATTGCTCTCTGATGATTCCTATCTTGAATATCCTTAAAATAAGCAAGATAATCAAGTCTTCTTTCTGCTCAGTCGCGAGAACCAGTAAGGGCAGAGACGAGCAATGCATCTTCTTTGCGAATTTTGGCATATTTAGCCTCCAAAACAGAACTAGAAGAATGAAGATTCTTCTCAGACTCTGCGAAAGATAGAATACGAAATTTCATTAAGATGAAGAACTCAGAAAGATATGACAAAGAAAAGATAATTAAGTCAGTCAAACTATTATGACTACCTTCCTTTTGCGAGATAGGGTGTTGAATCAAGGACAGACAACTATTCTCCCAACGGTCCATTGTGTCATCAAATTTATCTCCAACTAAACCTCTAAGTCGAGATTGAAGATTTTTCTCTTTAGAAATAAGAAAGGCATTTTTATTCGCAAGAGAAGAATAAGATTCTTCTAATTTGGAATATTATTCTTTAAGCTGATTTGCCTTTACACTTAAAGTTATTCTACCTTGAATGAGTGTATCTCTTTCAGCGATAGATGACTCTGTTACTTCTTTAAGTTCATTTCTCAAAGAGCGAAGAGATTGCTCTTGGTCATCACATACTTTTTGAAGAATACTAAGTTGTCGCGAAGATATCGCCATCTTGTTTAAATAAGTTCGCTTCTCCTGAGACAAGGTTTTATTCTCATCTGATAAAGTTTTCATCCCTAAATTAGCTTTAGTTAAGGAATAAGAAAGGCGAGATACTTCATTACTTAATAAATCTTGTCTTTGAACTAATTGGGTATTTTCATTGGTAAGATTATTTATATGATCAAGAGAATATGAATAGAGGTTATCTAATTGGTTATATTGATCCATCAAGATTTCTTTATCAACACGGGCTTCTTCAACAACAGATTCAAATTGATATCTCTCCATTATTCGTTTCTGGTTTAAAGCTGAACATGCGAAAGAGGGATTTCAAGGATAATTAAATATGGGAAGGATATAACCATTAAAAAGGAAAATTAAAGACACATATAAGAAAATCATACCTCTCAATTCATCATTCTTCTTGCGAAGATTATCACGATCCAACAAAACATTCTGAAGCTTTTGATTTTCGAGACGAAGAGCATTACATTCTTTTTCCAAAGTTGTCTGCAAAGCAGCTCTGTCAGAACCTAAATGCTTGCTCAGAATTTCGCAAACATTAGACTTGATAGGATCAATAGAATACTTCTTGACATCATCCAGGACTTCAGATAAAACTTTGAAGGCAATATCTATCCCTTCCACGGTTTCTTTCGAAAGAGGAAGAGACTTAGGCAGAGAACTGGTAGTGATAGAAGGTTGAGAAATATTCTCAATTGGAAGAGAAGAGGTTTCATTCACAGAAGAATCAATAAGGGGGTTTTCAATCATTGAAAGGTGAGCTGAAGAAATGAAGTCTGAGGCAGCTTTTTCGCGAATTGGAGATAAAGGTTTATCTTGCGAAGATGTCGCAAGAGATTTAGAAGAGATGAGTAAGTGGAAGGGAACAAAAGTTGGAACAGTTTTAAGGTGGCGAGATTTCTTGAGAGGTTTATTGACATCTTTATCACCCTGCGAATTATAATCCAGATAAGAAACAGAGGCAACAATATTGTTATTAGAAAAGGATAGTGTTTCTTACTACCTTCTCATTCGCAGACTTTCTTTTATGCGCAACAACCTTATGTTGCGATTTGGGAATGTTAGAGTTCTGAACTGTAAATCTAGTGTTGGAGGCGCTTTTGCTGAAATAACAAGATTATGGGAATCACATAAACAACATCAAATAAGGCAATAAACAAGATCAATTTCAACAAATCCCATAAAGAAGAAAAAAGAAAACTAACCTTGATGAGTCCATGGAAAACAATAGCAGGGAGATTGTTTCGAAGAAAATTACGAACGATGAAGATCTGCAGAAGAAATAGTATGAAGATGAAGAAGAACTTAAAAAGATTGAAGAAGAAAGAAGAAAAGTTGCAATAATGGAGTTTGCAGAAGAACGATGAAGTTGCATAGAAAATAAAAAGAAAGAAAAAGAGAGTGAGAAGGAATATATATATAGGGAATTTCTCCTCGAGAAAATAAACACGATTAATACGGAAAGATATAAGCGGTTGAAAAGTAACGGTTACAAAAGACGTGTCAAAAAATAGATGGAAGAAAGAATACTGTGATAAATGAAGAATATGAAGAGGGGAACAACTGCGGCATTTCTCACATCATTCTCTACTTCGCAGAAAAGATATGAGAAGAGGCAAGATGTAGGATCCGAATTTCGCAACGAGAATATTTCAGCGAAATTATCAACAACACAATACAACAGCGTCGCAGAACAATTTCAGGAAGAATATAATAAATGACGCCAGCTAAGATCACGAGAAAGATGTGATAGTCCTGCAAAAACTAGAGAGCTTGCGAAATTAATATTTGTAAGGTTGCGAGAATGTCGCAGATCATACCCGAAAATAAAGGACAGATTAGCTGTCATCCACTATGTATTTCCCTATAAATAGTCGTTCAAGTTGTAAAGAAAGGAGAGAGATCTATTTTGAGTAAGAAACAAGTAAATAGGAGAGAGAAAATCTAGAGCAGAGGTGATTCTTGATTTCTTTATCTCTTCTTGTAAGAACATTCAAAGATTGATCAATCAAATTAAGAGTGTAAACCTAAAAATGAGTTGATTAATAATGAAATCATATAAGGGGTGTAGTGTAGGATTTCCTGCAACTACATATTTCTAGCCTACATAGCTAAGTCTCGGACTAGGATAGAAAAGTGTAGTTGAGCTCAAGGACTTCACTGCGATTCATCATACAACAACGAAGATCTATACAAGGAACCGTGGAACTTCATCAACAAAAAGGTATGTGGAGACTTGAACTTATATATCACTCAAAAGTCTATCTATTCTATCTCCTACTTCTTATGAGACAAAAGTCGTATGCTATATAGGCTAGATTATACACATTTGACATTTCGAGCTGAGCATTCATTGCTTATCTTTTATCTCGAATTCGTTTGTTGGTAAAGCGTTTCGCTTTGATCAAGTTTATCTTCACCTAGTGACGAAATTCATGAAAAGTTTCAATCACTTTGAAAATCGCTTTGACGAGAAATAGTGTAACAACTATATAACGTCCTCTAAGAATGTTTAAATGGTTGGAATGAGAGTTTAGGTCTATATAACCAATGATGGATATAAGCATTGTGTGGAAACACATATGTGCATAAGTCCTATTCCTTAATCCAAAGTTTGCGAACTTTGTTGATTGAGAGAAACCGGAGGAATTGTCTTTGCCAAGTCCGCGAACTCAGTCTGCGAACTAACGGAAGTTCTCTTGCCGAGAATTTCTGCTGGGATTTTCCAAAAACTTGTTTGCGTGTTTAGTCCGCGAACCTAGTCCGCGAACTGGCGGAAGTCTCATTGCCGAGATTTTCTGCTGAGTTTGGAAAACTCTGCCGGTTGTCTTAAGTCCGCGAACTTATTTGCGTACTTGAGTAGGTTATGATCTAATTAGGTTCTATGAACATGAAACTTAAATTACTAAGGAATGAAGTATGCAAACTGTGGCTATAAAGTTCATGAGCCGATTCAACCGAATCGAATCATCTTTGTTCAATTGTGTCTTGTGTAGTTACATAAGATCTCATAGCAATTGAACAACTCTCTAACTAGTTCATTTGAGTCAATTGAACTAGTTATGGTGAAAAAGAACAAGGTTAATATGAAATGCTCATATGGTTGACCTTTTGGGTTACTATGTTGAACCAACATACATGTACACGTTTGGGCATGGTTTTCACAAACCCAGTAAACGTATATCTTAAGTGTGTGTTACAAGCTAAGTTTTCGATCTAACGGTTGAGAAATATTAGCTTGAATCTAAATCAGGTTTTCATCTAACGGTGAATATTGATTGCTTTGTAACTAAGGCAAAATCCTGATTTGAAGACTATATATAGGAGACATCTATCCTTTGGCAAAACTAATCCCCACACGTCTGTGTGATACTAGTGCGCTCGCTAGAGTCGATTCTCCTCTAACCTTTCGTTTTCTTCTCTAAAACCAGGTTAACGACTTAAAGACTTCATTGGGATTGTGAAGCCAGACCGATACTACTTTTATCGTAGTTGTGTGATCTGATCTTGCATCTTCTATCGTACGAGTACAATCTTTGATTGGCTTGAGATCGTGAGAGTTCTCCGATAGGCAAGATAAAGAAGTCACAAACATCTTCGTCTCACTGTTTGTGATTCCTCGACGTCCTCTTGTGTATTCAAGTAAGAATGTTTAGAGGTGATTGATTAATCTAGGCTGTTCATCGGGAATATAAGACCGGATTATCAATTGGTTCTTGTTCACCTTGATTTCATATCTTAAGACGGAACAAAAACCTAGGGTTTTTCTGTGGGAGACAGATTTATCCTTTGATAGACTTTTCTGTGTGAGACAAATTTGTTTAATATCAAGTCTGCGATTTTGGGTTGCAACAACTCTTGGTTGTGGGTGAGATCAGCTAAGGGAATCAAGTGCGCAGTATCCTGCTGGGATCAGAGGTGTAGGAGTACAACTGTACCTTGAATTAGTGGGAGACTTATTGGGGTTCAACTATAGTCCAGTCCGAAGTTAGCTTGGATTAGGCTAGTGTCTGTAGCGGCTTAATACAGTGTGTATTCAATCTGGACTAGGTCCCGGGGTTTTTTCGCATTTGCGGTTTCCTCGTTAACAAAATTTCTGGTGTCTGTTTTATTTCATTTTCCGCATTATATTGTTTATCTTTATAATTGAAATAATACAGGTTGTGCGTTAACGTTTAATCGATTAGATATCCGACCTTGTGGTTGTTGATTTCATTGATTAACACTTGGACATTGGTCTTTGGTACCGTCCAAGTTATTCCTTGTATTTGATAAAGACTCTTTATTGCTTTTATCTTGAGTAAAAATCAAATCAAGAGAAAGATATTAACTTCTTGAGATACTTTTATCTAGATTGAGTCTGACTGTCTAGTTGATTCTCTAGCAAAGTATTTCGGAGTTAGTCCATACAGATTGTTAAGCGAAATATTGGGTGGTGTTGTTAGACCCCCGCTTTTTCAATATACATCTTCGCATGTTATGTTTTCAATATAATCCGACTTGAAAGATACGTTAGGAATGGAAACAAGATCAAGTCAAACCAAGCTTGACATTCCAACGCTTGGTGGGTTCAACCAAGCTATGCTTTATCAGTGTTGTAACACCAGGGACTTGGGGTTTATTGTTGGAAGTGGAGATTCAATTTTAAATGCTAAAGATGAACTGAAATTGGTAAAGCCCACCATTTTTAGATTGGTAATTTAAATTTGTGGTTATGAAATTTCCAAATTGGTTGATTCAGATCCAACTCTTGTTTTTTTTTCGAAAAAGAGGTTAAACCTCAGTAGATATATTTACAACTCTGATTTAGGAAATCAGAAACCTTACAGAGATGTTTCAAGATCATTACAAGTTAATACAAATCATAGTATCCCCACCAATTCTTGCCTATCAATTTTATCTTTCCAAATCTAAGAACTATTTCATAATACCTTCTTTTTTCTCTCAAATGAGAGAACAAAACATACAGGGACAAATAAGTTTTGAAAACAAAACAAGTCATTGAATGGATCAGATCCAACCCAATGTTTCTCAGAACATGTGTATAACATGGACTGTGGTTTTTAAATTTAGATTGCCTATTGCAATCAAGGTGACAATGACCCAAGTAATAACAGTAGCCAAGGTAGTAACCAAAGTAGCAGGGATATCAGTAACAGTAGCAGCAGTGTCTGAAGTAGTCTGAATCGGTCTATAAAGGTCTGGAACAGATTGAATCAGGCTGACTCGGCTTTGAGGATGTGTTAACAGTTGCAGTGATAGATGAACTTGTTGATGATGATCTTGATCTAGTTGTTGTCGTCTTAGTTTCCATAGATTGAGTTGTTGTTGTCCTTGTTGTTGTTGGTGATTGATTTTTTATACAGAAATCCATTTTCTTTCACTTAGCCAACTCTTCAGTTTATTGAAGATGAACAACAAAAGTCTAAATACTAGATTAAACCCAAATCTAAAACATATAATAATAAAACCTAAAAAGCTCCCGCTGAAATCAAAACTAGGGTAGAAAGAAGCCCTAGAAGAAGAAATCAATAAAAGAAATTAGGAAATATAAGTGAAATAGAAAAACTTAAATCTAACCTGAATCTAGAAATTACCCAAATAAAAATGTGAAAATCGAAGTACATCAACAAGATTAAAGAGAGGATTAGATTGGGTTGAGCTTCTCCTGCTCAGATCTACCCCAAAAGAAACGATCTGAACAGGAGAAGGTTAAAGTTCCTGTGACTGAGAAATTTCGGAGAGAAAGAGATAGAGGAAAGAGAAAAAGGAGGGTTGTTCCGTCTCCGAGCTCGATCCAACTCTTGTTAGGTAGTTTTATGTTCCTTCAATTTGAAGAATATTTACCAACATAATATTCACACAGGGACAGTTCTAATCATGATTCGCCATTGGAAACTGGATTCAGCGGAGTATATAAAATGGTAAATTGCATATTGCATGTATTACATGCACCAATTGGTTTATGATCATTTATTATAATAATATCAGATATGATCATAGTTACCTAAGGTCAACGCTCTTGAAAATTTAGCTAACTGCTCGAGCACTTTCGTGTGATCTTTTATAGATAAATGAGCAGTTGTATCATGATATGCTATTATATGAGTATTTTACAGAAAATGCAATAAGAAGGACCGAATCTTATAGGGTTAAAGTACCACAATATCATGTGTTTTCTAAATCCACCTCAACATAGTATTTAACCATCAGCACCGAATGAATACGGAAGTGGATTCTCACATAACACTCCAGATCTTTTAGCGGATTCTTTTCACAATCTTCCGACAACTCGGTAACAGAACGGAAAGTCTGGATGCACTTCGGTTTTTCACCGAGATTTGCACCGACTGAAACAAACGATGGCCCCACTTTTGAGCCTTACTAATCCCGATGCAGAGAGCGCTGGGGCTAGCCGTCTGATTCCCTCTCGGTGCAAATCGAAGTGTGAAACTTCGGTGCGTGTAGAAAGACTCTACCGAAATAAGAGATGAATAATTGTGACGTAAAATCTATAGCTAGTATGCTACTTGTTATGTACTGTTCTACACTATTGTCAAAATCTTAAAGGTGTATCATTGTTGCAAATCATTCGAACGCTCAGTAAAAAAAGGCATTCGAATCCTAATTTGATTATTTCTGATCATTATAGCTTTTACTGCACCAGACTTGTTACGTGATGCTGTAATTCTATTCATCATGACAATTCAGTGATGTGTGATCATTGAAAAGCTAACTGAAAGTTGGTAGACTGAAAAAAACTATTTTTTTTTGTAAAATAAATAATTATTGATTGTCGAAATTAATAAAAATTTATGCAACTCTTTTACAGAAAAAACTTTAATTTCATTTATTTTAAAATCCCCAACCAATTTCACATGTCTGTAAGAGATTCAATTTTGTGACAATGTAACCAAGTCAAGCATGCGCAAGACTATTTAATGGTTGTACCCATTAGTGGACTTAATCAATGCCTCGGACCTAGACAGTTCAGGGCGGTTCTTTGCTATTGATTTGGCATCATTTTGTTTGTTGACAATGGTCTGTGCTCAAGTTGTAATAGATCCATGGACATCTTTGGTGATCATGCCCTCCATTGTGCCAAGGATGTTAGACTCAAGTTTCGTCACGACCTTGTTCGGGATGTTATTGTTGATATTTGTTACAAAGCTGGTGTGGCTGCGCGTAAAGAAGTTTCTCTTGGATTCCTGTCCGATGATGATAGAGATTTACGTCCTGCCGATATCCTGGTTCTCAACTGGGAGAATGGTCAAGATGTTTGTATGGATGTTACAGGTGTGTCACCCTTCACTGGTGAAGGTGTCCGAGCTTTTGTCTCAGGAAAATCCATTTCGAATGTTGTTTCTCGCAAACGCACTAAATACTTGGACAAATGTGTTCGCACGGCTACGGTTTGGGTGTTTTGGCTTTCTCTATTTTAGGGGAGCTTAGCGATGATACTTTTTGTTTTTTTAAGCGTCTGAAAAATTGTTTAGTTAGCGATGATGCTAGTAGTGGATTGGGCAGTTTTATCTTTCATAGATTAGGTGTTGTCATTCAAAAAGGAGTTGGAGCCCAGCTTGTTGCCAGGCTACCAACCAAGGTTCTATACAAATCTTAAAACTGTGTTCCAATAATAATAATTTATTTAATAACTTTAAAATAAATTTATATTTTTTCTAAAACATGGAACTTTTTTGGTGCAAAAAAAAAATACAGTAAATTTTTTGGAAGTGAATACACACGGTACAAATAATTTCATTCACAGTAAGTATAAAAATTGGAAGTAAAAATAATTTCATTCACAGACTACAATTTCGTCAGCGTTCCAAGCGCAAGTGGTGATCTAGTTATAAACTGGGTGATCCTCTATGTTGCACGGACACGAACACGTGACACAGTTACGACACGACACGGTTACGGGGACACGTCAAATCTCAAAAATACGGGTTGCGGGGACACGTTATATACACTACTTACATCACCAAAATCAAATATTACTACAATCTACACAACAAAATAATTAATCTCATTTTAAAATATTTGATTACTATTTATATAATGCTAATAATAATGTAATAATAGTAACAATTTTCATGAACAATGCTTGGATTTGACTAAAACAAGAATAAATAAGGGTCACATTTAGTTTATTTTGATTTTCCAAACCAAAATAAATCATTTATGACGTGTCCAGAAGTGTCCAATTGGTGGCCGCAAAGTGTCAACTATCAATTTTTACGCGACACATGATGTGGCGTGTCCATTGTGTGTCGGGTAGTGTCGTAACCGTGTTGTGTCCGTTCGCGTGTCCGACATGGTTACCGCATCTTTCTTGGAATGTCCGTGCAACATAGGTGTTCCTGCGAATACTGCCTGGTAAAAAGATCCAAATGTCCAAACCGACACTCTCTTTTTGTTCTTCAAAGACACACGGTATCGTTTTCTGGTTTTCTTATCTTGGATTCGATTTCTTCAGATAGAAAAAATCTCAAAATCTTCTCATCAATTCTTGATCCATTTCTTCAATTCAAATCAAGCTGAATTTGAAGTACCCCTCCATTAATTAGTAAAACCCTAATTATCAGTATTTCAAATACAGGAACTGAAACAGAAGGTTCTTGCTTTCATTTCTAGGGTTTTGAAGCTTCAATCGTCTATTAAAGGTACTAACATTTGTAGTTTTTTATGCAAGATCTGATCTCTTCTTATAGCTTCCGGTTAATAGCTACTGTAGATCTAATTTTACTGCAATCAGAGGTTTATTTTACTGGTTTAAATGGAGGTGACAGTTGGGCATTGTGAACAAATAGAGTCAAATGATTCGAACAATAGTGATGGCGAAGAAACACCATTACATGTGTTTGAAATGGAAACTTTGGATTCCGATAGACGCAGAAGTTTTTGTATTGATCAACAATTTGATTCAATGGATGCATTAGAGATCTTAAAGGAAGCTGTAAGCCTGTAAGAATACTTAGATACGATAATTCGGCTTTCATGTTGATATTGTTTCTACTCATTTGTCCTTTATCTGCACTATCTTTGTCTAATTTATTGCTAGATCAATCTTTGGCGAAGAGTCTAAGTACTAAGCTTATGTTAGTAGGGCAGTCAAGCGGACTGCCTATGAAGCCTCTTATTAAAAAGTTTTGCATTAGTTTATCGGAAATGACAGTTTCTTTCGCATTTAGTTTGCCGTTTTACATCACATTTTCACTACTATCAAAAGCATCAACTGTTTATGCTGTTGATTGCACTTATCTGAGAACACACTTTCACAACTCCAAGTTCTTTGCTGTCATCGGTAAGATCTGGAAACGTCTTTTATGGACGTATTATCGGTATGTATGCTTATAATTAGCTGCATTGCCTTGTTTCTTGTTTTTGTCAGCGGTATCTGCAATGTGTTCTCATTCCTAGGCTTTCCACCTCATATGATTACTTATCCATTTGTAGTGGTGGGATTGGTGTTTGTTATATTCGCCAACGCTATTATTGTATGCAAACTTTCAATTGTAAACTCTATCTTGGAGGATATATCGGGTAGACGGGCTATTCTTAAATCGAGTTCCCTGATTCAAGGACAGATTCAAGTTGGTCTTCTGATATCTTTCGGGTCCATGATTGGAATGGCGTTTGTGGAAGGGTTGTATGATCATAGAGTTAATACAGTGAGATATGGAGATGGGTCTTCTAGGTTATGGGAAGGGTCTCTGTTGGTGTTTATGTATTCATTTATTGTTCTGATCGACCACATCATGAGTGCAGTTTTCTACTTCATATGCAAGTCTTCATCTAGTATGGAAACCTCAGAAAAGGAAGATCAAGCACTCGTAGCAACAATGATTCCTTCAGCTTGATAAGTGAATATTTCGTTTATTACACTCCTGCTTCTGATTCCTATCTCCCGGAATGATAAGCAGACACCAGATTTGGTTTTAACTGCAGAAGCTTGCAGTGTACAAAATCTTTGTATTCAGTTCTATGCTGAAGTTCTTTTATGGCATCTGGATTCAACTAGGTTTTGTCCCGATTGAACTGTTGGCATTCATAATTTATTTCAAGTTACTTTGAGGTGTTATGAAATGTTCATCCATGTATTTCACCTTTGTAAAACAACTTATGTTTAAGAGCCATAGTGAGAATAAAACTGAAGTGTTCCTTCTTTCTGTGATTGGCTAGAGGCCGCAGATCCGTCTTATAGACTAGGCCATTGCCTAGAGCCTCAAATTGTTGGGCCCAAAATATTTCATTTTCCATATCCCGATTCCCAAGAAACCTGTTTTGAGGCATACTCATTTTTTTTTGAGGCATACTCATTCATTATACCATCTAGGGTGGGTTTATAAGGGGTGTCTAAAGGTAGTGCAATTATCTATATATCCTTAAACAATTTAAATTACTAGAGTGCCCTTATCCTAAAAAATCTAAAATCAAAATAAACTTTAAACTCAAACACCTTTGACTCCAATTCAATCAAGAAATTGATCAAGCAAAGCAAACACGAATCGAAGTGAGCGATGTTGGAGTGCGAAATCCAAATCTCAATTGCTCTTATATGTATTTTAGAATGTATGTGTAACAAACCCATCTTGTTTTTGATTGATTTTATTTTGTTTGATCGATAGAATATGATTTTAAAGATGAAATTAGGGTTTTCAGAAGATCAGTTCGGCTGATCTTGGAGTATCAATTTTGAGCCGAACCTAGTGTATGATTTAGAGAAACATTATGTTCGGCTAATGCGACTTTGCTAGATTTTGTTCGAATCAGCCGAACCAAAATTCGTCAGTTACAGAGTGAAGTTCGGATGATAACTTTTCAGCCGAACCTCGGTTTTTTGAAAATATACCTAGGTTCGGCTGATAACTTTTCAACCAAACCTCAGTTTTTTGAAAATATACCTAGGTTCGCCTGATAACTTGTCAGTCGAACCTAGGTATATTTTCAAAAAACGGAGGTTCGGCTGAAAAGTTATCAGCCGAACTGCTCATCTGGTCAGTAGATCTGGGTTTTAAAAATTAAATTTTTTGATAGATTCAACTTATAAAAAGAAATTAAACCTCGTATAGAAGTCTATCTATGATTTGAATCACACATTTTGGTCACTTCTAATCACTAAAATCTCAAAATTCAAAATCCAAGTTTTTTTTTCGCTTCTTCTTCTTCCTCTCAAAAATCCCAACTCTCTCACATAAATTTGATTTATCTTTAATTCACCACTAATAATATAATTTTTAATCAATCCTTAAAATTCCTAGTTAATCAAATCTAATCATAATCATTAAAAGCAATTATGTAAGGATAGTTATGCATTATCAAAAATGGTGGATAAAGGGTGATGTTGTTTTTTATTTAATGACCCTATTTTGGCATTATTTAGTATACCTCAAAAAAAATTCAGTATGCCTCAAAATAGGTTTCATTCCCAACTAATGTTCTATAGTTTTAAGTTGGGTTCGCTACAATGTCAAAATTGATAAAAACTAAATTAGATGTAAGAATAAAATTCTTTACCATTTAGCTTCTCATATGCATACTTATCCTACAACTAGTTTAAATTCTCATATTCTGCACTCAAATAGTTCTTCCTCTAATTGGAAAACCCCACCCGTTGGAATTGTTAAATTTAATATAGATGGTTCCTTTGATAACGAAACTAATCGATATGGTATTGGTGTTGTGATCCGTGATCACTCAGGTACTTGTCTTGGAACCAAAGGGAGTCACGGAGATGGAGCACTGAATCCAGAAGATGTGGAATGTATGGCTATACGAGATGCTTTATTTTGGGCATTGGAAAAGAACTTTTCAAAAATTCAAATTGAAGCAGACGCCAAGCTAGTCATAGAATCTATTAATGGAAGTAGTTCACTCGTACATTGGGAGAACAAGAATCTAATAAAGGAGATACAATATCTAATCTCCAAGTTTTAATTTTGTGTTTTTAATTCTGTTCCTCATGATGACAATCAAGTGGCTGATAAAATTGCCAAGACTGCAAGAATATCTTCAGTTCATTCTGAGAATTATGTAAACTTTGATCCTGATGTTTGGGGTCTTCTGACAAAAGATCTCAAACACAGATAAGCAATAAAATCTCAGTTTTATCAAAAAAAAAAAAAAATTAGATGTAAGAAATAAGAATTGATATAGGTTTAGATTTCAAAAGAAAAACAAAACAAATTCATTACAAAGAGTTGTCCTTCTCTAGAATAGAGAGGATACATCTTGGTGGTAGATCAGACCACACTTGATTACATTCATATTTTTTAGGCATGTTTGGCTAATCCGTCAACCGTTTCATTTCCAATCCTAGGAAAGAAAACACACTTAATATTACTAATGGATTCCATAGTCCTACTTATATCTGAGAGGAGGTTATGATCCTGCCAGTAAGAAACAAAATTTGAAGTCACAACTTCAATAACAATCTTACAATCTCCTTCCATGATGATATTTTTCCATCCCTTACTTTTAATCCATCTAACAACTTCGAGAAGGGATAAACCTTCACCATGGCCTCCAAGCATCTCCTTGCACAATCTCTTAAGATTAGACCAATACCACATATTTTAGTGTTTTTGTTAAAAGCTGCATCAAAATTTAATTTTCACCAATTTACTGGTGGTTTCTTCCATTTTTTCTTGGTTTTACTGACTCGGGACCTGCAGACAGAGTTAGTTTCACAACCTAAGATGTTGTATTTTGTACAGAAATTTCTAATGCACATGATGATGTTGTTAGGATGTGATCTTCAAAAACTGTTAAGCATCTATGTTTCTTGATTTGCCACATGATAATTGTAGCTAAAAGGATACTTTTGTTCTTCTTGAATGATACTAGTTGATCTTTGTACCTTGGTGACTATTATTATAGAGGCGGAATTCAGAATAATAACAGACGAAAACTAGAAAAAAACACATTAAAAACTAGATCCGAAGAAATATATCTTCTCTAAATTATGAACAAGAAAATTGTTACAATTCTCTCTTTGTTATGCTCACAATCTCTCTAAACAGTGGATGAACCTTAAACTGTTTTGCTAAGCTTGCTTTTACAATAATTAATTGCCTCACAAACTTCTCTTTAGGTGATTTGTCTCACAAACCTCCTTATCTGATCTAGGCGTGTCGGTATCACAAACCACACACTAGATGTCTTAGCTATGAGCTAAACATCTCTATTTATAGCTTTAAAGGTTTCCAAAACCTCGTAGAAATCTATTTCCTTATCTAAGAATAATACCTTTTCTAGGTATATTTCTTTATCTAGGAATAATTCCTTTTCTAGAAAGAATTCCTTGTCTAGATATATTTCCTTATCTAGGAATATTACCTTATCTAGGTATATATTTCCATATCTAGAAATATTACCTTGTCTAGAAAATATTCATTTTTTAGGTATATTTCCTTATCTAGGAATATTAGCTTGTCTAAGAATATTTCCTTATCTAAAAATACTGCCTAAAAATCAGTACTCCTTCCCAAAGTAGAAATCCATCCTCAATTCGTCTTGAGGATCACTAGATCCTGGAGAGAGGAAGATACACATGTATCATTGAAAGATAATGCTTTGGTCCTGACTCCAAGATTTGATCCAACTTTGCAGAAAATTAAAGTGTTGTTGAGAGTGCATTGCTTCTGGAAGGATAGTGAACCAAATAACTCTTTCAAGAACACATTGCGTCAAGATATGAGTATTTTTTTTTCTGGGGCTTGCTTACAAAAAGGACAAGAGTAATCATCCAGATGGATATGTCTGCCAACTTTGCATCTTGTTTGTAGAATATCTTTTAAGCATCTCCACAGAAAGCGATTTAGCTTGTATGGTAGGTTTAGATGCCAAATCTCCAGCCAAATTTTTTGTTCTTCTTTGTTTATGATGTTGCCATTAACCTCTTGAATTAAAGCTTTATATGTAGACTTCACATTGAAAGTACTATTCCTTGTTAAGCTCCAGTTAATAGAATCTTTAGCATTTCCAGAAATTCTTATGTCTTGGATGGTTCTGCTGTAAGTTTGATTGAATATTTGACTTATTTTTTGAAGATTCCATTGATTGTTATCTTTCTGGATCAGATTCATAATTGTTTCATTATTCATTGAGTATTGAGATGTCCTTGAAAGCTGAGTGTGATGAATGTTTCCAATCCAGATATTTTTTTATACTTGAACCATCACCAACACTCCAGACATAATACTTCTTCACTATTTTTAGACCTTTATAAATGCTTTCCCAAATCCAGGACCCTTCAGATTTTTTTCTCTTCTGAATCACATATTTTACTAATTGGAAATAAGAGTTTTAAAGAAATACATCCCAAACTAGACAAGCAAAAATAAGCCAACTACATATGCCCAATTGAGAAATAAGGAAAAATAATAAAAACCCATTTTTTAACTGAACCTAAAGTACTCCATATCTGGCATCTCCACTCTTATTAAAAAATTTGGTCTCCCAATGGTTAACTGTCTTTCACCTGCTGCCAAACTAGCTCCCCTTTTTGCAACAGTATCAACAGAGAAATTAGTTTCTTTGAAACAATGTTGAAACATAATTGAAGAAACCTTACTTATAGCTTTTTGCCATCTCATCCTTATAAACCATAGAATCTACCCTTTGATGAAGTCATCAATAACTGTTTTAGAATCTGAGCATATAATGATATCTGTAACTCCCATTCACCTGCCAATTCTGCTGCACATAG